>NC_138916.1:9783534-11119269 GCF_965231255.1 Vanellus vanellus | reverse complement strand
TACAGTATGGCCCTGGTAAGTCTAAATTTTTAAAGTAGCAATATTCAAAGAGACAGAGATGTCTGTATTAATTATTTATCCGCTGGTGCCTTCCTTCGTTTCTAACTTATTATTAATTAGGCGCCTCTAGTCTTTCGCAGAGAGCTCCACAGAGCCAGTTGCAGCTTTAAATATGAATTAAAAGCAAATCCAAGCTACTGTAATGCGAAAATTATTCCGTGTCTTCTATGGCAGAGATGAATAGCTGCGCAGATCAATACCGTGAAGCTATGCTCCAAACGACAGGGTTATTGATAGCTTATATTAATGATGTTAATGATGGAAAAAGGAAAACAAGAACCCGACCAACTTATAAACTTTTTATCTGCTGAACCCCCGCAATCAAGCGG
This sequence comes from Vanellus vanellus, assembly GCF_965231255.1. Lineage (NCBI taxonomy): Eukaryota > Metazoa > Chordata > Aves > Charadriiformes > Charadriidae > Vanellus > Vanellus vanellus. Next base: position 11,118,880 of record NC_138916.1, on the reverse strand, counting down.
ACAGGAGCATGAATTAAAGGGGCTGGAGATAATAAGGACGTTATTTATGAAACCGGATAAATGACTCCGGATAGTTTGATGCGTTTGAACTCGACGCTGCCGCCTCCTCGGAGGCGGGCTGGGACCGGCCGCGGCGGTTGCACCCCTGAGCTCCGGATCCTGCCGGGACGCCGCGGGAAACCCGCAGGAAAACACCGCGTGGAGTGCGAAGGACCCGCTCCCCGGGGACCCCGCCTCCCGCCCGGCGGAACCCTCCTCCCCCGCCACCCGGGCGGCCCCGCTGCTCCGCGGGGCAGAGCGAAGGGTGACGGGAGGGAGGGAGCGCGGCTCCTCCGGGCCTGCGGCCGCCCCCCACGACGTGCCACGGACACGCGGGGCCGGGCCGAGCCTTCCCGTCCGCGGAGCGTGTGTTCGCGGCGGGGGGTGGGGTGGTGGGTGTTACCCACTGTCGGGGCCCGGCCCGTGGCCCCTCGCCCCACGGACACGCCTCGGTACCCCGAAACACACGCGGTCCGTGTGCCCAGCCCCGGGTGCAGATTCAAAGACACGTAGGTACAGAGCAGAGAGAACGCTATCCGTCTGGGCGATTATTTAGGGAAAGGTGCTGTTCGCGACCCCCGCCGGTTGCTGCGAGGGGATGCTCTGCCCGCGCCCCGGGAAGGGCACCGCTGCCCGCGCAGGCAGCACGTGGCCCTGAGTTATCAATTAGGGCAGGGACACATTTTAATCAGGCAGGGCTGCTCGCAGCGCCCTGCGTTTCAGAGCTGAGGTCTTTATTAGTTACATGTATGAGCGAATATAGTCGCTCACCTTTTTTTTTTCTCTCCTTCCCCCCCCCCCCCCCCCCCCCTTCCCCGGGCGCCAGACCGAGGGCTCCGTAAGCCCTTCCGCGCTGTAATTAATTCGTATTAGACATTTTTTTCTGTGCAATGTTCTCCTTGTGCCTGTTTTAACGCATTTTATAAAATTCTTTGTCTAGATGCCGTCTCAGATACGCACGGTCAAGCTCGTAGATAAAACTATTTCGTCCTTGAAAAAGCTGCTGTCTTTAAGCAGTATTTTTGGAAAATATTTTTGTAATTATTATTTTTGAAACAGCTTCCGCCAGGAGAAAGTCGCACTTGTTTCCAAAAACAATTCACAGCAGATAGTGTAGATATCACTTAATTCCTACAGAAATCAATGTGAAAATTAGATTTATTGGCTACTTACATTGTTAAAAATGACAAAGTGCTGCCTTTTATTTTCATAAAAACACGGAAGACCGAAAATCATTTAATAAAGAATCCACCTAGTTTAATTTCACTGAGGGCTCTTGCACCGAAACCAATTCTTCGAGCCTCTCCCTCACAAAGTCGCCTTCCATTCTAGCATTAAGGACCCAAACAATATTCTCAGAGAGAGTTAAACCAGTAGCATTTGTTTGATGGCTGAAAAACCTTTCGCGCCGTTACCTCAGAGGGATCGTGTAAATGAAACAGGACCCGTTGTTTCAAATCGTTTGGAATACCCTAGTAACCCCAAAGATTTCTCGATTTGTATTTGTATTTGTATTTTTTTTTTTAAGCAAAATACCCTTTAAAAATATTTTTTTAATGTAGCGTATTGGAAAAAGAAAGGGGGAAAAAGGAAGAAGAGAGGGAGAGGACAGCCGGCTTCCCGGCGCTCCGCAGCGGGCGGGCGGCCGAGGCGGTGCCGGTGCCGCGGCCCTTTCGGCTACCGCTACTTGTTGGGTTTCGCTGCGGGGGAACGAAATCGGCGGGCGGGGGCGGCGGGCAGCCCCCTATATCCCCCCATCCTCTGCCGCCCCGGTCCCGGGCCCGGCCGGGTGCGCCCCGTCGGGCCCGGGGCAGGCTGGGGGAGCGCTGCCCCCCCACACCCTCCCCGCAGTGACCCCCCCGCTTTTCGGCCGTTACTCCCGCTCCTCTCCGCTCCTAACGCCGCCGGGATTTCGGATTCGCGCCCCGACCGGGGAGAGCGTCGATAAAATTCTCCGTATCAAATGAGCAATCATTTGTTGTGGTTACGTGTTGGGTAATGAAAGATGTTAGCAGGATCAATAAAAATGAAAACACTTTTACTTACATCTTGAATTACTGTTTTAAGGGGTAAGCTGTGGTGATGCAACAAACCAGAGAAAGATCTACAACCATCAAATGTCTTCAAATGAGACCAAAAATGAACGCCTGTCACCCCGGTCCCCGCACCCGCGGGAGGGCTGTGCGCGTCCCGGCCGGCCCCGCTCGGCAGAGTGCCCCCGCCACCCCGGTGATGGCTGTTCTGCGAGGCAAACTCTGCTGCCTTCGGGGGTGCCTAAAGGTCAAATAACAGGTCGCAGCCCCAGGCAAATGGGAATTTTAGAGAGACGAGGGGCCAGGCAGCTCCGCGGCATCCTAAAAGTGTCCCCTTAGCTGTCGCTAAATAATAAAATATCTCCATACCCCCATCAGTTATTCCCGCCTGCAGCGACGCGCAGACACCCGCGCAGGCACCCGTGCGACCGGTCCCTCCAGCGCACGGACCTGCGGAGAGACCCGCCCGCCATCCACCGCCCCCCCCCCCCCCCCCCGCCGCCCCGGCCCGCCAGAGCCCTGGCACCGCTCAGGGGCCGAACCGAAAGAAAAACGGGGCCCTTGATAGCAGAAAATTACGGGGATCGATTTCGGGGACATTCATGGGGAATTTAGCAAGGAACAGCCCCAAACATGGAGGCTGGCAGAGCTGCGGGACCGCGCTCGCCTTTGGACGCGCCGGCGGGTTGCGGCCGCAGCCTTGCGCCGGGCTACGCGGCGGCGGAACGGGCGCGGAGAGCGACGCGGGGCCGGGCGACATACGGGCCGGTTCCGTGGGCGCGGAAGCGCCGGACGAGGCTCCCTTCCCTCCTGCGCGCACCCCGCTCCGCGGGCGCGGTGTGAGCCTGCCGGCGCCGCGCAGCCCCCGGCCGGCTCCCACTCCTCCCGCCGCCGCTGCGCGCCCCCCTTGCGCGCCCGCGGCCGCTGCGCGCCCCGCCCCGCCCGGCCGGCCCTCCGCCCGCTCCGTGCCCCGCTGGGCACGCTTACCCCGCCGTCTGCCGCACGCCGGGACGGGCATCCGATGCGGGCTTGCCTCCTACATTTGCCCCCCTAGGAGGAGAAAAATAAAAATAATAGTAAAAAAAAAAATCTATCTGCATAATTTCAAATGAGAACGAGAGAAGAAAAAGAAGAAGAAAAAAAATGCAACTGCCACGGCTGCCACGCCAGTCCCGTTAAAAAAATAAAGCACCAAACCCTCACAAGGTGTAGGAGAGATCTTTTATTGGACCAACTTAAATGCAAGAATTTACAGCCAGAATTACACGTTCTTCATCAGCCCAACATGCACCAGAGGCACAGGCAGCAATTTGTGTATTCCCTGGGTTTGCTGAGATGGTTTTGGTGGAGAAAGGGGGTGGGAGAGAGGACAGACCCTCTTTCCCCCCAAAGAGCCTCAGTTTGTGGCTTAGGTAAAAATAAAAATAGAAAAATGAAAAAAAAACCACAACCAAAAATCTCTCCAACGCCCCATTTTGCTCCATCTTTAAGTCCAGTCCAGGATCAATTCTCTCCCTTACATCCCCAGTCATAAACAAACAGCTTCCAGCTAAATCTTTTAAAGGTTAAAAGGAACAAAAATAGAAATAATAATCAAGGGTTTTTTCCTTCTCCTTCTGCTTGTTGGACAGCGCATTTTGGTCAGTCTAGCCTTGCATTTAGGGATGCTACTTGCATTTGAATAGCTGCCTGGCTGGTTATGGATCGGGAGGCTATGAGAGGAATCAGTATGCAAATTGTTTCAGTTACAATCGAAGGGTTCGATCTGGAGAAGGTGCCTGAGCGGAAGTCGCTGTCAGCCAGCGGTGCATTAGGCTGCCATTGCCTCCGCCGTCTGGGCCTGCTCTCCCCTTCCCTCACCCTTTTTTATGCTTGTGTACAGGTTTCTCCGGCGGTAATTAAAACATACACACAAATCAGGGGCTGCTGCATATCACGTTGGTGCCTTTTGCAGGCTGCGGGCGCAGGGAAAGGGGGAGTGGAGGGAATATATCGCCATGCTGCTAGGGTTATTATTATGCAGCAAGGGTGAGGCGATCAGTGAAATAAAACATTTATAAATGGTTTCGTGCTTACAGTAGGAGAGGTGGGCCGGGGGGGCCGCCCGGGCGCTGATCACACAGAGCAGGCTGCAAATCGATAACCCTTTCCTTGTAATCCCAGTAATTGTGGGAATCACGGCTCTCTGTTAAAGGGACAGTGGGCTGCAGCGGGGGCTGCACTCAGCGGCTGGGCGGCACAGCCCCTGCCCCCAAGGAGCCCACTCCGGCCTCCCCAGCTTTGTCTGGGAGGAGGCCGGCAGGGCTGCGGGCAGGAGGCAGGGGCAGGCTCTGGCACCCACCCAGAGCCATTTCCACAGTCCCCTTTGTGGTTGCATTAAAGCCCCTCCTGTCACCTGTGGCATCCTCCGCCCAGGGCAGGACAGGTCCAACACCCCCTGCCTGGGGCATGGAGGGGGGAGAGCAGCCCCTGGGGGTGCAGGCAGGGGAAGGGGCTGCCCATGGTGCTGCCTCCTGTGCCCAGGCTCCCTGTGGCTGCCCCATGTCCCCGTGGAGGCCCAGCAGCTCAGCCCAGCTCCTTTCCTTCCCCGGCTCTGGCACTGCCAGGAGCAGTGGGAGGCCTCTACCGCTCTGTACCAGGCAGGTCTGCGTGAATTCAGTGTTGTTTTGTTGCGTGGCAGAGGGATGGGAAGGACTGGTGAGGTGTTGGGGTTGGGCTGGCGAGGGCTGTCCCTGGCCCCGGGGTGCCCCCGGTGCAGCACCTCACGCCCATCCCTGCCCACTGCCCCATCTCTCCCAGGCGTGTGGCCGCGGGGCTGCGGTGCTGCCAGCCTCGGGGGGTGCGTGGGCAGGAGCGCCGGGGGCGTGGGGCCCTGCTCCTGCCCTCTCCCTGCCGCTGACCATCTGTCATTCAATTAGGGCTGGGAGGCAGCTGAGGGGCTGGGGGGAGCGGGGCTGGGGGTCAGCGACCCCGCGCACAACGGCCTGCTGCCTCGCAGACGAGAAGAAGTTCAAATGTTAAATGCTCTCCGGCCCCGGCTCATCCAGGGCACTCGCCTTTGGAGGCAGCGGAGGGGTGAAGGGCATCAGTCATTAGCACTTAGATTTCAGCTCCGAGGCTGACCCTGCCTTCTGTTGGGGGATTTCGGCCTGAAAAGCCTTAACCCTTCCAGGGCAGCCCACACCCTTCCCGGCCCCCGCACGGGCAGCCCCAGGCTGGTGCTGCCTGGGCAGGATGCTCCTGGCAGCTTCTCCGGCAGCCTGGGGCTGCCTCCTGGGCAGGTGGGTTTAGGAAGAGAGGAGGCATCCCCGCAGCCCTGCCCCACAGCCACCCTCTTCCCCGACCCTGCCAGAGGGGTAAGCCAGGGCAACAAGTCTCGGTGCCTGGAGGGAGCTGTGCCGTGAACCCATGATGGAGGCAGCACGCACGGCCTGCCCACCCACGGCTGCGTGTCCTGCGGGGTGCCTGACACCCCCTCCCCTTCTCACAAACAGACCAGAACAAATTGATGAATTGAGCTTTCAATATGCTAATTTGGACATTATAAATATTTAACTATCCACCCTAGCAGCCAGCCAGAGAGGGCTCCTCTCTCCTTTACATGCCACTTAATCTAAAGTAAATGTTTGCCCCAGAAGTGGCTGGGGCAATCTGAGCATCCCATTCCCTGCCCCTTCCTCCCTCAGGGCAGCTGGGTGGGTTCAAAAGGGGGTGGTGGTCTTGTCACGGTTGACTCGTTTCTGAGAGCCTCTCTGCTGGCTTCCTCTATTCGGGTGTGCTAAGAAGCTAAGCTGAAGCAGATACCCAGCACTGCTCTGGTTAGGAGGATGCTAACATCGTGCCCCAACTCAGGGAGGGTCTCTGGCCATGTGACCCAACACCAGGGCTGCTCTGCCTGGAGCAGATTTCGCATATATTCAGAGAAGGAGAGATTCCTGACTTGGGATCGAGGCAATGAAGAAAGAGTTTCCACTCTCTTTCAATGGGAACTGGCTCCTCTTCAAGCCCACAGCACTTATCATTCCAGTGGGATGGTACCTAGCAAGACAGCCCCATGGCCTTCATTTTGAGGACAGGTTATATACCCTTCATGACATCAGCATTTGATATATTTGATAGATTTTCTTGTTTGATAGACTTACCATTTGCTGCTGAAGGGGAAAAATTTTCTCTTTCAGTGTGGTAGCACATCACAAGTATTTGTTAATGATTGTAGAGCTTTGCTTTTCCTGAAGGGCTCGAGCAGCTGTTTGATACCCTTGGCTGTAACAGTTTTACAAGGCATTCACCTTAGAGGCTGTAGAAGCAAAAGAAAACATGACTCAGAGTGGTGCAGGGATCTGTGGGGCTTCAAACAGGTCAGCTGGGGCTTGGTCTGGCAGTTTTAAAGCATTTGTGTGGCAGCTGTGCCAGTCACCAAAGCAGCAGGCCTTGGGAAGCTGCCTTTCTGTTTTTGAGCTCTGTTAATTTGTTAATGAGAAGCTTATGGTATCTGTTACTTATTCTGACTCGGTCTCTCACCTGCTAGCAAAACCCAAATTTCTCCTCTAAGGAAGAGTGCCCTGGCGTTTTGGTACCCAGCTCAGGCGGGCACCGTGTGCCGCCACAGAGCCAGGGCTCACAGCTCCACACGACAACCCCCTGCCCAAGCGCAGAGTGTGGCACAACAAGATGAGGCCTCATATAGTGTTAGGGCCATCAAGAAAGGATGGGAACAACTGTGGGTTGTCATCACTTGAGCATGCACAGGGACTCGACATCAATCCCTACATTAAAATACACAAAAGAGCAGGAAATGATAACCTGGAATGATCCTGCAAATCCGGGTGGCTTCCCTCCCACCCTCACCCCCCAGTTATTTAGAAATGCAGGGGACGTAGGTGTATTTTTGTGCTCCCTTGCTCTCCCTTGCCCGGGACAAGCTGGCAGCAGCCTGGTGAAGTCCCGGGGGAAGGGAGGATCCAGCCCCAGAGGCTGCCCGGAGCTCAGGCTGCAAAAGGAGGGTGGGTGCTGCACCAAAGATGTGAAGCACTAGTTACTTTGCTATAGGGTCAGATATTGGATTATCAGCAAAAGTTAATCCCAGTCACATGATAGATCTTACATTTGCTGTCATAAAATCTATCATTATTTAATAGGCATGGAAATCAAATTCTTCTGTGGACTATGAAACAGGAATCTTTTACCACAACAGACAACATATTGATCATTAGTTTTGAGACCTCACAGACAATTCGGAGCTGTGTGTGAACACAAGCTGGCAGCTAGCTTTGCTGTATTCACTGTCCAAAATCAAACCCTACCAAATGGCTGCACGCCCAGCTTTCCGAGCAGGTAGATCTTAATTTCTTTACTTTAAAGGCTACTGGTTTGCTAAAGACAAATATCAAGGAAATTATATGGCATTGACCTGCCTTTAGTGATGCCGCTGTTTGCAGTGATGCTCGCAGGTATACACAGTGAGGAGATACACTCCTGCCTTTTGCCACAGAATAAAAGCTGCATTCTCTGGACACAGCTGAACTGGTACTTACCACTGCCAACAGCCTCATTTATTCTGGTAGCACAAAGGGGCTGAGCTCATCTCGACTTGAGTCAATGCAAATAGTTTCCCTGGTATTAGGGGCACTGGGCTGGGCAGAAGGTGGAACAGATTACTTTTTTTGCTTTGCAAAGGCTACAAATACCACATTTTTTCCCTCCTCCACAATTACTGACTGTTTCCATCCTTCAGTCTCCCCATTTCTGCTGTGGGATCCCTGGATGGGAGTTGTGGGGTGAAATTGAAAGGAAAAGTTGCAATGCTGATGAGGGGCATGTAGGATCTCCAGCAGGTTACAGCACTGTCCCAGCACCCCAGCTCCTCCAGCGGGTGACAAAGGGGTGTTTGTCCTTCCTCTATGCCATGGAGAGTTAGTTCAAGTCATGAGAAAGAGCTCTCCTGGATAAGGACTATTAGCTGCAGATGACGGGTGATTTGCACCAGATCTCCTGATGGAGACGCTAAGCCATTTCACAAGGATTGCAAGAGAGCATTTACAAACATGTTTTTCCCGGTTTCCTTTTGTGGACACCTTGGGGCACTCCACAAGGTGCCACAGCTCTGTGGTCCCCAGGGCAGCCTAGCACTGCCGTGACACACTGGCACCGAGGAGAGCGGAGGGGGCATGAGCGCTATCTCCCTCTAGCTTTAGAATTAGCACGGTCTTTAATCTGCGCATATTTTAAAGTGTGGGGATCCCATAAATCCTTCCACATCTGGGACTGCTTGTAATGGCCGGTGTCAGGAGTTTACAGAGGAGCTTTCCTAAGATCTAGCGTCCAGAATCAATAGCAGCTGCAATTCCAGGCAGGGGGATAGGCTGAATCCTGATTTGATTCTCAGGTGTTTTCAATTGTATTGCCAGCAAAAAAATTATTGTTGTTAAGCGATTCTGCTGTTCTGCTTGTGCCTTTTGAAGTTGCCTTTGTTTCTTTGAGCTCAGATTCCTTGAGATCCTCTTGCTGCTCCGTCCCCAAACCCGCATGTATCTAATAAACCTGACAGCTTCCCAGCAGATGTCTCCATCTTCTCCATTTTCTCCTTTATTGAGGAGACAGACTTCACTGGAGAGCGCATCTTAGCATGTGGGGCCAACACAGGCTCTTCAGAGAGCTCCCAGAGGCCCAACTCATCTGCTCCAGCCGTGGAGGAGCAAGCGGACATTGCCCAGCAAGGCAGGGTTTGAAACACCCAGCAGCTCACGCTCCCTTCATTTTTCCATTTTCCCACTTGCCCTTGCACAGTGCGTCTGACGACATCAGCTCCCATCTGCCTGGAAGCATGCATACTGCTCTGGGCTGAATTTTTGGAGGTTGCAGCAACCCCACCTCCCTATGGGGACTGCCCCTCATCATTAACATCGCTCCCCTTTCCGTCTGTGCAGAGTGCTGCCAGGGAGCACCAGGAAAAGGGAGCCGGGAGAAAAGGGCTCTGTCGCGCAGCGTGCCTTGGCCTGCGTCACAGCGTGCTGGCTGGGATCCCTGGCCGCACTCTGTCCTCTTCGCGAGGCCCTTCCTCTGGGTCTGTGCTGACCCCCAGGCAAGCCGGGGCCAGACTCCCTTGGCCGTCCCAGTTTGCTCTGAAGTGCCTCCATCTGAATTCCTTGTGAGTGGAAGAAAGGAACATGGAGGTGATGGGCAGCATCTGTAATAGGAAATTGCTGTCTGCAGATGTGTGTGTGAAGGAAAGCCCGTGTCAGACAATGGTATCAAGGGATAAATTCCACAAGTGAGTGAATCCATCTGAGTGTAAGACACAGGTTGTGCATTTTCCTCAAGAAGGAGCTGAACAGCTCCAAGGACATCAATCCACTTTATGAATGACATTGTTTCCCTAGCGTTGCCCATGCTTACTCAGTAGGAGAGAAGACAACAGGCAAATAAACAGATGTTTGGCTCATCTTGGACCAGGTTTTGAATCCTTACTCCCTTTGCGCTTAGGTGGAGCTACACTGGGATTTTTGCTTGAATAAGGAGCCCGATCACATTCCTCTTTCGGAGTCCAAGCTGAAACACCTTCTGGAAAATGCAGCCTTCTCTCCTGGCTTGCTCTGCAGGTGGGTGGTGTGCAGTGGGAGATGCTCCAGCTCTTTTAGAGCAAGGCTTTGCCTATTGAATACAATGGAAAGCAGCTTGTTACCACCTCTAAGTATAGAAATTTCTCCTGCCTTTGCTCTGAATAAATGGAAATCTGAGCGCTCCTTCTAATCTTCCCCTGTACACCTGGTGTTGCAGGGACCAGCGACAACCTGGCCCTGATAAAGACTTCAAGAGTGGACCTATTATCTATATCCCAGAAACACTCTGATCATGTGGGAATAGTTAAAGGTAAGAAAATATATAACAGGTCATCTGTCTTTCAGCTATAGTCAGCTCAGAGGTGGAAACAGATTGACACAGCTGGGTGCAGCCGTCATGCCGGAGCCTGCAAATGCCGGTCAGCAGAGCCGCAGCAGGCACAGAGCACAGCCCGCGCGCTTCCCTTGAAAGCTCTTTGTCTGTGGGGGGCTTGGCCGCCGGCTTTGGAGAGCCTGGCCAAAGCACTGAGGTCGCTTTCTGCTGAGCCCCCTCCAATGAGTTAGTGAGACCTAAGACCGGATTTGGTTCTCTGTCCTGTAGGCACATGGAGTGACGTGACCTTTTCTTGATCCAGCAGCCCCGGCAGCCCCTGGCACTGCGCTGAGGCCAGTGCTTGCTGGCACAGGCAAGGAGCCGGCTGGTGCCTGTGGGCAAGGGCTCTTGGGAACGTCAGACAACGCAGACCCTCCCGGCCACCCGGCCCTGGTGCTGCCGAAAGCATCGCACTGGGAAAGCAGCTGGATGCCCGAGAGGGGCAAGCCTCCATCTGTACAGTGCTCTCTGGCTGGGGTGTTTGCTCGTACACGGTGTCGTGGTGGGCAGGGTGTAACTCCTGGCCTCCAGTGCAGATGGTTGCATGAAAACAATTAATCTTGCGGCGAGCAACGAATGGAAATGTTAGTGCCTCGACCCCTAACACAGGTGAGCCTCACTGCCCGACGCAAAGGCTTGTGCGCACAATGAGCTTTTGCTGACTGCTAGATTTTGGAGGCTTGTGGGTCTGTAAGGAAAGGCAGAGAAGATGGACATCAGGAAGCAGAGAAACATCGCATTCGTCTTAGGCAAACCCTGGGGCAGGAGCCCCCAGGAAGGGCTGGGAGCCCTGCTGGGTGCAGGCTGGCCGAGGAGGGCAGCGAATACCCCTCGCTCTGATTCCTGCTGCGGAAAAGGCAACACGACACGGCTGTTTCTTCCTGGCGGATAACCTGGAAGCCATCTAACAAATACCCAGTTTCACCTATTTCTTATCCCAGGGGGAATCAGCCATCTGCAGTTTTGCTAGCTGTGCTGGACAGGAAGGGATAGTTCATTAGCAATTTATACGTTTGGTTTGCCTCCTCAAACGGATCCTCCCAGCAGCAGGGATGTGTCATTTCCCCATTGAGATGCTCCTGCTTTCACAGTAGTGACTCCCAAGCAATCACTCTCCATTTCAGCTGGAGTTACTAACGCATGTAAATGACGTAAATAAGCTGCAGGAGCAGGGTCACATAACCGTTTTGTTAGGTTCTGCCCTGTCAGTCCTATTTCATGGATTCCGACAGAATATTAACATGTTTGCATATGTAAATGTGTTAAAGAGAGCATCAGCTGAGGGAATACATTAAACTCAGTCGTCCTTCCAAGTTGATTTAATCTGACAGCACCTCCATTAAAAAAATAAAAAGCATCAGTTTTCCCTTTGTGACTTGATGTACAGTAATTAGCTTGTTAGAGCAGGAAACACCTCCTTTCATAATTGATTTTGCACCCCTTTTACTTGGATATCTCTGACAAGCTGTTTCTAGTTCCCCAAGGACACCATCAGTACTTCCCATGTGTTTGGAATTTCATGAATGTGAATAATGAATATGATTTATCCCTCCCACACTCCCATGCACGGATAATATATGTAGCCAATTTGTGAACTGGACCTTGCATCAGGAAGATCGGTGTCAAAGTATTAATAGCGTAGTGACCAACCGTGCACAGGAATTAGGGCACAGCTAAGCAGTGATTTTCTGGGCATTAGTGAGATGGGAACAGGTTGCACCATGTGTTTGTCCACCGGGGAGGAAAAAAATGGAGGAAGATTTTCTGAATGGTGCTGTGTATCTAAGTTAGCATGCCAAATTGGTTGCTTATTACAGCTGGCACAGTGCCTTAGTGGGCTAATGTGTTAATAATGTGTAATGTTTCTCTTAGGCAATGGCACCACTCTTCATTAGCGCTTCTCAAGCCCTGTCGCTGTTGCTTAGCTCGACATTTTGTTTCTGATGTTCGAGTGAGGGTATTTGAAATCAGGATTTCAGATCTGCTAATACATGTCACACACTCTTTAAAAATGGATTTTAAAAGGGCCTCGATAATTTTATGGCTACTAATAACATTTGTAGCTATGTGAGCTAAGCTAATGATAAGAGTAATCAAATTTCATGTTTCACGGCATAAAATGAGCAACTGTAGGGGTCAGGAAGGTATTCACTCCCTGCCCTCCTCCCCTGGGAACCACCGTCTTTTCCAGTTGGTTCAGTAGATGAGCAGTGTTTAGGATGTGAAATAGCACAGTGCTGCAGGAAAGTTCAGGGTACAGAGCAAGGATCTTATTTATAAGCATAGGAATTCTGGTTTCGGTTGGCAAATGGCGTGAAACATTTGAATGATGCATTTGTTTCATACTGATTACCTCCCACGTCGACATCAAATACATGGGGCTGATTCTCCCCATTTTTGTGGCTCTTTGCTCAAGCTCCCCGAACTCAGACATATAAGCCTCATATTTCTGAGCGGCTCTAGCACAGCCACGTAGCTCATATCCTAATTTTTCAGTCAATGAAGGTGCTTACTTAGACTTTCCTCACGTTTCTGTGTTTTCACTCACTGTATTAGCAAGTCGGTTTTGAGCATTTCTTTAACACTGAGAATAACTGCGAGAGGCGGCTGTGGGAGCCTGGAGCCACCAGCAAACAACTTCCTCAGCAGCCGCTGCTGCAGCACCACGGTGGGAAGAAGCATCGGTGCTGCTGACAGTTTGGGATCCCACGGATGGGTGCAGGCAGGTTGACTTTCCCATGCCTGTAGCATGGCTGCAGTTTGCTCCCGGTGCGCTCTGCCTGTGGCATTCCGTGTTCCATGATCCTCAGCAGCGTTAACCCGGCACTGAATGGCAGGGCCAGAGCCAGGAGGCTGGGATTTGGCAAGGCAACAACCTGTTTAACTGACGTCTGGTTTGGATAAAGACTTTCAGTCCCGTGTTTTGCCATATCATGGCTAGAGCATTTTCTAGCACCCATACTTTTAGTGCGATGTGTTTTCTAAAGCCTTTTAGTGCATTGTACTAGTGATGTACTGATGAGTCTAAAAGGACTCACTTAACACAATGAGTAATAAACTAGAAAGGAGATGTGCTGAGTAAAAAAATCCAGCAGAGACAAAGAAAAAGCTCTCTGTATTTTTTAAAGAGAGAAAAATCTTTGTTTTTTTCAAAAAGATCTTTTCCAGAAAATATCTTCTTTTTCTTCTAAATGTAGATGTTCATTTAAACATGTAAATAATTTGAGAAGTTTTTTTGTTCCACTACATTTAACGTGAGATCTTTTGGTTCCTGAAGTGTAGTTTTCAGGATTTTGGTATTATCTTACTAAAATGCAAAAAGAAAGTTAAAAAGCATTGAAAATAGCTTCAGTTTCAGAAACATTTTTTGTAGAAAAAGTGCTCTCAGTGAGCTCTGTCTAACCAGATGTAATCTGTCTTCGGGCCGCATTTTCAGGCAGAGGTCCAGCAGCGGGAGAGCCCGTGCACAGCAGGGGAACAGGGCAGGACAGACGCTGCCCCACAGCCTGCCGCTGCGGGCTCTGCAGGGCTGCCCAGGGCAGCCAGCTTGCTAACATTAGCAAAGAGCACGCAAACCCACAAACCAAAAAGAGAATGTTTATAGAGGCAGCCTTGGAGATAATCAAATTAAAGGCAGAGATCAGAAGAGTGCTCTAGAAAACATTTTTGCTTAGCATAGTTTGATGACCAGAGCTGAGCACAAGATAACGTGAGACTGTAATAAGATGTTGCACAGCGAAGGAGGTCCTGGTCAATTCAGGCTTCCCGAGAGCTGCTCCCATGGCTGAGCTGGGGCAGTGCTGGGGATTTCTTCCCACAGCCTCTGACTGGGGCCAGGCTGTGTCCCTTCCTGGGGACAAAATCCCCACGTGGCAGCAAGCATTGCCTGGTCCCACCCCATGGGCACGTGGCTCTTGTGGGCAAGAAACGCAGGGTTAAAATTCTGTGATTCAGCGTAGAAACACCACCATAGAAACTCCCCTGGTTTTGCTTCCCTTCTCCTTGTGTCTCTGGCATTGGGTTTTCTTGTGGGCTGAAGAGAAGCTGCCCCCACCTCCCCATGCCCCCGCTGAAGGACAGGGCACAACCGGCGTGTCCGCAGGCAGCCAGCACATGCTGTTACACCCCTACTGCTACTGCTGGCACCGTGTCCCTTCCCACGCATCTCCCAGCTTTTCCACCAGCGGTGTCTGGGGCTGCCCACAGAGCTGCTCGGCTCGGGGACCCTGCAGGAGGTGTGGGGAGGTGGGTGATACTGGGGTGCCCGCTCTTCCACGAGCCGGCTGGGGCGGTTAACTCAGTCCCAGGGAAGGGAAGGGACTGCCAAGGGTGGGTGAAAGCTTGGCTGAGCAGCATCGGGCACTGCCACGAGCATTTATTTTAGGCTCAGAGTGGGCTGCCATGAGGAGGGGGCTTCCTGGTATGTCAGGGAACATAATGGGAAAGGCTGGAGTTAAAGACCCTTTAATTGAGGCCTTCAGAACGGTAAGTATAACACCGCATCGCTCTGTTTAGGGGATTTTGCGTATCTCTACCATCAAGGCTACATTTGTCTGTAGGATTAATCACTTTTTGATCCAGAGGGTTTAAGACAGACAGCTTACTAGAAATGTGCCGCATGGCTCTCCCAGGCTGGCAATTAGCTTTATTCCTTCGTATTGTCTTGTTTATTATGCTCTTCTCCATCTCTTTTTTTTTTCTGACCAGCATGTTAATACACTAATTTATTTATAATCCATTTTTAACTGTGCTTTTAGGAGACTTTTTAACAGAGACTTTTTAGTAAAAGCTCTATGTCGAGTACAGAAAATGAAAAACTCCCACTGCTGAGCAGAGAACAGGTTTTCATATAGATGACACTGTAAAGAAATCCTTAGAGAAACTCAAAGACGTCATTTTGCTCTATTTTAGGGGTTTTTCTCTAGACTCGCTGAGGTTGTCCTATTTGCCAGAAGGTCATCAAGAACCTGAATTATACCCATTGACATTTAACTTGAATGCAAACAGGTTTCTTTGGGATATTACTTGTACCTCATATGAAAAATATGTCCTGGGAGCTGTATGCGTGCACGTCCATTCAGTTCCCTTCAGATGCTAACAAGCTATCTCCTGCTCTTGATAGGCAGTTTTCTCCTGCATATCACTGGCTCTGAGTGGCAGAGAAAGCTCATGCCCCTATATCCCGTCATGCAGCCTTTCCTCCCATACTCCTAAGTATGGACTCCTAAGTCCTTTACTGGCTAGCACAGAAGATGGACAACGTCTTTACCTACTTCTCATATGTGCTGTTTGAGTGGAGGGGACAAGCAGGAAAATGTCCTTGAGCTCTAGACCAAAAACATCCACCAAGGCTGTGACTGGGAGGTATCCAAGTGCAGTTCTCACATGGGATTGCACGCGTATGGGACCTCTGAGCTGCTAGCACTTGGCAAAGCCCCTCCAGGCCTGGCAGCTTGCTTTGTGGCTGGAACCAACCCAAATGCACTTGAACATTACCTAAGGGCTCAGAGTTTTTCTGTTTCCAGACGTGGCTTTGTCCTGAATCTTCTGGGTGACCTTGGTCAAGCAAGTTCACTGCTCTGCGGCAACGATGCTGACCAGCTTTATACAGCATTTTGCTATGCCCTGAGGATAAGCACAATCTAAGGACTGAATATTGCTGTGTAGAACAGCACCTGGTTGGTGTAACTATGGTGTTCCAAGCCAAAGCTTATTGAAATACATGGGAGCTTTGCATCGACTTCGGTCGGTTTTGGATCAGATGCTAAAAGCTGGAAAAGGTTTTTGGCCTTCTGACATCCCCAGTGTGAAGTTACTAGCACGGTCGGAGCTGGATGCAGCACAAGCCACGCTTTTCTGTCACAGGCAGTTTGTCTTCCTTTTTCTTGGCTCTTCTTTTAATAAATGTAACCTTTTCTCCTATGGCTCAGGCATTGTGTTGAACCACCCCGACAAATGTTCTCAGGTTTTTAAAATATTCGGTATTAAAGAGATCAGGCCAGATGTGTTCTGCTGCCTTCATCACTCTAGGTTGTGTACTCTGTGTTGAAATGATTATTGTCATCACCCGGTGAAAGGCAGCTGATGAAAGACTCTCTCCCCCTCTGATGAGCTATCCATCCGCCCATGCCCGGTGCAGAGTGCACGGGTTTTGTTTTTGAATGATATATTGCTGTGTCAAAGTGGCTTATGTGCTGCTTAAACTTACGCTGGTGAATGATAGAGAGTATGTATTAAACAATCTCATTGGAACGGGAGCTGTATTTTCTCTTCTCCAGCTTTGGGAGTGCCACAGCAAACCCCCCCCCCCGCTGTCAGCCTGGCGGGGACTCCTGGAGCAGGGTGTCTGGGTACCTCTGCGTCCACGCTTGGGTGTCCACACTGGGCGTTTTTAAAGAAATGCAATTGGATACCAACCCTTTTAAGTCTTTCTAGAAGATATACCTGTTCTTTCTGCCTACCCTATTCTGTTCATGAAGGAAACTGTTTTATATAAGACATTTTGAAATATTTTGGGTTTGGATGTATTTCCCCTAAAACCTTTTCTGTTCTCAAGTTGTGTAATTTTCGTTTTCCCACTTCTCCCCCTTTTACTCCACTTTATTCCTCTTTTTTTTTTTTTTTAATTTTTAATCCTTTGCAAGGCTTAGCAACAATATCTAAGAAGTGATAAGAAGATGGGGAAGCTGTAACGTTTCCATTTTGGGTCTCTTGCCAGTCTCCCAAACCACCTCCAAAGGAAGCATTTGATGAGCAAAATGTATTAAAAACACCACTTTGCCTGGAAAATGTTTGGAATGGAAAATTCAGTTCTCAAAGCCTTCCATGCTTCCACAGTACTTCAGTGCATCTGGTAAATTCCAGCAACGCTGAACAGAGCCTGTAACATGAATAAGACCTTTCCAAACAACTACGAATAATTAAAAAACTCAAGACATAGATATTTTCTGCGTGTAGTGACAAAATCACATACTTAACCAAAAATAATGTAATGAAAGGTCTAGGTCACAAAATGGAGTACTGCAGCCTGGAAAAATAGTTTTCTGACCTTCTGGATTTCCTCTATTAGAGGACTACTGTGCAGTGAGCCAACCCTATTTCTTACAACAAAGAAATTTAGCAATCTGGGAGGCTATGTCACCTTGCTGGCAGAAACACTGAGCGGGAATAGTGCTGAAAGTCAACACTAATAGCTGACACCAAATTAAACTGCCAGAGTTTGTGTGATGTAGTTCTGTCACCCTTTGACACATTTGATGTGAATTCAGAGGCTTCTGCTGTAAACTCATCAGCAGAGCTCATGACGCATCATCTTTACATATCTGTCCATCCACATTTGTCAGCAACCCGTGCGCCTCAAATGACTCCAGCGATTGGGATATAGATTGCTTTACCTTCACGTATAGTAAATAGAGTGTTTTAACACTTGTGATACCCTCAGCTCTAGCTTTTAACTGACAAAGTCTTGTTAGCTGCACTTCAGCCTTTCTGCATCCACGCTGAACGCGGTGATTGATGAAGGCTGATTATGGCAGTGGGGTGGCCCATCCCTTCTTAACCTGTGGCTCAAATCATCTCCAGTTTGCCCATGCAGAAGAGCAGCAGGCACACTCTTAAGTGTCTTCATGAAGTGCCTGATTGAAAGGCCACAGCCAATTAGGCTGAGCTGAAATGGACACTTGCAGGATATCTTTGCCTCTCAATTCCCCGCGCGGTGCCTGCAGAGAGCAGGCACTAAACAAGCACGGACAGCCCTTGCATCCGCTTGCATGCACCCAACGGCTCTCAAACCAGGGGCTGGTGTTTCAGCCCGGGCAACATGGCAAGGTGGCTGTGCCCTCGCTTTGCAGCCCTGGACGAGGAACGGCCCCAGCGAGTGCCAGGGGTCAGATCCTGATGCAGCAAACGGGGCTTGCAAATGGAAGTCACTCTGCTGAGGCAGTTGTTCACCGGTGACAAATATATAATCTCCCCCCAGAATAACACGGCATTTCAAAACACAAATGATTCCCCCCACCTTTTCTCCCTGGGCAACCTGAAAGGGATTGCTAATATTTTTTTTTTTTCTCTAAGCCAGTTAGTGTTATTGTAGTTTCAGATTGATGCCTTGTGGTTATCAGCTCCTAATTTTCCTGTTCATTTTGGACTTACTGAAGTAATGAAAGCAGGTCCCCTCAGATGACAGCAAATCCCTGCTGAGGTGCATGCGAGCGCTGGAGTTGCTGCGATGCTCTGAGCAATGCGGAAGAGAGGCTCCACAGATCTGCACCATGCTTGTGTCTCCCCTACGGACCAGAAAGGAAAAGGATCTGCAATTTCTGTTTATGTCTCCATGGTATTTAACATACTTGCTAGCTTCAGGAGCATCTTATTTGCCACATACTGCCCTAGAATATTTAATATCTTGAGCCTTTTCCTTCCACTGACTAGCTTTGCTATCAGTGTAAATTACTACGGAGAGAAAGCTGCATTTAGACACGCAGGAGGAACAAACAAAACAAGAACGAAAAATCAGATTTTTTTGGTAAGTCTATTTTATAAGTCTATTTTAACACGTGGTGTAAAATGCTAGCCTCATAAGGTAGCATGCATCAAATCATATTTATTCAAGTGTGAGCTATAACAGAATGGGAATAGAAACATCATGTCCTACAAGAAAAGCCACTCTATTTTCACCCTGAATCTCCAAATCTTCTGCTTATATAATAAAGCCATTGCATAGTGTTCCATGTTCCAATAACCCTTTGCACCACTAGAATTATCTCTGAAAAATGGTAATAGAGGGTTTCCACCTCTGGAAGAAGAATGTGAATCTTGTGCCAGGTGAGAGGGTGGGGTAGAGCAGTTCCGACTGATCCAGGCAACATCTTTTTCCTATGAAGTATTAAAATGCGAATAATAAAACTTTCTGACAAAAGGCAAGGAAAAAAGTTTGCTGATTTTTATTTTTTTTTTACATTTGCTCTTAAAAATTCTAAACTGGAAAACTTTTCAAAAAAATGGAAAAAATAAAAGCTTTAAAAATATTTCCCAGCAATTTCCATTGCTGCTTTGTGACCCACTCTATCTGGAAACTGCCGCACAGTATCACTCGGCTTGTGTGAAGGAAGCAGTTTGAGCTCTCAGACCCAGAGCCTGAGATTTAATTTGATGTCCTGAACATCATACTCTTGTCCTCTAGAAGTGTCTTTCCTTGTTATAATTCGTTTCAAGGTCCGCAAGAACTGAGTGTATTTCTTATTTTTTTTTTCTATTTTTCTTATTTTTTTTTTTTTCAGAGTTGGAAGGGACCTCTAGAGATCATCCAGCCCAACTCCCCTGCTAAAGCAGGATTGCCCAGAGCACATTACTCAGGACTGCATCCAGGCGGGTCTTGAAAATCTCCAGAGAAGGGGACTCCACAACCTCCCTGGGCAGCCTGTGCCAGTGCTCCGTCACCCTCACCGTAAAGAAGTTTTTCTGTGTATTTGAACGGAACTTCCTGCGTACTAACTTGTGCCCGTTACCCCTCGTCCTGTCACTGGGAACCATTGAAAAGAGCCTGGCTCCATCCTCCTTCAACCCACCCTTTAGATACTTGTAAGTATTAATAAGGTGTCCCCTCAGCCTTCTCTTCTCCAGGCTAAAGTGAGTGAGCGTATCATTAATACACAATTTGGGATAGGCAATCCTCTCCCCCTCCCCGCAGAGCGGGTCCCACAGCAGGTGCGGGGGGAACACCTGGGTGGCTGGGGACAACCTCGGGCGGCCAGATCGATGGAGTTGAGAGACGCGCACCCGCAATCTGCATGCAGCCTCCAGCCCGCTGTGTCTTAAGGCGTCTGAGGCCCGCTCCGTGCACTAAGGGGATTGTAATGGACATGCTGACAGCTCTTAATAATTATGACGCTTCTAGACATCTCTGTAATTACTGTACAGAGGCTTCGGGCATGCAAACAATATTAGGGTACCTCTTGTGCCTGACTTGTTTTATCTGTCTGTGTGGCAAAGCTCCTGAGGACAGGAAACCATGGCTTCTCCTTGAGCTTTTTAAAACACCAGTTGCTCTCTCAGCAGTTAGTTACTTACTAACGGAAGTGACAATTGGGTTAATTCAATGCTTATTTCGCTTTCCAGAATTCCTGTTAATAGACTGCAGAGTCAAGACCCCCAGTGCAAGGTGCTCGATGGACTAGAGCTTTTCTGCACTGTCCCAAGGAGGAGAAACATGAAGCCTGCACCTACGGGAACTATTTATAAATGCACTTGACTTTGGCTTTTGTATCATGTCATCACTGGGACCAGGGCTGTTTGTCCTTTCTTGCACCATCCTGGATGGCAGCAGGGAGAGAATATCGCCCATCTGCAAAGGGGCTTGTCCCACCCTCCTGTATTTGGTCCTTTCTGAAGTAATGAACAACTTAAGTCTTATGAGTACATTTTATGGCGCTCTTGGTCAGGTGAAGGTTTAAATTAGACAAGTTAAAATGGATCATGAGATGCAAAGCAGCCATCTCTGATATTATCTGGACTACGGCCAGTACACCACAGCATTTCTGTGACTGCATTACTTATATGAGGAATAATTACCTGGAGATAATGCTACATGACAAGCAAAACCAGAGCAACTAAGCAATGGTCCCTTACCTCCTCTTAAACCTTGCCTCCACATGCTGAAACCATCGGTACAGTAAAGGGTACATCTCGTGTAGAGCAGGAGGTGGTGACCAGGGAAGTGATGGGGCCCAGGGAGGCATTTTCCACATAGCCTACAGCTCTCAGCGTGCTAACTTTATCCTGCGTTTTCTTCTCCTTGGATGCAGTCTCCAACCCAAGCTGCATTAGCCCAGTAACACGTGTCACACCACTGGGGTCCCACCAACCCCTGAGGTAACCAAATTTAGCCCAGTGCCCAGTCCGGAGCATTTGGGTTGTGTGCATGACCGATGGAGGGCTTCACAGCCCTGTAAGAGATATTTAAACTAAGTTATTTAAATAAGTTCTATGGATGATTAGATATTGTAGCACCCTCTTCTGGCTCTCTGCATTCCCCGGGTTGTGACTGTCTCTCCCCTTTGAGACCAGTTGGCTCACACGGGTTTGCTGGTTACAGTTTCAGAGCCGCATCAGTCCCAATCCTCTCCCGCTTTCTAGGCTTTCTCATGGCTTTCTAGGAGGACCACTCCTCAAACTCATAATTCCTCCACTGAGTCCCTTCACAATTAACCTTTTTGTACAACCTCTTTAGAGTAAAATCCCTTCTCTTATTTTTTCAGTTGGTGATCATGGAAAAAAACCCTGACTTTGCACATTTTATATGGTTCTGACCGTACTGCTACAGGGAGGGTTACTGCAAACCCATGAAGTCGGAGGGAGGGATCCTGTGAAAGGGGCAGGGACTGATGCAGCTCACGGTGGCTCAAGGGATGTGGTGGCCTCGGGGAGCAGCAGAGTGGGGAGGACCCCCTCCACTCTCAGCGCTGCCACTAAGGCAGCCGGGGGCCTTCACACAGGTTTTGGGGGGTGCTGCTTCCCCTCTGGTGTCCTCACTGTGAATCCAGAAACAGGCAATTATAACTCATAATGTGGGTGTGCAAGATTCCCTCTAAGAGCTAATTAACTGTGAGAACTAATATTTCTGTTTTAAGGTCCACAAATGTCATTATACCATTATAAAATAAACTGTTGAAAAATAATTCACTTTTAAAATAATACATTGCTTTCCTTTTATCCAACAGGTTAAAGTACTTTGTTCCTTGGTACCAGCTTTAAATTTTTCATGTCAGGGTGAAAAGCAATTTTTTAATTATAATTTTAATGCATCTGACCATATTTCGTAATGATACATTTTGAACCCAACTTGTAAAGGTGTCAGAAGAAAATATGACTATTCCATAGAAATATCTGAACCATAAGAACACAGTTGAAATAACATAGTGCTTTTAAAAGTGCCAATTATTTATTTTAACTGTGATATTACATCTGTCATTAGCACCATGTGAAATATTTGATGTGTTATTAGGAACGTTTCAAATCCACCGGTTTCAATGCTCACAGAAATTGCAGGAACAAAAGGTAACAGGTTATGGCTCCTCTGAAGCAGGTCCGGTGGCAAAAATCAGCCTTAAATCCATTTTAACTAGTTTTCCTTGCTTTCCCCATTCAGGTGACAAAGCCGCCCCCCCCTGCCCCGCGTCCTTTGCTGTATTCCCCTCGGGGCACCGGGCAGGTCAAAGACTGTGTAAGCGGAAAGGGGATTATCTTTGCTTTGCAGGCTTAGCAGATGAAGAGCAGGAATCATCACTGCATCCCGCTAGCAGCCAGCCAGGAGAGGGGCTGGGAGGTGCAGGAGGAAGGTGCTCTCAGCACCCAAGGCAGCTGGCACGGGTGCATCGTGGCCTCCCTGGCACCCGCAAAGCAGCTGTTTCCCCGGGTGCTGCTGCTGTGTTTTGGTGTGCTCTGAGCCTGGCGAGGTCACAGACCTCCTCCCCGGGGCCTTGGGTTCATGGACTGTCCTTTTTAGTGCTGAGATTGTGTGTGGGCAGGGAACACGGCAGCAGGCTCGGCCGTGGCTGAGGACTTTTCCAAAGACCACCGAGGGGACTGGCTGCCTTGCAGCGTTGCCCCTGCCAGCACGCACCTTGCACGATCGCAGGCTGCGAGTTGGGTTGCCTACATGGAGCTGGGAACACTTGGAAAATGTTACCCATATTAAACCGCTGATTTTTTGAGGCTGCCGCTTCATTTTGTCTGTCTTGGCCTCATTTCCACAGGGTGACCCATATCTCTGCTCGCTCTCCCCTTGCAAAGGCAGCAAAACTGTTGGAGTTATTTTTTTCCATTTCAGCTGCCTGGCTCAAGCTATGGGGCTTCAAAAACCCCCTAAATCACAGCATACTCATAGACCAGAGATAAGAGTACCACTGCTGTGACAGCAACAGGAGATCACAGTGAACATACCGAGGGCACACTCATGCAGTACCCACAGAAAATGTTTTCCTAGCAGGTGGATGCTCTGAGGCTGTGAATGAAAATACAGCTTCATCACTCTCCGGAGTACAGAGTAAGTGGGAAACACTGCTCAGATGCTTGGCAGTCAGACAGGAAAACGAGTGCTTCTTGGAGAGCAAAAGAGGAGAGGATGAGGATGGAGTACAATGAGGTTTAGATCAGCACAAGCAGAACATCATCAGTAGCTTCTTCAGCTATAAGAAAGAGGATTGGAGGGGATATTACCGATTTTGATCTTCCGTCGTTATTTATACCCTGAAACTTGGCTTAAGCCAACCCTACGCTAAATCAGAAGTCTCTGGTACTTTGTATTTCCTTAGCACTTTCTGTGCCCAGCTCCTCAAGGCTCTTCAAAACATCTCTTTGAAGTAGGACTCAGAGGTAGCGCTTACTCAGACCTTTGGCTCGGTACTGATGCTCACTCAGCACAAATCACTCATCAGCCCTGTTTGGTGACTGCTTTTTGGCTTATCATGCTGATTACTCAGTATAGTTTATACACCTAATATGCCTAATTAGGCCGCTCTTCCCACCTGTCTCTCTCAAGAGGGTTTGGTGCAGACCCTTTTTGGCATTTCTGCCCCAAATTTTCCCCTCCACCCTTATACCACTCAGTATACCTGTCTCCTTGTTGGGCGTGTGACCCCCACAAGCCAGTGCTGGAGGAGCACAGCTGACCAGGAGGCTGCCGCATTAATAAAGCAGCAGCAGCCTCCAGAAGCATGATACGTTCTCCCTTTCAGACAAACATCTCTTTCCCCATTTATGATGGACCAAAGGTCGAAGATAGCCGCTCTACCACTTCCACGGCTCTGCTGAAATTTTATGCCCTGGAATTGCTGTCAAGTTTAATGTTCTCATTTTATATAATGAAATAGCAATTGTTGCAGCTCTGCAGCCTGAATGAATTCACACTGAAAAAGATTGAAAATTTTAGGTGAAATTTCACAAACTGCTCAGACCTTCAGCCAGTGGTTTTACATTGAATTAAAAGCAGAGACGAGCAGTATTTACTTGGAAAACTGAACACCAGACATACCTGGAGAATTCTTTGTGAACCTAATATCAATGCATTTGAGAGGAAACCATCAGAATATTTACCCTTTTGTACAGCTTCATCGACCTTTTCTTACAGCCTCTTGTTAGCTTTTCCCTTTACAGGTTTTTGGTATAGATCCTTGGTTATAAGTCTACGGTTCTCT
Source organism: Vanellus vanellus (assembly GCF_965231255.1). Lineage (NCBI taxonomy): Eukaryota > Metazoa > Chordata > Aves > Charadriiformes > Charadriidae > Vanellus > Vanellus vanellus. The sequence continues at coordinate 11,094,684 of NC_138916.1, read as the reverse complement.
GACATGTTATTGCTTTGTAGAAAAGAAGGTATTTTTGTTTTACACTTTTAAAATACAAAACCTCAAAATAATTGCCTCTTCAGTAGTATTTTTACATAAGCATGGTCCCATCAACAAAACTCCCATTGACTTTGATGGGTACAAAAACCACGGTTGAACTTTAAGGAGAAAACATTATACCATAAAGGTGACAGTTCACAGAACCTTCAAATCTGGTGGAGCCGGTAGTTTACATGAATGCCAAACACACATCCCTTACGGTAACGAGTCACAACTCAGGGCTGCCTGGAGGCTCCTCTGAAACCCCTGAGGACAATTTCCTGCGCTTACAAAGTGAAACGAGAGCTGCTAAGTTACTTCAGAGTTTTTTTGCATGGTTCATTTTATAATTGCTGTGAACAATCCCAGGGGACCCCTGCTTTTCACCCCGGTGGGGGAAGCTGCACCCTAAGGTCTAGCTGATTTGCAGATCCTGACGTTTTTCTTCATTCTGGCAAGTGGAAACTCAGCTAAGTCTAAAGGCACAAGGTGTAGCTGTGATGCTGAAGCAGAGCCGATGAGCAGAAAATGCAGAGCCCCACAGTTGCCTTTAGTCCCTCTGAATTTACTTGCATGTCCACAGCAGTGCTGGGGGTCACTGGTTCACCGCCGTGGCACCAAACCCACTGCAGAGCTGTGCCTAAGCCTGTCCCTGGGGTGTCAAAGTAGCTTATGCTGCACTAGGAAGAGAGGAAGAAAAATGTCTCCGTGACTAGTAAGTCTAAAATCTGTATTATTGTCAAAGAAACAATAGCGGCATCAGCTGCTGCTGCTGCCCAGGAGCAGAGCAGCGTCATTAGCGGCACAGGGCAGGGTACCTCCAGGGGAGGCAGCGCTGCCGTCGGCCCCATGTCCCTTCCCCGTAGCCTTGGGAGGCAGCGGCAGCAGCAGCCGAGCTTCTGGGGCAGAGGCAGGGGAGGAACCAGCCAGCGGGAAATGCTTTTCCTTCTCCAAAGGACGCCATGAACAAACTCATCACCAGCCACTCTGGAAAACACAGCGGGCCGCAGTGCTCCTCTAGCTCTTATTTAGCTGGCAATTTGCCTTATGCTTTTCAGAAGGCTGTTAGTGGCCATATTTCCAAGTGGCCCCATGCTGCTGATTGCTGCTGCCATGCTTCAGACATGTTTGAAATGTCCTTATTTGAATTATGACTCGCAACAGCTGTATTTAAAATCGTATACTTCACCTTCACTTTCCACAATCAATATTGTTAACAGGGATAAAGCTATGGAGGGATAATAGAAAATATTTACTCGTTTCTCTCTGTGCAGTCTTCCCCAGCCCTCCATTACCACATCCCTGATCTCACTCACCCACCATTGAGGGCTGTGTGTCATTGCTGGACGTGGGCAGCAGGAGCACAGCAACAGCGGGAGGCGCTGGCAGCAATGGTCTCAAAGCAGCTGGGAGAGGTGTTCCCAAGGGACCAGGGTCTTCCCCTCGCACGCTGTCCCTGGCGGTGTGCCCTCACGTCTCCCCTTACACCTTACGGGAGGGCTCACTGGCAGGCACCACCAACCTTCCTGTGCCTCTGGGCACTGCTGAGGGGGCCAAGTGCAGGGCAGGGTCTCACCCACGGAGGGGTGCTCCTCACTGGGCTGATGTTTGGTGCCACCTCCTCTGCCACCTGCCAGGGGACCGCTCTGCCCATGGCACATCTGGCTGCGCTGCCCCATACAACTATGCTGTGTAAAGGCCATGGAAGTCCTTCCCAGATATTCTGGTAAGGATTTTAAGACCGGACTCATCTGATGTAAACTAATGCAGCTCCATCAAGTCAATGGAGTGGTGTTGTTGTATAGTAACTTCGTTTGTTAGTTTTTATGACTGAATATACAACTCCCAGTTTCAGGTACAAGACACCTCCATTTCCACATTGGCAAAGGGTTGATTTACTCCAATAAATATTGACCTGCTGTGATGAAGCATTCTTACTACCGGGATGTATTGGTATAGCACAGATATATCGATAGGTTTTCAGCTCAATGTTGTATAAACATTTTACAATGACATATTTTGAACTTAGGCTGACATGCTTCTGAAAATATTTGTGCTGGTGAGGAAGCTGTGAGCTCCCTCACTTATCTCTGACATGGCAAGGGCTGGGAGAATGACCAAAGATTCACTGGAGTTTCAGGCTGTTATCAGTTGTTTGGCATGTACAAGCCCTAGCAGGGGTCAGGAGTTTGTTTGCAGTGGGGACCCACTTTCAAAATTTGCCCCATAAATCATCCTTCGTTCTATTCATTGATAAATAATGAGTTACCGAAGCCTAAAATTCTTATACCGCTTTGTACAGAACGGTTGTTTTATTTGCCTTTCAGAAATTTGAATAATTGTATTTTGCTCCTCCCAGGGTCTGCGTGGTGGAGCCAGGTCCCACACCTCCTGCCCATGAGCAGATTGATATTTCAGTTCCAAAGCGCACGGCTAAGATAGCCTTCTCCCCACTCTATTTGTGAAATAAAATCCATGAAGTTGCAGCACAAAAGTACCCTGAGATGACAAACAGAATGGTATGTAGAGTAAAATACGGGACCTAAATTGTTTTAAGCATTTTTTTTCCCCTGAGAGCAAGATACATTTCTTTTTCTTAAAATGACCAGCTAAGGTACCAACCCCCTTACTGTGCGGGGACATTTTCACAAGAGTCACCAGCCTGGGCAAAGCATCGGCGAGAACCTCTGGCTCTGTCTGTCCCACCAGGCAAGTGCACTAAATACTGGAGGAGGAACAGCCTATTTTTAAATCGCTGTAATGGGCAAATTTTAGCTGCTCATTGGCGAGAGGCAATTCTCTAATCCCAGAAGAACCAGTATCATTTGAGCTGTCAGCAACTGGCAGGCGGGATGGATTGTGCCTCCGGCTGTCAGGCAGCACGGCGAATCTTGCGGTGGACTTTCCTCCGTGACGGCACGTTGGCATGCAGGATTCCCAAACTTTTCTGAACTTGTTTGGTTTATCTTGATTAATAAACCCAAGTATTCGTAAAGCTGAGGCCTGCCATTAAGGAGGCCATAAGCCATAATTTGTAATAAAAGAGCTACCTTTTCCAATTGTCTTCGGCTGAAGCAGAGAGTCCCCATAATGATTTATTGCCTTACTGCCAGGCTCTTGATAAGTGGACACCAAATGGCTCCTCATTACTCAAAAGCTCCTCCGATTTCTTGAACCAAAGTCCTTTCTAAGCTTCACTTAGTCCACTTTCCTTCCGAAGAAAATGAATCAAGGCCCTTCTCTCAGTAGCCTATAAACTATTTTAGCATAAAAAATATCATAAATGAGAAAGGAGAAAATCTTGTTTGCTAAAGGGCTGCTGGATGAACTGCCTCTTGCCCTTTTGATAGCATCTTTGAAATGGAAATGGCCAGCTGCCTGACCTTCTGTTCAATGACCCTTTTTGTACAAAGTCAAATTGCAGTGGCTTCACAGCAGCAATTCACCTATGGACATAAACTAGATTTCAGGGGGGTATGGAAGAGGAGGCTTCTATCTGCAGTTTCTTTAGAATATTTTTTCCATGTTAGTATTTCCTACGTACACATCAAGGATCAAGCTTATAAAATAAATTACTGTTCATAAAAGGAATTGAGAATTTTACTTCAGTAGCTTGCATCTCTCTACTTTTTTACATTATGGATGTAACAAGCCTTCTTTAAAAATGATTAATCAAGAAGATTTAGTATGCGAACAGTGCTACACACAATTTTGAAAAAATTCTATAATCAGTTATTGGATTGTGGCATTAATTATTTAACTCATTTTATTAGAACTCAAGGAAAAAATATAATTCTAAGCAGGATGAAAGATCAGCAAAAACAAAAGAAGAGAAGAAATATCATATTTTTAAGTGTGTTGAGACTTAGGTGCCCAAATTTAGAAACTGGTTGCCCACATGAGATGTCCAAGTACCGCGAAAACTGGCTTCCCCACCCATTTTATGCGCTTGCAGCTTAGTTTATCCTGTGATACAATTGCTTTTTAAGAGCAGCCATTCTTTGTTAAATGTATTTGCCAAATTCAAATGGAGTCTTCCAGCTGGGGTAAATCACTTGTGCTCTATTTTACCAGTCAAGAAGCTGTCCAAGGAGGTTTCCCAGATATTCATAGAAACATCAGACTCAGGGGGCTTGTTGGCAGGAGCCCGGGCCAGCACGGGCCACGGCAGGGTTTCCCCGACTGGAAATCTGGTCCTTTGCCTTGCACCACCATCACAGTGACTCATCCTTTATCTTTCGGCTCCACGTCTGCCTCTCTGCCAACTGCCAAACATCACCCAGCCAAAAAGAAAAAGAGGGGGATGTGTTTTTTTAGGCAGCACATTTAGCAGTATTTCAACTCAGTTTAAAATTATGCCTGGATCATGTAAGCATAAGCAATCACTCATAGCTGTCAAAAAAATTAGACCCTTAAAGTAGGCTAGTACATTTTCTGATTAGAGAGCAGCCCTGATTGTTGTTTTACAGCTAACAGCTGGTATGTTAAAGCTAAAATCTGAGTGTCAATTAATTCTGTATCAGATCAGCTGAGAAAGACAACTGCGCAAGCATATGGTCATTGCAGGAATAAGGCTGCTGAAAGCTGAGGGTGTTTGATGGTTTCAGCCTGTCGCTCTTCCCTTATGATATTGTAAATGAGGCTAAAACAGTTTAATTCGTGTAACTGGCAGTCAGAAGGAGTGTTTAATTGAAGGAGAGGGGAGGACTGGCAGCACTGGCAGGTTCTCTCGCGGTTGCTTGATGCGCAGCGGATTGCGCCCAGTGGCAAGTTGCCCAGTCTTGTAGCACACACAAAACCAGTTCATAATTACACCATAATTCAATCTGAAGTCTTGTTTCCAATAAATCCCTCATGAAATTAGTATTCTACCCGGCGGCAGCCCGGGCAGCCGCTGGCCCTGTCACCCTGGGACGTGGCAGCCTGGGTGAGTGCCTGTCACTCCTGGTGAGAGCGTGGTGGTGGCTGAGGGGAAAGGCCACCGGCCGGGACCCTGATGTGCTGCCATTGTGCCCTGTCCTCTTTGTGTTTTGGCAGCGGGTAGGCATGGCTCTCCTGTTTGGAAATTTTCTAGTTGGTTGGTTACAATGCAACTTTAAAGGAGAAGGAAAACAACAAGCAAAACGAGTAGAGAAAGTACAGTATGAGATGACCCTTCTGTTCCTGCTGGCACAGGCCAAGCCGGGAGAACTTTCTAGGTGTTTTCTTGGGCTCCCAAGTTCAAAGGAGCAACTGTGCATTTGCTTAAGTTTTAAGCATGAGCTTATGTCCATTCCTACCCAACAGTGCTCTCAAATCATGTGAAAACTCTGTCAGATCAAACAAAATGAATTTTTAGATAACGTTTTGTAGAAGCTGTCAAAGATTTAATGAGGTTCAGTTGAAATTCAGGTTCCCAATTTCAGAAATACCGTGCTCAGAATTACCATATTTTACCATATTTTGATTTCTGAGGTGCTTAAACTTCATTATCAAAATTAAAGTTCAAATGGCTGCAGCTCTGTGCTGCCAGAGCTCCTCTGGCTCGGGGGGAGACTCAGCAGGTTGGCACCTCTCGGGGTCCAAGAAGGGGATACTCTTCCACCTGCTGTGCTTTCCATTGTACCCCTCGGCCTCGCCTGTGCTGTCTGGTCTCCACTTTTTTTTCACACAGCCAGGGGAAGAGGTGCTGCTTCCCTTTTCCAGAGAAACCCTGTGGTTAAGGCGGAGGGAGTCCTGGGTTTCTCCTTTTCTGCCTGAGAGGCTTGCGTACAGGGGTGTCGTGGCTACTGAACTGTACTCTTCTAGGGGAAAAGCTCGTGGGGAAGCCAGGAGAGAAATTGCTCTTCACCCCTCCTGTTGAGAAATGCAATTTGGAATAGTCCCTGGGGGCAGCGAGAGCAGCCACGAGCACGACCATCTCACTGAGAGAGTAAGGCACTCACCTAGGAAGCAGGATGGGCCCCGCTGGCTGTGCATTTCATCCAAGGACTGATGTAATTAAAAAAGACACAAGCAAATAGTCATCTGATGTTACTTCTTGTATAAAAGCATCTGAAATACAACTGACAGCGACTGAAGTGTCTTTTCAAGTCCCATATGTGAAGGACTCTAAAACGGCCAAGAAGTATTTCACAGATGTTTAGAGGAAAATAAAAATCCCTCTCTGAGCTGAGAACGAGGATGAAATATTTAGCCCAAAGGTTAGTGTCCTCCCATATATATAAACCTCCCAGGTCACCGCTGTTAAGATAAAAATGTTTCCTCCACAGTGAAGCTTCACAAAGCTGTAGCACTGATGCACTTACAGGAGAAATAGGAACAGCGAGGACACATGTTTCTGAACGAAGTTGAAATACAAAGTCAGAGATACGTAGAGAGCAGAGTGTGAGCCCAGGCTCGGGCGTGCAAGCATGGCGTGGCCAGCCCGGGGTGGCCAGGGCAGGGAGCGGTGCTGGCCCCTGGGGATGGGCAGGCAGGGGACCTGCTGCGCCTCCGCAGCCCCGCACCTCTCACGGGGCTTCTCCCAAGCCAGGCGGGAAGAAAAATTTCAAAGCAGAAACCCTGCTGCAGAGTAAGGCCAGCCCCGGTGCGCAGCTCACGGGGAGCTGAGGAGCTGTCCGTCCATCGCTCCAAACTAAGAAGAATTTTTAGAAACCTTTCCAGAGAAAACAAGTGATTTTTCTTCCCCTGTCTGGAGTTTGTCCCCGTCACCACTGTGTGTGAGCAGCTCCCAAGGAAATGTCCAGCACCCCACCTACGCGACCCAGACCCCCCCCCCCCCGCAGCCATCCCACGATCCAGCATCCAAGGACAGGCTTGCCAGGAGCTACCAGCCGTTACCTCCATAGCTACAACACAAAGTGCTTATGCTTCCTTTTCATCCATACTGTCCCAGCAGACATAAGGCTAAAATAACCACGCCAGTGCCTTGTTTGAAATGAAAATGGCAGCACTTTTTCATCGGGAAGGTCTTTTATCATCTCCCTTTTCACCAGTGGCACCGTGACAGTGAAAATCAGTTAATGCAATCCTCACAAATCAGCACTAACCCCACAGATGCCGGGAACCTTTGACAGAACAGCTTCATACCCTGGAGGAAGTTACCTAATTCCTAAAGGTCTTCACAAGTTCGGCACTCCCTGTTGTTTCTGCACAGTAGCGGTGCAGGATTAGGGGCACGACACAGACACCACCACAGATAGAAGTGCTGTGCTAATACCTCTCTGAAAATCATCTGTTGGCTCCGCTTAAATCCAGGGCTCCCAGGTGAAGGAACAAACGCTGCTGTAGTCAGATTAGATATGTTTATCTCCCCAAAAGGAATAATTATGGAAACCCAGATTAATTCAATTATTTTACTTCAAATAACAAGCTGAATCCTGCAGCGCAGCTTAACCAGACTAATGAGCACAACAGTGAGGATGAGCAGAGCGCTAGCTAGGGGGAAGGAAAAAGTGGTTCAGAAACCAGTGTGAGAACATGCAAATAAAACACCTACCAGGTTTTATGCCTTGCCCTTATAATCATTGCCGATGCTTTGAGGGGTTCTGCAATGCACAATTGCTTACGCACCCTTATTTTCTCCCAAACAGCTGATTGTTTATTTTTAATGACAAAAGTATCACACAGACCATAGTAGATGGATTGAAGATGCCGTTTCTACATTTTTCTGCTTGTTACTATTATTCCCGGGTTGTGAATATTTTAAAGCACATGCCAGCTCTTTGCCTCTGAAAATCAATGGAAGTTTGGCCGTTGACTTTAACAGAGCTGGATCAGATCTGAAGGTCTGTACCCCCCACCCCCTTTTTAAATAAGTGGCCATTTTATAGGATAATGGTCCTGGAGCGTATTGATTGGCCTCAGCTAGGCTGTACATTGCCCTCACTGGAAAATGTAAAACCTGTAATGGGCTGAACACAATGGGGATGTGACTGACATGTGCCGAGGGCATTTTGGGGCTCAGGGCTGCATTCCACTTAGGGTGCTGCAGCCGTGAAAGGCGTCACGGGGAACACCCGACAGGCCCAGCACGCCTGCACCGCACAGAGCGCAAACATCCATAAACCTGCATCTGCTCTGCGGGGATGGTGACCTTGATGCAATGGGCTTTGTGCCGATCTGCGAGGACAGCACACAGGGCTGCGTGTTTCCCTGCCTGGGCCGGGGGGACAGCGGCCTGCACAAAATGCCACAGGATGCAGCAAAATGGCGATGCGGAAAAATACCGGCATCATTTTGTCTTACTGCCTTCTTTAAGTATCAGTAGCGTCGAATATTACTATGACTAAGGTAAGTATGGAGAAACCTGTGTGGTTATGCAGAGATGCGCTAGAGAAGCGCTAGATGTCCTAGAGAAGTGCTGATGAACACGTCAGCCATACGCCAACCTCATCACCACCTTAAATCCACCCCTGCCTCGTCCGCTGGCTGGGTATCTGTATTTGTTGCTCTGTGCAAAGAACATTCAAATCAGAACCACTGTCCTGGAAAAAAATCTTTCCAATATAACAACTGATGATGTGAGCCCACGTCAGCGGTAGCCTCTTATTGACCGGTGGGGGTTTTGGATCAGGCCCTCCCCCGTAGTCATTTCCAGAGGCAATTATCCTGATAGCTCCTGCTTTGCCTTCTGTCACGTAGTGCGATTGCTCTGGGGCCGGCCAGGCTACCGCGCTCTCCTGGAAGCCATTTCCCTTCACTGAACTTTGATTGTGAGGAATAGGTTATTGTCCAGGGTTTGAAAAGGAGACCGTGCACGAACCTTGCCGGACCGAGGTGCCGGCTCTTTTCATAGTCAAAACCAAAACAAAACACAGTTTTCTCCCGACGGACGCATAAGTTGCAATGCAATCTACGCCTGCGTGCCTGTTCATTTGAATACGGGAATATGCTCTGCGAGACTATCTGCTGAAAAACATCATATATTGTCTACTGCTTCCAAGACTTAGGAGTCTGCACACACAGGAAATAAAATCTTAGTTTTGCAGGAATCAGAGGAACATTACTTTTTTTTTTTTAACCTGACTTCACCCCACTTAAAATAGTGTTTTAGGTACAGTATTAATGAAAAGCTACTGTCATAAAAGCAGAGAACGTGGGTGTCAGCCAGTGTAATAAAGGTAATGTAAAAATCATAGAAAGTTGATGCGTGACATGTATTAGCCCTATTACACAGGCTGTGCACGCACGTGCATGATATTCAGGACACCCTCTTATCAGGTTTAATTATATTAGTACCCGCTGCTCATCTATATCCTGTATAAAAGCAGCAAGGCAATCATTAGAAATAAGCATCGCAAGGTAAAGCAGAGAACGGAGCACAGCGGCGGCTTCTCCCTCACGGTTTGATTTGACATGCTTGCATAAACACGTATAGGACAATCCTTTATTGTTTTATTTCAGGTAACAACAAACCAAAAAAACCCCGAACCTGAAATAAATTGATCACATTTTTCCATAAAGGAAAAAGCTGAACTACGTATGGCTACAAAGACAGAGGAGATTGTATTAAAAGACTGTGAATCTAGACCTCTTTGTTGTGTTCGCAGGGATTTTCAGGGTGATTTAGTGCGGATTGATTTGCAGTTTATTCTGCAGCCATTGTTTGTAATGTGCTTTGCAAGCTCATGTACTCTGAACCTTAATTGTTCTAAATTAAACTATGGGGACCAGACAGAACACATTTCAATCAGAATTACAAAATATTGCACCAAATTCCTTTGGGATACATAATCTCTCGCTATGTCTGCAGCACTTGTATACATGAAGGAGGAGTGAGAAAGCATATTTAGGAAGACATTTTACTATAATTTAATTTACCCTTTTCCATTGGTAAAGCAAACAAGGGCAGGGATATTGGCAGACACAAGCAAGCAAAGTCGTTCTGAAGCTGCCTCACAGTGGTATTTTTCGCACCCTGCTTAAGCAACTGCTTGTGCATAATTCTCCGTACCGGGCACGGCAGGCAGAAAAGCGCTGCCCGCAGTGAATGGCTGGGTACTTACTGGGATCACAATGACTTTGGCAGGGTATAAAAGGTAATAAAAGCTTACTTGGGCTAGCATGGGAGAAAGGAGCAATATAACGTGCATTGATTTGAGCAATTCTGGGCGAAAGAAGCTCAGGTATCAGTAGAGTTGGAGCCCTTTTAAGCCAATATGCCCTTAGTGAAAGAGCTCTGTAATATTTGCTTGAAAAATACCTTTTTGTATCCTTGCTAGGACTGACCTGGCTCCGGGAAAGCTGGCAGCCAAGGAAAACTCTTTTTTTTTTTTTTCTCTAGATAATTGCTTCCCCAGCTGAAGTTCCTCTGAAGAACCATGGAGAGGCTTTTCTGATAAAGAAGTTACACACAAAGATATAATTTGGGACGAAAACACTTGTTGAGGACGAGAAAGAGTGTGAGAATGCAGGATGAGCAGCAAAAGCAGGGAGGGATTTTGGGGAAGAGCAGGTGATGCCAGTGTAAAACCCATGGCCATAGGGAAATGAGGGCTCTGGACAGCTCTGCCACACAGAATCAGATGTCTGACCTGCACAAAGCTCGGGGTACCAAAGCCCTGACAGAAGTTTCCTTTTCTATTCATCACTACACTGGTTTTAAATTTTAAAAGAACATTATTTTTGGAGATTACCAGTGGAAAATTCTTTCTGTGTCCCTGCCCCAGCAAGGCAGAAGGCAGCCGCTCCATGCCCTGTGGGCACATGAGCACCCCATGCCTTGAACAGGGTCATCATAATTTTAGGCTATATTCTGCATAGCTATGTGGGTGATTTGAGCTGGGACCTCCCAGCAGTGGGTATCTCAGCAGCTTTGGGGGCAGAAGCAATGTCAGGATGTCAGTCTGTCCCAGGCTGCAGTGACCACCTGAGTCTCTCCGGCCTGGGCAGAGTGGGGAAGAGAGATCTCCCTAACTCATGGGGCAGATGGTGTAAGAACTCCTGGATGGTCTCTGAAGAAGAGTGAACTTTTGTGGCAGAAGTAAGGAAGGATATGTGATGAAGGACGGAGACCAACAAGCCTCGGCCCTGGCTGAGGGGTCAGGTGCTCTTTACACAAGCAGTCCTAGGAAGGCACTGTGATTTTGAGATAGGAATTCAAGACCTTTCTGAGCTCACAAGTATCAGTGCCTCTTCCTGTCACTTCCAGTCTAGAGAAATACGGATCAACTGAACTGCAGCTCGACAAGCTCTGGAAAGTCACAAGTGATTTGTCAGAGGTTTTTCGCTGGGAGGTCACTACGTGCGAGAGCGTATTTAGGCACCGTATGTGTCCCTATTTATCCACTGCACCTGTGCTTCCATGCCGGGCCTGAAACAAACCCGCTCATACTCAATTTAGCATAGCAGTCTGAATTAGTTAATTTTAGTCAGTCGGTGATTGTTATTGCTAAGATCCACCACTGTTCTGCATTGCACAGGCATTAAAATTAGTGTGAAGATTGACAGCCTTTTTCCGGAAAGAATAAAAGTATCCGCACATTCATGATGAATATAAACAGAAAGGTCAAGACTCAAAACCCAGCAGTCACCTATATAGTCTCCAAACAGTAGACTGTCTCATAAGGTCACAACTCATTTAAGCCCAATGCTTCCTATGAATGCTCCGGCAGATGTACGTAAGTGAATGGCTTATTTATCATCAAAGACTGAGCTCAAATATAACTTTATTGAAAACACTAAATTTTACTCCTGTGTTTTAATTTAGACTACCAAATTAAATTCAATAGTATTAGAAGAATAGATTCAAATGTTCAGGCTGAGAAAATACTGACTGAATATACTGTTCTCAGTGCCTGTAATGGTCTGACCGCCTCTTTATGTCCGTGATTTTCAATCTCTTCAACATTTACACACCTAAAATCTTCTGCTGGAGGTAGGGACCCTTATGCTGAAAATTGAAGCCAATTGACAATAGGTTTGCTAGCCTCGGTTATCTTCTATAGTGCTCTCATTCATAGTCCTTGGACCACAGGTAAAAAAAAACACTGACTGAGGTATTTACATAGCCCTCCTTCCCACGGTACCTGAATACCCCAGTCACCATGGATTTATTTGTATTGCAACGATGTGAGTTAGAAGAGCGCTGTTTTTCTCATTCCACCTACCCAAAGAGCAGACACATCAAGGGTAAGATTTTAAAAACAAACAAACAGAAATCAAAGATTAGCTGCCCAAATCCATCCTTATAAGCCTATTTTATGTAAAAAAAAACCCAGCAACTCTTGTTAGCAGTATCTACGAGCAGGCCAGGATTCTCAGCCCCATTTATCCTTTTCACCAGTGATTTGATCTATTGAATCCTTCTTCACAGCATTATTTTTTCAGTTTTGAGATTTGGCTTCTCAACTTTTCAGAGTGCAAATGAAGACAGACAAGATGTGAATCGTAAGGGCAAAAATGAGGTAAGAGCAGTCATTTATAGCAGTAATAAGGTTAGCTCATTCAGAGATTTTAGGTTTGGTACTAACTGCAAAAATAAAATATATTAAAATCTTTGCTTACAACCAAAGGCACCCCGCGCATCTACCTCATTAGTCTTTATGAGATCTCTATTGCAACAGTGCTCCAAAAACGTAAATCCATTTTTGTTACAACTGGCTTATTTAGAGGGAGGCATGAATACAGCCAACTGCACGGGGAGAACTGCTATGTGCCCTGCTGGTAACCAAATGAGAAGGTGCTTTGGTGACTTAAAAGAAAGGATTTCAGTGGGTCCAGCACAGCATATTTCCTACACGAAAAAAACCCAGTGTCACACACCCGACAGCCTTGGCACAAAGGAAAAGGGTTGGTAGTCACAGACACAGATTTGTCCATGCTAAATGCTGCTGAAATCCCCCTTCCAAAGGACATGCCTTGTGTTCAGAGTGCCAGTCCCACCCCCGCTGCAAGATGCACGGGACAATATGCGAGTAAATAAAATACGTGCTGATTACAGAACTGCTTCCTTTTCTTTCCTCTAGTGTTGCCATTAGGACAGCAAGTGAAAAATATTTTTGAGGAGAACAACTCAGCAGCTACAGTTTCTAAGTAAAGCTTATTATTTGTGCAGCAAAAATCAAAACAACCTTTTATTTGTCACTGCAGGGAGAAGAAGAAATATGATTCCCGTCTCCTGGCTCTGTAATGTCCTCTTCTTCAGCTGTTCATTTTGTCCAGTTGTGTCTTATCATGTTAGTGAAAGGAGGGTTTCTGCTTCTTTCTTCCTTTCTTTTTCCCCCATCTTTCTTTCTCTCTCTCTCTCTCTTTTTAATACCTCCCTGTTCTTGACCTGACCTCTTGCTCATGTAACATCTTAGTTTTTAAATGGTCATTCACTATCACCATTTCTTTTGGGAAACGCGTTTCTAAGCCTAAGCATACAAGATTATAGCAGATTTCTTAGCTTACTGTGTAGTGTGTTTCCCATGTGATAGCTTCTCCTCAGGAAAGCTATTCTTTCATGCAGCCATAGCACCAGCATTGATCAGTGGAAAAGTTCAAGGCAGCAACTCATCAAGCACAGCTTCAATACTAGATTCCAGACAAGGTCTGCAATAAATAAGACCAGTAACAAAGCATCATATTTCCTCCTTACACAGAAAACCAACAGTGACACAGTTCTAAATTTCAGAATATAAGGACAATTTCTTCTCTGCATTGGAGCAAGATGAAAGCTGGAGGTATACCCCCTTTTAATATAAACTATCTTTAAGTAATCATGAATTTTTAGGATGCTAGTCTTTGAAGTATACTAGCATATCATTTTAAATGCCCAGGTTCTTACTGTATGAGATTTTTCAGTGCCTTCACTGAATAGGACTTTGCTGTCTGAACACCGTGATATTATTGAATATGAGTGTTTAGAATATATTATTCTGACCCCAGTGTTAGTTACTGCTTTTTATAAAATATAATAATGGTTCCAAGATTTCAGCGTTAGCTAACAAAAAAAGAACAATCTAGTGCTGTAAGCAGATAGGAAAAAAATTCCAAATAGCAGTGCGATAAAAAAATATACACCCTATGAGGCCCTCACAGATTATTGCTATTGATTTCTTTCCTGGAGACGTGGAAATGTTACCAGATGGGGTGTTAGGCAGTAAGTGTGTGGGTGCAAACGCGGTTTATTGCTTGCTGTCTAGAAATCACTGAAAACCTTCACAATTCTGTTTGGCTGTGTCACATAAAAAGGTAAATTTTTTTGCCCTACACCAGTCCTTACAAAAAGCTACATGACATACTATAGCAATGAGCATACAGTAAATTTGTCTCTGAGGAAAAAAAGACCAACTAGGGAATTAAACACACACAGATACATGCACACGCTTCCCAGGGACCGTAAAATGCCTTGCACATATTTGAGTATTTGTCCTCATCTTGGTCATATCCTTGCACTATGTTGATTTAAATTCGTCTGAAAGACTAAATTGATTTATTTCATGGTTTTCCTCTTTTACTTCTGCCTGGAACGTTGGGCTCTGTCCTGTATTTTATGCTTACGGAAGTACTAATAAGATTCGCTGTAGGTTTCTAAAAGTCAGGTACTGGAGCTGGAGTATAATGCACAACTGTGTCTGACCCCCTCGGGGATGCACCCATTAAAAAAAAAAAGGCTGACCTTCTGTCACTTTCTTCCTCCTCCCTTTTAATGATTCCTTCTATATCCTTTTGAGAAGATCTTTACAGCCCTTTGACCCCTGTTAGAACAGGAAGACTTAAACAGCTAAAAGTACCCTCAATATCAGCCGTTGCCAACAGGAGCTCAAGAGGCTTTTTAGGAAATGCCAAAAGACAATAACCTACATTTTCAATGCATTTAGAGACAGGTCCACATTCAATATTGTATAAGTCCCCTTTCGTTTGCTTTAGCGCAGCACGTGCTTGTGCTGAGCCGAGGCCTGACAGTACAAACAGACATTCCCCCAGCAGCAAAGCTGCTGTTTTGGCAGCAAACCCATTTTTAATGGCAGAGCAGCAAAGCTGTGCTAATTCTACACATTCTGTTAACTTCTTATTTAGTCTTCAGAAAAACAGAATTATGTGCTTTGGAAGGATCGGGCGGCTCTGGCTTTGCTCCAGCAGCGATGCCCAGCGCCACCGAAACTCACGCCTTGCTGTTCCCTCAACGTTGTAAAATCATCCACCACCCTGAAGCCCAGCACGTGCCGCTGCGCTCTGCGAAGAAAAGCAGCACAGCAGAAGTGGGTCGTGCCAAGCTGAAACCAGCCTCTGCCTGTTCTCTGAGGATAGTTCTCAGGTGGTGGTGAACAACCTGGCGATCTGTAGCCAAGCAGATCGGTGCTCACCGCTGGATAACAGCTTGTTACTGAGCTCAGGCATAGGCATGAGGATGTGGTGGGAGAAAAGCTCTGTGGGCCAGCTAGAACAACGCCAAGAGGAAACCTAGGGGTGAAAGAAGCCCCTTTGCAAACCATCCCTTAAGGAGGCTTGATCAGAGAATGCAAAGGAGGTTTTTCTTCATGCCTTTCAGCAATATTGTAGATTATTCCCTCTTTCTGTGGAAAAGCAGCCTCTGATTCTGCTCTGAGCCTCTGCTCAGATCGAGACAAGCAGGAGGACTCATCTGAGCAGGGCAGCTGATGAAATGGCCAGAGCTGAGCTGGGGCTGGGTGCTGAAAAGCAAAGAAGTGATGGTGGAGTAAAAATCACCTGGGAAGTTACATGGACTATTGCAACGGTGTCACGCAATCTCACGGACATCTCATTATGCGCATCGTCAAACAAAACATCGTTAAAACACCAATTAAGCAGTGTGATGTAGCCATCATCTTTAAAATTCAGAGAACAGTGTTTTGGGATAACATACAATTTAACAGAAACTGAGGCAAATCCACCCAATCCTCCCGTACTTCGTTGCATCTCATCTTTGGGGACACCAATCCGAAAAGGAGAGCTGGAGCTGCGCTAAAATCGACATGACCAATCTCACTAAGCGTTTGCAAAACATTCCCTGATACAACCAAGCCGCTGGGCTGTCAACACATTCAAGAAAGAAAGTAAAACTTGAGTTAGACTGAGGAAATTAAGTGAACAACAGGGATGCGTAATAAAAAGGTATTTCAAGAAGGACAATTAAACACAGACACTTAGGTTTCTTTGGGTATCTCCCAAGACTCCGGTTAATGTTCATTGCTCGCAGCACATACTAACTTTGATAGCTCAAGCAGTTTTCCGCTAAAGTGACTTAAAAGAATCTATCTTGATGCAAGTGTGCCTGCATACTGCAATGGAGTTCAGCCCCCTGTGCTGCTAAGAATGAAGATACTCTTTTAAGCACACAAAACAACTATCTATGGTCTATTTGAGCAATTACAGTATGGAGCCTGAACTGCCATGGATGACCTTATTTGGTCGTTTGTAGACCCGTAGGTTTGGAAAATTGATGAAACTAGTCTTCATGGTAGAGATTTCAAAGACAGTAACAAGGAGATCCTCATATGAGTGATGTTCAAGCCCTAGAAAATGAATGGCCATGAACATAATTGGGCAATATCCCACATAAAGCGTGATGCTCCAAACAACAAGACATTTTATATACAATTCACTCCGAAGAAAAGACAGCCTTCTGTTTACATGTTTGCATGACCCAGTGGAAAATGCAATAATAACCAGGTAGCCTTGGTGTCACACTGACAAAGAATGAAACTTAGTCTAGTATTTTCCATAGCCCCCCGCCGTGGACTCGGAACACGCACATGGCAGAGCATCATTTCCTTCAGACTTCCGCAGACTCCATGGTGGCCACACAATAAATACAGATACAGAAGTTATCCTTCTTTCCCTTAAAAACATGAGCAAGTGAGATCAGGTATTTCCTCCTTTGTGAATCTGCAAATCTGGCGAAGGGCAGTAATCCTATAATTTCCAGTGACAAAAGTAGCAGCCCCAAGAAAGGGGGAGGGGAAAAAAAAAAAAGTAAAATTTTCCTGCAAGCTTCTTGATGCTGCAGATGAAAAATGAATCACAACACGGGGCTGATAAGCCTCGTAGGCCAAAACAAAGCACAGCCAAGAGTCCCCAGCTCTTGCTTTGTCCTCTCTAAGGCACCACGTCCCTTGGGGACCAATTGTGCATCTCAGAGAGTCCTTTTGCCTGGTGGCCTGTCATGGAGTCAGTTGGACTATAACTCACAGCTGCTATTTCAGAAACATTTATTTTTTGTTTGTTTTAATTTATTTCATACACACACATGTGCATGCACACGCACACACATACATATACAAAAGCCTGGCTCTGCTTTTTTAAGAGGCCTGAAGTGCCCAGGCTTTTCATTGTTTTTCATGCATTAGCTTCAGAGGGCTTCAGGAGTAGAGGAGTATTTATTTATGGATTAGATTGACAGAGTGCTCCCTACAAGTGCTCCGGATTCAGCTCTATTGAACTCGGTGCACTCACACTGCGGTCCTGATCCTGCAGAGCGAGGGGAACCAGCCCCAGTGATGTTCTCAGTCCAGACGTTAAAGCTAAGAATACGCTTAAAGTGTTTGGGGACTGGAGCTCCAACCTCTAAACATCACATGAAAATAAATGTCCTATGATTCTCACCAGCTCCTGAAGCTGTAAAACTTTTAAGTTTATCATGAAATACTAAATAAGTAAAGCCGACACTACCATCGAGAATGAATCTGACACTCAAGTCAGACCTCCCAGCCAGCAATTTTCATGGGGTGCGTATTTACATAAGGATTTAGAAATTATTTGTATTTAGGCATATTAAAAAAAACACTTTTTACTACAAAAAGGCAAAAATATTCTCTCAATTTGCACCAGTACTTAACTAACAAAGAACGACCAAACGACCAAACCTTAGATTTCTAAGTACATAAATCTTGTGTATCAGACAGAACAGGCTTCACGTTAGCAAAAAGCCCCCAGTAGAAGCAGTTAGTACCGTGTAATAGCAGTCGCTTGTTAATGAAATCCATCCTTCGAAGGAGTGATTTTAGAATTCTGCAACAGCCAATGAAAATCACATGCAAACATTATGGTCATTTGTTATCATTATAAATTGTGATAATGTCATGGCTGACTTACAAAGATGATGACCTGAAAGGCCATGACATTATGACATTACATTTTATCAATAATGAAAAATTGCTTCTTTTGCATGATTGTACCGGAGGTGAGCCAGGACCCTGGAAGGCTGCTGGCTTGTGCAGACCCGTCTCAGCCCTGGAGAGGAAAACAGACTGATAAAGAAGTATTGGGGGAAAACAAACAAACCAACTATAAGCAAGGCTAGAGACAGGAGAATTTATTTACCTCACAGTATTTAATTTGAATTTCTGAAGGCCCGGATGATATATTTCTTGAAGACAGCACAGGGGAGATTCACCCAACACAAGGAGCTTACAATAGGCTCCTTCTAGTACTTGGATGGCATGGTGAAAGCCTCGGGGACCAATGAAGCCCTTAATAGAGGAGTTTAATGTTTTCAGTGGCATTAACTGACAATTCTGATTTGGTTGTTTTCTAATCCAGCCTCTTTCCATTGCCTAGAGTGCCCCTCTGCCACGTACCTCAGACAATCAGCTTTAAGCTGGATCTTAGTGGTCCACAGTACCCTGGACTGTCTGCCAGGGAGAGGTGGGGTGAATGGCCCATTATGCAGGGAGATCATTGGAAATAAAAACGACTCAGCTATTACCCCTGGCACAAGTGCTGTAATTTGACAGCTGCTCCAACAGCCCAAAATCAGAGAACCGCAGGTCACGCAGCTATGCCGGGTGCAAACCACGCCATTTCTCCTAACTGCACAGAAACCTGAGCTCTCAGATGCCTGAGCAGGTATTTACACCTGCAAGAAAGTCAAACCTCCAGCCTCATCACTGCCAGGGTGCAGAAGAGCTGCCCTGCTGAGGAATTACAGGAGGTGTGGTGACCTCCATGTACTTTCCAGCACACTGGGAACCCCAAACCAGTTATGGGTCCGGTCCCTTCCGCATGCTTCCCATGCAGCATTTCTTGCCTCTGCTCCTGGAGCACAATATATATCCAAGAAGCTTGATATGGAGTTTGCAGTCCCTCTACTCAGATACACCCAGCCTTGACACTCACTGCAAGGGGGACAGTGCTGTGCAGCCTCAGCATTGCCATGGTCTCTTTTCCAGGGCCACAGAACAAATTACTCTCACACGCAGTCACTAAAGTGCTAAAATCCAGCTCCTGCACTCCTGCCTACTGTTGTTTCCCTGTAAGAGCACTAAGTCCACAGCAGGATCTCCTACCAGCTGCCCCTCAGCCCCTGTCCCACCATCGCCCGCCCTAGACAAAGCCCTGAGCAAACAGATGGGCTTCGCCCCATGCCTGGTGCTCCTGCTGGTGCAGGTCCTGCGAGCAACAAAAGCAGAGGCTGCACGCTCCTCAGTTTGAAGCGAATAGGGGCTATAACCTGAGTTTAGACCCAGCCCTAAATTTCTCAAGCCCCTGGAGTAACAGGGAGGGAGCTTTGAACAAGCAGCATCCCCTCTGCCAGCCCCACCACACCTACCCGCGTAGGACACGGCTCTAAGGTGGGTACGGTAATGTCACAGAGGTGCCTATGTGTAAAAATGTGTTCTCACTGTAATTGTTTTGAAACCATCAGCCAAAAAGCCATTGTGTATTTGTAGTAATATTTATGAGGACAGTTTTACAGTGAATATGAAAAGAAATACCCACAGTGATTCTCTTACACTCTACGGTATGAAGATCAAAAAAGAAAAGGTGATCATTTTACTTGCTGGTTTGCCAAGGCTGTAAAGTTTCAAGCAGGTCTATGCAGTGATGGTTTCTCAGCAAATCAACATATAGCGTTTTTTTTTTTTTTTCTGAGCTTGAAAAATATAATTTAAAAAAAAGTTGGAGGCACTGGGGTACCTTGTCTTATCTCAGCCGCACTTTTTCTCTCAGACGCCAGTAAAGAGGCAAATGCTATACTGCACATATACATCAGAGGCTGAAATTCCTAAAATAAAGACTAGAAGAAACCGAAAATCTTTACATTTGGGGTACAAAGTACATTTTATTTTGTTTCATCTTTTATGCAGGTATTTCATGGAAGGAACGTAAAAGACCTATTTATTTGATGCCATTTCCTCACAGTAACGGCTTCTGCACATGTTTTCTTGATGCCACCATTTCAGGCAATCTAGGTGGAAATTCAAAACAGCAGCACCTTATACCTGAAAAATATTACAGAAACTCTGCCTTAATTCTAGTGGAAAGGATGGCGGCAACAGTGCAAGACAGCTGCTTGCCAGCACATGGTGTAGGAGCAGAGAGAAAGGTTTGACCAGTTTTCACCTAAGAGGTTCACTTTTTGTGTGCATATGGGCTTCTGCTGGTGGTATGAAATCCCAGGGCATCTGCCAAGACGTATTGCTTAATGTTCTCTGCTTTTCAAAGGTTCAGTAAGCAAAAGGGGTTATCCTCAGCAAGCTGCTATGACCATGACAGGAGCAAAACACCTCTGTGTATAAATTTGAAACCTTTAACCTCCTAACTGTCAAATTTCAATATTTCTGGTCACAGTGTTAAATGCACCCTAGCATTTTTATTGAAAGAGTTTTCTGTGTATCCGGATGGAAAAATCAAAGTTTGCTTTTATATTTACACACTGTTAGTAAGTTGTTAAAAGAAGAATAAAACAAGGTGACTGCCAGCTATATTTTGTATTTGTGTAAGCTTTACAGCTTCATCATAATAAAATAGCATCCTTATTTTCTCTGTAAGCTGTGACGTACACTCTAAACGACTTACTGTTATTGCTGCTTTAATATACACTACATCTTACTAATGATGAACAGACTGCACCGTGTTGAGGCTGGGGTTTAAACTACACAGAAAGGAATACACGAAGAAATGAGATGGGATAAAATGTCACCATAACAAAAAAAAACACCTTAAGCCAAAATCTAGTTTCCAACTCCTTTAAATATCAGTGTTCATCTTACCTATTTATTTTTAGTTTGTATTTTTTGCCTTTGCATGTACAAAGGGCGTGACTGCCACTGATAGACACAGAGCTCTTACATTGCCCTTCCTAGAGATGCCCTTATGTTTTGATACCTTTTCCTGCTGCGTCCATTTTTGTGCATGAATCCTCTATCATTCCATCACAAAGACCTTTATGACAGCAGACGGGTGAAAGACATAATGGCTTTAGAAAACCATTTTCCTTTCAAACAGTAAGTAAATATTATCAGAGATATGTGTGACAGTGATGGAGAAACCCGACATGGAGCCGTCCCTTCCAGGGGAATCACTTGGCTCCTGCTCCCTTCAGCGCAGCCACCACCAGGACCTTCAGCAGGGAGCATTGAGGATGACATTTATGAAGCCTCTACAAGGCGAAACCTTCCGAAATGCTATCATTGGCAGCAGTTACGACTGCCAGGGCTGCTCCCTGTGAGCCCCTCGCAGCCAGGGCACATGTGGAAGCGCAGCTTGCTCCCTCTGCAACCCTGGGGACGGCTGCGGCCCACACGGCACAGTGCAGCCGCCCAACGCTGAGCGGCCCTCGCAAGGCTTTGTGCTCCTAAGCTGCACACGAGTCAGGATTGAACATTTACCGTTAAGCCCTGCCGCCAAGAAGAAAATTTATTTGGGGGCAATGAGAGGATTACAACCTGGCTTCTGATCTGCCACGATGCCGTTTTACACTAGGGTGACTGTTGGCTTGAGTTAAGTTACTGTGCTTTATATGGAGTAGATGTAATCAGAACAAGGCTTTAAGCACCTATTTCTTCTGCAGAAGTGTCTCTGCCTCTGGCTCACAAGGACAACAGAATGGCAGTACTGGCACCTCTTGGAATCAGTGAGCAGAGACCTGTTGCTAAATGGTCCAGCCTTTTCAGAGATGAAAGAAGCAGCACACGGCACTTTTGGAGGGGAACGTTTTCTTGGGTTACCAGCACAGATATTTTTTGGGAGGGTGATGCAGAGAGCGCCCTGAGCGCCACAGTGATCTGCTGAGCTGAGTACACAGCACTGGGCACACGTTCCTCCTCCCCTACTAACCAGATCATCATGGGCATTTCTGCCCATGAGCTGCAAGGGCATCACCTCTACAACAGCTTTACATGTCTAAAGCTCGGTCCTCTCCTCAGCTCCACAGGGATACAGAACTGCACATGCAATCAGGGCCTGCCTGCAGCCTCACGTCAAAACTGACTCCCAGGAGTCAGACTTTTAAGTAAAAGGGCAGCAGAGGACAGGAAAGCAGCCAACTCTCCTCTGCTAAATGTAGAGGAAGATGTTTCTCAGAGTGGGAGGGCTTCCCTCCCTCCTTGGCTGGGTGCAGGAGGGTTCCATCACCTCCATCTGCTCTCCCCTGTGACCCCCAGGATACTGCATTCCTCCCCAAGGCACATAAATCGGAGCTGGAGGAGCCTCTAAATGCAGCAGGGTGTATTTACTGGTGAGCGGTTTTAGCTGTGTGCATTTCTCAGGGCTGTCTCACGTGTCCTGGAAGCTCAGGCCTGGCTGGGGGCCACGTCATGGGAGGTCAGGCTTGGCACGGTGATGCTCAGGAGAGCCCTGAGCACGGGGATCACCCACGTGCTGAACAGCTTTACTGGAGCCCCCTGCAAGGGCACAGCCAAGCTGTCCTGCCCACACGGACACAAACACAGTCCCCACCTGCTTCTCTGGGCACAGGGGTGTTTAATTTATTTAAAGGAGGCACATGGCTGGCAGCAGGAGAAAGGTGCCTCACTGCCCTTTGACCTGTGACTCGGCTTGAAGAAAATGGGATGTCAACACACTCCTGCTCTGAAGATGCAGACAGCAGCAGCTCATGGAGGCAAGACGCTTAAATTCACTTGTTAAACTAGTGATAATTTCCACGGTATTGATAGAAAAAGGCAAAAATGTGGCAATTGCACCTACATTCGCCCCATTTCATGTGGAGTTATCAGGCAACGGCTCAGATAGCTCCTGCCTGCTGCAGTGGGACCTCCTGCTTCACTCCTCTGCCAGTCCCTGATGGTGCCCACGGTTTTGTAGGAAATACTTGTAGCCTTATTGGATTTCAAAATGCCAACACAATCTGAAATTCACAACAATTCTGCCGTTCTGATCAGAAAAGAAAGGATGGTGAGATCTGTCCTCAGTGGCATAAAATACTGGTCTCATACTGAAAAAATAAAACAAAGTGCAGAGAAATGGTGGTTCTGTCCACGTGACGCACTAGGGCCATTTAGTCCTAACAGTCCTTTGAAATACCCTATTCAAAAAGGTATTTGGAGTTTTTATCACATTTAGGAACTTGCTTAAAACATTTCTGGATTTATCTGAAATCCATTACTAATTGCAATTGGTTTATTTTGTTGAAAAGCAGGAACCGGAGCCTGCAGAAAGTCCTCGGGTTTAGCAACATTCTCTAAATGCATTGTGACAGTGAAAAATAAACTTCATAAATGTTTGTCCAGTGCCTATTAATTTAGCCACAAGTTATAATGAAATTCAGGCCTTTTAGTCCTAAAAGAGTCTTTACCACAAACTGACTACAAGCAGCACTGCAAGCAGGTACGAGCGTTTCCCATGTAGGAAAACGTGTGTCAGCGTCGAGGGCACTGGCTGGGAGGAAGGAGACCCGAGATGCATCCCATGCTTTGCCACGATGCATGGGGTGACACTGGAAAGGTCACTGAAGCGCTGCGCACCTTCTGTTTGCTGCCTGTAAAGCAGCGGCACTGAGGAGGGCTTTCACAGAGCTCTGTGGGATCAAAGGAGAAGTGGGTCTGTCTTGCAGCTCTTAACTTTGTACTTTTCTAGGGATACGACTTCTGCTGTTGCTGCTCTTGTTTTCAAAACATACAATAATCTCAGTTTGGTCAAATAACAATCAAATACTATCATTTTAACCATGAAATCAATAGTCATGAAAATGGCCCTGGCTCATTATAGCTCTCTTGGGGAGTTTTCAAAGAGATAAGGATAATGGCGGAACGTTGAAACTGGAGTGGATCAAGTACTAATTGTAAAAAAGATGCAGAACAATTTTCACGACTAAATATAGGAATATTGCTCAGTTAAGACTCTGAAACTGCATTCCCTGTTTGCAAAAGTTTAGACAGATTCTTGTGTATTTCTCAAACTGTTCCTTAATTTCAAAACATCCTCAGTTTCATTTCAAATGGTTGCTTGGTGTTCATCTGCTATGTTGCGGCTAAAACCTTCCAATACCATGTTTGTGTTGTGTAACCAGCACAAACACAGCCTAAGCCAAAATCGCATATCCACCGGGCACTGGGTCAAAGCCATAACCAGTTAAAGAACAGCTGGTCCAAGCAACCCAGGGACAAGCTGCAGCTGAAATTTATGTAAGAAACTATTGAAATATTTAGGAATAACAATTCCCATTCTGTGCATTTGCAAAGGCCCTGGTCAGCTTGTAGTTTCCATAGCAAAGAAACACTACATTAGAGAACGTTACGTGTTCTATACCATTAGAGCCATCTGAACTTTGAAGAGGAAGAGTGCTGTCTTTGCAGCGAACCCGTGATTGCTGGGAGTTCCTTCAGCATCCCCTTAAATTGCTGGCGTTCGGCTCATTTGTGCTGCTTCTATTCAATTGTTGTCTGTGTGATTCAATTTACCGTTTAGAGCCATTACCGTGTGTCATGAACTTTCTTAATCTGAAATGTGAGAATCTTCTCTTAAATATCGGGCTGCTGAGAGGGAGGTGTTGCGGGGGCAGGTCCCGCAGGACCCAGCCAGGGGAAGGAGGTGGAGAGACCTGACAAACTCTCCCAGCATCACTTCCTCCTCCTCCCTCCTCACCATTTCCTTCCCTCCCCACTGCCCCAATTTGTGTCATTCCCCTCCTGTCCACATATGGAGCCCTGGGGCATCCAGTATGGAGGTAGGGACCTACAGGGCGCATGGGGAGTTTCCCATACAAGGATGAGTAAAAGGCATGTTTGTCACCATCTAGAGCATTCCGGCTTGGAGCTAAAATGTGGAAAAAAATTAAGAATATTATTTCACTCCTTCCATGATCTGTCTCCCTGCTCTGTAGCAATATTAGCAATAACTAACAAGAAAAACGTATCTGCAGAGGAAATTTCCGGGCTTGATTAATGCTGTTTGGCAGTTCAGCTGGGCAGAGCGTGGCTGTGTGGCGGGGAGTCTCGGAGCACAATCCTTCAGGCGAGGCTGAAGGGGCTGTAAACAAGCTATGAAAGTTTAATGACATTCAAATATCTGAATGACTCCTCAAACGGTGTAGTGGTTAGGAATTGTCCTGTACAGCTTTTGTAAAGAATTCACAGGGTTAATGACTAAAGAATGGAGTTCTGGTAATCAATATAGTCCTCTGGCTCTATTGATTGGAATCGCCTGCTTATTTTGCAGCTAAGATTTTTTTAGCCCATTCAGAACAAAGACACCCTAGGGGACTGTTAAGTAAATAGGCATTTAAGACTTTTTCGTTGCTAAGAAAGTAGTTAATTATTATTAGTGCTTAAAAGTCTCAATTTAGACAGAACATCCCAATGAACATCATAATTTCCCTAGTTTTCTGTGTTTTATGCAAATTCGTGTGTATTAGCAGCTACTTAGAAGCGTGCACCTGTTGGGCTGGGCAAGGTGCCGAGGGATGCTGCAACCCAGGAAGGGCTGAAGGCACTGAGCATCTTTGCAGGGGACCTATACACTGAGAAGGATCAGGAACGCCAGACGGGTTCAATATTTGTAGGGTGATGACTGCTAAGCAACACGAACATGCCAAGGAATCACCATGGATCTTTTGCTGAAAGAAGACATTCAAAGAGGATGAGGAAGATGGGCTCTTCAAAAGGGAGCTGGGCTTTGTACATGCAATGTTCTTCCCCAAAGAAAGTGCTTCACAAACCAAACAACTTTCTATTTTGCCATACACGTAAGGACTTTCTTCCGCTGCCACTGTTTTTGCAGGCCAAATTTGCAGAGGGTCACCAAATCACCTAAGGCAGGTGCCAGTGCAGAGGACTCTGAGACAGAGCAGGGCAAGACGCAACGGGACGCCCCTTGCCTGGCGAGTGGCACGGCCCGCAGCCTCTGCAAGCGGCCAGTACCTGCCTGCATTTGCTTTAGCAGATGTCAGAGGACAGGGGAACCTCAAAAATCAAGTCCGCAGTTACATGTCTTTAATCCAGGATGTGAACTATACGGTCAAACCGAGCCCGTGCTGGGCTGCAACCGCCCTGGCCCTGTGCTCCTGCCCAGGTGCCTCCTGCAGAAACCAGCGGCAAACTCAGTCACACACTTGGCCCTCAGACCAACCAAAGACGACAAGTCTTGTAACATCTCCGCTCTTATCACAGGAGAGCTGGAATCCTTATGACTAATATTCTTTTCTTACTGCCAGACAAATTTTTACTTCTTTTTGCCTTTTTTTCATTTTAAGCCAAAAGCTGCTCCTTGCTGAGCAGCGGATGGAGCGCAGAACGGCGCTTCCCCAGTGAACTGCTGAGTACGATGGAGCTGCTTTGCATTTTGACGCCACTCTAGTTTCCTTTGCTCTTTGCTCGTTCAACCATTTTTGCTTGTTACACTTAAAGCTGTGAACTGAGTGGATCAGAGAAAAGATGTCCATTTGGGACTGCAAGCACAGCTGATCTTTTTCATCCCCCTTGAAAATTAATTATCATAGCTGCTCACTAGTACGGGCATTTGATAAAAACACAGAGATCATGCACCAGTCAACAAGCACTTATTCACCAGCTGAGGCATTAAGAAAACATCACATTTCGTATATGATCCAATTAACAGCTTTCTTCCCCTGACAATGATTTCCTACATACTTAGGCTATTATATACAATTTGGTAATATGTGGAAGTATTCATCACGCTTGCATTCCCTGACACTAATCCTGTTTGCAGATTCTCCTCGCTTTCCCCTTCCTGGGATTTAGAGTGGAGATTCCTGACTGCAGCCTGTACAGAGCAATGGCTGGATTTTAGCCACAAGTGATGCTGCAGATCCATAAAGTGATAGATACGGGCAGAAGGGCAGCTATGTTCCTCGTTTTACATGCATCTTAATTTCGCCCCCACCTTGTACAACCGTACCCACGGTACTTTTGCTGAGTGCCACTCTCCATCCTTGGTGGACTGTTTACCAACACTTGGAAACCTCCACTGCTTTTTTGGTCCAACTCCTAAAGGAGATATTGTTCAGATACAAGCCCTGAATCTGAATTTAAATCTCAACCCAAATCTGCTTCTGTCAAAAAAGCTGGCAAGTGAATTTTGAAGGTTTCAACGCACCTAAATAGCAGTCCCTCGTTTTGGTTACTGCTGAGGTCTACCTTTTGTCTGCATCAGGAACACCAGCAAGCAAAAGATCCGAGTTAATTGGTCTGAAAAAGGTTTACCTAAAAGGGAACAGTTATGGTGACTGTATAATGAGATCCACGGCAGGCGCAAGACCTGAAAATCATTGCAGGTCCAATATAGAGGATCATTAGACAGATCTACATTTTCTCGGATTTGAGCCAGTTTGCAGCTGATTTCGGGTCAGCTTGCAGAGCCTTCCTTGTTATACTGAATACCACCAGGCTGGAACGGGACAAAATGGGAGGAAGAGAAAGTAATGGGTTTCTCAAGTGTTTCTGAACTTCAGGGAAGGAATCAAACTGGAAAGACAAATGGGAGGGAGCTAATCCCGATTTTCTTTCCACTGTGGAGCGTTCTTAAAAATTACAAACGAAAGCCACATAGCACTTTGTACAACAAAGTCTTTTACAGCGAATAACGTAGATTCAGTCACACTTTAACCTTTTTAGAAATTTTGTAGGGAAAATTCCTGCACAATTTGGGATGGAGGAAGGACTTTAAAATTTGACAGATTTTCTATTTTAACTTATTTAGTTTCATAGTGCTCTTTTAATTAAAAAAAAAAATAATGTTCAGAAGCATTTCAGGTTGAATAAGACACTGAATTTGACCCCGAAAGGTATTATTTTTTTAATTTTTTTTTTTTGAATCATCAGTGAAGAAAATCTGATTTGTTATGTAGTGTAAAGAACTTCTGCGCATTGCCAGGAATGTGATGCTGAAGGAATAGCTGTAAACAGTGTATATTGATATTGGATGTGTAGTCATTAAGAAAGGAGAAAAAGGAAGGTCCAAAGCCAGGGAATTAATGCAATGTTGCCCAAGGGCTACATTCAAATACATTTATTTTTTCAATTTGTAGTTTTAACTTTGCTGAATCCATCTGTTATTTTAATTTATAAATACTCCACTCTTTCTACCCTCTGGGACCTTTTCCCTGTCTTTTCTTTTGTTTGTGAGTTAGCTTCTCACTAAAACTTGTGGGATTTCCCTGAGGTGTGGAGTCAGAGGACTATTTTGGACTGCCGGGTAAGGTGACATTTACCCTGGGACCCTGTAGAAGTCGGGGCTTTACCTTTGTAGGGCCACAGAGGGAACTGCGCTGCGTACTGTGAAGGAGAGGGCACAAGGATCCTCTGCTCAGTCTTTCTGCACAATTTACTTGTTTTTTCAAGGAAGAAAGTATTGCTATCCTTGATGTCGAATTGAGTTAAGTTTCTAATGGTCACATAGACCAGGTATTGTCATGAGTCTTAATAATACAGAGGAAAAAAAAAAAAAAAAAAAAAGAAAAAATAAAAGAAAGAAAACCCCAGAATATGGGGAAATCTTTAACATGTGGTTCTGTCTTCTGTTTTCCAAGATTACAGGTCTGGGTTACTAAGCTGGCTCTGTGTTATGAGAAATGATGTTTGCATAATAATTAGTAAAGGTGCTGCCTTTCTGTGGGCAGCTGGAGTCCCATGCCAGTGCAGCCAGACATGCAGACTGGGGCCACCTCTGGTCTCTATCAGCCTGTGGTGGCGAGAGCATCATATAGAGCGACCCCTTCCTGCATACGTCACAAAAATCATAGCTATTTTTATTTTGCATTGAAAATGGCGTTAAGCTTCCGAGGATCAAAGTTCTCTGCCAGGCCCTGCCAGAGATTCACTGTGTGACTTTACTCTGTCCCCAGAGACTCCTTTTGCTTCTCTTTCTCCATCTGTATAACAGGGACAATGACACTCGCCCGCCTGAAAAAGTCCTTCGACATGCCCAAACAAAAAGCAAAAATACTCATCACTGTGATACAGGTGATATAAGGTGATGATTTTTTTTACTAGAGATATCTCCCTCCACTAGGTATGCAAAATATATCTATGGTTTGGTTATTTACCAGGGTTTGTATGAATTATAGAGCAGTCATCTTATACCTTGCTATTCAAAGTAATGCAACATATTTACTAGAAATCCACCTAAGCAATTACTTTTCTGATCTAGTGCCAGATTCCTTTCATATCAGCTGCAGCAGCTTGCAAAACCTAACAAATAACATTTTACATAGGCTTGTAGTCTATATTCAATTTTATCTGATTATTTTTAGCACAGTGATTTGAGAATCCAAATTACAGCTAAGAAAATGGAAAATTCATTTTCCAACAATGCCTTAAGCTTCACTAGCATTTTAGAGTAGAACATTTCTGTGATGGCCTTTGATTCAATCCAGGCTGAACGAAAGACATTTCATCACCACAGAATGCATTTCTTTATTTGCCTTGGATCTATGATTCTGTCAGTATTGAGAGAAAAGAAAAATCAATGCTGCACTATAAACCTCGGGCAGCCCCTGGCCAACGTGGTCAGCATGGTGTGAGCAAAGGAAATGGCAGGGGAAAAAAATTGACCGCTCAGCAATAGTGTGGCACAATAACGGACAAAGCTCTGGGCTAATAACAGCTTGCAATTACACATGGAAAGCCAAAGCTTGTAGGGCATTCAGTACGAAGGGGATGTAATACAATTTATTGAACCACCGGTTAGAGTTCTGCAGCTTCTCAATAAAAAAAAGAGCTGTGGACCTGTACTGCTTAAAAGACAGACTTACATGGTGCCAGCAGGGGAAGGAGACTTGAAGAAAGCAGAAAGCCCTTCCTTTTTAATGTCTTGGATAGCGAGCAAGTGGGAGAATGCAGCCTATTTATGCTTTCTAAAAATACACCAGCCAGGCTTAAAGGGACAGCCCGCGCCGCTGCTGCCGGTGCCCCCGCTGCCGCTACGGACGCCTGCACACACGCATGCACCCTGCGCGCCGGAGCGGACAGACCTAACTAGGCGCTGCATTTTAATTCCTTATACATACTGCATCTACACTGACAGCACACTGTACATCCTGCCATTCTGGAAATGGGGGAAAAGTGGCACGACAAAATCTTTGCTCAGATACAGTTAGTTATCCGAGCGAAGCAAGGGGTTTCTGCAGGAGAAAGCATAAAGTTAAAATACTAGTAAAACAGAAG
This sequence comes from Vanellus vanellus, assembly GCF_965231255.1. Classification (NCBI taxonomy): domain Eukaryota; kingdom Metazoa; phylum Chordata; class Aves; order Charadriiformes; family Charadriidae; genus Vanellus; species Vanellus vanellus. The sequence continues at coordinate 11,064,352 of NC_138916.1, read as the reverse complement.
TAAAAATCTTGACCTAAAAAGAGGAATAATTAGGAAGCATGCTCTCGAACAGACAGAAATGAAAACTTTCAACTAAAAGCCAGTGGTTTACAGCGGTCAAAGGAGGCAGCAGCATTTTTGGGTAGGTCTGGCTGCAGCAGCGAAGGTCAGTGCTGCAGACTGAGGCTGACTCCCTCCTGCCCAGCCGCGATGCTCTTTGCCAGGCAGGATGGCTGGGGACACTGTGGCCACTGTGGCCACTGCCCACAGGTGGGGCACAGCCCCCGCCCCGGGCACCGGCCACACTGGGTTTTGTGCATCCACCAAGAAGGAGCAGGGTTTGCTCGGTGTAAGCGGTTATGGAGCAGTCTTGGGGCAACGCTGCCAACTGCGCACCATGTGTTCATTTGTGCTTTCAGGGATAAATTATGCTCGGCAGATGGTGACAAAAAATTTTGTCACTTGATTGCACGAAAGCAGGATTAATTCCTACGGCTGGAGGTGCCAAGTATTGCCCGGGCTCAGCTGAAGTCCTGGCAGGGCTGGACCCAGCTGGGAGCTCGACAGCCTTTGGGAAGAAGCAGCGGCAGCACCCACTTAGGGAGCTGAGAGAGCCCGTGGTGCGGCCAGGGCAGAGCTTGCCTTGGAGAAACCTCTGCACGGTACCAGACTCTGACCATTTTCTGCCCATGTTTGCATAAATGCACATTCACCAGAGAAGAAATTATCTCTTTGCATCAGTTTTGGACATTTGACATAATTGTGGCCAAAACAGTAGCAGGTTGCTTAAAGCCACAATTTAGACTTAAGATCCATCTTTCCCCCAGAGTTGGTAAAATATAGCAGGAACTTTAATATCCGGCTGTCAGATCCTGCGCTTCCCGGGGACCCTGATCTCTGCAGTGCTGCATGGGTCCTGCAATTGCCTGACCCAATTCTTACCTATTGCTAAGAAACACTCTGTCTTAAATTTTTGGCTGACGTTGAATTCCCGGGTACTACAATGACGTGGTAAAGAGTTCATCGAGAACAACTGAAATAACAGCCACAACGTATCTAATTATTTTGCACTCTTAATTGAAGACATCATCTCTCATCACAATGCAATACACCTACAAGACTCCTCATCCTCAGTAATAATTAACAGCCAGATTTTCCTCTACCATGGCCAGTGGAACCCGCTAACCTGTATAACTGTCGGATGCTATCCCAGCGAGAATCTGGCCCAGAGACATTTTTGTTTTATCTGAAATTTCATTTCTAGAATCCCAGCCTAAGTGTTTTACCCCTTCATATTTTCACATCAGCCTCTTCCCTCGGTGCAATTCACGGCTCTGATCTGGCACCATGGGGTCGCCCCTCCAGGCTTCCCTTGTACAGGAGGCAGGTTGCTGCCTGCACATCACCTTTGATGACAAAATGCCAGAATGACCACACAACAGGATACCGTGCATCTTTCGTGACGATTATAGCAGGGTCCCCTGCACAATAAAAAAAATGCCTTGTGCCAAGCACTGCAATCACTCAGCAAATCCCTCGCCCCTTATTGTAATTAAGTCCTTCTACATGACATGGCGCAAGAGAGAAGGGATTTGTATTCGAGACGTGAAGAAATCACTGGAGGGCGGTGGTGCCGGGCGCAGGGGCTGCAGTACAGGATGCCCAGGTTAGCGCGGTGCTGCCGGCAGCCCTGGCACAGAGGGACCCCCTCGCCCATGACTTCTCTTTTTCAGCCACAGGGATGGGGGAGGAGGATGTGAGTGCTGACCATTCCCAATGTCACCTGCAGAGAGCCATTAGCCCGCTCAGCCCTCTATTCCTACATGCTGAATCAAATTAATCTAACAAAAACAGATGACCTGTGAGCTCAGCCTGCCTTACAGCAAAGTCAAACGGGAGCGAGGGGCAGCGGCGGCGAGCGAGGCAGGGAGGAACCACGCTGTCCCTGCAGCCCCTCGCCGTGGCCTCCCACAGATCTCCCTCCTTCGCTGGCTGTCACATCCATGCACCTCGGCCACCTCTCCCTCTGCAGCCAGACGAACCCTCTCTTGTCTACCTTGGTCTGGCAGTGCGCTACTCCCTCCATTGCACACGTCCACACACACACACAGAGCTGCTGACCTAGAGGTGTTAGCCACTCCGCAGCTGCCGTTCTTCTCACATTAATCTATAGGAATCAATGGACATTTCATTAGAGTAATCAAGTGTGGATGCATCCCGCATTTATATCCCGTGCCTCCTCCCTCCCCCCAGCTGCTTTCACAGGCTAATTGGTCCTACAGCAAAGAGTACGTGGATATTTTTCCCTACAGATGAGTGTCAAGAGCAGTTTTTTACTGCTGGTTGAAATACCTATCAATAGAGAGGTAGTATAAAAGCCTTCACCCATCAGGTTGCGCTGCTGATGCTAATACATAACGCACTCCCCATTCTCACACACCCGATTCCCTCCTTTACACCTTTATCCCATACCACTGCCTCATTTACATTTACTTCGATACGGGAATTAACCCATTGCATTTTCCTTTTAAAGAAAAAAAGGATCGCAAGAATTAATACTTCTCTCTCAGGTCACTGTACATTGAGGGAATTTTTCACATATTCATACTGCACCGGTAAACTTTTTATTTTCAGTCAAATCTCTTCATCTTCCTTACTACGATACCTTCTGTTTTTTTCTGTTATTTTGTGGTTTATATGCGTATTGGTGTACAAAGACCCCTCGTGACAGGTACCAGCAACAGCATTGTTTTCAGCACCCTTTGTTGTTGGGAGGGGACACTCTCCTCTCTGCTCACCTCCACAAAGACAGCAGAGGTTTAGCAGGGCTTAGGGGGCTGAAAAAGGTCACAAGAGCCGCCATCCCTAAAACATACATGTGACGGGAGGCTGGTGACTGAGTGGTGTCCTTACAGTCAGGGGACCAGGGGCTCTGCTCAGATCATCATTTGATGAGAATGAGAAAACCCAATGATACTTGTTTGAACAAAAAGTTTGAAAGTGAAAATTTTTATAAGATCACGGACTTTTCATTTGAAAATAATTCCACCAGGAAGGTGGGCACCTAACAACTCGTCTTACAAATGTACGAAAGCTTCAGAAATGCCGTTGCAGAGAAGGAGGCAGCCCAGGGAAGGCAGATGGTGGCTTGGGGGTGCTGGAGGAGGGCTCCCAGGGCGCTGGGGGCAAGGGCCTCCCCACAGGGCACCCTCCATCACTGCAACCCTGCCATGGGGCAGGGCAGTCCCAGCGTCCCTTCTCCAGGCACCACCGGGACCAGGCAGGCTGCAGGAGAGGAGAAGCCCATACGCTTCTGAGCTAGAGGACCAGGCCTTGGTACCTGGCAAGTTGAAAGTGGACAATTTGCGAACGGAAGAAAAGAAGTCAGCTTATTTAAGCCATTTTGATTTTTGTGGGAGAAGGGCAGACTGACAAAACTAGAAGCTACTCTTCTTTTACTCACAAAAATCCTGCAGCAAAGATGAGGGTGATGTGAAAGTTCATCACATCACACCATCACAATGCTTGGCCTGGGAAACCTCCAAGGAAGAAGAGAAGAGCTCAGGAGGCAGCAGGAATTGGGGATTTGGCCTCCTCTTGCACTTACAACAAACAGGCAACTAAACTTTTCTCTCTTGGGAATAATTTTTGACCATTAGAAAGATGAGCTGAATTCAAAATCACTGACTTGCGATAAAGCTGATAGTTCTGGTGTATTACTACCCATCTTCCAAGTCACATCAGACCTGAAAAAAAGCATATTTTCTAGGCAGAAAGGCACTTGAGGGAAAGAGATTCAAGTTAAAATGTCTCTCCTTTGTCCTGTTTGTAGAACTTCCAGCATCAGTTATGTGGATTTCCCCAGGTGAAAGCACAGCCCCATTGGCTGCTGGTGCTACAGTACAATATTTGTAAACATTTGGATATATTGCAGGGATGTGGAACTGCTTCCACCTTCCCGACTTTTCCATGTGGCATGCAATTTTCAGTTCTGTTTAATGAATACCTTTTTTTTTTTTTTTTTTTTTTAAACTAAAACCTGCGTTTTGCTTATGGCCAAATTCATGAAACTGCAATGAAGAAAAATGAACCTGCTGAAGGGGATTGACCCCAAACGCTCAAGAACAGGTCTTTCAAGACTAACGAGAGAGTTTGCATTTGCTTTTGCTGCCAGATCTCTTTCCTGAGGGCACACTGCATAATGCAAAAAGAGCTACGTGAAAAGTTTGGTGCAGAAGATGAAAATAGGACTGTTCGGCTGTTTTATAAAGAGATGAAGTTCTCTTCCCCTTCCCCCTCCACACGTTTTTCACTGTAAGCGAAAATGAAACTTGTGCTTTTCAGAGGAAATGGCTGCTAAAGGTTAAAGGGTAAGTCTTCCTTGCTGTAAGCATACATTTTTGCAAGCTGAATCTTAACCATGTGGCTAGCAGCACTCATACCAAAATAACTGCAGAGAGCTTGGAAGAAGAGTGGAGAAATAGAGGGCAAGAGCATCAAAAGAACATCCCAAAATTGATTCATCTGCTCTTTTTTCCTTCTTCATTTGAGTTCTGGCCACCTCCTTTTCTCTATTACACATTCCACGTTAGAAACAAGATCATTATTCAGAGGTGGAGGGCATGGAGCCGTGCCAAGGAACAGAGTCGCCGTGCAAGGGAGCAAGAGCATCTCTCCAGGGCTGCCACGTGGCCACCCGCGAGGGCAGGTAAGTTTGGGGCAACAGGTAACTGAAGCCCCTTGACTCCTTGCCCTGCCGTACCGACTGATGAGCGTATTTGTGCAGTGACTGTACCCACATAGAAATAGAACGTCTCACATCACAACCCACTGGAAAAAGAGCAGAGGGAGGCAGGAGGCAGCTGGTGCCCGCTCCAGCTCGCCTCTCTAGTTGCTTTTGTGGCGAGAGAGCTCGTCATTTGGCTCTTGGGTTTTTCCTGGTGAAGGAAGCCACAGTGAAACAGTATCTGAATGGTCCTGAAAGTAGTTTCTTGGACATTTAGATATATTCTGTTTAGTGCAATGCTCCTAGGAAATATTTGACCCCACGTAAACACAAACGCTCATTAGTATCGATGTGGAATTTAGAATATTCTTGGATAACAGTGTCTGTTATAATAAAGACAAAATAGGATGAACAGGAGTCCAATCAAAACCACACCTTCTGGCAGCGTATTGTTTGCAGAATGCAAACATGGGCAAGATTGAATGTATTAACACAGAACATAAATGGAGAGCAATACAGCACAGATGTATATCCATAAAAATTACAACCATTTAGTTTTAAAGGAAGACAGTTGTTACAAGATAGCAATTCCAGATTTGAGAAGGAGTCAGCATTTTCTTCTTATTCCTTCCCACTTGTCCCTCACAAATAAACATTGAAGAAACACCTGGGGAGGTGGTGGAAGGGTTTGGTGCATTTAGCTAAGAAAAGCTAAAGTGTCAGTGAGGCACTTTCCCAAAGGATGGAGGGTGGGACAGGCAGAGGGATGGCTGGGAAAGGGCTGTGGCCCCTGGGCCTGGGCAAGCCCAGTTTGCTGAAGGCTGCAAGTGCCAAGCGTCCTCTGCCACTCCGGGGCAACAGACTACAGCAGCTGCACCCACTCCTTGGGGCTGGGGACCTGCCTCCCTAAGCAGCATCCACCCCTCAAAATTGCGCAACAGAAATTAAACGTCACAGGAATGGTTGTTGCTGGTTTGGGGGTTACTCCTACCCAGGAAAGGCTATTTTCATTTTCTTCTAAGGATTTTAAGAAGCTCCTTGTGCTTGTTCTGTAAAGCAGCTCTTTGAGTATGCTTTGGTTTTGAGGTATATCAATAAGTTCACATTGGGGGGTGTGGGGAGGGGGAAGAGAAACTAGAGAGTTTTTCTGAGTTCGGGCTTTCTGTTATTCAAGTCAGTTAATGGGCTATGTGGGCCCAGTTTCAGCTTTCACTGACACCGCTGTGCCTTTACGCATCTGACCTTGGTGGAGCTGCTTTGATTTACCAGCCACTGACATGTGAGAATCAACCTCCAGATACACACCTCAACGTTTCCCCATTTCGCTATAGACGTAGGTACACATCCGCTTTCTCTTAAGATTGTAACATATGCTTTTAATTCCCTGTGTGAATTTTCACTGAACTTTACTCCTCAACTGTCGCAGATGTGATTTCAAGGGTTACTGAGAAAGGGTCTGCACAGATTTCACCTTCTTTATGAGATGCAAAGAAAAAAACACCCACCTATTTCATCTTGCAGTAGGAATATCAAGAACTTCAATTCTAACTGATCCCTCAAAGCCAAGTAATTTCTGATAAAACCAGAAACATGGCTGTGTTGGTCTACATTAAATACAAAGTTGTGTTTGATATTTGACATTCTCAACATGGACCATTTCGATGTAGCCTCCTGAAATTTTTGGATGAGTTTCTTGGGTAAGTTCAGATACCTGAAGGGGACATTAACATCAGCCCTAAGTGGTTGGATGCATGCACCCTAAAGGGTCAGAAATATAGCTTGTTTGTGGTTCCCCCCCCACCCCCCTGACGAATGAGCGTATTGTACAGCCTTTTCTGATACTACAGATTTCCTTTCCTCCTACGAAGATGTAATGAATGCAAATTATTTGCATTCAGTCTGCTGCATAGAAGTTGTCTGTGAAATAAACACCTTTTCCATTTAAAAATGACCAAACCACCAGTCAAAAGATAAGGATATAGAAAAATCGCGCTGTCCTTCATATTGTCTGGTTAGCTGTGCTCAAATATGAGATCTGGGCCAAGAAATTTTGAAGACATTGATACTCGCTCACTGTGTCTGTGCAGCGTGTAGGGCACAGAGGTCCCAGCAGCTTCTGGGTGTGAGCGGGAGGTGAACAGGTGAATGAAACTATAATCTCAGCCAGGGTCTTCCTGAACTCGCATTTCAGTAGGAAGGTTGGCACATGGCACACCAGCCTTTGCCCTGACTATACTGATGGGAATTCTGGGTATCACTGCCATCAGTCACTGGTGCGACACTGAAACCTGCATATTTCAGCTGAAATTTCCATCCATGACAAATCTCTGCCTTTTTTGCACTGCATATTTGAGGTTTTTTTTCAATCCTTCTCAGAACAGAGCTCCTAAGAAGACAGTCCTAGACAATATGCAGCCAGCAAGGTGGCTGAAGTCTTCCCAGGCTTCTTACTTTGCTCTACCTGTTTCTGGGTGTTTAGACCCAATCTTGTTTTTTCACACGTTAGTTGTTTCTGCACAAGTTAAATTGAGTGGCCAACCTTACAACTGCCCTGACTCAGTTTCGCCCTTTCCCAACAGAAATTCCCTGCCTAATGCAGCCTGTGCTCACAGAGATACCTTTTTGGAGCCCCTTTCCCCTAGTGTGACTTTAAGGGACAGCAGACGTACTGTGACTGGAATAAAACAAAAACATTTCCAAGAATATATACACTGCCAAGAAAAGAGTGAAGTTGCCGACAATGTTTTCATATATGGCATTAGAAAATATACATCAATATTTTTTATTCTATTTCTATAAATGAAGAAAAATAAATGTACTATAAGAACTATACCGAGATCTCTAGAAATCCCCCCCTTTTTTTCCTTTTTCTGCAGCAAAAGCAGAAGAAGAAGCAGTCCAGGAAAAGGGAATTCTAAGGAAAAAAGTTATGCCCAAAGCCCAGGGCTGTACATTATTTTTAACATCTAAAAGGCCTATACACTTGGTTACCACTAGAACCTGTCGGTTTGGAGATTGGGATAAGGCAGCAGCATCATCTATGGCTTTATAAACTAACTAGTGGTCTTCCTTGAGTTTTAATAGCTGCAGCTAGTGTATAACTGGGGAGATCACAAATGCCTTCATTCTCTGCCCTGTGAATCACCAACACAGAGGAATAACGCAGAATACCGCTATGTGGTAGTCAGAGAAACCACAGTTATCAATGTAAAGGTTTGAAAGTAAGTATAAAAGTTTCTGTTGAGTTATATGCCACTCTTTACTTAAAGAAGATTTATCATAATGCATTGTTTTTCCAAAACAAGACCAATAAAGCTCTACGTTACTCTTGCAGACCTTTTGGTGTGTTGATTGTAACAGAAAAATGTAATCCTCGGGGAAAGAGCAAAGCTGTTCTGAACCTGCGTGAGGGGCAAGGGGGTCGGGCTGACAGCAGAGGATGGGAGCAGATAAGGCTCCCTCCAGGAGAGGTTCTAGATGGGGCAGGGGAAGGGATTACATTAATCCCTGTCCCACTTACAGACCCTGCTGGCCTTCAAAAGGTATGCTTGAGCTGAAGAGATGAAAATATTCCCAGCATTGGATCTGTTAAGAGGCTCTTAATAAAATGTCACGGAGCTGGTTTAGAGAAAATGGATCCACTTCCTTTCATCTGCCTTGAGGGTTTTGGCAGTCGTTGGGTTTGTGAGTTTGCTAATGGCAAAGAAGAAAGGCTCTAAAGTGGCAGAAGTGGGAAACGAATCATGCTGATGCCGTTATACTTGTGGCCCCCAGACCTGTGCTAAGGTTTCATTTCTGTGATGGAAGTCTTTCGCAGAGGCCAGCCAGTGAAAATGAACACAAAACCCAAGACATTCCACCAGCTGCTTCCCTCCGTATCACATACATCTTTAACCATAAAACCCCCCGATTGCTTCGATGAGCACCCACTCTGCAGCCCGGCTTCCTTGCTTTTCCCTTTGCCCACGAGTGACAGAATGTCAAACTTTGTTTTGGCTTTTCTAACCACACCTCCTTTAAAAAAAAAAATAATAATTTCAAAGTACCAATATTGGCAACTTCCTTTTTTTTTTTTTTTTTTTTTTTTTTAAGTGGTCAGATTTTAAGGTGGATCAAAAAAGAAAGTCTTCAGAGCTTGCAGTGTGCTTATTGCTTTATAAAGTGTTGCTGGCACTAGTTATTTTAATATATAGCAATAAAAGAGGAGGTGTGAGGACTATTGCAGTACGACTCGCAGATGGCTGCTAGGCACCGCTCCCGTTGCCGCAGGTGGCTGCAGGGAAGGGGTCCCCTCGGCAGCTCCCCCGGCTATTTGGAGCTGGGGCTGCCCACAGAGCCTTGCCAGGCAGGCCCCGAGGTACAGCAAACTGCTGGCCATGTACTACCATCTCTGTTTACAGAAGTTGGTGGACTTTCCTCCTCAGCTAAATAGGCTGAGAGCCTCAGAGATTGGCTTGGAGATTTTGGTTTGAACAAATCAATGAACTACAAGGAAAACTACAAAAACAACAACAAAAGAAATGTTTCCTGAATGTTACCTGAAAATCCACATAGTTTTAAAAGAAAAATCTCTAACAAAAAGGACACCAGGAGGAAGACAAGGGAAGAAGTTCCTCCTACAGTACACAGATCTGTGCACAACCACAAAATGTTCTGATAGTGGGTTGCTGCTTCTTGTGTACTGACGTATATCTATTCTGAATAAAAATAAAGACTTGTTGAGAGTCACTTCTAGGCTGTCTCAGTCCCTCAATAGAGCTGCCAAATAATTTGTAATGGAACTTAGAAAAACTATAAAAGTTGGTTTGTGACCTGCACTTGTGCTGGCTCCAGAGGAAGAGGATGGCCTGAGGAGTTCCCGGGTGAGGTAAGGTGTGAGTAGGAATAGGCAGATGGAATTTCAATTAGTTTTCATCATCAGTCGTTCAGCCTAATTACATTTCATTCACACGTGACCAACTGTGCCCCATGGAAGGCCAAGGAAGGGAGGGGACGGAACAGAAAGACGTGAAGGTGACTTGAATAGCTTGAGTACAAATATCAATAAACAAATGTTTATTACTAATGATAATGATTCCCACTTCTCATGCAACACTGCAAATAGAGAGCACTGTACAAGCATTAACTAATCAATGATCTAATTAATGATTCAAGATCCCAAATCAACAATGGAATAAAGCAAGTGCTCCCCTGGAGCCGCAGTGCTGCGGAGGTGCCCCGCAAGCCCTCAGGGCTCTGCCCCTGGCATGGGTGCTCGGTGAGCAGCGCCCCGACCTTTCCTCCCCACCAGCCGCGTGCATGGCACCCACGAGGAGCCACCTGCACCTTTGAGAACATTGGGGTGGCAACTTTCTGAGACAGAACAGGCTCCATGCACCATGTTTAGTGGGTATTCAAAAGGGGAAAAGCAGTAAGTGGCAAAAACCACATACAAAAAAACTCTTATCTTAATAATGCTAAATACACATTGGAGACATTTGTTTAATATGATAAACTTTCATTTACCTGCAAAGCTACTTAATGCTACCTTGGTATTGCTGCTTTGCCAGCCAACATTGCAGGTTCACAAACCAAGCAGACAGAGGATCAAGAATGAGATGCACAGCCAAGCCAGAAAACCCCATGTGCTGGGGGAAACTACCAGCAGGTCCCAAAGATGACATTTCTCCGCTCCTCCCTGCACAGCACTGCTACCCACCACCAAGTCCCAGTGCTGCCCCGGCAAGGGGGTCAGGGGGCAACCAAAGTGAAGAGAATTAACCTGCTGAGATCATTAGAGGTCCCGCAACAGGTTTCCAAAGCTTCTAGCCTATATCCAGCCCCGTAAGAGATGTTTTCATAGAATGGTTAGAGTTGGAAGGGACCTTAAAGATCATCTAGTTCCAGTTTCACCGGGGTACGGCACTTTTAAACCCAGGCTTAGCTTTAGCCACTGCAGAAAGAGCTATGAAACGCAGAGCTCTAAGCAGTTGCTGGTGAACTTGGTTCTGCACTGCCGATGCCATGGGGAGGATGGAGGTCAGCACGGTGCGGTGTGTGCAGCCCTGCCACCCTCCTACTTCCATGCTCTGCTGTACATCCAGGTCAGCTCCTCATCCCACAGCTGGCTGAGCTTGGCACTTTGGATAAGCTTTCCAGCTGCAAAATGTTTGGCTGGTACAAAAGACAATCCTGAATAATTCGTTTAGAGTTTAGAATAATAGAAGGTTCATCAGTTTTATATGGCTGATTGACACAGAGCATACAAATTTATGATATTTAAGAGTAAAGGGTTTTTTTGTTTGTTTGGTTTTTTTTTTTTTTTTAAACAATTATTAGGAAGGCTACTACATTATATATTTGAATTCTGAGTACCTTGGCACATTAATGCTTCTTACAGTAATATTATTTTAAACTATGTTTTCATTTATTTTGAGATGGTTAAGTCCGGCTTTGTCATGGTTTGAGCCATAGGTATGGAAATGGAGTTGCTTCAGGTTTATGAAGGGTTTGCTGTGCATTTATACATCAAAAAACCCAACTAGGTCTGTGTATGTCAAAATAAAGTTATATACATCAAAGAATATTTTAAGTTTTCAAGTCTGAGGTCCAAATTTGTAATTGGTGTAACTGATATAGAAATAACCGATAATCTGACCCAGATTCTGGACTTTAGACAAATTTTATCATCCCTGAGGATTATGTAGAGTTTACTTATCAGGAGGAGAACCCAATCACCTTTCTCTGCCCCGTGTCTAAGGAGTGGACTTTGCAGCCACATTGAGCAGTGGATACTTTGTCTGGGAAACGTCTTAGCACGATGGATAATAAATGGGACTTGCTAGATCTGAGTGCTGGGAAGCAGTTGTGCCGCCTTGCCTGTGTGTAGAGGCATATGTGAACAGGCTGAGCGTCACAGAGATTTGTAGATAACCAAAGCCCGAAACTGTATAGTTTATATTTTACTGATCCAAGTTTCAGCTTTTCATTGATCTTCATTCACTAGATCTGGACATTTGGCTACCGGAAAGAACAAAGTAGCTTTTAACTCCATCTTTCGCCTCTCTCCAGTGCCTATGAAATGCATTGTTTTGTTTTAAAGCGGTGACAAAGTTGAAGAGGAACTTGCATTTTAAACATCCCTAAAATATCTGGAGAATTTAAAACCGAGTCTGAACTTGGGTTTACATTTGTATCTTGGGCAAGGGAAGTAATCGATCCATGTAAAGTGCTTCCACTTCATACTGAAAATGGCAGCATGTAGTGCCTCTATATTTTATATGAACAATTCCTGTTTTTAATGTTTTATTAATGTTAGCCTGAGACATCATGTGTTACTGTTTAATTGCTTAGCTGCAGTTGCTCCTGTACTGAGCAGCCTTGAAAAAGAGATCAAGTATGGGGTGGTTATTGTCCAAAATATAACTGGATTTAGACAGTAAACTGGATGTAGACAGTAAATTATCCATGGCCCAGCAATGTGCCCTTGTCGCCAAAAAGGCCAATGGAATCCTGGGCTGCATAGGGAAGAGTGTGGCCAGTAGGTCGAGGGAGGTCATTCTCCCCCTCTACTCTGCACTGGTGAGGCCACAACTGGAATACTGTGTCCAGTTTTGGGCTCCCCAGTTCAAGAAGGACAGGGAACTGCTGGAGCGAGTCCAGCGAAGGGCAACTAAGATGATTAAGGGCTTGGAGCATCTCCCTTATGAGGAAAGGCTGAGAGAGCTGGGACTCTTTAGCCTGGAGAAGAGAAGGCTGAGGGGAGACCTTATTATGGCGTACAAGTATCTCAAGGGTGGGTTGAAGGAGGATGGAGCCAGGCTCTTTTCAATGGTTCCCAGTGACAGGACGAGGGGTAACGGGTAGAAGTTAGAACACAGGAAGTTCCGTTCAAATACACGGAAACGCTTCTTTACGGTGAGGGTGACAGAGCAGTGGAACAGGCTGCCCAGGGAGGTTGTGGAGCCCCCTTCTCTGGAGATTTTCAAGACCCGCCTGGATGCAGTCCTGAGTAATGTGCTCTGGGCAATCCTGCTTTAGCAGGGGAGTTGGACTAGATGATCTCTAGAGGTCCCTTCCAACTCTGAAAATTCTGTGATTTCAAAGCAGAACCTTTTGAGTTTAGTTTCACGTCTTCAAATTTGAGTTGGCAATATGGCTGTTCAATGCCATACACCCCTAAGATGAAGCCCATGCTCCAGCTGTTGATTCCATCGCACAAAACATCTGCTGATTTAGCCAGGCCTATCTGATGCTTTGCAGGGTTCCAAGCAGGACTGATATTATTCTTTCCAAACAGGAGGGAGGAGAAGTAAAATATCTTCATTTAACTGCTAAAGAAAAACATGCCTTGCAGGTTTGAGAGATTTAGACCTTCTTTCAAGTGTGTTGCACATGGATATTTCCAGACACGAGATGAAAACAGCTTGTCTCAGTTGTGTTTCTTTGAAAGGACCTACTCAATCTGCAAAGGCATCTCTCTTATTCTCAGATATTTTGTGTACATTGTTCTATTTTTGGCTTAACAACTTTCCTGTTTAAATCACTGCAAAACATCAGCTAAGCAAAACTGCATTTTGCAGACCCATGACCGAAGTGTTAACATATTGTGGTTGTAGAAAGCATAAAAAGGACAGACTAGAGGAAGGGAAAGAATTTCAGTTGAGGGATAAATTAGACAAAACAAGGTAATAAAAGAGACTCCAAAAGACTCACTCTTTAGAGATTTCCATAATTGTGCTCTTTACAAACAAGTTTAATCACCCAAAGGAAGAAACAACAGGCAGATGAGGAAGGAAGTGGTCAATAAGAAACAATAACTGACCACTGCATTACTGGGGTATCTCATACATATCAGGCCCAATATCCGGATTGCTAAAGTAATGCCATAATGAATCCTGACCCGTGTTTGTATCACTGCGGTGAGGTCCTGAGATCTTGTTCTATTCTGGGGAAAAAACAGTTCCGCCTAAATTTTTCCCCCCGTCATCTAGGGGCTGCTAGCATACACGTAGGATGTATATTTTGGAGGTCAAATAAATCAATAAAAAAATCAAAACAAATCAGAGATATGGTAAACGAGCACTCTTGTGCTATTAACTGAGTCAGAACAATAATTTTCCTATATCTTTTTTCCTTCTGTGCTTGCTCCTCAAAAGCTTTAGTGGAATAAAACATAGAAAAAAGATAATGAATATGTAAAGTATCTCGGTCTCTTCCCACGTGTAATAAAATGAAAACAAATGTTCTCACTTCTACAAACTCCACCACATCAAATTAATAATGGAAAACATCACATCAAAGCACTCTTTGTGCTCAATAGCCTGTGGCACATTTGGACTCATCAATAGATGTTCAACAATATTACAACTTGTTTAAATCTTGGTAAAGTAGTGTTATGTACTATTGTTATTGACTTTCTTTTTCTAATTATCACCCAAAGGTGACAGATGATACAGCACTAATGATCAGACTGTTTAAAAGCTGAATCAGCTTAGAATCCCAACTCATTAAACCTCAGCAGGACTAAAAGATTCCTTGCACTTTAAGGCTAAAAGCTTCACCTCGCTGACAACATTTTGGTCAGTTATACAGGACACACCATCAGGAGATTTAAGTTATTTTTCCATGAGACCTTTAGGGGATTTTAAGGATTCTAGTGCACATAAGTGTCTAAATACTTACGTATGTAAAATGCATATAGCTGTCACGATAAAGGAATATTTGCAGAACCTGTTTTGCTATGCTGAACCTTCCCTTGAATCTGTTTAAGTTAATAGTAAAACTGTTCTTGATTTTAATAGAAGCTGAAGTTGATAGGAGTGTCAGATCCACGGCATTTCTTTAAACTCGTTTCTCTCAGTCTGCTTTGAAGCAGGGACCACAATGGTATCTCTTTGGGCTCCTATTCACCTCAACCTTGCACCAAATTAAATATTTTTTTATGAAATTAGCCATTTTGGCAACAAAATGTGGCATTCTTGCATCTCTGTTGTAGGAATATGCTAATTTAGTCAGGTTTTCTTTCTGTTGCTTCATTGGATATAGGTGGGGAATGAAATTCCTGAGGTTATCCTTAAGTATGAGAAATGATGGCTGCGCCATAGAGGGGTGGAGGAGATGCAATATGACACCCATTTGCACGTATGGTCCAGCTTGTCTCGAGAAACCAGACTCTTCCAAGACTCCTGGACATTTTTAAAAGGCCCCAAGCACAACAGCATCTTCAATCTCTTGTTGTTCTTCTCTACATTGTATTCGCTCTATTTTATTTATGCTACTATCGATACTCCTGGACTAAAAGCTCAGACTCATAAAATCTGGCTCAAATTTCTCACAAACTGATCACCAGAGATAGCAATCAAATCACTCTGTCACTAAGTAAGTACTTGTTTGCAGTTTAAGAATGGTTCAGGTAGAAGGACATTATGAGAAAACCATAAAGGAGAATTAGTAAAAAATTGATGCCAGAATAGTAGCAAAGCCTGTTCGTTTCCCACAAACACCACGGTGCCTCTTGCCCAACAATTATGTGTGAGCTAGAGGTTTCGGGATGCTTGCGAGATGCTTATTCTCTCTTTCTCCCATGTTTTTATAGCCCGTTTGGGACCTTTGTAGACTTACGCTCATTAATCCCCTCATAAAAGGCTCGGGTATCAGGTGCCTCCACAGCCAGCATTCAGCCCATTTGAGCAATTAGAGAGAAATACCACAGATCACTCTTAATTCTCTATAAAGAAAAGTTTGACTATAAACCTGAAACTCTGACAGCCTACTCTAACAGTGAAGCCACAGTACGATCACTCCACCCTACCAATTTTCCCACCAGGTCTCAGGCAAGACATTGCAAAACCGGAGGCCAGCAGAACTCCAATCCCGTGTTCACATGGGGAAGTACCACCCATTTGTCTGCAAGGAGAATTCTGGTCTCAGTTACACTGGTTCAGAAACTGATTTGTAGTACAGACGCCTGACGTGAAAATACTCTTATGCTTTTATCTTTCAGGGTTTTAGATTGCTTTACATTAACTTGCTAAGAAATCAACCGAGGCAAAACGAATAAGGAACTCGTACCAGAAAAAGAGCATCCACATAAGGGAGCTGCACAAGTTTCGGTCACAACAGAACTATTCTTATCCTGAGAAGGAACTCTGATAGTTCACAAGTCTCCACTCTGCAAATATTTATTATGGTCTCTAACAGCAAGAGTTGAACCAGAGATTGCTGGAGCTAAAAGTAAAGTTTACTAAGGTTAAATTAAGGGATGGGGACACACTAAACTCACATCTTTTGCGGCTGCATTGAGGGAGAAGCTATAACGCTTTCTGACCAGGGAGTTTGATGCTGCCTCTAGCCTGAGGGTGCTTGTCCAGAGCAAGCGAAATCCTCACCTGGAAAAACTTCCGTTTGCTTGGCAGTGACCAGAACTCGAAGCACTGGCTTCTATACCTTGCACTAAAAGCCCAAACGTTTTCGCTTAGCGTGCTACCCCTCGGGCAGGGCTCAGATGATGCATTTTTCAGTAAGCTGCGTTACTTCCACATACAGAGCCACAGGAACTAACTTCTCAAATGAGGCAATAGTCACTCTGCTCTCTATACCTAATTTCTCCCATTCATGCCTCATGTCATAGTGCAGGATAGTAGTTATCCAATTTGCCAAGTCACATTCCTTAAGAACAAAGTAAATGAAACTATTAGGTGTTATTACAAGGGTAGGATTAGCAACTGAAAACTGCTATCTAATAATTTATGACAGTCTTGATGTTTCCTGGTAACCAAACAGATTAATAAGTCCATAGTCCGCCTCCGATATTCTCTCTCCCCCTATCATCAACTTTTGGACCTTGCAACGTTCATTTTCACTTTGGTGAAATTCACTGTAGCGCAGAGAGTCAGTGCAGGACTGGCGGTGGTGTACCAGTTACAATCCAGGAAAGATTTTACCCTAGAGTTAGAGGAAACCCCTGCGTTAGAGCGGCACAGCAGTGACACGCAGAGCAAGTTCTTCTGCCCGATGTGCACAGAGGGTGAAAACACAAAAATATCTTTGGAAATAATCTTCCCACATTAACTGCTTTTGTGCCATGAGCTTCCCCACCTGCACTCTGCAGAGGTGTCTCAAGTCCAAAAATGATGCCTTGTTCTTTTTTCCACTTCTTTTTGTGACTACCTATGTGCTAAACCGGTCACAGGCTTGCCACGCTGCAGACACTGTGCACCTCAGTGAATGTTGTAAATCCCAAATTACACAGGATTACATTTTGGGAAATTGCTTTTCCCTTTTATCTCACCGAGTTTGAGAAAATTATCAAGGCTGAACCTCTTGTGCATTTTGGGTGGGTTTGAGTCTAGGTCCAAATGATACATCTGGCTCTAATTTTGATAAGGGCAGAATTAAAACCCAGTCTGGATCCTCCGAGTCCCAGCTGTGCAGTCCCCAAAGGATGCCAGGCATGTAGCTTTTGAGCCCCTCTGGCAATCAGAGCTATTTACTTTGGACTCACAAAATAAGGGCTAAACATTCCTTTTCAATATTGACAGTCAATGGAAACGTTACCTATTTCTCTGCGAGTCCTTCAAATCAGATTCCCAACGATACCCCCATTTCTCCTTCTCTACATATCTCGCCCCTGAAGCTTCCAGCTGCAAGCACCATTCTTCTTCGCTGCCTGTCAACATGAGCAATTAGTGGCTCTGAAGAGTTGCTTTGAATGACCCGTGTAGTCCCACCCACAGGAACCAGCTCCGAGATAGCAGCACCAAGTAGTTTCATGGGAATCCATAGCGGAGCAATAGTTTTACCCAGAGGTCATAATATTTTGTATAAAATTGTGAATCAGTTTTTAGCTGTGTGCTATGAGCCTCAGGCTACTTTTTAAATTCTCCCCCAAAGCTTACTGTTTTTTACATGAAGAGGCCATATGTCATAATAAACATCAGGCTTAGGAACGGCTCACACTCTAAATGTCAGGCTACAAAGCTACCTTTAAAGATTAAATCTCTGCCCTCTTCAAAAGAGAGGTTGAAGGGAGGGATGGAGAAATTCCAAATACAGAGAACCTTACAAATAAAGTGAAGTTTACAACTAACAAAACATATCTTGCGAAAACACACTTGGTGCTTTTCTGTTGGAGCTGCCCTCGCTAAAATGTGGGTGTCATTCGAAAAGGACATCATTTCCAATGAATTCTGAAAGTGTCACACAGAGTATTGATCGATCGAGTCTTGCCGTCAGCGTGACCAGGGCCAGCAAAGAGCTATCCCTGTGATCCAATTTTCAGAGCTCACAGACACCTCCAGTCCCAGGCAAATGGCGTCAGCAAGTGGCAGGAGGGGTCCGGGGGAGGGCAGGCGGAGGGAAACGCAGAGGGGAGAGTTGTCACGCTGCCGTCTGCTTGTCTAAGCATTAAATGTTATTAGCCAGAAGCATGGCACCCCCATTGTGCGGAAAGGCAGCTATATTTCTGGCTTTTGTGTTACCAGCAATGCTGAACCATTTGTAAGTCAAAAGTAGGTCCTTATCAGTAAGATATACCCTGATAAGATCACGCTTTTTTATGATTACATCAGTGTTCAGCCAGTTTCCCGCTTCTGCCTACAAAGGCGTATGCACAGCACAGAGCCGGGCAAGGACGGCATGAGCTTCGATCCCATTGCTTTCCAACACAGGTCCAGTAGCACCAAGCCCTCGGGCTGGCTCAGACAGGCACTGCTTACCTGCCTGGTACCCCGCTCTGGCACGGGGCTGCGGAAAGCAGGCTCTCCCCAGGCAAACCACCGGGCCAGCCTCAGGCTCTAGCGTAATACTTTGGACCTGCCTTTTACAGGGGCTCAGGTACTAAGCCAATTAATCTTGTAGGAGAAGCTGGAGAGGGAAATTATCGGCACCCATTATGAAGCTGAGTAATCTCAAAAGGAAACCATCAGCTTAGCCTGAATGACTCTGGGCTCGATTTTGAAAACGTTGGTAAAGTGTGCATCGGGGATGCCCCTGGCCTCTGCCCTGTTGGAGATGTGCCTTGGTTTTCTCACATTAAGCAGGGAGAAGTAGCATGTGGGATCCTAGCGCAACAAATCCTCTGCTGGACTTCTAGGCACCACACACCGATAGAATAACAGGAAAAATAAAACACGAAAACAACAATGAAAGGAGAGCAGCCGGTTATAGAGAAATAGAGTGACTTGCTGTTTTGTCCGAGGCTGGTGTGGAATTGCAGCAAGTGAGGAAAGAAAGATTAAGTGGGATGAGGGAATTGCAAACGCCTTCTTGTTATACACCAGATAACTGTATGGTGGCTCATTGCTACTCAATATATTAAATATTTGTTCCTGATGTATTGTTTCCTCTTTGTATCGAGTCACACAAAATCTCTTTCATTACTTTTGTAAGGAAACGACTTCCTTTCCTAATAATTATTTATGTATTAAAATAAAACTAGCAACTAAAATGTTTTTTCATATCAGAAATGACTGATAAAAGTGTTTTTTTTTTTTTTAAAACAGAAGTGTTTGACAGAAATTGAGTTTTACCAAAAATATTGGTAGCATTTTAAAAAAAGAACCTCCAAAATGTAAACAATAATTTAAAATAACCCCCGCAGATTTCACTTTACTTCAATATTTCTTAATGTTTGGAGAGAAAACGCAATTTCCTGATGAGATTTATGAAAGAGGGGTTAGCAAAAGGGGTTGCACTGTCTGTGATTTCTTAACTTAAAGATAACAATGATTTTCTAAAAAAAAAATAAATAAAAAATTAAGATAAGCAGGCTCTAATCAAATTGAGACAAAAGGTGCCATACAGTATTGTGGGATTTGCAGCTCTTTTTTAATGAACTGAAAATTTAAGGCTCTGACTTTCTAATGAGATTTTGCAGGCAGACTCCAACACTGACGTGGAACTATTTACTCCCAGTGGTGCCCTACTTAACCGGCTCATTTCAAGATCAGTGTCCAAATCTGCAAACATTTCTGCTAAAACTGAGGAACTCTCATATCTGGGTGAGTATAGCACAGAAAAAGCAAGGCTTTGCAACTAGTTATTTGAATAACTTTTATGTTGAAATTTGTTCTTTTAGTTTCCTATAAATTAAATATTTTGCTTTAAAAAGCACCTGTGAAACTCAAATTCTTGCAAGTCATCCAGAAAGCATGCCCTACAGTTTGCACTGTGCATTCCCCAAGCATAATTAATAACAAGGACGGCAGATGCAGTGAAGATACGTCGTAAAGCCTACTACAGGATAAACCGTGCTTGCAGAGAGAGCATAGCACCACTTCAAGCCACAAACAAATCAATCAAAGTCAACATCTATTTCCAAGTGATTTGAAACCAGAACAAAAGTAACTAATTTAATGAATTTTTCATTACAAGTCCTCCACTCTACCACAGATGAACTAAGAAAATCTACAAAACCATTACACAGTGCTTGAGAGAGAGAGAGAAAGTTCTTACCTTAGGAACAACTGCTACGAGCTGATCTGAACTAGGTTAAACCTGGGCAATGGGCTTGGGCTGAAAAATCCTTGTTAAGCCTCTGCTTATTTTATGTTGCCTGCGCAGGTGTGTGTGTCTCCTAACGGTTGCACCTGAACTTTAAGGTGCCTGCCATTTCCCCTAGAAGAGCCCTTATTCCACGGTTTACAACTTTGCTAAAAGGTTTAACTGCAGAGGTCTAAATTTCTCTTTCTGTCTATTGGTTCGCATAACTGGCTGCAGCTGACTATTTTCCAGAAAGTTCTGGTAGAAATGGGCATATTTGAAAAAAACCCCAAACTGATATCAGGTCCTAGCAATACGCGTATAATCTGTGTCATGGCCCACTTCACCAAATACCATTTTTTTGAACAAAACCTTCTCTGCTTCTCAATATAACATCCAAGTGTTCATGGGATGAGTACAGAATGAGCTCATGTAAAATGAAGGACTCTGAAGTTCAGTGCTTAACTAAGGTGCCGCTAATTGCTGATGCGCCTGGTGTTGCTCCAGACGAATGGGATGGGTGTTGAAGTGTCTGTGTGGATTGCACCATACACTAGCAGCAGCAAAGGGAGCGTGGAAAATTCTGGCTTTTTCTCATCGCTGATGTACCTAGCCCATAAACATCAAATGTGTTTGTAATAAAGTGTATCTGTTGTTCTGGGCACTAATATATGAGTGGTAAAAAAGGGCAATCCTGGGATTTTATTCTGAAGAGATTGAGTCAAAGTCCGTTCAAAGCTAAAGTTCCCATTAACTTCAGTGGGGTTTGATTATGGTCCAAATACTGCAAACGATTTCTCCAGAGGTTCGTCAGGACAGAGAGGTTAAAGAGAGCATCTGTCGTTCATTTTAGGGGCTAGCCCAGCCCAAACCATGACACCCACTCTTTGGTGCAACAGCTAATATTATCAAGGCCTGTTTCCATTTCTATACTATTCACACGTTTGTCATCACCAACTTTGACAGCAGTAGTGGGCCATCCAAGAGAAATTGAGCAGAATTGTTCCCTTGACTTAAGATGTTTTCTCATTTCTTAAATATCTTACAGCGAGTGGGTATTTTGCCAAGAATCACATGGCCTAAATCTGAAAACTAACAGGAAAATGAAAGGAGAACAAACCTTCTTCCTTTTCACCACTGTAAGCACTATATATTAGCTAATTTCCTTTATTGTTTTTTATTTTAGCTTTTTTTTTAAAAAGTATTTTGCTGTACTAACTAGATGGTTTTTTATTTTATTTTGATTGTTCTCTAACAACCATCGCTAGTGCACTTAGGTCTGCCTTTTTGGACACCAAATGTCAAGCTGTTCTGGGTGTGGCATACACACAGCTTCCCATAAACACATCTGGAATAAATCCGAGTATTTGGGGAGACAGCTCATCTGCCTGTACACATAACCTGTTGCAGGGGGTAGTGCCAGAGCACCTGGCTCTTCACAGTCTTTTCCCTTTGTTTTGTCCCGTGTTGGGATGCTCTTAGTCTTTTCTCGAAAGCAAGGCTCTGTGATGAAGACGTTACTAGTCCATACAGCCTAAGATGACAGATGCATTTAAGTGCAGAGCTATGATACTACTTTTCTGGAATTTCTTGTTTTTCACCGTGTAGGCAAGTAGAAAAAATCCCTTCACCGTTAGTTTCCACTGTACAAAGCAAACCCCATTTCAGCCCCTGCCAATCTCCCGAAACAGCGTCTCTGTGATTTTTTTCTTTCCAGAGCCACTCTCTACACTATTTCTTGCACTCTGGGTGCCCGTTTCCAGCCTGCTGTCAGACTTGCAGAGACCCGCTCAGGTTTGCCAATGGGAGTCTCACTGTAAGGCTTAGTAAGTCTGAGTGAAATAAAGACTCAGAAAACACTCCAGAAAACTGAATTCTTGATTACTTGACCAGCATTATGAAAAATGTGACTACAAGTAACTTCAGGGGAGCACTCAGAGAAGATATGAGGCCCCATTTCGCCAGATCAGACTCAATTTTTTATTCTATTACAACATATATACTAAACCTGGTACTTTCTTGCCTAATTTCTATTTGAAAGTGAGCAGACTGTTGGCCTACCAGAGCAAATGAAAGAAAACTCTTATAAACTAAATTTTACATTCTTGGGTGCAGCTCCTTGAAGTCAGACTACTAACACTAAAGCATCCTACTTCCGTATACGTATTTAGTTGTCAATACCGTAGTGCGTGAAATTAAGTTACCAAATGCAAGTAAAGAAATTGGGAGTCTTTCTACCCTTTCTACTTCATCTGTGTATGCTGCATGAAGCTGAATGCTGTCTTGGAAAATGAAAGGAAGCAATCTTGTACAGCGCTAACTAACTTTGGGCAGAAATCCCCCCTGGTGTATTGCTTTCAGCACCGGCCAGCACGGCGGCCTCCCTGCGGCAGCCTGGCAGCAGGCACACCTTGAAGCAGACCAGTGATGCCTAACACATGTGCAGCAATGACGACATTGCAAAGAGTCTTATTTGAGTAGAGCAAGAAGCTGGCCCCAAATCTATTGCTTCTGAGGGCTATGAAAGGGAGAGTCTCGGTTACAAGAGGTTAAGAGGGCCCGTCTATCCTCAAAGAACGGGATAAGCAGCAGTTCATAGAGACTGAAAGAAATGCGAGTCCTGGAGGGGAGGCTGTGGAAGCGGGGAAGCCTGAAGCTAGATTGCTTGTCTGTCTCTGCAGGAGCCACACCACAGTGAAGATCATCTCTGCATTTGAAAAATACCGATTGAAGAGTAGCCACCCTCCGGACATGAATGGGCTCATGGAGACACACAGCGAGCCTGCTGCAAGTACAGCTGTCCCACCCCTTGTGAATACTTTGCCTTTAAAAGAAAAGAAGGATGCCACTCATGCCAGATTTCCCTAGCATCTTTGGCACTGCTTCGTGTCCTTGTGCTCGTCTCATTAAGGAGAGAATGAAGGTACGACATTCTGAATAGGAATCATTGCCCACATTATGTCAAATCCTTCATAGAAAGGAAAAAATCCAACTGTGGGGTAGAAAACCCCTGCCCGTCTTCAATCAATCCTCACTACCACCAGGCATCTAGTCAATTTTTATTCAGTCTTCTGTAGCCTGGACTTCAATGAAGTGGCACAGCAGGGCCAGCGCCGGCAGCTGCCGGGGCCCGGCTGCCAGCGCACCCGTGCCGCTGAGGAGGAGAGCCAGCGAAGTCTGGGGAGGACTGTGCAGGGGACACAGGAGTATTTCAATCCGTGCCCCAGCCCTTAATCATAAACTCGAGGTTCAAAGCCTTGCTGGGCTGCTGGCCGCTGATCCCATCTCAAGGTGATAGTCACCTCTAGCCTTTCTGCAAACTGCAAACCTACTGTCCATCCATCTTAAAGCAGCTTGACACTGGCTTCTCTACCCATTTTACAGCCAGCGAACATTTCCTATTGATTTATTGATTTCTGTCTGCCTGTGGAAGGAGCTCAGAACAGACTCTATGTGCTCTTGCAGCCTCCTGCATAGATTTTTTTCTCCCTTTTTCCCTTTTTATCCAAGCTGTGTTAGCAGTCTGTGGTGAAGCAGGAATTAGACCATGCGGGAGCCCAATTTGCTACTGGCGAATGTGCTAGGCTTTTCTTCCTCTCCCTACCCGGCATGCACACCTCCACTCCCACTCTCTGACTCTTGTCTCCTTTTCCTCCAGGAAAGCCGGCAGATCCCTGCCTATCTGACCGGTTCATCTTAGCTAAAATCCTCTGCTGCTTCCCTTCCAATCTTTTCCCTATCATTAACAAGTGTTTGATGTGCACGTAAACACTGCTTGTAACTGTGATTCCTTGATTTCTACTGGGTCAGAGAAATTTCTTCTGAGTCAATCAAGAAAAGGGCACACTTTCCGACCGCACGCTTATGTCCATGAGTGCAAGCCTCTGCATGTTTTAATAGACCTATATTTTATGAACTTCAGAGTCCCACGGGGGATGGGATAGCTCCAAAGACCTGAACTGGGGAAGAGACACAGACTGCTTTCCACCTCCTAGTTGCCAGTCCAAATGCAGCCCAGCTCAGCAGTGACTGAAAGTTGTTCCTGGCTGATGGCGGTTCAGAGCCTTACATGAAATTAGTGTGGCTGCAAGACAGCTCCCAGTGGACAGATGTCCACATCACAAAAAAGCAATCTGGCTTATCGCTCTTCGCAGAGAGACAAGCACCGAGTGAGCGAGAGGCTGCTCTTTCTCCCCTGCCTCTCAGGTGGTGCCTCTAAGCCCCGTCTCAACTGTGACAGTGGGAAGCTCTTGCTGCTGGTGGTCACGCTCTTCCTCAGCTGGGGAGCAATGTCCCCTGGGCTCCAGGGCCAGCCCTGGCATGGAGCAATGCTGACATTTGGCCCAGGTTGGGCTCCTTGGCCCATACTTTAGGAGAGTTTGGGTTCTCCTTCTCACTCTTCTTCATCCTCCTCATACCTCAGGCTACGAGAGAAGCAGTGACAGTCGGTCAGAGAGCAAACACAGTGGCATGGCAGAGGAAAAAAAGGACATTAGTAGGCAAGGGGCCGACCTCCGTAAATACAATCTCGCTTTTTCATGCATAAGACCGACAGAGGTTTCACTGCAGGCAACTTTTGTGAAAAACACCTTTAAGTTATTTGATACCTGCTTCCCAGCCTCCCCTCGGAGCGCACACACCTGAGCAGGAGAGACAAAATCAAACAGCAGCCTACAGAGCTGGCAAGCAAAATATGCAGCCTTCCCCTCCTTTCAGGAGATCATAACAGCTCAAATCCATATCTCTGCACTCACGTGTGCAAACCTCCCCTTCGCTACTCCCTGAGGGAACACATACAGGCAAATTCCTGCTCAGACAAAAGGGGAGAAGGAGAAGCACATTGGAAATCACTCCTCTCTCTTCCCTGAGAAGCTCTGTGGGGGTTAGTCACGTTTCCAGGCTGTGGGGGTTGCGGGGGCCGACCCGGGCTGAACGCCCCCGGCTCTGCTCAGACCAAGAAACTGCAATTGGTTTATATTCTCCTTATCCTCCTTTGGCTCAGCTTGGACTCACAGGAATTTTTGCTCCTTTATCTCCTTAGTGACTGGCCTGCTTGTGGCAAAAATGCCTTTTGTGCGCCCTGCCCTGCCTCTCTGCGTACCCAGAGGATGCGGGGACTCAGCTCTGCTGGCTGGCCCCAAGCGAAACACTGCCTTCACACCTCATCCCCACCGAGCACCCTTCACAGCCACGATACTTTAATTACTGTCCCTTAGCATTTGATTTTTGACTAGAATTTATTGCGCCACAGAGATTGCTATATTATTCTCTAATATTATGAGCTAGTATAGAGCATTATGGAAGTACTTCAGAGAGATGGCGAGAGGTGTCTGCACTGAAGCTGTAAGTGCTTTCCTTTGAAGAAGCTGGCCTTGTGGGTAGGGAGCGCGTATTTTCTCCAGGATAACTGGAGCAATAACTATGCAATACTTAGTATGAGACCTTGCAGCCATGAGAGTTGCAGAAGATAAGAACATTTAAAAACTACCTCCCACATTTGTGTCGCCTATTCTAATTTGTTGAAAATACAGCCTGAATTAGAAGAGTGTGCAAAGGGAAAGCTACAGGCGTGGTTAAAGATTGCGTGACCGGCAGATATCAGGGGCTGGAGCCTGCTCTTGTTTAAACTGATATATTTCCAGCGGTGTCAATGAGATGATGAAGATTTACATCAGCACAGAATCTTGTCTAAAGTCCACTCTCTGCCCTACACACAGGAGAAAATGTTTACAGGGTAACTAGCACTGTTCTTTTAGGAAATTGCCTCTGCTCATTTTTACATTGGGTCTATCCATATGTAACTACATGCATTTCAATGGGTTACTTCTGATTTACACTGCAGGCATCATGCATTTCCCTAGACCAACATTAACTATTTATTGATCTTCCCAGTACCCCTGTGAGGAAGGCTATTATTCCCATCATATAGACAAACAAGGATTACATTTTGGAGAGTGTCTGGATCTGGTGCACAGATTTGGACCTCTTTTGCCATCAATTACACTTCTTACAGCTTTTATTTCTCCCCCCCTTTCCCCCCCGCCACCATATGTGTGCAGGAGAATGGAGAGGAAAAACAGCACAAACCATAATCCAGGTCTAAATGAAGGTAAGTCTCTCTTAGGCTTATTTCACTTGTTTTCTCTTTTTTAAACAAAAAAAAAAAAAAAAAAAAGAAAAAGTCTCAGACCTTTCAGATTTGTAGAAAGCTGTTTCCAAGCTTTGCTGTTTTTCTGGTTGATCTGCTGCTGTTTCAAACCGTGCATGGAGACGGAATGAATTTTTCCAGGTGCTCAGAGAAATGGGTTGCACCTGCAGCAGGGCAGGGGAGCAGCCCTGCAGCCGTGCCACTGCGACTTCGGGGGGGCAGCAGGGGCAGCGGGCAGTTGCAGGCAATACGGGCTGATGTTAGTGCATGTTTGGTGTGGAAAGGGAACACGATAGCTGTGAGTTAGTAACTGGGATGTTAAAGCTCGATCCAAAGCACACCGAGTGAAGCATTAAGTGTCCCGTGGACTTCAGCGTACCTTGCATCAGGTCTTTAATAAGATAATTCACTAGTAAAAGGTGAAGAAATCTCTCAACAGTGCAGTTCTTATTTCTGGATATGCTCTAAGATGCCTGGATCTCCTGCTTTGCTTGTGTACCTGCCATGTGCCAACCAAAAGTACCAGCACTGCACTGTCAGTAATGGCTTCAGAGTTTCAGACCACTCAGCAAACCAAACCAACATCTCCAGGAGACCCCCAGCCTGAGACACTGTCCTGTGCAACCTGCTGTAGGTGACCCTGCTCTGGCAGGGGGCTTGGACTAGATGATGTCCAGAGGTCCCTTCCAACCCTGACCATTTTGTGATTCTGTTTTCCTTGGGCACTGGGGCATGACTTCCTTAGTTTGTCCCCAGCAAACAGCACACTGCACCCTGTGTTGGCATTCTGTGGACCCCCGCCTCTCACGTGTGGGATTTCCCATTGCCACTTTCTTTCCAGTTCCTCTCTCCATCTGGAAGGAAGCAATGGAACTGCATCACTGAGCTGCTGAACAGCAGAGCCTAACTCAGCATCGGGAACATGAGAGATGCGGCAAAGATACCACCAGCCCTCGGCACTGGCCTGGGCACTCCCCTCCACAACAGTGGAGTACAAGTTGACATATTGAATAAATACAATTGGCACATGATTTATCGATGACACCCCTTCTGAAGACAGGCCCTCTACTGAGATGAGATTCATAGCGCATCACATCACTTAAATGAGCCCTGAAGCATGTCCTCCATCACATTTTCACCATTGGTGCTTTCACGAGGCACCCACATTTTTAGGTTTTCTATGTGTGCGATCCAGCCCTCAGTATGAGCCAATACCCCCCACTGGTATGGTATCAGAATTCATCAAAAGGCAGAATTTATGACCTGCAGAAAATTCAGGTATTTCAACACTGTGACTCTTGTCAACCTCATTGGGATTGTCTCACAACTCAGGGTCTCCGAGCTGAACTCTATTTTGCAACAAGCTCTAGTAAATGGTTCTGCTTGCTTTGGCGATGCTTCTTCACCCTAGACTGGAAGATGTAGCACAAACTTGTAGGAAAGCCCTAAAAATAACAGTAGCAATCTGCAGTATCAGCACATTTTAGGAATGAAAGTATTTACTAGATAGGCAGAATTTTACTATTGTCACTTCAAAAATACTCGTGTATTGGGATAAACTCCAGTCGCAAAAGCTGTCAGTCAGATCCTTTTATGAATACAGTGATCTGTTATACAGGCCTTTTGTCAAATTACTTCAGCTCATTTACTGAGTCACTCTATTTTACCCATCTTGCTTTGAGAAGACATTAGCTTGATTTGGTTTTGTTACCAATGATATATCTTCTCTTGCTTTTAGTTTTGCTGATGTTTCTCCTATCACTCTTATTCTGTCACCTGCAGTGTCTCTCTTTACCGCTCAGTTACTCTCCCTGCAACCTATTTCATCCTTTTAGGTGGACAGCTACAATTGGTGATGTGGCCCAGACAGATTTTCTTGTTCCTGATAATAAATGGAGTGTTCAGTAGTGTAACTCTGACCTTGTGTATAATTTTCAAAGATAAGTTTTGGGGAGACAAATGGATTAGTCATTATAGAAATATTGTAAGGCTTGACAGAAAATAACATGGCTGAAAATTATGACAGAAATAGCAGAAAGCCACTATGAGGCTCTACAGTATCTAAATTATATTTCTATATCCCAGGATTGCTACTTTTACAATTATTCTCTAAGTTTCAAAACTTCATCTCCCTTGAGTCTCCCACTGCTATTATATTTCCTATTTTCCTGCAAGGGCTCCACTTAAGCCTATAGCTCTTTTAATCATTCTTAAAAAGCTTTCAAAATGTTTACTCTATTTCTTATGTTATTTCCTACTAAAAAGAAATATTTGGTACCAGGAAATTTTTCAGTATTTCCCAGTCTCATCTCATTGTGGATAGTAATGCTTAGGAGGGGTCCAAAAGAGTAGCATGATCTGCTCCAGATAATAGGGCACAGACCTGTGAGCATTTGCAATAGGTAGCAGGAAGCAAGTGGCAGAAGACAGAGGTACTGAGGACCACGAAGTAGGCGGGTTAGGACAGAAGCAAAGTTACTGAACAAAAGTGGTCCTGTTTTACCTCAAACCGGAGCATTTGTCCTGCCTCTGATGATAAGTTACAGACCATTCTACTTGGCCTGATCCTGCTCTCTTCTTCTTGTGTTAGGGTTGCAACAGCCTCACAGCAAAGGCTGACTCACGCTCCAGCTTGTTGATGGGGAAAAAGCACGGTGCTCAGAGCAAAAAGTACCAGGCAGTGCATCCCAAAGCAAAGCCAGAAGACAAATACTATCACCAGCATTGACGTTTGTCAGAAATCAAATGCTAACAAGAAAATAAGCACATGTGTTAAGGAAGCTTGTCTCTGTCCTGTCCTACACAGTCAATGGCACTGACTACAACAGTACGTAACCGTCCAATCCTACTTACCACCTATTGCTGATTCTTGAATGACTAATGACACTTTAGGGTATTTGAGATATGTTCCTATTGATAGGAGTGCTTGTTGACTGCGCAGAGGTAATGAGATTGTTTCCGTGCTGAAGGTAAGGCCATTGAATCCCTGTGCGCAAATGCTGGGAGGTTTTTTGCCCTGCTGTTTTGAACAAGGCATCTTGGCCATATTACAGCCATGTTTTGCCCCAGCAGCACTCTGATAGTGTCGGATATCTCCTGCCTATGTTGTCATTGCCATGTTCAGTTCTCCTTGTTGCAGCACACCTAAATTTGCAGGTAGTTGTGGCTTGACTGCTACTTATGAGCCGCGCTTATTTGTGTATTGCATTAGGAGAACAACTCCTGCAGCTTGTGTAAACTGCTGTAGCTCTATGATGGTCTTTAGCTGAAAATCTCTGAGTGCAACCAATGCTACTGAGGTTGCTAAAAACGCAAACAGAGTTACATACGCTCTGTTGGGGGCCCTAGGGGTGGATTTGTGCATAACAGGAGTAAAGCGGTTTGATCCCAGGAGCCTCCTTGAGAGTCCTGTGGTTATTCTCCTGATGGCTACAGTCCTGGTCTCTTTTTCTCTCTCTCTTCCTTCCTTTCCTGGCTCCTTAAGTGCTGCTGTATTTTTCCCGGGACGTACAGTAACCTGAAGGATGGGTTAAATTCTGTTACGTGGCACCATGAATATAATACAAGTTGGACTTGTTTTACTAAGGAGTGCCGTCTATAGTGATTTTTTTATTGTGCTATGCTTTTTGTTCTCTGGGTGTAATTGTTGCCTTCAAAGGCACAAGGCATATCTCTAGGTCTGAGAGGGGGCTGCTCCCCCTGCCCAACGTTGGGGAGAGCATGTGGCATGGTGTCTGATCGGGGTGAGAATCACCAGTGCACTTTGTTGGTAAGGCAGAGGGACCTGCCATCCCTGACAACCTCACTGTGCAAGGCAAGTGACGGGTGATTGCTCAGTACAGCCCTGTTGAGAAGATGACTTTCCTCGGTTTTACCTGAAAGAATGAAAGCTCGTTATATGCCTAACGGTAGAACGCGTCTTTCCTGGCTTTCTCCCAGGGGGCAAGATGACCCTAGGACACTGCAGGCAGATCTGCACAGAGAAGTTGCCAGTGGTCCGTTAGAAATGATTGCTGAGCACGGAAACAGCACCTTTTCTGCTGACACCAAGGGCAGCGCCAAAAGGTGGGACAGATGCTGGAAACAGGTAACCCTTCAGCAATGGGCCAGAGGCTCACTGGCATTTCCCCTGCCATCTCTTGCCTTTTATAACACTTTCTGTCTGTCCTTGAAAAAGTTACACAGGGACATGTTACTAACAGAGCATCCTTGGGAGGTGAGGGAAGATTGTGTTACGCTGGAAAGTATTAACAGTTGCATCAATCACGAGCCTGGTCAAAGCAAATAGATGTCCTACTCACCCTTTATTCAGGCTGAATGGAAGATACAATTAAATGGTTCTCATATAGTGATGGCAGGAACAGCAAAAGCCATTATCCAAAGCCCGAGCAGAAGTGTGTGGGCTGAAGCACCACCATCCTCAGCAGAAGAGAGACGGGCAGAGAGGTGCCCTGGGACTGGCTCAGAAAGGCAGGCGGCAGCAGGCGAGCGCATGGAGAGCAGCAGGGAGAAAGGGCGATATGGAGCACCCGGGTGCGAGCAGAGGCAGCGCTCCCTGCATCCAGGGGCTGCTGGGCAGGCTGGCCTGGAAACCCTGACCTGAAAAATTGACTCTGCCTGTGTCAAGGAAACAGGTTTAGACCAAAGAAATAACCATTTTATATAACTTATTTCACTTTTTGGGAGGGGGAAAAGCCCAGGAGAATATTGTGTAATTTATTGGGGCCAAAAAGGTCCCATTAAACTCATCCGACTGTGGGAAAAATATTATCAAATGTTGTACAGGAGAGGGATTCGCCACATGTCTGTGTCCATGCAGCGTACATGTCTGCACCTGATTTAATGGCCTAAATTGTCCTTAAGTCACTAGAGAGACATAGGCAGTTTTAGGGAAAGCTTCATCTTTTCCTAAAGAAGGTGTCTAAAATAGGTCAGATGAATTGGGCTTAGAACTGCTTGCTTCTCTCTATTGACTTTCACAAGAGTCTAGACAACAAGCTGAGACAGAGATATCCACACTATATATGTCTAAAGTTAGGTAAGATGAATCCTATCCAATAAGTCTCTGTGCCTCTACCTGCAGGCAAGGAAGGGAATGTGAATAGTGATGGATGAGAGAAGCATCGAATTTCCTACAAACATTCATCCACTCTTTCTGTGAACTGGCGTTGGCTGCATTCTCATGTATTTGTGCTTCCCATTAACACTGTATGACAGTACAAATGTTAGTGGAAGGCAAGTTTCATGCTTGCACACACAAAACTTGTGGGGAGAAGATTGTCAATTTTGTCTCGCAGGCTTTTTGCACCAAAACTGATGGCCATATTTACATTCAGCCAGGCTATCTACACGAACTGCTCTGAACTTCTGACCTCTTTAGGCACAATGAAAGATAACAAAGATGAAGGCTGTATATTTTCTTTGACAGAATTATGAAGGCCAGGACATAAGTCATTTAAGCAGAAAGGATTGAACAGGCCACGGGGTGCACTGGCTGCTGCAGAGAGAAGAGCATTCAGACTCGCTCTGTCAGAGAGCTGGTGGATGCTGATGATGGAAACATAGGTATAATCTGCATAGGAACAGGAGCAAGATATTTTCTTGTTGGAGCTGGTGTGTGAGCCAGGGCCAAGTCACCCTCCTAATTCTTCCTGTCATTTCTGAAAGATTCATTTCCCGACGCCTCTGCTGGAGAAATGGGCTCCGTATCCCAGGTCTCACCTTGTCCATGAATGTATCAGGAGCTGTCCCAGGGGTCAAATTCTTCTCCTGTGCACAACCCAGGCAAGCCCATCATCTTTAAGGGTCTCACAGAAGCATTAATAAGAAGAAAAAGATGGCCACCACCATGTTATTCTGCTTTTATTTTTATGGGTGACCAAAGTGTTTTTTTCAATGTATTTTAGGTATGTTTACTACAAAGTGGAAAAATGTTTAGCTATTTCTCAGCTGCTAGTAATATTTCAAACCCTACCATCAACTATCTGTACACAATAGATTTTCTTTAAATAACTCTTGGCAAATGCTTGACATCTGTTTTCTCTAATTAATTCTAGCAGTCATCATACTTCACTGCATATGTTGAAAGCTTTCAAGGATGATAAGAGCTACCTACAGCATTTCAATCATGGGAGTTTGTATTGTAAATACTACTCCGTGAAAGCTTCAGGATAGTTCCTTCTGAAAAGTCAGTGAGAGAAAACCAAGATGAAACACCTGCTGAATGCGAAAATAATGACCAAATAAATTAGTGAGAAGTATTTCAAAGTGCTAGCTTTTGATTTTATTGCAATTATATTCTGGATTAAAATGAAGCAATACGTAGGAATATAGGGCCTGGACCTGCACTCTTTCCTGTGAAACGATGAAAGAATAAAAGTTCCGCCCTCGTCTAAATTCAGAGCAAAAGGCAGTTACAGATGCGAGAGCACAAGGAAATGAGAAGGCAACAATATCACTCCTATATATTCCTGTGCCCCCCCCCCCCTAAACTGCACTATAGCCCAATGATGAGAAGCCGCTCCAGAAAAGCAAACGTCGAGGGGTGCACCTGTGTCAGTGCCCCTTGGACCCATCCCCGCTCCCATTTCTGCACAGTGCATTTGGTTGTCGTCCCCTTATTTCCATCACGTGCCTGCCTGCCATTTGCCGTCGCGGTCTTTCAGCCTGGAGGTTCCCAGTGACCCGGGATTGCCAGCGAACTGCGGGCCCTGCCAGAGGCAACAATAATCACTCTAACTGTAAAAACAACATAAAAGTCAGCATTCATAAAAAATCCGATGCTGTTCTCTGAAGAGGGGTATACCCTTCAACATCACCTTTCACTTGCCTGTAATGACCCCTTGTATGTTTTGTAAACACAACAACAAAGACCACTTAGATAACATGTTAATGGGTAAAAGAGTTTGCCGACACCCTTTTGGGAAAAAACGTCCAAGTGCTGCGTAAACCTTATTAATTGCAAGCAATTGGGAATCCTCCCCACGCATTGCGCCTTGAACCACGCCAGTCACCTGGCAGCCCCCCATAAACCCTGGTCCCCCTGTCATCCCCAGCAGCAGGGCCGGCGTGGGGCAGCGAGGGGCGCGGGAGGGGAGCAGGGAGGAGGAATGGGAAGGGAAGTGCCAGGTCCCCGCTTTGTGCCCGTGTGCCAGCCTGCGGCACAACACTGCCTCGCCACGCAGCCGGGACTCGGGGGTGGCATTTAGCGCACCGCACAACACGGCATTTGCAGCTGCTGAGCAAAACCACTCCCCAAACCTTCCTCTGTCAGCCTTTAAGACTCTCATGACTATGTTAGTGAGTCCTAACTCACCTCTACTAACTCAACAATGCTCTGCAGGTGGTGTACCACAGGCTTCTTGCTTTGCTTTGGCGTTTCTGGTATTCTGTGGCTTATGTGTTAGGGACACTGGATTCAGAGCTGAAAAGCAGCATGAGGAAAAGGCACAAGTTGTTAATATTTGTTGGCTTTTTTTTCCTTGCAAAATGCTTATAGTGCCCGTTTCCACGTTAATACGTTCTGAAGTATCTTCTCAATGTTAAGTGTCCAATAATGGCAACAAAACCCAGTAAAGATAACATGTTACAAGGATACACAGTGAATCAGATAATTTAATGAATTCGTAACCTTTCATTTTATTTCCTTCCTGTGAGATAATTTTAGCCAGTGTCAATGGGATTTGTAGGAAGGGGGAATGAATAGTGATCCTACCTCAACCAATAAAACAAAATCCTAATTTTCTGTCTTTTATCTTTTCCCATTCTTTTGTGCGCCTCTTTGGCCTTGTCAAAACATATCGTTCAGTTAGAGACTAAAAATATTTTCCCATCGATTGGGGTTATTGATTTTTTTTAATCTGTACTTTGGCTTAGAGAGCTCGGGTGAAGGGTGAAAGTTCACCGGCTTAGTCCGCTGTTTTATCTGGACAGCAGAAGAATGTATTGGCAGCAGATTTGATTTACCTTGTTGGTCAGCTGTAGTCACTCCAGGCACTGCAGACAAGCAGCAAGCATATTTTGCTGTCTATTTTATTGTACACTGAACTTCTTGAAGGTCCAACCTTTCTATTGATTTATCTCTCAATTTCCAGTGGCCTGTGTTTCCATTCTTATTAACATAAATGTATCAGAAATCAGATTCCCTCTCAAAGATATATTGATCATTTATGAGCTTTGAAAAAAGTCTGACATGTGATGCTATACATTTCAATCATTCGCTAAGTCCGCAAGACTCACATATACTGATTGATAAAGAAATGGAGAGAAAAGTGGAATAGAATGGTGTATTTCAAGGTGCTGTTACAGAATAGGACATAGATATATCTGGTGTTAATATTGAACAATTTTTTCATGCTAAGAAAAATGGTTGTTATGAATGAATGTTTGTCTAAATCTTCAAAAGTAATGGTAGAATGGCTGCTAACTTATTTTTGAACAATTTTAAAATAAACTATCACGAAAAGATAATTATGAAATTATTATTTCATTATGAAATCTAAATTGTACCCTAGAGTGCAAAATACTTACCTTTTTCTATCCTGCCTGTAGGATGCATTGAACATACTAAGCCCTTTTCTGACAAGAGTTGCTTGCTTGAAGCTTTTCATAGGATACCTGTTATGTACGTAGCTGGTACGCAAATACATACAGGGGAAAGTTTTTATCCTGGAAAATGATTTTTGGAAGATATCACTAGCAAAGCTCTTGTACCTAGCCAGTATTTCTAAGTCACAGTGAGTCCTGCTACTTCAGCTCCTGGGGAAGCCCTGCTACCAGAGCCAGTGAGAGAACAAGGACATGGGAAGAGAAAATGTGGTGGAATCATTCTCCTCTGAAGAAAAGCTTTTCCTGCACTTGTGGAAAATATGTCTGACTAAAATTCTTAAACTACAGCCTTCAGGAAGTCTGGCGTGCTGAAAATGCAAACATTAAGTGAGGACGTTCAGTAGGCTCCCTAAACACTACCTGATGAATGAGCGCTGCAAACAGATGCATAGATTCAAAGGTAACTTATATGATTTCTAGATTTCTTAGACAAATTCAAAATCATTAGGTGTATAAAATATACATAAGGTAACTCTAAAGAAGGTCTAAGTTACTGCATTGCCAATTGCTTCTTGGAGCTCTTGTTTGGTGCATCTTCCAAACACTTAGTCTTTCAGGAAGAAACAATCCTTTGGCCAGCAGTCCTTTCGTCCAGGATTGACTTGACCACAACTACTTGAAGCACTTTCTACAGCTCTGAGTGCCTTTTCCCTGGCCGTCTACACTGCCCCTCCAACTTCTCTCAACCAACCTGTAGCTATCATCGCTCAGCAGCTATGGACAGCCTTTCCTGTGGATATCTACCTAATCGGGGGGCTTCATTCTCCATTTGGAGTGAATCTCTGTCACAGCCATGAAGTCAGAAGTTCTAATCCTTTAAGGGTCAAATGGTCTTTGCTATCTCTTCAATAGAGATATCTTGCCAGGTGCTTTTAGCCTGCCTGCCTGCCAGGTGAGGGACTGGGAAGGGACAGGGACGCTTCCCTTTGCTGTGGGCAGCATGTACGTGCAGGCTCAGAGCTAATGCACGTGGAAGTTTATTTTGCTACAGCCCTCTTTTTGGGGGGAGGGAGAAGTGGGGAGGGGTATTTTCCTCTACCCAGCCATTACTTTCTCAGAGGCAGTGAAGCAAAAGGAGCTTTCCAGAAAGGATTTGAATGAAGAGAGCGCTGTGACCTTGCGGATGACAAGTAAATGCTCGCGCAGTGAGCAATGTCAGTTCCCCATCCTCTTTGTGGCTGGAAACATCCTGGAGGGCTCTCTCAGACAAAATGCATTTCCCATCGCAAACCAGCTTCCTGCATTCGGGATGGTTTCTAGCTCTGGCAGAAAATGCTCCAAATCTGTGGTGTCAGTTTTATTTTAGGTTTTACTTTTGCCAACAGTGCTGTGCTCTTGAATTTGACTTTGCTCCACACTCCAAACAAATATGCAGACTGCCTTTGCCCACTTTCCCTTGGGCTCACAAGAACAGGGGGATGCCTGAATATTGTCCCGTCCTATTCCCTACGGGCTTCTCTACATGACAACACACGACGGCTAGAACCACAGACTGGGCTTCCTTCTCTCCCACTTGCTATCACTATGGTTGTCTTCTGGTGTATTTTTCTTTTTGCATGCAAAGGGAACAGCTGGAAAAGGCATTTTTTCTATGGGTGGGGGAATCATATCAATATTGCATAATCTACCTCCATTTTCAGTAAGTCTCCATTAGATAGCCATACTGGGATCCCCAGGTGACATATAATAAAGCCCCTCTCCATGACAGAAACATACCCATTAACAAATTTTACATTTTCCTTTCTTCCGTTGCTCACCACAGAAGCAATTTCAGTAAGTAAGAGCCTGATTAAGTCTTTGCAGGACTGAAACACATGCTGTCAAAGGAAGTACTGTCAAGACTAAAGGAATGAGTTACTGGGCATTTTCTGGCTCTGAAAATTCATTTTTAAAATCCAAGGAACTTGACACTACAGACACCACTCTGTTTAGCAGTTGTGACCACGGTCCTGCTAGGCGCCCCTAAATTTGAATCTCTTTGTTACCCAGAGCAGATAAGATACAGCAATGATTGTTCAAACATACTGTATCAGAGACCTTTGCACAGGGAACTGCCACTGCAAAACCAATCGGTACCTGCAAAAGCTATTTGCTTTGCCTAGGCAACAGCAGGAGCTGGACATGACGACTCACACCACGCCAGACAATGCGACCGCCCGGTATCTCAGAAGATAGTGTATTCCGTTATTATACTGTATGATCCTAAATACTGTCATAAACTGCTAATATACTAATGTGTTCGTAGCCTATTGATTGACACTGAGAATACCGTTCTGGGTTAGTCTAGCTCATTTGTAATACTGCATATAAGCAGAATTTCTTGGAGCACACGGCATGTAGGAAAAGGGATTCCACACATACTTTATCTTATCATTGCAGCATTAATGTTTCAGTTTCTTTTATAGTGTAATAAAAATAAATTTACTTATAAATCTCCTCACTCTCTTCAAGCGTTTGGGACACCATACAAAACTCCAGAAATAATTTAAAATGCATTAAAAATTATATTAAAGGACCACAGCCTGAAAGTTTTAATAAAAAACTGATCAAGGGTGTCAGGGGGAGAGGGCGAGAGATGTTATTCATATGGGGTCAATAACAATCAAACCGAAAACACAGTTAAAATGTTTTGAATATTTTTAAGACAAGAAGACAGAGACTGAGGGAGACCTGGAAAAGAAGAGGCGTATTGTGCCCACTTAGTGAAATGGCTTTGGCTGGAAGAAGGGCAGCAGGGGGAAATGCAGGCTGCACCAGGACAGGAGCAGGGGGTCCTCACTGTGGGGTGGTAGGATGCCCCATGCACTGGGTGGTGCTATTCAGGGCCCTAATTCTCCGCTTCTCACCCGGGCTGACGCAGGGCCGTGTGTGCTGCTTCCACAGGGCCCAGCGCCACTGACTTTTGCCCTGGCCAGTGTCCCGTTGGCAGTTACGGACAGCCTAGGACAAAAGGCAGGACATAAGTAGGAGGGCCTTATCCAGGGAGCTGTCGCCTATCTATTTGGTTTACCACTGAGGAAGAGTTTGGATTCAGGCAGGGTTTATACTGCTCCAGGAGTGAGAAGTGCAAGGATTAGACTGCTTTTACCATTAGTGGGTCAGACATTCAGGTTAGACCAGGCACCGGCCCCGGGCAGCTGGGTATGGTGCAGCGGGGAGCCTGTAGGCAAACCATTTGTTGTACTCTGCACAACCTGCAAGTAGAAGAGAGAGATGCCTGAAAAGCGTCCTAAATGGAAACCACAGGGACTGAGCCTTACGGCCGCGAGAGCACACGCTGCTGCTGTGCAGCCCCCCACACTGATCGGGATGTAACCTGCAGAAACCGCGTACGAGGCATAGCTTTTGAAAACCTATGCCTTTATAAGCATGGCTGCTGTACTGAGATATTAATAAACTAAACATCATTCCTCTGGAGACATAAAGTGATGGAAGGCACAATCTGTTGGGTTTTTTAATTGCTTGAAGTTGTTTGCAGAGCTACCAACACAAACTGCGTTCTGACTTAGGGACAGCCTTCAGTCTGGTCCTGATTCTCAGAGCCTGTGAACCCTCAGCCACATATCTACTACGTCTTCATACACAATGGTTTCATGAAAATAGCACTCTTTCCACACAGTCAATCATGAGCAAGTAAATGTGAGCAGCGTTCACTGCATGTGGCATCAGCACTCACTCTCTGGTATTATTGATACATACTCTAAATTTGGAGATTGACTATATCCTTTACACCCTCACTAAAATATAGCATAGAAGGAATAACTGGTTACACAGGAACTGCAAATG
Organism: Vanellus vanellus; assembly: GCF_965231255.1. Lineage (NCBI taxonomy): Eukaryota > Metazoa > Chordata > Aves > Charadriiformes > Charadriidae > Vanellus > Vanellus vanellus. Next base: position 11,025,644 of record NC_138916.1, on the reverse strand, counting down.
TATTTCCAGATTGTATTTGGAAAGTGTAATTAGATATTGCTGGGTTACCTTGTATTTTAGCAGCTGGGATAGTCTACAGTCAGGAGCATAAGAACGTTGTTAAAGAGAAAAGGTTTTTTCTAGGAGGACGGGCATGTGCAGCACGGGCTTGCAGTGTTGCACGCTGTCAGTCAAAATTTGCTAGCAATGTCATTGAAGGTCAGGGTCCCAATATCTCTGCAATCAAAGCTGACAATGACACATTCACTAGATAGATGTAAGGAAGGCACTCTTCCACTTACTGTCCTGGAGTAATAAATGAAAAATTAAAACTTTTCTTCTAAATATACTGTACATATGGTAACAACATAGGTTTGGATTTTCTTCGCTGAAAGGAGATAGGAATGATAAAATGGAAAATGAAGAAGTAGCGCCTGTAATTTTAACTAATTGTGGCATACTGGTTTCCAGTGGTTTCCAAAATTTCACAGCTGTGGAATCAGACCAGAGGAAGAGCAATAATGACTACAAACGCGGAAGAGTTAAACTAACAGGGGTAACCTATGCATGTCAGGCAGCAAAAGAGGCTTGAAAGAAAATAATGTAATCTCTGATTTAATCTATTGATGGGAGAAAAGAGCTAATATTTTGTTTCTTCAGTTCACTATGTTTGCATTTATGCTAACATTTTAGTTGGAAGCACAGTGCACTTTTGAAGCAAATTTCCAATTTTTCCCACTTACTAAGTTTTGGTTCACCTCATTCAGCAGATAGAGAGCTAAGCCGAAAGATGTGCTGGAGAAGTGCATGATCAGCTCCAGGCACTGATGGGTGCTAAACCAGACTAGAGCCAATCTGACATAAATCCCCTGAACGGCAAGGAGTGAGAATGCCAGGTCCTCAGCACGAGCTACAGATCTGTTCCTATTTCACTGTATCGTTTGCTGGTGTAGGTCATACGTACTTCAGCTTCCATGAGGCTAGCAGGAACCAAATCCAGAGAAGCCGAGCCCAAACCAAGGTAATCCCAGACATAGCGTGATGAGGAACTTGCCCAAATGCACATCTTACAGGGAAGGGACAGGTGCACAGAGCAGCCATGTCACATGGTGCAAGAAACCATTAAATGTTAATAACATTTAAGCACTGTCAACAGTGTAGATAGAAGATCCCATTACCAATTCCCAAACAAGCCAGTTCCCAAAGGGAGGTTTTTAAATGAGATTGTTTTTAAACTGCTGGAGGCAACCAATTTGTTTAGGATCTAAAGGCTGCTTAGGTGGCACTGGATTACAGATGCTACTTTGGTCATTGTTCCTAAAGTTCATGCAAATACTAACATAATCAATTTTATGCAACACGTGCCCCTTATGTGACTCCCAGAACATTTTGACTGACCCAGGAATGCAGCTGAAGAATCAGGGGTAAAGCACTTGCCATCGAATTCCAAACACTGGAGTTAAAAACAGCTACGTGTGACTGTGTAGGTGAACTCTTTGTAGTACTCAGATACAAAATAGTAGCTGTGACCTCTCACAATACCAACTTCAAAGTAGCGGTCTTGTCTTGTACCCTTAGAACTTTAGTCTAATTTTCCACCAAGGCCCACCAAGCCCTCACCTAGGATTCAACTAGGTTTCCCTTCAGCATCTCATCTCAACTACTACAAGCAGTGCTATGGGCACATGAACAAGAAGCCCATGCCCTTGCTGTACTTGAGGGACCCTCAGGGCCAACTTTCATAAAGACCAAAGTCAGCCACAACTGATTTCTTGTTCTCAAGACACAGACAAATCTTCCTACGTGTGCACACAACAAGGGGGTGACAGGACCAGAAATTATATAGGGAAAACAGGAAGACAGTGAACAAAAGCAGAGATTGACTTCAGCCAACAAGAAGGTCAGTAAAAAGGAGAGGGAAATGGGGAGAAGAGAAACAAATTACAAAGAAAAAGAGAAAATGAGAGAGAAAGGCTGAGAGTGAGAGGACCCCGAAAGCACTAATACGCCAAAGAAAATCTTGTGGCTAAGTTACCAGACTGGGTTCCTTTACTCCGTCTGAGCTCCTACACCGCCATGTGACTATGGGACAGACAAAGTTTTATACATTCAGTTTCTGTCTGTAATATGAAATAAGGATGAAAACACAGCAGGAGATGTCCAACCAGACAACTTGAATGAAAATCCAAAATGTTTGCCCCCAAGAAAACAATTCTCGAAAAAACACATTTTCCCTTCAAAACCCAGTTCCAATTGGAACATTTTCCATCAGTTGAAATAATAACATTGACCTGTCATACAGACAGCATGAGAAAACAATGGCAAAAACAATTCAGTATCACGGGATGGAAGTTTTATTACAAATTACGTAGAAACCAGGCTTATTCACAGAAAACTGGCTCATTTTGTGTTCTTCTCATAGCTGTGAAACCAGGAAGTATCTGCCGAAGAACTTACTGATATTTCTAGTACATAGCAGGACCCTGACATGATCTTTGGCTTCACGAGCTACTTTTTCCCTCTTGAAACTTAGGACATCTCTGCTAAATTACCACACCAAGAAAGGAAATGTTGCCTCTCCCAGGAACTCACTGGAAGCTCAAGTTATTTCACTAGCCCTGCTGCCTTTCGTGGCTCTCTTCTCCAGCTAGTAGCCCATGCGCCCATATGTGGCTGGGTTTGTTGGTTTCCAGCTGTGCGCCTTGACTCTCCGGGAGCCTCAGGGCCTCTTCCTTAGTTTGGAAGGCTGAGATGGCCTTTTTTCCAATTCATATACCTTATTCTTCAGCCTCCTTCCCTTAGATCCCTCCCGGAAATCTCAGCCCAGACACTTAGCTGGAGCAGTATATAAAGCCAGCTCATTTTTTGGCTTTTTTTTTTTTTTTTCCCAGTCACTGTAATGATGACACCCAGCATTCAGCACTCGGGTTCAAATCCTGCTGGTCAGAAATACAATGTTCATTTTTCATCAAGAGAAAATAGGAACTTTGTTGAATATGTAGCTGTTTTGTCAGCACAGGAATCTCGCAACTGATTTCATAAAATTGAATTCCTGATAGAGGAGAAAAGCTTTCACGAGGGAAGAAAGAAAACAGAGCAAGTATCTTGCAATGGTGAGTTTCACACATCCACCCTGGGAGTTTGGCACCCAAATGGAAGTTTAGAAGATCTAAAATGGTAACATAAATCACCTGGCAATTTATTACAAAGTGATTATATATATTTCAGAAGATGTCATACAATATAACTGCATTAATTAAAATGGAATTAATATAGGGCATCTTGCCATATCTTGCCATATATCAAAGGATAATTTGGAATATGACTTCTGTCTCACTATAGGGCTCCCAGGGTACTCCCTACTTCAGAAACAGTTGTTGGCTTAAGCTTTTGTTGGTTTCATTACCAGCTGCAGTTAATTTTGGAAGAACCATTACATTTTTATAAAAAAAGACAAGTAACCGGTAAACACTATGAGCACTACCCTAAAATCTATTTTGATTTACCTTTGTGTTCACAAGGTTACTACTAGTACAATTTGGATTTTAGTTTTCCAGCTAAGGTCAAATATTAGGAAGAAGTGCTACTTATGGGACACCGAATAATGTATGCAACTTCTTTTGTTTCAAGCAGAAATTGTCTTCTATCCACCAACAGAGTGGGCAGAGGTTGCAAGTACTTTCTAACTTCCAGTACTGTTGACATTCAGAAGGAAGGAGTGCCCTAACAAATTAATGAGCTGGGTTGAAAGAATGTGAGGTTCTTACGATTAATTCCTATGGGGAATCTTTTTATGTGCTTTCTTGTTTCTAACCCCCTCGGAATTCAAGTCTTCTGGTTCTCCATCTTCAACAAAAGGGAAGGGACAGAAATGAGGAGAAAGAATCACAGAATGGTCAGGGTTGGAAGAGACCTCTGGAGATCATCCAGTCCCTGCCAGAGCAGGGTCACCTGCAGAAGAAGGGTGCATCAAATATTAAAACACTAAAACACCAAAAAAGAATTGCCAATTATGCTATGTGAATGAAACTCTGCGGCAGCAGTGCCTGATCTGTGACAACAGAAAGGAATACAGGGAAAGTAACTTTTCATCATCAACAAAGAAGGTCATTAGAATAAGGAAAACAGTGTGATCCCCTAAGCTGCTTTATCTCTCTCTAATTCTCTAGGAAATTCTGCTGGAACTCTTCTTTAATGGTGAGAAGTTAAGCACTCTGTGCTTCACCTGCTGCTAAGTATTCAGGATCAACCTCTGAAATCACAGCAGTGTGAGCACTCTTATTTCCAATGATGTCTGCTTTTATAAATATCATTTTCCTTGTTGCCCTTAAACATTCTGCCAGGCTTCTGGAAGAGACAAATTCTGTTCTTAGACGAACACAGCAGTTTCTGCTTAGGAAAACGGGAGCTGCATTCACATGCATCTGATGGCTCAGTTTGGCTCTTAGCCCAGGAATGAATATTTTCTTAGATGATTTTAGAAATCTGTTCCACTGTTTGAATATGATTTTCTTTACAGCAAAGAGAAACCCACCTAAAACAAACAAACAAACAAACAAACAAACAAACAACAAAAAAGCCCCCAAACCAAAATCACCTAAACCAAGAAACCTAATTAAGATGCTACGAAACTGCTGTAATCATCAGCACAGCTTCTATCTATTTACCAAATGAATGTTTGCATCGCTATATGGGATTTGGAGTGAGGTAGTGTGTAAGGAGTAGTCTCCCCCTGTGCCTGGCACTGTAAAATTGCATATAGCAAAAGAGGGAGCTTCTCCCTCTTTTGAGGCTGCAGCAGGTGACTTGTCCACTTTTTGTTATGTGACCTAAGCCATTAAGGCCTGGCCTATACATAAAGGCATGGAGAGTGTTGTTTGGTACTAATTTATTTAAATTGGAGCAACTTTTGGATGGGAGTATTCATACATTGGTTTAATTTGTGTTGATGAATTTACAGGCATGAACTAAATTTTCATAATCAGTCTAAGGCTGACATAAAAGAGTACAATCACAAAAATTGCATCAGTTAGCTAAATGGATATAAATTAACCCTGAAGCCCTTTCTGGGCAGAAGGAAGCCTCAGAAATACTATCCATCTGTAGAGAAAAGCATCCACCAGAGAAATTCTATTTATTATTTAAGGATTAACAATATAAGATTAAAAAGATGCAAACCCAATTCAAAAGTATTCCAAAGCTACTCTGTGCTGAAAATTATCTATTTAAAAAGTCACACTTTCAAATGCAGATTTTGGAGCTGCAAGTCAGCTCAGCCTAATCCTGTGGCAGGAGTTGGCAAGGAGCTGGTAAAGGCTGTGCTCCTCCACGTGCGCCTGCTCCCTGCAGCACCTCCTCTCCATCCTGACGTGGGACCGGACCCACGCCACACCACCACCTCCCTGACCCCCAGGACAGAGGGATATAAAAGGCCAGACCATCCTCTATCCTGGTCACAGCCACTAAATAATTAATCTCAGATTTAATAGGGCAACAGAGTTCTGATCAGATGTGTGCACAAATATTTGAACTTTATATTTAGTAGAGACCAATCCATGTCACCAGGCTTTTATAGTAATTAAAAATCAGAATCCAGCCATACCAATTTCACCAGCAAGACCCAAAAGGGCAGTATAATGTAACAGCAGGACAAGAATTGAGAGAGGGACTGTTACACTATTTAGATTATAGGGAAAGTTGTAAATTGCAAATAATGAAGTATTGCAGAGATCTATAATCTCTGTATGAAGATCGACAACAAGCTTTTGAAATGCCAAAAAATTACACCCGTGCCCAGGCAATGTCACAGTGGGAGAGGAAAAATAGTGACAAATACTTTGTCAGAAAGGTATGAAGCATTTGATTATCTCTCCAGCTGCGGCATTGGATAGTCTTTTTATTATTGTGGTTTGTAAGGCTCCGGATGCAGCTGGGCAACTGCTAAAAAAAATAGTTTGACAACAGTTGTTCAAATTAAAAAAGAAGTTAATTTTGGCTGCACCATGCATTTTATCTTGTGCAGTTGTCTTCTGAATTGCTCAAGGGATATTTTCTTTCTGTGTTAATGGAAAAGAAAAATTATTGGTAATCATGTGAACGCACTTGGTTGGAACTTCAAGATAAAAGTATTTGTACACCCATCTTGAAAACCTTCCCCGTCCCCCCTTTCTGCTGGATATTTTCAGATATCTGATCAGAGATCAAGAAGGATATTCTATGGCAGAGCTGAGCAAACATACACGGTTAACAACTTAGCAAACAATGAATACTCAGTGTTTAGTCAAAGAGAAAAGATCAACTTGTAGACTAAAATAACTGGCGCACTTGTCAAAACAAGACTGTTTGTAGATAGTTGACAAACAGAAAAAGAGCAAATAACTGTACCCCATCGTTTGCTATGAAGTTTGTGCCCTCTAATTTCTAAAGCCAAATAAAACCGACCACTTCTGTATCAAATTTGTCTGATGAACAGCCTCAGAGCTGAAGTAATGTAATTTGTTATCTGCTGAATATTGCATATTTGCTGTGAACATTATGGATTTATTTATTTTTTTAAAAGTAATGTACTTGAAATGTGTTGGGTTGAGAATCTTTGGAATGGTCTTTTTTTATCCACAGAAAACAAGATTATCTCAAGCATGTCAATGTGGGCTGTTCACACAGACTTTATAGTGCCTCAGTTTTCAGAAGGTTTTGACTCCTGCTGAGGGCACCAACTTTGGCTCACCTGGTGCATCAGCACCCACCAGTAGTCTAGTGCCAACACTACCACTAACTAGTGCAAACAACACAGCGATTAATGTGCATGAGAAACTGGATCCAGACGCTATTTATTTCACATAGACCATCAAACTGTCATGGGAGCAATCAACTTCTATAGTTTACTAATTTAGGTTTGTGTCAACCCATAAAGTTCCCCATCTTAATGGGGAAACCTTTTGGTCCTCTTCAATGATACTGTAAAAAAAGCCAAATGTTAACACTGGGAAAATATCAGCTTCCTATGGGCAACTTGTCCTTCTTCAACAATACTGCACAAGAAACATGTTCATAGGTAAGATTCACAGCTGGTGGACATTGGTTCATCTCTATAGACTCCGCAAAAGTGGAAGTTGTTTCACTGTAAGGGAAGAGCTGCATCCTCTTTCCAACTACCTGCTTTACGTTTCACTTCTCATGCCCGTTTACTTTTCCTTCTTACTTTACATCTTTTCCCTTTCTGCTAGCACCTACTCTTGTGTGAGATGGACTATCAACACCCTTTCAGGTGACACAACATATTCTGCTATCAACATCTTAACAGAATTATCCGTGTCTGTATATCACAATCATTTATTCCGCGTGTTGGCTGGATCTCTCATCTCTGTTGGGTTTTCTCTTTCATTCAGCTGCTCATCTGTCACGTTACTTTGGAATACATTGCTAGCCAGGCAGTCAGACTGAAGATATTAGGTTTATTTTACAATCAAACTCACTTTTGCTGAATATTCTGAGCACTTTCTTCCAGCTGAGAGAGTTCACGATCTCTGTTCCCTAACTGTTGACATTTACCTGCCCTTTCATTCCCAGCTCTCTCTGTCATTCACAATTCTGATTCCAGAGTGACCTATTACCATTTGTCTTTTATTCCTGCACACTTTAGGAATGACATCTTTTATGTTGATATCTGGATTTCTCTACCTTTTACATTCCTCTCAACCCTTATTCAGCTTTGCCGATTCTTTACGTGGAGTAGCAACTCAGCAGTGCAGCTACCTCTGCCTTCCCACACAGCTTCCTCAATAACCAAGGGCACGCACTCCTCTGCTTATCCCCGGGCCTGTCAAAGGACAGCATCGATCAGACGCTGATTTTGCAGCGGGCTGAGGTCACATTTCTGCCTGTGGGCTGGGGGGAGAACTTGGCCCCGTGGAGCTGTACACAGGAGCATACAGCAATGCTAAAAGCTGGGACCGTCATTATTGCTATAGATGGCTGTCCGGGTTCGAGTGACACAGGATTAATTTCTCTTCTAGTGCTTGCGAAAACTGCACTTTTAGAAGACTCCAGTGTCTGAATTTGTGAAAATATTTACTTCATAGCCACCTATGGTGTGTGGGTTTCAAGGTCTCAGTGTTTTCAAACTAGCCAGGTGCAGGGATGAGGAGGAGTGAGACCCAGGCACTTGACCCAAGCTGGCCAACAGGATTATTTCATACTGTGAACATCACATTCCATATAAATTAGAAGGTTTGCTGAGGAGTTTCTCTTCTGTGATGGCAGTGATCCTGAGAACTTCTTGCCCTGGTGCTGGACCCCTGAGCCCTTCCCTTCCTCCTGAAGCCATAAGCGTTTGCTCTGTCCCGCATTTGCTGTCCACTGCTCTGAGTGCACAGCTTCCTATAGATAGAATGGGCTGAGCGTAATCCTCCTGTATTTTGTATTGGTATCAAGATCAATACTGGTTCTTTAGTACTATTAATATTAATTATTTAGTCATATTCTATCAAATCTGCTTATATTTCAACCCTCGGATTTCCTTGTTTTTTCCCCCTTCCTGGGTGGGGAAGGATCATCAGGTGATAGAATAATTGTATAAACGACAATAAATTGTTGTGGGTTTCTCAAACCATAACAATGGTGTCATAAAGTAATGAGTCCTGCTTTTTCTGCCCTCTCAGAAAAGTGACTTGCGAAAACCTCCCCTTTCTTCAGGCAGCCATTTCTGCACAGAAATATCTGAGGTGGTTTTAGAGAGAGCAACTGAATGTGGGTGAACGCCACCCAGACCTGCAGACTATGGAGTCACTGGTGGAAGAAGGAAGAATCCTTTTGTTTAAGTACAAATTTTAATCTATGGCTGGGGCAAACGGAGGGTGAGAATGCATTAGGTAAGATTACAAGTTTGCTTGACTCAGCTAATCAATAACTAAGTAAAGAAAATTCTCTAACCATGGAGAAAACATATTTATTCACTTGCAAAGGACTTGGGAGGCACTTCCAATGATGCTTTGTATACAAATATCTTTAGACCTTGTTCAGATAATGTTCTTTATATTAAACTGCATGCTGATAATCTCAGTATGGTAACTGATGACAGCCTTCTCAGTGCTTAGTTAAAACAGAGCAGGTATGTTTAAGAGTAAATGAGCTAAACAGCACAGAGCATACTTCTGCAACTCTTCTCAGACAGTTTTTTCTGCACAGCTCATTGACTGTCTAGCACAGCAAAATGCAGGTATCCTCCGTTCCCGTTAACGGTTTTAATTGAGAGCTTATGACAGAGCACTGTTCAGGGAAAGATTTCAACAGCCTTTCCTCAAGGCTGCAGGACAGTGGGTTATTTTCTTGCCCTTACAAAACGTATTTCTTTGTACCTTTCTTTTTTTTTTTTAACTTTTGATACATGACTCTCCAAGGGCTTAATATCTTAATGTCCCTTTTACAGAGCAGGAGAATCAGTCAAAGACTAAGTAATCTGCCTAAGATCACAGAGGAAGGCTGTGGCAGCATCACACTGAGACCTGAGGTCTCCAGCATCCTATCACTATGCTCTAAGCCCAAGAGCATCTTGCCTGTCTTAAAGCTTTACTATTACATTCAAGCACACATAGACTCAGATGGAAACAAAAACCGAAGGCATAAACAAACTCAGCATCCCAGTGACTGCAGACACTTTGAAACAATAGAAGAGCAAACATATAAAGTCGGATCAGTTTGAACTAAATTTGGACAGGGCATTCTAATGTAATGCATTTATATCTATTTTACAGCTACTAGTTCATTATTCAGTGGCCTAAAATATTCCTGAAAACATAGATGAGTGCTCTTTAATACCCAGTGGTGCGTGATTCTCTTTTGTGAGTACTGACTATTTTGAATGTCATTTATGTCCAAGATCTCATAGGTAAAATCTGCTGGAAATAAGAATAACTTTTTCCCTTAAAGATATTCCCTATTTCCCTGTGATAAGTCTGTCCATCACCGATACCTGATAAGAGGGCAAAAGTAAAGGTCACTGACACCAGAAGTTACATAGTCATGCGGCAGAAAGGGTTCTGGAAACACCTGAAGTTATTCTCTATCTCCTCATCAGTGTCATGGACAGACATTGCGAAAACTAACCACACTGCTCAGAAGGACTCTGGCAACAAAAGAGCAGAGCACATTGGGGAACTCTATGGAGAGATAAAAAAACATATGTGACCTGTTTAGCTATGTTGCAGACACATTCTTTTGATTCCACGCCATCCTGATTTATGCTCTTAGGCCATCTTTCCTTTGGTCTGTATCACTGGAGTCAGTCCACTGAAGTGACTTTATGTCACCTGAAATCCCCACTATCAGTGGAAGCAGGAGGATGTAAAGGACTTCCCCATGTGTGGGACAGCAGGAAGTTAGGTAAAAAACAGCTAGAGATAAAAAGGGCATAATTAGGCGATAAAAAGAGAGCCTTTGGGGAAGCTCACAATGCCTTTGCTTGAGTACCTCTGGAAAACTTCCTCCTACTTCCAAATGTCCAGAACAATAGATAAAATCCAAAGTCCAACCATGGTGTTTCACTGTGTAATCAAGTAATGACCTCACAATATAGTTAGTTAAGAGATTGTTTTATGTACACCTGCTATGCTATGTTATTTATCATGCCCGGAAGGTTCTGCCTGACTTGTTACCTTTCATCATAATTCACCTTCTCTTGCAGGTGACAATCATGAAAGAAAGAAAAAAAAATTCTTGGAACAACTCACCCAGTCACCAGCTACTCAGTCTGGAACTGCACTTACGGGAGTAGCGGTTGTTACGAGGCCTTAGAGCTGAGAACTACAGTCCCGTTATTCTGCACACTAAAAGCAGAAAGCACAGTTCATGCCTTAAATGTTTCATATTTGAGGCTGTTCTTACATTTAGGGAAGGAAAATTGAAGACTGAGCTTCTTCAGATCATAGTATGAATGGTATTTTATTTCAGGGAATTATCTTTTTGTGTGACTAATATTTGTTCATTTGACCGTTCTCTGGAATTGAAGGTAGGGCATTTTGAGATGCTATTGTACTGCTAAGTGCAATAAAAGCTGCAGAGCAAGTAGCTAAATACCCTGAGGAAAGCAAACACACAGCTAATGACACACAGCAACTGCTCTACTTTGAGGATTTACCGGGACGAACAGTTAAAACCAGAAGCAGAGTTTATGACAGTGAGGAGCCTGATCAGCTTCAAATGCATCTAATTCTGTCACTTTTACCTAAAAGAGCATTTGTGACTCATGAACGGTGCCTCACCAACTTAACTGGGAACACGGAAGGAAATAAGAAATACTGCCTTGACTAAGGGCTTGTTTCTGGGAGCGTGAAATGCAGTGCCTGTGAAAGGACCAAAGCAAAGGGTAAATAGTGTCTCAGTCTTTTTTTTTCCACGTTGTAGTTTACCACCCTGCATTTGTTTCAAGGTTTACCAGGGGTTTGAATTAAATCCATCCAAACGAAGACTTGATATTCAAGGCTGCCCCTCGGCAAAGAGGGGTTTTGCATTCATTAATATTGCCTTGGGATGAAGGAAGGAACAGGAGAGCCCTGATTGACCTTGGACATTTATAAAGGTAATCTAATTTGTGCTCGTTTGCTACTTTTTCATTAAAGCCACTCCTGGAACGTTTCTTATCATGAGTTGTGCTTCCCTTGAGAAAAGTTTTAACAAATAGACCAAATCCAGCACAGAGCTGGCCCAGCAACTGCACTCCTTCAAGTGATGTGGAAACGCAGGCTTGAAGAAATCTTTTGCTACCTCACCTGCAAAATTAGGAAGGTAAAGTCAGAACCAGGAGAGTCTACATTCGAACAAGTCAACCTGTAACCTCTATACAGCTCATACTATACTCACATACAAGTGACTACGGCTTATCAAGGACTGAACGGAGCGATTTTGTTGAAGCAGGTCAGCTGTCCGTTTTGCAGCCGGCACATTTTAACAACCACTGTCAGTTCGCGTACACACAGAGGGAAGAGCAGTAAATCTGGTCCTCAGTACTGAAGCTTTCTCACAGCCATACAGTTGAAGACATAATTCCAGAAAGGCCCTGTCCAAGAAACAGCTGATGCCAACGACGAAAAGAAACGTTGCAGTTCTCAGAAACGTTACCACTACTCAGCAGGAACTTTCTTTGTTTCCCTGACTTAAAGTATATTTGTTATACCACAGATTAACTGCATCCATTTAGGGAAGAAATGGTCTTGAATCATTGTTTCATCTTAGGAACCACAGGTGATGTTGTACACAGTCTGTTTACAACCTCAGGGGTTAGTGAAAATGAAACCAAACTAAGAAAACGCAGACCATTGACCAGAACGAGACCTGCCAACATTTCCTTCTTTAATCTCTTAACCAAACAATACGACACATGACAGCACAACGGTGAGGATGAGGTTTCAGAGCCTGCTGAGAATGCCGGTTTTTGGTTAAAAAGAAAAAAAAGATTATTTTGCTTATCTGATTTACATATTGCACATTAAATAAGCCCTGCAAGGTACCATGCTTCAAAACGGACTTATTTTTTTAAGAAATGTAGATTAATAATCCTCCTTGCTTAAAAAATGAGCTTCAATATTTGTGCGAATCGTAGAGTGAAAAAAATCAATGCGCTATCGACTGCTGGGGATGATCACATTCATTTTGCCCTTTGTGGTTGGTGAAATCCATGCTGCAATTACAGAGACAGGCTGGCAGCAAAGAGCCTCAGTTGGGCTTTCAGCTCCACATTAATCCAAAACTCACCATTTTAATGCAGATATAGATTGCCACGAGTCAATAGCTGACTACTTGAATTGTGAAGTAGCAGTTCCATGCTATATTGGCAGCACTGGCTGTTACAGTATCTTCAGGTATTTTGAAATTTCAAAGCGTTACTCCATGAAAGTGAAGAGCGTAACTGACACCGCATCGGAAGGGGACTGCAGTGTTAACGCTGTTATCATAAAGACAGAATACTACAAACAATCTTAAAGTAGATCAAAAGTAGACTTTTCATGGGATAAAATGCATACATACCTTAGCTCGTGTTTTAATGCCCTAATGCATTATCTCATAAAGAATCCCAAGTGTTGAATTTGTATAATATAGTTCCCAATTCTCTCTCATTTGCACTGTTCCAAGCCCAGATGACTTCACCAAAGTCAGTGGGATCACTCTGCATTTATAATCTGGCAAGTGAGGTCAGAATTTGGCTTTGAGTAGCAATTTCCTTTTCAGCAATCCGTCTGTAACTAAGAACTGAATCCTGCCACTAAATTTGCGTGAAGAATCGGGGAATCTACTAAGCACTCAGCCTCTCTTTTATAGCATATTAGGTGCAGGGTGAACTTAGAACTCTATTTTATGTACACTAAACTATATTCTTGTAATACTTTCTGATACTAACCTCTTTCTACACTGGCAGCCTCATGAAACGGTGAAACGTGCACTAACAGATCCCCACATGCAGAGTGTTTACAGCTGTCATTTATGGTGCACAAAGCAAACTCAATTCGAAACCTACTGAGCTCCATGGAAATGCTTCCATTGATTTTACTGAACTATGCACGTGCGACTGCAGACAACTTCACCGCACAGGCAAACACCAAACCTGTGCTCAGGAGGAGCTGCTTGCTGGTGTGCCAGGGTTCGCTCTCGGAGGACGGAGGCTGTGCCGTGCCGTGCCGTGCCGTACCGTGCCGCACCACTGAGCAGTCAGGCTCTGCCTTCTCGGTGCTGCAGTGTGTCTGCAGATCCGAGTCACGGTGCAATTTGACTGTGGCTGTTTTTTCTGTTAATTTCAGACCTGATCAAATATTTACAAATTTCTCAGCTACTGCATGATGGTGGCATTCCGGGCCATACTCTTTCAGGTTTGCCATGGGTCACCTTTACCTCATCCATGCATATATCCATATTCTGTGCTACAGGTAGAAAAAAGAGAGGAGTATGCTGGGGCTGAGCAACAAACTCAACTTTGTCAGATGCAGAACAATGTGCACAGTCATTTTTGTTACCAGGGTAACCTGGATCTCAGTGAGATCTATTAGCACATGTAATACTATCAATAATAAAAATAATAAAATAGCTAATACATAGGGACTAGGCCTAGATATTTTGCTGCAAGATCAGATGTGTACAATCAAAAGAAGCCATTTTCCTTTGTTCATGTCTGAAATATAGACTCATTTGATGTTGGTAAGCCTCCACGTGGTTTTAGACTCTTAACGATGAGTCCTGCGCAGAGTATGCACCTATAAGGCTTTGTGGAGGATTTATAAAAGAAAGAGGATTCACCCTGGTGCTACGTATTGGTATCCTGTGTAGTTTTTCATAGCACCCCTAATATACCTTAACAGTCTACCTTAAAAACATTATGAGATTGGAGCAAGGATCTTAACTTTGCCTGCAGAAAAATATAATGGTTCTTGCTGACCTGTAGCTGATAGGTTCTTATATCTGAAAGTCTCATTAAGTTCAAAGTTTGATATAGTATGGAAATGAAGATATTTATATCTCAGTTATAAATAGACTCACATTATGTTTGGAAACAAACATCCACAACTTGGCAGGTTTTTGGTTGCTTAGAAAGATAGAAGTGAGCTTTCAAAAGTTTTACTTTTGATTTCCTGAACCAAATGTAAGGTTTCCAAAAAAGATTAGAGTTTATCCCAACTATAATAGGTAACATTTTATTAGTAGCAAGAATCAGCATAACTGTGACACAGGTCTCACCTAACATAGTGAGACAGAAGGACATGCATTTGCATGGAGAGGCTAAAAGTCTTCCATAGGAAGACTTCCATCAGCTGAGACTGCACAAATTATTAAGGTTTTCAGAATCAGGTCCTCTGCTGGTGAAATTGCTGTGATCTAAAATGCCAGATAGAAAGAGCTCACAGCCACAACAATTCAACATCAGTTAGAATATTAATAAGTAAATGGAAAAAGTGCTTCAAACCAACAGGAAGAGCTTTTCACCTTGACCTTGCTACCTGAGTAGTTTTCATTAATTATGAGGAACTGGGCTTATAGTGGAATGCATAATGATAGCCATTATGTGGAGACCATAACATTAGACCCTGTTTTTACAGCCTGTAAAAACAAACTACAAAGTCTGTCCCAAGAAGCTTGTATTCTTAATGTAAAGCACAAACAATAGGAATAAGGTGTTGGATGCACAACCCAACCACGTCCCAGCACCAAAGAGTGGTTACATGTACAGGTCGGTTGTGAGGGTATAGGGTAAGTGGGGACAGCATGTTGAGTGGAGGGAACTGGACCTGACTCACGACTCATGTAGTGGTAAAGCAGCGGTTGGTGAAGAGGGCAGAAAATACACGAACTGACCTGAGCCCAGGGCACTGCTGCTCTGGCTCCCTTGAGCCTCTGGCTGGCTCCTCTCTCTGCATTTTTTTCTATTCTTTCTGAAGACTATTTTGCAGATGTTGGTTTGGTTTTCCCCAACGCAGCTGAGCCCTTTCCCTTCTCTGGAGCTGCTGATCCCTCTGGGAGAGCACCAGCCTGCCCTCCCCAGCCTCTCCTGTGAGCCTGCCAGGGACAAGCCCCAGGAGGGCACCTGCAGAGCTTCCCCCCATACTTATATTCCCCTGCTCACGTTGCTTCAGCTATCGTGTCTTCAGAGCATCCAGCTTGAGGTTGATTTTAAGACAGTTAGCGAAACTTTGTACTCCAAGAAAGTTAATTTTGAACAGCTCAGGAGAAGTTAGCCTGCCTTTAACAATCTCCACCTGGAATAAGAAAAACGTAATAAATTCTTCATGTTTACTGCCTTTACACAAGGCCCCAGACTATGGATTACCTTTTTATTACTCCTTGTTGTAAGTTTTTTTTTTTTCTCTATTATTAGTTTTTTTAACAAAACAGTGGCAAGAGGAGAAGATTGTTATCTTCCCTGCGGACATTTACAGGCTTTTGAATGAAAGTTTGGTTACAGATTTGTACTCTGTGGAAGCATGAAATAGTTTTCCCTTACATTGCTGGTGCGCCCCATATCTCAACAGGAAAACTTTCCCAACGATCTGGCAACAGCTATTCAACAGAATTAGGTAAATGTCTGAGAATTTGGAGTATCTGCTTCACTGCTGAAAAATACCGGAGAATGAACATACACGCAAACAGAAATACATATTCCTACATAGGAGGTCCCATGTGCACTTTTTCGTGGACAAACCACAGGCAGTGGCTTTTTATTCACTCCTTTTAGCTGCAAAAATCTATTATCTCTCCAGCAGTGAGTGGAATTTTCCAGTGCTGCTTAATGTTGAAATAATGAACTTTGGCAAATCTAAATCAGCTGAGAGCAAACTCCAAATATGAGAACCTGTAGCTTAGTTTGTACCATTGCATCATTGGAGCCGAGCCATCCTTAGACCACTGAGTACAGAGGGATAAATCCTGCTGGACTCAAGGGTCATAATCTAGTTTCTCCACTGCTTCCTCCTTTATCCTATTTTCATCACTTGGTACTGTCATTTTGTGTTCTGCCCCTCTCCGTATATTATTGCAGGACTCACTATAATATTGCAGGCAGCGATCTTCTCCAGGGGCAAGATTTGATATTTTCTAAACCAAACGTAATTCCTTATCAACATATAGTATCTGCATTTCAAGAACACACAGAATTAAGGAATCGGTCAGCATAGACTGATCACAAAAGACAAGGAATTTTCTCTCTAACTGATATATCTTTGAGATCATTATGAAAGAGCAGAAAGATGCAGTACAATGCAGCATGGGCCCACAGAAACTCCCAGAAATGCAAAGTTCTCAGGGAGAAGTCAACTGACATGCAACCAACCAAGCATTTCAAAGACAGCAGAAATAAAATCAGCCAGGAAAAACAGAGTTAAGGGAGGGAAACTACAGCAATTCTTAACCACTGTTTTAGAAGCAAAAGAAGAGTGAGCTGACTGAATTCACATAGCTTGCATGCTGCTGGCCAAACGAGCGGAGGTACAAAGGACATCGTGTTATGAACTGGAAAGTCAGTTCCTCTCTATGCCACGTCAGAAGTCTTGAAAGCTGAGAATCTAGGTATTAAGCTTCCTAGTATTATTTCTCATTCCAATGGTTATCTCCATCTGAGCATATGCATCAGCAAAATTAACCCACCAAATGTACAGTGAAAAAAAAAAAAAACACCTTAAATGCCTCAAAAGCAATTCCCTGAGGTTTTAAATAGAGTGGACTTGTAACAGGTGCCAAAGTTATCACTGAACTGACACCCCCCCTCCTCCCCCCAAGAAAAAAATTAGTCCTCAGACCTGCTGGTTCACACCAAAAGAAGCAGCAGCTTGTTCAGCAGCACTTTAATCCACAAGAGTGTCGGGGTATCTTCTTGGGGAATACAGTGACAGCAGGAGTACAGGAAACATTACCTAGATGGTCCCTTCTCTCATTATGTGTGATCCTCCCTTAAACCTCAATGTATTGATCCAGCCCTGATATTCAACAAGTGTCATGACATGTCCAGGTCAAGTTCTAGCACCCACACCATGAGGCCATGTTTCTTGGCTCACTGACGCATGATGACACATGATGGAAGACAATAGATGTGGTCAGCAGCTGGGGAAGGGCTGCAAAAGGCTTCTGGAATGGAAGTGAACTGCTAAGTAACAAAGTAAATTAATGCAGCTTTGTAATTTAAACTTATCTATGGGCAATGCAAAAGATTGGATGGTACAAAGCGCACAGTATCAATCTTGGAGATTAATACTCATCTGATTAATGCATATATTTTAATCTAGGTGCTTCTTACTATTTTGTCTAAAATTAATATTTTCAGAGTCAATCAACCCGCAGTGTTATAAGTGTCTGTCACTGAGTTTTTCAAACACGTCACCACAGCATTAGAATACACTGACTGACTATCCATAAAATTCCCATGTTAAATTTGAAGTTTTATTATTCCCTTAAAAGCACTTAATGGCTCCAGCCTTGCACACTTGATAGAACTGTCACCGTTTAGCCTCAGCCATTCTCCAGGCTCCGAATTGGCAGCCTGCTGGAGGCCATCTCCAGTCGGGGGAGACAGAGCTGAGAGCAACAAATTCCTGTGTTTATGCCTGTTCAGAAGTCTCTGACTAAGCATTTAGGACTAAAAATGTGGGTATTTACCACTACTTATTGTTTATGCATCGTGGAATTGGTCTAGGCAGTGAAGTCTGGCTGAATGTCTCTGGATTCTTGAAAACGCAGATTTGAGGGCTGATTTCAAGTTGTCCAGAAATCAGTAGTCACGAACAAAGCTTAAGAGACATGACTTTATGCCCTATTCTTTGCTCACAGGCAACAGGAAACAAGGTAGAAACCATTTAAATTCCCTTCCAGCATTAAACCTTGTGCCTGGAAATTGCTATTGCTCTCACCCACGACACTCCTTAGTCTGGAGACCCAACGGAAGAGTGGAAACAAGGAAGCTGTGGTCACTGGCTCAGCCAGGAGAAGCTGTTTCGGCGCTCAGCCTTGCTCCCAGGGAGCACAGAAACTTAGCAAAACTTGATCCCAAATTGTGGAGCTCTTCCTTTTGCTCCCAACCCTGGTCCTGCCCTGTGACTCGAGCAGTGCAAGGCACCAAGTCAGCCCTAGATTTGTATAAGCAATGGAAATTAAAATGGCAAAAGTATCTGTATATGTTGCCCAAGCAGAGAGGAGCTCAATTTTTGGAAACCAAGCCTTGTGTTCAATAAAGCACTGCTCTTCCAACAGAACAATGAAGGGAAACCTAACTGAAATAAATAAATTGTACCCATTGGATGTTTATATATTTTCAATGCTATGTCTTAACTCTTCACAAATCTAAAGTAGAAACTTTTTTACATATCAATCTACAAAAAACCCTTAACATTTACAGAGAATTGTTAAAAGTAAAAACTCCTTTCATCAGAATTCAGTAGATTCATACTTTACACTACATTTATTACAAAAGTTAAAAATGCACTGGCCATTGAAAAAATTGCAGTATCACAATACTCATAATTCAATTCCTACTGAGCCTCTTAATGTGATGATAAGTTGCTTCATTAGAAAAAGTTTTTTGCTTCTTAAATGAGGTGTGAGGAAAGGGGAAGTACGGAGATGAGTAATTATATTTCTAACTGAGAACATAAAACGAGTTAAACGTATTTGCACTAGAACTCAATATGAAATAGTTTTCCCATCTTATGAACGTTTTCAATATTGCAGATCACATTTGCATCCTAAATCAGAATGAAAACCTGTAAAAGTTGCTTGAACCAAAAACTTAAGAAAAATTTCAGCTTATGCCAATCAGAATGTTTTGCTTTCATATGTTCAAAATGCCATTATTTTGCTTTTACACTTTTGCTTTGACTTATTTTTGTTATAAACTACATTTCCAAACAAAATGTAACGAAATCAAATTTTTAGAAAATGGTGAAAAATCCTGTATGAGCAATTTGTGACTGATTTTTCAAAATGTCTTCTAAATGGAAATGTCGTTAAAGGTAGCTTGTTCCAGCAAATTATTTCACAGTTCTCAAATCCACACATTTTGGAAAAAATAGATAATGTCAAGTTATTTTCAGTCAAGTCTCTGATATCAATATCTGAAGTCTGTGAAATATCAGACTGTGTGAAGCTATTACAAATACTGAACGTGTAAATAAGTATCTCCATCTAAATTACTTCATACTTTTTCACGCAAGAAACATAAATGCAACAATAGATCAATCTGACTGTAAATATCTAAATATGTCCTTTAAAAGCCAAAGGAATGTCAGATACAATTTATTTTCAGGCAGTGCAAACTGAGACATTAAGTGGCAATTCTACTTCCATTAGCTAAATCTGGCAAATATGCAACTGTTTAAAGGCATTGTCAATAGCCATTGCACAATTAAGTATTTGTACTGATGCCTTATTAAATTACCCTTTTCAAGTAGGCATAATAAACTAGGAGTTCACTGTACAGATTTTCACAGTGAAAGTCCAGATCACTGGAAAATTTATTTAAAGAGAATGCAGTCCACCGAGTAATGAAGTAAATGTCAAATGTTTTTGGGCAAATAGATCTGAGTTGTCTTGAAACTTTTTTGGCAGATATAGATGAAGACGATACTGGTAATAAAAAGCCTCCAGATTAATGATTTTGATTTACAGAGTTCCCAGGTAAACTTTCAAATGCCCTGCATCTCCAGCAGCAAACCCTGCTTGGTGGGGAATGGAGATTGTTACAATGGGCAGTCAAAAATGGCAAGACAGACAGAGCTAATAACTTGGATGCTTGTTCAAAATACCATTGGCCTCTGTCCATTTAATTATAACTTATGCCACGGTGTCCTGGAAGGAGCCCCTGCGGCTGCTGCACACCTCCAGCCGCGGGAAGAGGTGCTTGGACCTGGCTGCTGCGTGAACACCCTGTTGCCTCCCATCCAGCTCAGCATACCAGATGGGAAGGGAAATAACGTAAAATCGTTTTTCTGCCATAAATTTCTACTCCCCAGTGGCAAGGCATGTCTTCGAGCAGCAGTGTTTCTGAGGCTGGGCCATTCTTGCAGTCTCTGGAGATTGCTTTCCCCAGCCCTCCTCTCCTCTCATCAGCTATGCAGCTGTAGAAGAGGCAATCCTCCTCCTTGTTTCAGGGCACAGATACGCCAAAGGAAGCCTCAGCGAAGGAGGAAATGCCCCCTCACTGGGCAGCTGCTAGCGACCACCCAGCTCTTTGGGGCTGTCAGGATGAAGGCTGGTGCCAACAACAGTCCAGACTATCTGGGCGTTTCACCCTGTCCCCTCGATGGCAATTAAGCACCTTAATTGTGCCTTTTTTTCAGAATATTTGTCCTGCTTGCTATTCCACACAAACAGCACCGGCTTTACCCATGTGCTAAATTTTTGGACTCCTTCTTCCAACCTTTCTCTTTTAGCATCATTGTCAGCTGCTGAGAGGCACAGAGAATTACCTTCAGACCCTTATCCTTGTGCCAATTTGCCACTGCTGAAATGAAACAGCAATGGCCACAGATTGACAAGATGTTTCATGTTGGAAAATTGGAATTCTGTCTTTCCAGACCTCTTCCAGGGCTGGGCTGCTGATTTCTTTATACACGATATAAGCTAGCCAGGCACGCGTCCTTCCAAGACTCAGCTGCGTGCCTGGCTTGAACTGACCTCAAAGGAAGACAGGCATCGACATTTGCTAGCGGATTTTGGACTGTTGCAACACAAAGGCTTTATCTTAAATGTAACATCAAACCACTTCCAATATTTATAATTTCCTCAGATATATTGCATAGTCTTTAAATATTTTCTCACTGAATGCACAAGGATTTTCTTCTCCTCATAGCTTTATTCTATTATTAGTTTCAGCCTGATGCTTTAAAGAACAGTAACGTTACAATGTCCAAACTGCTATACATCGGGTTGTGAATTTATTCTTTTAAATTATAGCTTAGTATATTTAGTCAGTTTGTTTTATATCAAGCATTTATTTAAGTGGTTTTCATTGTATTGACATTTTATAATGCCCTCCTAATATTCTTATTATTGATTTTAATACTGCAATGGTATTATTCATGGTGACACCTATTGGAAAGCAAGCTTCAATTATATCAATAGATGCTATTATTATAACATTGATAACATTAATATTTGATAGTGGCATAAAATGTGATGCATTGGCAATTAACTCATTAATGTAGATATCATTAACCAAAAATGTCAGAGTTGTTTTAATGATTTTTCCGTTGCTTTCTCTTAACAAATTCTCTAATCACTGGCTCAGTTTTGTGTTTTTGAATGTGCATTAGCCACAAAAGTTTTTCTGAAAACTAAATAACATCGTTCCTTTTAAATAAGAAAAGATGGGCTTTTATGACTCAAAAGATACCATGAGTCTTGAATCAACAGCATTAGTAATAGGTACGGTACACGAAACTCCAGCACAGAATATTCAAAAATAAAAGATTTACCAAAACATAACCGTGCCTTTTTGCTTGTTGCTTAGCAACCAGAATTGATCCAGCAAAAAAGTCACCTGACTGAGGAATTGCTGGTGGCAATATTGCTCCATCATTTTTCTTTTTCACACTAAACTGATGAAGGTTCTATCAGAAACAGCTATTAATTGTTTGTTTCTTTTCTCTCCAGCTCCTTAATTATACGGCAGAAACATTTCTATTGCTGTTACCGAAAGGAAGAGAGCACAATGTAAAACTTAAAAAATTAACAGTTATTCAAATACGTCTAGATGTAAAAGAACGCATATTGCAAGCTGCAACTCACTGTCAACTCTGCCATCCCAAAATAACAAATGCAGTGAACTGTTCATATAGCAACAGAATAACCATTTTTACCACACCTGCACTGATGGACAATTTGCAATAATCTTTTAAAAACCACAGACTAAGAATACTTCTTGTTTTGATGACTCAGTTGGAATTCACCACCACATTTGTCTTGCTTTCATCATTTCTAAACATTAGCATTTTCATCTGTTGACTGAAAGCACTTCTGGTCCTCTATAACATATATATAAAACACTTTTGATCTTTTAAAATCCTCCTGTCAACCTGGAATCACACAGCCTCTTACATTACCTTGTTCTTGTCCTTAATGGTGACCTGCAGTGAACTCTGCACTCCCTACTTTCAGATGTTCAACATCCTTCCTTTGTTAAAAGCTGCTGATCAAAAAGGAACATTGTGCTCACTGTGTTTCCCTCTATAGCCCCTCACAATCATTTACAGGAATTACACTAAAACACAGGGTATGGACAGCAGCAATTTCATTTAACCACATACCGTATTTTTGCTTTGCTTTCTACAATACTTAATTCCTTAAGTAAGTAAGAGAAGGGAATGCATCTTTGTACTCATACGCTTGGCCCATCATGAGCAGTCAAATATAACGTTGGGTCCAGGAGGGGCAAAAGATTAATCCGCAAACACCTAAATTGCCTTTTTACCTTTTTTTCTTTGAAATGAACACTCTATATAAGCTCAGATGACATTTGTCCTTTTAAGAAGTGAAGAAATGTTACCTAAATGGAGTATATATCCAGTTTCACTTTTCTTCTGTATCATATTCAGATCTGGTAGATGGGATTTGCTGCTGTTTCCCATAATGCCTCCATGGCTTTTTCTGTAAAAGCTTAACAAGGACACAGCATCAGAGAGTCTTTAGTGGCTAATACCTGACCCCTTTCTCTCACATTACAGCTCCAAGTGACCATTTTCATGCCAAAAGGTCACCAACATCCCCATCCCCATGGAACCAATGTGCATCAACCTTCTAACCTTTGCCACCGAGAGATGATAGCTATTTGGGCTGCAATCCCTTCATTACAGATGGTCCATATTTTATATTTAGTGTGGGAGGTCAAATTTAGGAAAGCAATTTCTCTTAAAGCGAAGAGTTCCAATAATCCAAGATCTTCTATTGGCTTATGGGTGAGTGGACAGTAATGGGTTTATGGGCAGCTCTGGATTTTTTCTCTTCACTGGGGAGGGAATTCCGTCAATCTAAATTTTTAGGATTGGGTGGCTACCATTGTTTGTTATTCCATGAGCTCTTATTAGATTGTATCTAAGCACACTACAGCAGCCAGAGAGTATCCTTCTAAGCAGGCTTGCAGGCTGGATCAATATCTTAAGGCATTTACTATCTTCTGGAAACAGATTAAACAATGCTGGTTTTTTATTCTGTTTTTAAAGCTTATATGTGGTCATGCAGTTTTGTTAGTGACAAAAGCATTCATCCATTCTCATCGTTAATCACAATGGTTAACCTACAGTTAAAGCAGCTTGCATCTTAATACAGAGACCACCTTTGGTGGAAATAACCTAACATTTCACAGCAGATCACAGAAGGATTGAGCAAATCCTGAAACCAATGATAAAATTCAAAAGATCAAAATCCAAAATGTTGGTTAAAACATAAAACATGCTCTACACTAAGGGCGAATATTTTGATCCTATTTTTTGTTCCATTTTGTATCCATTTTTGTAAAATCAAACAGCTATTATACCCCAAATACTGCAAATATTTATACCATGCTTAATTCATCCACCAAGTCCCAAGCCAGCAAAGCGTTTGAGGACATTGTTACAGCCAGTCCTGCTCAGGACAGCATTCAGGCACATGCTTTACTTGCTGGTCAATGACAGATCCATACACAGCGTTTGGAGTGCAAGGTAAGAGTTATAACCCATGACACTGTTGAACGATCCTAGTTCTTGAAGGCCAATGCAGTCTACAGCTAAAAATCTCTCTTAGTCCTGCAAAACTACTTCAAGACACAAAAGCAGTTTTGAAGCTGCCTGTGAATAAGCAATTAAATGCAACTTGCTATTGTCTGTATGATCGTGTTGTCTACTAGCCACAAATATTCACAGCAGTTAGGGAAACATGAATTTGTCCAAGACAGCATTGCCCAAAGCTCCCTGTTAAAAACGAAAGCTTGCTACCATCAGGGAGCAGAAACAGCATTGAGAAGAACAAGTAACAGATTCTTCCTATGGCTTCTGGGTGCTGTGCAAAGCATCCTTAGCTTAAAACCATACCCTTTAGATGGTTTAGAGTGGTAGGTTTTCAGTTTCCAGCTTTCTCCTTTAATAACAGATCCAGAGACTAGAAAAAGAGATCCTTAGGCAGATGCTGCAATCAGCGAATATTATTTGTGATGAACACCCTGGGACTGAGACAAGATCACAACTGATTTCTGAAAGTAAATTTCTCAAATTTGCACTTTTGTTAGACTTTTCCACTTGCTGAAACCTACACAGAAGATTTCAAAGGAGCACGACTGATTCCCTGGTGAGCGGCCATAGCTGCCTGCCGACCAGGTGCCACGCTGGGAACACACGTGGCCCTCCTGCTGTGGGGTGCCCATCACCCGTTGCTTGCCTCCCAGTACAGAGGGACAGAATAAGGTGCAGCTTGGCATGCATGGAGGGTTCGGGGCGAAGTAAGAGCCAAATTTTACATGCATTTATGTGTCAAAAGATGCAGCATTAATGCTAGTGAGGTTTTAAAATAGCACCTAGCCTCCAGTGCCAGGCACCCAGGCAGCGGACTCTACCTGCAGAATTAGCAGAGCCCTCTGTGTATCAGAGAGAGGCCAAATGGGAATCACCTGCTAAATACCTTCTTAAGACCGTCTTGATCCATTAAAGGAAAAGCTGCAAGGAGCTTGTGCCACATGTTTGCCTTGAGAGTGCTTGGAAACATCTGTGGGTTCAAACCGGACATTTGGAGAGCATGGGGTGGTGATAATGGCGATTCTGGAAATAACACTGGGCTGATCTGTCTCTTGATATAATCCCACTCTGATCAATAGGGTTATCAGGATTTTTTAAAAGGTGAACCTGGCCAGCTTTACACTGCATTTTTGTAGCAGTGCAAAGGGACTCAGTTGCTTTGGTCACTTTTAAAACATCTTTCATCATCCTTTTTCCCAGGTAAAGCTGTGCCTGCACAAAGCAGCCATTCCCTCTTTTATTAGGCTCAAATATTACAATTTTGATAATATTTGCGTACAACAGTTCCATCATTTAAACAAACATTATACAGCAAATCTCTATTGATTTTGCCTTCAATACTCTGTTATCCGGAAACTAAAAAGGTGTTCCTCACTGCAACACCACAGTCAATGACCGTAGGTATGCCTGCATCAAACTTAGTTAAGGCAGTTATCCAGGTTTTAGGGCTTCAAATTATATTTCACATTCCAGCAGCAGCTTAAGACCAGACTACTTTACTCACTGGGAGGTATTGTGGGGGCCTGGACACAGCCACAGTTCAGCAGCCCACGCTGACCCAGAGGCAGGCCCAGCAGCAGCCACGTGCGCTGGGTGTCAGCGCAGACATAGCCTGAGCCCCACAACACGCTGGAGGTTGTTCCTGGTACCACGGAAAGGATCTTTTCATTTTCTTTAGCTACTTTGCGTTATCTCTTATGCTAATGATGGGGAATATTTTACACATTTTTAACGTAATTGCTGAACTAAAATTTACTTCTGCAGTGTTTGTGCTACACACCCCTTGGAACAGAGGCTGTTGCTGCAGTTGATGCTGTGCGGGACCTCACACAGTGGTGTCCCAATCTCTGCTGATGTCTCTCAGCTGCTATCACAACTCACCTTTTCTGATATAGTATGGCAATTCCTCTTTTTTTTTTTTTTTTATTTTTCTGTTATTCTCACGTTCAATGAATGATCTCCGTAGAAACTGTACTGTGAAACTGCAATATCTGCCCCGTCCTTACAGACACATTCCTGCTTCAGGTCCTACACTGTAGTCTATGATAGCTCAAAGTGGTTAATATTAAAATGATGCCCTGTGAAGGTACGATGGGTGTGGACAGAACCGATTTGTTTATACAATTGTGTTTTGCCACAGAGTAAATTAAGTTACGGGGTATTCATCAAAATTGAATTACCGCAGTGCAAGCTAACAATTCTCCAAAGACATTGTGACATGAGGACAAAGCAGCCCATGTCAGCCACGAGGAATCGCTGTCGTCTTGCAGGGTCCAGCTGAATTACTTACCAAAACAATTAGACAAAAGCAATCTTCAGAAAGCTGGAAGTTGCCAACCAGTGGAAAACAGTGACAAGTCTAAAACTGTGTTTATTTCTTACTTAGAGGAGTCAGGAGAAAGGAAAGACCTTCCATGGGTGGGACATCCATGGGAGCAGGCAACAGGTACATATCAAGGTGAGGAAGGCTAGTGTCCTGGTGGGACAGGCAGCACTTCTAGCCTGAAATATTTCTGCGAAATCAGATTTTCAGTTGACTGCTTCCTCTATTTTTCTTTTCAGAACTTCTCCTTGAATGAGATGGAGCAAGAAACTCCCTCTCTTACCTCGCATTTCTTTACGTGAAATGGAGATGAAAGTGAGAAAATGATAGTGTTTGAGAACAGGAAAATTTAGGAGGGGAAATAGGGCCAAAGGAAGATTTTAGCCCTCATTTTCACTCAACTCATACTGCGAAACAGACAAGACGATTCTGGAAAATGAATCAGAGCACGTGAGTGCCTTTCACTCTTTACCAGTAACTTCACCTGATTCTCTTCAAGGGGTAAATCCCTTTCAAGATATTTTCTTTCCTTTGCTTAAGAAACACTATCCTTTTCTCTGCATGCTCTGACATTGCTTCTTCCCCTGAAAGCTGGTGCCCTTGGACATTTGAACCTCATTAAATTTAGAAAGCCCGGTGACTTGGTTTTGTTCCCATAGTGATGTTGCAAATCTCATATTTGCAAGGGAATTGCATGGGATTCTTTTTAAGCAGATTCATTTTCTCTTGTGGTTGCCGCCGCTAAGTGTAATATCACATCCTCTTTTATTTAGAAAATGTGAATCTGAGACCTTTCCATGAGACATGGAGCTTTATTGCAATGTAGGGAGAAGGGCACAATGTAGCAAAGAAGTAACTACTCAGTACAGTTAATAGTGTGGAAACTGCAGAAGGTAAAAAGAACAAAAAGAACAAAAAGAAAAGTTCAAGGCAAAAAAAATTGAGATATGATATGTACCAACGTAAATTGAGCACAAATTTTAGATATGTGGGAAAGCATTCACAGTCCTCTCTCCTGTCTTAGGATAAGGCATGCGACAGGGAACTTATCTGTGCCAGAGTAACAGACTTTTAATGAGTAACAGTTCCTTCTTGTGGCTCAGCAAGCACCGCCAGGATCACGAGTGCCACAGCCTGCAGGTGCTGACTAACATGTCTCTGTCTTAAGCACTTGCTCCTGGGCACTCAAAGGAGGACCGGTTTTATTAAGCCAGTTTGAGGCCATCAAAAAGATGGTACTCCTGATAGCTCAGGACTAAAATAAGGTAGTGCATTATACATTGTGCAATAAAGATCGCTGGAAGCATTACAAAATGGCTGGAGAAATCTCCAACATTAATATTTGATTCAAGATCTTTTAGTTGTCTGTGGCATATTTTGATTGAGGAGGCTTGTGAGTATATTTATTTATTTTTAGATTTATGTAAATGTGCACGGTCAACATCTCTTGAGGCAGCAGCATGGCATCCAGTA
Source organism: Vanellus vanellus (assembly GCF_965231255.1). Classification (NCBI taxonomy): domain Eukaryota; kingdom Metazoa; phylum Chordata; class Aves; order Charadriiformes; family Charadriidae; genus Vanellus; species Vanellus vanellus. The sequence goes on along the minus strand of NC_138916.1, from coordinate 10,997,645 downwards.
ATATATACTGCGTAGCGTAAGCCCATTTCCATCACAGCAAAGAAGCAATCCTGCTCCCCCCACCCAGATTTAAAGAAAAAACAGAACTGAAATTCCCCGAGGGAGCCCTTGACAAAGCAGGTAACAGCTCCTAGCGCTGCACTGGGCTGGCAGCGGAACCAGCGTGATACCGGGAAGGAATATGTGTTTCAGGGTCTCAGACGTTGGTCCGACACAACTTTGCCAGGTTCAGTGACCCAGAGGTGTTTGCATGGTGCCCTGGCCAGCCTGGCAGCGTGCTGGAGGAGAGGCAGCTCTTCTGCTGCTCCTGCTCGCCAACACGCTTCGGTCTTTCAGCCAGAAGCTATCTGCGGGGGAAGCCAGGAGCCCCGGTAGCAGGCAAACAGGCTCAGGCTGTGAGGCAGAGCCTGGCCCAGTCTCCCCCAGGGCAGGCAGTCTGTGGGCACTGGGTGCAAGCTCTGCAGGGACACCCACTCTGTCCACCCCGGTGGAGACCAACCCTGAGCTCAAGGCTGAGCTATTCCTGAGCCTGCCTAAGGGCAGAGCTTGTTCATGCAGGAAGCTGTGTGCCTGCAGCCCGTGTTCCCTCCCTAGACCGCGTAGCCTTGCCAATGTAAATTTTGGATTGAGGCAGATACATGTTTGATATTGTTTTTAGTTCTAGCTCTAACATCCCATCTGCCAATGAAACGATGCACGATTATCCTTTAAAAACAAAATCTATCCTGCCAAGCCCTAGTAAAGCAGCTTTCTAAATAGCTTTTCTGATGGGGGATTTGTTGCAATGAAGAGTCTTATGAAAACTGTATGTGGTTTGCGGTGATTCAGGAAGCAGCGTATGACTACGTGGTGGCTGTTATAAAGCAGCACAGCTGAGGGAAGAGTTGTCCAGGTCCTGTGTTGAGGGGTGGTGCCTGGGCACCGCTTGGCATGCTGGTGGGGAGATTTCCCCTTCCAAGAAATGGCCCCTGAAGCTGGCTGATCCATTCAGCTTTCCCTGAAGAGCTCCACTCCTCGCAGCTAGCACCCATATGGGTCTCTGCTGGACTTGCTCTGACAGGGAGAGCGTGCGCTGTGCCACAGCAGGCACTCCAAGGATGCGCAGCACTTGATGTAAAGGAGAGGACATCCAACACATCTCAGGGGGTAACGGTGGGCAGCTCCAGTCTGTTCCCGTGGACTGAGCACTCTTTCAGGGCTGAAGCACAGCTCAAGAGTGGTTTGATTTAACCACTTTGCTCTTCTCCAAGCCTAAGCAGGTCAGACTCTCTAATGAGGGCTGGGTTTACAATATTTTTGGCCATGATACTTTTTGCAGGTAGAAATACGACTAGTATCAGAGATTGAATTATAAAATGTCATCTTGTATTTATTAAAAGGAGAAAGATTTCTGACAAACATTTGTGAATTTTCTATTGCTTTGAAAGCATAGGGAAACATCTGTCCTTTTGCAAAATCTTTTCATTTTCTGATTCCTTAAGAAAAGTGGGGCGACATAGATTTATTTAAAAAAAAATAGGTTAAAGATGAGAGAAATTAGGCCCTCAACTATTATGTTTTTTTCCAACAGCAACATTTCAATGCTCTTAAAATTATTTTACACTTTAAACTCCTTTTTTAGTTAACTAAGATACTATTTGAACAGGTTTTTTTATGCCTCAGTTTTCTCTCAAGTGGGGACGATTAGCGAAACAAACTTTCTCAGAGGAAAAAACTAAAGATAAATTAGAAGATGGTGTAGGCAGCTGTGAATGTTCAAAGGAGATTAGATTCTTCCACAGATCGTGAGTTTTAAGTTCAATCACTTCAATATTATTTATGACAGTTATAGGCCTATATGGCAATATCTCAAGAAGGAGAGTGATGCATCAATTCCAACACTGCTTCTTCCAGAGACAGAGCTGCAATGCAGCACATCACAAGCCACAATATTAGGTAGGAAGAAAGAAATCTTCAAAACAGGGAATGATGCAAAGTCTATTCAATCTGCTTAAAGATCCCCATTGCCTCCAGTGAGACTTGGAGAAAGGCAACTATTGAAAAAGTTTTATTTGCCAGAAAGTCCTTCTGCTGAAGATGGCATTCTCTGGTGGATTACTAAGACTGAAGCAACAAATTCTTGCACCCTGGAGTACTTCAGTGCTTTCTCTGCAGAGCTTCCCACCCAGCTCAGCTGAGGCACATTTCCTTACCACCACGGCCATCGGGCAGGCGGAATATAAAGCTTCCTCAAAACTAACCGACCTCACTTCATATCTGTTATTTGCAGCTATGCCAGCTGCTTCAATGGTAGTACAGAAATACCCACCTAGACTACTGCCTCTCTCATGCAATAGCTGGGCAATATTGCTTCCTTCAGCAAACATCCCAACTCTCTTCGGTGCTTGCGCATGACTTTCCCACCTGTGGCAAGATAAAAGTGGGGCTCTTCACATGCTTCTTGTGAATGCAAGTGGGATTTGTCATAAAGCTTAAGCCTGGGCTGAGTCAGAGAGTCATTCAGTGCATTACCCACACATCAATTAGGATCTCTGAAATGCAAGATACTGTGGGAAATCACATGGTATCCTCTGCGAAAGATACACCGCTGCTTCAAATATAGCACATACTTATTCTTTGTTAAGGTAAGTCCATGTCTGCAATTTTACAGTAAAAGTAAGTCTGCAGTAACCATTGGCCTTATGCTGTACCATTTCTTCTCCAAATATTTACACTTGTCTTCTCTGTTTGATATATAATACACCAACACTGTAAAGCAAACACACGAGTGGTGCACCTTGTTTTAATACTACGTCTATCTTCTGCTAGATAGCAGCAGATGATCAGGCCTCTGCAGGCAATTTGTCAGTGAAGAAGATGCAGTGATGCATTTACAGGAGATATTACAATGCATTTTGTTTTATTTATGTGTATTCATATTAATTCCAGAATAGAGATGCTACAACGGTACCTGGGGCAATTTCCCCTAGCAGGAACCTCAGCCCAGTGGCTCTCCCTGTTCCCAGTGATAAATGATGTGCAGGACACGAGCGCAAAGGAAAGAGCAAGTTCTCCTCCACTTGCAGAGCCCTTTCTACCTACATCGATGGCTCTATACCAAATGCTTAAGCATAAACTGATAATATGATAGATCTTCCCCAAACTGGCCGTTTGCTCACACCTAAGAAAAACCCGTGTAATAGTGACACCTGGTGACACCTATTGTTTTGCTTACACACATGCCTCTTTTTCCAAATATACTAGGTTTCACTGAAAACTCCCAACCTATGCTAAGTGATGAGGGGTAGAACTATAACACTGAACGTTCAAGTGTAAAGAATTCGGATTGATGTCTTATTCTTTGCTTGGTCTTTCTTTTTGACACTGCTAACCTTTATGATGTGGCTTACCCGCTTCACTGTCACGTTCAAGGAGATGTACCAGAGACCACACGGTCCACCTGGGAAAGAAATTTGTAGCTAGACACTAACATAAAATGAAAAATGAATTACGCTGCCGTCAGTTAAGTCCTTTTCCTGTAGTCCACATTTCCAGAGCTAAGGTCTCCATGTTCTCTGGAAGGGATTCTGCAAACTTAATGGTTAGATGATGGAAAATTATTCTGGTTTACAAAACCCAAACACCTAAGCCTCCAAGATTTCTTATAAAGTTTCTCTGCCAATAGGTCTCAAAGTGACCTAAGTTTTGTAATAAATAAGACAGAAAAAAAGCTAGATGTGTCAGGAGGATACTAATAATAACCAATACTATTAGACATTGATCCCCACTTTCTCAAAGTGTTTTCTGGGAAGTGCAGAGATTATGGTCATATGCTCTGATGTTCTGGTTCTGTAAGTTATCATTTGTGTCCATTATTAAATTAGCTCACCACTGTGGTGGAAATCACTACTTCTAGTCTTTGGTAACTACACTATGAGTAATTTAGGCCATGGACTGTGTAAAGCCCTATTGGAAAATCCTATAAAAATTGGGTGGTGAAAACAAACACATCTTTCTGACTCAAAGGGGAGCACAGTGGAAGGGGAATTAGTTCATACGTTTTATTTGGATATGGTCACAAAAGAGTATGGGGAGGCAAGCAAAATGTCAGTGCAGATACAATAGTATAAACCACATTTCCAAGCTTTGACCACTTAACTGTTTCCCAAGGGATGTTTTTACTGGTATTTTGTTGAACTCTCAGTCATTATACTTCCTGTTATGAACTGGTTAAAGAGAAGATTATGTTATGGTTATGGGAAAGGAGAAAATAAACTAATGAAGTGCATCTCAGCAGAAAGGAAAAGGAGAGAATGGGCGGGCATAAAAAGATCTCTTTCTTTTCTTAATTACACCAACCATTTTTTTGTAATTCCCTTATTTCCTTGCCCTTGCACCAACCTCAGATCCTACCAGTCATTTCAGGAATATTAAGATGAACAAACGTGTCATGTTGTCCATGCTTCAGTCTCTAAGCAAAATGCCCTCTCCTCAGTGCATCACTCTGCACAGCCCGCCTCACCTGGAGAAGCCCCTGCTTGCGTGCAGGGGGACTGCTCAGGCACTGAAATCTGTGCTCTCAGACCACGGGAGACATAATAAAGATGTACCTGGAGATGGGCTTCTTGTTGAAGAAGAATGGAGAGGTCACTCCGAATGCCTGTTACCTAGAAGGGCTGAGCCAAGGTCATTAATGATAATTAATCATTAATTAAACTGGGCATGATACACTGGAAATAGTACGTTAACTACTCCATTCTCTGGGACATCTCCTCCTTTAAGCTAAACTGGCTCACACAGTGGCTCTGCTTCCCGTGTGAAAGACATGTCACTTACGTATGATCCCAAGCCACTCAGCGAAGTTGTGGAAGCAACAATCTTTTTGTTGATTGAATTTTCACTTAATTTAATTTCATTGAAATCACAGATGGTGTAACCCAGCAGCTAGGGGCTGAAAAGGGGCACTTTACAAACTGAATAAAAAACTTATTAAGTTATAATAAGCACCAAAAGCAAATGGAGGTGAAAACTTCGCTGCAAACAACATGTTTACTCTACACCCACACTGATATTAAAATTTAATTTCTTTTTATTTTAAACTTTAACCATGCTCTTGGTAGAGTAAATAACTCTGTAACATGATGCAAAAACCTGGAATCTTATGAATGAGACTGGACATGGATATAAGGAGCACAATAATGCTAAAATGTAGACAGGTGAGAATGGCTCAAATATAAAAAGTTTACTTACATAATTTTTTATACAAATGAGAAAAAATGAGAAGAATAAAATATTCTTGCCCAGTGCAAGCCACTAAAATTTCTTCCCCAAACAAGCACAGACAGCGCGGTCAGTGTAATAGATTGCTGTCAAGACAGACAACTGCAGTTTGTGAACTTGCTCTTCCCGTTCCCACCAGCCTTTTCCCATCTCTTGGGGAAGTGAGCACAAAAACTGTGGCCCGCTGCATGGTGTGGGAAGCATTCCCCAAATGGAAACAGCCCACTCAGAACTTACTGACCAGTGTCCCAGGCACATGCACGGTACAGGACATTTTGTCAGCCTGCAGCTGAGGTAATGCACAACTCTTCTGTGTTCTTAGTATCAACCTACCACTCCATCTCAAAATGACATAATAGTTACTCAGGGACACTATGTGCTATTAGCTGTTAATATTATCTGGGATACACCATGTCTGTGAGGGAAACTGTGGAGGGACAGAAAACGATGCTTACTTTTTCCTCTGTGTAAACTGGGGAATGAACATCTGCCATTATTGGAAATGAAGAAAGACTTTCTGTGATTGAATGGAATACGGTTGCTCCTCCTCTGATTTTCTACATGATCATTTTTGGAGAAAGGAATAATAAATTTTAAGATAACCCCTGCTTACAGATGTGTTATTTATTCACCCAGTTAACAGCCATTTCCTGTAATCAGTATAAACTGATCAATCTGCCATAATGAGAATGGAGCCAGCAGCTTCCTGGCCAGGGATGAGTCTGTGTCTTTTCTAATCTGCAGACATAACATATTGAAAGAGAAGACTGCTAAATTCCCACATGCTAAACAGTGAGAACACGGTAGCTTTCCCCTCTGCAGGTAGGTGGCTAAAAGAAGATGTAGTAAGACGACAGCTCTAGGGTCACTTGTATCATTACTGATATAAGAAAAAGGTAATTTTCTAACATATGCTTGAATTATTTATTAATTAATTTTGACACTAAAAAAAAGTATTTTTCAGTTTCTGCTGTAATATACCTTCTATGACACGGATGATGTTCAAAAGCAGATCCACAAATGTATTAAGAGCAATGATTTTTGACCCTTCATAGAAAAATGCTTTTATTAGTGCTGTAAATACCTCTGCTGAACACATGGATGGGGCTAAACTACTGAGCAAATGAGATTTAGTGGAAAAAAAAAGGGGGATCAAATAGTGCTTTGTTCCTACGGAAGAGTAAACCAGTAAATAAAGCAACAAAAAATCCTGCTCCTCGATTCCAGGAGGCCTCATTGGCTGCCCTCTTGTAGTAGTACGTCAGTTGGTGGGCACAGAAAACATATTATTTTTATGACTGTTATGCAATTCAAAGTAGACCAAGAATTGTCTGAAATATGTGCTGAAAAGACAATACTATCATAAAAAACATTTTGAAATTTGCCATTTTTACATTTCTAATACAGACTTTTGTTTACAGGAAACACGGCAAATGAAGACCAGTAAATATCCAGATTTTCTGGGGGGCCACTGCATCAGCATCTCTGTTTTTGTTTATGAAAGGAGCCCAGATTCTCTCTGTCTTCTTTTTTGGGTCACTAGGTAGGCTCTGAAAACTATAGCATGTTCAGAGAGTTCCTACAGTCGAAATTTTTATTTCTTATTTAAAAACATTCATTACACACCTATAGGAAGTCTTCCGCCTGCCCCGACAACTTTACTGGGTTTTACATTACTGGTGCTTAGCTGCTAAGATTTTACTCTTTACAAAGTTGTTTCCTGTCTGTTACCAAGAGACATCACGCTGCAAAATGAAAAGTACCTCAATCCAAACAGAGACTCAGCACCCACCTTCAACCAAATAAGATGTGAATTTTAACTGATACCTTTTCAACGTTAAGGGTCTGATCCCATAAAAATGTCTGCAGGCGTTTATACTTACTATTGTGACTAGTTCTGCTGCAGCCAATGGCCTTTGGTGGGTAAGTTACATGATGTATATTTGTATGTATTTGCCAGAGCAAACTTTTGGGAAAGCAAATCATAGTAGTAAGTGAATAAAATTCAATAGCACCAGTTTCTTTTTCACTCAGACTTTAAAATAAACAAGAAAACTAAATGCCAGTAATACCAGGCTAATGTAGTGTTAGTACAATTGCACGATCAATCACCAAATGTGAGAACTGCACTGAACTGCTGCGAGAATCTCAGTTACTGTGGCTGTCCCGTGTGTGCAGAGCTCCTGTCTTTTTGACTAAGGAGCAGTACAATGAATACTGCATCTTAGCTCTATCCTGTGCCCTATAAAAAAAAGAAAAGGAGAATACGTAATCTAGCCAAATTAACTTTTGCATTAAAACCTCTGCTTTTGTATTAGCTTTTTTTTGTTGTGATATCAGTACAGCCACAACACTGTAACAATACAGATAACTGTTGAGTTTTGCATGTGCTTAATGGAATAATTAAGCTTTTTCTTATCCACTAATTGCAAGTTTCATCTGGTCCAATGAATGTATACTGATTTATTTACCTCTTTAAAGCTAAAGCAGAACAACTCAATACTGAAAAAACATTGTTTACAACAGTGTACATTAAAATTGTGCCAGAAATTATTTTACTGATTTTTTACTGAAAAACAGAGAGCACTCAGTGTTATAAATACTGTGGTGGATGTAGTCCTTACAACCCAGAATCGTTGAAAGTGTGTTGCTGAATCTGTGAAGGACCAGGTTGTTTCTGGCTCTCTGTATACATGCAATTGATTCTGCAGATCAGATACAAACCTTCCTTGTGCCTGTATTCCCATCTACAGCTGTACACACCCTAATAAGAGCAAAATCCTGTGTCTAAGTGCCTAAAAACCATATCCTGAATGCAATGCTTTGGGACCAAACCAGAAAGGGAGAGTCTTTTGCTATATGAACTGCCAGGATTCTCTGTCTTCAGCGAATACTCCCTGGTTACTGAGAGCGAACGGCTCTCGTTAGGTACCTGAAAATTGCGAGCTACCAAGAACGGGAGGATTGCTGACAGCCCCACCACTGAGGAGGCACTGAGAGTTGATAGTGCTTTACCCTCCTACCATGAGGCAGCATAGCAGGATGCTGCCTCTTGCTGTCATCGTCCCCTTCCAAGGGATGTGAGCTGGGGCTTCACCTTGCTAAATACCAGCTGGCCTCTGGGGAAGAAACACTACCTTACATGATTGCTTATTAGCTTACCGTCACATACATTTCTATGCATAGCGGTGCACTGAGTTTCTAGGTTGAAAAGTGCAGTGAGAATGCGAAGAATTATTAATATTGAAATTGTGAGTCTAATAATTTATATCCTGCTTTCTCATTAGTATCTTGCAAAACGTCCCCGGCAGCAAATGTTAGAAGTCATGACATTAAATGTTGTTTAGAGGACTGCACTTTTTTCTAACAAATAAGAGTCTCCCCCCTAAAAAGTCACTAGCAAAAACTCCAGCATGCCCAAAAGGGGCAGGATCTGCCTGTTAGTTTGGAGAGTACGCACTTCATTTCAGTGTGCTATGCTTGATGAAATCTTATATGATAAATCATACAACCCAGACGTGTTTCACTTGTTTGCCAATGAGTTTGAAAAAGGGCTTATAGCAGTTGGGAGTGTAAATACAATGAGATTTTAAAATTATTCAAGAATCATTTTAAAGTTCCCCTGAGGTTTCCATGTTAACTCAAATGGATTTTGCTTTCTGTCAGGATTCAGCTGCTTCTAGGAAAGCTCTGGTGAGAAGGCAGGTAATACGACACTTAGTCCTGCGTGAGGATTTGTGCACAGATCTAAATCACAATGTTACTGTGAACATTTAGTAATGTGCTTTTAAGATAATGAAAAGCATATTCATCTTAGTTTTTTAAATCTCCAAAACAACTACATTTACAAGTTCACTTTAGCTCACTGTAAATATTCTTCATCTTTACACCAACAGCCCTGGTCTAATTCTGCTCAGATGCCTGCTCTGTGGCTCTTCCCCGTTGTTTTGGATCCTCTCTTGTGTCACACTTTCTGATGTTGCTGGGGGAAGAGGGCAAGGGTAATTCTTTTACTGATGAGATGTAGCTGTTGGCTCCTCGAGACTAGGTTAGACTAGAGTTAGAAGCATGCAGGAAGGCAAAAAAAGATGTCCCACCTCTAACTAGTACACCTTCTCATCCCACTGGGATGAGTGTGTCCGAAATGAAGTTGCAACACAACTGGCTTCACAGGTGTGTGGGAGAAGACAAATTGGGGATGGGAACATTTGAAAACATGCACAACCTCCTGCAGAGGCCCAGTGCCCTCCTTGCCGACTCCAGGCTGATCAGCACAAAGCCTGTTGTGAGAAACGGTGTCCCCTCCTTACTTCTCCCACCTCACTCTTCATATTCAGCAGCATTTTAAATGTGTCAGGAAATGTACAAAGAAACTATTTGCCATTGATTAACAGCGCACGCATTTTTCATAAGGGTTTCTTTTTTTTTTTTTTTTTTTTTAACTAATCACGTTTGGAGACATTTCCCCACAGAGAACCACTATTTCCTAGTAATGAATAAGCTCAGCACTTGTGAGTTCAAGCTGGCAAATTGCCACTAAACATTTATTATCTCTGAACTGCTGCATGAAGAGTCCAACTATATAGCTTAACCAGGGAAAAGGAAAAACAGAAAATCAAGGAGGAAACATGGGCATCAAGTTTTGAACTTCTGAAAAAAAGAGACAGAGATGATTTGGCTTGGATTTTTTGACTCTTCCTGGGTTTTAGGATCAAGTTCTCAATCTACACAGGCTGGTCCTATTAATTGGGGCATTGCCACTGCCTTCAACAAAGCTGTAGCTGTGCTCCCTGTTAATTTGGTGGTGGCCATGCCTGCTGGCTACACCATCACTCTCTGGCATGCCCAGCTGAGTCCCAAGGGAGAAAGGTTAGAACCTGGCAGTGCAAAGTGCCGCTGATTCCACTAGTGCCAAACACCATCAGTTCCCCTCAGCTGTACAGAGAATGGGAGTCATTCTGCGAGAACCAGAAACATCAGCAAACCCCCAAGGAATTAGTGAAGAAAAAAAAATCACCTTTCTCAAACAAGTGCAAATGCTGGTTTTGATGGAGCTCTCCTCAAAATTTGCCCTTTACAAATTTGCAATTGCTTATCCCAAATCTTGATTTAAACAAAGCTGTAAGGAAGCACTTGCTTTCTTCAATTTTATTTTAAATCTGCGATTCAAAGGGATTCCAGTTTTGGCCCGTCTCAGAGGAGAAGAAAATATAATACAACCCTTTACCATAATCCACAGACAAAGAAGAACCTGTGTAAGAATAATTTGTTCACAAACTATTGATGCAGGGATCATTTTTTGCTCTGTGTTTGGGCAGCACCTGTCAGTAGAGAGTCCTGATCCAGGACTGAGGCCTCCAGATAATATGGATGAGCCCTGGCCAGCTTCCCGCAGCAGCACAGCAGCTTTTCAGTAGATAAAGAGAATAGGAAAATGGCTTCTCAGAAACTGACTGCTAGAGGATTGTTTTTGAGTAGCTAGCGATGAGCAGTCCAGATACCAGCTGACAAATATTTACTGAAGAAGTTCCAAGAGTTAAAAGCTCATTCCTCTTAAGTAGCTGGACATGATATTTCTTCTGATTTTTTCTCCTATGCTATCCCTTCACCTCCATATAAGATATCATGGGAATTTTACCAGCCTTAACCTCTTGTCTCCCCACAGCTTTACCCCAGGTAGGAGTTGACCTTTGCTAAGTGTTCAAGCTGCCTTTAATGAGGGAGGATGTGTGTTGTATATAGATCTTCCCGAAAATCCATGAAAAAAGGCTGTTGCCCAGTAACGAAGGGTCCAGTTAGGATTCTTTTGCTCATGACGAGCAACATCCGCCCTTTCAGGTGGTCTTGCTGCTTCCTTTCTCTTACCTGAGCAAATAAACATGACAATGTGGATGAAGGTACGAGGCAGCGCAGGAGTCTCTGTGGATGGTTTCTCCAAGAGAAAGAGACCACAGGGCTCTTCAGCAGACCTGGTTTACTGGGTGGCTGATTTTCCTGAGATTTTCCTACAGTTGTCTTTGCTATAGAGTGACATATGAGGCAGACACTTGACCTACGCCTGTTATTTAATTAAATGCACTTCTCCACCTTTTTTCTTTGCATTCTTTGCATTCGTGTTGTGATCTGTGTAAGGATAGACAAAATACAGTGTTGTTAATAAGCAAAACTTATGAAGCTTAAATGGAAGATTTGGCTGGTTGTCTTTAATTACATGGGCATTAATACCATGCAACATCCTAACTCTGAATGTGAAGGCATTAAAATAATTAACTGGTCTAATTTAGGTTTAAGAGGCTTGAAAAATAGGTTGAAAATAGGTGCCAGTGTGACAGTATATGTGAAGGTGACCTTAGTACTAGCCATGGAAGAAGCATGCAAGCATCCCGGCACATGCTGCGGACATGAGAGTACCCACTGTCCTTTACACTGCACAGAGCATCACACTTCTGCTTGGTTTCTCAGACTTGAGCAAGACAATAGGAAACAGCCTACAAACAATTAGAGGCCACACAGTCAGAACATGTTCTGAACTGTCTTCTGGTCCCTACAAAATGCAAACCAAGAGCAGCCACAGGACCCAGAGCAGCATTTACAGTCTTGTAAGTGTACCAAAGAGAGAGGGGAATATCCAGCCAGCCCCCTCGACTGAAGCTTTCTGCGCTTATAGAGAGGAGGCTCATGAATAACAAAGAAAGAAGCCATGGACCTTTTTTGTCGTTAAGGTGTGTCTGAGACCAGCAGAGCAATGAAATGCTTTACCACCAATAGCAGCAGAAAGCATGTGTATTTTCTAGCAGGGGAGAGCTCTAGTGGAGGTGAAACAGGAAAGATTTCCAGTTCAGCAGTGCCATGTGGCAATAGGGGGGAGCAACGACAGCATCTCATTCACTAGTGTTTAACTTTGTCTCAGAAGTGCACTATAGGACTAAAGCTAACAAAATACAAGAAATGGGCTCAGCCTGGTATGGATTCCTGGAGTTTTTCATTGGGAGTGTTCAAATCTACAGGTCAGAGTGAACCAAGCCCTTGAAAAATTATAAACTAAACCTCTTCTTAGCAAAAGGTAGGTTTTCAAAGTTCTTATTCTCTGTTTTGTTTTTTGTTTTTTGTTTTTTGTTTTTTGTTTTTTGTTTTTTTTCCTTACAGAGATGATTCAGCATCAGAACAGATACTAAAAATGTTTATAACTCTCCATATGCTAAGTGACATTCTTCAAACCATCATGTAAATGTGTCAAAAGTCTAGCTCTCCCTGTAGGCTGATGCATGCATTTCCGTGCGCAGGGAAGCTTATCACAGTCAGACCCCTCGGGGGGGTGCACGAAGTCCCATGAATGTCCCTAGCACACAGTGCTCAGTAGAGGCAGTGGCACTGGGATGGTAAGCACTGAGAGAGAAGAAAGCGGCAGCTGTTTAATCATATATTTGATTAATCTAACTAGCAAATACAATGAAAATTATTAAAATCACTAGAATATTGTTCATGTATCATAGCAGCAGCATAAGCCTCCGATTACAGATTTAGGACCCTCTTTAGGCTGGGCTTTAGCCATAAATGTAGGAAGACACATTGTCAAAATGATATTTGCTCTGACCTTGTAAATAAGACAAAAATGCTGATAAACAACTGATCCTTACTTGCTGACAATCACACGATGTGGGTGAAGGCTCCAAGAAGTTCATAGCCCTGTCACTTAGGAAACAACCAGTGCCTTTTCTGTGTGTTGGCTCCTGATTGCGTTGGCTCCAAAACCAAATTCCACGAAGAAAACAAGGAATCCAAGTGTAAACAGAGGGGAACACCACGTTCAGGAGAAACGTCTCATTCATGCTTGCTTGGGAAAGATGTCATCTATTGATACCCTCATTCTAACAAAGGTTTTGCTGAATTTAATGCATATGTTTTGTGAAAAGCAGAGCTGCTATAAAACTGTGGCACAGAAAATTATAATTAAATGCAATTTCATTTACTTTTTGCCGATTTGTTGAAGAAATCTTAGGATCTGTCAACATTACCAAGTAGTGCGGTATAACAGAAGTGATCTGAAGAATAAAACACTGGGTGCTGAGGATGTCCATGCTACACAGCTGTGCGATGAGTTAATTTTCGACAAGGTCTAGTCTGATTTCATGGTTTGCATACATTAGGTTCATGCCTGAAGAGCATCTGTTGGTGAGCTAAAGTTATTTCTTCAGAGACTACAAATGACAGGAAGAATGAAGGTTTTCCCCCAAAGCTCTGGACACCGGTCTTGAAGATGATTCCACTAAGTAAGTGATTTCCACTAGAGACGAGTAAACTGCTACTACTAGACTTCAGTGTTAATACCCACTGAGAGTACACATTTTAGACCTTCTGGACAAAACCGATCCTTTGTTTATCAATCTAAATAGGGTAACAAGAAGAACAAACATGGCCATTTTCTTTTACCTCCTTCCCTGAAGACGACTGTCAGCATCATGCATCTGTTCAGGCTGGAAGGTCATCAGTGAACAGTCAGATCTAGTAATATTTTTTAAATGGGAGCTTAAGTTCTGAGTAAATGAAACAGTGTCCATACAAATCACACTGCTATTAAACAACAAATCCTAAATTATAGTACATAAAAACAGTCATTAATGCCTGGAAGCTCTGATCACCGTGTTAACTCTGGCATGGAAAAAATCCAAACCACTGTAGCTAAAGTAGAAAGGAGAGGAAAGTGCACCTCTAAACCCTGTTGTGATCTCAGCTGCCCAGAGTACAGTGGCAATCTGCAGGATTTTTGTCTTTATTTATCGGACTGCATAATCTAATTATCTCTCATTAGTCCAAAGCTGATTATTTCATTTATCTTTGTATATGTGACAACAAAAGGCTCTCTTTAATTAAGCAGATCAGCAATTAGCTGCTGTTTTATAGGCAGTTTTAAACATCCCTGTACAAATAGCATGCAGCATGATTGCAATCAGATGCTCAGGGAAGAATTGTAGATGAGGACATTTTGATTTACAGCCTCATTTAGTTTAAAGCTGCACTGGCAAGTCTAACTCCAAAAGAAAAGGCTTATGAGATATGGCCAAGTTGCCAAGCACCCTCGATGGAATGAAGCATAACTGAGACAAGATCTGTGGGTGAAATTTAGTTAGAGCTGCAGAAGAGCCTTTTGTGGGTTGACCCTGAAGAATATGGGAACATCAAACAAGATTGTTGTACTGTTTATAGTGAAGGAGATTCCCACTCAAACTCCTCAGTGAAACTGCGACAGGGAGATTTGAATGCACAGAGCTCTGTCCAGCCAGAGCCAGTGTCTGTGGTTAATTAAAATGAGAGAATTACTTTCTATTTGGGATGATGCTGTTGACAGCAGTGGATATGGCAAAAAATATGAGAACAGCTTAATTTGGCTCGTGAATTATCCAAAAATCAGAGCAGCAAAACCACTAGAGCCCGGGTATCCTTCCAAGAATCTTTGGATGAATTCCCACTTCCAGTGAGTCCTTTATGTCCTCTTAAAAAGGCTTCTCCCATTTTGGGGCTAGTTCCTGGAGGAGGAGTCATCACTACTCCCCACTTTCCAGTCCTGCGCTACAGATATCATAGCTGAGCCAAAGTATCAAAGCAATTTTTTGTTTAACCTTCCCAAATTTCTGCATTAGCTTCACCAGCAAAAAAATTCTTGCATCCAGTATGTATGTGTCTGTATGGCTTGGGGTCTTGAGAGAAAAAAAATGCAGAAAAGAAAGAAAAGCCATAAGAAAAGCCATAAAAAAATAATTCCTTACAGTAATTTATGAACTCCCGGTAATTTCTAGTTTTAAGATGTAAGTGCTGAGATAAGCACAAAGAAATTAAGTTGGATGTCTCTGGTAGCACAGAAAGAACAATGGATTGGAATGCAAATCTCCACACAAACTCATATTTGTAAGCACGGGTATTGTCCATTACTTGAGAGTAGCTCAATTTAAATAATCAATTCGCAAGAGAAAACTGCTGGTGCATTTAATATACTGAACTTCCCCCACTGGAAGCTTGTGACCTGCTCTGCTTCAAATATGGAGAAATGGGATTAAACAAACCAGGACAAAACAGATGCTCCTTGTTTACTTCATTGCATATGCAATTTCGTTTTTTTCAAAAACCACCTGGAAAATTATGTTTGCTTGTGTTGTTACAATTTTCAAAATACATTTATTTTGTTTTGTGAAAGACAATTCTTTTAAATGCTTTTTGCCCTTACTGTTTGGTGGCGGCATTGTAAGGTTTTTAACAGGAAAAAACTGTGATATTCCAGCTAAATGTTTGAGGAGCTCTCAAACCTACAAGGAGGTATCGGAAACTTTGGAAGAAATGGGGAGGTCCCTCAATGCCCTTTAGCCTTCCTTCTGCAGAGATTTCTCTGCACAGGACTCCTTTGCAAAGTGTAATAAGCTTGGAGCAATGCAGCGTTATGAGGCTGTTTACCCGCTGGTAATTGGCAATTAAGCCTAGTATAAAAGGCTAATGGCAATTCTCTTCTGCTTGGAGAATAAGAGGTAGAAATCTTGCCTGAACAAACTGAAGACATCTGTGAAACTCCCTGAAGTGAGTCACGAAAAGGACATAACCTCTCAAGCATCTGCCATGAATTCTAAGGGCAGAGTCCTTAAAAAAACATATATGAAACCCATGAAAAATCCAGGGCATCTTATTGTGCAGAGGGAATTAATGTTGATTTGAATGAATCAGATTGTAGCAGTCCTCATCTAAATATGCAGAAACCAGTAAGCTGGATCCAGACAGTCAGCTCCTGGAGTCCTGACGCAATCCCACCATTGACTGTGAATATCGCTGGGACACTTGGACACAAGGCTTTTATTTAGAAGAAACAAAAAACAGCCAGTAGCTCTGATGTCAACAGTAATAACGGGGACAGAAAAGGCTAAGAAAAGACTGGCAGAAACAGTGTTAGAAGTAATTACTGAGTGCTACTGAATAAACAGTCTAGAGAATAAGTAAAGACTTTTTACAGGATAATTATTTTCCTTCATATTCTGACCAAAACATATCTGAGGAGACAGTAGTTGAGCCAAACCTATTCTTTCTCTTATCAAATACAGTCTTAAAATGAGGAAAAATGTTCTTCCTCTGGGCATATTCTGAGAATATCTAGTAAGTACATTGAGAAGCAGGAAAATAAGATTAGAAAGCAGGTATCATAGACGGCTGATGGGATATTGTCCATGAGAGGCTAGCGGAGCATCTGGCAATCTGGACAGTCTGCAGTTGCAAACTTCCAGGAATGGTGACACCATGTAGGACCACTGCTGTGTCACCTCAGAGACATGGACCCCACAGTGACAGCTTCATTAAAACTAAGGTCAAAATGACAGTGCTGTCTCAGAGAGCTTGTGACCTAACTAACTGCCATTAGATGCTTCCTAGAGAGAGCAAAACAGACATGACTCCAACTCTGGACCTCCACATAAAAACGTGCAAGAGACGAGTGTGGGTGCTGTTACCTCCTTAAACAGTGTTTTCTTTTTTTTGCACTATAACATATTGTTCAATATTCACGCAAAAAAAAACCCCAACTGAAATATGAAGTCAATATGAACTTGAACTCATCAACCACAATAACAGCTTTAAATTATAGTAGAAGGAGAGACAGTAGGTTGAGCCAAGGGTCGTAACAGCCCAAATCCGTGCTGTGCAGCAAGAGCAACAAAGACAGCATCTACTCATACCACAAAATCTAGAACAGAAAAAGCTTTGAATGCTGTCAGTTCTAGGTGGACACCTTGGAATGGAACTCAGGGACACTCAAAGCCACTCCACTGGCTTTGGCTTCCAAGTCAAGGAAGTGGAAGCAAAACCAGGAGTCAATCTAGCGATCTAGGATTACTGAGGACAGCCGCTGCCTCACCTGGAGCTGCTCCTCAGCTGACCTGGAAGCTAGCACTGGGTCCATACTCAGCCACTCCACAGACCTGTCACTCCTGCACCTTGCTACAGAAGCGAGCAAACTACATTGAAAACATTTTTCCATGCAGGGTACTGCATTAGCATAGAGATATTAATCTGAAGGGAGATGGTCTAGCTATGGATTTCTTGAGGTAAGTGATTTTATTCATAGAACGGCATCACTAGTTAACTAAGTTTTCCGAAGCCTGGCTACCCCTCACTTTTAACTTCTGACCATTTGCTGGCTTTTATGCCTTTGATGCACTTCCGTCTCATAAATTGCAAATGAGAAACCTTTTTGAAGTATGTGAATTTCACTTAATGTTATTCTAGTCTGCTGGGAATGTGAACATGAACCAAACTTTCACTCCCCACAGAGGTTTGCCACAGCTGGCTACAGCCACATGTTTCTTACTGCTTCGTTTACATTTTCTAATTCGTGCAGACTCTCAGCAATAAGTAAACACACAATTAAAGTGGCTAACAGACCCAGGATAATTTAATGTTTTTTTTCTGAAAAAAAAAAAATCAAAGTAAATTGGCTTCTTTCTGATAAATGTATTTTGCCGCACATACCTTTTAGGACCTGAAAACCCCCTTGCAACATACAGGAAGAACAGTTTGAGGCTTTGAATTTGTACTTTCACAATATCACAGCCAACTCCTCTGCTTCCCATTTTACAGATGAAGAAACAGAGCAAGTTGTTGTATGATCTTATCTTTAGGCTATAGTAAAATATTGCTAGAGGGGAAAAGAACCCAGATTTCTTTCTTTGTGTTCCTTTCCTTTCTTCCTTCAACCTTCAGGTCCCAATTTTATCATAAAAATAAAATACGTTACAGAAACCACGTGTATATGGGACTGACACTTTCTGGCTTTTCCTCTGCCACATGAATCTGTTCGGAGCCATCCACCTGGAACAACGGCTCGGTATGGGAGTGTGGCCAGGTCCTACCTCCTTTTGCTCTACCGACAAACCCAGATCAAACTAACAGAGAAGTTCAGGGGATTTAATGGCTATTTGATACTTGCCAGTGGGCCTAGGCAGATGAGGCAGTGGCAGGCCACTGTAACTGGCCAGGGACTCGATATTGCCCTCCTCAGTTTGTCGAAATTTATGTCATCACCCTTTAAGAGTTCTGCTTTAGTGGAAATACCTGTTTTACCCAAGACTGCACCCATGTTTAACCCTGGATTTCATCTAAGTTTTGTTTGCAATTTAAAGGTATTTGAAAAGCAGCTAGTTTCTGCAAAGAGCTTTTTTTTAGGTGGCATATGGGTCTTCAAATAAAATAGGAATTACACTGTCTCCTTTTTTCCCTTCTGCTGTTCGTGCCCTCCTTACTGCAAAATTACAAACATCCGTGCGTGAAAAACTCAAACCTCTTACAAATCTACTTCTTCAGAGAAAAACCTGTCAGCTTAACACTGCAGGAAGAGAAAAAACGTCTGCTGCGAAGTGGAAAGGAGAAGAAAAACTGTGACTATCGGCCAGTTGTCCTTTGAAAAGTGTGTCTCACTTTGCATTTTTGGGGAAAAGCCCTACAAGCTCACAGTGAACAGCTTCTGCACAGTTATTCAGTATTTTCTAAGGCTTTTCTAACGTTATTTTTCATACAAGTTAATCACTATATGTGGTGACTAATTTTTCTCATGGCTAATTCTTCAAACTGTAGAAGGGGAAAACCAGGAAAGCACAACATACTGTCGAAATCTACTTCCATGGAAAGCACAGGTGAATGTTTAAAATTTCTGTATTTCTTTTTCGCAAAATGAAGACAACATTATTTTCTAGAGTAAGATGAGCTGAGTGTTGCAATGGCACTCCCTGTAATGATTTCTAGCTCATATCTGTGAGCTGAGCAACATGTCCTGCCTTGTGATAGGTCCCGCTGCCAAAAAAACACACACCAAAACAGCTGTCTCTGCAGTTAATCATTATTCATTTGAGCAAACAGCAGACCTAGAGTAAAATGTCTGGATAATTAAATATTGTTTAAATATTAAATGCTGTTCCATTCATTGTTGTAAAGACATTATTAATAACAGTTAACTGCCAAAAAGAGCTCTTATTTCCATACTTCAAGTGTCATACAGGTGTAGCAGATTTTTTTTTTTTCAGCAGGGCAGAGTCTTCTGACAGGATCTCAATAACGACAGAAAAACACATGCAGACACAGATACATCAGAGTAGGAAAAGCCTCTGAAACAAGACCTATTAGCTAATTAGCAAAGATATAAAATGCTTTACGCCTCTACAAAACTGTTAAAGTAAACCTTATTCAGTTTCATTATTGATGCATATTTAGTTGAACTGGAACTTTGAAGAACACTATAGTTACTGAAAGAACAGATCCTGCTTACAAAGGGATTGAGCTTCTGAGTCACACTGGCCTGGGTTTTCCACCGTACTTAAATATCTGGAGGAGGACATAACAAGAAAAATCTCCTAAGCAGACCTGAGCAATTTACCTATACTTCGCCTTAGACAGATTCTCAAAAATGCTTTACACTGAAAATGGTGAGGAAGAACTAGCACCTATCTCCTTTAAGGATGTTGTTTCCCAAACATATAGGCCTATTGAACGAATTGGCAATGCTCGCTTTGCACATTTTTCAGTGCCCTGCAGTGATCATTGCATGGGAAAGCAAAGATTCCAAAGTTTCCGACCACCATTGCCTACGTCAAGTTTATTCACCCGGCTTGAATACCGCACTGCTGCCCTGAAGCAGTTTTTTTCCCAAGGAGAAAGGACAGAAGTAAGTGCTTTTGAGAGGGATGGGATGGGTTAATATGATGACCCTCAAGTAGCTGAATACATTGGCCAGGTATCAGAAATTAATTCTGATCCTTCTAGCTCCGTTTTGTAAGCTCAGACCTAGAAAAGCCACCCTTTTCTGTGGTGAGAAGGTAATTAAAGCTCCACTCCTTCAACCTTGCCGTCTCTTGAAAGCTAAGGAAACAAAGAGCAGGGAGTGGCTGTATGATAGAAACTCATACTCAATCTGAATTACAGCAAACCCCTACAAATTAATGTAAATGGTGTCTTGCGGGCTTCATATATAATTACACAACACGGACAGGTGGGGTGCTCTAAAGAAAGAAAACACAAACTCATTTGTATTTATCATTAGTAAGAATACAGAAAAACATTCTCTCCTCCAGACACTGAAAATATATGTGAAATTTAAATGTAAAAATCAGCTTAGGTCTTAGGAGACTACAGTGTAGCATCTTAAGTACACATGTACCTTTGTTTTATTTCATTAGTAAACTCTAGATTTATTGAATTAAAGTAGTTTTAAATTAATACTCTCTATACTGAAACCCGTGTGCTATGTTTAATAGCAATCGGAGCCTGGGAGTTCTAAACCTCTAAACCTAAAAATCGGAGATTTCATTATGGGAAGTGCTATATAGCAGTACTGAAAAATTCAACCGTCTTAACTGTATGAGCTATTACCTTAACTTACAAAGCATTTCGTATAGTCTGTCCGTTCCTGTATCTCCCAAAAGACAGCTGTAAGTATACAGAACTGGATGCATTCACTTGAATGGTGTATTTTTCAGCCATGTATTTCTTTAGAAATGGTATATTTTGTATTATTGTGAAGCGCATACTGCATAGCAACACCGTAGATTATTGATTCAATTGAATTGTGCAAGTCTGAAATTCTAAACCGTGCTTTTTGCATTGATCCTTAAATTGTATCATTAAAATAAAACTCAATGATGTTTTGAATACACTGATCCTAATAATTTTACTGCTTGTGAAGTTCCATTGCTGCACCGATGACTAGCAGCGCCTGAAGAAAAAAATAAAAATCTTCCTGAAACACAATTGTGTCCAAACCATTTGAAAGCTACAGAAACTAATTACAGTAAAATTCTCTGTTCTCATCAGGCTCCATAAAAAACTCTCCAGCACGAAGAGATGCTGGGTTATTTATTGTGGGAAGTTACTGAATGCTTAACTATGCAGATGAAATTCTGCTCATTCTTTTATACAAGGCAGCAAAATAAATAACTTAACAGCTCACAGTTCCCAAGGTAGACTTGTTAATCGGTCCAATATTGTTCTAATTCTCCTCGTAGCTAACTGAATTGGAGCATGTAACTGGATAAAATGTGTCTTTAGATACCATGTACTTATTCCGATTACTATTTGGTTGATTGATGACTTTCTGATTTTTTGAAACAATGCCAGCACAGTGGCCTCTTGGTAGCTGAACACATGACTGCTGTTTGTTGTGCTTTGGGGGGACTGCAATGCGAGGTCTGGCTCAGTCATTTTTAAAATCAATACTTGCTCTCTGAGCACGGGATAATTTAGAGAACATAATTCAGAATTCTACCTTTCAGCATGTATCCTCCATCAAAGGGGGATTTTTGTCCAGAGTCAGCACAAAGGCTACATGACCCAAGAATGCACAGATAAGGTTAAAAAAGAGAGGGAAAGTACATATTTTTTTAAAACCAAAGCATCACTAGCCACATGTGTAGATAAATATATCTTTTAGGTATGTGCATATACAGCACACATGTATCTGCATGAATACCGACTGAAAGTGGATGCTCTGAATAAACTCCAGGTTTTGCTTCCTCTCATGCTTTTTTTTTTTCTCCTTCCTGTTTTCACCATTTGTGTATTATCTCACAGTTTCTGAAGCAAGCTCCTACTTCTCTGCAAAGAGTGAAATGTGTGAAAATGGGACCTGAAAAGCCTCTGATCGGCTGGTGTTCAGCCTTCCTAATGCTGGAGTTCTGAAAAAGGTGAAGAATTTCCTACGCAGGTATAAGTGTTCCAGTCTCAGCAGCAAAGATTTGAACCAAATGTGCTGCATTAAGTCAGTGCAGTTCTGCATGTGTAAATGGAGAAAAACAGAGATCCTAATCAGACCCACTGTTCTTTGGGTATTGACAGAACTCCAGTGTTACGCATTTTAATCCTTTTGGATTAATCTTCACACTTAAACATTCTGGTTCTACATTATGCCTCCATTTCACCTTTCATTAAATGAAAACTTTATTTGCCCAGCTTCTTTGGACCTCAGCGGTCTTCTGAATCCTCTCCCTGCCATTAAAATATAAAGTCCTCTTTGCCCTTTCTCTTCCCGCTTTCTCCACCCTGCCCTTGAGCCGAGCACCCCCAGAGCTTCCTATTTCCCGTGCTGCACTCCAGATACATTCCTGCACCCGTTTCCTGCCTGATTTCCCTCTCTCCTCCCATATCAAAACCTTTTTCTCCTCTCACATTTTGACAGAAGCTGCTGAAGTCAACAGAGCCTTGTTCATATTTAAAATGTTCTTTATTTGCCTTTAAATTCCGAATGTATTTTAACTTCTCAATACCAAAAAGCTCAGACACGATCCTTCTGCCCAGATTTGCCCAGCTTAGAGGACTGGGAGCCCCTCTACAAGCTCCTTTTTTTCATTCCAATTTTGCTTCTACCTCCTTCAAAAGGGGAAACTTCCAGGTGCATCTGAACAAAATTTACCGCTTCTCTATACTGTCACAGCATCCTGAGAAAGCAAAGAGGGATCTGCCACAAAAAGCAGAGAGACATCTAATTTTTAGCTATTTTCTAATGACAGTACCATGAGAAGTGGTATGTAAAATTTCTGGATGTCTGGGGAAAACAACCTGTGTAAAGCCTGTGCCCCACTTAAAACCTATTAATTATTTTCAAGCCTCTCATCCTTATCCAGATTTCTTACAAGGAAAATATTTGTCATAATTCTTTGCAACACTCATTTGAGTTCCACTTGAAAAGCCATAGATGGCAGCAAATTATCTTTAGCAAGCTGAGTTTTCTAATCATTCGCCTTTTTCGTATGCTTCTTTTGATTGAAATAGAATTAAATACGACCCAAAGTACTGGAAAGACTGACAACAACAGATAAATTATTTCAACCACCTAAAGACTAATGAAAAACTGTAATTTCTCTTACTTCCTTATTTATTATCCTCAGTCATTTAATGAGCCCTCAGCCAGTTTTCCCAATGTGGACCAAACAAATAAAATCCACTTGGGATACAAAAGTTTCAAGCCCTGCATCCATTCTAAATTTTTTATGAGGATTATCAGTGCTGTTTCATTCTGTACACTTTACTGGATGCCCATATCAGCAGCTGCAGCACTGGAGCTGTGCAAAGCAGTTTCCCTTTTAACTTTTTCTACAGCTTTCTGAAAAGGTCATCCTTCTGGGCTGAAATTTCTAGTGCCTGTAAACAAATTTTAAATAGGAGGTTTTAACTTATTCATTTTTTGAATTAGGAGGTAAAATTTATTTCTTCTGTTTTTAAGGAAAATCCTTGTTATTCTTGCCCACAGAAGGGCATAATGTGAACATCCAGGTACTTCATAAAAATTTGCATTTTCTGAATCATCAGATCCAAGTTTTGTGTTCTAGGGTAAACATCTTCCCAGGCTTGGTTGATATTTTCTGCAGCAAGATAGATGCTTAATCTGCAGATTTCTACCCTGCCAAACCTCAAAATAAAACATGGTGAAATAGGGGAACAGAAGGAAGGTACCTGACTAAACCCAGAGTTTAAAGCACGAGTTTCCATGTCACTGGGGCTTCTTTCTCATTCCCACTGTGCAGCCTGGGAGCTCTTGGTATCACCTCGCAGGTGAGGTTTGCGCTCTTTCACCACAGAACAAAAGATAAGTATTGTACACAGGTTGTTTTTTTGCAAGGTTTGGGAACTTTTACCAATGGGGTGGGGTGGGGTGTGGAATTCCATGGCTTCTTTTACAAATGACCACCAGAATTCACATATTTTAAAACGAAGCTGACCGATTTTGCTGCACTTCATCTGACTTAGAGAAATGCAAGAGCAACAAGGAAGCTTTCCTCCTCATTATCAGTTGTCTCTGGTATGGTATGATACAAACCCTACATTTAAATTACAACAGCTTGAAAAAATTACTGAATGTTTTCCTATGTTCAGGATGTACATTGATAAAACAAGCAAATAAACCATGAGAAGGAAAAGTGGAGGAACAGGAAGAAGCCCAAATTCTTGGCTTTGTACCTGAGGACACCTGGGTGGTTACAGGGATGGGAATAGAGGCAGATAGATATTCTGCAGCCACCCTGACTGGAAGGGAAGCAGGAGCATGCACTGGAAATCTGTGATAGCACTTCCAGTATTTAGCAGAAAGAAATAGGGAAAAAAGTGCATGTAGATATACTACTACAATTACAGCATTTTTTTCTCCAAGTGAAAATAAAACAGAAGCTGGAACAGTTACTTCAGAAATGAACAGAAAGATAAAAATAATTTGACATGAAAGATTTTGTTAGTAGTATTTGATTACAGCTTTATTTTATAGTTTATTATTTCAGGTGTATGAAAGGGACAGTAGCTTTTTTCACTTTATTTGCCTTGGATTTCCTGTTCTTGCCCTTCCCTTACAGGTACAAATCTAGATACCTTCACACCCAACTTCTCAGCAAAGGAAAAAATACTCAGACATGCACCTGCAGTGTAATTTTCTGTCGTCAAGCTACAAGTATAAATTACATGACAGAAAGATGGGGAGATTGCAGGGTTTTGACAAGATTTTATTTAGGCTATATATGATTATGCACATATCATTCCAAGTTGGAAATGATCTCATTTGTGAGAAATAACACCTCTGGCTTCACTGAATATAAAACAAAGGGTTTGTCACGATGGCTTCACCAAAAGGCATCTTTAGGAAACACAGTAACTGTAATGGTAGGGTTGCTGCAAATTTTGTAATGATTAATTCTAAGATAATTTTTAAAACCTTCACAATTATAATATCCATATCATAATTTTATAAGCCATACACAACTACTTTTGCACCGTTTATGTTGGCAAAGCTATAATTACGAGAACAAAGGCTGTAAAAGCTGGCATTTCTTCATCCTCCTTCACATTGTTTGTTTTCTCCATTTTTTTAACCCATTCCATTTACTTTCTGTGGCATGGGCAGCTGGACTTCTTATTCAGCTTATTCAATGAGCCTGGACCAAATGTTTATTTACGCTGATGCAATGAGCCAGGAACCAAACCTTCCTTTGCCAAACTGCCCTTACCTCCTCTCCCTTGAAATCTTTCCCTTTGCAGATTCATCCCGCCAAATTTTAGATGCCTGAGTGCCAACTTCAGGATCCCAGCTGTCCTAAGCTGTGTCCATAATCAAGACTCAGCTACCCTGAATCCAGCCCCCTGTGATGGCAGCTGAAGAGCTATTGAAATGCCATATGCCAGCAGAGTCAAACAGAGGCTATGGGTTGGGGTTTTTTTTTCCCCTTGTTGCAAGGTCAGAGAAATTGTCATCTCATGAAATGGTGTTTCTAGTTTACAGAACTATTCTAAAACTTAAAGGACAACATCTCCTTGGGCTATCACCCTTTTCTCCACTTTCTTTTATTGTGTGTGTGCGTGTGTGTGTGTGCGTGCCACGGAGCTGTTCTCGCACTCCTGCTGGTTGTATCCAGAAGGGCACCCGGGAGCAGAGTGTGTGCTGTGATATAGCCCAGCACTAATGCAGTCAGCTTGAATGCCATGCACATGTTTACGCGGTATACAGTATTTATGCTCAGGAATAGCAAAATCCCAGTAAAACATAAAATACTATGCAAAAAGTTAGTTTTGGTCGGGGTCCCCAGTTAGAGACGTTTTGGCGGAATTAGCTCTGCTAGGATGTCCAGGACAGGATTTTGCAGATTACTCAGTGAGTGCTCCTGACATTCAAGCTGGGTACAAGTCATTACTCTCTCTGCTGTGAGAATAGGAGCAGGTAGTAAAAGTCCTAAGAAAGAGAAGAGCAGGCTGTTAATGTGTAAATGGATATTATTCCAAGAATGTCTTTGGACTTGCTGTGCTCCAGATTTTGGGTCTGGAACAGAGACAGTCCTCAGGAGAGTATTGGTATCTGCACATCCATGAAATTGGAGAATCCAGTCCTAGCTTTTAAAAGAGCCAATGATGATATGGCCCTGACATCCTTGAATTTATTTTCAAAGTCAAGAAACAGAAGGGGATTCACATTTTGTTTATGTGATCTTCCTTTAGTGCACTGGGTTAAACTGAACGAACCTCTGGACCAAAACACTTCTGAGCTTTGATTCTTATAAATCTGTTTTTGAATCTTGTGTCTTTGGACCTCTCTTAAGAGCAGATTCACAATCTAAATACACAAGTTACTTACGAAAGGAATGCATATGTTAGAGTAATTTTTTCAGCTCTCCTAGTCAGATGAAATAGTGTTGAATAACATTGGTTTTCCTGCCAGATTTTCTGACAGAATTCCTTCACAAAAATAAAATTTGCAGGAATTGTAATATTTTTATAAAAAGTCACGTCCCCTTTAAAGAATTGATTTCTATAGCCCTCTTTATTTCATTAGAATTGTTTCCCTTTAAGTAATTTCATAATTCTCTGTTAATGAGCAAGTGAAGAGTGTTTCGGACTAAATAGCATGCGATGCCTAAACCACCAATCACTTCCCTAGACCTCCTATCTCTCAAACCACCTGCTAATCATAACAATTGCTAATTTGAGACCTTTTAGCCATTTCTGGTGTCAGTGACAATGCCACGTAGCCTGCAATGGCCATTTGGCCAGTCTCCCACCCACCTCAGCGACTGCCGCTGCTGCTGCCCATTTTGGGTTCTATTGTTCTCCCGCCTCTGCTGACCACAAGCAATTCCTTCTCGCCTAATCTCGGGGGAATCTCTGCCTTCACAATGGGGGCAGGGCCATTCGCTTTGTGTGCAAGATAATCTTTTATAGAATTGTTCTCACACACATGCAGACAGACACACACAGTATCCTGCTCACGCTCTTTCTGCTTCTGAAAGGCTGACAAACAGCAATAAGAAGGTTTAAAAGGCAGATAGGAAGTGTTAACTATCTCTGGTTTCTTGTTCCTGTGTTGATATGCACTTAAAAATACATATAGATATGGCTAAATGTGGAAATAAGTGTTTTAAGTAATCATCGTTATTTTCACACTCTCCCTAAGATTAAATCCAGCAGTGCTTTGAATATACCTTGTGGCTACAATCTGATAACAGATAAACAAAGAGTTTACTGGATTTGAATTTTAGAAATACCTAGGTGTAAAACCATACAGAGATGGAGCAACTGCTTCCCATAGTATTTCAAAAGAGAATGGAAAATCTAAGGTGATCTGTTAAAGGAAACAGAACTGACAGCCCCTGTGCTCAGCATGGTATCTTCCTGCCTTACGGATGCTCCTCTTCCCCGGCTCATTCAGAATAGAAAATAAAATTTACTTGATTTCCCTGTCTGAACTGCTGAAATATGACTTTGTACTAGGCTTTACCTTTAAGTCCTCCAGTCTGAAGGATTTAAAGCTAGTCATTATATTACAAAGCAGGTTGTGGAAAAAAGAAAATAAAGGTAGAGTGTACTGACCAACTGCTTTAACCAGGGTAGAAAAATCTGTAAATATTATTGTACCTTACACTACAATGGATAAAGACATAGAAACAAAGTATCCCTGTTGCCTATGTCACGGTTGACAATTCTATATGTTTCTTTCAGCTTTTAAAATTGCTTTTCTAGGTTTTTTCCCAACCTTTTGCTTGAGCAGAGTATAGAATTATCTGCAAAACCTGCATCAAGCGGGCATTTACTCTTGAAATATTCACACTCGAGTCTACTAAAAGAGCAAAGAGAACGCTCCGAAAAATCTCAGCTCTGTCGTTATGCTTCGTCCTGCTGAAAGCTCTCCTCCTCCTCCTCCTCGAAGCGCAGCCCACGTCGATGGCTCCCTCTAGGCTTTGGTACCCAACACAGCAGGAGGAAGCGCCAGCGGATCAATAATCCAACCGTACATCTGCCCATGTCAAATCACAAAGCAACAACAAACCGCCAAGAAGGTCCATCCAGCTAAAGGGAAACTGCTGCTGCTTTGCAGGAATCGCAAAGTCAAGCGAAGACCACAGCTCAGCATTGTATGAAACAGGGATGTTACAAGGATTTTGGAATATCTTCTGACAAAAGTGCTAAACATAGAGGACGTGAAAAACAAATCTAACATGTCTGTCTGTCCCCTGGGACTGAGTCTACTTGCCCTGGTAGGCGCTGGATTCATGCTCGGCAGCCAAGGCTGTAGTCACTTCGTGCTTTGTTGTACTGCTGCCTTTCATTACTCTCTGCTTTAGCCAGGTGGTGAGGGCCACGCTCTGAAAAGCTCCCTGGGGTCCATGTTGTCTAATAAGTATGGATGTTGCCGGAGGCAGTTGGCTAGGTCCCTGTATCTAAGGCCCAACAAACTCAGCTTTATAATGATTGGCAGATTTGGGGTTGAAGCGTGGCTTCTGACATGACATCGTAATTCATTCCACAGTGCTCTTTAACGTGTAAATTACCTGAGATATTAGAGAGTATTTTTCTTTTAACCCTTGTATGCTTGTTTTTAATTTTGCTTTACAGCCGTGTCAGCAGACTTCTTTGGCGAAATTTTACAGATGCAGGACAAATGCGGGGCAAGCCCCAGGTAGCATGTTTTGTTACATATTTTCTCTGTAAAACACAGTGCAGTGAAGAACTTCAACCGTTTCAGTCAAGCTCAACAAAATGTTACAGGTATCACATGAATGTCAGACCTCAAAGCTGGTATTTAATCACTTGGCTCAAAAGTAGCAATTTTGCAGTGGTTTCTATAGAGGAACAAGCTGCAAGTACCTCACAGTCACACAAAAAAATCCTTTTCAGCACATTATCAATCTATTCGCGCACCTTTGTATCTCTTCCTCTACTGATCTCAGTTCCGATAAGGCGGCGTAGATATTGCTGTGTACATAAACATAACTATGTAGACAGACCAGGACCAATCATGCTACCCCTTGCCCACTGCCACTACTTTCATGTGCAACTAGCAGTAAAGCAAAATTAAGACTATCAAATGTTAGCTGACGCAGAGTAAGTGACGGATATCGTTCATCTAACACTGGGAAAACGGACGGGATATTTTGTACAGATACCTGAGTTTTACTGGAACGCAGTATATTTTACATAAATTCTCATCCCCAAACCTCCAGGCTTTGTCATTGCTAAGTTTCAAAGCTTGTCATTAGAACATCGGATCTGGTTTTGAAATAAGCTTTAAAATGGTGTTTGTAATAATGATTTCAAAGGATGCTGTCTGTACTGCTTTGACCATAGCAGCCTAATTTTGCCAAGTACGTGCATGGAGATGGAAAGAGAAGGGGTTGCTGTATGTGTGAGGCAGGCTCCTGACCTCTCTCCCCGGTCGAGAGCTCCTGGGCCCCAGCACCTCCACCCATAGCATGGGTCCCTGCTGAATATGTGAAAAAGCCCTGTGTTTTAAATAATTATTACAAAATAATTGATATTTATAACTTGTAGCTGCAGACAGATTTTTCAAGATACCCAATATTAGCCAGCATGGCAACTGCTTAATTCAATGCTGAGTGCTTTGAAAAAATATATCCTGAGAGTGTTGACTGTCCTTGAGTTTCTCTGATGCCAACAGAATCTGGAAGGATTAAGAATCCTGTAGGAGGTGGCTAACAAACTGAAGGATTCGACTCACAAGCCAAAGAAAAATAACTGGGCCCTCTTTCAGGCACTTCTAGAGATCTGCATCACCACAAAAATTTTTTGGCCACCCTCATGATAGTATAAGATCACTGCCAATTTACAGAAATGCCTTTCTCTCAGACTTTGGTAGGAAGATTTTGGCCTGGATATTACTGAGCTAGCTCTAATTTTTTTCCCTTCTCCCTGCATCACAAGTGCTTTTATCCTGGTCACATGCTACTAACCCCAGATTCCACTTTCATCACTTCTTGGTCCGTGTGAAAGCTTGCCATTTGTAATGGAAGCCCAAATGAATGCAAACTGTATTCAGACTTTGTTACAAAACGTTTACATGGTCCTAGCTGAAAACAACATGCACAGAGTAAAATAGCAATCCCCCCCCCCCCCCCCCCCCCCCCAGTGCAGTGAATGTCTTTGCTCTATAGTGAACAGATGCTTTGGGAATTGCCTCTGTTCATCACAAACTGTCCTTTGCAACAGTTTCAGCACCGGGCAGCTTCAGGACCTCCAAGAGAAATAATGGTCCTGAAGATCCCATTTTAATTTGGATACAGTGAATCTTCCAAAAGTTCCCAGTATCCCATGCATTTCACTGTAACATGTCAATACAGTAAAAAAAAGTAAGTGAAAGCTTGACTGGAAAACCATATAACATTTCTACGTATCTCGCACCAACAGATTCTTTATTTTGTCAATACTAAATACTGGACCAAATTAATTTCTTTTTTATTCATGTTACACCTAAACTGATTGCACCAGCAATTCATTTGGCCATGGTTTAAGAATAACACGCAATATCTCTTCTTACCACACTTTGCTCCATAGCAAGGTAAAGTAGCTTTCCATAATCACACACAGGTAAGTACAGAAGATATCCCTCTTGTCCATTTTGAGTGGAAAAACAGCTTTAAGGCTGTTTATCAGATGACAAGACAGTTGCTACAGAAGCCTATTTTCCCCTCATCCCGGGCCCTTCAAGACAAGTCCAACCTTGCAAGATGCTCAGCTCTCTCAGCTTGGACCACACCAGACACTGCAAATGTGCAGTGGTCACAGGAATGATTCACAGCATCACCCTGCCGGGAGGGGGGATTTTCCCCTGCCCACATCTGAAATTCCACAACGTTTCATTTTTGTACATGTTTTTCTTGCATAGAAAACATTTTTTTTTACCTACCCAAAGCAAAGTTTTTCATTTTAACATGATACACTCTATATTGCTGTGAGGCTGAGGAAGACACCGGAGCTGCAACGGCTCAATACTTGGTGGTAAGAAGCAGAGGGAGTTAATCAGTGCTGAGCCAATATTTCAATATAATGTTAGTGGGCTTGGTGCTATTTTTAGCCCCTCTGCCAGCTGTACTCATTGTAGTTCCTGTGGCTATTTTTGACAGAGGGGGAATATTATCTCTAGTTACCTGGCCAAAATCTTACGCTGGCAATTTCATCCTCGCTGCTGAAATAACTTTCTTTATGTCTATAGAATAAACATGTTTCTGGTTCCTTCTTCAGTAGCACACAGCAATACTACACTTGATGAAAAGCTGATATACATTTCTTCCACCGGTGAGTGCTGCCTAGGATGGTGATTTCACTTGACATATTCTGCCAGTGGGACTCACCCAGGTGGGGATAAGGCTGCATACTGCAGCATTGCTGTACTCCAGAAGCCCTGCTGACCCATGATGTTATTGCAGACAGATTCCAAGAAGTGTCCTGCCTGCTCCCCTCTGCCTGTTTAAAGTATTAACTCCTTGGGAAAGCAGCCACATCTCCTCATGGACCCGGTCCACCACTGCATGTAATGCCAGCACTCGGAAAACGACAACATATTCTTTTCCAGCTCTTTGCCTTCACTGAGTGCCCGCTGCCTGAACAGGACATGGCAATTGTCTCCTGTGTTTACGAGGGCTTTTGTTTCACCAAATGCAGACCTGAGCCCTCAAAGTTAAATAAACCCCTGATGTTTGAGTTAACTATTACATTGGAAAGTGGAAGCTTCCCATGTTTGTGTGGTTATCAGGAGACAACGTAAATATCCTATGGCATTTTAAGGTAAAATTTTGAGCCTGTTATCTTAGACATTATTGTTTTAATAAGCTGTACTGCATTACTGTAAAATAGATTAGAGATTTGAGCATACCCTTGGCTTCAATATAATCTTGCTACCAAATGGTTTTAAACAGAAGGGACTTCAGATTTTGCTTTTAAGTCAGGCTATCCCCCAAACCAGAGAAAACCACCTGACTGTGAAGTGCTGCTATCTTCCCCTTGCTTTCTCCATTTTCCTTTCATGACACAATACAGGCATACTACAACAGAAGATGCTGTACATCCTCTGCCTCCTTCCCTTTTAGTGCTAGAACCACTTCTTTTATCTGAAAGATCAGCCACCTAAGGCTCTTTTTCAGCACATGAGTGCGTGTGGTTTTCTCCCTGTACTTTGAAGGATGCCAAAGAATGCTGTGTTCACAGGTACACAGAGCACAAAGACACCTATTTGAGGGAAAAATGCTCTCTAAATCTGTCAGCCATCTGAAAAAGGAAAACATTTAATTGTAATTTAACTGCAGAGGCATTTCATGTTCTTTAACTGTTACAATAAAGAGGAAAACTTTCATTATCAGGTTCTGGGATTCAGCTGTGCATCTTTCCTTAACACTAATAGGAGGCTCTGCTGTTTCTGCCCACCTAACACTGAAAAATTACTCAATAAAAATTACTTGTCTGGTGCAATTACACCCTCATCTTTCAATTAGCATTCTCTCTAGCAGTTAGGGTGGGCTTCAGGAGTCCAGTAAAGAGGTATTTCTTGGCTGAACAAAGTCATCTTCTTACCAAGTAGATTGGTTAGCTTCAGCTTTTCAATGAGCACAGGATCCTGTAAGCATTTCATCCTCATTACTGTATCACAACGCTGCTGGTGAAGTGTGAATGTGGATGCTTCAGTCTTCTGGGAAAGGGGAGCTAAACATTGAATAAACAACTATCCGGGGAGAGACAAAAAAGACTAAAAGGAGCTTCTGGGACAGAGAGGGCTAAAGCCAAATATTTTTTTTGGTATAATTTTCCTTTTAAAAGGGAACAAGACACTTAAGTGTTTCCTTTGATTTGTATTTGGCTGACTGAATTATTGTCAGGGAGAGGGAAATGCCTGTAATGCCATCCTGAGTGGTGAAGTACACAGCACATATAAAAAAATACCAGGGTCATTAAAAAGGATAATGAGCACAGAGCAACTCTTGCATGTGTGAATCCCTCTCTGACGCTAAGTTGAATCATCTAACAAAAACACCACCAAGATTCTTTTTACATCTCATCTTTTTCTCTCATTTTCAAAAATTTCAGGCTGAGCAAAACTTTTCTTTCATTTCCTAGCATTCCGAACAAAATGTACCTTGGAAAAAAAGAAGCCTGTCCTAAGGAGCGAGGAAGGTGTGATGGCGACACAGAGGCAGGTCCCTGGGTAGATGGGTGAGGGCCGCACCACAGGGCTGGAGCCCAGGGATCAGTCCCCGGGGCTGCTTCAGAGCAAGGACAAGGACTTGTCCTTCTCATTTCCCTGGAGAACAGCTCACCCTGTTCCCGCAGGGCCTTCTGAAGTGAGGTCACTATGATCTCACCTTTCAAAATTGTTTTCTCTTGCTTTCTCTTAAGCGTACATTAAGTCAGGCAGAGCAATTCCTGTCTCCTAACTCAACTGGGGATCCTACTTATCAGGCTCCAAAAATTATTATCTCCCCTTCTTTGGCTAGATGAATGCTTGGTTATTTTTACAAAGCCGTGACCAGCATTGCCATCAAAGTTTTGAAACACATGGGAGCACTTCCATCCTTTACGATCTGTTTATTATTGAGAAAAAGCATTTATGGGCTGAAGAAGACACAGTATTAAGCCCCAATTTACAATGCAGTTAGGAACACTTATAAAACTTTTCATCAATTCAGGTTTGGTTTTTTTTTAAAACATTGTTAATTAACAGCAAATGAAAGAGAGTGGAAGGAAAGTAGAATATTTCCGTAAATCCTGATATAAGGAAGCGCTTTATAAGGCCCTTGCTAGAAGATTTTCTAAATTTTCAATTTTAAACAAAGAAATATCTCTAAAAATCAGACTAAACCAAAGCTGTCATTTTACCACCTATTGTGCCCATCTAGCCCTGAAATCTGCCGCACAAGGCCCTGCTCTGAACAAGAATGGCTTCCACAAACATCTGAAGCTGGTTGCTACAGGAAGAGAGTAGCACTGGATCAGCCCAACAGAGGGCAATGGGATACTTTGACGTGAAGCTGCTCCATACCCTAGGGAAGATGGTAAAGCTGGTCATAGCCCATTCAGTTAAAAACTACCACCACTATTTTCAGTGACATGCCTCTATTACACACAGTGCTGCCTAACACAAAGTGAAAAGGAAGGGACAAAGCCGGGCTGAGCAAGTAGAATGCAATTAGAAAGCTTCAAGGAGTACTCACATGGTTGAATTGCTAATGTTGGCACCTGTGTTTTGGGGAGGGGGGGATGTTGTTTGTTTGGTTTTGATTGCCTACATTTGTTTTTAGGTGTGTAAACTAAGAGCCTTGAGAAAGGCCAATCTGCCAGGCACATCTGACATGAGAGGTCAGAAGCTGTGGCAGTAGCATAAGGGCTGCTTATTTGGGTAATCAGCAGGTTACACGTTTTGCAATGGGGCCTCTTAGTTTCCCCTGTCTTGGGAGCACATCCAGCTTGTGCAGGCTAAGATGAGCTCTGCTAAGCTCATGCCATTTTTAAGAGCTGTACGGGTTAGGATAAGAATGTGTAAGCAGAATAAACATATTTTGGTTGCTTTTCATTTTACCTTTGGTCTGTCTCAGAAGTCTGGCAGCAGCAGGACCAAAAGAAGATTAAAATAGGATATTCTGGAAACAATTCACATCAAGATGGAATGAAGAATCTGGGAATTATTAACCAAGCCCTATTCTTGGGAATTCAGTATGTCCGCTCATCTCCCAGGCATGCTCAGACAAGATTTCTATAACCAAAAAAACTACTTCCCAGTATTTATCTAAACAATGCATCCAGATGCTACAAGAGATTCAGACTCACTTGACTAATACATTGTGGCCTTGTCTCTGCATAAGCATATTAACAAACTGGATTATTTTACAAATTACAGTACATTCCTACATAGCGAAATAGAACAGCAGGAAAGCTCAAAATTCAAAATAGATATTTTGAAATGTGTGATGCTTTGTTCAATTGGTAGTAGGTAATTTCACAGATGTTTAGCTTTTCTTTTGTTGTAGGTTTCTCTCAAAATCAGTATCTGAGAAAATGTGAATTAACAAGCATCTGTACAGTGGGAGGATGTCCACACAGTGATTTCAAAATCATGCTCTCATTACTGCTAAAAATATAGTTTGTTATTCCAAGAAGGGATGTAACACCTCTGTAATTAGGGACTGCTCTGGCCTCAGGGGAATCCTAATAAAGCAAATTTCATACATTGATGTGCTTCCCATTGCTTCATTTCTTTGTTCTATCACCCTGTTGTTAATAACACCCTGCAGCAAAAAATGTTCATGAAGCCAAGAGCTGTCCAGATAAGAGAAAAGGTCATGATCCCCCTAGTGCGCGTTCATCAGTGAATGGACACCAATCTGAAAATAAGAGGATGCCTGTCAATATGGAATGGAAGGCAGCAGCATAACATCAAATTAAAGCCAACGAATGCTCATACAGTTGTACTGGGCTCCAACCTTAACCAAAAATCAATAGTCAACAAAGTATTACAATATGAAGTGACTGAATCACTGGGGAAGGAGGTAGCAGAGGGAGGAAGTGCATGAAAGCTTTGCAAACATTATTATACTTATATACACATACGCACACAGATGATGGAGAAGACGATGCTCTGTTGCCTCTAAATTTTAGCAGGAAGCAGAGCATTAGCTACCAGTGGTGGGAAATACAGTACAAGATGCCAGTCACGCCAGTATTGCTAATGGAGGATGCAGCAGGTACACCCCTCCTCTTACGCAAGGTCCTGAAACCAATAAAATGTATTGCACACAGCCTTCATATTTGATCACAGCCCCAAATACTAAGGGTGACTGCTGGCCATATTTCACGCATATTTTATGGCAATTCCTTTAAATAATCACAATAACAGTAAAACTTTCACAGGACACGCGATGTCAGATGGCATTATGGGAAGCAGGGAGTTTTGTCAAGGAAGGGGTACAATGAAAATAAGAATTTGCCTTTGATCTTCTTTGGTAGGATATGTTTGTGGGGAAAAACACCATGTGATTACTTTACTGTTAAGGCATCACACATATTCCAAAGCGTTTGCCTCAGAAATCTCTACATTTATCAGTAAGTTTGTGAACAACAGTAATATTGAAAATTTCTGTCACCAAGTCTAACTTTTGGCTAATGAATCTTATGCTTTCATTTTAGGCCACTGATAGCTTATTCCAAAACCGCTCACAAGCAGTTCAGAAACTCCCAAAAGCATCAGTGGAATTTGGTTCAGGCCCCAGAGACATGGGGGATCACACCATCCTTAACTACAGGCAATGCTCAAATTAAAAAGCCTTTATTTTTCCCCATGGTTTTCAAATAGGAAAAATTCCAAACAACAGAATGGCTAAAAAAAATTAAAAACATATAGCTATCCATACAGCAGGCTTGTCTGATAACTGTTTTTTCCCCGAGCAGCTGAGAAGGCAAAGAGAACCAGGGAATTTCCTACATGTACATTATTTTGTGGTAAAACAAATCATTTAAGCAGTGAGACGTTCCTCTGGTTTGGTGCTCTTCATTTTGCCCCACTGAATGTACAAGATTAATTTTGCTGCCTGAAGGCCACCCTGCACATAATTAGGCCTGATGTTGGAAAATGACCTTAATTTTATCCATCAGTTTTGTACCCAGAGTAAGTACAGGAGCACTTTATAGCCCTTAGACATCTGATGACCAAATTAAACATGCAAATCAGATAGCCGGACATCTAAGCATGATTAAATTAATCATCCCTTACTTGAATCTATAAACCTGCACAAATAATTAATTTTAACATTTGCCATTATTTCTAAAGATAAAACGCATCAACAAATTCACAGACAGCTTTGGGGCTCTTCTAAAATTCCCAGAACTTATATTTATAGCTTATCAGAGAAGCAGGGAAACTTAAGATTCCTCAGATTTTCTTCAGGGTAAATTACTGAAAAAAACCTGAAGAGGGCATTAATTAGGATAGGGCCCAGTTGTTCTAGGCACTGCACAAACCATGCAATGGTCAGCTGGATCAGATTATGAACTAAAAAGAAAGACCTAGGTAAATAAATGACAGAAAAAAGGCAGATTGCAAGGGAGACATCCCAAAAAGGGGAGAGTGGGTGCAAAGCAGATCAAATCCACAAAACTGTGTTATTACAGTTGGTTTTTTCCCTCCCCTTCAAAAATGCCTTGTATGAGGTATTTTATGGAGGCAACAATTAAGACCTCATGTTTATTCATCTGCTTAGTTGCAATATGGTATGAAGAAAATAGAAGTCGTTTCCACAACATCAAGTGAACCTATGCTTGGATATGAACTCGGTTATCTGACCTCCACATTTGTTTGGTGTGTTATGCGAGAACTATGTTGTGGCCTTTTCTTATTACCCAAGACATAAATTTACAGGACAATTATGGTCTGCAACCTACAATGCAGTGTCAGTTCCAGTAACCCAGGGACTCTTATCAAACAATTTTTTGTTTGGTTTGTTTCTTCCAGGAACTTTGAGCTCCTTCTCATTTTCAGGGCAAACTCTACCTGGAGCATATGGTGTCTCAACAGCTGCATCATAAGCAAATCTTCACTTTTATTACCCTGTTAATTAGGGTCACTGCCCACTAATAATTTAGGCAATAATAGGATATTTTTTAATCAGCCAGTCATTGCATTTAGTATTTCCTTTGGCTGAAACTGTAATAAACACTACGAAACACTTTAATTTATGATACTTCTACCAATCATAAAAGCATTTAACCTGGCCCTAAATTTTCTTTAATGGTAGCTTTCATTTCTATTATTTCAGATCTTTTAAGACTCTATAATACATGTTCTGGTAGGTGGACTTCCCTGTCATTTAGTGCATTAGCCTTGCTGGCCAAATCCACTCCTGAATAAATGTATGTCTCGTTCTCTTGCTAACGAGGATTACAGCAGAGAACTATCCTGTTACTAGAAGTGATTACTACAGTTTGTGTCGCCGTATTAGGGCAGGATATGCATTGCCTACAGAGGATGCTGTAGACCAAGTAGAACTTTCTGAAACCCTGCAGGTCACTAGTTCAGTTTGCAACCATGGGAACTATTCAGACACCCGGCTCCGCTCCTGGTGCTCAGTCACTTGGAGACAGCGGCGGCATTTGTGGGGCTGATTATAGGGTACATGATTCTTAAGAACCTCCAGGAAAGATCTTGCAGTCTTTTCAACTGAGAGCTTCAGACACTCTGCCCTAAAAAACCAGATAAGCTCAATGCTGATATTTTTGCTATTTTTATTCTGCTGTTAGACAAAAGGCCTGTGTAAACCTGTTAAAGATGACTTGTGAAAGGGGAGAAGGAGGAGCTGGTAGTATTGTGCCACATTAGTGGAAGGTCTAACTAAAGGTTTCCTTGAGTATAGCAACTAAGCAATGATGTATGCAGGATATAATGCCAGCAGCTCATCCTGACAAGCGGAGATAGGCAGAAAACCAGAGTAATGTTCCTTTCATGAGGGAGGAGTATTAACCATGAAGATGTTTTTCCACACCAGCAGGACTGAATGCATTAGGATTAGGAGCAGAGATGGGCAAAGCAAATCCTGAGAGGTAAGGAGCTTGTCAGCATGATATTGATGTCACAAGTCATGCTGATGCCCAGGTAGTAATGGCGCTATTTTTTGTATCTGATATTTGTATTAAAGTAGCTAAGATTAGGATCTCTTTGTGTTAAGCCTTTAAGCAAGGGAAAGTCTAACCCCCAAAGAGAATGCAGTCATCAATACTAAGACAAGCAAAAGCTGGGAACAAGGCACCATTATTATTCCCATTTTATAGCTGGAGAACTGAGACACTGAGATTAAATGACTTTTCACAAAAAAAAGAAATAATCTTGGGCAGAGTTGTGACATGGAGCCACATCTCCTGATTCTACAGCTTCTACTTCAACCACGTGATCAGCTGTCCTCTCTATTGCCTTATAAATAGTAATACCATATAAATGGTAATAGTAGGCAAATAACACACTGCTCACCTAAAAATCTCAAACCACTTAACAAATACTAATTGAGCCTAATGATGGCTTTGGAAGAACAGTAAGTATCCTCTTAAGTGTTCTCTTGATCTAAACAGGCAGGCACTGCCTTCCCTTGTTCCAATAATGCACATCATGTCAAGGATGCCAAATGGTCATCCTGGCATTGAAAGCATCATCCTTATTCACACTCAGGATGTAGGAAGAAAAAAGCGCGACATATGAATGAATGTCCGTAAAACTGTTAAGCACTCTGTCACTTTTACCGGATTAGAAGGCTGCTTGTGGAGTATAGCCACAATATATATCTTGACTCAGATTCCTGCCAGCCACAGAGAAATACTGCAAAAGATTGCCTAAAACAGCAGCCGCAGCAGGAAAAGGATGACAAAGCACAGGGACCCTTTAGAGCTGTAGGTCTTGTAGCCTTTCATACCTCAAGGCAAGAGGCCTCTGCTGTGCCCACAGCAATGGGGAGTGCTACGAGGCTGGACATTACTAGGGGCTGTAACTTCAACCTCAGCCATTCAAGGCAGATGCTGTGATCGTGTCTCAAGCAGATTTTTCTTCCTTAGGCTAGGGTAGGTTTCCTGTTATAACTAAAATTACACCTTAATTTATGGCTTTATTTGTCTGAGCAATGTAGGGTTAATGTCCTGTGTGAGGAAAAGTGATATTTCCTTTATTAGCACAGTGTTTTAATGTAGAGTTACATCTGTGGCAATGACCAACACCACAGGGCTGTATTTTAAGTCCTTCTCCTAATTTAACACATCAGAGCATATATTTTAAAAGATACTTCTCAGCTCGCCACAGGCATCAACATGCTGCAGATTAGAGACAAAAATCTAGGTGCAACCCCCATGGCTCTGTTTTTCCTTCCAAATGGTCAATTCAACAAGACAGAGAAGACAACATTGCATGTGTTCAGCCTGGTGTTACTCTAGAAGCGGCTTACATTGCAAAAAAGCATCTGGTAGCACCAGAGAGGTAGTGGCTGCAGGGATTGAGGGAAACTCATCTCACTCTGGATCTGATGACTTGGATGCTTTGTTTCCTCTTTCCTTTTCCAGCTGGAGGGGAGGTGCTCTGTCCTGTGAGGGAGGATTCCCCAGCAAAGTAGATGTTAAAAGTTTTTTTTCTTTCTCTGTACGCTTTACTTTTGTCAAGCAGAGCCCCAGGAGAAAGACAGACAAAGTGGGAAGAAACGTCACTAAGTAACAGACTGTTGCTCTGGAAGAGTAGAACAGATTGAGATTAATCCAGGAAGGGTTTATTTCTCTAAATGCTGTGGTAACCCCTCCAGACTCCGTGGGTATTCAAGGAATGTTATAGGACCCTTGCATTCTTCAGAGCACAGGCGGATAACAGCAGGCTCTGAAGGAGCAGGCCACAGTGAACTATGGTTCCAGTTTCAACAGCAGCTCAGCTCCAGATCCTCATGTGTTGGCCTGATGATCTACAGCAGCAAGGCTTTCCACGGGCTGATACTGGTAGAGTCTATGAAATCAGAGCTGCAGAAATATTGCTATTCAGCAGGTGGGTTGTGCAGTACCATGAGGTTGATACCAATACAGTGTAGTACTTAGGGGATGCTGGAAACTGCTATGAACTAAAGGCCCTTCTGACACATAAACAAGATAAACGTGTATTCAAATGGTCCATATATAATATGCTATAATAGGCCAACAATGCTGATCACAATAAAGCAGTTAAATAAAACTTAAAAAAATGGAATAGAAGGTTCTATATTTATACTAGATACTCCACAACTCTGAGAAAAGACTTAATTGTCATAACATTGAAGAAGCAACTGACAGTACTCTCCAACAAAACTGGTATTTATATTTCTGCCCAGGAGAGAAAAATGGAATGTTTGTTTTATGATTCAAAACAGATTGTTATTTCTGGAGATGTTAAATGCACAGAAAAAAAAACCCTATGAAATTTGTTATTATAACAAATTTATGAGCTCTTAAAATACTAATTCTGTTTGACAAGTACTACAGTGAGACACGCACAGCCATAATTACCCAAACTATATGCTATATAAATAAAGTTATCACACACTGCCTCTCTATGTGTGTTGCTCAGATCTAGACTGTCACCATCTGTGTGTAGTGAAGACAGCAAGAACTCATTTCATAATTAGTATCAGTGGAAAGTGCTGTACCACATAAGCACAGTGTTCTACATAACAACAATGTAGCTCGATAACAAGCTTAGCATGTTTAAGCATAATTGGCTAGAGAAATCAATCCTCTTCTCTGGTTTAATTGTTGTGCGTGCAAGTGAGAAATAGGACCAAACCCGAGAGAGCTCTGCTAGGTGCCTCCTTTTGCTGCAGGTTTATTTCGGCGCAAGTGCTAAGGCATGTACTCGGAAATCAAGTAAGGATGGTAAGTAAGAATGTTTCTTCACGTATTTCTGGGCAGACCATAAACAGTAATTGCAGTGAAAGGCGATTTCTCCCATCATGCCCTGTGCTCTATTGAGTTCACTCAAGATGTAATTGGAAAACAAATACAGCAACACCATCATCAGGACAGACACAAGTGCTTGTCTTGAGAACGAGCAGTTGTATAATGTGATAGGTCTTATTTCCACTGACACTCCTTATTCTTATCTAATAAAATACACCGCCACGGCCTTCGTATACCTATAGTAATAATTAAACCTCATGCATATATATTGGTGCACTGTACAGATTCACAGGGATATTTTAATAACTGTTAAATGTTAAGAATTGGTCTATGTCTGGAGAAGAGAATCT
Source organism: Vanellus vanellus (assembly GCF_965231255.1). Lineage (NCBI taxonomy): Eukaryota > Metazoa > Chordata > Aves > Charadriiformes > Charadriidae > Vanellus > Vanellus vanellus. The sequence goes on along the minus strand of NC_138916.1, from coordinate 10,955,838 downwards.
AGTTCAGCACCAAATTATTTTGTTAAGATAACATTCTCCTCCCCTCACACACTTACACAGCGCATAAGGAAGCTGGAAGTAGCAGCTAATAAAAGTGGATCTTAGTAAACAGAAATGTTTTTGGTAGAAATAGTGTGTGGCACTACAGAGTTACTTATTTTTTAACCTTTCTCTTTATACGCGTTTCCAGTGTACTCAGTGTAGTATCTGAGTGACTCGCAAGATTAAAGATGCACCAATACATTTACTATGGAGTCCATAATCTATACAAAGAAAATAAAGAAAAAGCAATTACTGGTGAGAAATTCCACACGTTAAAAATACCAGCCAACGCTTAAGAAGCTAAATTTGATGAGATTGCACATTTGATATGACTAATTTGTTCGACGGTTTTAGTCTTAACAGGTACACGGCTGAACCTGAAAGGATAATTTCAAAATAAATGTATAGCTATTAGCTGCTGGACACCACAAAAGTCATACCAGAATAGCATTGCAAAGTCAAACAAACTAAAAATATTTTGAGAGACACAGTGACACTGCCAGTGCCTGCAGCCAAGAAGCTTTTTATCTGCATCGGATGGAGTAAGCTTTTAGACTTGAAAGCATTTCTTGGCTCCCTCAAATACACCCTTTTTTTTTTTCTTTTTTTTTTTTTTTAAGGCTGCAAGCCTGTAGGCACAATGTGTAACATGCAGCTGCACAGGAATCCATTGCAATTTAGCATTATTCATAGCCACCTATCTGATATGACAGTGCTGTTAATCATGTCACACCCACTAGCTAACATGTAGATGTTCATGCAGATGCATTTAAAACTGCACAGTGGCTTTAAATGAACAAACCATTTTCAATACAGATACTGCGAACAATGCACCTCTCTTACAAATGTTCGTGTTGCAAAGGCTCCCCCCCCCCCCCGCCCCCACCCCTCTGCTGATAAATAGAATTCTTAATATTTACTACAGGAAGTGCAAACATAGAACTTGTCAAGTAGCATTTAGCCCTGCTTATACTACCACAATTATTTGGTTACCTTCTCCTGTCTGCTTCCTGTCTGCTAAGTGTGATGCTTTTTTTTTTTTTCTGCCTAATATCCTGTGAAGGTGCCAATTACCCTGCTGCTTATCAGCTGAAAACTATGCTTTGTGCAAAGGGAGCATCAATTATTTGTGAGCAGAGAGCAAAGCCTGTTTGAATCATAATGATAGGATGCTGGGGCTTCCAGCAAATAGAACGTATCAAAAGGTAACATAAATCTAATAAAGTGTAGGTCATAAGGGATCATCTCAGAAGTCCACACTTCAATCTTTAATTGTTAAAATTATGTTAGTTTTGCAGAAGGCAAGTCTGTGAGTGTACATGAGTTTACTATAGCTTAATAATGGAAAAAAAAAACACAGCAGAAAATATATTTTCTTCAAGCAACACTGTCTTTAAGATACATGATTTCTTCCACTCAATTCATTCAAATCATTAGGCTTTCTACTTCGGTGCTGTTGTTTATGCCTTGATTCTACACTGATAAGCATTTTGCAGCAAACCCTCCTTGGTCTCAGCCAGACATAAACATGCTGCAAACCTGTAATCCTCTGCAGATTGCAGAGAGAGGCTGTAAAATGATTTTGTGGGGACACCGGTCTCTTTATTTGGTATCAACATTGCCTTTACAAGCTTTCCCCCCCTCCTTTCAATTTCAGGCAAGCTTTTGTACATGGGGGGATATGGGACAGAAAGATTAGGTTATTCCTTGAACTACCTCTGTAAGGTCAACTCTTTATATGCTTTTGAAACCCAATTTGAAGGGCTTGTCCCTACTTTTTCCTCAAGGATTGTGATTCACAAGGGTTACTACAAGAGACCATTATCTTATCGTAACACCTGCTCCAAGTGGTGGGACTGCAGGGTAGCTCCCGCAAACCAGTTTCTTTTCTATTACAAAACTGCTTACCTGCTGACTGACACAGTCTCATTCAAATGATGTACAAGTGTGTCCCAATCATTTATAGGATTATTGTGCTCTTCTTTCATGAGGCTAGTACCCACCCCCCACCCCGACTCAGGTCAGAAATCAGGAGATGGTGCTTCTGTGGAAGATCCGACAACTCAGAGTGGCAACACGTAAGGAATAAATATCACACTGGTTTCTACAGCTACAGCAGCATGGGAGTCTTATTTTGGATTATTACCCTGTTACTAGGAGAGCAGCAATGCTGCTTCTTAGAAAACTGTTGGAACTTATTAAACTACTCAGTGCAGAATAGTACTTTTAGGTCACTGAGCCTTAGGCAAAAAGCTTCCTAATTCCTGAAAAATTCCCGCTTCTTAACGAGTGCACAGAATCCTATATTGGTACTGTAAGAGAAAAGTAGTGGTGTCAGTCTCAAAGGACTCATCTAAAACGCTACGGTATTAACAACATGCATATGCACGCGGATATGAAGGCCAGCCTCTAGTGACGGTCATCATCTGGCAACAGCTGTCACATGATGGTCAGAGGCATGAGAGATGCTTGAAAAACCCACAGCAGCAGATGCGACACAAATAGCGTGATGGAGAAAGAAGCAGAATGAGGCAGCTGAGGAATGGCGCCTTTTTCTGCCTCGTCTCTGCACATCTCAGATCAGCCTACAGTGTTCTGTGATCAATTATTATACCTGCAGGTCTGCTTAGGGATCTAAAGAAATTCAATACTTTCAGCTGCAGCTTTCTTCCCAGCAATTGCAGGCCTCTAGCTTCCAGAAAATGCACCCCACACACCATTTTGTAACCCTGTGCCCCTCGCAGCTAAGAGCACGCAGGGACTCTTTGTGCTCAGAGAAAATACTGGTGCTGACACCCATTAATCACTGGTGTTCTTCAAAGGAGCTGATGGAAAAGTTTCTTCCTCGTGTTACTCATTTCAGTGAGTACTCAACATTTTCCACTTCCAGTGGTTGTGAGTGAGAGGGGCACATACTTCCCTGTCAGAGCACAGCGACCTCCCATCATTTGCCCAGTATAGTTGATTATTCCTCTACTCTGGCACAGCACTCGGAGTACAGCCATCGCCGCTATTGCCATGCCTTCACCTCTACTCTTCTGTATTACCTTTGGAGGAATTTACCAGGACATGGGATTAGCCCCTGCTGAAGTCCTCAAGTCACAGCTTGTAACTTGAGAAAATGGCCCCCAAAGTCAAAGCACGACCTGCGCTATAAAACTTCGCAGGAGAGTAAAATGTGTTGCTGTAGCCTCTGGTACCTGCTGCTCACAACATATAATCCTCATGTGGCCCCAGAGACCCTCAGCTCTCTCATTTTGGGAGGGATTTAAGAGGCTTGGGCAGAGCCAGGCTGACAAGCTCATAGGATGGGATGTTATTTCCTATAAGCGAGCATCTATAGACCCACAGATTCTTTCTGCTGCCCAGCAGATAAAAGATGGAAGGAATTGCATTTCTCTGATGTGTCCTGAGGATAGCTCAGTCCCCTGGTTTGTAGCCCGGCTGGGACAGGGGGCTGCAAACCAATAACCTGTGTCACAAAGCAACCCAGTCATAAGAGAAGTTATCGAGGCCACGGTTTCCAAGGCTGCAGTACCTAAAGTGATATTCAAGCCATTTCTGAGCGGTACACAAATAGTCTGTGGACAGCTGACTGCTTTCTCCTGGCGTTTACGCAGCTTGGCCCAGGACCAGGACTAGCAGTTATTGTTGCCGCAAGTAGGGATAGCCAAGAAAGCTAGTTAATATAAATAATAAAGATACTAATTAATATCAACAGTGAAAAACCACAATCTTATCAGAGAAACAATTCTTCAACTTACACAGCCTTGTTCAATTCACAATTTCTGGGAAAGGACGTACAGTTAGACAGACCTTGCCGTGACTGTGAAAGTCAGCAAATCTGAGTAAAAGGGGAACTTCTAAGACACAGGACATCGCAGCTATTAAATACAAGCGCTTGTATACACAAATGCAACTGGGCAGCCTGGTAGAGTTCAAAATACCACCTGACCCACACAAAAGAAAACTTGTAAACAGAGCATCAAAATTTGGACAGCCTCTCTGATCATGGAGTGCATGGTCTGTTGCACACCCCAGCTGTGTCCCATTGTGTCCAGTCTGATATTCTTGCTAATACCACGTCTAGCTCTGCCTTTAACTAGAAAGCAGGGAAGTAAAACCGCATCAACTAGGGCCAATGAAATAGAAGATCCAAATACAAACAGCAACCTAATCTCCGCATCTCACCTAAAATGCATGTTGATTACAACAGCTTTAAAGGAGTCAGTCTTTGAGAAGTTGGCTTGATTTTTTCACTCCAATATGACATTTCGGTAATCCTTTCTAGACAAGGCAAGTTCACTTTGCACACAGTGATGACAATGGGCTATAGCATTACCACATCTGGTGTGACAAGAAGGCTCCTCTCACACTCTGCTCAGGCTCTTCTCTGCTGCTGAAGGCTGAAACTCTGTTGCTTTGGGGACCCTGGTGAAGCTGTGGCAGATCTGACAGCAACCAAAGTGCCGCGCCAGAGCAAGCATTACGTGGCTCTCCCTGGAGGCACACAGGAAAATCTCTCCTGGCCTCATCCTCAGCCTCTGTAGGGACAGCATTCAGAGGGATAAGAAAGGAAAGAACCTTTGCACAGTGTGCCTCTCTGGACAGTATTAATTTCCCAAGGATGATGTTAATCAGAAGGGTAGGACTAATTGAAACATTAATCCACAGCATGGACAGTAGGGGATCATGAAGCCAAGTTAACAAAACAACTGGATTTAGAAGCCTTTGAGATATCTGAAAAAAAGTGGTCACACAGAAGATCTTGCCTTATCATCTGCCCTAGCTAATTCTTGAGGCGATCCAGGAAAAAGTCTGGAAACGTTGAAGAGTCAAAAATGACAGAATGATGTCTTTTCCATCACAGTCCTTATTTTTCCCACATAAATCCAGGCAATTTCATTTCAAAGCTTTATCTACTCTATCATAGAATTTGAGGATAAACTTAGTCTTCTTGGCTGATGGCTGGTACAATTAGTCCCAGACTGACAGCAAATGTTTATCAGGTTTGAAATATTCTGGTTCTGCTATTTCTGAGGTACAGGAATGAAAAGTTTAACACAATTTTGCTTTATCTGAAAGTTCATCTAAAGAGAAAGAATATAAAAGGAAAGCAGGGTTAACCATTTTCTAGGTCTATCTCAGCGTATAAACTTTCCCAGCTACCTGCAAAGAAGATTATAAATCCTTCTCACTGGGCTTACACCTTCCGTTCTGCTGACACTCCTTTACGCAGCCCTGTGGCCCTGGAGGTAAATCCTTTTTTCCCCTTCCACCACCAGTAAGAGTGGATGTACCCTTCCTCATGTCTACTGGATGGGGCAGGAAAGGGAATGCACCCTCTTGGTTGCATTTCATTCTTCCATACTGTTTTGTGGATGATGATATCACTGATTGGAAACAGTGACAGACACCAGAAAGGAAGGGTTGCTTTTGCTGTTCATCTGAGCTGCCTTAAGATCTCTGCTCTGAGTGACAATCTCTGATCACATTGTGAGAGGACAGAAAATCTCTTCAAGGAATTGAATCAGGTCACGTAAATTAGACATTTGCTCAGACTTGTCCTCTGTGGGAGCCCATCTCTTCCTCTACAAAAATCTTGAAAGACTGGCCTCATAGCTTAGGCACTTAAGATAGCCCCCAAGAGGGCTTATATGAAAATCCAAGTGAATTTTCCCTAATACATGGTTCCCTTTCAGTTACAACTGATGTTTAATATCACAGCAGTCAAACGACAAAGAAAAACCAGGGAAAATACTTATATTAATGCAGCTGCAGCTACGTTGAAAGGTAACATGAAGAAAATATTTGTACACAAAAGCCAATAAGAAGTCACCCCTACGAGCAAGTCAGCAGTGTTCACCCTAAACCCTGGGGCTTAAAGCAACCCCCTTGCTGTCCTGCCAAGGAGGAGAAGGTTTGAGCACTCCCTGCATGCTGAAGACATCAGAGCTGGCAAAAGACACTGTTTATCCCATTTTCCCTCTGCAGCACTTATATCGAAGTAGAGCTGGTGTTTCTGAAGAGGGCAGGGCCCTCATTTGTTCCCCTCTGCCCAGAGGTTTGTTTTTCAGGAGAGGCTCAGAGGTGCTCCTTGCCTCCCTGCCAGTCAGCAGCCACATCAATAGTGCATGCTTCCAGCTGGCACTTCTGAATTCACGCACTGTGGTTTCTGGAATTTATAGGAGATTTGGGGTCCCAGTTGTCCTGTACACGGTAAGATGACCAACAAGAAAAAACCACAACGGAAACACAATGGCTCAACTTAAGATAGCAAAAGAGCAGAGGAAATTGCAACCAGCATTATCAATGCTGAAATAAAATATTGGGCAGAATTCAGCTAAAAAGATAGACCAAGATGTGTAGCTAGGTTTTTATTTCATCTGCACTGATTTCTCTCTATCTCAAGCATTTTGTATGATGTTTTAAAGATACAAAGGTTGACCACATCATAAAATAAGACTCTGGGTAGCTTACACTGTCCAGCACTTCTGTTATGACTGTTTACTGTCTTACGAGTTGACAGTTAATTAGAGCAGACTTATAAAGAAATATATAACAAGTACCCATGCTTCAAAATACAGTTTCTAACTGTCTCATTACTTCAGGTGCAAGTCTTTAGTATAGTAATCCATAGTGCTAATAGCGCTAAGATTTGCTTATGTTTAGGAACTCAAAAGCAGATCAAGATAACAGGTCTGGGTTGGGAAAAGTTATTTCCCTGAGGTACTGTTCTGTCCGTCTCATGGATCCTGGTGACCCTAAGCTAATTATTACTTATAGTAAGAACAGTATATTTGGCTAAACATTGAAAACAGAAATTTTAAACTTTATAGAGTTTGCAGACAGTCCCTGGAGTGTTACAGGACACTAAGGATAAATGCCAAAGAGAAATTTTTTATCTCTCCTTTTTCCCCTTCTTCCACTCTGAAACAATCATCAATTACCCTTATCCACTAGCACCATCTCATCTAAGTTCATTTTCAAGATGAAGTTTCCTCGTTGGATGGTGGCTGTCCAATCCTCTTTCTGTCCATCATGGACTGCTTTAGCGCTGTCCCCAGATTGACAGCCTGAGAGCGAATCAATAATAATTATCAGACTGCAACCACAGCGAGCTGTGTAATTCTGTGATGGGATAGCACTGAACAAACAGCCCCACATCTACTGCCACAGCTTTAAATATGTGGTCCAGGGCTGTCCATTTAACTACTCTGATCAGGTGGTTACTAGTAAGCTGTTGGCCTTTTTTCCATTCCAAACATAAAACCTTTAAAAATTGCCTGCTACTCTAACACAACCATGCCACCTCCTGCCTTTTGCTATGTAAAAGCTGTTTGCCAGCAGATGTTAAATAAGCCCATGAAACAGAACAACACATAACTGAAGAGGAAGAATAGCCTAGTTTCGGATGTGAGCATGGACGCAGCACTACAATAAAAGTGATAGGCGTTTTTCACACTGTGCGAATGAGAAAGGTCTAAGGGCTTTTCCAGGTGGCAACAACATTGCTGGCTCAGCTGAGATACTGTAGTCATCTTAGTCTCATTGGATGTACATACACCCACCAGATGTTGTCCAGCTGCCCTAGCAATGAAGCAGCTGGACTGATGGCGAAACAGGCTCATCTTTTCCTGGGGAGAACATCCTAGGGATCTACAACATAAGGAAAGGCATGTGCATGTTGTGCCATATACTCTAGGAAAAAAGAAATCGAGTACATACACAGGCAAATTAGTACTGAAATTGTTTCCAAATCGGTTTTGAGTCTTAAGAGCAAAACTAATGTTCTGGAAGCACTACAAGGTATGAAACTCAGGTGTAGGGAAAGGAATAATGTGAAAAGGGCACTGGTCTAAAATGGATAATTTTGACAAGATCCAGAGGTATAATAGAAGCATAAAGTAGCACAAGATAAGGAGAAAGAATAGCTTTTATATAACCACCATGTGGAGCAGAGATTGGTAGGCTTTTAGAATGAAGCCCAGAAACTGAAGACGGATGACTTAAAAGGACACAAAAAATAAACACTAAAAGAAGCACCATCTGTTAACCAACTGTAAGAAATGTGGAATTAAGATTTGTTAGCAGATAACATGACTAATTGCCAGACACAAAGAATAGGAAATTCTAAAATTACACAAATACATAGATAAACACTAACACCATGTTGTTACTAAAATGGAATAAAAGATTCTTGACACAATACATTTACTGTGGTGTTTATAGAAATATAAAGTAAAAGAATTGCAAGCTGATTTAATACTGCATTTCTTCAGGTTCACTTCAGTATAAGTCCAGATGTTTCTTGCAGTCTCAACAACAAACCAAGTCGAGGCATCATGACTTGTCAAACCAGTATGAGGACATCTGAGGGCCAAGTGCCAAAGACCAATCTATATTATTGACCCCACAAATGTTAACACGTAGCTGGATAGAAGTGGAGATCTACTAAAACATTAGGCAGGAAACAAGACAGCTTTTAAAATATATGCACTTATGAAAGACATTGGATGTTAAATGGAGAAACTTCATCATGAAAGAAGAAATTCAGTAAATCTTAGTCAACAACTTGGCTCCTCCAGAATTCGGAGGACATGTTGAGTGTGTTTAGGATGTGGGCACTAGACGCTGGTAGAAAGAGTTAGAAGTTATCAAATGTAAGCCAACAACTGTGAGGAAAAGAGGACTTCCCAGAGAAACTTTAGAAGCAACTTAAACGTACTGTCATATGGATTGCACTGGTACAAGACAGACAAGGTAGGTTGTCTCAAGTAGATGACAGGAGAATCTGTTAAAATAGCTTTACAGACCATACTTGAAAAATATTTGAGACTCTCATCAGTGCCTATTAAAAAGTATGCTAAAGCTCCCAGTACCTTCATTCTTACAAGACCAAGGGTACAGTGACATACAGTGTAGAAACAACATTTTACTAATGGATCAAGAAAAAATATGTTGAGTAAAAAGGGGCCAGTGACAACAAACAAATCTGTACTATAAGTGTTATAGAATATATCAATATAAGTGTTATATAATATAACTATAATGATAATTATTATGAAAATGGATTATGAAGAGCTCCAGCAATTGGGGGCCAATAAATAGTTTAACACAAATAAAACAATTCAAACTGTAGTTCAAATCCTCCCTGGTTGGATTTCCAGCTTTATGCCTTGCTGAAATTCCCTGTTTCTATGACCAAGTGAAAACCTAGCTGAATTATTGCCTGGTTAGCAATCAGAAAAAAAAAAAAAAGGTTGAGAAAAAGCTTAGTGCTTCACAAGGACGCAAGGACAGTGAAAAAATGGCCTAGTCAGTCATAGAGCTGAAGGTCAGGATGTGGTCTTGAGTGTTATCTACCATTGCTAGATATTGGAAATCCTTATAAAGAGTCAGAAAGGTGTTGCATATTATGTGAGAGGTTTAACAGCAGTAAAGCTATTATTGCAGGAGCAATTTCTGAAAGCCTAACAGAAAATCTAACTCTTTAGTTCCAAACACAACACAAGCTTATCATGCTTATCGTTGAATTCCCACTGGAAGCTCCCCAAATTCTACCTTCTCTTGTGGATTTTTTTTTTTTTCAGTGATTTTTTTTTCTTTTTGCAGAGAAGTGCTTACTGCCTTCAAACATACATAGCTGCTTACTTTCTACTGGCAAGGAAGAAATTAAATGAAACAAGCCAGGGGCAGGATATTAATGCAGAGTGCATTAAAAGAAAAAAAATGATGGTATGAACAGGGTAGTGACTGATTTATAAAATCAATCACATACTTTTGGCTCAATGTCATGTTATAAAAAGAAAAATAACCCTGTTTACATGAACAGGATGATTAATCACTGTTTTCCTACTATTTAAGATAGGCAATTTTTATTTCCTTTTTCTTTCATATTATTTGTAGGCAGTAACACAGTTGTTTTATAATATAAATGTAATAATTGCATTCTGATTATAGTGAATTTAATGCGCTTCTGTAGTTAAAAGGTCTGTCAGCAGCAATTTTGAAACACACTTTCAGGCATTCTAAGTAGTCATAAAAATTCAATATTGGATGAAACTTGACTTTTATCAAGTTTAATCAAAGCAGCAAATATTACAAACTTGGACATAATGTCTGTAAATCACATTGTACAGCACTAGACTTCACGGCAAGCATTTGGAGCTGGGTTGTTCTGTAGTAGTTCTTTTCATATGCATGTAAACAAATTGGCAAATTTTCAAGTCATTAAAAATGTGACTCTCAAGGTGCAGCTGTTAATTACAAATTTGCAAAAGTTTATTACTAGTGTAAAAGACAGTTCTTTTTATTCTTTGCCAGCTCTGAAAATTGCAAGATAACACCCATTATTGATATTTCAAATCAACACTTTAAGACATTTTACATTTTGAAAGTCAATAAATCTGTACAGACTGTCATAACTAACACCTTTACTTCCATTTCCTGGGATACATACAAAAGAGAAATTAGAGAAGGAAATACAGAAAAGTACTGTGAAAAATAATGGCATTGGAAATTTTATCAAGACCATGGGGTGTCCATGCAAAAAGAGTCTGATGTCAGCGTTTTATAGGTCCTGCCATACTATTGCCACAATTAATAGCGAATAATAGGCATAATCCTCACTCTGATCTGAAAATGTATACCTATCTCACCTGCACCAGTGCGGAGATGCCCATAGTAAATATGTAAATTTTTAAATACTCAGTACAGCTCCTTTGCATAGTGACTTTTGTCAAAACCTAGAAATTATTATAAACTTCAGCCTGAAGAAGAGACAGCAGAATTGCAAAAACTTCATAAAGTCTTGAAAGGAATAATGTCTAAGGAAAACTATCAAACCCTCAAAATTAGGTACTGCAGCCTCTTCTTGGGTTTATTTCCTACTCCCATATCACAAAACTAATATTAAACACAATCGTTTCTCACTGTAAAACCTTAACACCCTCTGTGTAGCTAAATGCCAGCTTTATATTAAACTCTGAGCATTCTTTCACAGTGGGTCTTGTTCTAGGCATACTCTCTGAAATACCTTAGGAGACTGGCTCTTGCAGAGAACAGAAATCAGTCAACCAATGCATCCTAGTTTGATGGACTTCGAAACACAAAAAAAGGAAGTTAGTCCCTGAGGGTCTTATAGATACCCAGGATGAGGACAATCGCCATGAAACCCATTTTGACAAGTGACAAGAACCACTGAAGATCCTTCTATGGTTGGTCCAGATATGAGAGACAGCAGCAGAAAGATTAAAAACTGGCTGTGAAGAAGACCTAGAAACTGGACTGCAGGGAATCATGCACAGAGATGAGGGAGTCTGAGAAGTCAGCCTTTCCTTTTCTTTCCTGAAGAATTCCCAGATGACAATTAAGAAGCATATGAGAACCTCTTAGAACACGAGGAAGAACAAGACTTCAAACCTGCAGCTGCAGTGAAGACCCAGTGTGTCATCCCAGTAGATCATCTCTATTTTCTAAACCACAGAGTGGTAAGCATTAAGGACTTAGATGAAGCTCCTCGGCAAGCCTTGTACTACTGAGAAATGGAGACCAACAGGGTGAGAAAGTCTGTGGTAAGTGCAAGGATATAAGAGCATGTGGACCACAGTACTATCTGCACTACCTCTTCTTTGGTGAAATGCATGGAGGAAGTTCAGCATTTAAAGGTGGGCTGAGGAACAGGCTACATCATCTTGGTTTTATGTATGTGCTGTGAAAATGCATTTTCTAGCATTTCTTCACTCCTTAGGTTGCAAATGTTCACATTTACTTGTACAGAACTGCTCCTTCTAGAGACAATATTCTAAAAGCATTTTAAAATTATTTCTCCCAATCTGGGAGAAGACACTGACATAAATGTTATTAGTAAAAATGATTTTTTTTTTTATTTCAAAGAAGATCATGCAAGATTTAACAAAATAATCAAGTGGTATGATATTCTAATGAAGAGTATTAATTACACAGTGTCATTTTCAAAGAAATTTTTAGCAATCTATGAACTGCTGTCAATCAACAAGCACTATATAGATGTACTTGAACTTCTTGATGGGGTTTAGTTGTCAGATATTTTGAGAGAAAAGTCTTAGCTATTTCAGAATCATGCACAATTCATTCAGGTGGTAGGACAACAAAGGCTTATTTCCTCGTAATGAAGAATATAAAAACTTAATTAAATTCTTATCCGCGGTGAAAGCACTCCTTTCAAATTAGAGATCATTGACTACCAGCCTATGCTTGCATAGTTAAAATGAGAGTATATTAAAAAAAAATACCAAAATAAACACACATATACTATCAAAGTTAACTGATTAAAAGTCCATTGATTATTATATTAACAACATTTTACATGTGTTTAAAGAAGAAACATAGTCACTTATAGAAAACCTGTACATTGCCATTTAGCACACGTGAGCTTCTGTTGGTAGATCATTTATACCTTTTATTATCTATTGTTGCTTTTGAAGACTATCTTTATGATAAATCTGTAGAAAAAAAATCATTAACCTTATCACGCAGACTTCTTTTTATTCTTCGTTTTCCTTTCATTTTAAACTTTCAGAGCATACGATTTGCTTCTGTAACATCACCTCCCTCCCTGTTGCTGGTAGTGTTATTAAATTAAAATTATTCTCCTTTTCTATTAGAAACATTCTTCACTTATACTGTCACTTAGAGTTATCTTTGTATATTGCCAATGTAAGTGTTATCAAAAAGAGAAGGGGGCGATAAAAAGAAACCCCCAAGTCTAAGAAAATGATTAACATGTAATTGTGAGCAAAACACATTTTTATTTGAATACTGCAGATTGCTGGCAGTCTCAGCTCAGATGGCAGGAATGCATCTAAGGAAACACGAATATCAGTTATGACTCCCACCTGAGATAAACAAGCTTTGAGGACTTAAATGATTTTACAACAGTTTCCTTTTGATAGCATTGACCATGACTTCTGTGGTCAGCATGAAGCATTTGTCAAGGTGGTTTCAAAAGGTTTTCTTTCTCTCTCAGGCAAATCTAAAGGGGTACCAATCCTCAATTACTTCCAATGAGATTTGGAGTCATCAGTCAAATACAAGTTCTGCATTCATCAGTCCATGAACTATGAAGTTGGAAAGTCTATGCTCAAACTTGTCTATTGTTCTAATCTGGGAATCTGAAGTCTGTTATTGTCATGGAACTTCACTAAATACTTGTATTGCTTATATACTATTTTTCTTTCCTATTTCTGGGAATTATCTACTCCTGGAATAAACTTTGGGGCAAGAACAGCTTTGTCATTTCATGTGATCAAGCATCATCCTGAAGTCCAAGAGCACAAGGCGCAGCTTTCATTGCATTCTTACAGATTTCGTTTACAAATAAACGGTCGTTATGTGGCTACATCTTTGCAGTGGCATTTAACTGAGTTGTGTGTGAATAATTTCTCATGACAGCAGTACAGAATTGCTGATGGTAGGTATTTCACAATGCTACTTAGGGCTCAATAAAACTGCAAATTATCTTTTTTAAATTCAGGGAAACATCCTAGATTTAACCTAAACTTGGATCTCCTATCAAGAGGCATGCTGGAAAATCTTATTCAAAGACTGATAAAAAGCAGAAGCTGCTTAGAACTTTCAGGTTAAAGAAGCATCACAAGATCTTATGCAAACAGCACTGTCTCTCTTTCAAAACATAGTATTTTATGTATTGATTCATTTGTTGACTTGTCTGAATTATTTTATATACTCATACCAACTGACAAAGAGAAAATGCAGAGAAAAAAATAGAAGAATTTTTTTAGATAGAAAGAATTCCATTTAAGCGTAATTCCCCTGATAGCATTAATTTGGTAAAAGCCTTGGTACATGACCCAATCCTAACCTTATATTGAGCAGTCAAAGATAGCAAAAAAATTCATTGTCAATTCCAAACTGCAATTGCACTTGTTTGCCACCAACAAAGGCACCTTATATCACGTGCACAAAGTAACTAATAAGTGCCTGATAGAAGTTTTGACTTCTATTAGTCTAGCCAAGGCCAGAGCAATTTTCTGGGTTTGAATGTCCAGGGTTTACTTGGATTCCCCTGAGGATGAGCAGGAAATACCATTAGACAAAAGATGCTCTGTGCCTGAACTGCTGCTTCTGCATTCAGTGCCATTGCACTGCTCCAGCTGCTCTAGCCTAGCTACTAATAACGGTTTTGTATGCCAGCCCTGGCTCCCAATAAAGACAAGGACATTATTCTTAAACAACATATGAAAGTGTGATAATCAAGACACTGCATTCAGTCCTGGTGTATTTATACGAGGATTTTGATAGCACTACTTCTCCAGATTATATCACAGTCTTTTGTTCAGGTGCCACAGTAATACTTGAAGGAGTGTAATTTGCAAACAGGCAGATGAGGACTAACTGTTAACACCTGTGTTGCCACATTTTTAATGTATTCAGGATTCAGTGAAATTATAACCACACTAACACAGAATGAGTGACAATTCTAGAAACCTTAGGCTGACCAGTGAATGCACAAACCACCCACCTGATTCAAAGTCTGTGTAACAAGCACTGACTTCAATGGGATTTGAATCAGACTTTCCAGGTTTACTTTGTTAACTATGAATTGCCCACACTACACTGGTATTGAAAAGTACAGTCACTTTCAGCCAACCCTCTTTCTCCCATACCTTGCAGGGTTTATGGTGTATTGTAGGTTATTACTTGTTTTTATTAAATCCATTTTGAAGCCCAGGAGCTAAATCCTAAAGTCCTTGCCTAGTCCTTCCCTTCTTCCCCCAGACAAACATCCCCACTGCCTGCAATGGGAGCCTGAAATCAGCGGAAGTAGAAATGATCCGAACAGCTTAAATTTAACATCAGCTTTTTGTTAACTGATTTATCATGCAGTACATTTATTCACTGGATGAACATACTTTACAGTAGTGTTACCCTGTACGAGCATTAACAAGGAGGGAAAGGATTATATACAGAACTTTTTTACTTGTTCTGTAAATTTGATCGTGAAGTGTTTCCACCAGAGGAGATTTTATTGAAGCTATTACTTATCTGGTGATTCAGTCAGTGCAAACCTATAAGATCTGCAAAGTTTACAAGGTGCTAAACAAAACCCAAACCAACCAGATTAACTGGGATAGCATTATCGCATATAATAAAACCCTAAAATCTATCTACAAAGTATGAGTCCTGAACATTTAGGATCGAAGACAATGTTTTATATTTAGAGGGTCAGATAAAATAAGATTTTTGCCTTTCCTTCCTGGAATCAAATTTGAATAGGAATTGTTTATTAAGGTTTGAAATCCTGAATTAAACAGTAATTCCTCTAAACGTACTGGAAATAATTATTATTAGATAATTAACACATGCAGTCCTCCACTAAGAACAGGGTTCCAGTTGTAGGGAATGCTGGAGAAGCAGCTGTTGTCTATCCTGTGCAGGCACTGTTGGAACTAAATGAGCTAGACCACCACATTTTCCACATCTATTACTTTAAAATTATTTCTATTACTGAACTCCTTGCCATTCTGTAGTATGGTAAACCCATCTCTTCCTCATCTGCCATAGCCTTGTGTCTACTTCATCAGTAGCTCCCTGCATCTGAGTATGTGAAATGCCTGAGGACTTATTTTAAAGAGCGGTATCTGCGCGTAAAATACAATAGATAGCTCTGCATTTTCTCATCACTGGAGTGGTGCAAAGAAATTCTGTAACTTATCCCACGGCACACAGAAAGTCTCTGTCAGTTCAAAGGGCTGCACAGGGTTCTCCCAAGCCTTTTTGTCATAAGGACACCATTCTCCTTACACGGGACTGAGCAAAGTGAGGGACTCGTGCTGCCTTTTTTACATGATCTCTTCCACCCACATCGTGCAGGAGGCTACGCTGATGGTCCCAGAGCTGCTCTATGCTACCATGTGTAGTGTAATGAGATGGGCTACTATTCTAAATTGACGATTTCCCTTGCAAAGAGGGGGGGTAATGACACTGAAGGAGGCTGTTTTCCATTTGATAAGGTGTTTTCTCTTATGTTGAACATAGCGAGTGTTTAACAAGGGACAAAACTAGGATAAGGAAATTGGAACAAGTCTCCTTTGGCTGAAATAACACTCAGCTGGAACATTCACAAAAATATCCACTCAACTGAAACAAAACCCCCAACATTTTCCACACTTTAAAAAAAAGCATTTTTAGATATCCTTGAGCCTAAAAAAATCTGTTCATATTACTTCTTATACATTTGCTCCTGGGTACAAGGGAAAGGTAGGGCTCTTCATGTTTACAGTCCTTGCCAAATGGAAGGGGAATGAGGGACGTTATTGCATAAAACTTCCCCCCGAACCTGCTGCAGTTACATCAAAGCTGTAAAAAAAGAATGGACACACATTGACTCACAATTACCTACACGTTTTTGATGAATGCCAACACCTTCAGGGAAAATCAGAACATTTTAATAGACAAAATCCTTTCAGTCCAGTGTAGTTGCTTTAGAAGTTCATCACTTGCATGTCTATCACAATGTTGGAAAACTTTTTAAAGAAGCAATGATAAGTGAAACTGTGAATAAAATTGGTTAAAATTGAACCTCGTCAATCAGCTGACAGAACAGAAACATGCCAGTTAATTTCCAGAAGCCTTTAGGCATGTATTTATTACTTGATTTCTAATCAAAATTATATACAGAACAGGAAAAAGTGCAATTACTGGTCTGTTGTAATACAAAACAAGTCCAAAAAGCTATGGATAGTTGCAGCTGCACATTTATAAACTAATATACTTACATGCTGCCAAGACTAATACAGTTTATTTGATTTCTGGCTGCAAAACCCCAATGATATATGTTAACCTGGATATCTGATTTTCAGCAAGGATACCTAAGTACTATTTAACATTGACAGTTATAGATAGCTTAGCATTTAACTGGAGTCTCCCTTGACCTCAATTACCACATTAAAATATTGTTAACAAATTTAGAGTCAAATTGGCATTTATTATACAAGATTAGGTTCACTCTGAGTAATTTACATATTGTCACCAGGACTGCCAACTGCTTACATCTTCATGTAGTTTGGGGAAAGCAGCCAATGTTAATACTAGCAGGGTAGATGCAATGACAAATAATAAAGTTTTATGCCCACAGCAAATTGGAATTTCCCTTTCACAGCAATGGACAAGTACACACTGTCTACATCCTTTATACCACAATTTAAAGAGTTCATATGTACCTAGAGGAAAATTTCCATAATTTTTGACCCATAGTTTGAAGTGGTCTATGTAACACTGTACGCCTGATGCTTTTGTGGCAGTGATTGTTTTGTTAGGTATTTCAGTATTAGTGTTTCATCAAGATCAGTATAGCAGATAACATAATCCTCAGTCTGTTTTCCATATTTTTGCATGCTTATGTGCCCACAGTGACGTATGAAAGATGAGAATGAAAGTGTGTGCATGTTTACACACGTATGAAATACACGACAGTAAAATACATATGCATATGTTTCACTTGTGCCTCTTAGATTAACAGGTTTTCCAATATTTTAGAATTGATGATTGTCTCCTGTTTCAACCTGGTTTTGTGCCCCTTTTAGTCATAAGGGAATAAGTCACACAGCATTAGTAATCTAACTTTGATCAGCCTTTGTAGTCCCATGAGAAAAAGTCATGAAGGCTCTGGTCAGTTTACAGTCAATCCCTAATCAGACAAAATGCCTAATGATTTCAGTAATGATTTTATAAGGACTCTGGGATTTGTCCTACTATTATTAAGCGATGCAGAAGAGGGATCATAAAGTACTTCCAGTTTGCCCTCAATCTAAAAGGGTATTTAGTGCATTAGGGTAGGTCTCGCAAGAAATGCTTTTTTAAAGGCAGATTCTGTAGTGGAGGAGATTTCCAAGGTATGTAATCCCTTTAGCAGAAACATCAATTTATCTCAGCATGCTGTAAAAACCATGATAGCAAACAAAACTACAAATGCAGAGATCAGTTTCTGCCTGATATTCAATCATAAGTGCTTTCTGAGACTTGCAGACACTGACTTTCTGTGCAATTCTTTGGTTGCTTCTAAAAAAAATTCTTAGCTTAATTTCATTGTAAATCTTTGGAATTGCATGCAACTATCTGGCTAGTCCACTCAAATTGCTTACTTTAATGGTTGCATATCTGCAATGCTTTCATTCTAGCTTGCCCAACTCTGTAGATCTACCATTTCTTCCTCTTGCCTGTATGTTCTTTTTTTTTTTTTTCTTTCTTTTTTTTTTTTCTTTTTTTTTTTTAAGAGGGGGAAAAAACAGCTTTAGGATAAACTAAAGGGAGAAACTGTATGGAAGTTCACAGAGGTCCTCAAAGTACTTTATCTGCCTGAAGACATTTTCTACATGAATCAGTCAGAATCTGATGATCTTTCTGAAGAATACTTATCACAGAATTCCCTAAAGACCTTTCTACTTGCGAAAAACATGACACTCCTTTTACTCCTGAACACTGACTAAAAGAGACATTTCAACTCCAAGTGAGGTTCTGACCCTAAAAGAGACTCTGTAAACTTAAGCAGAATTGTTGGGTTTAAGAACTGGAGTCGTGTAGGAGTTTTGCTAGAAAACACACACATTGGTCAAATCCAAAATACTTCTTGCACATAGAGATAGGTCAAAATAACTGTTCGGGTTTTTTTAAATAACAAAACCACATACATTTTTAAATAGTTATTCCTATATTAGATATTTAAAATTGGCAAGTTTACACAAAACAGATCATGAGTGAGATTAGAAATCTGCTCAATATACCTTAAAGTCAGGTTCACCTGGACTACTAGTGCATTGTCAAGCCTATTACTAGCCTCAAAGGGAGACAGCAAATGGAACTTGGCAGAAAAATTGCTTTCTATGAGCTGAAATACCAATTACGGCACATTGTGAGGATGTGCCTTATTAGCTTATTGGATGGATCCCCAACAGAAAGCTCAAGATCTCCTTGATGTTTTCAACAGCTGCCATCTTCTCTAGTGAGCTGAGAACTGACTGAGTGCCAGGTTCACAAGCTGCAGGTTTGTCTTCCTACAGCCCCATGATTTGGATTCTGTACAAGTGGGATCCCTTCAGTTTGTCACACCGCTCAAGGAAATCCAGTTTACAGCACAGTTTTCCAGTGGATTAGTATTCAGCTGCTTTATTCTGGGCCCTCTGCTTCAACTATGCATTTTTCACAGATTCTTGATCTTCCTAGACCTCAGGAAAGCAGGTGTCCTTATATGCATCTTGAATTTTTCAAGAACTTAATGTGCTTGCTGAAAATCCTTACAATACAGAAGTGCCAAGTCACAACAACAATGGCTGCTGTAGCATTACAGTAAGATTTATTGCTTGCCATTTGTAATGTGAATGTGTGCCTCCAGAGACTCTCTGAGGAACCAGGCAGTTCTTATACAATTACAGTGCCATCCTATACACCTCAGAGTCAACCCTCCTGTAGATCAGCACCTTTTACTATAAAATGCCAGTAACCTAATAACAGTACATTAGACAGTTTGTGAACCTCCTCTCACTCTTCAAATACATCTTGCAAAAAGAAAGAGAGTCCTAAAACATGCCCTATAACTTGACCATTTCAAGCCAGAGCTTGATGTCATTCCAGAGCCCAAGAGCTCTCACAGAGAAAGCTATTGCAGCAATCTATGAACTGAAAGGAAGACAGCTGATTTTTCTTACCTTTCTATTTAAAAGACTTCTGCGTGCATCACAGAAGCTTTTCAATTTTATTATAAAACCTCATTACTTCTTTTTATTGCAGACTTAGTGGAGCCTTCTTGTAGAAATTAATCATATGATTAACTGTGAGATGGTCTTTTAATACTGTATAGACCATATATTGTTAAATGTCCTTCTTGACCCTTTATTTGCAACTTGGGTATTCTCATAGGACAGAAAATAAGAGACAAATCAATGCAATAAGATATTTCATCCAGGGCTTCCTGCTCTACCATAAACTCACATTATTTTAAATGTTATTATTAAGGAAGGTATGGGATCAAATTCACAACTGTCAGAAACCATTAAAGTCAGTGGAGCTTTACCTGCTTATTGTAACAAGGAATCTGGCCAACATCATACATTTTATTCTTGATTACATTAATTCAATGCCTTAAACAGTGGAAGTTTTGCAATACAATGGCAAGAGACAAAAGAATCTCCAAATTAAAGACACTATCCAAGAAAAGATGTACAACCTTTACAGGCAATGATCCTTCGCATAAGGCTGCAGATAACGGTTATCAAGAGCAGAGATATTCAGAAGAGACGAAATGGGGAAAAAAACACCATAAGCTCTATTATCTCAAAGACTTGGGGAGACACGTAATGGATCTGGAACTCCCATATCTACGTGTAAGTCGACAGCTGCACAGAAACACCTCCTTTCATTGGTCCTGCCCTTTAACTGGCAGAGCTGCAGTTGCCATTTTTTGCAGGAAATCCAATCTGCACATTTAAAATGGAACAACAAGTGCTTCCGTCTGATTGAGGTTTTTAGAATGCACCCACCACTTTTTTTCTATCTCTTGGAGGAGTTGCACTGAATGCGCATATCCCCATCCCACATTGCAGCAGCTGTCCCAGCACTCTCTTTCTCTCTCAGTCCTGATCATTGTCACAAAAGTTGGAGCATTCACCAGCCAATGAAATAACAGTCAAGATGTCTACAACACCTAAGAGCTTTTTTTTACAGCTTGAAGTCACTGCACATGAACTGTGCTGCAGAGGTTCTACAGACTCTTTGGGAAAGAGATTGCCTTTTTGTTACGTATTTACACTGCATCCTGGGTCACAGGCAGTGATGCTGCAGCCCTGCCACTGCAGCATCTTTTCTGTGCTCAAGGTAGTCAGCTCTCACCTGAGCACCTGGGCACGTGACAGCTGAAATTCCCTTTGAATTGGAGTAATGTTGTCACCCAAGGTGAAACCAGCTCCACTAATCACCACAGCCTCTGAGGTTACCGGTTACCTTTTGCCATTTCAGAGGTTGTACAAGAATTTACTTGTAGCTCTGTCTAATGGCCAAAGCATCCCTCTCAACGCAAGAAATGAAAGAGTTCTGAGAGCTACTAAATACCTTTCAGATTTCTCCAATGTGTATGGAAGAGTCAGCAACATTAATTCTTTACTTTACAACCAAGTAGAATACAGATTGGTGAATTAAAATACTGCCTGCTAATCTTCTACCACTTGTACATTTTCATAGGACTGCAGGGTTAGGCAGGGCTGAAATGGAGAATTCATAGTGGGCTGGGTACTGCAGCAAGAGCTGAGACACCCCCAGAGGGGCTCAGCACCTGGCAGGAACAACAACAATGTTCATCATGTGGATAATGGGAAAAATATTTCAGTCTCAGGAGTGGGATTCTCTTCTCACCACAAGTATAAATCAGGAATAACTCTTCTGAAATCAAGAGAGGGGGATCACAGAAAGAGGAAAATCAGACTTTGATGTATCTAAATATAAACCCAGCATGTACTACATTTACCTAAACCTAGCTACCATTACATTTTTCCCCGCTGGAGGTTGTATCCAAATCTGCCGCTTACCCTAATGTGTATTGTACAGAGATGTCAAAGCTGACGCAAGTGGATATGCATAGTTCTGGCAATCTACTCTAGTTTATTTTGGTGCATTGCAAGACAGTCCAATATTATCCACTTCAGTATAAACTTGTCTTTTCAGCTATTTCTACAGAGAATAAAGTGTGTGCCCTCTACTGCTGTTCTACTCAAATCCATCTATCATTTTATTGACTTGCTGGGAAAAATGTCCCCTGTTTTCTAGCTCACAGATTGGCGTTCTTCATGACCACAGAGTGGAGACATTTCTGAAGGTTTTTGAAAAGCTGTAGATGCTTTCCCTTTGTGTAAGTGTGTGATGCAAAAAAAAAAAAAAAAAAAAAAAAAGACAAATAAGTGTCCTTACAGGAATTGTGTCCTACAGAAAATAGTGACTAGGTTAACAAATCTTGAGTTCAACAATGATGAAGTGCTTACTGTAGATTAAAAAAAATACATAGTAGGAATCCAACACTGATGGAGACCCCAGCACATGAGATAAGCAGCATAGGATTTGCCAGTCCTTTATTCTAGAGCAGCCAAGCCTGGGTTGTCCCTGGCACAAAGCAGCATGTGAAAAGCTGCCCCACTCTGCATTTGCCTGGTTTGTCCATGGTGATAGATCCCTGAAGATCAGGTTCACCCTAGCTCTTTCCTGGCTGCTCCCCTCCATCTCACATCAGCCCAGACCTGCCTGGGAGAGGCTTTACGGCCAGGGACTCTCCAGGACAGTGCAGGACTTTCTTCTCGTAGAGGAAGACCCTCCTCCATGGGTGGGAGGCAAAAGGTAGCAATCCCGTAACTCATACTGTGGCAAGCAGTCCACACTGCACTTGCAGCTCATGAAGCTCTGCCATGCAGAAGTAGTGAGTGATCAGGCGGAGTTTGTGGCTTCAGATTTAGAGACTGTATTAACCCCAACCATCTCCTTTATTAGTGCAGTATAAGGAATATCAGTTGAATATAGAAGATAAAAGACCACTTTAATATGGGCCAGTTCATTGGCCAAAGCTGACATGATGTTGCACTTGGTTAGTGATATAGACTTTCTTTAGATGTGCTCTTGCTACCCACAATGCATTCAGATGCTTCTTCCCTCTTACAAATTCTGCACTACAAATGATTTCATGAAGCAAAACCATCCCTTAGCTACTGAAGTGTTTTCAGGTTACAAATGCCATTTATTCTCTTAGTGTCTTCCAAGTTTGGTGATATATGTTAAGTTTCTTTCCTATAAGCCAGTTGGTCTTCAGCTGCTTTGTTTGATAGATGGATAGAAAACACATGACAGAAAAAGCAGAATACAATTCTTCCACGGTATCAGCATTAAACCCACACCTGTGCTTTACCAGTCACGAAATCCCCAGCCCAAAATGATACTTTAGCATTTTTCATAAGATGATGGTGAAGAGAAACAGGGTATTAGTCTGCATAAGCTACACTATCTGTCACAATTTTTTTGTGTTACCATGGTCACACCATTTCATTTTTCCATCCACTTTTCCAGACAGCAAATGAGGAAAAATAGCATACTGATATGTACAAGAGCTGGATATTCATGTTTGTAGAATATTTAGATATTATTGGAATGGGATCATTTTATTCCTAAGATTGATGAATAATACAATAATCAAGAAAACGCTAGATATTCAGATTATCTATACTGATTTTGTTCCTCAGATGAATGCAAGTATCCTTATGAAGTCCTGAAAGTCCAGCTTCTCACATGGCATAAAAATGCTGCTCGTCTCTTTAAAGCACTGATCTTGCTTTAAGCAGCAGTCCTTAAATTTTAAAGAATTTTTGTACCCTTTGTTTGATCTGCTTCCATTTTCAGTCCCAGTACCTGTCTTTGTGCTTTTTTTCTAGCAATGTCTCTCACTTCTGACAGAGAGCAGGTAGCATATGACTGGGTAAGGAATTTTTTTTTCCACCCAGAAGTTTCTTGTACAGGGGGAAAACCCAAGCTATCCTCTTATTACCAACAGAGTGAGAAACCTCAGTTCTGGGTTATGCCCCTATTGCTGTCTTTGCTATGTGTGTAGTTGAAAAGTACAATTTGGAACTCAGAAATCTTTGATAATTGGTCTTTGTACAAATTCACTCCAAGTGAAAGACTCAATTCCATGTGATATCATACTGACTGGAAATCAATTTTTACCAGCCAAAAAAATGGTTTTGGGCATCTCTCAAACTCATTCTTAAAGACCTGGATCACAACCATGTTACAGGACAAGAGCATTCACTGTTATATACATAAAGACTCAGACCTTAGAACGTCAGAAAAAAAATCAAAAGTCAAAAGACCATCTCATCCCATCACCTTCTTTTTGTCTTATTTCAAAAGAGCATTTATACCCACCCACCCCCCCCCCCCCTCAGTTGGGTTGGGCTTTCCAGGAACCTCTGGAAAGCTACAGAGGTATTTCTTCACCCTCACCTAAATCACAGTATCACAGTATGCTAGGGATTGGATGGGACCTCAAAAGATCATCTAGTCCAATCCCCCTGTCGGAGCAGGAACACCTAGATGAGGTTGCACAGGAAGGCGTCCAGGCGAGTTTTGAATGTCTCCAGAGAAGGAGACTCCACAACCTCCCTGGGCAGCCTGTTCCAGTGCTCTGTCACCCTCACTGAGAAGAAGTTTCTTCTCAAATTTAAGTGGAACCTCTTGTGTTCCAGCTTGAATCCATTACCCCTTGTCCTATCACTGGTCGCTACTGAGAAGAGCCTGGCTCCATCCTCATGACATTCCCCCTTTATATATTTATAAACGCTAATAAGATCACCCCTCAGTCTCCTCTTCTCCAAACTAAAGAGACCCAGCTCCCTCAGTCTTTCCTCATAAGGGAGATGCTCCACTCCCTTAATCATCTTAGTTGCCCTACGCTGGACTCTCTCCAGCAGCTCTCTGTCCTTCTTGAACTGAATGTCAGTTTAAAAGTCTCATTGTGATGCCAGCCAAGCCCTTCATAAAATGAGGTCAGGCCTGTGCTAGGCTACTGCCCTATGTTCTGGCCCAAGATACCTTGCAGCCCCCCATTCTCCTGCCTGTTCCCTGGCTGGGCACAGCACCAAGCACGGGGTCTTGGATCAGCAGTCATCCACCTTATGATAATGCAGTTAATAGTGGTCTAAATTAGCCTCAGATATGCCATTGATTTGGTGATGCTGTATGATCTGTGTGGAACTAGAGCATATATCTATCTCCAGATGACTTTGGTATTTTTTTGCCCATACCAGTGTTCCTCACTGCTTCAAATCTTTTTTTTCCTCTAACTTACAGAATACAGGTTAGGTCAATCTTTCTCTAGAAGTCATACTTTCAAAACCCGAAATCATGCATTTGTTTGCCTTCCACTGCACTTTTACAAGCTCAGTCAGCAATGTCCTTCCTATAATACATTGCAGAATTGCAGATATTCCAAATGGAGTCTGACTAGTGATTTTCAAAGCGGCAGAGTAACTGTAGTAGTAGTAACACACGTTTGCATTTGTACTTCTGCCAATGTTTTCTGTTCAAGACCATATTTGAATCTTACGTTGCCAAGAGCAAGATAGGAACCAATGCATCTCTAAAGGCAAAAGCAAATGGCCTAAGCCATAATGGTTCCTTCCCATCTGAAGGTGGCAAAACCCCTTTCAGAGTAATTCACATGTCTAATGCCCTACAAGCAAGCTTAATACACAGCAGTGATTTTAGGTGTTGTAAGAAGCATCAATATTAAATCAGTAACATTCATACCCAGTTAATCAAATGAATCCAGAGCCAAAACCTCAGAGCGACTCTGAGGGCTTTCACCTTCTTTGATTTCTTATTCTTTGGATGAGATGCACGCTAGAATCTCTTCAGTAAAAATCCCTTGGAGAACTTTGCAACAACCTTTTGGTGCGGTAGCCTGGCTCAAATCCATCTCCTACAATTACATTTCACTATTGATAGCATCTCCTTCACAGTCTTACCCTACCGTCCTGAAATATAGTCTAATGTACAGTACCTAGGAACTGCTGCATTATACCTTGGAGGGAGCATAATTTTTACACTGAGGATATTGATTCCAGTTCAAACTTTGTTTACAGGTCTTATGACACTTTAGGACAAAAGATACCACACAGAATCACTGCTAATGATCATCATCTCTCCCTCAAGATTATATCTGTTGACGGGTTACTGTTTGGATCTGCCAGATTACTTATTCCCCATAACTCTCAAACTTGATATAACTAGGGGTTCTTCACAGCCTGTGTATGTTTACCTGTTGAGATGGCATGATGCCTGTCTGCTCACAAGTTGGTCAGACACTTCCCCTAAGACTAAGTTTCCAGGGAATATGAGAGCTCAGACAGGAGGCCTAGATAACATTTAAGTGCCATCACTTTTACAGGAAATCCTTTCCACTGTGACAGCTCTGCCACACTGGTGTCACATCCCTCTTTACACTTCATCACGCCTGTTCACACTTTGGTGCATTGATGAATCAATTAAAGCATTTACTTAGCTTTTCCTCTCTCTCTTTTGCATCAATGTGGGACAGTTGGCTCACAGCACAACAAACTTTCACATCCAGATTTTCAAACTTTTCCTGGAAGCTAATGGGAATACATGTTCCACATGTAAATCAACTAGTATAGCAGGATAATAGTGGAATATTTCTCTGGGTCTATAAATTTTGCAGGAAAACAAAATAACGTGGTGGCTCTGATCTCCCAGAACTGGTAGACTGAAAAGGAAGATCTGGTTTCCTTTTTATTAGTATAGGGCTTGCAACAACTACTTCTATCAAAGATACTATGTTTGGATTGCGTGCTAAAAATACTATATTCTTGGGGTCTGGCCAAAATTTGGAAACCTTAATACACATTACACTCTGAATCTAATGTGGGTTCCTGACAGAAGTGACTTGAATTTCAGGAGTCATACATGCCCGTGAATCCCATTGCAATTAGAGAGCACTACAGGCACTTGACATCTTGGAAAATATAACTTCTTCTACCTAGGAATACGGGTTAGAATCTACATTTATGTATCCATATTTATATATCATTGATGTGACCATGTACATACCAGAGTAATCCATGGACAGCCTGTTTTATGTCAAGTCTACAGAAAGCCTGATTTTCAGAAATATCAAAACATATTGGCATATGTCCTTGAAAATCAGACTAGAAAAATTAAAAATCACATTCTGAAGATTTTCAATTCTGCGTAAACAGAGTAACTCCAGAGAACTCTCCTTCTACTTGAACATCCACCCACTTTTCAGATTGCAATATGGAACTTCCCCAAAGGGAATCAAATGAGTTTCAGACTTGCTGCTCCAGACCTGGTCTCAAGCACTCCCATTGCAGAACTGACCCTGGAACTGGCAGAACATGGAAGAGGAGTCTGCTCTTACAGATTATACCTACAAATACACACATATATATGCCTATGTGTATATATACACACACATGCATATCAGAACAACAGTGTGAAAATAGAGATATTTTGCATAACTGAAGAAAATTTATGTCCACCCAAGTTTAAGATCGTGGGGGTCCACCCAAAATGATTAAAGCTCTGCCCAAAGATTTACCAGTGTCACTCGAAGCTAACATAGAAAACTGTACTGCTGAGACCATGATAGTACTTTTTTAAAATTATGCAAAGTCATCCACTTTAATGATTATTTGTTTGTGAAATCTTTTTTTTTAAAAAAGTAAACACGTTATTTGAAGACAGCTACATTATCCTTTAAATAAAAAGATTGTTTTACTCCTCACCATATGTGAAGTATATGCCCTTCATGAAGATATAGCATTTAATCCTACACTTTCTTATAAAAGTTGTTCTTTTTGTTATAAAAGTTGTCCTTACTATCCACTAATAATTTTTCTAAATAGTGTTTGCATGATGGGTCCAACCTATAACATGCATTTTTATAACACAGATTTTGCGATACAGATTTTATCCTAAGCTTGATTAAAAATATGTTACCCATTAAAACTTTTCTTAGCCTGTTGCAGCTGCAAAGAGACATTCCCACAAGACTTTTTCAAGAAGGTAATGTAAATCAAATTTGTGTTAAAGCTTCTGTAACCTTCACTGAATTAGGGATTTCCCAATTAGAGAAGAAAGCAGTTCCAGAAAAGTGACATGTGAGTATTTACTTTCTGTTTAAAGACTTTTTTGATTAAAAGATATTGGAACAGATAACACAACAAAATTGGTTTTTGCTGTGATGGTGAGGTTAAGGTTTCTGCTGTTGCTAGGATATACTGCCCTATCACAGCCAATCTTGACGGTGAAAATTGGTGCCTTAATTTCCCAGTGGTCCATGCTACTTCTGACTTAGGCCTCATTCTGGTTAATCATGCTGTCATTCTCACTACAGATTGCCTTTTGACATCTTCATCTGCAAAAAGATTCTACAGTCAAGACTGACTATGGTGAGTCAATTCGGTGTTTCACTTCTGGTCAAGACTAAACTCATGGTCGAGTTTCTTGTGAAGAGAAGAGCTTCACTAAAGGATGAGGAATACAGTAATTGAAGAGTTATTTTGCTTGGCAGAGGCAAGCGTGACCATGTCTGAGCAAAATGTAATTGGAGCAGCGATCGCATTTGGCTCCCGGTACTGCGGTGTCAGGAGCCATTTACACTGTTACCAGAAGAGTCAGAAGGCAGAGTCTTCCCTTGCTTGTGCTGGTTTAAATAACAAACCAGAATAAAGCTGCTTCCAATTTACACTTGAGAAGCGAGATGTGCATTACACTTCCTATTGTCTTGTCTCAGTTGACAGATCCTGTTGAAGACTTATTTAGGCAGTTTAGACAGCTTTTTTTCCTAAATATTAACTTCTAAGATTTTGCAGTGATTTCTATTGCACTGTTCATAATGTGTAATAGATTGTTCACAAAGTGTGATCCATTGGGATAATGGATCATCTGTACTAATTCCCTCACAAAGTTGCAATTCGTGCCCTCAGCTACCTACACATTTACCCCCATAAGGCAGTTTTATAGCATAGTGAGATCTAATACATAGAGCATACCCTGCTAAGACATGGCTGCTGTCAAATGCTGCTTCGAAAGCCTTTCTGAGGATGAGTGACAGGTGTCTGACTACAGGCTTCGCTGAAGAGAAACATAAAAAACCCCTGAGATCCAAACAAGGTGACTTCTAGCAGGCTGAAGAGTGGGCATCTGTCTGAAAAATAAAACTAACCTGTATGTTATACAAGGTAAGAAATTAATTCAGTTAGAAAATTAAAATATAAAATATACTTTATACACAATTATATCCAAACTACATGCTTGCTTTTCAAATACGTTATTGCTTCCACTGCCATAAAAGTTTAATGTGTCCACAAACTACATTAGATCCTTTCATGGTTTGGGCCAGACTGGCCACTGAGGCGGAATGACAGATGCTCTCCCCCTGCTCTCTCTCCGAGGAGGGGCAGGAGAGAGAAGGAAAGAGATGCCAACATTTCTGGTAGCTGGGTGCGTATACAGAGAGATACTGAAATCAAGTCTGTGTTCTGCCTCAACAGAAGGCAGGCATTTCTCACTGTGAATTTGGACTAAGCAGCACACGCCTCCACTGTGCCCAATTTCCACCAGAGATTACATGCAGATGTCATTGCAGTTATACCAGTAGAAAAACGCAAGAAAAACCTGTGCTGTTTGCTATAGGTAGGAATAAAGATGAAACATTTTAGTACTTTGAATAATTTATTGATGTTTTTGAAAATCAAATGTGCTCTCATTAACACTACCTCTCTGATAACTTCTGCCCTTACTACCAAGATTTCTGCTGGTGCCAGTCATCTACTATTTTTTCCCCACAATTATAAAAGCAGACCACTTACTGCTGAAAGCTACAAAGAAACAGTACAGTCAGCCTTGCAGAAGATTTCTCAACAATTACTATTATTTTATTAGAAAAAAGCAGAAAGATCATCTGATGCTCTTAGCACCTTCCTTGATACCTGACAGGTATTCTCAGCTGTGAAAGTATCAATTGAACTAATGGGAAAAAAAAATAATCCGCATTCCTAGTAAATCCAACGAGCTAGACTCTGCTACTCTTGCTTACAGTGGCTAATAGTTTCACTAAGGACATCTAAATTTAAAACAGTATTTCTTACAGAGAGAATGAGTAATATTCAACACAAGCTAGTACAAGAACTTGAAGTTTCTAGAAGACAGGATAGGCCAAAATTAACCTAGCTAATGTAGTAGCTAAATACATGTAGTTACAAGGCACTAGAACAGGGAAGCAAGGAGTCGATTGAAAGTATGGCTAATGAAGTAATTGAAGTTGTTTGGAGTACACAACCCAAACCCAGAATGAAACCCAAATCTCAATATAAAGATTCTGCTTTGCAAATACACAAAATGGCAAATAAAATGCATATATTTTTAACAAAGCAAAGAGATCTGCTCGGTCAAAGAATTTCCAGAAAAGGTTTCCAGTTAATATCATTACAATTCCTTTGCTAATTCGTATCGTGTTACTAGTAAAGACACCAGTTCCCTTTACAGCAAGGCCAAACCCACCATTACCCCTCATAGAAAATAATCACACACACCATATATGCAGCAGTGACATACATGCACTAAACTCTGAAACCAAATGATAAATTGCATTTCTTCAGCACCTCTGACCGCCTCACCTGCACTCTGCCCACTAATCCATCTTTGCCAGGACTACCTCTAACCTTCCAAACCTATCAGCTGCTTGCAGACAACCATCATTTTTTTCAGATAATAACCTGCTAAAAAAAATGTTTTCTTCCTTCCTACAAATGAGGAATTTGCCCCCAAAATGTATTGGTCTGAGGTTCAGGTAACTCTTAGAGCACTGACAAGTTTAAAGTCCAATATCTCAGAACACTTGAAGGTTAGAAATGAGTACTTTATACAAATGGGGAAGAGCTACAAATTCACTCCCCTAATTGTTCACTATAGGGTTTACCAGATGTAAGTTTTTAGTTTAGTCCTCGTAGATCATAAGATGTCAAATTTCCAAATTGCAGTGTTGTGAGGCACAGAAAGGCCCTCATCTCACACATAAATGTTTTAAAATTAATTATTCAGGTTCTCCACCTTGAAAGGCCCCTAAAACTATCTTCACAGCACTGAGGAAGGTTGGTACAAAGGAAGTATAGAAAAGGGTGCACACATGGATGATCCTTAAAAATAGAAAAATATATCTATTGCTACGTAGCTATATGCTTTATCAGTCTGATTTTTTCCACATCAAATCAGCTCCAAGTACAGATGAAGGCCACAGTCTGTCACACCCTTGGATTTTGGTTTTTTCTTCCATAGAATAAACAAAATACCAGGAGACACTGTCAACATTTCTAGTAGCTGGGTCCGTATACAGAGAGGTATTGAAATCAAAGTCTGTGTTCTGCCTCAACAGAAGGCAGGCATTTCTCATTGTGAATTTGGACTTAGCAGCAGATCCCTCCTCTGTGCACAGAGGTAACATTCGACCGAAACACCAAGGAAACAATCACCTCCCTTCCACCTCTATGTAATGCACTGTGATGGAAGGATATAAGACACTGTAAAGCAACAAAATGCCTTTATGTATTCCAAAGCTCTCACACACACCCCTAAGGAAAACTGCCCATCCTATTCCCCTGATCTACGACTGGTGAGTTAGCATGATCCAGCAAATTGTGAGACCTCAGGAAGAAGCAGATCTTCCCATGCAGCGCCTACCAGCAGGCTACTTGTCCTCCTTCCTTATTGCCCTATTGATTGCCCTCTTTCATTTACAAAGAGCGCAGCACTTGGGAAGGAAGACAAATGGCCAAGAGCCTGCCCTGACCCCTCCTCTCCTCCTAACATAGCAGGCAAGAGGATCCCACAGAAGGCGATTTTGGGTCAGTGCTGAGCACACCTGTGAAGGAAAAGTGACTGCAGGTGAAGCTATACAGGAGCTGAGGTGGAAAAGGGAAATGTGCCTGTGCCATCACTGCTGATGCAGTCACTGCACATGCACCTGATGTACTTGGGCTACCTCTTTACCACCTCTTAGAAAACTCATCTTTTGTGCAGGTATTGCATCTCGTCCTTGTCCATCACAGAAATTTTTTTTTTTTTTTAATCCTAATATAATCAGCGATACTGTTAAACAGAGCAAAATAATGTAACCACTTTTGTGAGAGTTAGATAACTATCTAAGTTATCTCCTCTGAATAGCTGTGTAATACTGAACTGGTAACTTGAGGATTCTTGTTTGAGAGTTTCCCTAAAGCCCTAATATTTTCCTCCCTCTTTATGCTTTGGTTTCTGAAAAGTGAAGAAAATAAGCTATTCTTTCTTCTGCTTAGTAAGATGTCAAAATAGCTATGATGACACTAACATAATTACATAATCATTATTAACTTATTTGCATTTTAACAACAGTAATCAGAGTGTACTAATGTGACATTAGTGTAATGCTGACAGGTTTCTAAAAAGAATTCTAAGAGACTGAAGATCAAGAAATGAGATTAATAGAGTAACACTAAAGACTGGAAAGAAATACTTTTTCCATTTAAAAAAGTTTCACCATGACTGAAGTACTTCAGTTAACTTATTGTAACATAATACCAACTTATAGATGATACTTACTAATTGCATTTATTTCAAAGCCAGGAACAATGTGCATAGAAGTTGTGATGTATGGACAGTCAAAATCTTTGTTTTCCAGAGAATTTCAAGGGCTGCTTCTAGCTGTGTGTTTGTGACCAGAGCTGGTCAGGTGTATACAATTAGTGTCCTCAAACCAGGACATCCAGGAAATCTCCCATGCGCACTCTCAGGTTTTTAATCCTTGGATTCCAGCAGAACAGTCAAGTCAAGTTTTCTCATGACAGTATTTTAGGTCATACATGGCCAGCATGTTTGAACCACACCTATTTCTACAGAAACTAAGGGTGGGAGTTACACACAAATAGAATTGTCCCAGTAGGTATCTATACAATTACTTGGTTTTGCATAGAGTTAAGAACTAACATAAATCTCACAAGAACATGAAGGTGTTGGTTGATATAGTCCCCTCTAAAAGACCTGGACGTAGAGCTGAATTCTACAGTCCTCATGTCTGAAAACAAATTTCCCTTCGTTTCAATTTTAGTGAGTTACACTTCCATAAGACATATGTTTCCATAAGACACTGCACACAGACCTTATTTTATTTATCTTGTAAGGGCGAGCAGTTAACAGACCAGGGATTCACACCTTGGGATCAAAGGAGCACAGGTATTTGAAACCTGATGCTTATACCATTAAAATATCTGCTCTGGGACATGATCCGTATGTTTTCGTGCTTTATTCTCACAAGTTACATTCTGTAATAAAAACTTTATATTCTCATGCTTTCTGAATTCCATAAATTTACAGGAAAAGTCTGCTTTAAAAGAAAAATACTAATATGACAAACATTGGATGACATGGATTGACTTTTAACAGCCTTTCCGGGATCTCCATGCGATAGCAACATTAGGCTTAGTCATAGGGACAAAGATATGTTTAGGTTCTAAAAAACTTCTTAAGTTCTTGTTGGTGACAGACCTTAAACCAAACAGAAGGAAGGGATAAGAAATGAGTGACAAACATGTATTTGTTAATTGTTTAAACAGGAATTGCTTATAATTACCCAAGCTTTAATGTTTTTTTAAAGGAAACAACAATTCTTAGCTAACGCTTTGCTTTGTTAGAAGAGGGTTGTAAATGCACTGTACTATTATCTGTGCCTTCCTTCATATGTTGTGATTATGTGTTCAGTAAACAGCATCCAGACTAAAAAGACCTTGTTGGGAAATCAAGCAACATTAACTCATTAAGTCAATAATTCATGGATTCTTTTATCTAAAGTGGCAACATCACACCATCAATTCACAAAACAGCCACTTCTCCGAAGTGTATGTGATGATAATAATGGATTTTCTAACAATACACTCTCAGAGCAAGGTCACTGCGCACAGATGTGGTGGACGCCATGATCTGACCTAGGTCAGCAAAACAAGCTTTATTATTGAACCTAATTATGAACTATCAAGATAATGGCCTAGACTAAACTGTTTCCTAGGGGATTATTTAGAAACTAGTCAGCCATTTTAGGTTCAAGTCTACTGTACAGCACTACCTTCAGAAGTAGAGCAACTGCTGCTAATACATACCGTATATGCTAGGTACAGTGTATATACGCACATACTATAGATCCATTTTTAAATATCCCTGTAGTTGGCAAAGATATCTTGCATGTGCATAGACCATATCCAAATAAAACTGAATTGCATTTTTGATGAGGACAGCCTAGTCAAGTTAAAGCACAAAGAAAAAGGGCATGTACAAATCTGAATGGACATCCGCTAAGGTTAAATATCCAAACGTTGCACTTGGCTTTGCTTAGATCTAGAGATAAAAATCTTTTAATAAAATAATCATTTAATAGAGCCTGATCATAATACAATGCTAATAAGTGAAGAGAAATGAAGCAAAACCTGTTTGGGATACCATTGGCTGCTTTCAGACCAACCACAGTAAAACTCATGATGTTCATAAAGTATTTCAAATTTATTGCTTAAGAGAGCTCATGTAGGAAAAGTATTTCATGCTTTTTACATTTCCCCAGTAAGTTAAAACTAAGGCATGGGATCAAAGCTGCCTAGTGTCATTTTTGCTCAGCTGAGGGTATTTTTACTTTTTTCCTCCCCCTAGAAAGATAAAACATTTCAGCTGAGTTCACCTCTCCAGCCAGAAAAGTCATTAAAATGGTTCCTTCCCTTGTGTGTCTCACACTGTAATTCTCCCAGGTATATAGAATTGACTCATTATTATTTTATATTTCAGCTCATGTAATTATACCCAAGTTTCAGAAAGGAATAGTTCCCTGAGATCAGAGTTGTTCTTGTGTTAGAAGTGAAGCCAACCTCTGAGTATTCCTGGCAGGGGAAGATTGATTCCCTGTATGATTCCCTCAATTATTTAAAATGATCTTGTTTTTATTTAAGGTTTTGATTCATATGATAATTAGAGACCTGTTTTAGAGATGTTTGTTTTTCTAAGATCAGAGTTCTGTTGCTATGATAAACTTCTCACCTTTAATCCAGCTTCCAGTCCCAGCGAACCAGTCAACCTGTATGAATTAACATGATGTGATTGACCCTGTACCTTGCCTGTGGGTTTGTAATGAGATCCAACCCATGGGAAAATGCGTAGGGAGAAGGGAGGGGGCGGCTCAGCCTGAAACCTTTCCTTTAACTGGTTGGCCTGTGAACCCATATGAACTGGATCTCCCACAGAAGTTACGATTTGAAAGTAACCCTTTCAAATCATACTTGGAAACGTTCACGTAGCTCTAGTGCTAATACACGGGGGCAATTGACAGAAAATTTTGTATTCCTTCACTCTATACTGACAAAGACTGAAGGTTCACAAGCTCTAGGCCAAAAGAAGCCATAAGGGAAAAGCAGTTTTTCACAAAAATCACAATAAAAGAATGACTTAGTCATACATTGATGGAAAGAGTCTTTAGGAATAAACGTAAGAGGGAAGAAGTGGAGAAAAAAGCCTACTTTTGCAGGGGCACTGCTGAAAAAGCCAACTTTAAGAAATAGAGCTTTCTCTATTTCACATCGTGAATTAGCCAGGCTGCGTTTAAGCTGTATGACAGAGACTTCTACAGCAAGATTCTGATATTTTTGTATAATCATTTAACGAAGTCTGGAACAAATTGAGAGTTGTGTTAGCAGTAGGTGCTTGGAAAACATTACCAACCATGTGAGTTAATGGATGTTTTAAAGTGTCTTTGAAAAACTTTGTGTAATAATTGATGTACTTTTCTATTAATATATCGAGGAGAAAGAGCAGAAACTTTCCAATTAAAATTAGAGGTGCTGGTAGCGACATTGTAACATAAAGTACAGTGTTGGACAACAGAACTGTATACCAGGTGTACTATGTACCAACAAAGGCACAAAAAAAATATCAAGAATTCCTTCTATCTGCTCCTAAAGGACCCAAACCACTATTTTAGAAGGAATTCAGAAGGAAAAACAAAAATAAGTTAAAAATTAAAAAATACACAGGGAATTGGCACAAAAATAAATAACTTAAGGGTCTGAAACCCCAAGGAATAAGTTTGAAACACCAGCAAAATGCTCAACAATTGAGAACATGAAAGGGCAGAGACCCTTAGTGAGGGAAAAAAACCCTACAGTTGCACAGGGCTATGGGACACTAAAGACGACATTGATGGAACCAGACCTTTTGAAAAATGTTTTAAGAGGACAATCTATGAAAAAATACCTAAATATACAGACCAATTGCTCCTCATCTGGAAATAAAGAAAGCTATGCCATTTTACAACAGAAAAGGTCTGGCCCTCAAGTTAAAAACATACCTCAGCTTAAAGAACATTGTTGTGTTTTAGTAGCTCAATAAACAGAAGAAACAGTCCTGTTGTGCTACAGTCCTGTTTCTTTCTTTGCAATAGCAACTCAGACAACTTTCAATGAGAGTTTGATCAACATTGATAAATTTGGGACTGAAGCCTATCTAGGCCTACAACCTACACGGTTATTTTTGTACATGCTGTACATTCACAGTTCTCACGGATCTTAGGGACACAGGGAGCTACCAGAAAATGTCCACGTAGATATCTAAATACGGTTGTAGACATTTAGTGTTAGGCAAATGCAATTTGAAAGTGAAGTTTCTCTGCAACTCAACCCTCCGGAGCAATCCTGCTAACAGTCCCACTCCTTACCCTCTCGCTTCTGCCCCTTTGCTCTCCACCTGGCCATGGCAGCCCAAGCTGCTGTGTGGCTACGCAGTAAAGGACACCTGGAAAGGAAGACAGCAGAAAGCTGGAGAACGGCACAGCAGGGAGCCAGAGGGTCAGTGCTTAATGAAGCTTTGGGGCACAAAAAATGCTCTTCTTCTATAGGAAACAGAATATCCAGGTTCTGCACCCTTGCTCCTGCAAGCCATCTCAATACTTCAATTCTGTTTTAAGACAAGATGACGACACTCATTCTTTTGCAGTGTCCTACTTTCAGCAAGCTGAGCACTGCTTCCCTGCCACAAGCTGCAGGGAACACGGGCTCTGATCAGAACATCACCGAAATTAGCAAGAATCTTCTCATTTATTTAATTAGACTTCAGCACTTGTTTGTGGAGTAACATAAACACGCCGGGTGTGGAAGGCACTTAAGTTACTGCATTGCTAATTAACATTTCAGGAATCTTGCTCCAAAAAGCTTTTAAAATTGAAACAACTCCAAAAAAGCATTGAGTGCCATAAGTTTCCAAGACATAAATGACAGTAGGTAACACTGAGCATTCTTGCATAATTTGCAAGCATTTTAGTCAATCTAATTTTCTCTTTTTTGTGTGTACACGCACTGATCTGGTTTTACATACACATACCCCTTTGGTAAGTAGAATTAGCCTTTTCCATAACCTCATGGTACCTATGTGCTGAATCAGGCCAACACATTGCTTCATACATAAGTGCAAGCAACAAAATCAATTGTCTGGAGCATTATCTGATGTAGTCAGCCAGTGGAAGGCACTTTACATTTTGTTTATGCCGATTCCTGTTCACCGCTTTAAAATAAAGCATCTCAAAATGGTGTTAGCTTTTCAATATAGTTGAAACTACTACACTTCTAGATTCCAGATAAAGAAAGAAATGCAGAATAGGTATGATAACAAAATTTTAAGAGGCAGAGTACGTCAAAACATTAAAACCTAAGTGCTAATTAATTGAATTTCAAGGAATATAAAGTCTCTCTCTCCTAGCTTATCTTCATTTCAATATTAAAACTAGAGGTAAGATGGAAAGGTGTCAGGCCAATCCTTCAATAACAGTAAGGAGAAACCTCTTGACAGACTGGATTATACTTCTAACATTATGTTCTTCCCATCTTCCTATAGTCCCTAGTTGTTCCCCAGATCCTGGCTGAAATCAACTCTCTTTATCTGATTGTGACTGTAGATACGTATCAGAGTAGTAGAGTTACTAACTGCAATAAGCGGATACACAGCTTTTGTGCTAATAAGCACTTCTTTTTAAATGCTAAGAGCAATTAGTCCTTTTGTGTCAACTATTGATTATGCAGACTGATAGACAAAAAACCCACACAGCCTCATTCTTCTTTCGCCTGGATTTCTAAAGAGCAAAACTGGCTTAAAGCAATTATAAAGCAGAGTGATACTCCATCTTTGGAAATCAAGAGCAGCTTAGTTGTTGCAGAGAGCAACAGTGATGGGTTCGACTATGAGTGAGAAAAGCAATTTATGATTCATTTTCGGCATTATTTCATGAAAATATCCACTTTTGATATTAGCTTTCTAGACCAAGTATGAAGAAGGCCCTTTCATAACTTTTTAATTATGAATAATTTTAGCTGTTTCTAATTAAAACTATTTTTTTAAATTGATGTTTTGCACAGTTAATCTACATGCATTCGGTTTAAAATTTGCTTTCCAAAAGAATAAACACAGTTCAAAGTTTGTGCATTTAGAATCATCTGACCTAATTATGCAGCTCTGGCATGACAATATCCTTAACTGCCATAATCCACGACCATGTGTTTATGGAGTACATTACATGTAAAACTGCCTGGTTTATTTATAAAGAATATAGCTTCAATAAAATTAGAGTGTCTTTTATAAGATAAATGGCATATTGCAACAGTACAAATGCACATTCTTTCTAAAATGTAAAAATGCTCCTGTATGTTTATAAAATGATACTCCTTCAACACAGCATTGGAATCTTATTATCACAACTTACGTACATAGACGCTACTAAATCATCACCAGGTTCTTAATGCTTTTAAGCTAGATATACAGAAATAGCGAAAGAGTAATTACCTGGCATAAGAGTCACCTAATTTTTCATTGGTACCAACAACAGAGTCAAGAGTTACAGGAGGGTATTCCAAGACTATTATTGTATTGACTGACTCCAAGCATTTAATAGTCCTATGATTATTCCTTTAGGCATATTTTCATCAAATTATGGGAAACCCTTGAAATCCCAGAGCAAAAGAAAGGTGGAATTCAGTATCTCCAAATTTTCAGCAATTTGTTGAGGATTTCTTTTCAAGACATAAATATAATGCTTGCATACATAGATTAAAAGAAAAGCATAGCCTTTTCTGATTTCATGTCAAAAGTGGCAAGGCATTTAATTTTGTATGCAACTGCAGCTGCTTTTTCTTAGTTTTTATATTACCACACTGCTGCTTCACACAAGTGACTGTGAAGCTATTTCATGAACTACTCATTGATCTCTATGAATTTATTACAAACACTCTGGACCTTATTATAAGAGCATCCTTGATAGACAAGCATTTTAAATGTCACAAGGAGATGTTGCTGTAATAAAGGAGAATGTAATAGGTCTTCATGCACAGTATTTGAGAACCAGAAAATTTTCAAAGAGAATAATGTAAGTAAGTGCCTTATAAGGAAGGTGGATCCTATACATATTGCAGTTTGAAGACTTCTTGATACAGCACATTAAATCGATAGAAGAATTCTATTTTCAGACATACACATGAACATACTAGCCTGTGTCATATTCATGCTTTGGAGAGAGTATACAATTTGCCAAGAGAATTAATATGCTTTTATTACTATTTTCCTTCGACAAAGACGAATACAGAATACAAACATAACGTACACCAAAACTGATGTGAGCATTAAGTTCCCGTGAATGTATTAAAACAATTGTACAAATGGATCATAATTTAGACGTCAGGGGGTAATTTTTTGATACTTCTGCTGCTAGACCTGTTTAGGACCTCTGTTCTAGATACAATCGCAGGTGCCTAAAATCCCCGAGTGCTCTAGCCAGCATCTGGGCCCATATCACAAGTATTCACGCAAAGGAATTACGAGTGTAAGAGCTAAACTTACATTCAGCCAATGCAAAAAAGTCTTCAAGGTTATGGGTATTTGACACATGCAAAAGCATTTCAATGTATTTTGGTAAGTGCCTATTAGCACATTCACTTATGAAATTTGAATGTTTAGTATTGGGTTATTCATATCTACATTTAGAAACTAAGTAATGTATGTGAATCTGCCTTATCTGATTAATGCATTGTTTTGTTAGAATTTCTTCAGCTTGAAAATACCTTCCCTGTTGTTTTGCTTTCCATGAGCACTGTTGATCCCATTACTGAAATCTCAACTCAACCATTAGGTTACTTTTTGTAAGTGCATGTGTTGTTTTTGAAAGCTGTTGACCTTCCAGATTTATGACACTGAGAATCTAAGCCATTGATCCACCATACAAATACATTACAGAGAACACTCGCAGTATACAGGAGCTGCTTTACTGAAGAGCTATTTCAACATGCTTCAGCCCTGACCTGGGGCCCATCTCTAGAAGGGAAAAAAGTTAAGTCTTCTTGAGTCATTGAACTTCTCAGAACCAGAAAATGTACAAATACTATATATTGCTATGGTGATGTTAATATTACTGAAAGTGTAGCATACTTCCGTCTGTACCAATCCTCTGGTTTCTAGTCTATGATCTCTGGAAGAGAAGTTCTGCACCTCTTCTGAACTTTACTACAAGCTTTACAGCCTTTATAAAACAACTAGCAGCCTAAGTATCATTTAAATGACTGAAATGCCATACAAGTCTATAGCTCAAGACTTCTGAATTTCAGAATAAGGGGAACTATAAAACTTATTAAAAAATCTAAAAAAAAAAAAAAAAATAAATCTATAAAAACCTTATTTACAGGGCTTCTTAAGGAAATGTTTATGATCATGCCATCTACCTGGTCCTGCAATTTAAAAAATATGGCCAATTTAAACAAAAACTGATAGGGCAGTAGAAATCTCAAAAATATTAAGTTACTAACAATTCTGTGAAAGCCAGTGAGCAGACAGAGCACAGAAACCTGTATCAGTGCTCCGTACTGAAGAGGAAGCATTCAGTGTCCTGTTCTTATTTCTATTCTGAGAATCAGCAGCCACTTCACTAATCCCTGTATATACACTCTGGCTTTTTTAATCAATATGTATGCATGAAATCCTAAATCAGACATAGCGAGAGCTTTCAATGCCCAAACAGAGAAAGAAACCTGGGACTGTGGGGATACCCAGTGCTGGGAGATGGACAGGACCAAACGTCACAGGAATCCAATCTTCATCAGTTTCACCACTGATAGAAAAGCAGTTCTTTCTTCCTTACGGAACAAGTTAATTTCTCAACAATTAAACAACATCTCATGTTAGTATTTCTTCATAGCTCACAGACTTGAGTTTCTAGAAATAATGTACTGGTGCAAAATAAGTATTAAATTGGGGGTCTAGGACCTAGTATTTAGATGAGGTACAGGTAGAAAGGAATGTATTTATGTGACTACTTTTAACTGATAACAACTTACAGGTTCACTTTTAAGATGATGGAGAACAGTTTAAGAAATTACAGAGAATGTTTACCCTTTTTCTACATTTTAAGTAATTTGAAAGCATACCTCATTTAAAAAAAAAAAACAAAACAAAACAAAACCAACCAAACAAACACCACACTTAAGCATGCAAAACTGAGCCTGAAAACAAAAATCATGATAGCAAGAGTCGCTGAACACTGAGTATGAAGGCTGGATACTCAGTTTTCAGCACTGAAAAATAAAATAGTTCAAAGAATTTGTTTTCTTTTAGCTTTGTTGCTCCATTTTAGAGGTCTCCTAAGTGGCCACGAAGCACATTGTTCTAGTCCATCTACATTGTTTGTCCTTATTACAAGCTTCCCACAGGGCCTAAGAAACCAACTGAACTGACTCCAAACCTCCAGAGGTCAATCCTAGTTGAAACACTTATACCTCTCTTCTTATTACAGTTATTTCTTTTCCCCAGAAAAGAAAAAAAAAAAACAACTAAACCAAAACACATTAGTAGCAATATTCCATTGGATTTAAAGGAAATGTTGAAAAAAGTTGATTATACACAGCCTCATACACCATCTTTATGGAATAGTATCATATTAGTTGTATGAAATTGGAAAGAAAAATCTAGCCTCAAGTGGAGCTGAGATAAGTTTAGATGAAAACGTTTATCTGCAGAAACAGCACCAGAACAGATTTCCCCAAACCTGAACTTCACTTTCTTATGCCTCTAATCAACACTTTAGCAATATTCTGACAGTCAAATTCTCAAACCAACAGCAACGTTCCCAGCTCATTATT
Organism: Vanellus vanellus; assembly: GCF_965231255.1. Classification (NCBI taxonomy): domain Eukaryota; kingdom Metazoa; phylum Chordata; class Aves; order Charadriiformes; family Charadriidae; genus Vanellus; species Vanellus vanellus. Next base: position 10,913,998 of record NC_138916.1, on the reverse strand, counting down.
AAGAAGCCTGGTTAGATCTTGGCATTTGGTGCAGCCAGGGCATGAAGACTACATTTGCAAAATGTATACGTTCAGAACACTGGACCTTAATGGGAAATGCGGCACTCCTTTTGGTGAAGATACACCACAGCAGTCTGTAGCTTGAGCAAACTTTTAAATAATGCACTGTTGAGGCATAACTCTGAAATCATGCCATTTCTGGAAACAGATGCTGAATGGAACTGTCTGAAACAAATACTAATCCTTCAAGGATAACAAACATTGTGGTTCTTGAAAAGCTTAATATTTGAGGTAATGACATAATATAGGACAATATGGCTAAATCAGTTTTGGCCCCACTGTCACTTTTCAATGACATATTTACTGCTCAGGTGAACAGTAATCTGAAATGCAGCAGTTAGTTGAGCAGCAAACATTCATTAACTGAAACATGAAGTTTTACAAACAGGTCCAAAAAGATACAGAGAAAATTAGATACAACTCTTGAGTTTTAGTAGTCCTTCATATTTTACCTAATGCATAATAATTCCCGGAGGATACTTGCCTGTCAAACTTATTTTTATTCAGCTGTAACTCGGTGCTCAGAAAGGTACACATTCATACCTAAAGGAAAGGTTCCCTCCCAAGCATAAGTACTCCAGCTTACACTCTCTAAGCAAAAAGTATTGTACACGCATTGCATAACAGAATAAACTATACTTAGTTGAATATACCTTGGGGGTAGGAACTTGTCAAACAACTTGCTTGAAAACTCTCATCAGGCCTTTTTTGTTGGCCAGGGTCAGCTATGTTTGATATAGTGAAATAATTTCTGCTGGCGCAAGATTGTTTTGATGTTCCACAGTAGCTGTGCTTGCTTTAATACGCATATCCTGCATGACGAGACTATAGCCAAGAAATTACTCTAAGTCAAAGATACAGGAGAACAGCAGAAACTTTGCTCCTAAAATATTCAGCTTTTCCAAAGAACACCATAATTGAGAAAAAGGCAGGTACCTCCATCTTTCTATTCTGGCAAATCGAGTTAGGAAGGGCTTGGACAAAGGATGAGATATAGACATGAGGCCTATTTCTGATCATCTGGGACAGGAATCAAACCAAAAACTTAACTGCAGATGGACTTTTCGATACACGTACAATTTACCAGTGCGTTCAGGAAAATGTAAAGTACAAGCAGATGACTGCTAGGAGCATATTTACGATAAATAAGGAAGAAAGAATAGTCTTATGGCAAATTTCAGAAGAGAAATGTCATGGGATGTCTGTTTATCAGGACAGTGGTTCTTCAAGAGGAGGAATACTCCAAAGTTCAGAGAATGAAAGCTTTTTTTTTTTTTTAACCACAAACTCCTGATTGCATATCAAAGATATAACAAAATAATGGTTATTTAACAAAAAAATATTTGCAGTGAATTGTTGTATCATTTTCATGTCCTAACTGTTGGAAGATAGTCAGAAAGAGGCTAGGTATAACATTTAAATTAAATTGGTCTCTTGAAAGAGATGTGTGTAAACATTTAGAAAGAAAAACGCATCTGTTATTTAATATTAGATAGGAATAGACTAACAATTTCCAGTAAACTCAGCAATTACCATGAATAACCACTATTGTGGGAAACAGATAAATATATGGCCAGGATTAGGTCATTCTTAGATTGGGGATATTTTTTCTTGTGAACTTTTTAAAATACCTGGCATCAGGGGTTTGTTTATTTGTTTGATTGATTAATACAAGCGTCCTCTACTGGTTTATGCAATTGGTTTACTAAAGAAAAATAGTAGCTTCTGTATAAAGTAATTTAGGATAAATTAGAAAATTTGAAATATGCTTTTCTGTTGTTCAAATCATCTTAATCAAGGTTTGCCACTAATATATTGACAATAATAATGTCTGAAATGTTTTCCTGGAATGAAAGAGAAAAATTCTCATTTTGATAATGTGTCATGTGAAAAAAAGACTTAATTGCACTACCATTTCTGATGATTACATTTGTTGAATGTAGAAGACTTTCTCCAGAAGTCACTACATAAACTTTCTAGAGGCCCTAGTTCATGATCTCAGTAATGATTACAGTCCTGTTGCTGTGAGAAGGCTGATTAAGGAGTGCTATGGAGCTCACCTGGAAGTGTTAGGGCCCCTTCCTTGGTTCTGCCTGTGCTGGCAGGACACTTGCACACTCTGAGGTTATAAGCACATGCTTTCAGAAAACCTTGTTCAACTTTTGAAATTGGTACAATTTATAAAGGTAAGTTTCTACACAAGGGCTGAGGAGGCACTGAGTAGCTGTCTAGCAAATGAGAGATAAGCTCAATCTTCAGAGCAGCTTTTTTTCCATAAGAATTACTTAACTTAAAACATTGTTCCTGTAGCCCAAACTTGATACACTGATGTAGAAAGATTAATACATCTAAGCATCACAGAGATGAAGAATTTCCTTCTAATTAAAACTTTCTGGCAAGATAACTGAATTGCCCTCATATTAAAGATTAATGCTTTTGATAGGTTTGATGGCTCAATACCCCCTGTAAATCATAACAGAAAGATGTTTAAAGAATTGATTCAAGCTTATTAATTGCAAAAATAAGTATCACAGCATCTTCAGCAACAATAAAAAGCTGAGTACTAACCATTGCTAATTTGAATTTTTTTTTTTTTTTAAATACACTGCATTAGTAGAGTAACTAAAGCATTGCTGCCTCAAGGCTGCATTTTGCAGCTTCCCTTGACGTATTAGACAAACGCTCACTGACCCATGTGGCCTTATGGAAATGCTGTGTTTACAAGAACAAGCTTCTTCCTTTCCATTCAGCAGGTCTGCAGCTGGGCATTAACCTGTCCTTACCCAGCGCAGCTCTGAAAGGGTATGTGCCAACTGGAAAATCAGCATCCAGCAGGTGCTGAGACAGAACTTCTCCAAGCCTAAGCCCCGAGGATTTGTTTGGGCTCTCATTCCAGACTTTACTCTTTGCCCCTATCTAATCTGCAGTTATGGGCTTTTCTGCCTCTTAACCAATAAAAGCAAACCCTTACTCCACGTAAAGGCATCTTCCTTGGAATGTGAGCAATATAATTGATTTCAACAAGAATTCAGACACGTCTAGTTTTAAACACTGCTCTGCCAGTGACCCCATGTTAGAAGTGTCCGAGCTTGTGTTTATGTTGAATTTGACAATATTGACCTTGAAGCATAAGGAACTGTTGACTGGAAAACATCACACACTTTGAGATTCTTAATTTTTTTTTTTTATTCTTCAAGAGACAAATGACAAATTGGCTGAAGATCTACACAAAATAAAATTTAAGCTAGAACTTGTTTAAAATAGTCCTTCAGAATTTCCTGCCTTTGGACAGACTTAGTTTAAGAAAGAATAGAAGGTGTAGAGGTATCATATACCCAGGCACATTTCCAGTTCACAGTCATTAAAAAAATTCCCAGAATTCAAACCTTTTCCACAAAACAAGTGGGAGCTTTGTCCTCCTGCGGCCGGTGGTATAGAACACTTTCAGTCTTTCTTTTGCTAGTGCCACTGGCTAACAGTTTTTTAGAAACTGAAATTTAATTTTAACAGGAAAAATTCTGGTGTTCCCTCATACCTCTCATTTATTATTTGCTCATGGAAAACTTACAGAAGCAAGACTTGCAGAAATACAGTAAAAGCAGTCCATATTCCATTGTGCAAACACTGCGTGGAGAGGGAGTTTTTTAACCAACCCACTTCTGGTTTATTCAGGCTCATTTCAGCACTCATTTTCTTTTTCTATACCAGTGTGCTATGTGCTTGTAATCTTTTATATTAGTGTGTATTAGAGGTAAAATAGAGAAAAATGCAATTATGTATGCTAAAGACCAGTACAGGAAGCATTGCACAATTCATTTTCTCCTGCAGGATTGGAGAAGTAACAGTAGCTTATGTGCCTCAAGTCAAATTCTGTTTCCATAACTCATAAGGAAACTAAAGTTGATTGCACGTACGAGAATCAGCCCATCGTCTTTAGTTATAGGAAACCTTACTAGTTTTTGTTACTGTTTCTCCAGTTAAATCACCAGAACACATCTCATTTATTTGTCTGAAAATCTAGTTGTTTTATTTTAAAACTAATCAGTAATAGGGAAGATAGAAAGTATTCTGTCAGAAAGTCAAGTTTCTGGTCTCATGTTAAGAAACCTGGGGGCCTGAGATAACAGAAACCAATCAAAGTCTCAAAGTTGAACCCAGTAACAGGCTCTGATGTTTATTTGTACTGTTATTTGAGCACTTCACGTTCACAACCATTTTCAGCTATTATAAGCTTGAATTTGAAGGCTGTCTGTATTTAATTGCAGAAGGAAAAATAACCTATAGCCTGATCCAATACAGGTAACATTTGCCCTGTTCACTAGGGAGCATCTCTTTAGTGTTTGAAGGAGCAACTGGCTACTGCACTAATTTAATGGTTCCTTGGAATAAATCTACAGATACAGTTACGTATACCCCGGCGCAGGAAAGAAAGTCAAAAGGAGTTAACACTAAATACTGAGTGCTGGGAATAACACAAGCATCTGTGTCATTGTGAAGCTGGTGTGAATGGGTCTGGTTCCCTAAAAGCTGTGCTATAAATGGCTTAAGGTATTAAATACATAAGCACAAAAAATTTGCTTTAACATTTCAATTTTCATCTGAAAAGAGAGACTCCAAATAGCGTAGAGTGAATGTTTTCTTATGTTTTGTTTCAAATAAAGATGGGATTCAGCACAGCTCACTTTTATAACAAAAACCCAACCCAATCTTGTTTTTCTTTTCTTTTTTTTAAATTTCAGTACTTGCTTTCACATACAGGCATCCCCAGGCACTTCAAAGGTACTGGAGCAACAGGCTACATAATTTAACTTAAAGTGAGTTAAGAACAGCTGAAAGAATCCAGAGTACTGCCTTCACTTTGAAGTGCAGGAATAGTTTCTTTAGCTTTTTAAATTTATAGTAGGCCTACCACAACCCTTGGGGACTCAGATTCTATAGTCATTGAATTGATTGAAAAAGACAGTTTCTTCACTGGGGGCTGGGTACACTTAAAATTGTGGCAAACACTACCTCAGGAGTCCCACCTTGCAGGACAGTTCTTATTCTAATAAGAATTTAATCATCCCATTGCATATTTTAAAAATGAAATTTTCCTGTTTTGGGTGTGATCATACCACTGTTAAACAGCACACTTGAAAGCACGTTAAAAGTCAATGGAGTAACTTCTACTGAATTCACTGGGCTTTGAATCAATTTCTTCACATTGATTTCAAGTGGAGCTGAAAAAGGATTTGCATGTGCTTATGAAGTTGGAACTGAGGAAAAAATACTGCATTTCCCCTCATTATGATAAATAAGCTCAACAAAATGAAAACTGCATCATTTTTGCAGCAAATAGCTCAGACAGGATAGCATCAGCAGAGATTTACCTATTTGAAATAGAGGTCAACAATGAACATGCTTAGATGCCGGAAATTCTATGTCCCAAACAAATACACACAAAGAAGAAACGGAGATGAACTTGACTGTTCATCTTTTCAACAGTACAGTATTTGAATTCATTGAAAGAGTTGCAGATTGTGATTATGAAGCAAGGCTTCCTGAGAACAAACTTGGCAGGGCTGTACAGTGAGAGTGGCGCTTTTCTCCTTGTAAAATTCTCTCTCCTGAGATGTTACATGGATACACAGCATCCAACAAGAAGCAGGGAGATCGCTGAAGCCAAAGACTTGACAAGGTACCTGGTTTGCCCATGCACCCACCCAAATTTTTTGCTTCTCGCACAATTTTTATGCAATAGCAGCACTACAGGATCTCTTAACTGGGCTGGTCTTTCTTGGGTTCAGACATCTCTGTTTTCTGCACAATGTCACCCTTGCCTCTTTACAAACCCTCTCTTTACAATGGGGTATCGTCTGAAACTACCAAATTAAAAAAGGGACTATATAACCACTGCATTTCCTGACTGAGAGGTGTTTGTCACTGTCAAGGAAGATAATAAAAAGAGATGAAGGAACTGTATCTTCAAAACAAAGACAGTTAAAATATCTCATCTATCTTACAGTAATGTGATCATTAAAGAGAGAAAGAAAGAGGAATACTCCTTGCTTAGTGCTTTGAATCACGCAGAAGATATCCCCTCCCTACTCATGAGGCTGGAGATTATCACAGGGAGGATATGAGCTCAGCTCGGGTGCAGAGCTCAAAGAGCAGGGACTGTGAAGGAGAGCATTCCCCATTATACTGGCTTTCCAGGGACAGAAAGCTTTTTGGAGAAGTGAAACAGTTCTGGTAGCATCTAGGCACATTTATCAAGACCCCAGAAAAGGTAGAAAAGCCGTTTTAATTTTTATAAAGCGAGACAACTGAGATATCTCAAATTTCTTTGTAATTCACAATTAGGACATCAAACAAAATATATTTTCAAAGTGTTCTCAATTGGTTGCAGGAATAGTACCTGTCAAACAGTAGACTCAAATAGCCAGTATGCCCAGAATCAGAGAGAACCATCCCCCCCCCCAAAATATTTCAGCACACTAAGAACTGAAAAATCAGAAAAGTTAGCATTGCTGCCTTTTATAGAAATACTATGGAATGGTAAAGATTCAAGTGAAGATAATATATTGGGTTGACAATCTGTTTTCTTTTAAAAAATAGGCTATTCAGTCTGTAAGAATAAACCCCAGAAACTATCTTGGTTTTTGACAGAGGGATTATTATTGTTTCATCTTTATTTCTTTCTAGGAAGAGGCAATTCGTCTACAGCCAAAATTAAAGTAGTGAGGAAAAGCGGTCTGTGTCTAAAGTACTAAGTCAAGTAAGGCAGAGAGTAATTCTTACAATAGAAGTGAGCTTTCACAGGCTGTAGACATGAAAGCCTTCAATGTCTTCAGTCAGACAAAACCCTAAAGACAAGTGGCTTTAATCCTATGGGGAAGCTGGAGAGCTCTGGGGAAGCAACCAGCTTTGTAGATCAACAGCAGAGCTCTGGGGAAGCATCACTCTCCTCAGACAAGAAACTAGACCTGAGGGAATCAGCAAGATTCTACAAAGGCAGAAACTTCTGTAGGCAGCTAACATAATCATTGTGTGTACACATGAACACACACACATAAAATTTAATCTATAAAAAGGACTAATTAAAAAATAGCATTAGCCAAAATCCTTGAAATAGGATCTTAGATGTTTAAAAACCTTTCCCTGGAATTCTCTTCCCTCTGTTTTTCTTGGTAGCACATTTTCCCTTAGAAACAATTCATTCAAGATAACTACCTCTAGTTTCTAAAATAGCATACTAAAGTTTTCTCAGAATAAAGAGCATTATAGATTGAAATGTTCCCTGTCTTCCAATTATGGTGTCCCTGCCCCCTTCTTATTTCTAAGCTTTGCTAGCATTCAATTACACACAAAAATGTAAGGTTTATTTACCCATTCAAAAATTGTTCATAGTTATGTTTGCATAGTACTGTCTCCCCAGTGACGGAGAACAAGTCAGAGGCAGACAGTATCAGGGTTCACCAACCTCCCTGGATCTGCTCCATGAATCTTTCTGGTAGGGTATAGTTCAGTTAAAAAAATAATCAACAGTTATGTTCAGGAAGACCCATTTCACTGTTATAAAGCAGATTTCATCTGGACTGAACACAGATTAAGAAATTCTGATTATTAGCTAGTAATAGGTACGCAGGAGCAAAATGCAACAAGGCAAATTCATGGAAGGAAAATCCATTGAGAGCTACTGAATAGAACAGGTATCACAACAGTCTCTCTAAGCTACAAATCACAGCAGGATTGATAAGTTTGGTGAAATATCACTACATGCTTGCCCTGTTCTGTAACTATTTCTTAGGTATCTGCTTTTGGTTCCTCTTAGAGGCTAGAAAATAGACTCAGAATCACCTCAAGGCCATCTTGGTATGGCCATTCTTGCATTCACCGTGCCTCAGTCTTAATTAAATCTGCAAGAAAACAATTTGTTCTTTGCTTCCAAATTGCAAAGAAGCATTTCATCAGCAGATAGTTGTGCAAATGAATCGCTTCTGATGGTAAAGCCCTAACAAGCTCTTTGGTATTATTCATGACTGCTATCTAAGGTGAATAATTGTGGAATTGGGCCATCTGCCAGCTGAGAAATTCTGTCACTTTTACTTTTACTGAGTATTTCTTTACTTTGCAAGTTGACCTGTAATGAGATTCTGATGGGGATAGATAGAAGCTTTTCAGCCAGCATAATTCAATGATGAAAAATGATGAGTATGAAATTACATTTCCTTCATATCATTCTCCTGCTCCTTCTACTGCATTGCTGTAGCTTCTTTTTTTTTAAGCTATAGATAAGGATTATATTACAACTTAGGGTAATATCAAGCAGAAAAAATTGACCATCTGAACAATAAGACTTGCGGTACTCAGTAACACAGGAAGATTCCTCTCCAAGCTTTACTAAAATGCATTTTCTGAAAGGCTGTTGTATTCCATTGCCTGGAATTTCACACAACTCTCAACATACCCGAAGCCCTACTTGCCATCACTGCCCAGTGTACAAAGAGTAGAAGCCCAAACAATGAAACTCAGGGACTTTTCAGAGAAGACCATGCATTGGCTGCTGCCTGCTCTGTTTCTGCTCAAGGTCTGGTGGATCTTGATGTACCCTAGCAACTGACACAGACCAGGATGAGCAATACCAGAACAGCTTAGCACATGCTTCATGTTAGCAAGGAGTCATCTGAATAAGCATCCTAACGCCACCATCACACTTGCTTTCCCAAGGCACAGCTGACTCAAAGGCCAGCTACATATTTATTGTCAAAGTGGTTTAAAACTGCAGAAGGCAATTAATTTTCAGTCCTACCACAATGTTAAATAATGCAGGGGAGAAACATTATTATCAGCAAGAGACAAAAATAATTTTCTTCTAACCATTACCAAGCTTCAGAAGAAGTTGGCTTTGAAATGAAATGAGGTGAAAATGCTTGGCAGGTGGTTTATTTCCAGTTCTCTTCCAAAGCCTAAAATAATTATATATACAAAATGGAAAATTTTAGATCCATAGATCTGAAAACCTCAAATTCTATCCTTTTTCTCCTCATATGAAAAGAAAAGAAAAGAAACGCAGCATAGACCATAACATACAGCAGCTGACCCATCAGTTCTCAGAAACTGCCTGCTACAATTAGTGGCTTCTGTTGCTTTGCTGGAATAGTGGCATGGGTACCCTTTTTCCTGGGCAGTGTTCCCACTACTAGAAGCTGATTAGCTTAAGAAGCCATGTACCTTTCTCCTTTAAAGTTAGATTCTAAAAAACACAATAAAAGCAAGTGCAAGAAGTGAATGTAGCTGGTAAGAGGAAACAGGCAAGACGTTATGGAAACAAGTTTACTCAGGTACAATTTTCTGGAAATATGAATACAGGCAATAGGTCAGTGAAAGTGCGAGCATTTCCATTAATAATTGTGCAAACAACAGCTACAACTGCCTGGTTGTCAGCTGGGTCATTATTAGCTTTTTGCTTCAGAGCAAACTAGAATATGGAAGCAGTGTGGCCTTTTGTAGTAGGGGAAAAAAATAAGGAAATTTTAGGGAGAAGACCATTTATTTATTTATTTATTTTTTTTAAGCAGAGATCATCTTGGGTTGCTTGGTTATTTCAGGGTAGTTCCCATATTCTGTTCTTTGTTCAAAAGGAACACATTTGGGCTGGCTGCCCCTACGTCTGTTCATCCTCAGCTCTGCCAAAAGTTAGTTTTGTGCTGCAAACAATTGACCACAGAGGAATAGGCTATCAAATAATTGATTTCTCAGAGTTTGTGGGGCCTCAAACAGGTTTAAAGAGTGCTGAAGCAAGACAGTTTAAAGCTGTCCCTAATTCTGCAGCTCAAGTCAAGATGAGAGGTAGCTTTATGGGCATTTACAAACGTATGGCTCTGGAAGCAGCCAAACGTGTGGGGACTCATAGCTGAGGCCTTGAAGAACATACTCCATACTGTCATTCTCCATGTGTGTTGGACACAGTTTGTGGTACAACTTTTGTTGTATGGACATTTTCTACTTCCTTTCAAAACCGAAAAAACAGCAGGATTTCCCTAAAACCTCATTCATTTGAAAAAGAAAATCTGACTTTTTAAAATGCTTATACGAAACACACTATCATTCTGTCTCCAAGACCAATGAGTTCTGTGACTGATTTTCATTGTCTCCAGGAAAACATTAGAGTCAGTTCTAAAAATTTCTCAATGAAGGAAAAAAAGATAGATTTCCTGACAAAGCAACTATTTTAAAATTCACCAGTTGATTTAGCAAAGTCGTTCAAAGTATTCCATGAAAAGCTCTGTGGCTTCGTTTTCTAAAAAAAAAAATAAATAACACTACCAACACAATGGTGTAAGTGTTATTACACTTGCTAGCAACACTGTTAGAGGATGCTCTGACTGTACTGGCACCAATGACCTAAAGGTAAAATAGCTCTTAAGTTTGTCTTTGCTCTTCTGCATACCAGAGGAATGCTAAAGATTCACCTAAGGAAGCATTTCTGTGTCTATTGCTCAGAGGCATTTCAGAGTATCTATCTCTTTCTCTAGGCTCTTTTTCAGCTAGTAATGATTTCAGTAAAACATGAAAAAAATCTGCAAGAGCTCAAGGCTCTTGTGATTGATAGAAATTTTGTTAATGTACAAATTAACTATACATGTGGTTTTTAAATTCAATTTAAGCCTGAAAATCTAACCTTGGGGGTTTGAAATAATGGGACATTAACTTCACTGCCTTTTACAAACTACCGTGAAACATAAGTAAATGACAAAGATGAATAAAATCAGAATGATAAATGTTTTATAGTTGGTATTTTTTTTAAATAATGTTATTGCCATTGAAAACTTAAGTGAAATGAATTCGGTCATTTCAGCTTAGTCCCTGGTGGACAATAGTCCACATTTCAAAAGCATCACACATAATTTGGCAAAATTGGCAGCTTCGGCTCAGATGTGGCTTAGGGCTGAGTAAGCATGCAATTCCCCTAGTGAGACTGCCCCTTTCCTTCAGGGTTAAGGTCAATGGCTAGTCACTGTGGGGTAGAAAGGCTGATATTGTCTGCTTGTATTCATCTCAACTACAGACACAGAATTTCAGCTGCTGGTGATGCACAGCTTTCCAGTGCCGGCAAATATATTATACTCTTCCTTTAAATATACATGCACCTTCACTCTTTTCCACTCTCCCAGATAAAACACACACCTTCCCTTTCCAGGACAGACAGCCCTTCAGTCAGTTTTATAATCCTTGTCTTCCCCCTCCTCCCTTTCCCATTCTACAGTCATATTTCACCTTATACTAGATTTAAAAGATTGCCCATTCTTGACCCAGAATACAGCTGGGCAATATACTAGTTTAATGGCAGGAAAACAGGGGCATCAATGGAAATTATAGAAAATCAAATTGAACAGATGTCAGGAAGCACATCAGGCATTGTAAATGTGAGGGATGCCCATCAGACAAGGTTATGGAGGTGAAAAAACAGAACACGTAAAAAAAGCAGAGCAAGAACAAGGAAACCAGCCCTTCCCCCATCTGCCAGTGACAGGCTTTAACTGATGCATTGGGAAGGTTATTCCGTGCCACCCTTCAAAGTGACAACGAAAGCCACTGGATTATGAGATTCTAAAATAAGACAAACAAGTGTTACAATAACATACTAATGTTACAAAAATAGCTTTGAAATAACTTGTCTCATTAAAAGTTAATGGAGTTTTATGTCCAGCCCTGAAAGTATTAAGACATCTTAGATTTCAGAGGATTTTTCCACTGATTGTAACCTATAGAAGTCCAGATTTTTTTTAAAGTTATTCAGACATTTAACACAGTAGGTTGTGCCCAGTAGGATTTTTAAAAAAGCCTAGACATCTAATTCCCATTAGTGACAGAGTTTTGAAAAGCCCGCTGTCATCTCATTGCCAGCCTCAGCATTTAAGTAACTTTGCAGTCCTGGCTCTGATTGGAGATTTTTCTGCCTTTATGTCTACATTTAAGGAAAATAGTAGAAATCAGTTTCAAATACTAGCAGGACAGATGAATTTCTTCTTTCCTTCAGATCGGGTAACTCCATTCATTGAAATAGTATCACACTAGGACAAGTTTTGCTTTCCTTTGTCCTACTAAGTTAAATTCAACTGGAACAGTAGTGATTTGGGGTCCTGAGAAAGAACAAATAAACCTTGCTCTATCTTTTGAGATAACAACTGTAGTAGTGTTTAATTCACAAGGTAGCTTTTTTCCTAAGGTTGCCAAATCACATATTGTATAGAACTTTCTGTTATTAATTTTTATGCTTAAAAAGCAGGCAATGCACATGAGACTATTTTGCTCAGTCTGTGTCAAGAAGTGTATTAATACACATACGACAGGCAAATAATTTAAAAGTTGCTTTAACAAGAAACAGTATCTTAGCCAAGTAGCTTTTAAAACATTCATCTGGGTTTTTTTTATATTTACTTATTTAAATAAATAAATTTTGTAATGTTTTCCTACTTTGTGCCAACTATTAGAACCCGAACAAGCTGTTCCCTGAAGAGTGAGCCATAAGGGAACGGGAGAGCCAGCATGCCACCCCACACATGAGCCACAGTGTGCCCAGATGGAAGGCAGGTAGACACTCAGGACTGACAGTCCTAATGAGCTGAAAGCAAGCAAGACAGGGCATCCCTCTGCCTACACAGGTCAGGGCTGTCTAAATAGATTAGAAAAATTATGTTTATTATAGACTATGAATTTGTTCCTGGAATCCATAGCATATAACTACCTGTAGTTTGCAATGAAGTTCAGGCTCAAGAGTTTAGAAGGGTCCTGTGGCACTGGGCACAGGATAAAACAGACTGTTTGAAAGCAGTGTCACTTGTCTACATGCGCTTAAAACCACTCAGATCATACTTTTGCCTGGAAAGCTATTGCCTATTATCATTAGCCACTGCAATATCACTATTGCTGAAAAGGATTGTAGAAGGCATTTTAGCTTCTTCACGTATTGAGGAGCCTGGAGGCTCTCAGACTTCTTGACTTGGGCAACCTGGTCTAGTGGGAGGTGTCCCTGCCTATGGCAGGGGGGTTGGAACTCAATGATCTTCAAGGCCCTTTCCACCCTAAACCATTCTATGATTCTATGATTGTGTGCACACTTCTCATTTTCACTGCATATAGTCAGCTGTCCTTGACCACGACTCAGCCAGTTTTAACCAAGACAATAGTTCAACAAAATATGTACTTGCTGGTTTCAGATGTTTCAGAGTACGAAGAGCAAGAAAGTGAAAGGAAAAGGGAAAACAACACAAGAAAATTTGGGCGGCAGGCTCTGAAGCCAATAGCTTTAAAACTTATTTAAAGCCAAAGTGTTTTGAAATCTTATAAGGAATATAAGGAATCTTATAAAATTCAATAAGAGCAAGTGTAGGGTGCTGCACCTGCGGAGGAATAACCCCATGCAGCAGTACAGGTTGGGGGCTGACCTGCTGTAGAGCAGCTCTGTAGAAAGAGACCTGGGAGTCCTGGTGGACAACAGGATGACCATAAGCCAGCAATGTGCCCTTGTGGCCAAGAAGGCCAATGGCATCCTGGGGTGCATCAAGAATAGTGTGGCCAGCAGGTCAAGGGAGGTCATCCTCCCCCTCTACTCTACCTTGGTGAGGCCGCACCTGGAGTACTGTGTCCAGTTCTGGGCTCCCCAGCTCAAGAAGGACAGGGAACTGCTGGAGAGGGTGCAGCAAAGGGCTACCAAGATGATTAGGGGACTGGAACACCTCTTTTATGAAGAAAGACTGAGGGAATTGGGTCTCTTTAGTCTGGAAAAAAGACGGTTGAGGGGGGACCTGATCCATGCTTATAAATACTTAAAGGGTGGGTGCCAGGAGGATGGGGCCAGGCTCTTTTCGGTGGTGCCCAGTGACAGGACAAGAGGTAACGGGCACAAACTTGGGTATAGGAAGTTCCACCTAAACATGAGGGGTGGTAGAGCACTAGAACAGGCTGCCCAGGGAGGTGGTGGAGTCTCCATCTCTGGAGACATTCAAAACCCGCCTGGACGCGTTCCTGTGCAACCTGCTCTAAGGTGTCCCTGCTCTGGCAGGGGGGTTGGACTAGATGATCTCCAGAGGTCCCTTCCAACCCTATGATTCTATGAAATTACAAATGAAAGTTTCCCTTAATTGAAGATGTAGAGTAAAGTAGTGTGCAACTCAGACCTCAGTCAGAAGTGACGGTGCAGAGAATAGCAGAGTTTAAGTGCACTGTTATCCCAGAACATTTCCCTTTTTACCTGCTTACAGCCCAAACTAGCTTCTTGCTAGAAGTGAGACTTGCCAAAACCAGGATGTCTGACAGATCTCATCTCAGAGACCAGCATGAGGAAAAGGGTTCTCAGGAAGCTAACTTTTTCTCCCTATTAGGTTCAAAATCTGCAGAAATACCTGTTCACTATCACAAGATTGAATGTTGCTATAAAACCACCTTGCCCATGATTTTGTTCATTACTTCCAGTTCTTAATTGCTTGGACCAAGCCAAGGCAGCTCATCTTTAATTGGAATAAGGAGTTAATCTTTTATACAAAGGACCCAGCTGAGTCTTTGTATATGTTTGAATGTGTAAAGGGCTTTTGGCAGTTTAGAGTGTGTGTGGTGTTAGCGGGATTTAGCTCATTAGCAAACCACAAAGGCTCCGATGACACTGTACTCTGGGTAAAATACATGAGGCCAATCTACACCCTGTGGACATGTACAGCATAACTACATAATAAACAGGCATTTATTAATAATTTTATCTGTCACACATGCAGAAGGAGAGGGTGAGAAGTCAAAAGCTGTCATATGTTGCAACTAAAGAGGCATAATTAAAGTGATAAGTGTCATGTGATTATAACCCTTGAAGAATTAATCTAGCATGAAACAACAATGGTATAAATACAACAGCATATGTTCCAAAAATTAATTTCACATAATAGGCAGCTGATGTAAGCACTTAGACCCAATTATGTATGGTCATACAATAGCAGCTGATGCATGGAAAATCCCTTCTATAGTGTACACTAGAATAATCCCATTATAAATGAATGAATAGAAAGACTCTTTTAAAGTCTTTGCACTAGTGTGTATTTACAGACAAATTAGAATTTATGGAAATATTATGTAGCTTTAACTTCTCCACTAATTTGTTTTCAAGGTTTAACTCTTCAAACCAGATATTGCTTCCTCAGCATCTCAGACCATTAGCTGTTCTGCAGAAGCAGAATTTGTGGCGACAGCACTTACAACCTACAGATTTGTTTAACCTCAATTTTAAATAATTTCTTTAGCTAACTGTTTGATTTCATAATTTCTACTTTACGCAAGTAGGACTTGATTCCTAGTATTGTTCTATCTGATTCTCCCTCTGAAGTTAAATGAATCAGAATATTGCAGACTGCAGAGATCAGCATTGAAGAGATTTATCCTGTAATATTCACTGGTTGTTAATCTTGAATATTTTGGCTTTCCTTACATTAACATTTATTTTACTACTCTGATTAATATTTTTCTCATAGGGAAAGCATGAATAGTTTATACATAAATGAAGCATGTTGGTGTTTCAGTTTACACTGATCACGTTCACATGAGCTTTGCTGTTTGTCTATTGACCTCAACCCTGGTTGCGTGCAATGCGATGTCACATCCCAAGTTTCAGCTTGAGAGCACAATGTGCATCCAAAATTTTAAACCTGGAAGCACTGATAAGAATTCAGATGCACACAGATTAACTCCTGACAATGACAAAAATAAACTTATTCTAGAGAGAAACTATATTTATTGATTAAGGTTTGGCCCTGAAATCACTTCGGATGCTTGTAAGGTCAATCAGAATGACCTACCATATGTTTCAATAGCCTTCTGTTCTCTTTCAAATTATGCAACTTTTAGTTATGAAGCTGTGAACATACCTACTACTACCACTGACCAATGGCACTTCATCTATTTCTGCTTAGAAAAAGCTAGAAGCAAATTTCATTCACTACATCTCTAGAGTCAATATACTAAATAAGAGGAAAAAGAATGCATGTATTATAGCACTGTGACAAGAAAACAATGTTATCTGTTCCCTGGAACTAATGTTGAGCTGTATTCTGGGTGCCATGCTAGGCAAAACAAGATCAGAGGTAGAAGCAGACACGGAATTATCCATTCAGGTGGTCACATAAAAGTATATTCGACCAAAACCATTTCAGGAACAAAGTCGTCGTCGGGGAGAAAGTGTATGACGTGTCTCCAAAAATTCACTTGCAAGGTATGCTAGGAGCTCTTTTTACTTGGGTACATATTTTATTCTTTCAGTATGCTGAAAAATGAGAAGAAATAGGTACAGCTCATTAAACTGATTACTAACACAGTTCTTGTGGACTGGACACATCTGGACTTTAAATCAAAACAGCAAAAGGTGGCCAAGATTTTAACAGCAAGAAATATTTGTTTAGTAAACAAATTATATTATTGTAGCAGTTAGCCAGTGACAGAGTTACAAGCCCTTTTGGGGAAACTAAATAAAGTGTTATCTCTGGTGAAGAGAGTGTTTTGTTGGCAACTAATGAATTTCCAGGTGGAAGCTGCAGCCAGAACCCAGGTGTGCTTTTACCTGTTACCTAAGTACAGCTAACACTTAAAGTTTCATGAGGAAGAAGCTGTAGCTATTGCACTCTGTGCACTGCACCACAGGGCTTGCTAGCTTAGGGACTGATGGAGAAATGAGCAAAATGAAATAAAACTTCACCAAAATACCACGCCTTTCTTTGATAAATTTCCTGCAGTCAGAAGAGGAACAAAATATTTTAGGAGAGAGTAAAAACACTTGAAAGAAAAACAAAATTAGAGAAGGCCAAACACTAATTGCTCACCTGAAATAGGAAAGGAGAGCTTCTGTTTAAAGTTAATGCATTTACCCAGATTTTGAAATTTCACTTGACAGTTAATTCCAGCCATTTGTAAACTATTGATTAAATTAAGGTTCTGAAAATGTTGACACACAGGCAAATGACAAAACACTACTTTAAGAGACCACTAGTTACAAAACCAGCCTTGCTTCCTGAAGGCAACTAGGAGCACCACATTCTTTTGTGAAAACACCTTGCAAATGCCGCTCGCCTCCATTATAAGGGTGTTCTAACATACTGCTTCTGACAAACTGTGCAAGCCTACTCCAAGGCAAGAAGCCACACATAAGGTCTATAGTCCAAGACTGGATGTTCAGAAAAGTAGGCCTTTAACACTTCATTTCTCTGCAGAACAGGCTAGAGCACCCCAACCAGTTCAGTCACAGGGCTAGGCTCTGCAACCTCATAAAACACGAGGTAAGACAGCGGATTGCTCTAATATATGCCAACTGGATTGGCCCCTTGGGGACCCATTCTGCCAGGAAAGGATTACTGGATTTCTCCAATGTCCTTTCTACTCCTGGACATGCCTTTAAAGAGCAGACCACTACAAGGGCTTGGGTACCAATACAGCCTGCAGTCCGTGAACTTGTCAGGCATAGGATGTCCCCATGAGTGGGGTGAAAAAATTCACTTCAGCCAAGGATCCATCCCAAGTGTTTCGGTTTTCAGGTAATTTTAGTTCAATAGACTCAAAATAGGTAATTACCAAAGGGCAAAGGGAGCTTTTCCTATTCTGCCCTGCCCCACTCAGGATTTAACATATGCGATGGTGCACTGGATGGCTGTGTATGCATGTTGCATGCAAGCGACCTGGCTATTGGTTTGATCATTCAGTGCTTCAGCTACAGAGTTAAGGAGAAACTGCACATAGGTTTTCCTGAATGAAATTGCATCTTTATCAAACAAGGCCACACATTTGGGCCTGGAAGTAGTAACAGCTGTAACTAAGCGAATGTTATTAAGAAAGGAAATAACGAATTGGGAAGTATTTGAAGTTCTGACCTTTCACCCCTAGCACTATGATTCAAGCTAACCCTGAAGACCCGACTATGATCTATCAATGATTTCTGGTTTAGATCCCCAATAGTTAATTTGTTTCACGCTGGGAGAAGTTGCTTGATATGGTTTAAGAAGTAGGCTATTAGTAACGGCACATTACCTATTTGTGCAAAATCATGCACACAAGCTTGCCTTAAGCACTGAATAAAACAGCAATACATACACGTATTACAAGATTCTGGAAACACTAAATTGAAAACCAGATTTGAATCTTGAGAATGTGAATTATGCTAAACTATTTTTCTCTCAGTAGAAAAGTCTTGAGTGAATAAGCAATGGAGTATTATTGGACTTCATGCCATTAAAATCAAAATAATGTCTGATGAATTTACAAGTACTGGACACTTCAAAGGCCACTTTATTATATCTTTCGAAAATATTGCTGTATTAGAGATGCATTTTATCAGTTAGAAGGGTGACATTACTCAGTATTAATGAAATATAGCAGACACCTGAGGACGTACATATCTAATTTTAAATGAAATAATTTTTTATGTTTTCATGGATAATAAAGAACATTCCCTCTAAGTCGGGAAAAATGCTAAGGAGCCAGAGGTTACGGGGAGATCATTCAGTGATGTTATAAAATCCTGGCAACACCAAAGTGATACTAAGTAATACGTGTTCCCTTCTTTGTTAGTAATTGTAGAAAGACTACACACCAGAGCTTTATTCATGCAGTTCACTTGATCTCCATTTAAACTGAACAGATTTTCTCCCTTGTTTTTCCTCCAATTTTGGTGTCAAGTAAATATTTAAACTTTTCCTTGGCTTTGTCATACAAAAATCACAAAAGATCTAAATACAGTAGCCAAGATGAAGGGATAATGTTTTATCAGCAGTTTTCCTCTTTTAACTGTTGTTTGAGAGGAATGCTGAGATAAAAAGGAAAGGTTATTACACTTGGACAACCTTAATTCTTCAGGGAAAGATGCACAGTTTAATAACAGCAGCCAGCCATCTGCTTCTCCTGAGGTCTGCATGCAGATGGAGCAGCCTTGCAATTGTATCACCCTCTGTGCCAGCTCAGAGGCAGAAGATATCCTTTCTCGGGTTGTGAAAAAACCCTGCCAGGACATAATCCCTTCGCACCAGCAGCATGGGCTCGAGAAGCAGAGAGACTCTGGGTGTCACCGCTGTGAACCCCTAGTGTTCACTTCACTAGCGTGGCTGCATGCAGGCTATAATCTCACATTTTAAAAGACAGAATAAGTTCCATTTTCTTTTTAATGCCATGAGTTTAAAGGTAAAATAACAGATTTAATGTTCTTATTACATGCTTAAGTTTAGCAAGTAAGTGTCCACGTGGCCGAGTGCCTAGCACCTAGCATCACAGCTGGGAATGGAATGTTACAGGACACACATGTACCTGTTTTCCTACAGTTTTATGGGTCACTACAAGGAAAGGAGGTGGCAGGCTGGAAGCCCAAACATATTATACAGGCACAGATCTCGGCTAAGGATCCAGGAATCAACAAGTTAACACTATGGAGAGACGCAGACATACTGAAGATAATCCAAGGAAGGGCCACAAAGATGACTGAGGGATTAGAGCATCTCTCCTATGAAGAAAGGCTGAGAGCTGGCATTGTTTAGCCTAGAGAAGAGAAGGTTCAAGGGGAATTTTATCAATGTATATAAATACCTGAAGGGAGCGTGCAAACAGGACTGAGTCAGGCTCTTTCCAGTGGTGCCCAGTTACAGGACAAAAGGCAACAAGCACAAATGGAAACACAAGATGTTGTCTGAACACCAGGAAATACTACTTCCCCCCCACACACTGTGAGGGTGACCAAGCACTGGCACAGATTGCGCATGCAGGTTATGGAGTTACCATTCTTGAAGATATTCAAAAGCTATCTGGACACTGTCCCGGGCAACTGGCTCTAGAAGAGCCCTGCTTGAGTAGGTGGGTTGGACCAGATAACCTCCAGAGGTCCCTTGCAAACTCACCCATTCTATGATTCTAAAAGTAATATACCAAATTCTTAAGCAAGCTTTAAGTTTATATTCATTAGGAATTCAGTTCTCAGTAACTGAATCCTACACACTGGATGCCAGATTCAGAAATCGCTTATCCAATGAGGTGTTACAAGTTTACCCATGAAACCTCCCAGAGCTTTTTGATACCAACATTTCCAACCTGAGTACACATAGCAAGCAGGTCATACATGCTCTGTAGGCTATAAGTGGAAAAAGGTTTAATTGTGGTTTTCCTGAAAGCTCCCAGCTGGAGTTAGTATATATTTCTGAGAACGTAAGAGCTTTGCCCTATATTTGCCCTTCCCATAGATTTCTCACAGACATGCTGGAAACATTTTTTTGCCAGGTTTATACGTGGTGTCAACTCTGCCAGTGTATCAGCTGAAATGACCAGTGCAGTGTGGGAAGGTGGAGCTAAGTCTGTCCCTTTGCTTATGGTTGGTTATTTTTTTTTTTTCCCACCAGCAGCAATACCACTGATAAGGGAGTAAGAAGAAATTTTCTTTTTTCTTACACTTTTGCATCTGTATGCATTACCCTGTGTACTGTACCATTCAAAGGCAAAGAAACTCAGGAATGTCAAATTTATGTGGACAACTCAAAGGAAAGAGGAGAATATAAATTATTATCATCCTTTTTTTTTTTACTAGCTAACATCAAGTAAAGATTACCATAACACCACCAAATTGGGATCCTAATTGACTGAGGTAACAATAAGAACCTGTGATATTTAAACCTGTGTTTTCTTGAGGTTTGCTCTAACCCTTACAGGTATTTTGTAAAAAGTACTTGTAACATGCTATGTATTCTTTTTTGCTGTTTGAAACAAAAAGGCATAAGTGAACCTACCCTTTCAAAGTATGGATGCCAACACGAAATGTCACACTGCAACAGATTAAAAATTAGTTGCTGCATACAACACCAAACAGACAGATTTACCTGTGAATATTGGGTTAGAAATTGTGAACCTAGCCACTTATAGAATAGCAAGCACAGTGGTGCAGGGAGTAACAGAAGCTAATGAAAAGTTGCAATTAAGTGCTTCCCTAAACCCACGACAAAGGGCTGGAACAGCATCTTCTTGTAGATTTGGGAAAGGATTAAAAAAATCTCTCTCCATTTTGTGCTGTTGCTCTGATATAAAGTGCTGATAATTACCATTGCCTCCTGTAGACTGGAGTGGTATGAACTTCATCTGACATTCTGAGCTAGTTTTCTAAGTCAATATTATCATTGAATGGGACCGATTGATCAACCAAGTGAAGCAGTAAAAAAATGGATTCCAGCTTGAGGAAGAATTCACTTGGGAAGCTGCAAGCCTGGCTTGACCCGGCTTGGCAAAGCCGAATTCTTTATGCTTTGACTGGGTTATAACCAGAGCCTGCACAGCCAAATAAAATCCAGGCAATTACAGCCTAGATTTAGCAGTATGCTGCAGTTAAAATAGCTTCCAGACCAAGATTTCACTTAGTGAGGTCAGTAGCTGAAGCTTGACCTGGCTTGAGTAGACTGAGCCAATGACATGGTTTGATATAGTTATGTGGTCAAACAAAATCCTACTTAATATCAGCCTTGCCAGGAACTTCACTTTCTAACAAGAGGTTGGTTGTAGCATTACAATTTCCCTAACCTCTCTTGCCTTTTGGTTTATCACATTTTAATGAAGAAGAACAATAGATGAGAAGGAAGGAGTGAAAGGGTGTAAAGCAAAGGATGGGACTACATCCCGGCTGGTCCAGCAGAGCTCACAGTGCTAGAAGTACCTTCTAAGACAAGAGCTGCTCTTTGTAATAACTGTCTAGATCTGCCTCGCAGACAACACTGTAAAGCTTTTTATCATACCTTTATGGTACACAGATGGCTTGTTCCTTCAAGCAGCAGGGAAAAAGGTCTATAATAAATCATCACACAGGGCTCCTTTAAGGTGAGTATGTGATAAGTATGGTGAACTAAGGGTGAATTCTGGATAATGGTAGCAAGCTGGGAAACAGAAATAATAGTTACATAGCTCAAATTATTGCATCCCTTTCTCTAACCAAAAGTTCACTATAATAATTCATTAGGAACACGGATATTTCTTTTTATTGTTTTCCTGCTGTAACTAACTTGGAAGATGACTGCTAATGACGAAAAGCTGTTCTCAGGTGAAGCTATTTATTCATATCACCCTGAAAAGCACTGTAGGCCATTTACTATCAGTTAATCAAAAGAGCTTTTCTAAACCTCCTATAATTTTATCCCTAACTAAAAAACCAAGTGTTCAATTTTCAGTTTCATTTGACTTCCCTATACAGCAGAGGGAGATCTCAAGCATTATCAATCCCCATCTATAACACAAAACTACCACCAGAAAACCCTATTTTTACACAACAGACACTGGACTGGAGATGTTTTTTTTCCATTTTGTATAGGTTACTATATTGTCTTCATTACCATAGCATCCAGGCAATTTTCATTAATATGTTAGGTGACACTACTAACTTGCCACATGCAGTTGGCTCCTCTGAGCATCTCCCAGAAGAAAACTGTATATTCAACATTTGTATGTAACACTGTTTTTTCTTTGTTCATTATTGTCTCTCTTTTCCAAGATGGTAACAATTTTCTATTAGCCTGCAGTCTAAATAATCATAATAAAGTGTTTTATCAAGATTTCATCACATTAAAATCTTAGCTTTAGAAACACACAGAAAAAATTCAACCACATTTCCAGTCATGCCTGCTGTTTTAAAGAAATTCCCCCCAAAATTTAACTGGCTTTTCAGAGTCAGCTGAGGTATCCTAGACTTATCTTTAGATGTGCCTCGTACTGCAATAATTGCAGTAACAATTTCTACAGGGAAGAGAGTCCGTTATTCACATCTACAGGCTATTTAAACATTGCCAACATTAGATAAACGACAGTGTGTGCTCACTGCTCTACAAGAGCCCCAACCCTACATAAGGGGCCCAAGTCCCACTGTCTGACACAGCTTCAAGTCAAAGCACTGCTGCACTGACTTCATCCAGAAAAAAAATAAATATTTAAAACACACATTTCAATTTTGGGCAATTTATTCAAATCTGAAGGCAACTAGTGACAGAAACACCCTAGAAGATTGATACGGTTTGAAGCATGTTATGTATGGCTTTGCTGTTCAACTTGCAAGTAATTTGTAAAGCGGGTCTGTCCTGACTATGAAACATTGTATCAGTGTGATTGGAATCAATAGTTCCTGCACTGTCATTTGTCACATATTTACAAGCCTGAAAAATAGTTCATTTTGTCCTGATCCTATAACTCAAAAGATTGAATCAGAACCCTGGAGGGATCTTCGAGTGCGACACATTCATTACTGGTCACTAGTCTTTGGTGACGCTACGATCACCACCACGCCAAGAAGGGAACACAACTTCAAATTAAAACAGGGGTATTCTCGTATGTGTTTTCTGCTCAAATATATTTGAAACTTGTTGGTAAGTTGTATCTGTGCCGATTTATTGTAGTTAACTTAAAAGACTTGCACTGCAATTTGCTTTTCAGTTTTAATTGACCTTTTCACAGGAGTTGTCAGAATTTTTGCCTCGGCTTTTTAACACGTTCCATCTACTGCAACAGTCTTAAGGAAGAAACCTGAGCCATGGAATAGTAAAACTGATTTGCATTTTCTCTTTAAACTTCCCTTCCCCTCTTCAAATCAACTTTTGTGGAAAAAAATTATTTTGAAACCTTCTTTCTTGGAAGACTTTTACTGCACATCGTATGCTGTACCCTGAAAGCGTGGCCCAGCAGCTGAACTTCCCATTACTTTTCCAAGACCGAAAATCATTTATAACCTTAAAGCAGACCATAGTCCAAGTTAGCAGTTCATTGCCATGAGGTAACATTCACTTTCCCATAGGAACAACCTTAGATTCACTTTCACAGGCCATCTCCATGCTCTATGAGCTGCCAGGATCTCTACATCGTAACTCTGAAAAGCATGTACAGAGATTCTGCACCAACTCCAGGTTCAAAAGCAAAGCCCAACACTCTGTGGGATGCTTGTCCTCCTGCTGTTCAGCCTGGAAGCCACCTTCTGCCCTTCTCTAGCCCCCAAAACAGGAGGGATCAGTAAGCGGTGCCCCTTGCAGATGAGGACACAGCTTCCCACAAGCTTCCACATTTATCCAGCTAAACCAGCATCCAGCACAGAAGATGCAGGACTCCATTTCCCCCAGTCCTCTATCACACTGAATATTTGGCAAAAAAAACAACCCCGTAGCATGGTCAATAATGTGAATACCAAGGTTATCAAAGTATGAAAGGCAATACTGAGAGCCTGTGCTCAATCACTGGGTACACATATGGTCTGCATATGCACATATAGCCTAGGGTGAAAACCCTTCACTGTTATGTAGTTTTCTGGTAAACCACATTTTCTAATATAATAGTAATTACTTTTAAAACATTCAATGAGATTTAGTAACTTGAGTATAATACAGCAAGCCAAAGTGTCATCTATACCTAGGCAAAACAGAGTATTAGCTCTCAGATCAGATTAAAAAAAAAAAAAAAAAGACTCCAACTATTTGTAGCAACAAAGAACTCAGTCACAATTTCAGCAAAACGTTCCCTTTAAACCGTTATCTCTGCAAATTAACAAAAGCATCAGAGTCATTTGCAGGGTATGTAGCTTAAGAATGTATAAGAACCTCAGTTACAATACTTGTCTTTCTCAGCTAATGTGTCACACAAGCATGAAAAGAGGTAATTTATGAAGAAGCTGGATTAACACAACAAAAAATTAAAATTTCTGGAGAAAAGGGAAAGACTTACCAAAATACAATTTCAGGAGAAAAAAAATGAAAGTTTTACTTCACTTCTGACTCATGACTGACAGTCTACAAAGATGAAGCAACATTTCTAATGCTGTCTCAGGAGGAAAAAAACCCACTGTGAGCCAGACTGTCACTGCTGGGGCCCTGCTCAAGTTCGGTTCCACCAGGGGAGAAACCAGCCCTTTGTTTTTCAGGCTATAACTGTTAGAATACAGTGATAACTGTGGTACTTTTGAAACATTGCCTTAAAAAGGTTTGTGAATTCAGCTGTAACAATCACCCTAGTTTTCAATTTTTATTTGTTGTAATCAAGGGGCACGTAAGGCTGTATAACATTTTTACAGTATCCTATATCCTTGTAGTAGTATTTTGAGTGCAAAAAGGAAAAAGCAAGCAGAATTTTCCACATGAAAGGTACAAGAGGACAACGACCTTGAATGCTAACACAAATTTCATTCACTCTGCATTTTCACAGACACAAAAAGACTCTTCAGGGATGGGGGGCACTGAGCAAAAGTAAAGGAATCAGAAGAAACAAGCTTATAACTAGAGAAAGGATGGAAAGAAGCCAGTACAACCCTTGGGCCTTTATCAAGTAGGGCAGACTATCCAGGTTTGCCATTTTACTCCCCTTTCCCTCCCATGAGGATAGGGGAGGGTGACACACGCCACACCACACCACACCACACCACACCACACCCACCACCACTTCCTCCTACCTCAGCACTTCACCCTGCCTTGGCATTGTTTATTCTCTCACCAAAATATCCCTCTTCATCAGATGTCAATATTTTTCATACAATAGCCCAGAATTTACTGCATCCCCAGCCCTGCTCTGGGGTTTCCCCCTTTTCCTCTTCTCAGCAAGACTGCCAGACCTGTGCCAGCACTACACTGGCACCAACTCCTTCCCACTTACCTCACAACAGTTACCACCTCACTACCTGCAGCTGCCTTTTTTCTCTTGCCTTTACAGTCTTCTTCTCCAGGCTTGGTGGGTAGTAGATGAAACTCCTCTTGCCACACACCTTATATCTCTCTCCTTTATTTCAGGCTTTTTGTCTCCAAGCACATGTGCTTGCCCATCTCCCCCCCAAAAAACTTCAGAAACTCTTTTTTCTTACAGCCCCTTCTATTTTTTGTCAAATTTCAAACAAGTTCCTCTCAGCATCCCCCCACCCCCCGAGGCCATCTGTATGGTTAAGCCTTCTCCTTTTGCTTTCTCCAGAAGTGATAGAGCAGGTCCCAGAAGAAAGGTGGGATGACTGTTACCAAATATTAGTTGTAAGAGTTCTCAGCTGCTAAGATGCTTCTAGCTCAATAGGTAGAAGTGCCACGTTCAAACATAGAAAACCTTACATTTCTGTTAGTTCTGTAAAACTTCTGCCATACTTTTATATTTTATACTGACAACAATAATTTCTTCAAAAACATATTATGTCCGCATTATAAATCCCTTTTATTGTGGCTGAAGTAACAATGGAGTGCCAGGACAGGGTCTATTTGTTATTTAGAAACCAGATGACCCAGGCTTCCCTTTCAAGTCTGACTTTATGCAGTCTTAGGCAACCAGGTAATACCCTGCAGGCCACAGAGCACTTCGCAATACTGTGCAACCAGCAGTAGACATATAATGAACAAATTCAGAGCTAAGAGGTCATGGGAAGAGAAGAGGATAGATGAAGGACATGTACAGAGCTGGGAGTTGTCAAAGTTAATTTTATCCTTGCAATGATATTCAGGGCCCAAAATCGAACAAAGCAGTCCTTGCTCTGCCTGTTTCCATGCCCCTTCAAACCACATTTGTGCATATCCTTCTTGTATCGCTTGTCATTTGTCAGAAACATTAATAGGGTTTAGAGCCTGTAAGCTTTTCTTAATCATCACTCGTGTTAATCTGCACACTTCCTAATTCTTCATCTGTTATCCTTAAACATCTGATGCAGTTTAAGTAAATCTCTACCATCTTCATTTGTAAAACCAGATGCAAAACAGTTAATATCTCTGCTGTTTAATATCTTAACCCTTAATCTGCACTATAGCATCAACCCCTAAGAAGATCAGGGGTATTTTAATATTTGTCTCCTGACTTTACAGTGAACAAGAACTCCAGCAACAGGTGAAACGCCTTATTTTAATTATATCCCATTGCTTCTGAATTTCCTAGCCTTTGCTTTTCATAAACAAACATCCAAGAAAGCAAAATGAAGAAACCAAAGCATGAGAATGGTACTGGAGCTAGAGATGCAGTAACAAAGTCCTGCTCCCTATATTTCCACTACGTTCCCTGTATCCTTAAATATTTTCTGTCATCGGTTGCCTCACTGCTTATAGCTTTTCATCACGGAGTTGCACACACCTTCAGTCCAGAGGGATTTGATTATATGAACCAAAGCAGAGGTGAGCACCCACAGCACCCAACAGGTCTCTTACCTGTGTCTCAACCGCTCTCCTCAGACAGCCCAGCAGGTACGGCACACCACTCCGGCTTTCAAGTGTCCTTATGCAGTCTGCCATGGAAAGGCATAAGATGCCTTTTATCTGTCCTCTTTTGTCAATGCAGCTCCTTGAAGTATTTCTTTTTCTGTCCCAGAGTCATTATGGCCACTATAGCGAGCTCATAAGTTACACAGAGAGAGCTCCGACTGCAGGATGGAGGAGACAAGAGGCTGCTGCTCACTTCAGTCACGGTGGCCTCGCAGGGAGATGAATAGCCTGGGCCATCGTGGGGCCCCACGGCCTGCCAGGAGCAAGTGGGAAAAGCTGGGTTTGCATAGCCCTCCAGAGCAAGTCTCTCAGCTTATTCTCATAAGGGCACAACAGCCGCCACTCTGGGAAACCGGAGGCTGCTGCGTGCTGGTACGTTTTTCCGTGGCACAAACCAGCTCCCCGAGGCCCCTGCTAGCCGTCCTCTAGCAGCACCTCCACCCTCACCGGCTTTGGAAACCTCAGGGGCACACAGCAGCACAGAGCTCTCCTCAGCCCCCTGACAGGGCTCCTCCTTGTGGCCTCCCCCAGGTGCTCGGGGCAGGCCTGACCAGGCCCATTAGCTCATTTGCACTTCCTAACAACTTCTGCAGAAGCAGGGTATTACCCCAGAGCCACCTGAGGGAAAAAGGAGGTTCCTGTCACTGAGAACGTTTAGGGGTTTCTGTCACAGTTCAGACAGGATTTGATGCTGTGCTTACATTTGTTAAAATCAGCATTCAGCACAAGCCTGCCTGGCCCTGGGGTTTGCATTTGGAGTACCTGTTCTCCCCGCTCCACATCTGAGGTGATTTGCAGCCTGCGCCACACGCAGGCCGGGCAGGCTCCAGATCTACAGCCTTTACAGCAGCGGGTTGAAAACGTCCCCCTCAGGTGAGGCTGTGGGAAGGTGGCGGGCTGAGGCTGAGGGGGAAGGCAGGCAGGCCGGGGCCGGCGGGCTGGGGCTGGGCAGGAGTCCTGCAGGGCCAGGCCGACGTGGAGCCGCAGGTCAGGGTGTGGGGAGGCCCCATCTGGTTTTGGTTGGTGCCACCAAGGCCTGACAGTGCACTGACACTGCCGTGTCCAAACCCCAGTCCTTAGGCATCCTGCAGGGTCCCATGGCAGGTTCGGGGTGGACGTGGGCATTGGGGTAAGCGTGGGCCTTGGTTGTGTCCCCGCCGTAAGCTGTTGTAGCAGCATGTTCGTGTCATGTATGATATAACATTTAAGCTCTGCCTTATATGATGTGGGGATTTCATCAAATTAACACAGTTCATTCATGAAGCAAACGCTTTCATATTTATAATAGTGACAACATATTTAGCTAACTTTCATAAATGCCTTTTTTTTTAAAAATAATTTTGCTTTTAAGAAATGAATCTTCACAAAATATTCACAAAATATTTGAAATATCAAAGTGTGCTAATGAGGGGCTCCAGCTGTGCCTACAGGTGAGGCTGATCAGCACTTAGCAAGACCTGGCTGTCTCAGCAAGGCATACTTTATCCTGTACACAGCATTCACAATATAAAATTTTCTGTTCCACCTTCCTTGAGAGTGTGAATTTTTTTAAGGCACCATTTGTCATTATTATAGG
Organism: Vanellus vanellus; assembly: GCF_965231255.1. Taxonomy (NCBI): domain Eukaryota; kingdom Metazoa; phylum Chordata; class Aves; order Charadriiformes; family Charadriidae; genus Vanellus; species Vanellus vanellus. The sequence continues at coordinate 10,885,156 of NC_138916.1, read as the reverse complement.
ACAATATGAGCAGCTGTTGCAAAACCATTATAAAAATTGCTGAAGATGGCTGCTAATATTCTTTTTGCACATTCAGAAATAATTTCCTTTTTCATAGATTCTTGTCTCTTGTTTGGGATCACTCAATAGTAAACTAAGCAAGTAGAAAAGAACATTAGATTTGCCTGAAATTGCCAAGAAAGGCAGGTTCTTGACATGAGTAGTCTAATAGAGATGCACACATACGTACACTCACACCCATACACACACACACTCCCCCATAGAAAAATGTCATCGATTCTTGACACAGGAAGGGAAATATTAATACTGTTGGTTACAAATAGCTCCTCAGCCTTATTACTGACATAGAAATCACCTCCTACATTTTTTTTTTCCAGTTGAAATGTGTTTTCACTAATGTCTGATCTGGTGTTTTGGACAGGAGATGCTTGCACTGTAGAAACAGCCTAGCAATGATCTCCCACGGCACTGGTGTATCTGCATAAAACTTCATTTTATGGAGAAGAGGAGCACTCACATAATTCATCAAATCACAAATAGTTGACAGGTCTTAACAATGGCAATCATATAGCCAGACAGCCAGAAAGTCGGCACCCCCAAGCAAGCTAACACCAACCTGTGAGTAAGATGTATTACTTACATCAGTGCTTTCTTTCAGTGTGAACCATTTTCTTTTACTAGCTCTAACCATGATTTCCTGCTCTTCACATCTGTGGTAGATTTTACAGAATATTAAATGATATCAGAAGCAGTGGCATTGCTGTCCCCATCCCAGGCTCAGTCTGGTATGACAGGGAGATTTTGACTAGGCTGGGATGGTGGGAGGAGGTTGAGATCACTCCATCAGTCCACTGCAGTCCTTCCTGACTTTAGATTCTGGTCACAAGCAGCCCCTCAAGGGTGCCAGCAAGGGGTATTTTGTTTGCACTTACTGAACCTCCATTATTTTCTTGTGACCACAGTGGTAAAGCCGTGATCACTGTCATCATGGTGTAATTACAAATGGCATGATACATGCTATGGGATGTCTGGTATTTGCAGAGGTAAAGAAAGGGTTTTCTTCAGATGACCAGATAGGCTAAAACCAGTCAGGTATTGTTCTTTCTTTGCAACATCAATAAGAACAGAGCCAATGGGATTCAAAAGCTAAAATTTGTAACGTGTCCTAATTGAATGACATGTTTTGATGAGTAAAGGTCATTTTCAGTGACAAAGGCCAATGTGGTTAAGTGGCCTATGGGCACCTGGGTAGATAAGGAGCTGTGGTGAAGGGCCATTGCCACAGTACTAAATGTTAAAGTAAACCTTGAGGTTTGGGCAGCTTCAAGGCTGCATCTGCCCAAATTCAGAATATGCTATAAAGCTCTGATTCAACCAGCCTACAAAGGAGCGGTACCTGTTGAACCATGAGAAGTATTTTCTACATTTATCTGCCTTCCAGACAAGGCCAAACATCACAGCAAAGCCTCACACTGTCTATTGCATTAGCACTTAAAAAATATCCAGTCACTGCTTCCAAACTGTGGATTTAGTTAGAGAATACAAGAAGTACAATGGAGCGGGCATTCTCTCTTGGGTTTTGGTAGTATGAGAGAAGGTTACTGGGTGTATAAATATCAGGACTCAGAAAGCATTTTTTCTTCATATGTAGTAAACTAGAGGGAAAAAAACCCCAACAAACAGAAAACAAAGCAAGCAGCAGTGTACTCCACAGCAAGAACACATTTTATGAAGAGGAGCCCATAACACCTTGGAAAGCAAAACAGGTATGCCACCTCCTGATCATCATTCGGTTACACAAATACAATGGGTAAGACAGGTGATAGATTTGAGCCAACAGGACACTGATCACTGACAGAGAAAGGGAAAGATGAGTCTACCACAGAGAGGGCACAGCAAAGAATTTTACGGGTTGGTTTTGAGACTGGCATGTATGTAATCCCATCCATTTACCTATTAGTAAAACAGAGGTTTCCAGAGCTGAAACAGCTAGTTCTCAGGAGATTTTTATGTGAAAAGCTCTCCAAAGGAACTAAGCAGAAAACAGGATAAGATATGAAGAAAAGGTGGTTCATACCAAGCTCCATTACAGGAGCTGAATGAAAGCTGGACAAAGCTTTGTCAACTATAAGAATTATTCCTACTCTTGTGGCCATCATTCTTGTATTATCTAAGCATTGCTACATTGCAACTTGAAGCAGGAAAAAGTAACTCCCTGCGGTAGGTAGGTTTATTAACTCCAAGACCTCAGGAGTAAGTTGTGACAGAGCCAGCATTCGCATCAAGGCTTGCTTAGCTCCCAGGCAATGGCTTTTTCTCAAGATTATGTTTCTAATGCCAGTGAAGGAAGCAAACCTGATACTTATCTTCCTGTTTCTCTCTGCCTTGCAGCCTTCTTTGGGAGTTTGCATTTCCCATGTACTCATATCACTTGCACAGTAGCTTGCATTTTGTACAGCAGGGAGAGATTCAAACTCTTTTTACAGTGCTGGCAGTCTGTTAGTCAAACTGCCTCTTTGAGTCAGAACTTTTGGAAATGGTATGTCTGTTGCTGATGAGACACTCTTCTCCTCACAACTAGGTCAACAATGAAGGTGAGAGAGATCCTTGTAAAGTTAGTAACGTGAAAGAAACCTTAGATGCAGGAGTTCATGGATTAGTTTTCATGTAGAGCTTATGCATCTGCAATACTGGGGTGTTCATTAATAAACACATGTTATTAGGCTTCTCCTGAGTAAATACCATAGGGGAGAGGTGAGATATATCATCCCCTCCATGAGGTATAGCTTCCCCCTACACTCCATTTAACATTCTCCAAACACATTCAAAGGGGCCTAGCACTCCTGTTTATACACAGTTCCCCACTTTAATATTTGTCACTTGACTATTCACAGTGGGGATTTTGATACAAATAGCGATGCTAAACAACACACGTGTTTTAAATAGAGACATGTGCTCCCAACAGAGTTGCAGCTAGGAAACTGCAGAGAGCATGTTAACTGAATTTTTATAAGCACATATCTCAGCTGAACAAAAAATACAAGGTCAGTTATCTACTGTTTCTGAATGTCCTCAGTCTTCAAGTTAACCACTTACTGTTCGGATCACAAATGCAGTTTCAGCATCTGTATGCACCATAGCTATCTCTCTCTCCTCATGTGTGTCAGACTTCAGCACACCGATACTCAGCCAACTATATATTTCCACATGAAAGCAGCCTAAACATTCTAATAAAAGCATTCTTCCCCCCCAAAATGTGTGAAGCATTTAATGAATTTATAACAATTTTATCAAATTAATTGGAAAGAAAAAAAATATTTTTTGTAAAAATGAAAATGTAAAAAACCCTGAAAGGTAAATACTTCAGTTTATATCAAAAAAAGAAATCTTTAACATGCAGAAAAGTGGCAAAAGCCTGCAAATCTCCTGAATAAAAAAGTGCTTCCACATTTTCACTAAAAAAAATGTCCAAACCAGTATATCTTTTTCATCCCAATTCGTTGTCTGCAATCTGCAATGATGTAACGCTTCAGTGTACTAGCTCAGTCCTGGGCCTCTCCTAATAGGAACTGCCAAATATGCCAAATAGTGGCAATTACATGATGGCTTTGTGATGTGGACCATTGCCCATTAGGGACTCATCTTTGACAACCAAACTGATTTAACTTAGGACCTGAGGATGGATTATACAGAGCTTCCAAATACAAAGGCGTCTGCTGTTAACACAGTTTAATCACTACTATAAACATAAATACAGGCTTAAAATTGGTTATATCTTTTTAGGGTTTACATACAGGATGCAAAATATCTCAAATATCATGACTACTGGCTTAAACTTGCAGAAAAACCCAACTGACTTTTAATGTTAAAATTTTTGTTATTTGTACCCAATGGAAAATTAATAAAAAATTATTAAATGGGCAAGATATTTACTACTTGCACTCTTTATTCAACTTGTTATTAAAACTGTAGGCTTATATTTTCTCTCACTCACAAAACCCCTGAACATCCCAGGCCTCAGCCATGAACTGCTAGACCGATGTTCCTCACAGAATGCACCCTGGGTTTTCTAGTTGTCGCATATGTTTAATTTAATTACAATTAATGAGTTACAATTTACCCTAAGGGAAAACTAGCTTTTGTTGACAAAGAGGTGTTTAGTGAATGGCATTCAAATTCATGACCTAGACCTCAAATTAACAGGCTGTCCATTAAGAATGCATGAGTAGCTTTAAAGACTGCATTTATCTGTCATGGTCCTTTAAGTCCTCTGTGATGTCTTAAAAAAGACAATCAAAACTATGCGATACTGCAAAACCAGATTCAAACATTACTTTTGATGTTATTTTTTTCACTGCAAAATATTATTGAATTCCACTGGATTGTAGTCTATAAAGAGACCACAATGAATTAAGGTCTTACATTTAAACCCTGTTCTGCTTCTAATGCAACACACCTAAATACTGATGTCACTTTCCTTCATGCAAGAAATAAAATACTACCAACCCAATGAAGTAAATTATCAGATACACTCATCCCTATACCTAAGCAGTAGGGAACTGCACTGATGTATTTGGAAGAGGAAATGTAGGCTTAAGTACGATAAAAAGGCAAGTCAAATTCCACAGCTAAATTAAGCAAATAATTAAAATAACATGTCCTTGGAGACTTTCATTCTAACTACTGGACCACAAAACCATTTTCAGATCTATTTTTTAGATGTTAACAGGGTTTAAAAGTTAAGAATACCAATTCCATATGAAATGGGAAAATGTTTTTTTATTTTTTATTTCAGAAATCTATATGATCAAATAACAACGTCCAAGACTCTTTATATGATGCAGTAAAAGATACAGTCTTGTTTTGAGAGTTCAGCTCACATTGAGCTAACCAATGCCTATGTCATTCATGTATTACTTTCTTATTTCAGGACTAGGTGAAACAACCTGTAGGATCACGTTCAGACTATGGAAAGCAAGGACAGCTGAAGGTACCCTAAGACTGTGTAGGTAACTTTGCAAAATCTTTTGGATTGAATGGTTATAAACACTAGATTAAAGTTATTAAAATGTAGATTTATATGGTTTAACAGTAACTGCAAAACCAGTGCAAAATGGCCAGCCGTGTGCCATTGGTGATTTTATCCCTCTAACCTATGTCTAGGGCTGGCATACACCGTCAAGTTTCTCAGAAACGCTTATGTGTTTCTCATTGTTTTCTTTTAAATTGTAGTTTATTAGCTTGTGCTATTCAGTCATTTCTCGGAGACAAAATTTCTGACAGATTTTTGCTTCATTCTCCATCTTATTTCTCAGTCAAATACAGCAGTAATAATAAAAATAAAACTCATCATTAACACAACACAAACACCTACATAGATTCAAGCTGCTAATGTACTATGGCAAATTAATAGTTCAAAGGGTTGCTGAATTTGTCCAAATTTGCCTGAATTTCCAAGACAATATTCCAGACCCTGCTGGCGGGGTTCTCTGTTATTTTATTGTCAGAAAACTAGAAAGTTAAATGTTGTCATGAGTAAAGGTTTGCAGGGAACAGCCATGGAGCATTATTACAAGTGAGAAGCACCCCTTTCCTATAGCACGCTACAAATCCACCACAAGAACAGATCCTACCCAGTTGAACTGAGAACGGCTTTGCTTTTTGTTTTTACTCTTTCAAAGGATTCAATTTTATCTGATGCTGGGTACCTGTGTGTACATGCTGGCTAGGACAGGTGTGAGCAGAGGTGAGTGAGGGCAGTAGGCATCACAAGGAGGTGGCGTGCTGACATTTCTTCTCTGAGTGGTGTTCTGGGTGGGCACTGCCCTTGCTACAACTTATCATCTGGACAGAGATTATCAGAGAGTCTTGACATGCAAGGTATTTATTCAGTCTGGATAAGGGGTATTTCTGAAATCCAATGACAGTAGATGTACATGTGACACAACATGTTTGATTGTGCCAGTTATAAAGTTGATCCTATATTTTCAGAAAAGAAAAAAACACTCAGGGAAGCAGATGGATCTTTTCATTACTATTGAAGTTCCTTTCAACTTGACACTTTCAAAGGGTTTTACAATTTAAAAAGTTAATCATGAAACAGATAGATTCAAGTCAAACTTTCCAAATAAGGAAATCTGAGATGCTTCTATATCAAGTGCTTAACATAAGGTGGTTTTGCCCTGATGTTTATCCATAAGTATCCATAATTTTCCTTTACTTCGAAATTACTGTAAGTTAACAGCATTAACTGTAAGTTTTTGGTGGTAAAAATCAGGCTAATGATGGATGAAAGTAAGAATCCAAAAACTGAGTCACTTTTGAAAAATATGGTGCAGTGTAAACTCTTAACAGTAGAATACCAATCTTCTATCAATAAGTAGATCGACAACTACTTTGTAAAGTCTGTGTGAATGGCAAGTAATAATAATGCAGGAAAATGGAATCATAATTACCCTGAGCTTACTGGATAGAGCCAGGCAAGAAAACAGAGCAAACTGTGATCCAGAAATTTATGTTCAGCAAACTGCTATATCTAAGATATGTAAAATCTTTCAAACTTTTGTTAACTGAAAATTACCTCAGTTTTTATTGGCTTGTTAAAATACATTCTCTACTTTGGATATTGCAGAGTATTTGGTAAAAGAAGTCTAGGGAACAAAACTCCATCAGTTCACTCATATTTCCTACATAATCTTGCTTAGAGTACTACAAATTTCAGAAGGCAGGCAGTTCAGAAATTGTTCAGTGTGAATTTAACAGTCTGTAAGAGTGCATATTGCACACGTACAAAGCTGCTGTCTACACTGGGGGACCATTCCAAGAAAGCTCAGGTTAACTGTTCTCTCAAGATATCCACTAAGAATCTGTAAGTGTCTGAATGGGAGCCCTTTGCTATTTAGATAGCGAGAGATAAGATTTCTTCTTTAAATATTAGCTGTCAAACTGTGTTATGTCTTATTATGTTTCATCAGATTGGCATTCAGCATGATGAGGTTTAACAGCACATGCTGATAATGCACAAATAGTGTAACATAACTTAGGAATAAAATTAAAGAGCGGTAGACTATTTTCAGCTCAGATATCCGCTTATCAATGTTTTGAGAAAGAACACAATTCAACCACAACAGGAAATGTAATTCATGTTCACAAAACTGGCAAGTTTTTTTCACCAGCTAGCTAAATTAGAACAGCAGCTGTGCAGACTGCAGTGGGGTTTGTGACTAATTTCAATCACCATAATATTTGCACAGTGCTTTCAAGGTATGTATGTTTTACAGTTTCCAGAAAAAAAAAAGCATCCTGCCATTTGAGAAGTATTTTTTAGGTTACATGTTTTGGATGAGTATGTAAAGGACATGTGTTGTGTGTCCAGTACAAATAACATCAGCTTGAGAAGCAGCAAAGGGCAGTTTCTAAACAGTTCAACCAGCCTACAGAATCTGTCTCTTATTAAACATGCTGAGTTCATTCTATGCATCACAGATTATATACCTTTAAACCCCTTTCATCGAGAAGAAAGGTTAGTACTCCACTGAGATAACTTTTGGAAGTGAAAAAGAGACTCACTGCTGTTTTTAATAGTTTACTCAAGTCTGTAGTCAAATTCTCTCACCTAAACTTGGGTTTCAGAGTTGTAAGAACTCAGTTGGACTCAATTTTTAGTACACTTCTTCCATGCAAAGTTTTATTTTCTCCTAATTTTGATTGCTAATGTATTAATGTCAGATAATTTTTTATCTCACTCCCTTTCTCCCCTAAACCTCAATTACAGCTTGCATTCCAAAAGATGAATACTTGTGCATGGTTGGGAATTAAAACGCTGACCTGCGGTAGACTTTTTTTTCCTCAGTGTTTTTCCGACGATCTGCTCTGTACCTGACAAATGAGGCAGTGAGGTCCCTCCATATTCTGTTTGGGGTCTATTGGCTGAGGAACTCTTGGTCATCCTACCTGCCTGACGTCTAGGATCATGATGAATTGTCTCCAACTCTAGCCTCAGATTGTTTTTTAACATTTAATTTAGTTTCTTCCTGTGCTTGGATGAACATGGCCATGTTATGGATTTCTGCTCTAATGTACACCAGCAGGTTGGAAGAACAAGCCTCAGCAAGCTGTGGAAATAAGAGAGGCTGGATCAATAGTCAAGGTCATGACCCTGGCTCTGATTTTGTACACTGTCCTGAGATTTTCTCCCCTTAAAAGCCTCCGACTGCTTCTAATGTGGATCCAAGTGCATATTGAGAGAGAAATTCTTAACAATCAGCCCCCCCAAAAGGGTAGGTGTAGCTGGATCCTCTTACCTTTTGCATCTTACACACAGAGCTGACAAGGAATGTGCCTCTCTGCATTTGGTCTGGAAAAATAACTTTTTAAAAACGTTGTTCCAGGCAACCTTTTTGATAAAGAGATAGGACACAGTAAATTTTTGTCATCTGGCACTGTAAAAACATTAATTCATTCATTCAGAGAGTAATTCAGACACTACTAGAGACAATTTTGGATAGATATTAACTGTAACATCCATTTTAATGAAGTTGTGTAATTGTTATATAAGCTAAAGAGCAAAAAATATTCATTTTAGAAGTATACCTTGATTATAACAAGTAGAAAATGCTGCCATAAAGTGTTGTGATAAAGGAACAAAGATGCTAAGTCATTTGTTGAGCCTGCCTTTGTGCTGCAGATAGAGCCTTGAGTCTTCAAATATACGACCGTAATGCAACAAGGCACATTTCTGAATGGGTAGTAATTTTCCACTGCAGGATACAGTCATGCTGAGATTTAGTGCTTAAAAGAAAGAAAGAAAGAAAGAAAGAAAGAAAGAAAGAAAGAAAGAAAGAAAGAAAGAAATGATTGCAAAGGTATTTAATGTATCAAAACAGCCCCCCCCCAATCCTCGATACAGATAAATTGTCATATCTGTTAAAACCCAGCCCACAATGATCTGCAGTCAATACAATAAACAATTCAGTCTCCAGTAGAGATGAGCAAAAGAATTTCTCACATAAAGAAGCAACCTCTTTGTTGTTTCTGGAAAAGAGTGAAAAAAATCACTTTTCACTTGGCCTCTGTTTCTGACTTTCACTTAGCAGAACAGAAACCTGTATATCGCAACGGAGGGAGAGAGCTGAAGGTCAGTCAAGAAATTCAGCTTGTTGCATCATACTGTCTTGATCTGAATCTGATCCACATGCTCAGCAGCGGGATGGCTGCAGAGAACTGCGATGAATATTAAAAGAAAAAGAAAGCATTGCATACAAAGGTTTCCCATAATAGCTGAAAATTGTTTACATGTAAAATTGGCCTACTAATCAAGGGAACAGGAATTTGTAGTGTTTCACATGGTAAAAATCAGGAGTTTGCACAATGTGAGAAAGAGGAAGATAAGTGAGCTTTATGAATTGACACAGTAAGGTTGTCCAGAGGTATTTAGGTATCTCATGGGATCTTCAGTCAATGTAAATTAGATGTGTAGTGGTTTTGAAAAATCTCACTCTATGTCTATTGCATGTTGAGGTGCCAAATCACTTCTAATAATCGTCACTGAGCCCTGTTACGAATAAGAAAGGAAAGGTAGAGGACTTTGCTTTAGCTTTGGAATTGTCCTTTTGGTTCCAACCTCCAGCTTTGAATTTAGGTATTTCTCTTCTCTACAGTAAGGACTAAGCAGACTCCTCTCTTGTATAAAAATTTGTACCTACATACCTAAGCTCCTTAAGCAATAATTTGACATTTTGCTTGCCCCAAATACACCATCTTTATCTGCAATCTGTAGGAAAAATATGCAATAATATTTCACCAAACCTGATGCTACAGAATTATGCTATGTGGCTAGATAAGATGTCCAAGGAGAAACAGAGAGAAATCAGTTAAAAATCATGAAAGAAAGCAAGCCTTACTCTCATAAAAGGTACCAAATTCTGCACTGTTTAAAACAGATAAACTAGAAACAGTGTACAGTCGGTAGTACTATAGGAGGATACAGAGGCATAGGTGTAACATTATTACTGCTATGGGGTTAAATTTTCTTTTCCATTATGTCTCATTTACACTGCTCCATCAGCAGAAAGGGCTTAGTAACCTAATAGATACGATTAGCTGAGATACAAAGGAAATAATTTACATGGATATGCAATGCAGTCTACTGCATTGGTCCACACTTACTATATAGCCCCATGATGTTCCACAACTTCCAACGGAATGAGGGGGAGGGGACCTGTGTCACAGGTGGATTACTCTACTGCACTACAGTACACCCCCACAAGAGATCTGGAAAAAAGCTTTGCCCTAGACTTTCAAATATTTTCTGATGTTTTTTTCCTGATTCTTACATTGGCTGTGCCAACCACTTCCCCACCATTGTTCAGGGTAGATGTGTTGGCTGACAGTTTGTTTCTCATTTGCCAATGTATTTCGTTTTAGTGATTCGCTTGGCTACTGAGAGAAATAATATTTTCTGGTAACATTATCCCATGCTGGCAAACTGCCCACCAGGAAATATATCTGGAAGAACTGAGCGTAAAACAGGGAACTAGGAAGTTCTGTTCCTTGATTCTGGCTTGGATGATCTATGTTTTAGTCAGACCCAAACTTTCAGAAGCAAGCATGTTGGATGGGGCTTACTTTTTCATCTGCTACATTTGATTTTCAGGACTTAATTTCCAAAAGGAAACAGCCACAGTTACATATCTGGAAATGTTATCAAATTTAAATAATAAAAGGCTTTTTTTTCAATAATCTGTTTGGTTATGATTAACCCTCACTTATCATAACTTTCTGGGTAAAATCCACCTCTGTATGGACAACTGCAAGGGCTCAAGAATTACTTGCATCCCAAACAGAATTGTTTCTATTTGGGGTGCTGTCTAGCTAGGTTTTTAGTGAAAAGCAGTTAAGTTCTGCCATTTTCTGCCATTCTAGACAACTTGAAAACCTCTGCAGACATTAGTAAGGCAGTGCCTGTTCATGGGATTCTCAAACTATCACCCTGTAGGTGTGGATTTGATCCTTAATAAATAGCATTTTTTATTTTGATGATGGAAAAAATATCTGAGAGAGAAAGTGGGATCTACCAAATTCTAAATCTGTAGGGATCCAGGAAAACATACAGGAAAGGAAAAGAAAAGGAAGGACAAATAACTTTAGCCTAGTAGAAGTGATCCAGGATTTCAGAATGCAAATTCCCTGACGAAAGTAACAGGCAAATATTAAGGATGACAATGGCAAATATTTTTAATTTCCTTCATGGAGATAAAATAGGATGTGAAACAAAGCATTGGAAAGCAATTTCACAAATATTTTTTGCGTGGGTATGTAGCAAAACGGTTTTTTACTTTTCCAGAATGTCAGTTTCTTACCCTTTCAATTGAGAGGTTTTTTTTCAATGCATTTTTCCTATTTTGACTATGAATACCAGCTATTTATATCACAGTTATATTCAAAGAAGCAATGCCTTCTGTAAAACATTTGCTAGTTGAAGTTTTGCTCCTGTAAGGCCTGTTGGTATTTGGCCAGACAAATCTGGGATCTAGGTGACTTAAGGTGGTAAATTTGAGCTGAATTAGGAATAACCAATAACCTTATTATGATTTAATAAGGTACATAGTAATCAGATTTTTTTTTAATTAAAAAAATCTGCCTGCTGGGTGAAACTGGGTAGTCTTCAGTGCTCCAAGGAACCCTGAAGAGTTGCACTTTGACAACTACATTCCCTACCTTTTGGAAAAATTGCCATAAAATAGTTTCATGTAGAACTGATCTGTTAAAGAGCCAGAGTCCAGTTGGATCACAAATATGTTTATTGATTTCCGTACACGAGGTGGCCCAGGTTCCATTCTCAGTTACATGTGTGTGAGCTCACTGAAGTGAACAGAATTGCTCAGATGCAACTGATGGTACTCGGTACCGAAAACGATTTCACAATGCTATATGCTATCCCAAAATGGCTTTGCATTTACACAAGAAAAGATGATGCAGAAGTCTCCCTTAAAAAGTTTGCAGAATAAGAGGATAGGGACTGTGGTCTATGCATAACCATATAACCCTAAGATTTCCAAGCATCCGTGGCTCCTATATACTCTTTTCATGGCTGATTTCGGCATCCCAGCAGACACTGTCTGCTCCCTTTTGCCATCTCATTTCCCATCATCCACCCTCAGCTGTAACAGATGATTGCTCCCTCAGAAGCGTCTGAGCCATTCCTTTCTCTGAGGGAGGACAGCAAAAGCCACCAATATTGTCACTGCTGGTATCAATTGCACCTCAGAGCCAAACCTTTTCTTTCTTGTACTATTTTCTGAAGTAACAGTTAAGAGGAGAGCTCAAGAGTGTGTCTATTCTAGGAAGAAAAGGAAAAGCCTCATTCTAGCATCTGTTTCTGCCTCTCAAATGCCTTCTTTTTATGCTACAGGGCTTGCTCTATTTGATGAGACATAATGTTATATTAAACCTGTCTACCTCTCTTTTGCTCACTCCACCAGAAAGTGGTTCTTGCTTTTGATTGCACACACTCTTTCCATTTTTATTGGTGACTCTTTCTCAAAGCTTCTAAACTCAGTGCAGAATTCCTTTTTGCCCTTAAGATGTACTTCTCTTGACTGTATATTCTCTACTAGTTCAGCATGTGAAAATCATCCACAGGGGAACCTGTGTGCTGTACCTCAATAAAAAAGAAAAAATCAGCAGCAACTCAGACCACTGGCGCCATCCATTCTCTCATATACCATGCAGAGGACACAAAATGCTAAAGTACTCTTATAACTTAGCCCTCCCAATATTAGCTATTTAAAAGATAGGGTGGTTCTTCTTTTTCAGTGCTTGCTACAGTCTAATCCACTGATGTTAAAGAAAATTATGAGAAATATGATTTTATTAATCAAAAAGTACCACATCAAAAAGAAAGAAGAATTACTTTTCTTGGCTCTGTGAAAATTAATGTCTCAAAAAAGCTCTTGTGATTTATTTTTTCAACATTACCCTTGTTTCATGACTTACTGCCTGCTGTTGATGTCCCTGGTGAAACAATCACAACTTACCCGTCTGAACTGACCTCCATCTCTCTCCCCTCTGAAAATAGACAAAATAAGCAAAGAGATCACAAGATTAACTCTTCTGTCAAATACACATCTTCTGGATGTTGCGAACAATATATGTATTATATATATACTATATAACATGCAAGGATGGGCCAGACTTTCAAACCGCTATTCTCTTTAGATGTTAGCAGCACCTCAGCATCTTAATTAACCTTTGCACTCCCATGTTCCTTATATGCTGGATTCTTGCATATATCGTCCCTATCTATAACCAGAGGAAAGTCTGAAAAAAATCTGATTTAAAGGATATCAACCACTTCAGTTTCCACCAGCTTCTGAAAACACGGGGTATCATAAGTATATGAAGAAATGTAACCAAGTAAAAACTATCAAGCCATCAAACTGAGTAAACTCTGTCTCACTTATACGAAAGCAAGAGAAAGCTTCATGTTTACCTGATACTGTGTTTCAGTCAAAATAATGACTATTCTTTATATTTGGCTCTAGGTACTAGACGTAGACCAGATTCAGGATTGTTCACACTTTGTCTCGCTCAAAGACTCCTTCACTGTAAATTCTGGAAACACAACTTTGATTAGGCACAATTCCCTTGCCACTCCATGAACCAAACTGAGATGAGGCCAATTATGAGAATCTTTCATCCTGTAGAAGTGAGGTATCAAAGAGTGTAGTTTTACAGAGGCAAAAACTTCTAGTGAGACATTATCACATGCATTACACTCACACATGGGACTGTGGACATAAAAGATCAATGTAGAAGAGTACCAAAAGGTCAGTTTTCAAGATTTCCTGAATATTCAAGGATTCTGCATATATTTTGTTCAGACTGTTGAACCAATCCAATTTAAATGAAAAAACCCTTGCTTGTGGACTGCCTGGTCAACTTCCCAGACCTTCTCTATTTGCCAACATAGAGGGTCAAAGAAGAAACAAACATTTAAAAGAATGTCTATTATATATTTAAAGATTTTTTTATCAGAAGAATCAGCCTTAAAGTATCTTTTAGTCTCATCAGCCAATAGCTCCTTTATTTTCCCAGAAACAGTAATTTAATAAATATAGCTACAGGATTGTTTAAGGATAGAAGAGATCCTCCTTCAGAAAAAAAAAAAAAGTTTATTTATTTTTCTTTTTTATTGATGTACTGTGATTATGGTCTCTTAAGAAATGTATTTTTTTACAATTTTATTTATATAAAAAATTTCCAAAACAATTGTTTAAAATCATACCAGAAAGTTAGGCAATCATATCTAAAAAGAGTTGATTGAGAAGTATGGCTTTAACTGGAGTCATTTTTGAAAAGGAGAAGCTTCACTGAAAGTGACCAATAGAGCCCTATATTTTCTCTGAGAAAACAAAAGTTTGCGTCCAGGAAGAATTTGTAGATTTGCAGAAGTTCTTAAAGCAACTTCAGTCTTTCCAAAAGCTGGTTTTTACCTCCTTTCTTCTCTCTCTTTCTCCTTTTCTCACCTCCACGTACTCCCCAGAAACACACATACGCAGAGAACAGACAGGAGAGATGTTTGTGAAAACGGCGGTTTCCGCAATCAAAAGTACAACATTTACTATGGTTTTTATCAAAGATTTCAATTCCCTCATCTTAAGGAAAATGACCCTTTTATTTTGTTGTGGACATAAAATTATGGCCCAGGGAAAATTGGAAGCATTTCTGTTGAGGGAAATCAATTTTCTCACTGCCATATATGATCAACATGTCACAGCCATCACCTAGATAATAATAGTAAAGTACAAGTAAAATGGCTGGTAATACTGGCTTCAGGAAAAAAAAAAAAAAAAAAGAGCAAGATAACACCTTTTTTTTTTCCCCAAACATGTTTGCAATAAAAAAAAAAAAAAAAGAAGAAAGAATGCAAAGGTTTCTCCTGTGATCATAGCCTTTCAGAACAAGAGTGTTTTATTTTGTATATTGATAGTCTGAAGTGTTGATGAAACTGATGAGAAATCTGGTCTTCCTGGAAAATAGTCAGTGCTTTGTGTAAACTGTGCTGGGTCCTTTTCAATCAGCTTGTTAATGGGTGGCTAATAGTAAGGAGATGTGACCAGCCTGAGATTACCCAGGAGTATGTTTATGTAGAGGCAACACTCAGAGCACAGAAGCATCTTCTTACTTTGGGTACTACAAACAAAGGAAACATCAAATCTGACCTTGCTGGGGAAATGCTAATGGCTTCTACTCATCCTCCTTCTGCCACTTAGCATCTCTTGTGCCCCACCTTGGGAAGCTTCCCGGCAGAAGTGTGCATTAGCAGAACTCTACCCTTACAAAACCCTGGCCCAGACAAGGAGAAAACATTACAAGTGATTAAATGGTCTTTTGATGTTCACTTCAACAGATGTAATACGTCACCACAGTTAAGCACATCTCCAGTGATGCCACAGTAGTACATACAAGATAAATCAGAACTCTGTTAAACAAAAGGGAATCATTTAGTTTTTCAGGTTAAAATTTAAATGGTGCCAAGTAAAAATCAAGAAACTACAGTTCAAAAGGCTAAGTAGTGCAACACTGGAATTGAGAACAGATATCAACACTAATTTTAATTCATTAAAGAAATCTAAATGGGATAGAACCCTTCAAGCCCTAGTGGTAACTGATAGTAAATAGTTTCTAGGAGATAAAACTATCATCTTCTCTAGCTCTTCTATCTCTGTTTGGACTTTACAAAAATTTAAAGAGGAGATGGTGTCATTCATGTCATGCTGCAACAATGGCAGTGGGCTTACAGAACATGGTATGTCTTAAGACAGAGAGGGCACAAAAAAGAAAACTAGGGCTGCTCAATGTGCCATAATTTTGCTGATGCTTTTGGACTTTGCTGCTGTTCCTAACTGCTAAATCCTGAAAGATCATTCTTATTAACCAGTTGCCATAACATCCACACCTGGAAACAACTGGTTTTACCTTTGCAAATCTAGTAGGTTGCACATTCCTACGAGCTTAGGTGGGATCCAAGAGCAAAATCAGTGGTATCAGATCATCAAATGAGTTAGACTCTCTGAAGGAAGATGTCATCAAACTGCCCCAGATTTTCAGGGCTAGGTTTTTAGAACCAGTCAAGCAGCATTTAGTATAGTACATGGAGGAATAATGAGAGAAGATTTTCCTTGGTTGTGCTTCACCCATACCCTCAAATACCCCCTCCAAATATGTCCCAAGTGGCATGATTATGTAAGGTGATGTAAACTGGCAGGATTGTGTAACAGGATATGATAAAAGAAATGACAACACCAGATTGTGGTCACTTAAAAGTATAGCTTTTCCTGACATGTCTGTGTCTGTAATTTCTTCTGGAGAAGCCTCCATTGTTTCTGCAAATGGAATATTACTGTCCAAAAATAAACAGTGATCTGCAGGTCTGGGGAATAATGCCATCAGTGTAACTCCAAGTAGTACACTACCAGCCATTCTTTTCTATATAATTTATATAGATTTATTATAATTAAAAAAACCAAACCAACAAACCAAAAAACTTCCATAAAACTAACTCTATGAGGTGAGAGGCATTTTATGCCTTTGAGCTTCTGTAATACAAGAGTATACTGGAGGTTTCCTGAGCATCTATAGTGCCATTACCATAAATATAATTCAAACAGACACAGTGATTCTTGGCAAGTAAATTATAAATTCTACATTATGTTATTAAAGTAAATAACCTTTTCTGAAAGTAAGGTTTCTGAATCAGTACATTTTGGGGATCAGAGCCCTGGTATTATTGGATTGACATACATTATAATAAATCATATCAAATATATCTTGGTCAGATCTAAAGGTAGGAACATTTATTTGAATATTAGTAGTATAGAAAAACATAGGAGCTGAGCTCAGCCAATTATAGACATTCTGACTCTACTATTTTCTTGAAAAATAGGGCAGAATTTTGTCAGTTCTTCAAAATACAGCTTGAGCAACAGTGGTCAAGCATATTTTTCATCATATATTTAATTATGGAAATTAACTAATCATGCCTGGGAATAAAATTCTTCCTCGGTAAGTTAAGACATTTTCACCCAGCAAGACAGAATGGTAACAATTTGGTAGGACAATTACTGAGATTTTTAATCCTTGTTATTGCAGTATGAGGACTCTGAGCAAGAAGTCAGTTCTTTGCTGATGAGGATGACAGATGAGAGGCAATATTAACAAATTCAATTAACAACAGAACTATCACTTCCTTCTTGCTGTACTACTGAGGTTTCCCCTAATATAAAAAGCAGAAGCATATAAGCACTGCAAAACCTCATTATTCCATTTCTTTCTTTTTAGCTGAAGAGTGATGATTTTTTAAAGCCTCAAAACTAGCCTCCCCCTGTATAAAACAAGCCCATGCTCCATGAGCAGAGCACTTCATCGTAACAAGGCCCCATTCACAAATACGCAACACAAGTGAAACTTGTGCTTTGACTGTCAGATTCCCATGAGAATTCCTGTGAGAGGCAGTGAAAGGGCCTGATTTGTGTTCTTATTAATGACAAAAGTGAGGAAGAGATCTACTGAGCTTGTCAGGCAGCAAAAGCATCTAATCTAAACACTCTGGTAGTCACATTCATTACAAATCTGCATAAAACAAAGAATATGCTTATATTTTTTGTGGGACTTATTGTGAATTTCATGAAAATCCACTATGTCCTCAGCTTGTCAAAGTGTTTAAGAATAAAGCTAGTGTGGCCACTAACACGCTTAAAATCAAGCATCTGCTTTATTGGATGAGGAGCTCTGTGTAATAATTGATGAAGGTTAAACATTAAATTTTCCAAGCCTATCTGATCATGCTAAGAATATGCAATGACATGACACGCTTCAAATTTAAATACAGTCTGGAAGTGCGCTTCTAAAGAGTAAAAAGTATAACCAAAATGTGCTAAAAATACAGTGAAGACCTTTCAAATCCTTTTTTAGCCTTTAATCCATTATTTAGCACTTCATTCTTTAAAAGAAACCTGCAGAGCTATATCCTCAGAAGCACAACCTTGAAACAAAGTGTTTTTAGACATGCACAGAAAGCATTAGCAGCTTTCATTGCAAAATGACACCTGTGCACCCATATGTCCTGATCCCTGAAGTCATACTGCAGAGTATAGACTTATTCATTCAAAACCACTTCATCTGATTTATATCAAAGTACCTGCTCCTGGCTACACAGACTAAGTAAATGTCCAGCTCAGACAGCAAACACTGTTGTCTTGAAATCTTTCATTCTGGTGTATTATCATGCATTTATCATTATGCTGTTTCATACCCACATACCCATAAATATTTGGTTTTCGTTGTAGGCAGACCTGAGTGTCATGGAAAGCTGACCTGCAAGTAAGTAAGAGGAAAATCTTATCTGTGGCCTTGGAGAAAAGAAGATAAAAATGAAGGGAAAGTTTGAGTAGTGTGAGCAAAACTTTTTTTAAAGCTAAATTAAGTAAATGTCCTGTAGTCAGTTATTAACTTCACATGGTTAATGCGGCTGTTTGGTCTAGAAAGGTTATCTGCTGTAACATTTCTTACCATTTTCATAATGTTATCAAGAATTAAAAAGGTAACATTTATCAAACATTCACAGTGTCTGTGAGTCAGAACAAAGAGCAGCCACACAGTTGTGATAACGTCCAAGCTGTCAGTCAGAAGCAAGTCCAAATACCTTGGAGATATTTGCTTTTGGATGATGCATTCTTTGTCATGTAAAAATGTAACTTTTCAAAGTACACATGTTACTGATTAAGTTAAAGTCAGAAAATCTTATTTCCTTCTAATTATTCTTAAAGCTCTATGCAAAAGATGGAGAAGGATAATCAACGGGATGATCCAGATAAAAGAGAGCCTTAACATGAAGAGAAATCAAAGGGCCCAATCCTCCAAATCCTTCTATGATTAGTCTTTAATCTGCAGTGAGATTGCTCATGTGAAACAGAATTTACAGGACCAGATTTTAAATCTCCCAAATGCATTTTTCCTAAGAAAAGAGGTGGATTAAAATCCAGACCTAATGTCTCATTGTGTCTGGCAATGACAGAGAAACCATGGCAGCAGACATTTTTTTTGAGACTCGTGGTATGGGTCTCAAAGACTCCTAGCATTCCAGTAGGCATCAATTTGATCAGCTAGGAGTAATTCTCAAGGCAGCAAGTGGAAAATTTTGCTTATAACACTTTATGTTAGATCCCTTGCCCACGGAACAAGTGAACCCATACAAGCGACTGTGCTAAAGGCAGCCAAGAGGCTAGGATTCCCACACCTTTCCTCTACACCAGCATAACCTCATTGAAAAGCTTACTATTGTCTCAAAATATGAGAAGGCAGAGCAACTAGCTGTTTTATCTTCCTAACAATTCCAGCAATGGCTGTCATTACTGCCAGGGTGTTAGAAGTGGCTTGGGGCTAAGACATTTCGTTCTGATTTGCATTTGAACAATTACACTGATCTGGAGACTATTCCAAGAAACTGCAATGTGCAAGTTAGAAAATGGAGAGGCGTGGAAAACATGGAACCAAACAGCCTTGACTACAACCTAGATCTGTCTTAGGTTCACCTCCAACCATTCGTTCCCCCATTCAGATCTAAGCAGTGTGTGGCACTTCTGTATTAACGGGTCTCATCCAGACCTATTTCTGGTCAATAATAAATAACTTGGGAAGAGTAAATAGGTGAATAGAATTGCTAGTTACAATCTCTAACAAATTAAAAGGCATCAAATCAATATTATGTTTCAGTGGGACTCCACACTTTCCAATTCACTCAATACTTCCTAAAATTATCATTTCACTAGTTAATCAGGGATTATTTAAATTATGTGTTAGCTATGGCTTTGCTGTCAGTGTGTCTTCCATTAAGTCCAGTAAATCCTGCATCTGGAAGTGGGACTGGAAGGATGAGAGGCACCTGCTCGCATTCCTCTGTGCTGTAGGTACATACGAAGCCCACAGACTGGATTCTGCACCTCTTTCTGTGGCTTGCAGCCCCTCTTATGGGAGGAGTGAGCGGATAGCCTGGCTTTGCTTCTGCAATAATGGGACAGGAGGCATGAACACAGGGAGCAGCATACGAGATCTCCTCTTACTTTTACCTGTAGAGTTCCCTAGGACTCACAAATGTCCCCATTTCTCAGGAAGGAGAATGTACTTCTGTTCTACATTTTTCTTCTTTCCCAGACTTGCTAATCTTTTAATGTAAAATAGATCAAAATGATAGATGGCTCATTGTCTTCATTCTGCTTTGGAGATCACATTGCTTTCTGATGTCCTGACTCCTCTGTAGACTCCTCTGTAGAATATAACCAGTCTTAGAATAAACCTACTAATCAGGTCTGTACAAATTACTGATTCTGCTTCCCAAATGCCTTCTCAAAATATGTTCTGGGTTTTTCAGCAAAATGCAAAAATAGCAAAACAGCATTGTTAATTCGTTGGGGTTTTAATTATGCACTTGAAAATATGCGCGATTTTGTGTAATATTTGATCTTAATTACAAGTACTGGTGTTCTCCTTAAAGAGCTGTGATTAGAATTACCAAGGCTAGTCCAGGATGAATAACCAATTCCAGGCCAAATTCTGACACAGGTTATAACCAACAAGTGCGGGATGATCCTTTGATTTCAGTGACATTGCTCTAGATTTACTCTAGTCTCACCAAGATCAGAATCAGGCCT
Organism: Vanellus vanellus; assembly: GCF_965231255.1. Lineage (NCBI taxonomy): Eukaryota > Metazoa > Chordata > Aves > Charadriiformes > Charadriidae > Vanellus > Vanellus vanellus. Next base: position 10,864,445 of record NC_138916.1, on the reverse strand, counting down.
TCTTTAAAGACATTGTTTTCTCAGATGCCTTTCCAGATTAACTGGCACGATTACATCCTTCTTTCCTCCGTCCCCCTCAGGTTGATCTATATGTCAGAGGCTTACAAGCCCTGTTGATTCAGAGCTGAACGAGTGCTGTGGGGAAATGAGTTACAACGGTCCCCCTAGTCTCTAAAGGCCCAAACTCTTCTGGTTTTGATGTAGAAGTCACAAAAATACACTAACCTTTCATTCACTCAGACTTCCTCTTCTTCATTTGAAGGGTAAGAGACACTTCCAGAATGCAATGGGCTGTCTCCCTGTGAAGCACTTCATGAAACCCTTATATGCACTTATTACTTCTTCAGCTACCAGAGTAAAAAGACTATTGGCATTCACAGTCAGAAAGTAATCTTTCAACTGGAGAATTGCTAAGCCAGAGGGGATAGCTTAGTGATCTAAACATCTAGGATCAAATTAAGCCTTGGTGCAAGAGAAAGCAACTTGGCTGACTTCAATGGAACTGTGCTCATTTACATCAGAGGTGAATTTATCCCGCAAGACTGCATTGGAAACACAGATTCAAATCCCAGCAGCCAGGGACAAGTTAAGAGTGGCTTGTCAATTCAGCAGTATGAGAGAAGGTTTCTTATGAATGCTAGGTTAGGAAGGGCTATTGTGAATAAAAGTGGAATTCCTATTTTCCTGAAATATATGGCACACCCAGAAGTTAAGGAGGCTTGGCTTGGAAATGTGTTTGTAAATATATGGCATTTCATACAGGAAAAAAAAAATAATCATCCCTCCCCCTTTCCTTTCAAAAATTCTCATTTCTTTGCTTATATCCTCCAAATATTGTTTGAAGACATCACTGGTTTTCAAAAATGCTCATCAAGACATCTTACCAAAATATGCTTGAACAGTTGTTTTCTTTAAATAAAAAGCTATTTCATCTAGTATAAAACCTAACAAGTAAACAACATGAAATATAAAGAGAATTTTACAGTTTGCCATGTGTTTACATAAGATCTAAATAGTAGCAGCCAGCAAGATGCTTCTGTTAACGTTTTCTGGAACCTGTGAGTAATGTGCTGGTGGTAATAGTATTTTGTCCTGTTCTATTTCATCTTTCAAAATAATTTGCTCAAGTAGCTGACAAACTTTCATCAGAACAGAAAATGCTGTTAGATACATTTCAATTGGCTATCCCGTATGCAGTACGAATACTGTCACTTAAAAATCCATTAAATAAGAATTTGTGAACTTTCCCCACTTCTCTGCACTCTTTCTCTGTTCTTGTTTCCACTGTGTTAAAAAAAAAAAAAAAAAAAATCCTTCTTCTTTTAGACCATGGCAGGGAGCAATTAATACTGCACTTTCTTTTTGCCACTGCACTTTGACTATATATTTTCGTTATTTCATCAAGGCTAACTAATCAATATTTTCATTTAAAAATAAAGACAAAAATATTATTATTAACAACATACCTGTAATTTTCAAACCTGCTGTATTGCACTTTCACAGGGAAAGTGGAAGGGGAAATCAACAGCAGCTCCAATGCTCTCTTCTCCTGTTTAGACTTCCAGGGGAAAAGGCTGTGGGTTAGTAGTGTGCAAAGACAATGTTCCAATATTAGAAATCTCCCAACCAGAAAGTTGTATTTTGGGCTTGTGTTTCCCAGGCCTCTGCAATAGCAAAGTCCCTAAGTGCTGTTAGATGGCAATTACACCTTAAGCAAAAAGATATTGCAGATCATTGATTCCTGCAAATCTCCTCTCCTTTGAAGTAGCACCACTTGCTTATGAATGAAGATACACACACTTTCACCTTGAAATCACATGAAGCTATTTTCTCTATTTAGTCCTGGAAACACATGAATTAGGTGTTCCAAATTGGATACATCTCATCTTAAGAAAAGAGGTTTGATCCTGAGAGCCTCACTTTAATCAGGCTAGGTGCCTGTGTGAGTAGTCTCAGAAATACGACTTAGACTGCTTCTGGGAGTGCAAATTAAGAATATGAAGTTTCCAGAATGCAGTTCATGTTTGTCTTGGACCTAAACACTCCTACTCAGGTGAGTAAGATCCAAGTCATGCCGCTGCCTCCCGTCTCAGTGGTTGTGCGCGCAAGGATTCCTTCAGGGAGCAAGCCTCGCAGAACTGCACTGTGTGAAACTACACAGTTGATTGACGGAGAAAAAAATAGTAGAATTAAGCTCTTCTTTGATTTTACGGAACATTGACTTCTGCAAATGTGACCTTAAATTCAAATTGATTTGATCTTAAATGCAGGAGATTTCATCTACCTTCCAGGCAAATATGCTCCATATGTTAAATACCAGTAAATATAGCTAAGTTCTCCATTGTCTATGAATGGAATACAGAACAGCTTTTCTGTAAAGCCCAGATTCTCCCTTAGCAGCAGAGGATTTAAAAGGTCAGAACTAGTAATGATCAGCTGAAAAGAAGGGCTTGCCTGAAAGCTGTTAGAGGGTTTGCATTTCCAGTAGGTCCTAAAGCCCATTGCTTGACAGTCATTACAGAAAAATTCAGGTGAAACAGCGCCTCGTGTTTTTTTTCTGCAGGTGATGCTTCTTTCTTTACCTTCTGATGATGAACAGTAACACCGGAATGATATTTTTAGGAAATATAATCAAAAGTCAGATAATTCCTCAGAGTTATCCTGGGAAAACTGCCTCAGGTTCAAGATTTAAACAGAGCACTACTGGGTGGGGTAAGGAAATAACTTTTTCTTTTTATTAGTTATCTCATAATTGTTCACTGTAAGGTTTTGTGGGTTTTTTTTACAGTATATTGTACTGCTTACCACCTGAAGAAGATTTCTTCAACAATTTTGGCTACTTATTTGTTATGCTGCCCTCTGATATTGTTCTGGATAGCCTCTATTTTTAGTCCTTGGATCGTACATCCCAGGGAAGACGAGCGATGCTTTTCTCTCTCCCAAAGATGGATTGCCCCTGATTGCCAAAAGCTGGCAAAGGAAAAAAAAAAAAAAAAGAACAGCAAAGTGCTCATGGCAGAAGGCTTGATGGAAGCTTTAGGGGACTAATTCTGATATGTTTACTTTATTTTCTTTTTAATGGGTTGTCAGCTGAGGAGAACAAACAGCTCTTCCTGCATCCAGAAGCATAAGCATTTATTGGTCCAGATAAAGCACAGAAAAGAAATATTATTCAGGGCGTACTATAAGTCATCACCATGTCTCTTCAGGTAAAATGCCAAAGTACTTCTGTTGTACAGTTTTCACTGTGCTGCTCTGTGCAACACAGATTGGTAGTGGGATGTATTCATGGCCATTGGAACTGCGCAGAGTTTAATACTGAACGTATCCTCTTAATCTTACCCTCTAATAGCCTCTTAGGTAAAAGTCTTTCTGATATCATTAACTGAAAAAGCAGTTCCCTTGGGAATGATACGTATGTACTTTCAGTAGAAGGGTACACACTCATATGGATGTTCTGATCTCTCCAGAAGCTAGGAGAGGTTTGGGAAGGTTTGAAGAGTCAAGGATTGCAGTGTCTCAATCCATATCCAAATATGTCAAATATGCATACGCTGGGAATCCCAACTGTCTCTATGGTGCTTAACCAGTCCTTCTTCCTTGGCAAAAGAAGCTTGCTATATTTTTTCTCAATCCATATTACAAGAAAAGCCTTATTTTTTTTACATTGGCATTGTATTAAGCAAACCATACACATGGAAATCACTTTCCCAGGTTTTCAGGATATGGATCTTAGCACAAACATATGGGATTATTTTCAAAGTGTCTGGGAAAGGAAAACACGTTGATACTGTTTAGATATGTTTCCGGAGGTTGTCAGCATAAAGTGCAAAAATACATCTTGTGCTCTCACTGAAGTTGGCTGGTAAATGTAGTACTAAGCTGACATTCTGTGTCCTTGTAATGAATCAAGTCTATGTCTTTACAGAAATCGGGGTTTACAGCGGTACGCTCTGGGTTTATAGCAGAGAGTAGTCTTACAGATCCATGTTTCCTTTATGTATTTCAAATTGCTTTAAACCATAAGCATTTCTCTGCAAAGAATTCTTTAGAAAGTAAACCTCCTAATTGCCTTGTATGTTCTGGATCAGCTCCTCAGGTCTCACACTAGGTTTCATTATGACTGCATCTGTGTTGCTGTGTAAAACTGCCCAGAGGGAGGCCAGAATGGCCAATAAATCTTAGTTCCCCAAATGAATATACTTCTGGGCAACTTTGGTGTTGCTCAGTTGAATTGTCCTGGGAGAAAACCTGTGGGCACCGTGACCTCCAGTATCTATCTACCTGGCATATCAATGAGTCAAACATTCTGAGCAGCCTTTGGCTATCTGATGTGCCTTTGTGATGACAACGACATTAGCCTCAATAGCAATGCAAGGACATCCCTAGATTGTCACTAATTAAGCAAAGAGGTTTTGATGGTAGCCTAAACATATGCTTGTGCTAGGCTCTCTGAAGGAACAACAGAGATGCCAGGTATCGGCTCTCGGAGGTGCTCTGGAGTACAGGGAATTGCTCGAGCCCTGTCAGACTCAGTGGGAATACAGCCAACAGGGATCAGCGAAACCAAAAACCAGCTGGGTAACTCTCACGTTCCTCTGTTTTATGGATGTGAGAAAGCTAAGATTGCCATTTTATCAACAGCATCTCATTTATAAACTGGCAACTTACTTCAAGGCAATTATTAATGGCACCATTTGTACTTTTGAAGAATCTGTGCCGCTACTGCACAAATAATTCCAATCCCAGATTCCGCTCAGGCATAATCATTCATATATATCAGTTAATGACAATTTAATTGCATATCCTTATCATCATAAATATTGAAATATTTATATATAATAATATGTGCTAAAGAACACATTGAATTTCAGTTTGCCATTAATTTCAGTTTGCTATTTATATACAGCATATGGATTTCAACTTTTCCCTTGACACTGGCATTGTTGAAACAACCACTTGATCTATTAAATTTTTTTAGTAGCTCTTTAAATTATAAATAGTGCCCAGTTGTTTATTTCAAGTGCTTTCAGTACTCCAAATGTGGTTTAATTGTATTTGAAAACTGCCAAATATCAATGGAGATCAATCCTGTCCCATTGATCTGTTTATGCAGTTAAACATGTAGAATATCAGATTCAGGCTCTAACATATTTAAATACTCCTCTATTGATCAGCTGCTGCCATGATCCAACACAGATGATGGCATAGATGATTACAGGAAACTGCCTGCTCTGGTTTGCTCAACTGATACCTCCGACTTTCAAAAGACATAATGGAAAAACTGATCCACAGCTCAAAACCAGAGGGTGAGTCAGATGGGCACACAAGCTTGCCATACAAAAATGTTCAATCCGTAGAGATTTTAGCACCTGATGTGGGAAACCACAAAAACACGTACTGAAAAGTGTGGGAAAGTACATTTAAATCCTGCACCTTACTGCCTGAATGTGACAAGAGGTGAGTTAGGGAGCTCAGACAATCTTTATTCCTTCACAAAAGCAACCAACTACTCTCCAAGGCTGTTTGTCCAGCTAAAGGATAAAGGTCTGAACTTACAACACAGAACTGTTTTCTGCAGAAGATTATGGGGCAGAAATGCAGAAATGTCAGATCTTGGAACAATATTACTTCAGTGTTTTGGATTAGTATGTGATCCTGGTTAGAGAGATCTATAAGCAAGTAAAAAGTACTTTGCTTCAACCCAAAATGCCTATGAACAGATCTTCTAGAGCTAAATAAATGTCCCTTTCATTTATTAGATATTTTGAATATCCATGAAAAAGCTGACCAGGAAACATCGACCTCTTGTATTTGTAGCTCAGAATTAATTTGGCACAGAAAGAGTGCGTGGGGAAGGATGAAGTGTTTGTTCACAATACCATACACAGATCAGGGCCAGATACAAGAGGAAAAATCACTCTCTTGCCAGTGATGAGGTTTCAAGGGAGCAGTTCTGTGTTGGTACCTCTCAGAGAGCAGAGGGGAAAGCACCTCAGACATCTGCAGCTAAGTGAACGCAGCAAAAAGCAGAAGGAGATGAGGGTTTAGATCTTGGGAAAAGAGGAGGAATGGGATGGATTAAAGAGTGAAACCACTCTAGAGGACTGGCTGAGCCTTTCTAGGTAAGGAGATAAAGGAAAACCACGTATAGTTCCAGAGAGTGCCCAATGCATGTGGCAATCTTATAGAGAGAGGAGTGATGCAAGGAAGTGCCAAAAGTGTGGTCTTCCCACTCCTAAGCACAGGGTCTCAGAAAAACTCAGCATTGCTGTGGATGAATAAGCATAGCTTCATGCAGTTCAGTAACTCTTTCTGAGATCCAAATGCTTTATTTCTTGGGCTCCTTCGGAAATCCCACCTAGGTGTGTAATACTATGGTGAAAGCAAAGAACAAAGACATATAAATTGCTCTGTGGTGTTTCAGGTGAGTTAAAGCTTGGAATGCAACTACCCATCATTATTATTATGGTGCTTTGTCAGCTAGTAAAGCTAAGTAAGAAATTGTCCTTGTCAACTTTTCTTCAAAATTGAACCTTGCTTCAGGCCTTAAGTAAACAGACTTCTCTGGGAACAGGTGCACGTGGTACTGTCATTACATTAGCAGATACGTACATTTCCCTGAACTGTACACAAGACAGTGTTTGAACAAAGTCTAAATGTTTTTAAACTTTTCTTCGTATGCTAAAATACTGCTAAATCTATAGTTTAAGATAACCTTCATACATGTTATGAGGTCATATTAATTGCTTCTGAAATCAGTTCATATGATCCTAGATTAAAAGAAAACGACTTTTTCAATATTTGTGATAACTATTGTAACTATTTTTACTTACAATAATTTTTGAGGAGATTACTGCATCTGCTTTAGACTCAGGACTCACTATAGTTGATGACTGTCTTTGGCAGGACTTGAAGATTCCAGCAGCTGCTGAAAATGAATTTTGACAGAGATATAACAACAGTATTTTGCACATTAAGAAATATGAAATAAGGAAAAGTAAGACTGTGCTGAGTATAGAAGAATTCCTTCTTAGCAGGAGTCAAGCATTGCAGGTAATACTCTGCTGGTAACAGCAACTTGAACTAGCACTTATCAATATTTCTAAATGACTAAGAAGAATCTAGCTAATCATTAGTTTCTTTACACCTTCTGGCAACCTTGTAAAGATTGCTATGAGTTAATATAAATCCCATAAAGTTCACAAAATGTCCTATGACTACTGGAACTTTGTGGGAAACACTAATTTAATAACCAACCAAGAGGTTACAATACAAAACATTTGTTGAAGGTATCTTGGTATCTGAGTGTGACTGACAGTGTGATGAATGATGATTGCTGGGCTAGCTTTGAACAAGCGTTCTTCCTCCAGCAAAGTCAAACAGACCTTGCAGAGGAAGTTATGGAATTTGCTTTTTGTTAGGGCAACTCAGAGATCAAAATCCATATGCCGAATCTTTAAAACACTGAATCCAACCTCAAGAGTGGATGATTCTTCTCAAAAGAATCTCTCTAGAGCTCTCATGTCATTGCCACATATTGGCTAAAGAGTGGCACACCCCTATGCTCACAGCAGCAGAGACTTTGCCAGCAAAGCCCAGTGCAGCATTCAGAGGACAGTGTGCTGCCCTGTCCTGTCTGCCAGGCAAACTGCAAAACATCCATCCGGGATTGGTATAAAGAATGTTTTATTGTGTGTACTCAGGAGATTCTTTGCAGAGTGTTTCAAAGCAGGCAGACAGAGCAGCAAATGTTGGTTTTGCATGTGTGAATTTGAAAGCCTCTGTTAAACTTCACCACCTATGTTTAAAGGCTTAACATTCACATGATCCCTTTTCTTACCGCAGACAATACACACCATAGCATTCAAGCACAAATGCAAACCAGTCTCTCATATAAAGTGGAAAAAATAAGGATGGAAGGGGGTAAAATATGCAGGAAGCTATTCTATCCCCATATGGCCTGAAATTTGCTCAGGGTATTATACATGTGATTAGCAACTGTCTGTCAACTAAAGGGAAAAAAACTTGGAAAATTTAAGGAGGATATGGCTTTTGCTGAAGATGTGGTAGTCAAATGATAATTAAATATAAAAAGCAGAATTATAAATTTCTCCCTCAAAGAAGAAGTCTTTGAAGACAGAGAAAATAAGTGGTAAGATTCTCCTATTTTTTGTCTGTTGGGCATGTTTGCTAAGACCTGCCTTGTAATGGGTTAACATTTCAAATGTAGAGCCAAATCTATCAATTGTATTGTTGTGGTCTGATTGTCAGGACCAAAATTAGACCCATTTATCTTTAAAATATCTTTAAGAGTGCTAAACATACGTGTATATAAAACTATAGAAGAGTTTGATGAGGCAGTATTATTGATTATGAACGGACATGGGCTAATTCACATAAAGATTGGTGTGTAATACATACATGCAGTGGGAAGAGTTAAGCGTTGCCACATCTATTCTTTCTGCAGTCCTGTCGCTTACATTTCATAATGTAACTGCAATCTTCACATTCACTTTAAAAATAGGACTCAATAGGAAATATACAATATCAGATATAAATGAATACATATACATACACACACGCATATATGCACACATGCATACAAGATGACCCAAAATACTTTAGAATCAGTGAGTCTGTTTCAGTGAGGTCACAGCAAATAAATGCCATATTTTTAATATAAATTTACAACCTTAAATTTTAATGCATTTTAAAACCTATTAAACACTTTAATTTAGGAGATTTTTATTTAGGAGATATCGTACATCCTAACTTATATGTTTCAGAAACCAAATATTTGTCATAAGCTTATATAATTTTGTCTCTCTGGCAGTAGAATTTTTTTAATTTATGTGCAAGATAAACTGTGATTCACGCCGTGCTTTCTTAAGATGCCACTCAGAATATCTCATGGTGGATTCAGAGTTAATGCTGTTACTTTAGGCTCCACTCTGCAGTTCATCTCTATTTTAAAACTACCATGAAGCTTCTTAAGAGAAGAAAAATTACATTTAAGCAATGAATATGTTTCTCTTACTTTTACAGTAATAAGTGATTGATAGCATCTAACTGATATTTTATTTATCTACATACTTACCTACCTCCCCCGTACTGTAGTACCTAACTGATTCACAAACCTTAATGAACTTAGGCTCACAACACTCCCCTGAAGCTGGAAACTATTCCTCAGTTTATGTGGGACCAGAGACTTAAAGAGATTCACATGGCTTGCCCAAGAGCAGAAAAGAAGTCTGAACTTGAATCAAACTCAAGCGTTCGAAATTTCAGTTCAGCAGAACAACATGCCTTTATAAACTGTTCGTATGCTCGGGTTACATTTCAAGTGACTTGCTACAGTATATTACATTCACTTCAGTTTTTTCTCTTTTATTGCTATATAGCTCCCCAGTAAAAGCTGTAACAAAGCATGCATAAGTTTCTCATCAGGTATTTGCATAACAATATCAAGAATAAAAGCTACCTTTATCAAGTTATGCAGTGTGTCCTATCAAATACAATACTTATATTTTGTCTACATTTATGTACAGAATGAGAACTTACATGAATCGGTTTACCTGCATTTGTTCTACTAAAGAAATATGACAGCTTGGTTCAGAAAGGTCAGTAACTTCTTCTGAAACAACACTTTTGATTCTCTTCCTCATCTGTAGCTGTGGAAGAGAGGAGACCACTGTATTCTCAGCGGTAAAACGGTTCTGTTTACTAAGCTAATTTCCCTGCAGACTTTGTAGATCAGTGGTGACATATGTCCAAACTTTCTCCAGGCTTAAAAGAAAAGGAACTCACATTCTGCCAAAGAACAGCCAAGACCATAGAGGAGATGAAATATAAGATAAAGTAGTAACACTGCAGTGGAATGAACTCATATGGGACCTTGATTTTTTCTGAAGTCACACATTACAGATATAAACCTGAGTTGGAGGGATCAAATCTGTATCAGCAGCAAGAGCAAAGCTCTTCAAAATTCAGCAGGATTCAGATCTCCTGCCTGGGCTTGCTCCCATCTCCTTCTGTGAGATGAAAATGTAACAGGAAACTCTACCAAACATGTATTTTCAGCTCCATGATTTGATTAATATTGGTAGAGCACTTTCAAGATGAGTCATGCTGCATTACCATGTGTTTCTCCTGAAGAGGATTCAATCCACTTTTATACTAACTTTTAGCACATCCAGGAACGCACAACTACTACACTTAACATACGCTCTATTATTCTGTACATACCCTTTGTATATTTATCTGTAATAGCAAGTTAAATGTGTCTAGGACTACTTTCTGGCAATAAAGCCAACTGCCAGAGGAAGACCTGAAAGAAGGTTTGAGTGAAAAACTCCTTTACCCTCCAGAAGAGCATGGACACGTTCAAACGTTTCCTAGCTGGTATGGTCATCAGGAGTATATTAGTTGTTGTAGATCAAGAACATGGAGCTGTTCCATCATTTTATCAATATACATGAATTCCCATACCTGAGATAATCCCTTACTCTAATTTACCAGTACAGATACAGCATCTGTTTCTACAGTCACCTTACAGTGAGGGCCCAGGCACACCTGCTCAGATAAATACATAGATGTAGTACTAAGAACGTGAAAAAGAATATAAATACCCCATAATGAAAAACAGATTAGTACTTAATTTCACAGAGTTGGGCTCAAACAGACCAAGGCACAGTGTAGATTAGTTACACCCGTTCTTTTCCTATAAGCTTTTAAGCATTCTACTTTCATTATTACTTACTTTCTAAGGATAACTCCAGGCACCCAGGCTTACTAGTGTGATTTCATTAGCAGAACTTCATTCGTTAGTAGTATTTCAACTGATAGTCATTGCTGGTGAAAGGTAACATAACCAAAGTCAAACCTGGGCGCTGTCAGTGTATTTGCAGCTGCTCTTCTCACCATGGGCTCAGTGCTCTGAGAAGAACAGAAAGAGAAGAAGAGTGTGTTTGCCCGGAAGGAGCGTACGAGGGCAGAAGAGGATGAAATATCTGCTGGTTTTGTCTCTAGATGCCAAACCAAAGCTTTAACCACTGGCTGTCACTGGGGATCCTATGATAGCTTTCACAAGAACAGTTCAATGCATTTCACTTAGTTGTCACTTTTTTTCAAAAGCACTGTTGTGCAATGGCATTGGGGTGGAATAGAAGTTGAATTTCACCATAGAGATAGCTACATTTCAGTGGTGGGTGAAGTGATCCCAGCAGACTTTGTAAAGCACTTTGGGATTCTTACAGATGAAAGGTGCTATATAAATGTCAGGTATTGTTATACACCACTTAGGAGAAATGTTTCCATTTATTCCTCTGGATTTACTGTTGAACATTTAGAGATAATTGTCATTGCTGATAATAACAGTAAGAATAGCATCTTGAACGCTGCAGACTGTGTAGATTGTTCTGTATTCTACTTGTCTGTAACAGGAGGTCGCATACTGATAAGAAGGAGGAATTTTTTGGCAATGCAATTATGGAGAACTAGCTATTTTTCATATTATATGGTCAAAGTGCAACTGCCAGAGTTATTTACATGGCTGCATCATTTACAGCCCAGGATTATTGAAAAGATTCAGCAAAAAGGTAAGCTGCTTTCATGATGATATTCAAAACAACATAGTACAACAGTTCCCTGTAGTAGGGACATTTGTTTTATTGTATTACCACTTTATATTTGTCTAAGTTCTACTCATTCATTTTATTAATAGATTTTATTCAAATGCATGACGGATGTTTCTAACAATGCTTACCCAAGCACTAGTTAGCATTTGTTAGAGAGATTCCACTATTTATCCTAACGTGAGTGACTTTGGGTTTTGGTGTTTTGTTTGGGGTTTGGGGGGCATCTTTTTTTTAGCATAAGAGTTCCGAATGTAGTCCAGTATTGATTTTAATAGGAGTGTAAAAGGCAGGCTATTTTTGCCAGGTAGATGAGTAATTTCAGCTACACTTTAACAAATCAAATGGTTTTACAATACTGGAAAACGATCCTGCCCCAACAATTCTCTCAACTGAGTAACACCTGAATATAAAGACCCTCACATTCCCCATTCTTCTTCTGCTTCCCAAGTCTCTCCTTTCAGATTTCTGCCTTCCAGTTGGGGTATCTCATTAACCTGCAGGCTCTATCCCTGCCTCATTATCTTCTCGGGAACATCTGAGAGAGGCAGAAGCTGGGCTGTATTAACCCACTGATTGCTGCTGACCAAGTGGTGCCCCTGAGCCCTTTTGGAAGCAGCTTTGGCTGAATAAAAGCTGCTGGAGGATGCGGTACAGGACTGAATACTGGATAAGAAAACAGGAGTAATCTACTGTGGGGATTAATTTTGTCAAAATCTTGGCAAAACCTTTGTGTGCAAGGGAGCTAAATCTATCTCTAAGGAAGCCATGCAAGCTTCCCTCTTATTCACAGTGTCTTAGTATAGAAGCTGTAAAAGCATTAAAATGTACAGGACTACCTCCTCCTCTCCTTGCTAGCCAGCAAGGGCACTTTCCTGGCTAATCCAGAAAGATTACCCCCAGGAAAAGGGGCTAAATGCTTATGAAAATGTAATGTTGCTGAGATTCATACTATAGTCCCATCCCCCTTTCAAGAATGCCACATGTAAGCTTGGTGCAGTGGGTACTGTACCCAACACCTGCTGGGTTGTGGTTATGGCTGTATGTATCCTATGCAAATTCCCAGAAATTCCCAGTCTTTCTAGAGTATTGACATTTACATTTACCTTCAGCAGCTGTGTTCAGAATTACCATAAAAGATCAGAGTGCAGCTTGGAGGTCAGCATGATCATAATTTGGCCATGCTAGTATATTTACTCTTGCTAATAGAGTTTACGTCTTTTTACTTTTCCTTATAGCTGCTTTTACCTCGTTCTCTCCCTGTGGATGTTTAACCACTGCCTATCACGGGAGGAATAAAAAACTCAAAATTCTGGGAAAAGCGTCATAGATTTATCCCACACACGAGGAAGAAAAGAAACAGCCAAACAGCAGAAACACAGATGAGCATCTATAGATTTAGGCATTGCAAAAAAAAGCAAAAAGTTAACACCAATAATATCTGCTTAAAGAACCTAAACAACAGAGAAGGCATTTTTTAATGAAAAACCTAGAATGAAACCAGTGAAGTACTCATGCAGTTAGTCAGAGATGTGACTTAAGACATGAGGAAAGAGATTTCTGAAATCTCCTAAAAAAAATAAAAATTAAAGCTAAAGGTTTACCCAAATAATATCATAAATTCTCCTCATGCACTGGGTTAGCACAGCAGAAACCAAAAGCATGAAATGCCTTTCAAATATCAACTCTTCTCAAGTGACATAATATTCTTGGCGATTTAGTTGAATAAACATGTAAACATAAAAAGACACGTTCATCATATGATAGATGGTGGATGCACCTAACTCTTCCCAGAGATTTCTTTTTGGAAACCACCGAAGAACCTCTGTAATTTAATCACTAGCCACTTCAACTGGCTGACGGCCTGTTAATTGCTCAGACAATACCCAAATTGTCAGACCAAAAGACCACCCAGTGATTCATTGGGCTGTCACTCCATATAACTAAAGCAACAAATACAGGAAACAGTGCCCGGAATGAGTCTTCGCTTAGGATGTCTTCTGTGATGGTTTTCTCAGTATCCAATCCATTAAAATTCTTCATCAACTTCTTTAAAAGCTTGAAATTTTATTGCTGCGAATCTCAAGTTCCTAAGGAGCAGTTATACTCCAAGGTGATTCTGCAAAAATATCTCTGTGGAAAGCCACATTTTGTAGTTCTGAGTTTCTGTATTGTATTGCTCAGGTAATTTTGTTGATTCAACCTAACAAGTTTGGGCAGGAATAACAAAACTTTATCAAGCTTTTTATTCCATAATTTTGGTTGTGTGTTTTACATACAAAATGCCGTGACCACCTGCACAGTCCTTACTGCGTCCTTACAAAACTTCTCCACAGTAGGGTCATTCCACAGACAAAATACTAACACAGAGGAAGTTATTTTAAATGTCCAAAGACCTTTTTAAATATGTATTCTTTATAGGTCTTGAACAATCAGCAGTAATATAAACTCTGAATTTAAATGCATTTTTGGTTGCAAGGCACAGAACTCCCCCATAACTGCACTGAGTGTACTAACAGTGTGATAGAGGAAAGGTGAAAGGTTATTTTTATTACGTAAGCAGTGGCATCATTTTGAAAATACCAAAAAAACCCCATGCGGATTTGAGAGTCCTTGAAGCAGCTTTCTGACAAGTATCTGCTCACTGGAATGGAATCTAAGATTGATTTAATGGATGCTATGAAGTGGAGAGTAAAAACCACCAAATCTCCAAAACATACCCTATCAGCAGTTAAAACGTATTTGCTTTAGGCATGTACTTATCTGGAAGAGATTTAAGAAGGGAAGTGCTTTTCCCAGTAGCCCTGTCCAAGATAGCAGCTGTAGCATTGTACTCAACGGTAGGGTAGGCAGGAGACAAAAGCTGCTATCCCAGTGTTTGATGGGACATGTATCCTGTTGCTGCTCTTTTCTCACCATCGTTAATTCTACTTCTCCCCTTGTCACAAATTTTATCAGCCACAGATTCATACTTTGCCTTTGTTAGTCCTTTACCTGAAGCACTAGTTAAGCAGGAAGAATGCTATCACTCCAGGACGGGTATCACGACGTCTGTAACGGCTTTTTCATAACGACCCCATTAGGCATCAGAACCTGTTTGGTCACAGATCATCCGTTCAGTGCAGCCTGAACCTGTAATGGACCCTCCAGTGTGGGATTCTGTCCTCTGAAGACCGTCTGCCTGACTGATATTCTAGGCCAAGACCTGTCCAAATCTGCAGCTGCGGCAGTTGGATGAGGATGGTTAAGTCCCACAGTCTGCCCACTTTCCCAATTACCTTAGCTGATTCAGTGTGGATTAAACCTCCACCAAATGCATCCCCAGACAGGATCCTATGGAATGAGAAATGCTGTCCATTGGATATTTAATCTCCCCGTTACTTGAGCTGCTACTGGTTCAGAAGCACTGAGGGAGTTAGTGCTGATCTACTTCATACGATGGCTTACCGAAACACTACCATTTGCCTCCAGCATTTAAACACTATTTCCTAGTTCCAGGAGCTACCATCATTATGCTTTTTTCATGCCAGATTTTTCCTCTGTGCACAGCCACATGTGTAACACCTGCTTTTATCTCCCAGGGCCTGGAGATGATCCCACAAAGCCTCCCTGAGGTCTCAGTTGATGCTGCAGAGATTGAGGCTGCCAGACAGCTTTAATTCTGGGTCTCTGTTTTGTTGCTTCTCTTTCAAAACCTCTACTTCTTAGCCAAAGTAAATGTCAGAGTGCAGACAATTCCATGCTATGCCAAGCTAAAGATACCTGGACCTTCAAAATGTTTTTTTCCAGAATAATTCATGATATTTTTAATAAAGCACTATGATTAGTAGAGTCCGTAGCACAAAATCCTACACTGTGTATCCCACTACCTTTCTCTGTCGTTCCTCTTTGTATTGTTGACAAGGGTGCCCACAATCAACAGCTTTCCTGCCCAAGCACCTGCTAGCTGCTTCTCATTCTGCAAGGAAATAAATGCGGGGACTATCCTAGGAAATCTTAGCATTTGTGAACTGTCAGAAACACCCTGTGTGTCCTGAAACCTAGTGCAGTAGAAAAAATACTAGTGATTTAATTCACAGAAAGAAAATATGCCATAATGTAAAAAAAAAACCCAACTAGTAGCATCTGTATTCATACAGATATGACACATTACCTTTTAACACTGATATGAAGTTACAGGCTTCTTTAAAGGTATATGTAACTAAGCTGATATCCATCTTAAAGCAATCACGCTTTCAGTTCATTCGCGACAATAATATTCGTAAACATGGTGTTTTGGAATAAACTCAAGAAAAAGCTGAAGTGAATTTCAAGGCTTGAGTGCTGCTGCCATCTACATGGCAGGAAGACTATAAACCAAAACAAACAACAAAAATATGTATGTTGCATTTACTGGGCAGAGCTGTAAGTCTGTTTACCACTGTGATTACAGAAACAAAACTGAACAGAATCTTTTATTACCCTCAGTTTCTGTGTGGAAAATTCATAATGATTTAGAGTACAATTTCGCCAGGTCCTTATTATCAAGACGTTAACACATTATTTAGATAAAATTTCAGCATAAATAAGGAAAATATTATTATTTTACCAGTGCTGGATATTGTTAATATTTTTCTGCTGAGTATTAAGCTTTCAAATGCTAAAAAAAATAAAATAAAATCTCCCAGTTGCTGTAAAAACAGAAGGAGCAATGTACTTAGTGAAACATCTACTTCTTACTCCAGTGAAGCTATTTTTCACAGCTATCTTACTGAGAGTATTGCCAGCGAAAGAAAAGCAGCTTTTATCCCTATGTTTGCAAGACACAATGCAAATGCTGCAAATGCCGCACAACTTTGTCTTCTCAAGCTAAGGTTTCTAGAAATACATGAAAGAAAATGGTAAGTGCAATTAAATTTATACTGTGTAAGAATTTTATCAAATGCACAGTCCACTCTCAGAAACTCTGCAGATGTTTGTTAAGTTTCATAATGTTTAATATTGTTTAGCAGCTTGCACTGCTCACCTTGACAGCTATATTTGTACTTACCCATCACACCATATGCAGGACACTCGGATTCATCGGAAGACGATTACGTGACGTGCCTCTGTCCGGCAGCACAGCTCTCGGACACACTTTAGGCTTTCCAGCAGGTGTCATTCAAGAAACAAACTTCCCGTGGTCCCCAATAAGACAATCCTGGATTATTGTGTAAATTTTACGTTGCATCCAAGTTCAGTATTACTTCTTCAAAAACAAGATTGATGAATTTTCACCTTGGGGATCTATGAATTCAAATTATAACCCAGCTCAAACTCCAGCAATGATTCTAAGAGCTTTGCCTAGCAGTTCAGACTGCGTATCCTATGAGGACGGAGAACAGGGAAGACCAGACCTTGAAATTCCTCTGCACCCTTTTCTCGTGCAAGAATAACGGCCTGCAAAATTCAGCAGAAATATCCATTGCGAGAAGCAGGACCGTGTCTTCAGAGATGCCCCATCAGGAATGTGCATGCTTGCTAGCTCTTCAGCGCTGGCACAATGACTTCGAGATTCGTACTGGAGCTCACTGCCCTAGTCTGCCTTCAGAGAACGTGCTCTTTCAAAAGGAGTACAAACCTGGAGAGAGGTAATGCTGCTTATTGCACCTGTCCTGCTCTTTTCTCAATTTTCAGCACTTCAGCTCAGTCAGACTTGCAAAACCATTTCCCTTGCTAGATTTCTGGTGTTTTCTGCAGCTTGTAGCCCTGTTACATAGTGCTCTTTTTTTAAAGAAACACTGAATCTCATATCTGTATTTCAAGTTCCATGCCAATTTGCTTTCAGAACATCTTTCACTGGATTGGGGAAGAGCATTGCTCAACAAAATACAACCCAAAAATGGAAGCAGTGGATTTCAATGATCAAATTTAAAATATGTAAATAGCACAAGAGATTTCAATATACAATGTTTGGATTTGGAGCCATAAATGAACAGTTCAAAGTTTAGGGATGTTTCCAGGCAGGAATCTAGGTCAATGACCATTTACCAAGTATGGATAATTTGGAAAACTCAAAATCCTTCAAATCAAAGAGATGTCAATGAATTTTGGTTTGGGCTTATACTAAAGGACCAGTTACTTCCTTCTTAACATTTTTTTAGCAATATAATGAATTATGCAAATAATACAAAATATGCCTATAGGATTTGAAAGCTGAAAATCCATTTTCTTGAAAGACCACTGCATATAGCACCCTAAATCTCCAA
The DNA here is from genome assembly GCF_965231255.1 of Vanellus vanellus. Lineage (NCBI taxonomy): Eukaryota > Metazoa > Chordata > Aves > Charadriiformes > Charadriidae > Vanellus > Vanellus vanellus. The sequence goes on along the minus strand of NC_138916.1, from coordinate 10,846,582 downwards.
TTTCGTGCGGAGATAATGCTGATGCGTGTGGGGGTTGTCCCACACTTACGTGGTACCTCTGCCTTCTTCCTGCCCTGGCTTGCTTGTTCCTCCTCTGCTCTTTGCATCAAGGCGAGTGCTTGCCTGGATGCGGCCTGGGCATACAAGCTCTAGTGCAAACAGAAGTGAGGAGACGTAGAAGCATATGGCTGGAGTGGGGGGAAATTGCCCTGACTGTGAACCACAACTTGAGCCATACAGTTTACTAAAGCCTGACGCTTCTGGATGAAAAAAAAAAAAAAAAAAAAAAAAAAAGACCTGTCTCCTTAAGCAGTTTAGGTATTCACAAATTTTGTAGCCCGTATCTAAAATTTAGACAACTACTCTAAAATATTGGCATATTACTCCTTTTGGCAGGATTCCTTCAGTGTAACACAACAGAAAAATATATTTTAATTACCTTGCAACTTTGCTGTAAAATTAGTCTCCCTAAGCATGAATACAGCGGTACATCAAACTGCATTAGTACAGAAATGTTTCTTTAGTTATGGTTTACAAGAAACAACTGCAGGAGCTTAATATGTATTTTTGTGTATAGCTCTAAAATTGTCACTCTGATGCAAAAAGATTGCTCTAAGCAAGAGTTCATCTTGAGCATAGACTGTAAAGTTGGCTGTTTGAAAGACATCCAGACCACATGGGAAATATATTTGCTTTACTGGGAAATAAATGTACCTAATAAAAAAAGTTCCTGCCTTACCTTACTGATACTGTAATTATAATTAGCACAAAGCACGCATAAGCATGTGCCAAACACCAATCATCACTGCACAAGCCATTCCAAAGGGCTGGCTGTATTGGCAGGCTGCTGATGTGCACTGCTTTGCAGAATTAAAGACAAGCAATCAAATATTGTGTTGCACAAATGTAATTGCTACGACAGCAGTACTGGGTGTTACGGACAATGCCAATTCCTTGAGCTATGAGACCTCTTTGAACACATCAGTTTTCAAAATATCTAGCAGAAATAGTTTTGAGGAGATTTGTTACCCTGGCACTGAGAACAGAGCTGGCCCAAGTGAGCGGCTGCTGATGCAAAGCAGTAATGTTTGTTGTGAAGGGAAACGGACTGTTCAGTGCCAATGGAAGACTACCACAGCAAACCAGAGGTGACTGGGGACAAGGATGTGAGGGCAAAGGAGACAGCACGGCCTATCCTTTATTTGCCATTTGGTTTACTGTCTGCAAGATTCCTGTAGTGCTACTAAGTTCCTGTAGTTTGCAATTTTATTTTTACCTTCTTGATGTTTGCAACTCTGATTTAACCATAAAAGAAGAGGAGGATATATGTCAGCTGAAGACATGTGTCTTCTGCTCTCAGTTGTGTTTGTACAAGTATAAAAAGCCAACGAAATTATTCCAGACATCCAGCACAATAAGTGAAAGAATGAAGCCATAACAATCACATTCCAGATTGTTTAGTCACCATAATCCAAATACAAGCTTATATAAACAAAAGATACATTTTACATAGGAAAATGCCTTCTAAGAATAGGGAAAGTTGTTTCTGAAAAATACCAAATGTGTAAAAACCAGTGACATTTCTGTTAAAAGTTGTCATTTTTCTGCATGATATTTACAATTACAGAAAAACAGCATTATAGATCTTTATCTTCTCTGGATTGCAGCCTATTTTAATGACACATTCTTAGTTGAATAAAAACTGAAATACTACTTCTCAGAAGGCCCTTCCACTCAATGTTTCTGAAGACCTCGCTGCCATACACCGCACTTAGAGATATGAACTTGTGGGATATAAAAAAGCAGAAGAAAGAAGGTTTCATGTCTGTTTCATGTTTAACCAAATTCAAGCCATAGTATGGCAACAGACACTTGCTTTTGTCACTCCTGCAGCCATGATAATTCCCTACAAGCAAGAAAGAGATTGTCAAAGAGTCTTTCTACACTGAAGAAACCTTCACTCTCCTAGTTAAGGCAGCGTATGGCTATCGTGACAATCAGGAAGGATAACATCAGACCATGATTTCCACCATAAGATACAGGTGCAGAAAAGCACATCCTCAGGTCCCTTTGACTTCATCAGCATTCTGACTATTGGTAATACAGCAAGGGAGTTTACTGTTCTGAGTGGCCATTCTTTGTCAGACCAGCATAAATCCCCCAGAACGTTAGGTGACAAATGAGTCTAGTAAGCTGCAAATATTTTCCAAACATAATGATATATTTTTTAAAAGACAAAAATGTATAGCTGCTTTTCCCAATGAGCACAAATAGAAATTCAATGAAGTATTTCATTGATTTCATTTCAGGACTCCAATGGGCTTCTCCAGCTTCCTATTGGTACTACTTTTCTACAGATGATGGTGATGGTACTATTTATAGAAAAGGAAAATTTACATCCTAGACATGACCAGATTTGTAATCAATTTCCCATGCTCTCCTGTGCACAGAACATTTTATATATTTTAGTGTTTCTAAATATTGCATCTTTAATTCAAAATGTGCATTTTTCCTTTAAATGCAAACAAATTTTCTACTTATTTCAAATGCATTTGGTTTTACTCAGTGTTAAAATGTTATTGGTAATAAAAGTCAGAAGCAAGGTGAAAAATTTAAATTTGATATATGTAAAAGAATATTAAAATTGATGCAAATGTTTTACAATCAATCAAAGTTGTAAGATTCGGGATCACTACATAAACTCGTGAAAAACATCTAAAAAAAGAGTTGATATTTTCTATGTTAGAACTACCTAAATTTAATTGAATAAATGTAAATCTAGTAGTCACGGAAGTGTGAATTGAAGCCAATGAATCAGCAAAAAGCAGCTGATCTTACGGTAGGTTTTTCTTCTGAAAATGAATTATTAAAGGTATACTACAATAAATAGAAGTCATTTCACGTCCACATCACGTATGTTCTATTTCTTGGCTGTTCTTGTGCATCTTCTAGTTCTTTCGGCTAAGCAGGGTTTTCTAACACACTTTACAGGAGCACACCTTAGATATCCAGGGATGTGGCTTCATGTCATCTGGAAAAGAAATGTATTCATCTGGCTTAATGATTCTACAGTTTGAGGTAATAGGCAAGATTTTGTTTTTAAAAAATGTTATTTTACAATCCGTTTATAGAGTAATAAACCCTGTAATTTTTGTAATGGAATGAAAATTTTCAACACCAACATGCTAGTGTTAAAAAAGATCCTAAATTTACCTCCAGAAGACTTTTTACGTTATAATTGCTATAATACAAGAAGCAATATGGAACCCAAAACAGCTCAAGAGAATGTATGGCCTTCCTCAAAACTTTTCTCCTGAACAGCCTTCTCCTTCTTCCTCCTTTGCTGTTTTAAAGGAAAACATTCCAGCGGATCATCAGAAAGATAATTTCTGTTTTAAATTAATAGACTTTATGTTTCCTTTGCAAATACACTTTTCAAATTATATAAATTTTCGTTCAGCAGAAATACTCCTACAATAGCTGTAAACAAAAATAATAGGAAGTTATGCTAATAAGGCATTACAGTTTAATTCTGTCATGGCTTATTAGAATTCCAAAGAAAAGCACTCTGAATCATCAGGTTTTAACTTCGTGATGTCTTCTTATTTTATATACGGTAATATTTACAACCTGAATTTTAAATATTACTTGTATTAGAGATGCTGCTTAAACAAATACACCACCTTTCATGAATGAGTACATGAACATCAAGAAAGAAGCACACACTACTGTTTTCCAGTCTAATGGATATCTTGTGTATTTATCATATTATCTATCATCTTTTTGTCTACCTGTGTCATAGACAGAGAGATACACACTTTCTTGATGTCCATTATGTGGTCTTCTGATTTTACAATTTGATTTACTATGTAAAAAAACCAAACAAAACCTATGAGTGATGATAGCAGTAACCCAGAATACTGACAGGACGGGACACTACATCTACTGCAGTGAAATTCTTATGGATTCATCTGTGCCTATATTAGAAATCCAGAAATTCTTCCTGGAATAATTCCTAGACACTAACATTTTACAGGCAGTTGCAGAGCAGTACAGGCTATCAGTTCCTGTGACCAGTGGGCTGCCCCTGCGGTGCCGCCTCTTCCCGCTTCTTACATCATCGTCATCAACAACCTCCAGCACTCCATTCCTGAGTCTGTCCTCATTTACTGCTACCTACTTTTCATGATGATGCAAATACAGAAAAAGAAAATTGTGCTTTTCTAGGGTGGTACTTATTGGAAATTTACTGAATATTTACTTCTACATTCTGCCTGTGTGCTGAATAACAGCCATATAGGTGACACAGTCCTGATTTAAATAACATACTCTCCAGTGGATGGAGCTTGGAGCTGGTAAGTGAATTTTCGACAAAGTAATTTTAACTTGCCTCATAACAAGATAGTCTCAATTTTAGTCCTGTATTTTTAAGCACATTGTGGCTAATAAGAATCTGTTGTTAATCATAGGTGTCTTCATTCTCACTGCTATTTGCTGCAGTTCTGTCTCTCCCAGACTGCGTGTCAGGGACCGTCAGAGATCTTTCCCATCTCTGTGCCAAGGTCCCTGTAGGACAAGCAACTAAGCAAGACTGTGAAAACTGCTCCGATTTTCACATCCAGAATTACATTCAGTCCTGAAGAGTCAAAAAATGAAGCGGGAAAAATTGAACATGGGCAATGTTTTTGGAATGAAGGGATGGGGGAGAGCATGAGCTGCAGAAGGGACCAGTTGACTCAGGCAGAGACTGCCTGGCTGCTGAAGGCCATAAGGTTCTTACCATTTACAGGATTTCCATCCAAAAGATATAAAACACTGTCATTTCTGTCTACAGCTTCCAGCTCAATCTTCCATTTGGGAGGTGCAATTTTCCTCTATTACCAAGTGAAGGAATAGTCGATTGCCTAGTCTACTGCAGTATCGCTGCTGGGGGGAATAAGAGGCAAGGGGCATCTGTGCCTACATTGTTTCTCGTGACTTCAGCCCAAATCTATTCCTTTTTCTCATGAGAGCTATACTTGCAGAACCCTCCTTAGTGGGACTGCACCACATATAAAGCCAAGACACCTCAAGCTGTGTCAAGTCCTGCTACATTCCTCTTGGATTTTGACTGACAAAATTCAGAGCATTTTCAATCCCCTTAAACCCCATCTCAAGCAACTCCCTTTGGACAAGATGATCTGCGCTCTGGAGGTGTGAATTTTCCACCGTTGTTTGTAGAAGAAAACTTGGGTGAATAGCTCCGACCTAGAAGTCTAACTTACACATCCACATTCACCCAGTTTCAGCCTTTCTTTCAGTTTCTTTAAATGTGGAAAATTTGTCTGATAAAATGGAAAACACTGCTGGGAATATTTATTTATATTAAAGAAGCACTCTAAGGGATAGGGAATTCTCTATGGGGGGTTGATATGATTAAAAGTCAAGTTCTACAAAAAGCCGCCGCAATTCTTATCTGATTATTGTGTTCAAGGCCAGAGCAGAGACAAGTTTGAAAAGCCAAGGCTTTGCATGTCAAACAGAAGTAGTCCTCAGCATGTGGGGAAAATGGCAGTGATAAACCTACTATTAGGCATCTGGGAGAGAAGCCCAGCATCTCCTCCGCGTGTGGGCTAAAACAGACACGAGCCACTATCGCAGATAATGGCAGCTTGTAGGCACCTGAAGGGAGCAACTAAAATCCATTTCACTTAGACAAGAAACTGCAGTCTGATATTTACTTGCGTCCATCACACGTGAAAAGTGTTTGCTGTGAATTATCCAAGAGAAAAGTGCAGGTTGAGGGTTTTCATTACGTATCTGAGAGTAGTTCAGATCACACATTGAACACAAGAAATCACAGGTAAATCTCAGATTGGTGTCTTGGGTAGTCAAACGGATTCCTGCTATTCATCTGAGTATATGCCTTTTTCTGTAATTGCTGGAGGCCCACGTCCGGAACAGTGAGAACATGTGCAGACACGTAGAAAACGTGAAAGTAAAATAAGCCGAGTAAGCTTTATGTGATTTTAGAAAATGAAGATCACTTTGAAAATAAGTCTCAGTCTAAAGTCAAGGTTAGAGACTGCACCTTTCACCACGAGAAACCACAATGCACAGGTATCTCTGTGAAGGGCTGCTCTGTAGCCTTCCCGGTTCTGGCAGAAGTTGTAATAAAGAACCCTTTTGAGGAATAGTTGGAATTCCTTGCAGGTATATTCTCATATTTTCACCTTTTCCTCATCAGAAGAGATAATAAAATCAATATATTTTTTAACATCACTTCTGCACATATGACAACATATTGTGTGCAAGCAAAGCGCAAGAGACTCTGCAAAACACATCCGCAGAATTTTTCATAAAAACTTATAAATGAAGTTTGTAAGTTTGCCCAGACTTTGAATATGTGTGAGAGAGATTCTAAAGCCTCAGGTTTCACCAAACCAAATGCTGACCTCCCAGACACTCTCAAATTCCAAGATACGATTCAAAGTTACAGCCCCTGAAAAATACTGGAGACAATCATAGCCGAGTGAATGTCATATTATCGTTTCAATGTTTGCTACGAAAAGTAAGTGGTAAGTTTTAAGTAAATGTATTGTGTTACCAAATCTTTCCTTTCAAACAAGCACTTCTGTCAGAAGTGTCTTAATTTCTTATCACAGAATTTCATCCGCACAAGGAGCAATAAATAATTCATGTTCCCAGCTCTTTGTTGTGTGTCCCTGAACTGCACAGAGCTGGAAGGCTGACAGCTGTGTCAGGACAAGCACCAAAGATCTGACATGACAAGTGACTAACAAGTTTCTTTCAGTCTATAGTGAAAGAAGACAATGGCATAAAGTGCAAAAACGGAATCCTGAAACAAAATGAAACTGTTTCTTTCTCTTTACCTAAGTGTTTGCTATGAGCTTATTTCCGACCCATAACCTCTGGTCATTTTATAGTACTGCCCAACCCCCTTTACTCCTCACATTCGCCTGGCCATTTACGCCTGTCCACGGATCAATATGAGCAATTCTTGGAGAAATACGATGTCTCCATGACAACCAAGCCACAAATTCTCAGTGGAAAGCAGTGAGACCAGTAGTGAAATCTCCTGAGGTTTTCAGACCTATAAGACAAGATGTCTTAAAATGCAGGAATGGACAGAAACAAAAGCCAGAGTAATTCATTGTTTATTACTAGTTTAATGATGTCAGATGGACCGAATGGAACTCAGTTTTTAAGTTTAGATGCTTTATCAACATGTATTTTTGCCAGTCAATATTCACCTCCTGACAGGCTTTTATTCTTTCCGTTACTTCATACAGATATGCAGAGGGCAGAATTGGATATTCAAGTTCCTGTCCAAACGTGTACACTTAGCCACACAGAATTAATCTAAGGCTAAAATTAATGTTATCTTTAAGATACATTAATTCTCACCCGAACACTTCAGTGCCACGTTGTTTTAATTCCTTCTCACCTCAGAACAGATCAGAACTTGGACAATCCACATTTTTGCCCGTGATCATTGTTGAAGGGACTGCAGACAGTTTCTGACGGAGGTGCCACGCACCACGGACTGTAGGTGCAGTGAGGAATTAAACTTGGCTCCTCCCCGAGTAGATTATCTATTTCTTTCTAAATCTCATGCTGGTTTCTGCCGTACAGCACTGACTCCCAGCCTACGTGGCTTTAAAATGAATACGGATTTACAATTATTGTAACATATACTGGTGTCCATTTCTGTGGAAAAGATGAAAAGGGAATGTAGTTCAAATCAGGTATATGACAGCAGTCGAACTCCCAAGGAATCTTGGAGGAGCGGAGCGTGCTGAAATATAATCCCCCAGACATGGGTCCTATCTGGGTTCTGAGATGACTTAGGGGACCTGACATGGATTTCAGACTGCACCCTTTGACTGAAAATTAAATCTCAGCAGTGTTCCTTGGGGAAGGATCAGGGGACTGTTGGCAGCTGCCCCCTGTCAGCACAGGCTGCAAGATTTGGAAATCTCTTAACTAAGCTGACAGGCCGCAGAGACGATGAATCAAAAATATGATACACGGATCAGCACACAAAGATGCAAGAGGGTACGCGGAAACCAGATAAAGCTGGGAAGGAAAATATCAAGTGAAGAAAGATGTTTAACTCTTTCACTAATGAGGACTACGTGCAGGTTACATGTTATGGTGTATGTGGGCCAAGCTCATCATTTGCTTAAAAGATCTTAGTATTTAGTTGCACAGAATGTTTTTCATCAGCTGTGACTCAATACACTTTATATTTAACTGTTTCCCTTTGGGATTCATTTAATAAATTTTGTAGATGTTCCATAACGAGAAAGATAATGAAACTACATGAAGATAAATCGTTTAGTCACCAAAAAGAATGCACTTTATGGATGTTCCTGTATTTAGCTGAATCAATGTTAAGAGCCATTAAAATGAAATAATGATTGCGAGCTGGTTTAAAGAAAAGAATCAAGCTATTTAACGCTACCAATTTGCTCTCCTCCCGAGATACAGTGTTTGAATGTCCGCCGCTACGTTCAGCTGCAGTACATACAGTCCTTCCAATTTTTCATAATCTCATGCTACCTTCAAAGGGTCAGACATCGTACATACATTAAGTAAGCAGTGTAGTCCAAAACTAATTATAATGAACTAGTAGTGTCAGCTTTCTTTTTGGTCATAAAGCCTTTATCCTAAGACCCGAATTCTTGATGAAAGAGGAAAGGATAACAGCTCCACACTGTGACCCCTGGAGGTGACCATTAATTTGACATTGCAGCTGCTAAAAAGGAAACAGCATTACAATGTGCTTTTTTTACAGACCCAAAAGCTGTGTCAGATTTATCACTTGATACTTGGTGACTGTCTTTAAATGCCTCTCACCTGGACTCTCAGACTCTTCCAAGACACATCTGTCAGGCGTATCCTCCACATCTTGGAAGTTTGCCGAGTTTGAGCTCTTGTCATGCTTCAGCACACCGACTGGAGCAATAAAGAATAAAAACAGGAGGAGGGAGAAATGTAATATATTCAGAAACAAACACTTCCCGATTTTCTGCAGAGTTTTCAATGCTGAAGACATAATTTGTAAACACAAATATTAGACTGAAATAAAACAGAAACTCAAAGTACTTATACGCAACCATAGCACAGCTGAAAAATCTATAGACAAGAATTCATTCAGGGAGAAGTTGGAGGCATCGACTTGAATGTGAACCCTTTGAAGTAAAACTACAGTTTTTTCTTATGGAATCCTAAAATAATAACATAATTTAGAAGCCATAAAAAGTGCCCGTCTGTTTCACCAAAGAAGCCAGTAAACAATATAAAAGATCAATTAGGTGGTTTTGTAATTACTGGAGTCATTCACCAGGGAGAGAAATGCTGTTAGTTTTAAGATGAAAGTATGTTGTATATAACAAGCTAGGATGTGTAGTAATAAGATTAGTGATAATTCCAAAGTGCAGTAAAAACCAGACTGATCTGCAGTTTAGAGATTACCGAATTCGATTTCCACTTTTACTTAATTGCTAAAAACATTTTCATTTCAGAGCAGGAAAATATTTTCATGAAAAGAATTACTTGTCTGTATATGGCTTTTTAATTCACTTGGCTTTTGAAAAAATCCTACGTAAGTTTTCCTGAACAGTAGAGAGGTATTTCCCTCGTCAATGTCCATTTCCTTCTCTTCTGCTCTGTATCTCCATATGAAGCCACAAACATAGCTTGAAGTAAAATTATTTAACAATGTATTACAGAATAGCAGAGTAAAGACTAGATCTCAATTTTTTAGTCCCATTAAAACACTCTGCTGATCCCATTTCTTGGGAAACCAGCAGTTACTAGAAAATACCTTTTTTTTTTTCTAATATCTAGAAAACTAAGGGAGGTTCCACACTTCATGTGCACGTGGAAACCAATACACAATCTCAATGTCATTTTTTCCTGTTTTCAAACCAAGAAATTTGTTCCCTTAGAGCTTTTGATGGATTTTTTAATTTTTTTACCAAAAGAATATTTGCTGAAAGATTACTTAATTTAAAGACCTTAAATTTTCCAAACTTATGAGTGAATCAACAAGGCCTGAGGGCATTATTCAGACAAGAAGAGCTCAAAAGACACATATTCCACTTCAGTGCTCTGCGCTTTCCATCGGTTTGCAGCTATTGATCCCAGGTCGCCAAAAGGTCCCATCATTCTTGACTCCTGCACCTACACAGAGTCTGTTTGAAGCAATCAGGGCTTCAATACAATTGTGGAATTAGATACTTGAAAGATGCAACATTAAAAAATAATAAATCATAAATTTATGACAGCAACACCATGGATTTCACCTGAAAAAAACAGCCAGTAAATTTTGCTTAAAAAATCTGCCTTGGATGACAACTAACCAGTATATAAAACCCTGTCCGGGTAGAGCAGGAACACTGGTTAAATTTCTAAGCTTACAAAAAGCCAGCAGACTTGTATCAATGGTCAGCTCATCCATGTGAAAAGGAGTTTCAGGTCTTGTCTGTGCCATGGAACTACTGACATGAGAGTCTGCATGAGGTGACTTGACACTGAAGAACAACTTACAATAAATAACAAATGTTCTTGTTCACACATGAAAACACTATGATACGCGCAGGAAGAAATGCCTTCAAAGATATCTGGGCTTGTCTCTGATTTTCCCATTTAAATAATTTTCAAATACACTGATTGAAGGCCAGGATTCCCACTTCAAAAGAGAAAAATTCCAAAATACAAGCGTACATTTATATTTAAAAAAAAATTGGTTTGCACCAAATTTATTAGAACATTCTTTCTAAAACAGTCTTCCCATTAAGCAGTCAGCTCCACTGTGCTGAGTGATAGATTGAGTCATTACAGCCGCATGAATTTAAAAGTCAGAACTACTCTGAAGTAGAGCAATAGGAATATTTCCAACAGAGTACACTGTGATAAAAGGGAGAAAACAAAAAGTACGGCTATGTCTCTGCAGAGAAAGAAAAATCACAAGACCCGTCCTCTCTAAAAGACACGTTAGTGACCAAAAATTCCTTTCGAAAACAAAAAGCCTTCCAAAATGAACGGTGCATTTGCACCCAGTAAAGAACTCTCATAGTGAACCACGGAGAGGAGACGCATTCACAGCCCCAAGCACCGGTCCCAGTTAAGAGACAGCAGGTACTTCCCTCGCTGGAAGTCTGCGCTGTAACTGCTCTTCAATGGGACATGGGCAAACCTGTTCAAGTGCTCTCCCTCTCTCCCAGACCGTGTCAGCAAAAATCATATCATTTAAACTAACCTGCTCGATTTTACAACAAAGCAGAGCTGAGCAGTGTTTTTAGGGAAGGTAGACGATTCAGCTGAGAAGTAACTCAGAACATAATGAATAAAAGACAGCTAGAAGCAGGTCCATACGCACAGATGATACATCAGAAGGAAGATACGAAGTGAACCAGAAAGAAACCAAGACAGGCCAGCAAGATCCTTGGACAAAGCAGGAGGGTCTCCAGTTGATATGCCTGAGTAGACACTGCAGAGACATTGGCGATTTGGAAGAGGATGGCGTCATTGAAAGTCAAGACATACAAAAATGAGGGAAAAGGGCCACAGGCAGAGCTGATGTGGCTGACAAATGACAAAAACCAACGATGGAACAGTCGCGCTAATAGTTAGTGGCAGGGAGGCATTAGGAACAGTTTAAAGGGAGTAGAAAGCAGGGGTGGCACGGGGTTTTCACAGAGAAGCAGATCTCGAGACAACTTGTGTAAAAAGAGCTGTCTGAGAATGAGGGTCAGCAGGAAAGAGTGACGGAAGGAGAGTGCGTATTTCAGAAGAGCGGGAGACAGGCAGGGACGGGCTCAGATCGGGTCACTGGTGCGAGTGCGGGCTGTGTATCTTCGCTTTGTCACTTAGAAGTACGTGTCCCTCCCCGGACAAAACTCAGGCAAATAAACTTCACAATACCCTAGTTTATGAAGTTACATAATGAGTGTATGCAGCGAGCAAGAAAGAGACGTAGGCAGAGACCTTCAGATCTTTCTTTTTTTAAAACATCACATGTTATATGCTCAATTTGAAGAGGAAGGTTCCTCAAAAATATCTCCTAAAAGAACAAAGGGAATTGAAAAGTTAAAAATAAGGAAAGAACAGTCTGGCCCAAATAAAGGGTGAAAGTAAAAAGCAGCATTATGTAATCATGAAAAAAAATTTAAAAAATCTTAACACTGACGCCTACTTTATTGTATTTTCCCTTAAGCAAACAGGATTTTATGTTCAAATGTCAATGGGGGAAATATTGTTCTGAATTGCTTATACCTAGGATGCTGACGGACTTTAAGTTATTTAAACATAAACAGTGTGATCTTTATTCATTCTAAGGATACTCTGTCCTACTTTGGGTTTAAATGGACCTTAAAATTACTTTTGCTTCCATTTGAAAGCTAATTTGTGTAGCCAAAGTGAAGTAAATGTCTGGAGTGTAAACGAGCCCCAAATCTACAAGTCAGAGAAAAGTTAAGAAACAACAATTTCTGATATAATACACCACAATATTTTCTTTCTATTCAGTGCAACAGAATTTCAATTTTTACACGGACAGTAGAAATTACCTTTGTTAGCCTGGAAGTGAGGTAAAAGGACGGATTTCATTGAGGCAAATGACCTTGAACTTAGCATATAAAAATGACATAAATCTTCATTGTACAGGATCAATCTTGTGAATTGTGGTAATTTTTTCTGGTACATCTTAATAAGCTCTTAAGAGTTGTTTACTGAAATTGATACCCATTCTCTTACAGTATTGAAACAGAAAAAGACATCAAAAAAATAGGTACGGAATTTAGAATAGCAAAAGAATGCCATAAGATCATAGTATTCAATGAAACATTTATGTATACAGTTTCAAAATATTTCAAATTCCACAACATAAACCCAAGCAATTTCCAGAAAGAGATCACAGACTGATCCATGGCCAGTGAACAAACTGTTAAACGATAAACTGTTCTTTGTGAATAGACACTAATTACAGCAACTACTCATCACTAGCATTTATTCCTACATGCTCCGTTTAAACTCTGACAAGCCTTGTTCCACTCCGGAAATATCACACACTAAAGTCTAAACAACCTGCTCTGCGTACCAGTTGGCAGAGGGCAGACGCCTCCGAGAATGTTATGCAAGTTTGCATAATACAGGGGAATAAACCAGTTAGTGTTTTCTGATAAGATGCCTTTGTTACTGATAAGGTGGATTAGTAACTTAAAGCCAGTCTGTCTGCAGAGAAAACAAGAACTTTTTTGTCATTCAAAACAAGCGGATAGGGTAACAAAAACTATTTTTCAACCAAAAATATTCGGCAAGAGAGGCTAGAGGCGACAAATATAATTAAGGTCCAATACAGAACACAAAGCAATCTGAATCTAAATAAAACTGCATGAAAAAAGCTGTAAAGGAAAATAAAATGCCGGTATATTTTTATTTTCCTAAATGGATAAAACAATCACGCTGCAATACCACTTCTGGGATGTACGGGATCTCCAGGCACTTACTGTATTATCCCTAAGAAGCCTGATGGAGAGCTGGGCAAGAAATGCTTTGAGTACCATTTTAAAAAGCACATTTCGCAGATGTCATAAAAAGCGTAAACAACAGCTGTACCTGCTGAGACCAAATATCATCAGTGTAAGAGTCCAATAACCATATAGTAATGCTTCACCAGAAATTTCTACTAAACTCCAATTTGAAACTTGGGTAATTCCAAAACATTTTTTTTTTTTTAAACACGTAATAACTCACAGTAGACTTCTGTTCCGCAAACTTCTCCCATTTTCCCTTAAACACGTAGAATTTTTGCATCCTTAACACCCTGCAGCCTAACTTGCCTTAACACGGCCAGCTCCATTGTTTTACCACATGGGCGGGCATCTCCTTTTGTTTTGTTTGCGCACGTCCCTGTTAGCTTAATGTGAAACTTATTCTTGTATGAGAAAGGGCACGTGTACGAGGCCCGCACACTCTCTTCGTGATGCTTGTGACCGAACAGTCCTTTGTTTTATCCTCTTTCCACCATCTCTTTTCCAGGTGGAAGACTAGTACCCTACTTGGCTTTTTCCATGTATTCTGACGCCAACCTAAAAGGATACAATTATTCCCTAACATTATAAGAAATGCAGAAAACAGTCACGAAATGCCAAGTGAAATTTTAGCGGCGCTCACCACAATCACCTATAAACAGCAAAAGCAGATAGCGAAGTTACACCCGCCAGTGTGGAGCACCCATCCTGCCAGCAGGGTGCCAGCAGGCGGGGAGTCAGGCAGGCTGGGGCCGTGCCCTTGATGGCACCAGCGCCGAGTACAGCACCAGGATGACTTCGCGGGTTTTTCAGGTGACACTCCCGTGTACAGAGCCTGGCGCGGTGTTTGCCTTTGTCGCCACGGCACGAACACCATTGACTCACGCTCAGCTTGTGACCCGGATTCTTTTCTGAGCAACTGTTACCGTGCTATTTCTTCCCCATCCCGTCTCTTCACAGAAGATTAATCCTACCTCAGTCTCGATCCTTGCTCTCATCCTTATTGAACTGAACCCTTTTTTTTTTTTTTTTTCCAGACTGTTTCTCAGGCCATATAAACCACTAATTCATCTCACTGACAGAAGACATCAGTTGCCGGTCACTTCATAATTTTTAGTGTCATTTAAAAAAACCTGCACCGCTGTATGTAGCTGCCATTCAATTGAGAACGGCTGGTTGTTACCTTCTGACCATTAAATATCACACTCGCCGCGTTTTCATAATATTTTAATTTCAAAAAGAGAGATGAAGAAATTAACCTGGAGAAACACAGTATTATTCTAAAGCTGTTGCTGCAGCATATGGAAGTTGGAATTGTCCTTGAAATGAGCCAGTATGGAAGAAGTGAAACTGGAAGCTATAGCAACTTAAATCCATCACGCCGAATGCAGACGTAGGGCCTAACATGGCACTGCGGGGCCCAGTCCGCAGCAACAGTGACCCATGCACCTGGGAAATCGGAGCTCGGAGCTCGCTCTTGCACTCTGTGAAGTCACATGCAAAGGAGGCTCGTTCCACCTGCTACGTGAATTGCGACTACAGAACGTTCTCCCTTCTGTAAGGGGGAAATTTCTTGTACAGTTTTTATATATTTTAAATTAAAAAACTCCTGAAACACCGTTTATCCTCCTTCCCCGTATCTATGAGGACAGCGTTACTCCAGACAGGAAACCGGAAATTTTCAGTGATTCTTTTCCCAATATACCTTGAAGTTTTATTCACCCAGAGGGACTTGCCTACTTCTCTCAACTAAAATATAATGGCATGTAACAAATTATGCTCTCAAAGGATATCCCATTTTTGTTTCATTAGTGCAATGAAACATTCACTCAATTTTAAAGCAGTCGTCTTGATCTTAGTTGTGATTTATACCAGAATCTGTCCATGTATTCTGGATAGTATATATAATAAAACACCTAACTAGTTAAATTTGTCTCAGTGGGTTCTGCCGCAAGAAATAAAATACTTTCCCATAAAATCCCACACAACGGTTACTGCACAGCTCCGAAGCATATGCTTCTGTAAAAGTTAGGAGGATTTTAAAAAAGAAAATGTAACCCCAAACTATCTTTAATTAATTCTTCTATCTTTACACATTGCTTTTTCTTCTGAACATCCTCTCTGGCTAGAAATCCCAAATTTCTTTTTTCCAGTTTCCCTACATGTGTGGTAGTGCATATTTTGACCAAACGTGGTGTAAGACTGAATTATTTGATCACATTTGACCAACATTCTTTATCCCACCCTCATTACTTTTTTTCAACCAGTAACTGGGGAGGAAAGAGAAAAACAATTTTTACAGGAATTAGTAAAGAAGGCCAAGTTCCAGTTCTGTTAATTACTAAACAATTAGTTTCTTTTTTTAATTAAAGTATATAATATCTCATCACCTGCCCAACTGTCTAAAAACATATAGCAAAATTCCCCCGGCTTCTGCACATTAGGTCAATGGCGCAGGAGAGTATGTACTGCAGATATGGCTGCCCATCAGTGTATCAGTAACTTCTCTAAAAACAACAAACAAAGAAATACTTCCTATTTTTTAAATCGTATTAATGACAGCATTGACATCATTATTTTCAGGACAGTAACTGATTTGGTATTCGAGTCTAAAATCATTAATCAGGGAATTTTCAGAGGATTCCGGTTCAGTCCATTTCTACAGAGGAATTCCAGCTGTCGATTGCCTCAGTTTGCTTTAAAACCAAAACGAACCAAAACGCGCAGCACGGTTATGACACCGACGTGTCCCTGTGCATAATGCGAATGTTATAGCTTGCATACTCTTCCCTTCTTGCGATCAAAGCTGTCCAAATAGCTGAATCCACGGGAAAAAAAACATACACAGAGCCTCTTTATTAACCTCTTCTAGCCAGATTATTGTTATTATTTTGCGTTATGGCCTTGAAGATGTATTACTGATAGGGAGGTAAAGCCAACTGCCGCCCAGCATGACTCTGCTGAATGGCTGCTGTATGAAAGTGGAAGTACTTATTTCCAAGACATTTCTGCGATGCTCCCTACTGTTAAAATGTTATCTGACTTTAAAAGATTTTCAGTTCAATTGTAAGCAATAAGTAAACTCGGGCAGTACGGCACTGTATACTGAAGAGTCTCACTGGCTGCTCAAACAGGCATTATTCCACGAAACTAACGTTGTATAGGACTGCTTCCTGGTGGCTGAGACCTCTGATTGGCAAAAGACAGTGGACTTTTCAGTCAGCAAGCTAGTTACCCGTGGATGTGGCTCAAGGCTGACACACAGATTGACTGGTTCACACTAATTTACTTCACACAGATTCCATTTATCTCCTAGAAGATCCCCTGGCAGCAGCTTATAATGGCATATCCTAGGATGCCTGCCTGCATGAGTTTTTAAAGCGGCAGAGCTTGATGAATCTAAGTCCAGAAAACAGTTCACAGATTGAGGACTAGGTGCAATCAAAAAACATCAAGTAGCACAGCTGGGACTTGCTAGCTTGCTTGACTGGTTTGAGCAGCTGAGCATTAACTACGCTTGCTTTCCTGCTGGCAGCCCTGTGTCACTAGAACAAATCGGAGCGCTACTCGACAGAAAGAAAAAGAAGGAAAGGGAAAAGGAAAGGGAAAAGGAAAGGGAAAAGGAAAGGGAAAAGGAAAGGGAAAAGGAAAGGGAAAAGGAAAGGGAAAAGGAAAGGGAAAAGGAAAGGGAAAAGGAAAGGGAAAAGGAAAGGGAAAAGGAAAGGGAAAAGGAAAGGGAAAAGGAAAGGGAAAAGGAAAGGGAAAAGGAAAGGGAAAAGGAAAGGGAAAAGGAAAGGGAAAAGGAAAGGGAAAAGGAAAGGGAAAAGGAAAGGGAAAAGGAAAGGGAAAAGGAAAGGGAAAAGGAAAGGGAAAAGGAAAGGGAAAAGGAAAGGGAAAAGGAAAGGGAAAAGGAAAGGGAAAAGGAAAGGGAAAAGGAAAGGGAAAAGGAAAGGGAAAAGGAAAGGGAAAAGGAAAGGGAAAAGGAAAGGGAAAAGGAAAGGGAAAAGGAAAAGGAAAAGGAAAAGGAAAAGGAAAAGGAAAAGGAAAAGGAAAAGGAAAAGGAAAAGGAAAAGGAAAAGGAAAAGGAGGAAAAGGCTGAGGAAATTATTGCATTGCATGGATACTATTAACAGATGAAGGAAAAACTCATTAGAACATTTAATCTTTATGCAACTCCAGGATAATCAACCTAAATAATGCTCTGGTTAGCAAGTTTTGAGGCTAGGAATCTGGAAAATTTCTTTTGGTCATGCTAACAGTTCCTAGGAAAAAGACCTGAAAAAAACTAAAGCTGGTGCCATTTCTTTCCTATGGAAAAGAAAACTATATTCAATCTAGTAATACACGTACAATGAAAAATAGTTACCAATACACTGGGTTTTACGTTATAAAAAGGTGAGGTACAGGTCAATGCAATTCCTCGCCTCCATAGAGAACGAGAGACTTCAATAGGTGCAAGCTTATAAATTGTAGTTTTAAAAGGACTGAAAATGCAGGCTTACACTGTAGCTCTCCAAATTCACATAGACAGAGACTATTCTTTAAAGTCCTTCTCAGAAAGGAAGCAAAAATTAATATTTTTAGACAATAACATTTGACAGCAAATGTATTGTGAGAGATCCGAAGCACATTTAGTACTTAGGAGGTTAAAGACTCAGCTGTAGCGCTAGTTGATGAAAAAGTAGGATTAAGGCTTTAGTATGAGTCCTGACATGATCATGTTGTCTGCCTGCTGTCTTAAGCTTCGAAAAACAGCTGGGATCATCTTCTTATAAGCTCCAACTCAAAGATGTTTAAGCAGTTCCCAATCCAATTAAACAGAGGTAAATATAAGGAAGGGCCCTACTGAGCCCAATCATCTTATTTTTCTAATGAAAAACAGCGTAATTGCAGGTTACACAACTCCTTAATCTCACTTTAAACCTAACAGACTGCTGCCTTATAGTGCACACGGCAGGCCCAGTTAACCCAAGCATTCTGTATTGGTGTGCTTAATTTTTGATCATTATCCTTTATTATGTTACTTGTAATCCTAAAAGCCTATGATTGTGTCCAGATATTTGGCAAGGATTGTACCTGGATATACAGGGATTCTTCTTCTAAGAGTAATGGATTAATTGGATAGTACTGTATGACTAGTCGATGGTTTGCAGCGAAACTGCTGTGCAGTTTTTAATTTCTGAAGCCCACTTCACTTCCTCCTTCGCCTGTCCCTGTCCTTTAAACAAATTGCCTTTTTGAACATCAGCAGTGCCGATGTAGTAATGCATCTATTTTCACCGCTAACATGACAGCGCTATTGAAATAATGCTGCCCTGCAGAGCGGGCTGCTTCCTAAAATCCTCTTCATAACAATTAATAGAAGATACGGAAATCCTGTTTCTCAGGTGGAATTGCATGTGCAATTTAAAAGTGGCTGTCTCACGCACGCGACCCAATCATAGTATTATTACTGAAAGGCTTAGAGCATCAGGCCACTTGTTTTCCATACAGCCAAGAGATTTTTGAGGGGTGCATATGTGATCGTATCGTGCCAAGGTATGTATTTTTTTAAATGATTACAGTTAAAACCATAAAAGCAAAAATCCACCTACGTAATCCTTCTACTTTGTCCTATAAATATGCACAAGGACATTCTCTAAGGATGTAAAAGCAAAATCTCATCGGGGACTACTTCAAATACAGGCTCCTCATGTCTGGAAGAGCAAGAAGGAAATTTAAATGATCGGGAGCGAACTGTTTGCAGTAGCCGTGTTACATTATGCATGATTCTTGGCTGCACAGGATTTAATTAATGAATTCCAATTACACGGTTAAGATTTGCAGTGAACTGGTGTGTAGGGCAGCAAACTAGCATCTGACAAACTTATATCCTTTTGTATTTTTCCCCAAACACCAGCTACTAGGGCTTGCTGTCCCTCTTTTGTGTAGCTGGAAATCTATTTTGTACATACGGATAACGACTCTGGGCTGCATTACAGAAGCATGAATCTAGGTGAATTTTAAGGCAGCCGCTTTCCTGAGGCAATTGAGAACCAAATCTGGGCTTTGCTGTTCTGCAAATTAATAACCAATATTTGTTGATATGTACAAGTATCAGAAAGATACATTGTTGAACTGATGGATGATACATAATTATATTGGTAAAGAACAGAGATCATCTGCTTCAGTTACTGCAAAACAGACACCGGTTTGGAAAACACTCTCCCCTTTAAGCACCACAGGATGTATCTCCAGAAAATGAATGTGGCACTCCCTCAAACGAGTAGATAAGCAGGGAGCTGTGAAGTACTTAGTGGGTAAAATATGACCCCTGTCTAATACTGCTTCACTCCATTCACCTATGCTCAACTTTCTCCTTCGGGCCATCAGCAAGATGTATCTTTGAGTAGACAAAAGAGCCCGGACCCTCTACTTTGAGATGGGTAATAAACAGGTAAGACAGACACTACAGGCCCTTCTTCCAAGAAGATGGGCATCGAAGGAGGAGAATGACAAGTGTCTCTGTGTTCAGAGGCTGTCTGAAACCACATGTGCAAGGAACTAAAAAGCACGCTTCCAAAAAAACACCATGATCTGCTGCTGACGGGTGAAATATGGTACGAGACCACATTCTTAGTAGAGTCAAGCACCACAGAGGGGATGAAGAGCCAAGGAGTAACACAAGTGCGAGCTCTTCCATGATCTCTTTGGTGCATTCAAGTGCTAGATGAGAGTGTGAGGCAGAAACAATCTAGATGGAGAAGAGGCAGGATTTTTTAAAGTATCAAAATCATTGCACTTTGCTTAAATAAGGTTGGTCGAATGTAACAGGAGCACGCTGCTCACTGCTGCCAACCTTAAAAGTTTGCAATCATTTTTGGGACTGCCCACTTTCAGCATAAGACTCAAGTCTTCACAGGTATCAGTTTTAAAAAAAAAAAAAAAGTTTTATTTTAGGTTCTTTTTCACTTTTTTTTTTTTTTTTTTTTTAAGTGTTAGCCTTTTTGGGTGTTGAGTTTTTATTCCTCAGGAAGGTATCATTTTCTCTGGGTTTCTTTTGCTTTTAGTAGAAGTTAATGCTTTCATATTATCACTTTGCTATCAGAACTGAGACTTTCAGAAAAGAAACACAAAAGGTACCCTAAGATTTGCCATAAAATTATGAAGGCTGGTGAAACAACATTACATTCACTGGCTGTATTATCGTGGTAGCCAAGTCACTGGTTAGAATTTGATTTTTCGCTGATGTCTGATCATTAGTTTCTTGTTAATGCTGAAAGCAAAGATTTCTATTGCTTTTCGCAATATACTTAGTCAAAAGTATCTGAAATATCTTTATTTAGGCATTCTGAAATCTACCTGTTCCAGGGTGTTGCTTATTTGTGTGCATCTATATTCCAATTTGGATATAGAAAAGGTAGGCATACGCTGACTATTTGGAAATGATCCAGTCCTCAACAAGAAATTCCATATGGAAGCGTCCTACCTGTCTGCTGCAGGTACTTCAAACTGTATTGCTGGTATTCTTCTCTTTTACTGGTTGATTTGTTTCTATTACTATATGCTTTCAGCTACCAGTTTGTCTGCACAATCAGAGGTGAATCTAGGGACAGTCATACATATTCCTCTACATATGGAAGGATAAAAACAAATTCAGTGTTTCAGGAAGCAAAACTGCCAGTTGAGGAGATCACTAAGGGCTGCACTCCAGCTTGTAAGATGAGTGAAGTGAAAATGCCAAAAGGGCTCCTGCACAAAAAAGGTACAAATGTGCAGCAGGACCTTGACTGCAGCTTCAAAAGCACAGTGCAACGGCTGTAGCAAAATTAACAAAGAACACCACATTCTTGTAAAATAAATCACAGAATGTTCACTCCCTGCTCAGGGTGCTGAGTTCATCTCTGTGTTAACTGGGCGCACTTTCATAAAAAGCAAGAGAGCTGCTCTTGATTTACTACAACCTCAGTTTGGCCAAGGTGGCCAAGATGAAGCAAGCAGTGTAGAAATTCTAACAGATATGTAAAAAAGACTAGAACGGATATTGTAGAAGTAAGTCAACTTTCTATAACTAGGTTCAAAAGAGCAGAAGCTCACTTTCACCGGAATATAGCAGGCACTCTGGAATCTGCCCTATCTTTTCCAAAATAATCCAAATAAACCCTGAACTCTAAAATAAAGCCTCAACCTTCTTAGTCCAATGATTCGAGACTACACAGCTGTAGCACTGCAGTATACCTGATTTCAATAATTATTAAGCGCACAAAGCCCACTGAAGCTCACAGGCACCCCGGTCTTTGCACATCCTTTATCACCGCCAAATGACAAATGCAGGTGAGCTTCTAGCTATAAACTGCTCCCATAGACGGGTGTTTCTTCCGGAGGGGAACAGCCTACCTCTGCCAAGAGAGCGCCACTTCACATTTTTACATTGCTACGGAATTGCAAGAATTCTTGTGGCAGTATATGAAAGATAATCTACAGCGTGCGTGGCCACACTCCAAGAGTAGCAAACGGACCTGCTGTTTGTGTAAGGCACTTAGTACCAGGTTTGTTAATTCACTTAGTGACATTCTTTGTTCCTAGGAAAAACTGAAAGGCTAAAAGAACAGAGTAAAATAATTCTATCAATGTGATGAGTTAAATTCAGGTTTACAAAACTGGGATCAAAGCAGCATTACCATATCGTATCCTTATAAAACACATTATCTGTATCTATCTGACACTTTCGTAATTGCATTCGCAGCTGCCACTTCAGGCCCCATTCCGAGGGAATCACTCAGTCATTCAGAGCTAAAGGAAAGTGAAAACGTGGTTTAGAAGTACCAACCACTTGGTTAGTTTTAGTTCACGAAGACAACTACTGAGTGCAAATGGATAGTCAGGGCTCACTTCCCTTGTTGTCTTATATTTTATTCTTACAATGCCACCCATTAAAGAGCAGATTTTGTGTTTTAATAGTTTCTTCGGGACTGCACACTATTTTGGATGTATGTCCATTTTCTTTCCTTTACTTGTCACTTCTTAATAAGTTTCACTTAACGCTCCATGTAAAGACAATAGAGGGATTGTCCTTTCTCTTTGTTCACTTAGTTCTAGCACTGAACTCTGTTTAACAAGAGGAATAATGATGGATACGTGTAAAGGCGTGTCAATCCTTGAGCACATAAATGTTTTTTAAAAGAGGAAGATAAAACTTTTTTTCACTAATCTACTTCGTACTGTTTTCGATACATTTTTCTTCTCATTTTATCTCTGCAGTATTATTGTACGACAGCTTTTGATTTCTAACTAGCAGTACTGGTTTCTTTCACCTACAGGAACGACACGCCATTCTCCAATCTCAATTTCAGAACCTTTGAAACGTTTTTGTGATACTATGAAACCTCTCCTTCATCTCTTCTGTACCCACAGCTCCTGCAAAGTATCTTTCATGGATGCGTAACATTCATAATATGCAGGATGAAGAATGACAAATGCCTTTTTTCACTTTGTCAAGTGCAGTGGGATATGTGCTAGTGTGTTCTCCAAGTGTTAAGATAGAAGGTGTTTCGCAAACAGTCACATATGGTGACTATTTATTGTACCATGATTATAATAGAGTTTGTGTAACAATAAAGGCTGCAGTAGGACCTAGGATTAACTCACGTGTAACAGTACGTGGAGATGTCTCTAAAAGGTTCAGAAAGAATACTGAGAAATCTCAACGCATCTCGTCTATACTGGAAATAGATTACTTGTCCAGGAGCATAGTGTGTAGTTAAAAACAAACAAAACTTATGTATAAAATTACAGAATACATGCAAGATACAGGTTATTACTTATGAACAAGAGAAACTCTGTACTTCAAACCTCGCACAAGGCTAAGTGCTACCCTGTATCGTTACCCTGCGTTTCATTAATATCCAGTAGCTTTGTCTAATTTTCAGTTAAAAAAACCTCAACCACAAAAAACCCTAATGTGCCATCAAGACAGCTATAAAGAGTACAAGACTGTTCTTAATGCTAAGGAATTTGTTAAAAAGGCTACTACACCATTTTGTAACTCTCCCCAGAGCAACTGGGCTCCCAGCTTCCCAGACTTGGAAGAAAACACCTCATTCCAACCAAACATTCTGTACACCTTGACATCTTACCAGTACACAATTATTTTTCTCTGCTACTGGAAGTACCAAAAGAGAAAAGCCGATAACCTTACTGAATACTGACTTATGACAGAGCTGTACTTACAAAGACAATTGACTACAGGTATTTGAAACACTGAAAATAAACTATTTGCAACAATGTGAATATCTCTGTGAATACAGATGTTCAGGGTTTTTTTGGGTAATTTTAATCCAATGCCTGCTTCTCTGAAGTACTTCTTTTAGTTTATGTATATATGGCTGTCCATATTTCAGGTATGTATACATTCTGTAACTTAAAGAATATGTGTTTTACAGCAATATATAACGAACCATAAATTTACTAAAGTATTACTAGAGGAAAACCATTTCTATGAAAGTTGTATATTCACAAGATATTGTTGAAATATATATATTGCATTAACACTTCACCATGCTTATAAACGTTAATATAGGTTATTTGTTTATTACTGTGTCAAGGTTATTCATCATATGCAGTGTCAGAAAGCACAAGCTGACATCTCATATTGTCTGCTTCAAGGGCAAGACCAATGTGACCTTTGGCTCCTTCTTTTAAAAAGGATGAAATCATTCCAGAGAAATAATGCTGAACTGCACAGCCCGCTTTAAGAATCAATCTGCCATTTATGGTTTCCAATTTTCCATACTGCAGTATGGCTTGTTAAGATCTGATGGCTAATATTCTCTTCAAAGTTTAGTGTTCTAAAATTCCCAAAATATTTTTCTTATTGTCATGTCATTTATGGTTCCCATTTATCCACCATGGAACAAAAGTTTCAAATCATCAGTTCTTTATTGATTTCGCCAGAGTCCTTCTTGGTTCCGTTTGGGACTGAAATCATGCTGGCCAGTGAATTCCTAGATCTAGATAACATCTTTAATCAGAAAATATTTCAAAAATATTTTGGACTCTCAGTGTTTTTTCTTTCCAGAACCTGTTATAATCTCCAAGAAAACTGTCTTCACATTTATTGGCTTTTCTTGCTTTACAGTTCTTCTAAGTTCTCCTGTATTCAACTGATACACATGTGCAGCTGAAGGGGGAGATATAGTTACTACTGAAAATATATTGAATATGTATATTGAATACATAAATAGTGAAAAGGAATCTATTGAAAGGAATGAAAGGGGTAAAAACAAGACATCATCTGTTAACTCTGGAGCTCTCCCTTTAGCTGTCTCGCTACCATGACAGTAGAAAGTAGATGCACAATTTGAAGCGTGAATTAGACGTGAAGCTACACGTGTTGTTTCACAAGGACGACAAGGTATACACACGGTCTTGGTGTGTACATTGAAGCATTTGCACAGGCAACTCTTCGAACTTCATCAACCTCAAAGTGAGTACATTTTTGGAGAGAGAGGGATGAGATTCACATGGATTAGTAATTATATTATCTGTGCACGATACTGATTTCACTATAAAATTCGGCCAAGGAGAATGCAGCATTGTTTGACCTAGCTGATAAAAGGTCAGAAAGCAATTTTGAATAATAAATGAGACCTGCTGACCTCATGACCCAAGTCTGGCAGGGTCAGCAGCAGCCCTCTCACCAGATGCTGATGGCAGATATACAGAAGCAGACAGCTCAACTAATGAGCTTCCTGGATAAGCGTTTTAGATCCAGTGACATTTACGTGCTATGCAGTATATAAAATAAACGTACAAATAATCTGTGCCATAAAAAATTAAAGTGATATTTACAGTGAAGTGTAATATGACATACTTTGTAATCCTCACTACAGCGATTATTTTACTGCTTCTCCTAGATGGCCTTTAACCACAAAATATAATACCTGACTAACATCTCCTTTAAGGTCTTTTCTCTTCATGTTTATACGGTTCCCATTCAGTGGATGTACTTTGAAGAGATATACTTCGATCGCACATTTGTTTGGTACCTCATTTAATACAAGTTAACAAAAATTACTTTTAAGATAAGTTTAAATTTATTTTCTTTAAATTCAAGCTAACGTATTCCTTCCTCAGTGAGCAAAGGAACAAGCCTGGAGCACGCAAGGGCAAGAACAATGTTCTCCCGATCACTTCATCAACAGTTCCACTCAGAAACAAAATAGGTGGTTCATGAAGAAGAGAGGGCACTTTACCAGAATTCATTCTCTCCCCCCTGTTAGATTTCACAGTGCAAACGGCTGAGGGTCACAACTCCATTCCAGACCTTGGCAACCCTGAGTTTTGACTTCACCCCGGGTGCTGGGTCTGAGCTCCACCCACTGCCATCTCATTCCTCAGGTATGCTATGGCTGCTTGTATGAATTGGCAGGAATAGGTCTACATTTTTTGCTTATGTTCTGCATGAATTAGCAATGTAAGGCCAAATTTCTAAATACCATTGTTGGAGATTTTCCAAGATCTGATTTGTAAGGAAGGATAAATGCACAGGTCCTCCTGATGTCTAAATACCCCCCTGTGAATACAATTAGCTACAGGAACTGCAAAAGCTATAGGGGCTTTTCTATGTCTTTTTAAAATCATCATAATTAATTTTATGGAGGGCGTCCTTTAGACACTGAGGCTACATTAAGTCTAGAGGCTACATTAAAAACTCTACAGAAAAGTTGTTGTGCTCTATTCAATTCTGTATTACTTTGCATAAGCTAATTTTAACTTGCACAGCGACTGGTGTTTAAGAACTCTGAAGCTTTCAATATTTGGTGGAGATGGAGGAAAAAATGCTGCCCCATTTCACTGAAGGGAAATCTGAGGCATTGGGTATCATAAAGGAACATTTTCTTTTAAGCTTTTTAAAGCTTCAACCTTTCAGTTTAACTGCATGTCTGCATGTTGTGGAATTGTGAGAAAATATGAAGAATGAGTAGTTGATTTACTGTTTCCAAACAATTTGGAATTCTGTATACTTCTACAATGTTCTTTCCTATTTACCTCCTCTTTAAACTAACCAGCTTTTAAAATTCTACAGAAGCCTGTTAACTTTTCTTGCCTGTCTTTAAGCTCTCCTCTATCTATGCCATATCTTTTCAGAGTCAACAGAAAAGAACACGATGTCCCCAAAAGGCCCCACCATCAACATACATAACTTAGTAATATTTGCAGTTATTTATATTCTTCTTATACCTTCACAGTGTATCGGCTCTTCTGTACACCAGTCCAACTTAAGTATTACCCCTGACACTTACAGATGAAATTTACCTCCACGGGGGTGACTGCCATACCACTAGGGAGAGAGCATCTCTATCCTCCGGATCCAGGAGCTGCTAGGAGCCATTTAGATCTTTTTAATCAGTGCTGATTAAGGCAAGTCAGATGACTACCCTTAAATTTATCACTGCCTCTAAAGACCATGTAGCAGGCAATAGCTAGGGTGGCTAGCGCAAGGGATTGTCTTGACCACATGTCCTCCCTCTGCGCTTGTGAGGACTTTGCAAGGGGAATTACACACTGCCTCTACATAATCTATCCCAATTTTTCACTGAGTCAAGTGTGTGCCCGGAATACAATTTTGGGACTTCAGTTCTGTGTGTAGACACCAATTAAACTCATTGTTAGTGAATCCAGCTTCTAAATCTTAGTGCATTCATTTAGGGAAGCAGTAACAGTAACCAGCTCCTGTGCTCCCAGCCTGCACGCAATTGAAATAAAATTCAATTATAAATAGATTAGATTATAAAAGTTGCTCAAAAATCTGCCTGTAGCTTTACTTCATGTATTTAAGGCAGCAGTAGCCTCCATAAGGGAAAGAATTGCTTACTGCATCCAGTGCATCAGTAAAATGTACTTAGGCTTGTTTTGCTCTCTTTTCTGCCACTAAACAATATGTCTATTTTTATAACTCTGGCAGATTTCCTTAAAAACATTACATTCACTCTGCTTTACAATCAACATGAGCTCTATAGTGGGCAACCACTGTCTAGTATAGTTGTACTCCTAATTTAACCCCTTCCCTGCTCCCCCTTTTTGAACAGTGCCTTGGTATTCCAATGGTACCCCTCTCTTCAAAAACAAATACATCTGGAATCTTTGAAAAATATTATAAAAAACAACCAAACCACAGCCAGATTGTTTTATGGCTGCTCTACTTTATAGCTCCAAGAGTACAAGTCATTTTGGACATCAACAAAGAGTTGTTCACAATAGCTTCATACCCATTTTCCCCCAACAAGACCCTACAACGCTACAGAAGATTCTGCCTTGTGGAGTAAATCTATTACATAAATCAGCCGAGCTTATATTAATTGTTTACTGGTAAAACAGCGTGAAGCAGAACAGTGCAGTTTGGAATTAGATTCACAGTTTTGAGATACATCTCTTAAACAACGTCTGAAAACGCTTTAAGCGGAAAGAGAGGAGGAGCTCAAGAGATTCCCTTAGTGGGATCACCTATAAGCAGACATTCTATCTGGCTTCGCTCAGCAGGAGCAAGAAATGCATACTACAGAGCGGATCTCGCTACGGGCTTGCAAGGGTATAAGCATGGGAAGGAGAAATCAGAAAGGTTACTGTACCCAGCTAGTACTGTAATAACAGGAAATAATTCTTATAGAAAACCATCCTGGGTAGATGCCCCACACTGCATTTGTTAAACAAATCTCCCAGCTGTGCTCTGATGTAGGCCCTGCCCATGTGCCATTGTAGAGACAGCTAATGCACGGTGGGCTGCTGTTTCCTACCACTCGTCCTGCTTGTCATGCAGTACAACGATGCCATTCCATTCCACTTTTCATTCTGCATGTTTATGCAGTGACACGGACAATGTGAATTGTCCCAGTATATGTATTTTTTACTACACCCATCAAAGGACCCATTTTTAGTATTACCTCTGTGCTCTAAGTGAGGAATGTGTAAATTAGTACTGTCCACTAAAAATCAACATGCTTTCCAGAGTGTACAATATTTATTCTTCTTACCCTGGAATAAGAGTATTCCCAGAAGCAATTAAACATGCCTTATGCTCTTTCTTCTTTTCCTACTAAACTCACTACAGAGAAAAGTAGAAAACTAGTTCTTCATTTTGGTGTGTTTTAGCTAACTTTGGGCCCAATTGAAGTTCTAGTTGCCAGTTTTTAGCACGCTTACGTGCTAAAATAGGAGATACATTCATATATCCCAGAACAGATTGCGCCATCTGCGGCTTTTATTTTTTATTAAGAAAACATTTCATATGCCATGTCCCCCCTGAAAAGATTATGTTTTACTTTGTTGCCGAACGTGTACTACAGTTCTGCAAGTTGCATGAACTAATTCATTTTCTGATTAGTTTTCTCAGTACAACTTGCACTTTATCACAGTGATAAACATACTGCAATCATTTTTTTTTCTTTCAAAGGAACAGTTTCTCTGCTCATAAACCCCAAGATGTCTAACAATCCAAAACACAAGGCTTTTACATGCATTCCTTATTAGGACTTTTACTACACGTTGCGTTACTACAAGTTACGCGCTTTTTTGCCTTTTTGTCAAAAATCATCATAGTTTCTCAATCAATAAACTGCACTTAATAATACCAGTCATCTTTTGGATATTGTAATACCGTAAGTTATAAGTGCTAAAAACGCATGAGCTACGCAATTGCCTGTAGAGTTTGTGTGCAACTGTGAAAACTCGTCTGCCTCCCCGTATTTTACATATTTGTCCCCATATCCAATTTTTAACCTTTACCAACCTTGAAGTCCTTTTTATGTTGTATCAGGAGTGAAGCTCATTTGCAGACAGCTGCAATGTGAGTTTCCTCACCCTGCCCTGCCATTGACCTACAACCTGATCTAAAAGAACCACCTTCTTTCAGAGTGAGAAGTTATTCATTTGCCGTAATAGCTCTATTTTGGGCCTCCTCAGCAAAACCAGACAATTGTGCCCAAACAGCACGAGGTTGTGTGATACCAGCCCTAGTTTTATATATACTGAAGAAACCACTTAGAACTGGCTCACAAATCAGAGGCAAGAAAATTTATATTTAAAAACAGGCCTAATATGTACTTTGCTAGAAAAAAGTATTAGAAATTTATATTTCTTGTTCATATAGTTTCACTTTAATTTTATTCTTTATACTATGCAGTTTATTCACTGAGTAAAATGTAGTTTTCCAGCAGCCCATTGTACGTATGGCAGCCTTCAAACATTACCATTGCCAGAGAACAAATGAAAAAGAGGGATAATCAGGGACTATGGAATAATAAGTAGAAATAAATAAAATGTTTCTGATGAAAACAATTAGTCACAAGCATTCCAAGTTGAAATTCAGTTCAGCGTTAAAGAGACAGTTTAGAAGCACATGGTACATTTATCACAGCTCCACAGACAAGTTATTGAGCTGTCTGTGAAAAACAGAGCCAAACAGGAAAGCTTTCAGCAGAAAGCAGAGGTTGAGGTCCTTGATTGATAGAGTTAGATGATGCAAAGCTGTCTGATGGCCTTTCTGCAAAATAAAGTGAAGGAACTCAAGGTCTTTCATGACGATCTCTGACCACAGATGAACAGCTACTTTATTACAGCACAGATTGAGGTTGCACCTTAGTCCATATTCTGCCACTTCTGGATGCACACGGTTAACTTTTCCAACAATCCACCGTGTTTAACATAAGTGTCTGCCATCTTTACAGGATTTTAAAAGGGACAGCAGATTGCAGTAGTTAAAAGCTTCGCCTCCTTTCGGTTTAACTGCGGTGACTGAACAAAAATATAATCTGTTTTATCGCAGGCTTCTTATTGCAGTGATAGGGCTGATTGTTCAGGGAGAAGTGCCTCATTTAAAAGATACAGAAAACCCCCCGTTGTGCATGACAGCCAAAATCTACCTGCTCTGCTGCTTCCCTCAGAAATGAAGTTATTTGCTTTTCTCAACATGTAATCTCTGTCTTCCTAATGACTTAGATGTGGTTCCATTCTTCACTGATGACATGCTACTGATTTCATAGAATACGTATTCACAAAACTCGATGTTTATTACACTGCATTTGCTTTTAGCAGAAATGGAATGCTTATCTCCATGCTTGCGATAGTTAAGAAACGCTCCTTTTAAGCAAAAGAGCCAAGACTGCCTGACCAATATACAGCGCTTTCAGTCACCTAAGCAAGCCTGACTTGTGGGACACTATTAAATTCAGGTGAGAGCAGTGAATTCTCTTTACATTAGGAACTGAGAATATTTTGTTCAGATTTTTAAAGGCATTTAGCTGCCTTTGATTCACGCTGGCTTGAGGCTGTACTGCCTTTTTTAGTTTGAAAGTCTCAACTTAGAGCCAAATGCTGTGACCCAGTCACTTCCAAACTTCTTATGTGCAGGACGTGGGCTCTCCCACTCCCGCCCACCCTTGCCACTCTTCTCACATAACAGTCATAACATGGGGCAAACGTACACCACAACTTTTAAGACAAATGCATGGGCTTGAGCCCTGTGTCATTCTCTGATATTAACACAAGTATAGGAGGCTACAGAGATTTTCTTCACTGCTTAAATACCTAAACCCTGTTTACAGGGATTCTGGTCCTCTCTCTGCACAAAATTCACTCTTGGATACCTCACTGCAGTTTTAGGTCCTGTTTTTAACTTCTACAGGGTACTTTCAAATGAAGACAACCAGTACGTTTTCACTGCTATCCAAGTCAGAATAGTCGGAAAGAAGAAAAGATGTGGGGACTATGACTGTTTATCCTCTAGACATTTCCACCGACACTTCTGATTTTAGAATTTATATTTTCAGAATATGAGTTTGACTCTGATTGTGCCCTATTTTAAAGTTCCTATTGCATACCTGGCTTATGGGAATGCTAAAGCAACTTTCCAGAAGTTGCTCTCATTCACTCTCCTTGACTCTCCTCTGAAGAAAAATGTACTTTCAGACATTTAAAGTTCTTTTTACTTAATTAAAGGTCTTTCTTTCATTGACAAGGCCAAAGTTAGTGGCCTGGGCTAGGTGATCGTTGTAGATCCCTTCCAACTGAACTATTCTAGTCTAGTGCCTTTTATATTCAAAATGCTTTCATTCATCTTTGCATTCATTTGCATACTTCAATTTGCATTACTCTCTCAGCTCTAGTGCTCTGGTGCGAGTGCAAGGTTTTAAGTGGGAGCACCCTCATAACACAGCAAGGTCCAGTACAGCCCAGTAAACTTCCCTCTCAACAGGAGGTGTCTCAATATGCAACCAAAGTGTCAGCAACTGCAGAAAGGACAGTTCTAGCACGGACAGGTTCATGTATTCAGGCAACGTCTAAAAGAATTATTCCTATTCAGCTTTCTAACAATTTCTGCTCTGCAGTTAAGTGATGAGCCTCACTAAGATCAACTCATTTCCTCCCCACCTCTTTGACTGCCTTGGTTTTGAAGTCAGTGTTAATCACTGCTCCCCAAACTCTCATCCTCAGAATAGCTTTTTCTTTCCATTACCTTAGTTTAATATTTACTTTAGAAGCTGCTGCCTAAATTGTCTCTGGTTATGGAACTCAGTGTCTCGGCGATCAAAGGACTGACGAGAGGAAGCCTGCCTTGGAATTGACTGGGGAGTGGCTAGTTTTCAAATCCTTTTTGAACTATTTTTACTAGCAATTCTCACTAACTTGCACACTTCAAATATGAAAAATGTATTTGTTTTGGTGTTTGGCCACAGTCACCTAACTAGGTCAATATAACAACTGTGAAACCAGTAACTCATCAAGTAAGGCAAAGAAGTTCAGACAAAGTTAAGAGAGAACAGCAGAACAGCTGCCAGAATTTAGCGTTGAAAACAGTGTCTGTTACTTCAGAAAAACATTCTGTAATTCTATGAGCTATTTAATGGAAGTACTTGCAGTAGCTATGTTTTTTAATTAGAAAATGCGTACACAAAAATACGTTCATTAATGACAGGCTATATGAGCATTTTGCAGAATTTGAGTTCACAGAACTGCCCAGCTCCTTTTTCATGGTTGACGTGGGTTGAGCTTTCAACTCAGTTATTTTTAAAACAAGAAAATACTCGTTTATACAACAACATATGCCAGTAGTAGTTTTAAACTACAGCATTTCGAACACCTCACTTGATATTATTTGGTTGGCTTTATTCTGACTGATGGCATACACGCTGAAAGTCTCGCAGGGTTTTTATGCAAAATGAGATTCTTAGAGTATCATATAGGATTTTCCTCCTGTATCACACAAAAGACTCCCCACCACAGTAAAACCCGATAGAAAGGAAGATGCTCTCAATTGCCCGAGTTAGATACTGGTCCAATGGAGTCAGGGAAAATGAAAATAACATTGACTGCTATCAGTAGAGACAGGCATTGGGAAATCAAGAAGATTTCCGCCTTAAACTTCAAACTGCTGTTGTGTGTTTCTAACCACAAGATTTTAACCAAACTTCTAAAGCATTTAAAATCATTTCGGCGTAGCCTTTCTCTCCGA
Organism: Vanellus vanellus; assembly: GCF_965231255.1. Taxonomy (NCBI): domain Eukaryota; kingdom Metazoa; phylum Chordata; class Aves; order Charadriiformes; family Charadriidae; genus Vanellus; species Vanellus vanellus. The sequence goes on along the minus strand of NC_138916.1, from coordinate 10,813,555 downwards.
TTTATATTGGGAACACTATGTTTTGACATCCTACAGGCTGACCTATGAGAAGCATTGCATTATTACATCTTTCTGTTGCATACGTTCAATCTTGAAATAAAAACCTTCAAAAACAAAACACCATGTCCGGTTCATATAAATAAAGGTGTTTTAAAAACCTGTATTGACTTTTCCATGTTATTAAGCTTTTTAGATGAATCCAGTTGTTAAATGGTTGTTCTAGTAACTGGCCTGTCATCTGGAAATGTTCTTAGATTGTTTTTTTGACACAATGTCCCTGCAGAAAGTTGGGCAGTGTGACATAAAGAGCACAGGTTTGCCTATCACGCTGATTACTTGATGTAATAGTAAGCAAGCTTAAGTGAACTGTGTGTCTTCAATCTTTCCAATCACTTAGGGATGGGCACCAGAGGATACCATCCATCATCCATGGCCTGAAACATATGGTGCATCAGCAATCTTAGGCTGACCTAAATGATAGTAAAAGCTGCTACGCTGTTCACAATAAGAAATTGTTGTCCACTGAATTACAGGTTTGTGATTAGATTGCTAACATGGCCAACTTGATGTATAAGTGAAGTGTCCAGGAAAGATATTCCCTAGGATCCTTTGAAGATTAATTTATACCCTTGAAATGTGCACCAATCACAAAATGAAAAAATATGTCAAGATATTTTTCTTGTGAACAAAAAAGCACTGCAGTGGTAACGGCTATTAATTTATTTTTGGCAGTTTTAGCCAACAGAATTCAATAAAAAAATGTTCTTAAAGGTTTTTGTTTTGTTGCGAAGCTTTTACTGCTTGACTCCTAAAAGCACTGAGCACCACAACAATATCTTTTCTGAGACGAACAGCTCTCCCTCACATTCTACTCTAAAATCTCATATATAATTGCAAATATTACACAAAGACAGCTGGAAAAATACTCAAATTTTGGATTATAAATATATAATAATATATATTCCAATATATAAAAACATATATAATTATATAACAATTATATATTATTATATAATGTATAATTAAATAACTAGAATATATATTATAGATATATAATTCATATAAACAAATATATAGAGACAATTCAATATTAAGTATATGTTTTTAAAATAGAAATCATACTGTAATATATCTGACCACTGATCCCAAAAATATCATTCTGGATTCTCCATAAAGTAGATTATGCTCATCATGTCATTCATTCATCAGTTTAGGAAAAATTCATCAACACCACACAGTAAAGGTTGAAACTGCAATATCAACTTTGACGGAGTTTAGGAAGGGTGTGTGTGTGGGGGGGTGTTATTATTCCAGAGTAGCCCTACCCCTTAAGTCCTCTTTAGATAGTGGAACACAAATGGTGAAAGGCACATTTGAAGAGGCACAGTCAACGAGTGAAAGAGAACACTGCCTTATAATATCTGAGCTATATTAGAGCATAACGAAAACCAGCATACGTTTGTGCTGACCATTCAAGACCCTGTACAAAAACCAGCTTACTCCAGGCTGAGGGAAGTTACTCCCTTATGAGCCATGGAACATTACAGAAACGGTTTTGCAAATATGGCCACTGCATACAATTACCACAAGATGACTGGAAACAATGGTTCTCTCCGCCCTGTCCATCAGTCTGTTCTTTTTCGTGACATACCTTGCTGTCCCTTTACATGAGGCAGATCTGCTTGCTATGCCTGTCAGATTAGGCCTTCTGCTGATGCTTTAGTTTTATTTCTAGTGTGCTGGGCACTAACCTGAGTGCTTAACCACGTACAGGTCCTATTTTAAAACATTCCTAACCATGCTACTAAACCATTCCATTTCATTACAGAAAAGCACAGGCTACACTCATGCTTTTTTTTACTATTCCTTAATATAGTCTATTGCCAGCAGTGTAATTCATGTAATATACCATATATCATACCTTGACATGGATAACAATGGTCACTTGTGAAAGGGGCTCCTTTTGAACCTTCCGAGAGGCACGTACTAATTAAACGATGAATTCTTTCCTGTGGGTTGAGGATGGCCTTAATCTGCTAAGATTATCTGGGAAACACCTATTTGAAAGATCTTCCTAATTTATATCAAAACGCCACTCTTTCCTGAAAACGCAAATTAAAACCAATGTCTGCTTAATTTACATAACAATAAAAAAAATACTGTCTTTTCAGTCAAGACAGACGTTCATTGTCAGCATTAAACTCTCTAGTCTGGTGAGATGCAAAACCTTGACAGCACCCCAGTTCCAAGAGAAACAGAGAATTTAGGAATAGTACATTATCGGCACATAAAACTGAGCAGGCATTCTTTACTTATGTCAGATACATTTTGGTTTTCTATTTTGATTTTTTAAAATTGGCTTCTGGAGCTTAAGGAAAAAAAGAATGGAAGATGGAAATCCAAACCCTATCCCGATATCAGGGTGGTAGAGAGGAAAAGAATACATGGACCAGTTACTAATTATCCTACAGAAGATACCTCCTGGATTCAGGTTGCTACTTCACCCTCCTCACTAGGTTATCTGAGCATCTTCTGGTAGTGCAGCAGGTGATGTGACTAACATCCATCATATGAGAACATTACAGGCACCTGGTCTTTAGGGAGTTAGTGATGGGTATCTTAAATGTGATATAAGTTGAATTTTTCCAAGAGTAGGGAGGAAAAAGAAAAAAAAAAAAAAAAATCTTCTGCTGATACACTTTGAATTTGAGCAAAAATCTCCTCAGAGGTACCGGAAAGGTTTCTGTACTCATTAATATTTGAATTACCATCTTTATTAGTAAGTGCTGTTTGAGAACTAAAATATAATGCCGAAGGAAGATAGGACACTTGGTGAAACTAACTTTGGGCCTTAAAATAAAGATACGCTGAAACACTAAATATGAACCACGCATGACAAGAAAATACCGAACAGTTATACTTACTAAATTTCAGAATTTGGAAGTCATCTTGTGCTGATTAGTGCTACGTACCATCCAAATATGAAATACTGTTTCTATTAATGATGTCTACCTGCTTTGAAACAACAGTAAGCTCATTTATATATAAAAAGCAAACTAGATTCTGGATTACGTAAGAGATATGAAATGCAAATGGATGTACCAGGACTTCTAAAAATGTGCAAAGGTGCAGAAGTACACAGAGATAAACACATTTTCCACCCTGAAACTTAATACTTCTGTTGATATACGTTCTACATAGTGACGGATATCTACATATGTACCTCCAACTGGTTCATTAGTTTTGGGATAAGCTTGATAAGCAAGAAAGGCTTCTTTTGAGTTATTTCAATATTTTGTTTGCTGAGGCAGATGACATTCTCTTATTAGAGACAAGCACTGCGCAGTTCTGTTGCTCTGCTGGGCGAGTGTTAGCTAGACTCTCAACTTTGATCCTAATAATGAAGACTTATATAAATAAAGCAGTTCTGCCTTTCAGTGTGTTTTTCACAAAACGCATAGTGAAAAATTTCCATCTCACCGAAAACTACTAGCAGTAGTTTGAAGTAATTTCTCTTTCTGCAAGGAGTTTTTTTTAAACAAACAATACTATTAAAGCATTTGACTTGTCTTACTGCCAGATAATTTTTGTACTACTGTTTAGGTCAATATTTGAGTTGACTTAATTTTATGATTTTTTTTTTGCATAAGCTAGGGAAGTCAGATATTCTGAAATTCAAGGACAGGAACGTTTCAAATAGAGTTATAGATTAGGTTCAGGAACCAATTCTGTATCTTCTAAAAGATTCAGTCACTTGCTTCGCATATCATAAAAAAAATTTAAATGCTGTTCCAATCACATAAGGGAAAACTAACCAAAGCATGGAAAAAATTGTTACCTGCACACTCCAAACGGGTCTAGCTTCCCAACAGCCCAGGACAATCCAAGCTATAGCTAACTGCAATCTAAACCTCTCAGCAAGACTTTATTCCCCACAATAAGCAAAAGCCAGGCAACACAGCCCAAAGAAAAAGACACTGCCAGACTCTTGCAAACCTTTTTTAAGCGGAGCAGCAGTAGAATCACATATTATTCTACCTGAGCATCATCCCCTTCACCCATCCTTTTCTGAACTACTCCTTTCTCAAAAGGCATCCAGCTCTCCTGTCCTTCTGGGGCAAAACCCATTTAAGTCTTTCCTGACCTTCCTGTACCCATAACATTGTACATGAGCATCAAACACCACAGACATTTTACAGGAAGAAATTAGTAAAAATAGTATCAGGAGACTGGAGATTACAGAACATCAATACAGCCCAGAAAAATTCTAGATTGAGTGTTATTATAAATATAAACAAGGCATTCTGATATTTTGTTGTTCTGCTCTATGGCTATTAGCACACGGCTGAGTTTCAGTACTAATAATGGACTATACATAGCAGTACTTTTTCCCTCCCCTCGGTCTGTTCCTCAGAAAAGAAAATCTCCAGCTTTGCAAGGATTATTAGCACAACACATTCTAGAGGAAGTGTTACACTTAGAACTAAAGTATTCTTTTTTTTGCCGTTTTAATCACAAGCTTTTACAGAAGCTGGGTGAGTGGAAGAAGGAGAAAGAGGGAAGCAGGGAAACACCGTGAAGGCCTGAGAGTTATTTAAGAGTGTGGACAATGAACACAAGAGAATCTGAGCAGTTAAAGATCCTGAGTATCGCTAAGTTCAAGTAGTAAAAAGACAAACTTCAAAACGTAACCTAACTAGCGTGAAATACAATAGGTTTTGCTCTGTCTACCTTCTTGGATGAAATTAAGACTCATGTTATACAGACACAACTTGATGAAAAGAAAGCACGACACACGAGAAGTTAGAACATTGTACTGTAACTGACACTTACTTTCCATGGCATGTTTTCATCCCTTCCAGCTTTAAGGGAACATCAGGAGGCTTATTTGACCCATGGCTCTGTATACTAAATTAGTCATAAAAAAAGGAGAGTTCCAACTAACCCGTAAAGATTACAAATGATACGCTATTAGCAAGTCTGAGTATTATGTTAGACTAAGAACAATACAGGCAAGGAGACATTCAGAATAAGGAAGCAAGATGTGACAAAGAGTGGCTTTTCAAAAAAACCCAAACCGGCAGAAGATAGAGACTAGGCTTGCTCCAAAAAAAGCTGGGGACACTGCTTTAAACATGCAGTGCTTGCAGTTCCTTCGCTTGTTACTTTGAAGCCCAACTCAGAACCAGCTTTCAAATCTTTGCAAGACTTGTGTTGTACTTTGCCTGTACCAAATGAACTCCTAAATAAACAGCAGAGACTAAAAATGAACCAATGATAATTTTATATGTCTGTATTAACAGCCCCCAAAAAAGAGTGTTTAAAGAACTAAACAGAAGGTATCTTAGAGATCCTCTTCATTTAGTAAATACCGAAAAAAGCACATAGAAAACAAAATTGTCCAAACGATGGTGTCCATCTGAATTCGGAATACATGTCATCCTTACTGCCTCCTTGACCAGTGAATCCTATCCTTCCTAATGTTTTGGAGGAGTCTGAGATGGCGCCTGTACAATTTGATTTTGTGTAAAAATACACACCAAATCTGATTTCTGCTACATTAAGGAGTTCTCTGGTAAAATATATGACGCATGGAATGAAATAAGCTGTAGTTCTAGAATGAGTCTTTAAGCCTACTTCCTTTAGTACTTGACCACTAATATTAAAGACTACTGGATCAAAATACAGTTTTAATTGGATATATAGGACATGATACAGTGATATAGTTAAACCGCAGGTTAGATGCTAAAATATAACATTGATTTGTATTCTTTTACTGGAAATATTTGTAATATGAAACTAGGATATAATACACTCATTTTTAATGCATATTCAGTACAGAGGAAAGCTACTGCTGTCACCAGCTTATACTCAAAGTCCATTCATCAAACAAACGCTAGATTAATTGGTTTGCTGTTTCATGGACTAAAATGAGATTAGAGACGACTCTAATTCTCATTAATAGTGATGAAATGTTGATTATACAATCATTTCTTACAGTGCTTATTGCTAATGCACGCACACAAAATCAGCCTGCCAGATATTTTTTTAAAACAGCCTGAAGTAAGTCTAATAGTTTAAAGAATTTTCTTATGCGTATGAACAAAACTCCGGTTCCATCGATAAAACTTCCTGTTCTTATCGGCTGAAATGTTTACACTAATAAGAACAGAGCAGACAGAGAAAGGAAATTTCATTTTGCAGATAATTTTTAACATTCTTTTTTTCTCAGGAAAAAGAGGAAGATGGGAATGTAAAGGAATAGAACAGCCTGGAAGAATCCAAGAGGAAGATGTAACATGCAACAGGAGAAGAGAGTTAAACTGGAAAAATGTGAGAGATGCCAGACAGGAAGATACCTGAAGCCAAAAGTCAAACCAGTTGAAAAGTAACAACTGCAAGAAAATATGATCTTAGTGTTTGGTTCAGATGTTGCCCTAAAACTAAAATTTGGAAATACTTCAAAGCACAGGGAGACTACATAGTAAGAGGGACAGTTTTGGTCAATTTAATTTGAAATACTACGTGTCTTAATCACAAATACTGTGAGGCTCTGAAGGACATTTCAGTTTAGACATTTCTGGAGGATCCATGTATGAAAAGAATTCCTGAAGTGTAAAGTTTTCTTCATGTCAGCATTCTCACTCATTTTTACTAAAACCTATACTTACCTCATGATAATGGTGCCTGATTCAGACTTCAATTTATATGAACAGGATTCTACTTTGACCTAACTGGTTCAGCTCTCACTACATTTTGTAAGCAGAATTTTGACTTAATGGAGAAATATTGTTCCTGAAAAGAATTTAGGGCGGGTTTGTGATGGTGTGGTGCCACTGCCCCCAAACCTGACCTTTCTTCTCCTGTAACCCTGCCCAAGCACGATAACCACCTGTGGTGGTCATAATGGTTGCATCAGGTTGTGATGGACACATCTGGCTCAACGTGGTCTCAGGGAGACAGATAACAATGCAATAGCCAAGGGCTAATTTGAGCAACGTGTCCACCTAACCACAATACTGGCACTGTGATCGATAGGCAAATATAAGTCAATCATCTTACGCCCATAAATAGTGAACAGTCCAAGAGCCCCTTGAGCTCTCCTGAACGACAGCGCACCAGGATCTCCCCTTAGGTAGGGATGCCTCTCACGGTTACTTCTTGAGACTGAGATTCCTTGCCACAACAGACCGTCAGGAAGTTAATAATAGCATGCTAAACTTCGAAGCTTCACTAAGATTACATCTCAGAGTGATTGTGCACATATAATTCTTTAGACATAAACCGTTGACCAAGTCTGGGGCTATGACTGGATCCAGCCACATCTAGACTCCTCCCTGAGAAAGAGTTTAGAAAGCAAGGGGGTCGGTCCTCTCTGAACCTCGACTCAACAGCAGAGTCTCCCTGACGGTTTTGTTTGACCCTGTCCTCTATGCAGTAAATAACCAAGTGTGCCTTGCCATCGAATCTTGTTAAATCACTATCGCATTTACTATCAAACTTTGTTAAATCGCTGTTTTATATCAATAATTATATTACTGCTACTCTCTTAGGAGTGAAGTGCATTACTCTATCCGTGACAGGGTTCATGCAAATGTAATTTCATCACTACCAAGTGCAATCTATTAGTCCTCTTGCACTTACTTTTTGGGCAGTGGAAACACAAGCTCTGGAGACATACTCTAGATCTTCATATGCCAGACTGGAGATACTTGATCTCAATACCCTTGAAAAATTGAACTACTCTGAGAAAGCAGTAGGAAGTACTATTGGTTCCTCTAAAGCAATAAAATTTTTAAAAAGCCTGCATAGGGTAAATCACCTTAAGTTTCCTGGTTCCTAGGTTTTTTTCCTAGTTCCAACTCATCTCAATGGCCTTTATCATACCAGAAATGGGATCAAATTCTATTTATGATTTTTTTTAATCAGCAACCAGTTCTCTTGTTATGATTTCCACGGGAAAACTAGTAACCTAGTAACCTTTTGTACATGTTCACATTGCCATGCTTATAATTTTTTTCTTCTCCATTTTCCTACACTTTTTTCTTTTGACCTCATTACTTTGTATCCCATTCTCCTCTCCTCTTTAGCCTTTTCTTCTTTTATCAGAAATAGTCCCATGAATTCTCTGCTCCCCCCCAATCCGTCATTGTACAAGTTGTCAATCCACAGGAGAAGAGAGATTTCCCAAGAGCTTTCGTTTCTGGTTTTGTGCGTTTCTAGGACTCCAGCACATTTTCCCTGGACACCTTTTTCCAGATTTGTTTGATTACTTGTTTCATGTTGCATATGGAACCCAGCCACAGCAAGGCAAGCAGTTTCAAAGACTGAATACAAATCCAAACTTGAAACTAACACAGTAAGGGAAATGTAAGGATATGAGGACAGATGTACGTTTATCTGAATGCAAACTGTTAAGCCAGAAATTAATTCCTCAGATGTTCAAGTTTTCTGGGCATGCAGTATTTCATCAGGACACAAACAATACAACTTACATTAGTGTGGTTACAGTAAGTAAGAGTATCAATGCATTTTGCACCCCTAAAAGTTATTTCCCCAGCAATCTGGCAACCAATGACAAGTTTTCATTGAAATCCTGTTTAATCTTTGCAATATCAATGGTCCAAGTAGACTAATGCTCAGAGTTGGGGTTGTCTTTTGGGTCTTTTTTGTTTGTTTAAACACAGAGTCGGAATGCATATTTGGACTAATATGAAACGGCAGTAGGTTGTAACGAGATGACAATATGTAAGAAAGTATCAGAGACAGAACAACCCTTCTCCTTGTCTGCACTTCTTTGACAAAACCTTAAGACTTTGCAGGCAGGCAAGATGATTCACTTGCTATACAGAAAGACACTGTCACAGAATGACTTCCTAAGAGTTGACAAAGTTGTCTGCAACTGGACAGATTTCTGAAACCCAGACAATAGAAGTGTTTGAAAACCCTCTGCTGCAGGTCACTACACTTTTCTAGTGAACAGAGGCTGTTATATCCCGCCTTTCATTGATTTACCATTACTGAATGGATTCCTCATTTTAACAAAACATATTGTTATATTCTAGATAAGTCTTTGACAATTCTTTACACTAACCTATGGAATTCAATTGCCACCATTAATTTCACTCTGGTATTTATCAGCAGAAGCGTTTTTTTCCTGCAAGAACCAATTTATTTAATTGAATAGTTTAAAGAGCTCCAAAGCCACATACAAAAGATGAGGTTATAGCTAATAGCTTTCAAATATACTTAAAAGCTTGAATCATTAGCAGTTTTTTAACTAGGAATTTTTAAGTGCAAACGAGAATTTATCGCAAGCTAGTCTTAGTGGTGCGATTTTTCACATTGTCCTGGTTTCAGCTAGGATAGAGTTAATTTTCTTTCTAGTGGCCGCTGTGTTTCAGATTTGGTATGAAAGGAATGTAGACAATGTGTACTGTTTTAGTTGCTGCCAGGTGATGTTTATATCAGTCAAGGACTTTTTTCAGCTTCCCACAGAATCTGAGAAGGAGCGTAGACAGAACAAGCTGGCCAACAGAACGTTCCATACCATAAACATCCTGGTTGGTATATAAATGGGGGTTGCCCAGGGCGGGAATGCACGATCACTGCTCAGGACAAGCTGGGCAACCAATTCACCAGGGGCTGAGAGGGATTTGTGCTGTATTACTTCATCTTGTATATTCTTTTACCTTATTATTATTGTTGTTTTCATTTTCTATTATTTTTCTATTAAACTGTCTTCATCTCAACCCATGAGGTGTTTTGTTTTTTTTTTTTCCTTTCCTCTCCTCTTCTCCCTAGCCTTGTGGGGGTGGGAGTGGGAGAGCTGAGTGAGCAGTTGCATGGTCCTAGCTGCTGGCTGGGGTTAAACCACAACACGCATTTAAATTTTTCATAAATCTAAAAGGCAGTAAAATAATAATTTGTATTTAGTAATAAAGCCTGTACCTCATGCTTTCCTTTCAATTTTCCAGTTTTGGCATTCCTGGAACATCACATACATCAGTCCCTCAATATAATATCCTCACAATTTTCTTAAACAGTAAATAAATCCAGTTCTTCGTATATTACAAAAAATTGAGGCACGTGATTCCAGAAGAACTTGTATGCTGTAATGCTGTTTCGTATAAGATAGTTTTGGTTCTCTATGTATTAGAAGAAATAGGCATCCAAGGACAGCACATAGCAAACTGCTTCAGTTTTCAGTAGTGCAGTAGCTAAAAGATCACAGTCCTACACGCAACACCCGGAGGTGAGGGAATCTCATTTCTAACTCTTACTCTTACAAATATTTTCAGATTTCCATGAAAAGTGAAGCAATTTCTGTAGATGACTCACTGCAGAATGCCTTGAGGATAAGCAATGAATTACTGTTGAGGAAGATAAGGGTTCAAATCAACTACAGGAGGGACTATCCAACTTCTTTGTATCCAATCACTGAGCTACTGAATGACAACAGTGGTATTAACACCATTTTTCCTCCAATCAAAGGAGTTCTGCACGTGGCTGGGTATGGACTAGGTATGTATGTCAATAAGATCAAATACTACAAATGAAAAATTAATGAAGAACGCCAGCAAACCTCTTAGTTTATGCAAATAAATTGATAGATTCTTAAGGATTTAAAAATCGCTGCCTCTGACTCACTTTGCAGTGGAAAACAATGCCACACTGACAACCTGTTAAATTACACCATTACCTGAGATTATCAGTGTTTATGAAAAAGGCAAGAAGGGTTAAAGTGTAATTTAATTTTTAGAATTATGATGAATGTCAAAAAAATTAGGGAAAACCTCAGCTTCTTTGAAGAACTGAAGCAAAGCTTGCAGAAATCAATGGTAAGATTGCTATCAATATGTTTGGAACAGGTCCAAAATTATCATCTCTGATATTAACATAAAGAAATTGCAAATGTTTGCATTCATATTTCCTTTTAGCAACAATGACAGAATTTACTAGGACAGAACACAGTTAACACTTTCTCTGGCATACTTTACATGAATAGGTTTAATTCCTTTTCTTTGTTTCTGAAAAAATATGTTATGGATTGTGGGGTTTTTTATCTTTTTTTTTTTATTCAGTTAAGCAATTCTGTCTGTATGGAGCCACAGATAAAAATATGGCATTTGAAATTATTCAGCAAGTTAAGCTGTTGTGTAAATGCTATCACCCTTAACCACGAAGTAAGGATGCAGGAGCTTCCTAAGGAGCAAAGACCTTTCTGAAAACACAACTATATAATATACTATAAACTTCAAAGATAATAAAAACTGAAGGTCAAATCCTGAAAGTTCAGTTTGTCTTTTTAAGGAAAACTTCTATTGACTTCAACGGAAATTTGGTGAGTTAAACAAGGTTAAACATCTTCAGATCAAATCTATTAATTTCAATTAAACAAAAATGCAATACAATACAACGATGATGACAGCAAAGACAGATACTTTTACTTTGGTTCAGAGTGCATGATCCCAGTCTTGAATTATGACTTAAAAACCTGAAAAAAATATTTAACCTTTACCTTGATGTTGCACAAGATGACAGCTACTGTACAACCCATAAATACAGAGTATATAATAAGATATAAGATGACATACCTATCAGATGTATGACTAAAATCAGACATAATTACTTGTCTTAGTAATTACACTGGTAGTGGACTTACTACTGGATGGGTTTTTAATAATTTGTGCATATCATTACACGCTACAAATAGTTTTACTCTTTAACATGAGAAATCACAAAAAAATTGTTCAATTCTGAATAAACCCACCAAGTTTCACAGTGCCTTTTAGAAAACCATTCAAATAAACCCAAGGGTATTTGTGCTATTTACATACTATGACAAGTAAATCAAAAAACTAAAACGTGAATGGAAATTAGACAAAAAAAAAAGCTAGTATATTACTAAATACTCATATGTAACATTTCTCTCCTAGTCTTCCTATATGTTTTCTGTCTGTTTCAGGATACGTTACATTGCTGAACAATGGTATGTCAAAAAATTCACTCCGCTATACAGGATATACTTATGCAGTTGATCTATTTATGTAGCTCAGATCATGAAGTATGAAAAAAAAAAAAAAAGGGTCCTAGCATATGAACACTGTGCACATTCTAGCAAACCAATTTCCTAGTTGTTTCTTGAATAACCTTCAAATAATAGGGTTAAGAACAAAATGATGGTAAAAGTCTTTTACTAGACATTCAAACAACCAAATTCCCCTTTCAGACAGTGGAAAGCTGCAGTAACTCCCCTTAATTCATAACCTTTGTGAGCCTTAATACTAAATTAGAATTAAGCAACAATTGACTGCTAGACTCTTGTAACCATACCAACACTCTCTTCGTAACAAAAGTGTTTTTTCATTGAGTATAGAAGGGTTCTGAAACAAACCCAAAGACCTAAACACATTTGGAGTTTGCAGATTATCTGCATTTTCAACTTAAGTCAGTCCCGTTTTTGTTGTAATCCATGTCAAAACAGCACATTGAAACACACCATGAAAATTCAGGAAATTTGAAATCAAATCCACATATGAACTTTGTAGCTGGGGATGTTTTAATTACAACACATCTTGTCCCAAACCACACAAAAATAAAATGATTCAAAGCAATCTTCAGTGTAAGCAAAGTATAAACTCATATATGACAATTACTCAAAGTGATTGAGTTTCACTATATTCCAACAGTCCTAATTATAGAGACACCTTTTTTTTTCGTGGCTGAAGCAAGTGTCACTGATCATTTTTAGTATCCTGGAACAAGCAGATTGGTAACAAATTTTCATGACAGACACACACACTCAATGAGATTATAAATTAGTTTCCCAAGAGAAGGCTCACTAATAAGATTGGATCTAAAATTTAGGTCACTTAAAATTAAGACTCAGCTAATGGGCTAAAAAAAAAAAAAAAAAAAAAAGAGTATAACTTCATAACATAAATTCAGGTTCAATCTTTTTTACCATAAACATTAGCACCATTGTAAAGTTGCAAAGAGTAAGCTTCTTGTAAAATGAAATGATCTAATTGTAAAATGCATTTGGTACCTCCTTGCACAGAGGTTATTTCTAAAAGAAAAATAAAATATTCTGTATTACATTATGAAGTTATAAAATTTAAGCAATTAATTTTTAGTGCTGTATAAGTTCTGATGTCATTGAAGAGATAAATTTGTAAAACTTCTTTTCAATATGATTTACCGATTCTATTTTAAAAAAGGTGCTTCATTTATTTGCAAATGTATTTAGAATACCAGAACTATCACACAATCAAAGAAACTTTACCTTTTCTTCTTTAATGTTCAGCGATGATGAGAGAGTGTGGAAGTCCTTTAACTCCTTCACAATTATATGAGAAAACTCAGCCTGATAAGGTCAGAAATAGGCCATTTGGCTTGTCTTGCACAGAAATGATGTATTATGAACTCACACTCCTAACTTGTTCTGAGTACTAGAGAAAATTCTTCTAAAAGAATATACCAATAAATTTTCCACCTACATGGCAAAGAAACATTTTTAATGTATTGCAAATCCCTCTCCTCAGTCTTTGGCAGTGTCCGCAACTTACCATTTCCATTCTCTACTGTGGCCAATGACTCTCTGCAGATTACCGTCTTTCTCAAGGTATTCATAGTCCTTTGAACTTCTGCCAGCAGCACCGCTTGCATTGCCTCAATAATCTGTCATAAATGCAAATTATTATTGGATGATATCAGTACGTCAATTATTTATCTAAGCATTTGACAATTTTAAATAACTACTACAAAATTTTAAGACTGTTCCAGTGAATGTCAGTAGAAAGTCAACACTTACCTATATCTTTCAGACTGTGACAATCATGTATAACACATTGTAATCAGTAATAACACCCATATTGAGAAATAAATGGTAATTGGATAGCAATAAAATAGTGCAAGTTGTCAATTGTGACTGCTTCCCACTGACTGAACATTCATTTTCTTTACTCTCAGAACTAGAATCAGTCTTCTACTGCCTCCTTGATGATTTCAAGGAGTCATCACAATATACCTTAGTAAAGCACATGGTGATAACAGTCAATAAGAAATATCATCTTTTTTTATTTTTCTCTGATGTGTGCAAAAATGCTTCATAGATTGAATAAGGACCTTGTATTTCGATATTTTAGAATTTTTGGTGTCTAGTCTCCCTCCGAAAAGCTAAATGAATGTTTTCTTATTAGTGGGGACCCTCTAGTCCTCTAGCTCAAACACAGTAATACTGTATTTTTTGTCTGACGCAGAGAAATCCTATTCCTCAAACTTCTCTTATCCAAAATGAACATCTGCTAGAATTATGAACAGCCTATAAACGGCACTTACGACAGCTGATGCAACACATATGGACATTAAGACAATACAGTGTGGAGACTGTACGATAGAGTTATTACTTTCCTTCTCTTTACTTTAGCAGAGAAGTCCCAGGAGAACTGAGAAGCTTAAAGACTTAAGACATTCATAAAGCACATGAAGACCTTGCACAATGGGCCCAAGCTTTTGCAACTCTTGCTTAGTCTAAATTTTAGCATGGTGCAGAATGGCAGCATGCATACCTTCGCTTCATTTGGTATTTCCTTCAGAAAAGAAATACAATTTTTCCCCTTAAGGAATTCATTCTCAAGTACAAGAACTTTCCCTAAAGACATTGCAAATCTAAAGCTTCCAGGACAGCGTACTCCACCTCAACTTAAATATGAATTAAAATGGAATATGAAAATTTTAAGTTAAATATGTTTATATTCTAAACATTTTATGTTTATATGATATTTATATTGTAAACAAGCTATTAAAAATATTTAAGTTTAATATGAATTTCAGTTGACACGCAGGCTCCCTCAAACTGCCTGGAAGACGGAGAGTTTCATCTGACTAATCAAGTACAGTGAATTTGTGGGTTGTCCTCAATCACACTTCTAGCTGCCCTTGTAAATTCAAATCATTAAGCAGAACAAAGGCTATCGGTGTCCTTGGTGACAAAATCCTTTACTGTAGACAGCTATACCATAGCCAGGTCCAGTGTGAAAGTTCACAGCAAGTGAACCCAGCCCTATGTGTTTTGACATAGCACAAACCTTCATCTTGTCATAATAGCTCTTTATTTTACAGGGAAAACCAAAGGCAGTTTCCAATTCCTCACACCCACACAACCCTGAGCTTTGGGGATTACAGATCCTGACTTTACAGCAGACTCTTACAATATATCTACAATAATTAAGAAAGAGAAGGAAACACAGATGTGTTGCCGTTGTCCTGGGAAAACTGTTGACAAAAAAAAAAAATTCTTACAGTGGTACACAAAAGAATTGCACACAGTATGTGTTTTTCATGGTGTTCTGACCTGCTAAGAACCTGTCCCTAATCTGATCAGATATTCACCACCTGTACCATTGCTGTGCACGCCAGCCAGGCAGCAGCTGTAACGTGTAATTTCCTCTAACATCTTAAAACGAAATAAAAAACTGTAGCAAATGGCACAACATGATATTGTAGAGGCACCTGTACATCTCTGCATGTGACTTGTCTATCGCTTTGTTGAATCTGCATTTCACAGCGCTCAGTGTGGTTTCACACATTTAGTTTTGTCCTCTCACTGCGTCTTCCCCAAGAATTCATATACCTCATCTATCATTATCACCAAGCTTAAAAATCTCAAGAACTTTTGCCTGTTTTAACACAAAACAAATCTACATAAGCACCTTTCATTTTCTCTGATAGCTCCCACTTTATCTTTAGTATCCTTCTGGATTACACATACATTGGCTATCTTGTTGGCTACTAATACATGCTCATTTTTTTCTGCCGTAATTGCAATCACTGTCGTAACTACCAGCTGCTTTTTAGTTGGGATTGTCAAATATGACAGAAATTATGCTTCTCCTATGCCTGAGAAAATTTAAACAGCATATGTCCAACTATAAACAGAGATATTAAGGAGAGAAAGGTAGTTGTTTGACTCTGCAGCAGCAATGCTAGAGAACAATTCAAAAAGACAAGTGAACAAAAGTTGAGACAAGCTGTACTGTTACATCTATACTAAGTCATACTGGCTTTCCCTTCTACACTTTATCAATTACTTCCAAGGATTACTATTCTCTTTATAATGAATGGGTGCAAGGAGAGAAGTCAATAGACATCTCTCCTGGTTATTGCTCAGGCCATAACCTCTACGGGGCTGAGCCTTGTAGAAGCCGCCTCCCAGATGAATCCATAACACAGTCACATCAGGGAGCTAAAAAATACAGATCAAAACAGACTGTTATTATCCAGTCTGCTTTCCTCTAATTCTGGACAGGAATTGCCAGGACGCTTGTCTAGACACATACTGTAGTCATTTGGCTTTAGGTAGAGTCAAACGCTTTAAAAACAAATGCATTCAGAGCTTGTTAGAGAAATTACTGCAAACTTGGGCATCAGTTAAGAAGGCACTAGGTTATCAGTACTACTCTCTGCAATGGCTTCAACGTGAAGTGGTTTATTCTTTGAAAGTGAAGACCTTTGTAATATATCTCAGATTCATCCCACCTTATTTTAGATATTAATGGAAATTAAGTAACTGAAGTGAAAAAAAAAATAATACTGGTGGACTGCAGGAATCAATAGAAATAGATGAGAGTCCTGAGATGATTCATTCTCCTAAAATCTCAGCAGTTGCTCTACACTGCCTTTCTTTTTCCACTGATGACACAGAGGCTAAAGCAACCACATTCTCCTCATGCAGATGATTATGTCAGAGATCTAAATAAGGCATAAACAGTTTTCCTAAGGGGAGACTGTGCTAAGTAGCTAGCTGATAATAGAGGATACAAATGTTCTTGTACAGAAACAGAATACTGCAACATCAGGATGACAGTGGAGGACTTCCAAATCGGGACCCAAATGTTGTACGCTGAAGCTGTGTAAACTGCTTTTCTGATGATGCTCCTGAATTAATACATCCAAGTTCTAACAAGGTCTTATTATTGGGACTATACAACAGGACCGTTTCAAGGTTAGAGCTGACTCATGTCCAGGTAGCTCAGAACTAGGAGGAACAAATGTATCACTCAGACTGATCAAAGGCATTAGTAAAGACTGTGATAAAGCTCAGTTATTTCTATATGGGTATGTCCCATCACAGCACCCTGATACTGCCACACAGAACAGAAGGGCTGACTGCTGAAGCCCCATAGACTGATGAACACGCTGCAAAGATGACAGACCGCCCACGTGTTGTCATGTAACTAAAATGCCTGACCATAGATGTGAAGACTGTACACTTAACATTTTGTTAGTGGAACCACTGACCTATTAAAGTTTCAGGCAAAACTCACTTCCACGTTTAGTACTGAATTTCTTTGCTGAGATTCACACTGAAAATGGGAGGGCAGCTTTGGAGACAGGGTTCTTAACTCTGTTTCACAAACGGTTGTCCAGCTCAGGGAGTGAGACACATGGTAGAAGGAAGCTTACATGGTCTATAATCATTTTGTGAAGAGATAAAAGGACTTCACTCTTCAGGAAAGCCAACCTAATAAGAACTAACTTCACTCAAAGAGATTTAAGAAGATCTTAGAGCAGGAAAAAAAGAAGCAGATTATTTCCCTGAAATAATTCTTCCTCTTGAAATACCTGGATAAAGGTATAGGGAGAAGGAATTCCAACATCTATCATTTGAAGACTAAGGAGCTAGCAAGAGCATAATAATTATCAAAGAAATCCTTCTGCTGGAAAAAAAATACACTTATACCTGCTAGAGCCAATAACAGGCAAAATGTTTTGATTGCACTGCAGTTTGAACATTCTGACAACTTTTTTTTAAAGTTTACTTTAATGTTTACCCTTTTAGCCAAAACAGTTCCATAAAGCTGCAATAATATAGTATTATTATTAAAAAAATGTAAAATATAACCAAATACCTATCACAGATATAACTGAGGAACAGGGTATTTTAGATACAGAGTAAGGACAATTAAGGGCAGAAATGCAACCACTTAAGTAATTTCTGGGCAGGAAGGGAGTGTGGCAATAACAAGCTACAGTTTATCTGAAAGAACAGCAAAATGCATGATGACAACCTTTCCTTTAAAATCATCTGAGGGAAAAAATCCTAGAAAAGCATGTTTATATATACATATATATACACACATTATTAAATATATGCATTTCTAAAATTTAAGATAAAAGCCACCTCCCTCAGCCTTTCAACTTCAGCAAGTCAGTAGACCCCTGATCAATCATTTCCAGCAGGTTTTTTCAGTTTCCTTGTTTGCACAGAATCTGTTACAGTACTGTAAGGAGATGAGAAATCAATAAATGGCAGGTCCTTTGGGTCATGTCTGGGAGTCAGTATCCTCCACTGAAGACAGCAATAAAAAAGTTTCTAAAAGCAGGGCAACTCATGTACATCTGCCCAAAACATCATGAGTGTTTTAATCAGGCTGCTGAGGACTAATAAATTGGCCACAAATCTGTGTTTGTAAAAAGAAAGGTTTAACAAAGCCACCCTAATATCAACAAAAACTATAATTTTGTATAACCGATTGGTTGCTGAATACCCACACCTATTGCCTACATCAAAATTATTTTGAATGATAAAATGTTTATGGCAGTTTGGCTGCAAACAACCCAAAATCTGCACTACAAAGCAGGTGAAGAAAGGTTATTGCAACTACAAAGCTGCATCTGAATAATGTTAAGATTTGCAAAGCATTGATAGCACGGTATCTGCAGTACTTGAAAATATCAGTGTCTTAAATTTGAAGTCTTTTCAGATGAAAAAAGTGAAGCAGCTTATTCCACGCCTTATCTTCCTGCGCCCTAACCTCCTATGGTAGATAAGACCTTTATCATTGTATAAACTGATCAGTCACTAAATTCTTTGGAAAATATAAATGCATAGATCTCACCTAATCAGCTATGCTAACAAATACAAGTTTCATGGCTATACAACTCCACTCTATAAAGAGTTTTAGTGGCTGACCAGGTCAGCAAGAGATTATATGGATTTCACATGACAATTGCAGCTATTGAAACGGAGGTCCTGTATTCGATTTTTTAATTAAAAGGATTCAAAAAAGGAAAAAATGTTATTATAAGAGAAAGGACAGTTTGTGAGGGAAGAAGAATGCTGAAATAAGATGGAAGATGTGCATACAGTAGGGCTATGATAAACAACTGATAAGCTCAAGATAAAATGCTGAATTCCACTGAATATGAATATGTGCAGAAACCATTACTGTCTGTCTAATAGAAATACTGCAGATCACTGCAGTACCCCTGCGTGCATCAGCTCTGGAAAATATATTCTTTACACTTGAAATGCAGCATGGAGTTGTGTTCATTTTTAAAAGTAACATCATAAAATAAACTTGTAACAGGTATTTCCCTTTTCTGGACTAAAGTATCTTGTATTCATAGCATATTGTCTTGAGTTTCGTACTCCTGAACATTAACTCACTCCAGTAACCACACAGCTTCATTTAAATGCGTATTTTCCAAATGAAAAATGGTCTCTAGATTTCACTGTTCAGACTATTTCACAGTTACCTGTCAACTCTCAAGAAACAGTCATTTATCTCCCAAGACATCAGATTCTTCACTAACAATAGGCATGAGCTTCATCTGACCTGGGAACCCATAACTTACTTCTCTAAGTCATTCTTGAAGACTGTTCCAGTAAGTAAGGACTTGACATTAATTATTTATCCCTTTAAGAAGGCATTTTCCGTTTCTTCTATAATAATACATTGGCACATGACACTGCCTTTATTTTGGCCTTTATTTTCCTGGAGCATAAAATGGCAATTGTAGTGTAAGTTACATCTGGTTGTTAGAGAACAGGTAACTCATCTTTTTTTAAAACACATGCTGTGAGCAAGATCACCTAGATTAAAGGCTAGTAGTACAGTTGCTTTCCCATATTTAAACACATACTTTAAGGCAAAATAGTTTCATGAGTAGCATACTTCATAGTGAAAGAATAATCTGCTTTCCATAGTTCTGAATGGCACAATTTATGTAATAATTTCACCATAAATCCATAACTATTACATCACATCACAGATTCCAAATACTGAATTATGGCCAATGTTACATTGCAACAACTGATACAGGCTATTTCCTACCTTTATGGATTGGTCACTCCAACAACAGATGAGTTTCAGCAATGAAACACTCCCAAAACCTGGGGAATTATATCTACTTTTACCTGAAAAACACATGGTTTATGAACTGACAATATACATAGAATTACACAATTAGAAAGATATTTAACGTTTTTAGTTTTTCACTTCAGCAGCATACCTGAAAAGATCTGAAAAAGTGTGTTTCTTAGAATATGCTTTCATTTGATGCTATAAGCACAAAGCGTTCAGACAATATCTTGTTTAAGATTTATCCTAAATCAAATTAGTCTCTTTTTAAAAAAACAAACAAACAACAGAGGTCTGATATCCCACAGGGTACGTTTTCATCATAATTTTCTAAAGATACTGAGAATTTTTTCCAATTTGGACTACTTAGCTATGGATTTTACTAAGTAAATTCTAAAACTATTTGAATGTGTGTTTCTTCACCTTCAAAACAGTAGACTAGAGTCTACACAATAATACATTCAATATTTTGTACAGTTACAGTTCCACCTGATTTACTTTCCTGCTACAGGGCAACAATACTGCTGCGTGGTCAAGATGTCATACACGTCAGTGGCTCAACAGTTACGCTTGCAGTTAAGAAAACCGTTACATTTATGGATTTGCATGTGTGTTTTATTACTATCCATCCTGAGTTTCAGATTATTTTCAAAGCAAGGCACAGTTTGAACTGGCAGCTGCACCAGTTCTTCCTCATTTTGACTTCAACAGACAAATGTGACATCTCAGTACGTTACTACCGTGTTTGTTGCCAGACATATAAGTTGGGTAAATTGGTTGTATTACCCTTTGAATCCACACTGATTGCCAGTAACATATAATGTCTTGAGAAGAGGAAACTGAATTGTAAGTAGCAACTGTGTTTCACTAACACCCAAGTTCACAAGTATCCTGATCACACAATGCATAGTCATTCGCTTAAATGTTAGATTCCTGCAGCAAAGACTGAAGTTAAAAAAAATCATGTTAAGTACCTGCATATTGCAAAGTGAGTAGGGTACGCTAGTGTAGTCTGAATGGGACCAGTACACTATTCAGTAAATGACCATGCCAATATCTAATATAATATATAAACATACGTACAAACATACACACAGGTATGATTGAAAAAAGAATGAAAAAGGAAAGAGTAAAAAAGAAAACTACAGCATTTAGTATCATTTTACAGAATGATGGGGTAATACCTTATCTTCTATCTCTGATAGCTGACATGGCATGTACCACAACACAAAATACGAAAACAAAAACAGATGACAAAACAAGAGGCAGAACCGATCGTACAGAGGTAAACCTCTTCTTCTCAGGTTTTAGATTGAACTGTGATTTCTTTATATGTCAGGATGATTTTTGCTTTCCTTTTTCTGCCATTTTGGAAGCTTTGCTGTGTCAAAACTCCCTAACCCTAGGGAGTTAAGGGGATTTAGGGTTAGGGTTAACTCTGTTTAAGCCTCCCCCCCAGTTTAAAACTTACTTCTTTAGTACAGACCTACTGAGTTTGCAGTTGAGTTCCCGCTGTGGGACAGAACCAGCTCTCCAAAACCTTGAATGCAAGGAAAGACTCAAGCAATGCCTACTTGAATTAATAGCTTTTATAGTTCTTACTGACTTGAGCTAAGCTGAGGCAGCTCTGGTCTGAACACAAAAAAGCCTTTCAGCAAGTGTCCCCATTGATCAAGAATAGTACAGCAAATATGGTACCTATCATCTAACCTTGTCGTCTGTTGTGGCACTTCAGTTTCATGGCTGTGTATGCGAAAAAGCATTAAAGACGCCTGTTTTAATTTGGTTTCATTCCCATCTCTTTGCACACATGTAAATGTATACAGAAAATCCAGAAACGTCAGCAGAATCAAGATGTAACATTGCCCATTCTGCTGTCCTATGTGTCCTTGATGCTGAAGAACTGGTCATTCCTAAAATGGCCGAGAGATCTGCAAGTCTCTGATAAGATTTTAATATGCAAATCCAAACAACTGTGGGAACTAGTAGATATGGGATATGAGCTAGATTACCTTTGAAGTTTTAGGTCATTCAGTAAAATTATTTTCATGTCCATGGTCAATTTAGTCATCTCTAAACCATGTCCGTGCCTTTCATTTACTTATTTTCTATTGCCACTTGATTTTTATGTTCCATCTCTTTCTTCCAACAGGCACTTTTGCTGTCATCGTAAGTTCTACAGTTATGGTGCATGTAAGAGTCAGAGAAGGAAAGGTACACTAAAAACTGCTTTTAGATGGGGGTATAAAGGCTTATTTACATAGCAGAGGGTCAAGATTTGACTTGAAAGAAATCTGTGTTATCAGCCTAGTCAGGACTCAGTCTGCAACAGGAACACTGTATTTGTTAGGTAATATATACTAACAAATTTCCATATTCTGTTTAGGGTTTTATTTAAAGATTCCTTGGTTAGTTGCACACTGTAAAAATAAGCTTGGCTTTGCAAGCCAGTCTAAGATTGGTGAGCAACTGCCTGTGGGACATTAACGTGAAGAGATTACTTTATTCTGCCCCAAGCCAAAAGTCTAAGGGCATTATTGAACAGTCAAGACGGCTCTTGTATTACTAAGGCAACAGTTTGCTTGAAGGGCTGTATATATTATTGGGCGGGCACATAATGGTGATGAGGGAGATGGGGGAGGGGGAGACAACAGCATCTGTCTTATTGCATTTCTGTTTTTCAGATTGCTAAAAAATGTCTTTAGAAGCTCAGCCATCACAGAAAAAATGTCGTTGATTCCAGTATTACTTAACAGTTCGCATTCTGTTTACGTGCTTTTGCGATATTCACAGAAGAAAACAGAATAATCCAGCTTCTGTAATCGCAAACTGGACCTGCTCAAAGCTGAAGAATATAAATAATTTTTTTTCATTATTGAAGGTAAATGATGTATTTTAGCAACAAAAAGCATGCAAAAAAATAACACTTAGAAGCTAATATTGCCACTCCTCCATATACTTACTCCTCGGTAACTCTCCATAAAAACTGGGAAATGAAGGTGTTACCGCTTCAAAATTTCGCCATTTGTCATGTATAGATTCTGATTTCTGTGGACTAAAAGAATATGAAATTATTAAACAAAACCTGAACATACTTACAAAAATCTTATGTCTTAAGGTAGGTACTCTGCTATCAATTACTATCAACTGCAATTTAGTTTCTCCTCAAAAATCACTTGCATTCTTTTGCCCACAACTTGGTCTTGAAACATTCACATATATACAAATACTGAAAGGTACCATCCACATGCAGGAAACTTAACTAAAATAAGCTTTGAGCCAAATGTAAACTCTTATGTTGTATTAAAGAAACAAATTCATATGTGAACAATTGAATCAAAGTAGCACTTTCAACAAAGGCCTTGTGCTGTTTTTTTTCTATTATGTAGGAAAAAAGTTCCAGGGAAACAAGCAACTTGATTTTATAGCTTTCCAGTTTTTCACAGTGTTAAATAATTTAGAATATTATTGCAATACTTGGGATTTCAGTAGATGGCAACAGTTTAGGAGACTAGTGCGTATGTAGAACTACTGGTCTTCAGTACTTTGACTAACTCAGCAACCTAACCCTTGAAGGCATAGGTTACGGAAGGGAAAGGAAGTGGAAAACCTCTCCAAACCCTTGCGCTGTTTTAAACTATTCCTTTTAAGTACATTGCTACAGCGACCTATATTTAGGTGTCATTTAAAAATTTCACCTTTCAAATTCACTACAATCAACAGTTAAGTCATAATATTTCAAAAGCCTTGCAATACTAAATAACTCTGAAAGCTTTCACCTTAAGAGCTTTAAGTTACAGATACAAATCTCAAAAGGCAAAAGAAAACCAATTCTTTGAAGATCTTTTCTTACTAGCTTCTTCCTGTTTCTGGCCCACTTTCATAATCTCACTCATTTTACTGCAGACTCCTTTATTTTCACAGGCAGGGTTAAGTTGCAAAATACAACAGATACACAAACACATTTATGAACAACAGCTTATAGAGGTCCAAGTTCCAAGTTTTTTCCAAAGCCATGTTTTTCATACTCTTTTTTTACTATGAATTTTTTTTTTAAAAAACTGATCAAATTATGCTAAAAATAGCGGCGTTTTTCCTTCTTAAAAAAAACCCCAAACACCCCGGATTACTGCTGGTCTGATAATGTGCGCGTAGAGTATGTCATTCACTGTTCGCTGTTTTCACATTCCACAAATTTCATTTATCTAATCACATAGCTAATAGTTCACAGAAATACTATAGCCTGAAACTTGCTGATCCAAAACACAAGCTGAAAACTTATGACAGCAACTAGTCAAAAGTTTTTCAACCAAATGTTTTTCAGGGATGATCTGTCAAACCCATGGTTTAAGCAGAAAAATATATATATACACACACATGCTGACAAAGACAGAATTTTTGCTCAAAATGAGAATACCAGACTCATCCAAGAGTACCCAGTAGTCTATGAACCGATGAAATGCGTTTTTCCACTTTTGACTCTCCATATTAGAAGTATGTATAAGTGTGCATATTTTATTTAACAAAAAAAAAAATCCATTCACTCCTGTGAACAAGCAAAATCTTTGGATATGCCAAAGAACAGGG
Organism: Vanellus vanellus; assembly: GCF_965231255.1. Classification (NCBI taxonomy): domain Eukaryota; kingdom Metazoa; phylum Chordata; class Aves; order Charadriiformes; family Charadriidae; genus Vanellus; species Vanellus vanellus. The sequence goes on along the minus strand of NC_138916.1, from coordinate 10,788,818 downwards.
ATTTAAAGTTTATTACTGCATTCCCCAGATCAAGACCATAGCTGACCGACACTAAAATAATTCACCTTACAGCCCAATGAATATTTCATTGCTATATGCAAAGTGGGCCAGCATTAACAGAGGAAAGCTGGAATCCCAAAATTGTTACTAAACCAGTAGTTAGACCCTGGGCTGCACTGCAAAGAATAAATATACAAGTCCATTCTCCAGCATCAAAGCAGGCAGAACTACGAATATCAGCTGAACACACATTAACCAAATGTGCTGGTCAGTGGATAATCTGTTCAGAGATCCTTTCTCCTGATTTTAATTTAAAAGTTTAAAAGTCTTTGGAGTTTGTACCAGCATGCTAATAGAAAGTAAACTTGCACAGGATGGAGAAACACTCATGGCTCTGCTGACAGATAAGCTATGGAAAGGAGATTGTAATACATTTTCTCTCTCATACTAGTAACTCAATTAGTAAGAGTTGTTTGTATGGCAGTAAGACTTAGAAGACCAGAACCCTTACAAGCTGTGAAAGCTGTCCTACTAACTCCTTCTGCAGATGCTGTAGCAAATTAGAATTCTATACGTAGTATTTTCCCTTAAGCATGCTCTAGTGTTAGCTAAACCAACTGCCCGAGGGAGTGGGGCTACATACTGTACTTTTCAAAGGCAAACCAAACAAAATAGCATTTGCTTGGTTTTTTTTCAAACTTTTAATTAGGCTAAAGTACATTATTTAAACAGCTCATCATAACAAAGAAAGCTCATTCCAACACGGAATAAAGAGTACATGATGAATAAGGACAAATTATATAAAAAGATTTAATGAATCAATGAATACAGGTTAGGATAGTTCATTCAGACCCCAATTATTTGCAAGAGGAAGAGGTGAAACGAAGGCTGAATCCTAAGAACATGGCAAACAGGCCAAGTCCTATTCATGCTATGCTTACAACCAGGGAGGGGGGAGGAAGGAAAAAGGAAAGGGAACTTCACAGGAAACGGGCTTTTTCCCTTGGTGGAGAGAGGGAGATTACTTTGCATACACATAACTGTTTTTGAGGCAACACAGAAAGCATAGATCCATTCAGATAGCAATTTCCCATAGGAGAACTATGCCTTTAATACTCAGGCACAGACACTAATGTTATCACATGAAAGTACATCATGTATGGAATCAGTGTTTGAGGTTTGGGGTTTTTTTTTGTTTGTTTTTTGTTTGGTTGGTTTTTTGTTGTTGTTGTATTTTTTGTTTGTTTGTTTTGTTGTTTTACAAAATGAAGTGTCCGAAACATGAAATTCTTCCCTGTGACTCTAATCCACTTCTTCCAGTAATGCTGACACAGTAATATTATCTCACTGGTTCTACTCACATGACTTCGACTCTATGTGAAAATGATGGTTCTTGACTGCAGTGGGACATCATTTGCAGTTTTACAGAGGTTAGAAAACAGTACAAAATACGTATCTCAGCTGTTCTTGTCTTTATTTATTGGGGGGAAAAAGGGAATTATGACTGACATGTCTAAAGTTCTGAAACAGTTCTGGGAAGGTAGGGGAAAAGAAACTCTGTGCTATCATAGGACAGAACCATGACAGGAAAAAAAAAAAAAAACAAAAAAAAACAAAACAATTTCCTGTCACCAGCAGTAACAAGGAAAATGTCCAGGTGACTAAAACCCGAGGTCTGTGTTGATAAAAACGCAGCAAATACAGTCTAGTTCTGACCAAGTTCCTTAAGAAAGAACACTTTATTCTTCAGTAAGACAGAAGAATGGCTACTTTTCTATTTTCTGAACGTGTAAGAGATGAAGAACAAAGAAGAAAGAAGGTACAGCCTTGGTAAGAGTATGCAAGCACAGCCAGGAAAAGGAATTGTGTGCTGTCTGTATAGACTGAGAGCACTTGCAGTTGCTATTTAGGAACTCAAAAGGAAAATAGGGAGCTCAAAAAAAACCAACACCACCAAACAACAACAAAAAACCACCCCGAACGGCAAAACCAACAACACCCCTCTACTCTCCCCAAAACAATCCAAGGACAGAATTGAATAAATACAATTCAAGTGCTTTTATCCAGATGAGGCCATTGGGAGGCAATAGTGCGTATCAGAGCGTCACAAATGGCACCAAACTAAAACTTAGCTAGAAGACAGCTATAAATAGGTATACTATTCAGTTCTGGAAAGAGAGGTAATCCGAACCAAACCACACCAAAATCCCAAATGAAACATTTCAGAGACATTTCAGTTGTTAGAAGAGGCCCAGCTAAGAAGCGAAGTTACTGAACAAAATTGGTTCTGTTTTACCTCAAACCAGGACATTAAAATTCATAACTTTTTTTGCAACCAAAATATATGGCAATTTTTTTTTTCCTCTGTTTTATTAAAAAAAAAATATCCCTATTTCTACAAGCAATGCTAGCTTTTATGGCTTTACATGTCCTGGAGAAAACTTTAAAATATATAGTACAATTTTCACCAAAGTAAAATTCGTGCATTTCTTGCACAGGAAGGAAACCATGTTCAAGCTGGAATCATGGAAACAACCTTTCATATAAGAGCTTGTGTTGAATATGGACCAGTAGGCAATATGATTAGCGGTAAAAGCAACAGAAATGTGCGTTTGTCCTGTGGGATGGTGCATATCTCTTGAGATATTCTGAATGCCTAGAGCTTTGTGGAAGATGAACAGATATTTGCCGCATCAGGATCAATAATTTTTGTCCCCCTTCTTGCCTCTGGGCCATAGCATCACCAACACTGAAGTTAATTGTCCCTAAAATGCTAAATACAGACCAACCTAGGCTTGCTGAACAACAAAAGCATGTGGACAATATACATTGCCCGATTAGTATGCTCTATTTGGCTTGGTCAAATAATGTCGAGCATGCTATTTTTCCTTTAATGCTGAAAAAGCATTTAGTCAATAAATTTGTTTTGAGTAAGATTTTAATGTTATTTGGAATGTTTCTCACAACATGAGGGCTGATGAGGCATTCATTCCCAGTAGCTGCTGTTATTACTGGGGGGGCTGTATTTTAGACAGTGTAACTAGGACAGACTGTTCTTGTCTCTCATGTTTTATTTATCTGTGAAGCCAAGGGTTTCATGGTAAAAGAAGTATATAGCTTACAGAGAGTGCAAGTTAAAACAGCACAAATGTGCTAATGCACGTCTCAAAACGTGCCGGAAGAGACCTCATTGTTATACTTAGTTTAAACTGCAAGGAAGAGAGCAATCTCTGGAAAAAGATGGTGTGAAGCTGGATAATTCAAGTTCTTGTTCTGTTGAAAAAAATTTCTTGCATCAGTTTTCTCATCTGCTAAATAGAAAAAAATATAATTAACTTTATCCTGATTCTCCTTTTGTTCAAAGGACAGCCTATAAAAAAGCTCAAGAGCAAGAATGTAAACTTTATTGCAAAAGTCCCTATTTAAGAGGTTTTTTTTCATATTTTTCACTTTTTAAACCACTATAAAGGAAGAAAAGACTCATAATGAAAAGGTTCTTACCTTTCAATTTCACCTGTAACTGCTGAAGGTATGTTAATTATCCTGTTGATTAAAGCTATTCTGCTAAATAAGAAGAACACTGTTTCCCATCCCTTTGTTCCATAAAGGTTATTCTCAGGTCCATTCATCTTTCCAATTTGTCCTTCAGTCGCAGCAAGGTACTTGTTTGATAAATCAAGGACTCTTTTTGAAAATAAGTTGATTACTGCACGTTCTTCTAGCACACCACAATCAGTACATTTCCATCCCGGCAACATTAGTGATAGGTGGTTTTCATCTGACACAAGTCCAAAAGAAACAGGACGCTGAAGCCTCAAGATATCTAAGTGTCTAACACAAAGATTGTCTATTTCTTTATCTACGCCCCATGGTAAGAGACATGACAAAAGCAGCTTAGCTGTATCAGTGGTGATGTTCACATCAACGTTTCCTGATGACTGCATTCTAATCTTTCTTGAACTCTTCATTTTTTTCTGTCTTTTCATGCCACCGCTTTCTTCCAAAGGCCGAGCTGTGTTGTTATCCCTGCAGGCCTGGTTTGAACAAACAGTATCTACTTGCGCATCCACTGGAGATACGGAGGCAGCAGTTTTATTTCTTTTTAATGTCAGTGGCCTTTTCTCAGTAGTACTTTTGGCTCTTTCTAGACTGTCACAGGTGTGAAATGAATTTGACGACTTTAATCCACTGAGTTGAGATGACAGCAGAAGTTCCTCAATTTTTTCCAGATCAAATAAGAGAATATGAAAGTTTGCATTGTTCCATTTTGTTTTAACTGGTAAAACAGTAAAGGGCTGTTGGGTGCAGCTGGTATCAGTTAACTGAAAGAAAAATATTAAGCGTTCAAACACAAATCCATAGTATTTCGTAACTTTCAAGATATCAGCATAGAACTGCATATGGAACAGACCAGATCTATTACCTCCATTAAGTTCAACTTCATTATATTTATTCACTTGTTATTAAGGAAAAAGGATTTTCTTCTAAATAGCTTAAGATATACATGTAAATACTACAATACAGGCTCCCTAACATCTTAAATTATACAGCCATGCTGTAGACTGATCTTTGCCAAAACTCTAGGCTGGTATTTCTTCTGCTAGGTCTCATTTCTAGCTGACAGGCTTTTAGGAAAGTTTTAAAGATTACAGGTTTTTTTGTTTGTTTGTTTGTTTTTCCCCAAAAATAAAGCTAGTGAAACAAATCCTAAAATGCTGCAAAATTCTTGCAGACCTTGAGAATCTGTATGCCTTGTAGCAATATAATACTTAATTCTGAGTTGTCACACGTACTTTATCAGCAACAATAAAGAACTTAATGTAATTAGATCTCCAGTTACAGAATTAATTACCTTAGATGAAAATAATTGAGGAAAAAAAAGGCTATAGAGCCCACAGAGTTCACAAGGTTTGTGAATATCTGACTTCACCTTGTGCCACCCTATTTCCAACCTGGATCTTTCTAAAATTCCCTATACTTTTTCACCAACTTTAAAGGCCATTTACGGCAATGGATTTGCACAGCATCATTTCAGTTCCACATACTAATGTGATAATTCTGCTGGTGTAAACATACATACATCTGATTACTGCTATTAATAACTACCCAAAGAAAACGGTTTATGAATCCTCCTCAAATCTTAATTTCTGTCAGATTTTAGAATAGCTACAGTTACTCAGAGCTTTAGACTGACCTATTAAACTATAGTAACAGTAACCTAATGATGACAAACTGTAATACAGTGTCAGCTGAACAACATGAGGAAATGTTCAAAATTTTCTTCCAAAATTTTTTTAAACTGTTTTATTCTTGCAGTTTCATTATTTAAATGATAAATCATCGTTAAGAACAAAAGTTCACATCTTTTAGAATTAGAATTGATTTTTCTTTTGCCAACGTTCTTGGCATAGGGTAGTGACAAAGTCTTGAGGAAGGGATGTCTACTAAAAACCAACTCCTTATACAGATATCACAGAAGATCTTACCCACACAAATGCCTGTCAAAACCAATCTGTCCTGGACATTAGAATCTTAGACAGAATTTAGTCTAAGCATACAGAAAGAATACAATATTTGAGAAGATAAACAAAGATAAGAAAATCGTCTCTATTAGGACATAAACTCTATAGATTTGATACTTTCTAAGTAAAACCTGTGGAAAGAAGGAAGGAGCAAGAGTAAATACAAGAATGAAGAAAAAAAAAAAAAATCACAGAATCACAGACTGGTCAGGGTTGGAAGGGACCTCTGGAGATCTAGTCCAACCCCCCTGCCAGAGCAGGGTCACCTACAGCAGGTTGGACAGGACGGCGTCCAGGCGGGTTTTGAATGTCTCCAGAATGGGAGACTCCACAACCTCTCTGGGCAGCCTGTGCCAGTGCGCTGCCACCCTCAAAGTAAAGAAGTTCCTACTAATGTTGAGATGGAACTTCCTGTGTCCCAGTTTGTGCCCGTTACCTCTTGTCTTATCACTGGGTACCACTGAAAAAAGACTGGTCCCATCCCCCTGGCGCCCTCCCTTTAAGTATTTGTAAGCACTAATAAGATCCACCCTCAATCTTCTTTTCTCTAGACTAAAAAGACTAAAAAGGCCCAAGTCCCTCAGCCTTTCCTCATAGGACAGATGTTCTAATCCCCTAATCATCTCTGTAGCCCTTTGGTGGACCCTCTCCAGCAGATCCCCGTCTTTCTTGAACTGCGGAGCCCAGAACTGGACACAGTACTCCAGATGTGGCCTCACCAGGGCAGAGTAGAGGGGGAGGATGACCTCCTCGACCTGCTGGCCACACTCTTCTTGATGCACCCGCGGACGCCATTCACCTTCTTGGCCACCGCAGCACATTGCTGGCCACGGTCATCCTGTTGCCCACCAGGACTCCCAGGTCCCTTTCCACAGAGCTGCTCTCCAGGAGGTCAGCCCCCAACCTGTACTGATGCATGGGGTTATTCCTCCCCAGGAAAATCATATAAAGCCATGTGAATGGAGAATACATGTAGGCAGGAATAAGATCCTAAGGATGAATAAGTCAAGAGGGGGAATTCCAAAATCTGTCCTGTACCCCTGGGGATATTTCTATACACAGAAAACATTCCATACTTGCTTTTTCCCCACTCCCCGTTTCCCATGAGTACTTCAGGAGAGATGCTCTGCCTTGGCCTTCTGTGCCAGCTGATTTCCGAGAGTCTTTAAGGAGAGGAAACAGCAAGTTACCTCAGATCCCGTATTTCAATCAAGATCCACACACAAGAGTGGATCTCCTGCCTTTCACATCTGCAAGTTCAGAAGCAAAACATTTCACATTCATTCTGCCCTTTTCCCCGTGCAACTTTCTGCGCCTCTGTATTCCTAGCATGACAGAATTTTTATGATAGAGCTTCCGCAGGCTTTGGAAAGCGGAAAAACTTAATGGGGAATGGGAGGGGGGCACGATAAAACACAGGCCTTTTTTGCTGCTTCTTTATTCCTTTTTTTATTATAAAAGGACTGAACCTATGTACCACCCAATGAAGAGTCCGTGATAATACTACTACCAGTGATAGTTAATAAGAAAAATTCAAATTTGAAAATGATGATTTTAATGTTCCAAAAGAACTTGTTTTCCTCCTAAATTTTAGGTTTTAGGTGCATTTTAAAACATAAAATAAAGTCTGAAGCAATAATTCCTTTCAGGCAAAAAAATGAAATATTTTGTAAATATTGACTCTGGGCACTATTAATTTTTCAAAAGATTTTTTTCTTCCACAGGAAATGCAATATTACAGAGAATCACAGAACTTGCAGAAATGTTTGCTGGAAGGAACGTCTGTAGGTCATCTCATCAAGTCTCCTGCTCTACAGACTTTCGTGTGATTGTTATTTTTATGAAACTGCTGGTATTTCAGAATTCATCTTCTGAGGGAAAAAACCCTGATAAATAGCCAGTTGTAATTTGGAACAAAAATCCCATTGCTTCAGCATGCAACTAAAAAACTTATCAGAAACTGAACTAAATGACAGAGTTGAATCTTTAAGAATATTCCAATAAGTTTCCATTATAAAGACAAAGTTCTAAATTTTTGGCTGAGAGAGACACTCTGGATAAGTTTGCAGGAGAGCAACTACTTTCTTTCACAGGAATCATCATGCTGCACTGCCAAGCGGCATTCCATGAAGGTACTGGGAGGATCATCCAATGGTAAAGTTAAGTTATGAGATTGTGACACAACGTCTTATATATCAGAATCCTGCTGTATCTATTAAAGAGGTATCTTTTACCTTCAGGGGAACAGCAGACATGAGGGAGTATAAATTCCTTGTTGATGCTTTCACCCTTTTCTTTAAGCGCTTATGACTTGTATGTTGTTATTGTCCCGCACAACCTATGCTTTCAGCACTGTGTTCAGTCTAGCTATTTCACCTTTATAAGCAAGCACGTAGGGGCAGAAAGACAGCATCAAGGAGCAACTTCTCAGCCCACTGATACTTTTGCAAACAATCATGCCAGCTTCCGTGCCACAAGTGATACAGATTTTTCTAGATGACTGTTTTAATTTTCTTATGATTTTCTTATAATTAGAAATATCCCACTAATGCAAAGAACTATTTCTGTTGAAAAGAGCTGAATCTTAAAAGAAAACATCAAGGGTTAGTAAACAGGGCAATAGCTGGCTTTAACTCAAATGCAATGTTGATTAATTCACCTTTTTCGAGACCACTCCTTACCTAACTCCTTTTACATTACAAACTGATTTTATATGAGTAGCTATTTTTAAACCGTTAATATTGTAGTTATGAATAACACAAGGAAAAAACCTGTCTCACTATAATCTTTAAGTTATTTAACTATTTAGTTGTGGGTAGTAATATAATTTGGCTTTCTGCTATTTATAGAATGATGTTCCCACCAGATGAGGATGCACTCTAAATACATAATCTTATTTCAAGATCTCCATAGGGAGTCATAAGATATTATAACTGCTTGTTCAGGTTTTCTTTTTATCCCTTTCCTTTTTCCTTTTTTAAAAAAAATAATACATTGTAGTTGAGCACTAGGATTATTTTAATCTTTAATTATGCTGTTTCCTAATACATAAGGAGAACCCTATGGAATGCAAACACTGGAATTCACAAGCTAGCTTTGACATTAATAGAAGCTATTATTATTTGGCCTATCATTTTCATTTTCTCTGTTGTATCTATTTATATTTGTCTGATCAACGTTTAGGAACCTTTAGCAAAATCACCATCCAAACACAGGAAAATACTGTGATAATGTCAATCTGTTGAGGCATCTGGTGATGCTACTGTGCGTGAAGTCACAATAAATGTTTATTGGCAATATGAAAGCTTATTGACATTGATCCTAAAAGCATCTACCAAGTTATCTTAGCTCTCTGCCACAGGCATTTCATTCCAACAAAAGAAGGTGGACATCTAAAGCTTTAGACATAAAACACTATTTAGGAAATATGGACAAGATATTCTCTGTAACAGAAGATGACAGAAAATGGAAGGAAACCCATAAAACTAACTATGAACTAGAGAGCTGGGAATAGCATTTGATGACGTATATCGAAAAAGAGATTAAAAGATATTTACATTCCGTACTTTGCCTTTCCTGAAGTTCCGGAAGTATTTAACAAAAATAAATCCTACTACATTCATATAAGTATCACCATTATCTTAAATTTTTTTTTTTTCAAATGTACATATGAAGATTTTAGTAACTCAGTGTCAAAAAGTAGGCTAATAACAATTGCAGTGATAAAGCATGACTTCATCTCTGAACCACAAAGTCCAACTTCGGTGCCTCCCTGTTGTCAACACACAGGCTTCAGCAATGGAAAGTCCCTTTTTCCTTTTTTTCAGACAATTTTTGCTTAACTTGGACTCAGTTTTCATGGGATCATCTTTCAAACCCAAACTGCTTAAATGGACAGTACTGTATATATCCAAATATCAAGCCAGTCAAGCCTTACTACTCTCCCAGTGCATTTCAAATGATCACATGAAAATAGAATTAATTCAGTAATACAGAGGCTTCCTTCAATTCTGCAAGTTAAATGACCACACTATGATGTACTGAACACAACCTACAGATTTTGATAATCATAATTTTGAAAGATAGTGCAGAGGCATCTTTCTAGTTTACCACTGCTAGTTTTAAATGTCATTTTTCACATGGCCAACTTTCCAATTCCGTATTTACAGGTGTCCCCTGACAAACAATGTTCCACCTACTTTTATTATTTATCTGAAAAACTGAGATTTTTTTTAATTATTTATTTTAAAAATCTTCTGGAAGCTATTACAGAGAGGAAAAACTGTATGACTTTTCACAGCTTCAGTAATTTTATCCAGATTTTGAAAGCTGATTTTTGTCTTTGTTGCTGTCCAAGTGTATGAATTTAAAATAACTATAAATGTTAAGGTCCCCTGCTGTAGTTCAGTTGTGAAAATTAGCAGAATGTGCTACCTGTTTTTTTTGTACATCACTAGCAGTAAGTCTAACAAGGAGTTACTCCAAAGGAGGTTTATGTTAGTCATGAAAGAAAACTTTAGTAATGAGAAAAGTCATGTTTTCATAAAGTGTAAAAATTGCCATGCTCGGGGCTAAAACCAGGGTTTTATTGTCGTGATACAGCCTACCACTTACTTTTGTTGGAAACTGAGAAGCAGGAGGCACTTCAATTTTATTTTGTGTATGTATGCATGCATTAACTCAAAATCAATCTAATAGCACCATCAGCCATTTCAGTTAAAATACTGGCTAGGCCCTAACAAAAACTGATGAATAAGTATCTCGTGAAGCTTCTCTAATTAACTATCAGATCTTAATTTAAACATTTCCAAATCCTAAAGTAAAATAGCCTACTTTTTTTTTTTAAATTAATAAAACACTGTTTGAAGCTGAACAGTTCAGTAATGAGGCTAGAACTCCTTTGTTCAAAATAAAGCCATTTGTGTGCTGATAACATTCCTGCTTACCAACTGGAACTTGGAACATTTTTACTGCTTGGAAAAATCTGCATTGCTTCATAAGGCTCCCTGAGGCTTTCACCTGTAAGCTTTAAAGCAGCAAGAAATCTGGCTACTGACCAAAATTATATCCTGATACTCATGAACCTCTTACACATCATCTGACTGAACCACAGCAGAGCAAGCTTTCTACGTCCGGGAGAGAGTAGGATTCAGGGAGGCTTTGAAATGACAAGCTATATTCCATGCATGGCAGCTATCACCTCTGTAACAGCTCCCTAGTTTGCCGCTGAAGACGTTTTTGACCCAGGACAAGACAACAGCTGGGGCAACAAACTTTGCAGACTCACTTTAATTGATTTCTTCTGGCATGGAATCCATTCCCGCTCCACAAGTTACAAGCCTGTTCTTCTGCCTCTTTTCTTCTCCCCTTACACACCTTTACCAGACCACCTTAGCACCCAAGGAAAAATTCACCCTTGTCTATGGGAAGAGGGAGGCAGGGGGCTATCCTTACTGTGGCCCCCAAATACATCAATACACGCCATTATCTTTAACAGGTTTAAGAGAGACATACCGCATAAAAATTTCATGGGAAGTACAATTCAAGTGTTATTTTACCTCATCGCCTTCTCATCTCCTAAAGGCCTTTTTCCACTGGGATCCAACTTCTTCTAGGAACACTATTCCACTTAAAATACACACTTCCATTAGCTGGTAGGGATTCCCATACTTTTTCAACTGCTCATATAGATATGTACTTTTTCCACACATCAGCTTTCTTTGCCAGACACATTCTATTGTGGGTTTTGAGCTAAAAACAGATTTGGCAAGAATGGTCTTGACGTTCACTTTACATAAAGGAAGTAAAGTGGGAAAATCACATGGTAGATTTTTAGAAGGCAAACCAGACTCAAAATATACTTAGCTGTCACTTTGATACCACTGAAAAGAAATTGCTCAGTTTTCACAGCGTGGGCAGTAACTTCTACATAAAACAAGTCCTGAAGTATTAAATGTGACTTTTTCTTACAGGCTTTTGACCTTCTTTATCCATTGTGCTCTCACTTTATCCCAAAAACGAGAGGATACAAGTAACAGAAAATTGCCCTCAAAGTTTCCAGTGCTTGCAGAATGAATCATGCTGTATAAAGCATAAATGTGAGTTATTCTGCTGATTCTAACCCCTTTTTTAAATTATGTAATGTTCAAGTGGTTTAATTGTGTTCCTTTGAGCTTTCTCTTGTGAGAGAATATATTTTGATCCAGCAACATTTAACAAGCCAGAAAAAAGATCAGTCCACTCCTTTACCCGCTACTTGCTGCCCGCAAAGGCTCAAGAAAATATCAGACAGAAATTGACCAACTTAGTTTTAGGTGAAAATTTAGTTAGATTGGGGAGGAGGGTAAGTGTTATTGATATATTGTCAAAGGAGACTAGAAGATTCTTTCATTAACACAAGCTGCACTGCTCCTGATTTTTTTTGGTGTGGGGGATTTTCTCTCTTATTTGTCTGATATTCTTTAAGAGATTTATACTTTTCTATTTTGACAGGCTACAGGCTCTTAATACAAGCCCAACACAACAGTGCATGAAGTAAATGATAAAAGTCTGTCATATAAGCAAGACTTCCTCTTAGTTCATTATTAAATATACTTACTGCAAAGAAATCTGCTAATTTAATCAGGAAAATACCACCATCCTACTGTCTGCTCATGTGTATTCAACGAAGACATCCTATGAACAAAGTACATGTACTTCACCCTTTCAAACAAGTATTTTTAAGCAAAACCCAATATGGAATCATTAAAACCGCTGCATCTTACAGTCTTTAAGAAGTTTCTTGATATGATAATTTCTGAAATATCACAATGAAGTTTGAGAATACAATACCAATATGTTTGTTTCAATGAAATTAACACTTTTTTGTCATCTGTCTTTGCTGCTATCTGACCTTTAATTACACTACAAAGACAATAGAAACTTTAAAGAGCATTTACATGTTTGAACCCCTTACTGTTCATTACCTCCGTGGCAATCAATGACATTGACAACAAATAGGATTATATGTTTAAAAATTAAATGTGAAGAATGGCAGTTACAGAAATTAAAGAGGAGAGTGGGGCAGTAGAATCTGCCAACCAAAATGTATTGAGGGCTAAGAATTTTTTGTGTCTTCATCATGCCAGTCACTGGGATGTCAATAGAAGTTCACAGCTCCTAACTTTTCTCAGAACTAAATCTCATCATTGGTCTGGCTCTAGGCTCACAAAAAACCAAGCACGTCACACAGCTGCTTGTAAAAGTTATTCAGCTATTCCTACCCTGCCTTACCTTTGTACTTCAGGGAGCTGGAAGAACTGTTTTAGCTGAAGCATGGCTACCACACCTACAGGTCTTAAACATTAACTTACATTGCCAATCACAACTCTAGTCTATTCTCGATGCTTTATCCTTGATGGTAGGAAGCAGTAAGTCTGTTTGGTATTGTTTGGTTAGGGTTTGCATTTTTATTTGTTTGGGGGTGGTTGTTTGTTTGTTTGTTTTTAAATACAGAATAGCTCATTAAATGCCTTTACCTGCATAGACATTTTTCTCTTTAATGTTTTCAAAGAAAATAGTAGCATTACATATATTACACATAAGAGAAAAAAAAATATGTTTTGGGGATGTCTGCAGGTGCTGTCTCATGCATAGTTTTGCAAAATAGGAAACCTGTAATTGTCTCATGGAATTGTCTCAGAAAAAAAAGAAATAGATAAACACTGCACAAAATGGCTGGCACAGTGTAAATTAAAGCATTAAATTCATTTCTAAATCCTCTGAGCCCTCAGTTGCTAGAGATGGTAGTCAATAGTAGTAAAAAAAATTGCCTCCTTGAAATGTGCTTGGTAGACAGCAGCTTGATGATTGGCAGCACAAATAGAAGACAAACGAGAAAGCCTTCAATCTGCAGCTGATGCACAGGAAGAACATGGGGAGCTGAGTTTACAATAGAGAAAACATTACCAAGCTAATGGCACAGGCAATCATTTGACCACCATGCATCTCTGATAGCAGCAGGGCATCCATTTTCAGTTAAGTGTTAGAGTACCTTTTTGCTTTCTCTGACCACTGCAGGGGTAAAACAACCTAGTGCGTGAAACCCACTGACTGGTAATAAATTACTATATTGGATACTTTTTGTTTTCTTTCAGCAATGACTTTACTGTGTATTCCTGCTATCATTACCAATTAAAGTGGAGATCGCGTTAGCAAGCTATATCTAACTGTATATCAGTCCCTATGCTCCAATTGCTTTGGCAAGTATCACAGGGTCAAGAGGCTCCTTTGACCTTTATCAGTTAAGTCTCTCTGACCACTCACTATTTGAAGCAATCTCAGCTGAACAGATGGACACTTTTGCAGACTCTATAAAGCTTAGAATATAAAGATAAATGAAATTGTGTTTGGGGTTCAAACTGGTTTATGAGCATAAAATATTGTTAGCAAGTTCCACAAAAATCTCAGATTCCGAATAGCACATCTTAAAGCTACACCATGAACACACCACCTCTTTATCTACTAAGAAATTGTATTTTTTTTTGTTGGAGCATCTACTGGAGCATCTACAGATAAAACTAAAAACTTGACATAACTTACACGACCAGTTAGCACAAAATCACTTGTGAATTTAGAAAGCCTGATTACTTTAATCATTAAATGGCAAGCAAGAAGAAAATTTAATATAGCCTTTTACCATGACAGTCAGAGCAGTGTACAGCACATGATCAAACAGATCATTCAGTGGAACAATACTAACACAGTTGGATACTACTGAGCATTCAGAGAAGGCTTGGACCTTCGTTCCAAATTTCCCTGTCTTAAGTTTCTTAAAAGGCCTTACTCTTTAAATTACTGCACCAAAATTTTAGTCAAACAATACATAAGAGAAAGTTTCAAATTCCCTAGTTGATACTAGGAAAGAATTTTTACATTTATATCTAATTATTACCAAAGAAATGGTAATAATTAGATATAAATGTGGTCTTGCAATCATACTTATGTATTTGTAACTGAAAAATAATCTATTGTTCAACAATAACATTGAATGGTCTTTGAGCTAAATCACATCAGCAAACCTGTCTTGTAAAGTTCATAACCTTAAGTAATAAATGTTATACAGGCTTAACTAGATTTAGTGTTGAAAATGTCTTAAATTGGATAAAACCATGGGATATTATTTTCTTTTTCTTCTTTTTTTAAGCCTGGCTTGGTTTTCAGAGGAATAAATTCCTGAGAGGTAAAATTCTGATCTGCATCTTTCTGCAGGAAGCCAGGGATGTTTCCTAGGAATACTTCCCCAAAACATTTTAGTCCTTCATTCTATCATCACCCCAATTCAACCAACAATTCAAAACAGTCTTACTAATAATGAACCTACTGTCATTTGCAAATACTCAGCTGAAAGGATGAACAATCCAGGATATGTGCAAAGATGCATTTAGTTAAAAATAGTTACAAACAACAGGTATATGATTGAGATAGCTCTTAAACATACACCACCTCTAGAAGAGCCTGCATAGCAAGAAAGAATGCAAATTATCAGCTACACTTTCATCTCCACATAAAGATCATGTGCATCTTCTAATCCAATATAACTCCTATCGGCAATCCACACATGCACACTCCTACGTCTAATCCTGCCCACCTCCTGGAGCTTTGAATTTAGGGAGCATGCGAACAGTGTATGTCACCAAAAGTATCCATAGCCTCCCCAAGTGGGCAGACAGGTCAGGTCAGGCCTACCCTCTCCAGAGCAATGCTGGCCTTATGCATAGGGTGAGGATCATCCAGAGTAAAGGTGTCACTATACCAAAGTCATTCATATTCCTTACCTTCAGACACTTCACTTTGTCATAGGCAGAGGATGCTCTTGAGGGGGGCATTCAGAACTTTTTTCTTATTTATTTACCCTTTTTAAACCTCAGTACTCACATATAAATAACAAAGTGTAAAAACCCTGGAGTCAATAGTGGTGCCCCAGTATGCTTTCACATGCAATCTATGCTTGACCTGAGGCTTCATCATTTGGACTATGCAGTACCAAACAAAGGTGTCAGTTCCTGACGAATTTTCCCATACAAACTAGTTTAAAGAAACTATTTTGAACTTGCCTGACGTTACTTTTGTTACTATTATTCATTACATCAACCCTGGTCATACTACTGAGGATCCTCCCAAGAATCCATCTCCCACTCAGAAAACGATGTAATATTTTTTTCAGTTTACATTACCAATGTTCGTCTATCTGTTTAACTGCAACACAAGCAGAGTCAACCTCTTTCCTTCCAACACTATAATCTTTTTTTTTTTTTTAATCCCAGTGGAGAATGCTACAATCCTCGCAGCACTTTGAACAGTAATTGTGGCATCACTCCTGGTGAGTCTGTGCCACAATGTAAGTAATTAAGCCAAGGAGTCTTCAAGCTCAAGCTGTGTGATGAATAAAGCAACTGGATAAACCTCCCTTTTTATCATGTATGGAAGACCACCATCAGGCAGATTGTTGGCCAGATGGATCAAAATTTTAATTGTTCAGGGAGAATTACTAACACATCTATTGCTCAAATGTAGAGACCTGGTCTGAAAGTGAAATGTTTCTCATATTTTGTTTTCATGTCCACACTGCCTCTCCATCACAAATACTGAACTTAAATTTTGCATTGATTTAATGCAAGTGTACATATAAAAGTGATCCTGGAAACATCATAACATGATGTCAAAGAATAACTGGTAAGTAAAGCTAATACACTGAATGTTCTTCACATTAGTTTTCAACAGCAGGAAACAAGTCTACATTTTGTTTTTCAGCAAGATATTTAAAGAAAGATATATGCTATATAGACAACTTTTAACAGGCAACTTCTGCTTTGCTCTAGAATTCATATCACTACCTGTCTGGACATATGCTATCAGAAAGGCAATTCTAAATACAATACCTTTGACAAAGTCTCTTCTAACATTTTTTTTTTTTAAGAAAAAAAACATAAAAATGAACTGAAGAACTACTCATCTCAAAATAAGATCCGTCTTTGACATGGACAGTGTCTGCACCATGAAAATTTTAGATGGAAGGAAAGGGTAAGGTAATTTTAAATGAAGTCTAATTTATATATTCAATATTCAAATACTCTGTCTATATCTTAATATATTAACTTATCTTGAATATAGAAACAAATTCCCGAACTATATCTTCAGAAATATATCAGGCTTAGCAATGTATGGCAGCCAAAACATTTTCACCCTTACTCAGCAGTCGGGAAGAAAAGACATAACATGGAACATCTCCCACGTTTTCTAGATCATCAACTGGACAAACAATGCTACAGCAATCCACAAAACATGAACTACTGACTCATGGATCTTGGAATTATTATACCGACCAATTTACTGAATGAATGAACATCCAAATATCTGTGAGAATACCGCTGAACACAGAAATACTGCCAACATGACCTTAGAAGGAGGGTAAAAGCATGAGAATATTGCCTTGTTCTAAGAAGGATTGATGTATACAAAAATTAAGTCACCAACCCATGGCTGGCTGCTGACTCCAACTGAAATAACACGTTAGCCCTGGGCTGCTCCAATAGTGCATTTCCTATATTGGATTACAAGAGTCCCACCCATAAAGTTTATCTATGTAAAAAGTACAAGGTAAAAGCCTAAGCAAGTGACTTTCTACTAAAGAACAAAAAAAAAGTGGGATTAAATTCTTAAGTATTAAAATCCTGTCTATCCTAGAAATTTACATCCTTGACAACTCAGGAATAGGCAAGCCAGACCTTTTTTAGTTCCTGTATCATTCTAGGATGTATCAGAAGAGCAGCTAAATTTCTGTACCCATTGATATCATACTGTTCTTTTCCTGAGAGCTGTTCAATCTTACTGAAGGCAGTAGAACTACAAAGGCTTCCAAGAGGGCAATATTTGCAAGCAAATATTCTCAAGCACATCTAGTTGACTGATTCACCCTTTCTCGTAAGTATTGCAAGAACCAAATCTGACCACTGTAACGAATTAAGGTTTGAGTATTAATATGCAGAAAAACATGTCAAGAGAATGGAAATGTAACCACTATTGTTGCTTTGTTTTAAATTGAACCACTGTTTAGCTTTGTTAAAGAGCAGAAATAAAATACTAAGACGAGATTCAGATAGTTATCAGAAGGAAAAGCTAGCAGATAGCAAGCCTTTCTTTTGCAGAGTAAAGTTTGGTATGTTAACTCCTACTTCTATAACTGCACTTAAGGTGTTAACGTATTTCTGAAAAAGCCACCGCTCTTTTTTTTGAATGGGTGTATGAGGCAGAAATCTAGGAAAGCCTCAGAGATCTGAATTCCTGTTGATATTTTTCTTTGCTAAAAAATACTAATTAAACTATAAGAGGCCAGAAATTTAATGTTTAGAATATAAAAGATTATTATCACAAGTATAAAGATTCCACCATCCTCCTGTCATGGATGGTGAAGAATTCTCAAGAACATCACTGTACATTATAAAAATATAAAGGTTAAAACAAAGATGTAATTTATTTTAGAATTGTTAGAATTAGATAGAGCACTTACAAGGAAAATCAATTAGGCTGATCTACAGAAGAAATTGCATCTTAGGGACTAGAAAGCAGTAAAAGTAAAATGTAGGATAGGAAAATTCAAACTCCACACCCAGAACTAAAAGGAACTATCATAAGTGGAGAATAAGGTATCATGAACAGTGCTTCAGCAGGATAGAAACTGCATGTTTTTATCCATAAAGGTATGTCTCTAAAAACAAAACTACAAGCTTTACTACAGTTTCCAAGGGACAGAGAAGGCAACTGCAGCATGACAGCTGAGGTATGGGAGAAGACAAAGAGGAAGACAGCAACAGCTAGGTTAGCTTCAATAAATGGTCCTTCAATGTGAAAAACTTCACAAGGACTATTACTATTGACCTTAGAATTATTTCTAGTAGGACACTGTAGCACCTTCTTTAGCTTTAGTCCAGGGTCCAATTAGTTGTCTAGGCAGGGAAAACAAAAATTAAGTGTCCAAAGCATTTAATAAAATAGTTCAGGCTTATTCTCAGATTTCTGTCAGCCTGTGTTACTTTCTACGCCCATCCGCAAGTATAAAATGTGCTACAACATCACAATGGCATCTTTTTGCTTTCATTTTGCTTTGAGGGAATCAAAGGAGAAAACACTGAAATCAACAAATTCTTGACTTGGTGGACCAGTTCAGAAAACTGCAGTAACTTTCAGCAAAGCTGATATGTGGTCCAAGCTATCAGGATCACGATGCCTTTTAACTGGTATCGATTTAATCTCATAACTCTAATATTATTATTTCATTGTAGTTCTTTTCCTACCTTGGTCCCTTGATAAAATACTTAATTGTGAAATTTCATAGGAAATATAGTACTGCAATGCTTTGCATCCGAGTTACAGGGGGGAAAAATACATAATTACACACCCCCCTTTGTTTCTTCACTCATTTTCCTATTACACCTAATATGTCACTAAATATAGCTTCTGAACACCAGTCTCAGTAAAAAAACCACACAAACAAAAAACCCCAAACACACAGAAATACGCTAGCATCAACAACATAAAGGTTACTAGCTTTAAGAAGTGTTCTACTACTTTCTGTTTTGCTTTGCTCTTAATCCATTTCATACAAATGATCAAGACTTGGAATGCCTCATAATAATACTGTAAATATTACTAAAGGAAAGAAATAAAAATGAATCTATGTCTAACATACCATTGTTTATGGCACCACTCCTGATTTCGTATTTGATAAGTATTATTTAGTATTTGTGCTTGTAACTTACTTCCATTCTTCTATCAATTTCTCCATCAGCAAGATTTAGCTAGTATTGATTTTCCAGGCTTCTAAAAAATTTGATTTGCAAATTGCATCCTTTACTATACTAAAACAAATAAATGTTGTTGTCCTGCAGCCTTCACTTGTCTTTTACTTATTATGTGCAGCAACATAACAAAGTAGGTATTTCTTTTATTTATAATTTCTGTACTTTCTTGTTTCTTGTTTTAAACAAAATACCTCTGTTTCAGAAGCACCTTGCCTTTACATATTTTGTTTAGAGCAGAATGCGCATGCTATTAGTTAAGCGAATAATAAGTTCTTTAGAACATGTCATGTTCTAAAGGCATGTCAATTTAAAATGTTTAAAATGCATTCACAAGTGTTATACTAACTGGTACTTAACTGCTCTGGTCATAATTATTTCTAATAACTGCATAAATCAAAATGAATTTTTACATATCCTTTGTAAACCCTTACTTAGATATTTTGACTCTTTCTTCACCATACATTAATGCTCAAATAACAGTAAGAATAAGCAATTTTTGTCATTAGTTAATTGTCAAGTTAATATATCAAGCAATAAGTATACCTAACATTCCTATAAAAGTTCATATGTAAATACATACTCCTCCCCGCCATCTGTCTTATTTGTCTTATATACACAGTAGAATTTTCCCTTTTGTGGTCTAGCTCTTTAGCAGTCCAAGGTTTCACAATTGTTGTACAAATTCTAGAAGTTGCTCTTCCTCCAACATTTATAACCAGAAGAAGCACTAATTACATTATTGAAATCACTAGAGGTATTCAGTGCATGATAAACACCGATTTATATCCAAAAAATTTAAGCTGAAGAGCTAGGAAACTTTCAAATATGAAAGGTTTCTGTAACACCAGGAAAACAATTCCTAGACATATCCAGCTTTTATGTGCATCAATGAAATCCTCATATGATGCACTGAAGCACTTTTAATTTTTTTTAAACCAGCTTTTCACACAGCTCCAATTTTCAAATATAACTATGACTTAAAGGTATAATGAGAGCTAGTTCCATATATACACCATAAGCACACAATCTAGTATGTAGTCTATTGTAATTAAGACCAGTGATTCAATACCTATTGCTACTGGCCAGGTATCATAGCAACCTTGTGTCACTGACTACTGCTGGAAAACTGTTCAGCACCAGCAAGACTATGCTTCAGGAAAATCTACAATGGCACTACAGATTGTCAACATCTGTGGGGGTTGTTACAGGGAGAATAACAAAGAAATCTGCTTTAAAAAAAAACCATGCTTAGAAAATTGACAGGGATTCTACAGTAGCACTACAAAAAGGAAAAAAACACAGAGAGAAAGAAAAGACCATTTTTTGTCATTAGTTACATAACTTATGCACCCGCATCCTAATATCCATCCATATAAGCTGAGAGCTGAAATAATGCCTCATTACCACATTGTTTATGTATATCCACAAAGTACTGTTTTTTTTAACTAAACACAAGCATCATTCATCGCCAACATTAACGTGAAAATAAAACAAAGCCACTTTAAAAAATAATATTTAAACTTGCACAAATAAACTCTAGATAGTCTTGTATAAATCTGCAAAAAAAAGAAAAAAACAGGTTACTATGAACAAGAACCCAATATTGATTTTTCTGCGGTGCAGTAAAGCATCTCCATTCTATTTGGCTGCTGTCAAAGCCACTCTTTAACAGCTGGAGTCAAATTGCACTATTTACAGCAAGAGCCCTTGTCAAGTGGACCATAAGTATTCTAACAATACACTATTCAAATGGCACTTTGCCACACAAATTGCTGACTTGATGAATACCCTATGTCAATGACTAAGGCCAATATAAAAGTTTCATTTTTATGAGAGGTTTTACATTCACATATTAAGTAAAGCTTTCTTGAGGAACTATTAAGCTGTATATTTTGGGTCTTTTGACATTGAAAATAATTAAAATCTGTTTAAATATATCAAGGGGATTTGACAACATTAATATGGATCTTGTGTTAACTGCATTTGTCACACTCATCTGTTACTGGTACTCCCACTGGCACGTGCAGCACAATAAAAGAATTAAAATGGTCAAAACACCATGAAATCAAAGCATTCTGCTTTTGTATCTGTGATTTACATGATGACAAATGTTTTGAAAGAAAGCCTTTGAACCTGGACTGCTATGTGAGGATATTTTTCTTCCTTATTCTTAGTCTAAAAAGAGACCATTACTTTACAAATGTTATTTTGCCTTAAATATAATATTTGTGATAAAACAATGTAATTGTAAATATTAAGGAAAAATGCTGACTCTTACTTGCGATCTTCATGTGGATCACCTCATTGTACAAAATACAAATCACTCACAAGTGTAATACCAACAGGACTGAATAGCCATCCCTCAGTTTTTCTGTTACATAAATCTTCTGAAATCGGATTCTAAAAAAAGAGACTAAAATTGACCACATTGTTTGGTTTTGCATTTTTTTTTTTAATAGAAATGTTGCTACCAATTTAGTGTGTTGTTAAATTTCTAATACACAATTTGCCAAAGCAACAAATTGATGAAATACCCATTGTACACATGCATACTAAAAATCTTTTGATAATCTTAAAGTTTCATGATAGTTTCGTCTGTGTGGTCATTATATGCTTACTAATATGGTATGAAATATTGAACTCTCTAATACCCACTGAACCCCCACTAATTTCATAGGATCTGAACTTCAGGAGACTACTTCAACTTGCTAAAACACAACAACCCAAAAGAATCAATAGAGCACTTCTTGAAAAACCTTAAAAAAAGTTTCCTGCATAAGAACTAAGAAAAACAGTGGACTTCATAACAAGCCTTCATTTTAGTAATAACAAAAAAGTGTTAGAAAAAAGGCACAGAGCTCCACACTCCTTTTGTGTAGCCCGCAATGGGCTTCTGGAATAGCATTAAAAGAACCTCTGTTGTTATATTCTTCCCAGGTTCAGCTATACCCTATACATTTAGCTTCCAGCATCTCCCACACCAATCTACAGAACCTGCGCTAATTGGGATGGAGGCGGGAAAAAGCACTGGATGTAATGGATGACAGATTTTTGATGAATGAAAAGTGGTTTCCCAAGTACAGAACTTCATTTGTTAGTAAATTAGACTAAAATAACATTAATATAATAGCAAGAAGGTGGTAAAATGAAAAAGATGTATTTTGACAGTCATAGGAAAGTCTAAGAGACACTAACAACATTCTCTCAAAAAGTTTTCATTGGGACAAGAAAATTAAGAAACAAAGTTTAAGCAGAAAAGTGGAATATTTTATTGAGACATCAGCAAAGCCGAGATGTACATCTGATCAAGTGCCATAAATTATTATCACAACTCCACTGCCACCTATTGTGATATTACTTCCAATTTAAGATCATGATAACCCCCAAAGCACGTTAAACTCCACACTTTCAAATTTACTAAAAACCATTTTCCCACATTGCACGAGCAGCACATTTTCTTTCCAGCCACTTTGCTAAATCAATGCAATTTTCAATTTAATAGGCATAACCAAAACTACTATAACTTTTTCTGTTGGTCTTCTTTAAAAAGGGAAGAAGAAACTGTTCCTTTTAATAAACTAACAGTAAGATCAGATTCTGTGTCAATGGCCAACTAGTGCACCATCTGCCCCACAACATGCTCAGCAGGATTATGCTTTAATAAGACTTTTCAGAAAATGGGATCAAAAAGACTTGAGAAATCAGACTAAGGTTAGTAAGAGGTCAAAGATAAATATGAAGAGTTAAACAAAAATCATTACAAACTCAAAGTTATATGTAAATTTCTAGGCACAATAAAGAAAAAGACCTGAAAATAAAATTCAAGAATGAGGACTTGTACTAAGTTGTTCTTTATCAGACAGAATTTTGGAATAGCCAATATTTCATTTACCATAAATAATAAAGCCAGAAAAAGGCCAGAGACCGTTCTGAAGGCTGTTTCCACATGTAAATTGAGGGAAAGCATTTTCATCTTCCCATCCTTGTGGGAAGATATTTTTTATCTATATTCAGGGTTGAGGAATAGCAGATATGACTTCCTTGGTTTATTGCAGAGAATGGAATTCCCCAAACCCATTAATTAGAAAGTGGTAAACACAAATAAACAACACAGAGGCCCTATTCTTAAGGTACACTCATATCGAGAGCTTAATGAATATATTCATTCCTGATGCACAAACAATGTTTTCAGAAAAACGTATGCACTGTGATCTTCCAACCTGAATAAGATAATACTTACCGCATTGAATTTGAGATCATATTGGAGACAGTTTTAATAACTGGTTTTACATTTAGCAGATACAAGCTTTTTAAAGATCTACAAATAACTAATAAAAATATATCTATATCTAGGCCACAAGTAAATAGAATGACTATTGTTATTTTCAACCTTACTTGTCATTATATGGTGTCTCTGTACTCATTTTCTCAGCTTTAACAGCACATTACCACTAGTTTCAGTGTGGTATTTCCTTCTCTTATTTTTTCAAAACAAAAAGAAAGAGCCCATCTTTTCCATCAGTCACAATTATTTGGTTTAACAAATTCTGTAAAAATAATTGTTAGATAAAGCTAAGTACAGTTCTCTTGAAAACTGTGATACCTGTTTGCAGCCCAGTATCTCAAAGGGAACATCGTCATCCTCTTTTTAACGAATAAGATACCAAATTTAATCACACTAATATAAACATAAGGCACTTACATTCTGTTCTGTGATGATGTTAACAGAAAACAAACACCCAATAAAAACTAGCATCGAATGACAACAGGAAATCTGCAGTTTCATAGAAAAGCAATAATGGAAAGGCAAGTAGCACTGTACTATGATGTGCTTTTTCTCGAGACATACACATCCGAACTGGTACTGAGGATACTGCTAATAGTTGCAGTCATAAGCCAGAGGCATAAGGAAACAGGGTCTGTCTACAGGTGCGAAGTGCCTGAGATAAACCCTTCTGCTGTGATCTACTGGTGACCTTGCATAAGGCACTCCCCCCATCTCCCCGACTTGTTCTATGAAATGGGGCTGAAGGCATAAAAACTGAGCCAGTTAGAACATAAAACCAAGCCTCCACGCCACTTATACAGGGCTACACATCAGTGAAGGTGAAAGAGTAAAGAATTTGGATCACAACTCATCGCTCTTGAGAAATACTCCACTCTTCATTCTTACCTTATCTGAAGATTTTTCTGTATGAGCAAGATTGTCAGAGACCATGCCATGCTTGTAAGAGCTAGAGGGTTTGTATCCAACATTTTTCTTTCTCTTTGACTCTTGAGATACAGGAAGTAGAGCATCTGCCACTAAGTATTCTGAATCTTCAATGGAATTAAGAATCTCTTTTGCTGTTACACCTGTTTCATGTCTTTCCAGCGTGCCTAGAGAAACACAACAGAAGCTATGATTTTTTCAAGGAACTACACTATTTCATATTTCAGTATATGCATCATAGTATTAACATAGTACATTACCTGTGAGCAGACAAACCATGAAAAATTTACAGATGAGCCAACTAATTCCTCATTTCTGGACCTTAAAAATGTAATTTTACATAAGAGTGTTCTACAGCATTGCTATGTTAAAAAAAAAAAAAGCTTAATTTCTAAAGAAATCACTGCAACAAATATCTTGAATTTTTGGGGGTCTGAATCTAAGGTACTTTAAATAATGTGCGACGTCAGATGCATTTTCAAAAGGAGACTTTTCAGTCTATTTTCAGACTTCTCAGAAGAATACCACTTGTCCTAACCGTTCAAAACAGCGTCATTTGTTTTCTTCTCACAAAGCCCTCACAGACTATCTGTATCATTAACAGTGTAAACAATAACACATTTATGTAATATTTTAGTGCTGTCCTCTAGTGTTCTAGATTACAAATAGCAAGAGAAAGCTCAATTTTTTCCTTCCATTCCTAAAACCTTTCTTCATCTCTGACACTTTTTAAACACCTGAATATACTACATGTAGCTTAGTAGTCAGGACATGAATACAACATTTCAGAGACTATTCCATTACTTGTGCAGGTCTAGGCAACCTGATTCCTTTAACTGTTATACCCAGTTATACTATTTTAGTAATAATTTTATTTAGTAATAATTTTAGTAATAGTACTTAATGTGTAACTAACATTAAAGATATCTAAACTGAGCTTAAATGTATTTTAAATGAGCTCCTATTATATACTACACATTTCCTAGAGGAATTAAACTCATAAGAAATTGCTGAAGTGGCACGTTTCCTATAAATATCAGAGATAAAAGACACGTGAATGATTTTAAAAGTATTAAAGATCTGTCGTAACTCTCACTGTTTTTTTCCCTTAAGTTTGAATTCTTTGTAGCCTCAAGTAATACAACATAAATTTTCCCTTCACTGATACCAGAAAAAAAATGTGTAACATTGAAGTTCTATCAGTAACACCTGCTAAAAATATTGGACTGGGATTGAGGGATCTCATACGATAAGTGTTTGTGTGCATGTGTGTATAAAATCTCTTTATCTGAAATCATTTCTCTGAAACTCATCCATTTCTGTTCACTGTAGTATCACCTCTGTTGCTTACATGGCCAAGAGTCTTTAAATTCAGAGCAGAAGTAATGCAACTGATTTTTTGTCCCCTGAACTGAATACCATGGATTACTATAATATTGCAATGAAAAAAAAAAAAAAAGGATCAGGCCCAGCTGTGTTTAATATGTCATTTTCTTCATTCCTCCCCAGGATTTTCAGCCAGTGTCAGGGATCATTACAGAACTGAATATTTACTAGAAGGAAAGCAAGTTGCCCAAAGATCTTTACAGCTAGACTGTCTATAAACACTTCAAAACAATACTGACTACAAAGCTCCCAATGGTGCGACATTTCAATATTTCGGGAACACAAAAACTACAGTAATAGATGCCTTCAAAGGAAGGATTGTACAACTCATACTAGACATGCAAGTAAACACGCTTTCTTAAAAGTACAGTGTTTCTAAAGTTAAGAAGTTTGGAAATAAAACAGTCACTTAGCTAGTATTATTTTGGCCTCTTTATATATGCAATGTAGTCTTTCAAGCTATAAGCATGTCCTACTTCCCCACAGAACTCCCTGCCTCATTCAGAGCAAAAGATGAGCAAAATTCACCAAGGAAGCAGTTGTTCTCCCTTATTGTTCAGTGTGAAGGACTAAGCTTTCTCTATGACTTTCTGCAGCAAGTCCACTCTGCAGGGAATATTTATATGTATACAAACGCACATCTGTCCTTGTTTTCTGTATCCCTTTTGTCAGTGCAATTCACTGCTAGAGTATTCAAGTGCTTCAGAAAGACTATTACCATGACACACTTGTGAAATTACGGGGTATCATGTTATTTTTATGGGCAGGGAACTAAGGCAGAGATTACAATAAATTTTTACTAAATCCAAGAATTTTGGGGGCACGGTATTAAATTTCAAAGACCTGACTATACATACTCCTCAGCATTAGACAGAACTTCAAAAATTCAAAACAGGTTTTGTAAGCTGCAGATGCATCTGTGAGTGCCTCACCATCAGTCATCCCTCAGAGCAGGACTGTTCTGCAGAATAATCTTCTAGATAGATAATAGAATACAAGCATTTAATTAAAGCTATCATACTACAATAGCAAAAGAGGATAAAACCATGCTTCCAACAAAAATCAAGATGAGTTGCCTGACTTTTTATCCTCCTATATATGCATATACATTCAGGAGTAAAAATGAAAATATATTTAAGACTTGTGTTATTTTCCATACATCAGAGCTTCTTCCCTGGTAACAGCTTCCAAGGCAAGTTTTCAACTTCTGATTGAAGGAAAGATTTTCAGTTGAAAGAAAAAGAAACAGACGAGAAGAAGTGGTAAAAGTCACAGAAGATGGGAACACCAGCATTTCACCTTTCAAGATCGTGGCCTGAACAGAATAATCAGGTAGTCATGATGTACATGAAAGAAAATTGATATATATGTGTATGCAAAATATACAAAGTATATATCTAATTTTCAACTGCTGACAGATGTGCTTCTATGTATTATCAACTTATGGATGCAAACTGAGAAAGAATTGAACAGGTTGTTGGGTTACTGAACACTTCTGCTACCTACCAAACCCTTTTCTAAGTGTGGCAGGATCATGCCATAGCAAGTATACCATTTTGTATGTGTAGTTTGGAGAAGACAAAATTAACTAACTGAAAAAATCCCTTCTGGGTTCATACTAGGTAAGAAATATGACTCACCCTCTCCCATAGAGGAGTTACATTTTTATTTTTTTTAAAGCACATTTATAGACAGGAACACTGAATAGAAAACAATGCCCTAGACAACCAGCTTAGTTTCTTACTGACAGAAGACTATGATATCATAAAATCAATGTCAAAAACTAAGAGTTCCCTCTTTAAATCATTTATATATCATTCATAACAGCTATCTCAAATCTCTTAGAAGTAGTACCTTCTAGAAGACGGTGCCTTTCTTCAAAACAAGCTGGCATGCATAGACTTCTAAATCATGGATCTTGTATGCACGCATATGTACAGATTTCCATGGGTATCTGGAGCTTCAATAAAAGGGTACTAACCGCATAGGAAAATGAGTGTGATGGAAGGGAGCAGGTGACCATGACAGTATTACAAAGTATTTATTTTATTCAGAGTACTTTACACTTGTGAAGAGCCTAAAATACTCATTTGCAGAGTGAGTAGGTGGCAGAGACAAAATAAGGGAAGATATCTGTATTCTGTGATTCCTGAATACATCTTTAAGAGAAACCAATCGGGGGGGGGAATGGAGAAACCTGTGTATGCAACAAAGACATTCCAATCAGTGCAAACAGTCAAAAGAATACTGGGGCAGGGTGGTTACTGTTCCAGAAACGGTTATTTGTTAGGAATATATTGTCTCTGATTTTAAAGGAAAATAAAAACAAACAGAGTAAGAAAAGATGGAGCCTGCATATGGGAGTACAGGAGAGAGGACAGAAATAAAGACAACTCTCAAACCTGAAGTATTTTAAACACAAATGAGCCCAAAAGCTTTTGATAGGGGAGGATAAAATAACAATGGATGAAAGGGAAAAGATAGGGTTTTCTATGTAGCAGCAACACCACTGCTATAACCCCCTACTATACATACAAAATACAGGAAAAGAAAGTCTTTATCTCTCTAAAGCTGTGACCATGGCAACCAAGTCTCAGGAACAGACAAGAGTGGAGTATTTCACTCTCCTGGGCAGCTTTGGACCACCAGATGTGACTGGCTAGAGACTGTTACAACATCTTATTCTTCTTCTGGACCAAGTACTACAAATTGTGTCTCTTGGCATTAGCACTATCCACGCAGTTCTCCAGGTTCTGCTCCTACTGAATGATGTATTTTTACTGGGGAAGTCACGCATATTATCCTGCCTCAAGACGAGGTATTCACTGACATCACGTGACCTGTCATATTATCGGGCTCCAGTGCTTTCTGTTTGCTGTCACAGCTAAAGTATTGAAAAATCCTCAATATTGTGGTGCTGCTGTGACCTAGTAACTCAGCTGAATCTTACAGCATAACAGTGATCTGTGAATGAAAAATGGGTTCAGAATAGGTTTTATTTAGAAAGAGCACATGGCCAAGAACAAATCCTTTTCTTTACTGGTAGCCAAACCAAAAACCTCATCTTTCAGAACAAGTATCATGTGTAACATTAGCTGGTTTATTTTCTGTCAAGATCTTCCTTTCTGTAAATACATATTTCATCTGAAAAGGAACTCCCACCCACTTTATTCTACCCTGGCAGAGTCAGGCAAACAGAAGTTTTATGTTCCTCACTAGAAGATGCTTGAATTTTACAAGTCTACGGTCCTGCTCCAAGATAGTGGTCAAACTTGAAAAATTTCTCCTAACTGCTAGTGCAACCACTCGAATATCAAATGACCCAAACCAGATAGAACCACCATTGTGTTAACGAGCATATATATATTTCCAAGCAATATCAGGACAAAAGTAAATGCAATCTAACAAATAGAAACAGGACAGACGAAACAAAACTCAGCCTATTAAAATCTATCATCTTTAAAAGGATATTTTATATGTAGGAATAGATTAACAATGGAGATGCCCTGTGACTACAGCACTGTTTACAGGAGCATGTAGAGTGTCTTTGCAGACAGTCCATAATGATTTTTGCATTTGGAAGATTTCTGTCACGCAGTCCAACTGCTGTATCTTACTGACGTTCTTCAGAATACACATTTTCAGAACAGCGTTCGCAAACTATTGACAGAATATCTTTCAGCTAAAGAAAGCAATGAAGAACAATACAAAGAAAACTACTGGAATATCATATATAATGCAAGTTTACATACGTAGAGCAGTTCTTCAATGAAGCCAGTCCTCATCTCAGGACTTCTGCTATAGACACAACACCCCCAAAGAAGGGACATTCAAAGTCCCCTGTTCTCTCCCTGACTCCATTTGAGCTATACTAAACAGCAAAGGACAATAACCCTTGTTATCAGGAATTTCTGAGATACAGTAAATGTGCTAAACTGGGCTGAACAGAAGTGGCAAGCTCCGAGCTTGGAAAAGATGTGAGCAGTTGCTGCCTATTTCTATATTACCAGCTGAAACATGGCATGAGGATAAGAAACCATCCCTTAATGTCTGCAATGAAAACCCTCCCTGGCATGAACTCTTCTGTCCGAGAGAACTGATTGATGTGGTCAGTGCACATTTCCACTGTTGGGTTGTTGGTTTTTTTTTTGTTTGTTTTGTTTTTTAAATATATGTATATATAATTTTACTTCATTATTAATAATAAAATAAGAATGAATATCAACTATAAGAAATGCATCCTTTTAAACACACAGATAAATTTCATACATGTTCCACCTAGTATACATAAAGTACATAAAAGTAGGCGTGTGTATGTATACATATGAATATAAAAATACCAGACTATTCTCAGTACAGTGTGTCCTCAGCTTCTGCCAATTGGGCAAAAGATGACATTGCTTTTTTTTCCTGAGAGACTTTTCCAAGCTCCACTACCTTTTATTATTCTACATCAATAAGTAGTTACTGAAGAATGACTCAAATTTAGATAACTATGAAATATTCAAGTGCAAGCTACAGACTGAACTGAGGCTTACATATATAAAATATAAGATGCCAAAGAAAAGGCAAAACATTTGTTAAGTTTTAACTTGACTGACAAATTAAAAGAAATAAACCAAAAAACCACAAAGCACTAAGCTTCTACAAAATATATATATTTATGCTTATGACTTGATTCATTCACATTTTCAAAATACATTAACCAATGTTTCCTCATGCTTTATGTCTTTTAAAAAAAGGATTTAAGTGACAGCATAAGATGTGCAAAGAAACTACACTAAAATGGCAGCCTTCCATTTTATTGCATGTTATCATTTGCATCATGTACCTTACCATTTAACATACCTTGAATTTCTTCACAGAATTGCTTTCTTAGACAAAGGTTGTCTAAACTAGAAATTGTTTAATGTTGTGTTAAGTGTTTAATATTACACAACTCTTGGCCCAGGAAGTTATCTTGTCTCAGTTCAATAGTGCACAGCTGGGTTAACTCACTCCCTGCAGGTTCTCCCTTTCTCTAAGGATACCTCTTCAGCATGAGGGTGGAGGGGGGAGAGAAATCAAGATCTCAACCCACGTGGTGTCTGCCCTGACTATTAATGTTGAAGGTCAGACCATGACCTAAGAACAGAAGAGCTAAATCACTACAGCCTTTTTCCAAATATGAAAAGCTCCCTTCAGGGGAGATACAAGCCTTTCACAGTCTTCAATTAACTCCTCCTAGTAATGCAACAGGGTACTCAATATTTGAGCCACAGTTTTGTAAGGGCTATTCTTCATCGTTTCAAAAGGGATGTGTCGCAGATGGAAGTATTTGACACAGTTCAAACTTTATTAGTGATTTGAGGTGGATCAAGAAGTTGAATTTCAGCAGCACTTAATCATTAACCGATTTAAAGGTTTACAAAGTGATTTAACAGAATAACTAAACAGCAACTTAATTACAGATTCAAAGATGGCAAAATTCACACTAACCTACTGTAGGGTATCCCAAATCAATACATATAGGCAAAAGCACTTATATACATGTAAGCAAAACATATAAATGCACACACGCAGGTCTCCGATTGCTAGGATCAGGAATTTCTTAATAGCAGGCAGCTCTAACAAGCTGAAAGGTACCGCTTTTAAGTCCTACACGTGCACAGATGGACAGAAGAGCATCCACACCCATAAAGGTAATAAGTATATCACAAACATATAGGTGGAGAGGTGGATGGAAGAGAGGCTTGCCTAACTGTTTGAGAGATCACTGTTCGGAATATCAAATAAGACCTATTTGTCCTAATATTAGAAACAGTAGGTACAAAAGTTTTTTTGTATAACCAAACAGACTTTAGGGCCCACATTCTGGGTGCATTCACAAATGTACCTGACTTAAGATAAAACTATTATTTAAACAAATTGCTTACCAAAATTGTGTAATTCTAAAATGAAGGGAAGCAGAGATATTTTGTGGGTGTGAATTTAGTATGTGTAGAATCTGAGCACGTGTACAAGGCAGATTCAATGACAGGACTTTTTTTTAAAGCACAGGCTTAGACTCAAATGACAAATTTTACTCAAACTTTAGAGCATCTTGAAAAAAACCCACAAAAATTAATGAAGGAACTGGTCACATACCATCTCTTCCTGAAAAACTTGCATCTCTCCAAAAGCCTTGAATGTTTTCATTCACACAAATTACAGCAATTTTATCAAAAGGTTGATTTTACTATCCAAACGTCTAACACAATTTCACTAAAACATGTCTATAGGCATTTCTATCAAGTAACACCTATCACAATTTCAGCATTTGGTAATTTTGAAGATTTATGGTTTACCATCAGTTAAAGATGAAGTTCATTGCCCCACTCACAGGAACTGTATATATCAACCAGGTGCCCCTTCCTAACAAAACCATTTCACAATTACTGCATCTTACTCCTGTGTATATATGACTGATTTCTGACCAGGGGCGTAGGACCCCACAGGCAACCTTTGTTAGCCAGGCTTTTTTTACTCCCAAGCATGTAAAAAATACACATGTAGTATGTTTCACAAAAGACTCACCATATGTAGTTACCAAGGTCTCCAAAACCGAGTTTTGCACCAGCCCAGATCTTTAGGCTATGCAGAGGTCATTGAGAAAAGAAAGAGGTAGTGACCACTATGACTTTGACCCTAGCTACACCACAACCTCCAGCATATGAAATGCAACCACGGGATTTATCAGCTAGGCCGCACTCACCCACTCAAATCTAATTCTGACCAATGACCTGAAGAGAAAAAAGAGAGAGGATGGAGAGACAGAGGGACAGAAAGGGAAAATTAAAACGGTATCAGAAAAGACTGACTTTTGCAAGGACAAAACGGTCATAATTGTGCATCTACAGTTATATAGGCGTAAGTGTATAGTAATTTAATGAGCAATTTTACTTTGATACAGTTTTAAGAGATTTACTAAAACTGTACAACTTATTTCCTCATAGCCACCTGATGAAACCTAAACCTTAATTTTCTAAAAAGTTTAACCACAAATTTCTTTCCCAGATAACAGAAACTGTTAGATATATTAAATGAGGGTCTACCTAGAAAAACCTAAACAAACCAAAACAAAACCCCACACATCTGCCACTCATGTGATACTTGCACAGAGTTTACCAGAGGTTTATAGGACTTCTTATTGTTGGCACCAATTAGAAAGATATTGGAATATATATAACTACATACAAATTATCTTTAAGCAGTGTTTGAAAGTGTTCCAGCATGTCTGACCATCAACATGATCAAAGGTTTGATTTAACACACCACTACGTGCAGAGCAATTTTGTTTTCTCCACAGCAAGGATGATTCTGAAATAGAAGAGGTTTTATGTAACAGTTTAAATTACTCAATGTGACATTAACAAAGAAATATTTCCAGAGTATTTCTGAACTTGCCTTTTTTTTTAATAAAGATTTGGGGGTTTTTGCAGTAGAAGTGTTAGACACTGTATACTTTATGGGGGCTGCCAATCTCATTAAAAGCCTGTTTTAATTTACCGATACCTGTGTAGCTTTTAAATGCCTGAGTTAAACTCTTCTATGCTTGACAGCTACATTCAGGTGGTTGGGTGTTTATTTTGTTTCTCAGCAAAAGTGTTTCAATTATTAGAGTCATGAAACACATAGGTGTTTCATAAAATCTTCATGCATTAAAGTTCAGACTCAAAGCTGAACATTATACTTCTGTGAAATACACTGTCAATGCTGACGCCCTGTTCTCACCGCAATGACAATTTTAATTGAAGCACCATTATCTTTTCTGTTTGCTCAAGCAAGAGAGGTCTACACAGAATCCATCCGACATGAGTGTGACTCAATTTTATTACAGTGAATGGCAGTGATAGTCTTTCACTTAGGTCTATTAAAATACAACCTATACACCTGTAGAAAATTAAGTATTAACATAATGCTAAGTTTGCAAAGAGAGGTAGTAATAGCAAAGAAAGTCTCTGAATTAAGGTAAGAGCCCTTTTATGCAAGTCTCTGTTGAACTGTATGCATTAAAACATGTTTTTTAAAACTACATAACACCTAGAGTGTTCTAAGAATAACTACGAAAGCACTGCCATTTTTAGGACCCCTGCTTTGCTTAGATGCAGAAATTAGAAACTGAGACAACTGTAATGCTTCTGCACTTGACAGGAAAATGACAAATATTGTCACTAAGCACTTAGATACTGTGATAACCAAGATGGCAAAATACAAGTATTTTGGGGGGGGTTGGACTAGTTGACCTTCAAAAGGTCCCTTCCCGCCCAAAATATTCTATGATTCTATATTCATAAACAGATTGAAATAGGGAAAGCAATACACATTAACAGTATGGATAAACCAAAATATTATATAGGTATTTATTTAGCAATTGTCCTGAGGAGTTGAGTTACATGAAAAGAAAACTAAATGCAGAATTGCACAAATTAGATTTGTGCAATTTGATTTGCACAAATGGTCTTAACCTTTGAAAAGCTCAGAGCTGTTGAGATATGTGTTTGAAGGAAAAGTAATTTATGAAAGGTAGTTATATAACTGTACTTTAATAATCTCTATGTTTTTATCTTTATTTTGTCATCTATAACAATTCAATTTTATGTAGAAAATTTTAGTTACATCCTTTATTTTTAATTAATTTAATTGTCCTGTATGTAATATTAACAAGTAAGAGAGAGGGGTGAGAATAGTCATCAAAAAGGAAAATAAAACTCAAGCAGGTACTTAACTTAAAAAGCTTATTATAACATGTATAATCAAAGATCATCTTATGAATTAGCTTTTCAAGCAGTGCCCATTTCAAGCAGATACAGTAAAATCACCACTGCCATTAACAGAAACACAGATTACATACTAAAAATCACCATGATCATCACAGCATTTGTACAGGTAGCATGCACAACGTGGAAAAAACCTGTATTGAATTTGAAATTGATATATGAATAATTTATCGAAAACGTTTTGTGAAAATGTGTTAGATATTTTCAATCAGAAAAATTAATGGAGTTTTTTGTTCCTGAAGAACTGGGTCATCTTTCAGATTATTCAATGCTTTTGCAAAATTAAGAAATCAAGTTTTGAGTATTAAAAAAAAAATCCTTTGCATGTAAAAAGCAAGATCCCCCAGGTTAAGGGCTTTGAATATGACACAATGTTTTCTGAACTATGGTTTTAGAGCTCACAAACCATTTCTAAAAAATAGCTTCTAAACAAGTAGTGAAAAATTAATGGCACTACTACAATAACATGTGAAAGCACCCTTACTGGTCCTCTGAAAAAGATCAAAGGAGGAGGTTTTCTGCATCTTGGACAGATTTCTCTTGTCACGTGTGGTACTGTTTACATTGATACTATGAATGCAGTAAGCCATATCTGTACTTGAATTTATTGTAATATAGCATACTAGCAATAACAGTAGTGATAGTGTCATAGAGAACAACGCAGTAAGACAATCCCCACTGCATCCAGATAAGAAGCCTGTAAGACTACTAAGCCACCATGTCTTGTCAAGCGGAAGTGCAGTAATGCCCCAACACATCTCAATTCCTTTGCCTTAATAGCTTTCTTACTCTCTATTCAAACTATTTCATCTGCCATCTGAATGACTTAACTGGACACATTCTTCCAAAACCAGTCAACTACACAAATCCAAACTATTACTTTTTGATGATTACAACCTTTTCTGGTAAGAATTGTAAGCATACACTGAATTTTGACTAGACAGGAGATCTGACCTCAGCAGAAATACTCTTTAGGCATATGTTTCAAATTTTTTCTGCACTAGGGGCTAGCATCATGCAAGAGAGTTCTCAAAGCTTACATTCCCTGAGTGAGTATGAAAAATACAATGTAGCCAGTGTAAAGTTAACTGTGTATTATTACGCTAATTGAACAAAAAGCTTATTAAGTGATGTTATTCAATTTTAAAGTCACACTAAGCATGTTGTAAAACAATAAAACAGAACAAGACTTGCAAGGCAGAAGAAACTAATAGGAAATTAGTAGATGATTCATTCTGCAAGCATGACAAACTTCAAGGGATAAATTCACAATAAACTAGTACTAACTGAGAGACTAAATCTACCTCTGGTTAAGTGAAAACTGTTACCTCTGAGCAAGGAAGATTGCTCTGTAAAGTCTGCCCATTCCTTCCTCAGTCTTGATACATATTAGATAGAAACGTAGCTCAGTAGATGTGCTGCCATATGCTGTATACAGCAAGAGAAAACACACCGATCCTTTTATGACTACATCTTATCGTACTGATATTTACCTTTTTAAAAAAAGCAAAGATAACTGCTTAGGAAAATGTAAAAGCAGTATAGATAACAGCTAATTTCCTTATTGAAGTGGATTTCAAGTGGTGGCTATTGGAAGAAATATTCTGCTCTTTAATTAGAACAAAATTTGTTATTGATTTTCATATTTGTCTTCTAGCACACCTAAGTTTGGAACATATCCTGTACACATGTTATATTAAGATTCCAAATGTATTATTAGATCAATATTGTCATGGAAAGATATTCCATCGTAATAGAAAATTACTCTAGCCATATATTAAAATTTAGGCAAAATACATTAAACTACACAGATATTAGTTCATGGTTTCTGTATTGTTCTCTGTATCACTACCTACATTCACATGCAATAACATTTAAACTTAGAATAATTTTACTTTATTCTGTAAACCAAAGGACTAAAAGGATTGGATTCAATTGATCTTATTTTAGACCTGCAGTAGCAGCAGGCAATTAGCTTTGGGTTTTTTGCTCCCCCTTCTCTTTAGATTCCCTTTGTAGTCAATCGGGAAAAGATATAGACTTTTACTTATTCCTACCTCCCCCTGCTCATTACACAAACAACATGAACTACCAGCTCACAGGTAGAGGTCTTAAGTATAGATATAAGTCTCAAGTTAGAAAAGGTAAATTCCACTTGAAGTCAACTACACTCATGGTATTTAACACATTTCAGCATAAATTATGCTGAAATGCCTACTTATTTGGAATAAAGGCAGCCCATTGTACTCAGACAACTTCCCATTGACCACAAACTGAGGTGTCCTTGACAATCTCATGAAGAGAGGGTGCAACAAGTTGTATGTGAAGTAAAATCATAGAATAGAATCATAGAATTGTCTAGGTTGGAAGGGATCTTTAAGATCGAGTCCAACCACTAACCTAACACTGCCAAAGCCACCACTAAACCACATCCCTCAGCGCCACATCTACCTGTCTTTTAAACACCTCCAGGGATGGGGATTCAGCCAATTCCCTGGGCAGCCTCTTCCAGTGCTTGACAACCCTTTCAGTGAACAAATTTTTTTCTAATATCCACACTAAACCTCCCCTGGGGCAACTTGAGGCTGTTTCTTCTTGTCCTATCACTTGTTACTTGGGAGAAGAGATCAACTCCCACCTCTCTACAACCTCCTTTCAGGTAGTTGTAGGGAGCAGTAAGGTCTCCCCTCAGCCTCCTTTTCTCTAGGTTTTTCCTTTTCTCCCGGAACAAACCCAGTTTTCTCAGCCACTTCCCATAAGACTTGTGCTCCAGACCCCTCACCAACTTCGTTGTCCTTCTCTGGACACACTCCAGCACCCTCAATGTCTTTCTTGTAGTGAGGGGCCAAAAACTAAACATGGTATTCAAGGTGTGGCCTCACCAGTGCTGAGTACAGCTGGACAATCACTGCCCTCATCCTGCTGGTCACACTATTCCTGATACAGGCTTGGTAGTACCAAATAGTACTGAAGTAGTAGTGACTTGGATTTTAATCTGTGTGTTTCTCTCACCCTATGAAGTCTAAAAAACCTATTATGAAAACTATTATGCTAAAAGACTACTTAAATATTTGAAAAACTTCAGAATGCTTTTTGAAAAAGTGTGTCAGCCTCTGTCATAGGAAATTGGACGATGAACTGTTATGCATAATGAAGTCTTTGATCTGCTTAAGAAATCATCCTCCTAATTAGCTGGTGGAAGGACAGTTTCACAGCTAAATTGGTACAAGTGAAAGACAGCCATAGGTACTAGATGCTGCTAAATTTTTGTAATGTCATCTGTCAAATTCAAAAGAATTATTGCTGACTCCACAACAGTGTACATATTGAAATATTTATGGAAATTCCTTAATCCACAGCCTGAAATTATAAACAGACTGGCTGTTTTCCCAGTTACCCATTAACTGTAGTACAGTAAGGCTGTTCAGATTTTTTTAAGCTACCAACAGTGATATAGGAGTCTGACACAAAAATCAGGTCCTCCACTGACTTTCACTTCAAGAGGCAAAGCCTCAGTCATGAAGCTCACTGCATAACCTGAAGAAAAATAAAAAAAACCCAAAACACTGACTATAGAAACAACAAAAACTTTATCTGATGTCTAATTCTGTAATGGAATCCAAGCACAAGGCTACCACTTAAACTTTATCCAATTTAACTGAGTCAGGGAACATGTTCACAGGTAACTGTATAGGCAAGTGGTACCATGCATGGCTGCCTCTTCCTTTGCCAACAGTTGAAAATCATAATGAAAGGCTGCTGTGTTTCTGCAGAGGTTTGTCTGTGATGCTGTATACATCTTTTGCATACATCTGAACAATGCTTCGTCTGCCTGAGTGGCACTGAAATATCTACATTGCTCTTGATCTAGGTCAGGCCTATTTCAAGGATCAACACCGTGACCTCTTGTGTTCTCCTGCAATACAGATATAATTCACATTAAACCAACTACAGTATATCCTAGTAGGCTTTCCCAGACATTCACCCTAGATGGTATCTTTTAGTTACCAATGCATAACAGGAACAAAAAAAAATTTGTTAATTGCTAATATAGCAAACGACTGCATCCCTTCACATGTTCCAACTATTCCTTAAGAGGTGGTGATTGTAGCTCTCATTCTTACTTGATACTAGTAACAAAAAATACATAAGCAGCAATTAAAAAAAAACACACTTACCTATCTGCACCCTTTCTGAATATGTAATATACACGAGCAGTGGAATCAAATTTACTTCATCTTCAATTCTGAAACAGGGAGCATTTTTACAACTAAAGGAGGGACAGTTAAAAGTATACTCCTATTTTTGCCTCCATGGTACCATTACAGCCCTATTAACTCTCACTGATTTCCAAAGAACTCACAATACTTTAGTGTAAAGTTATCTAGCTGTACTAAATAAAGTTGCATCCGAGACAGAATTACATCTCAAGGTCTTTAAATTCTTTAGGCTGCCTTGGGCATTGTATGGTGATAGAAACTATTAGCTCTTATATTGTTGAGTGCAGCAATTTGCATTTTGTCCCAACATCTCTACAGAATTAATGTCAGTCATTTTCCACGTTGTTAATCACACAAAGCAGCAGCACTGAATTCACTCCACAATATTTACTGTCCAGATATCCAGGAAAGAAATAATTGGTTTGTTTGGCATTTTTTGTTTTTAAACTAAAGAACCACCGCATTACACCACACTGGGGGGTAACAGCTTCCCCTCTATCAGGGGTTAATTCAAAGACCTACACTGCCTAAGTAACATTGAATCCTGCAAGATACCTTCCTGAGCAGTGCAGACCTAGCCTTCTCTTAACACCATACACAGAACTGTCTTTTTTCAGGCCTACACAGATGACGACTTTAAATCAAGAGCCAAAAGTTTCAATTTAAAAATTACAGAGTGAATTATTTAGCAATTATTTACTTAGCCCCAGAAGTCTGTAATACCTATGACCAGTCAGCACTATTTCTAGTTAACAGTATCCATTCCATGAAGTTACAAGACTATCAAGAGGCTGAAAAAGTAAAAAGCTGGGAACTTGCACAATTTATTTTTTTTTTTTCAGATGTGGGATATACTTAAATCCTCACAATTTCTACCAGAATACACACTGACCATGAAAAATTTAAAACAAAGAAAATAAAGATGTTATGTGTGAAAGTACAAAACAGAATCCCTCTCTTACTGCACAAGAATTCTGTTGCACACTGCTATCCCCCTGCAGACACTAATGTACAAAACAAGTCCTACTGAAGATATGCCTTGATACGAACTAGTGTATTTCATGATGCCTCTACAGCTCTAGAAATAAGCTTTGTTCATAATTCAACTTTTAAATTAACTTTTTGTGCTACAACAGATTAAATTATACTTTTTCATGCCATTAGCATAGTTGTTTTGGCTTAAAGTTTGTGGGTTATTTTGTTTAGTTTGAGTTTTTTTTTTTGTTTGGGTTTAGGTTTTTTGTTTGTTTGTTTTTTTAAGAAGGGAATTAAGTGCTGCATTGTGTCCTGGTTTGAGGTAAAACAGAACCAATTTTGTTCAGTAACTTTGCTTCTTAGCTGGGCCTCTTCTAACTACTGAAATTAACAGCATATTGCGCAGACAGTGTTCACTCTCAGAGCGATAAGATCACTTGTTTATAGCTGATGCCCAGGCATGGTATGCAGAGAGGCTCTTGCTTATACTTATTGCTATAACCTCCAAGGCCAACCAGCTTTGTTTATTTGCCCCATTGGAGGGTCGGAATCGGAAAAGCATAGTGGGGTCCCACCTGCTGGGAGGAGCGGACAGGACAGGTGACCCAAAACTGACCAACAGGGTATTCCATCCCATCTGCCTCATGCTCAGTATAAAAGCTGAGGTATCGAAGGGTCAGCTCTCTTCCTTCAATGGCCGACACCTGAGGACTCTGTTCGTCTGCTTGTGATCCCAATCCTGAATCCAGATCCAGAATCCAGTTCCCGTCTGTCACTGAGTCCAGTCTGGGACTGCCCCAGTGCCAGCCGGTGACATCATTGATTGTCATGATTGTCATCTCGGGAGCTTGATATGGTTTTGTATACATTTTTCATTATTTCTTTTTATTTTATTATTAATATTTCATTAAAGCAGTTTAGTTCCTTCTAAACTCATAAGTCTCTTTCTTCCTCTGCCTCTCTCTTTGAAGAGGGGTAGAGGGGAGCATCTGTCGGTCCCACCTGGGGTCCCCCAGGTCCCCAGTAGCTGATTGGGCTTAAATCATGACACATTGACATACTATGGGGTCCGAGGCCCCTTAGAATCTAATGCCTTATCGAGAGGCACATTAAGACCTTTCACCTTGTGAGCTTTAACCTTAATTCACACATCATAGGAACACCTGAGGAGCTGTTACAACGTATCCTACACGTGTAACAGCAGCACAGACTATGATGGATCCATAACAAATGCATCATAAAAGAATGTATGAAAAAGAATCATTGCATACCCAATGTCAGTGTTTTAGAGCTTTAATCTCTCTTCTATTTCCTTTTTTAAACAATAAGATTAAGTTCTGATAGAAAATAACTGATGCAAGTCAGTTAAAAATGATAGCTATGACAACAGTCTTATAAAGAAACAAAATATTCCGTGGTTCTTTATTACATTTCTTTGCTCAATTTTATTGCAGAGTTTCAAGTGCACACTAATCCTTTGGTTAAAAGGTGACTCTGTAATAAATGCTAATAAACATTTAGGTATAATGACCTCCAAGGATTTCTCACTCTCAAATTGGTATGTACTTAGGAAGCAGCCTGCCCAGTTACATGTTTTTGAGAAATGTCCTTTTCAAGTGTAAAATAAAAGAAAACATTCTATATCAAGATTCCCCTCCTAAATTTCTCAACTGTTTCCAACGTTAGTTTTGAAACAGCAATGAACAGGTAGATAGAACAGCTGGAGACTGCTAGCATCATTACAAACTTCTCCACAAAACCATGTATTGCTGAACATTTAGATAGCTGGTCTAGTTTGCTTCAGTACAACAGGGATCTAGTACAATATATTTCCATTCTCCCTTTAATACTTTACCACTAGTAAAGGTGACTTTCTGGCACTTGCTACAAAAAAAGCAGTTAGGCAGTGGTAAGAATCAAATTAATTTCTCATTTTTGCTGTTTCATTTACTTTATGCAGATATAGCTTACAGTTTTTACTGTTAATAAAAATACTATTTGCATAGACAAAGTGCACACTGCCATTACAGGGGGAAATAATCATGAGATTAGTAATACCTTTAGAAACAGAGAAGAACACATTGGAGAGGAAGCATTCTTCCTTTTACAGGGAGGAGAAAAGAGGAGAGGGAAGTTACAGTTATTTGCAATATTGCAGATGTGCTGACAGAGACTAGGAAAATGAATTTGAGAAACAACAAGACAGAAAGAAGGATCCCAAGACATTACTGTTCCACAAACCTTCCAAGTGAGAGGACTGAGCAGAAGGGTAGAAGCCATGCCCTCTCCTGACTGGAGAAAACGCACTGAAAACTATATCCTGCATCTGCATAAATACCACAACACATAAGAATCTTAGATATTTACCAGAAAAAAAGAATTTAAAGTTACACAGGAAATAACAAACAAAAGCAGAATAACAAGTTTCAAATACCCTAATTCAGAATCTAGTATTTACTTTTGCAAATTTAATCTTATATTGTTTTTCCTAGCAGTGCAACTAAAGCTAAAATTTTAAGCAAAACCATCGTATAGTCACTCAGTAACAATATGACAGCAAAGAAAAATAACTACGACACTATATACAATCCAGCAGTCCCCTAAGATCACACCTTCTCTTCTTAATTTTTTATTGATGTTATTGAACAAAAAGATGTAAAAGAATTTTTAAATCTCAAAATACAGTGTAAAAATATGAGAACTTAGAGAACTACCTATTTTTTAGTAGCTATAGGAAAACGCACTAGTGTAAAACCAGGGGTTTTAACTGACTACAATTGTTAATCCAATTTAATTTTATTCTACACCTTTTTGAAGAAGCAACTCAGTACATTTGGAAAAAGAGTAAGTATGCCAGTAGCTTAATGATATTAAATAGCTTACTAACACAACAGGCTTGTAATTTATGCTGCACTCATTTTGCCAACTCCTTCATTAAACACAGATATTTTGTACTTAAAATCAAGATTTTTTTTTGTCCAAAGCAGACAGCCTAGACAATGTGTTGTAATAACTTGTCAAGTAAATTATGATTTCAGCGTTCGTTAGTAAAACTATGTTTTCATACACTATTAATATGCTGCATTTCAGTGGTTCTAGACTCATTATGCACTTCCCCCCTTGCAAGGGACACAGGTCTGAATCATGCAGAAACATTGTATTGTAATGTCTAGTACTATTACAGCTTCTAATCCTTCTGGTCTGTCAAATAACTACATTTATTACCCTTGTGAATCAGCATTACACTCCAAAATCACCTGGAAATCTACACTTTAACCTGAAACACTCAGCTTTAGTTTTTCTGACTACAGAGTTGTGAGCTTTGCAATTATTGTCCACTATTAACTGATTATTAGTTAACTCAAAAGGTTTCTCAGATTATTATTTTCCTGAAGAAAGCCAAACTTTGTGCTGTAACTTGGGATTGCTAGGGCTGAAAATTTCTTTCTTTTTAATAGCTAAAGAGAATAATTTACATTTTATTTATAGCTTCCAGAAATATTCTACTCAATTCACTGCAATGTTCGCTAATCGCCTGTCAGGATCTGACATAAGCTATTGTATTTTATCAGTGACATACCTTGAACCATATGAAAATTTTATTTCCTGCTTGTTTACATAAATGTTTAAACTCTCTAATATATTCAATGTGTTAGTATTTCTCATTTGTTCTTCTATAAATTACATTTGTATAACACCACATGACAGACAAACAAAACTTAAGAAAATTGAACAAAACCCCCCCTGTGTGTTATTACCTGTTTCAACTTCCCAAATATAAACTGAATCATCTTCACACCCAACAATTAGAAGATTTTCAACAGGGTCAAATTTTATCTTTTTCACAGGAAACAGATGCTTTCTGGCATGTAAGAGACATACTCTCCTCTGAAGGTGTAGAACTGCTACTGAGTGATCACTGCACACACAGCACACTATGCTGTGATCTTTTAACTGCAAAACAAAGAACTTCAGTTTCAACACTGTAACCAGTCATAACCACATCATTTTAGCAAGCCTGATAAAAATTGTTCAGTGATTATTCCCACCCCCCCCCCCAAATTTATTCATTTTAGAAAAATGTTTTGTTTCAGCCTGCATCTCCAACTTATTTTTAACAGGCTAGCAGTACAACTG
Organism: Vanellus vanellus; assembly: GCF_965231255.1. Classification (NCBI taxonomy): domain Eukaryota; kingdom Metazoa; phylum Chordata; class Aves; order Charadriiformes; family Charadriidae; genus Vanellus; species Vanellus vanellus. The sequence continues at coordinate 10,744,730 of NC_138916.1, read as the reverse complement.
ATCTCCTGACAGTAAAACATATAACCTCTGATTTTTCAATTTTTTAAAAAATAATTTAAATATCATTTATTTGGAGTACTTAGCCCATCAAAGAAGTGATTATATAACTAAATATACAGTAGCGCTTGTCCTAGAAGAGAAAGTAGTAAAAAATTACCATAAACCAAACTGCTGTTTGTGCAATATAAGCTTACGTTACGTCTTATCACACAAAAGCCAACGGCAATGTATTTCTAATCAAAAATTTGGTATGTTATTATTTCATTTCATTTCACACCATATGGATCTGATTCTGCAAAGCCTTCCCTTCCTGCAAGTACTTTTGGTGACACATGAAGGAATTCACCCTATGGAAAAATTCAGCCCTGTGAAAAGAACTGAAACAACATCCAAGCAGACATGAAATCCTACCACCTAGTTTCCAGAACAAGGGCTAGAGAGAGCCTTACAAGCATTAAGAACTTTTGTCATCGCAAAATATCTTTTAGACTACTTTGTAGGCACATATGTGAACTTTCAGTCAACCGTAAGTATCAAAACATGTTCTTCACAGGAAAAAGATGAAATCCCAGCCCCATGGAATACAACGGGGACAGAACGTTCAACAAAATTTCATAGAGCATTCAGTACTTCAGTTCAACCTTATCCTAAATTTTTTACTTCAAAACACACTTAATGTTCAAAACGATTCTGAATCTCATAAAACACAAAAGCATACAGCCAAGAGATGACAAGGACGTGTCAGAAACCAAAATCAAGCATACACATTTAAATTAAAATACTATTAGTCCAGATCTTTTCTTACTATGTTCAAATCCCTAGCCCTACAAATTACACTTTTTAACTTCAGAAGTTAGGAGATAATCAGATTAACATATATACTGACAGCCACAATATTAAAAATAGAGTAGAATGTTTAGAGCTTGAATTTAATATATCATTGGTTTAGGATCATTTTTCTGAATCACTGAAATTACAAACTAACAAGAAATCAACCCCCTGAAACTAAAAGCAACTTCCCAACAAGACAATTAAATGAATGTATATTAAGGATAAAGTGCTGTGAGATAAAAATATTGCCAGATAGTTTTTTCTCTCATACACACACACGTATGTAGAGATACTATTTTTCCAAGACATCATTTATTATCCTTTTTACTTACTTTGTAGTTTTCTGGAGATCGCAAGAGCTCTGTCACTGGACCAGACTGTAGACTAAAATGGTGTAAGATGGCTCCAGTAAATATATCCCAGCAGATCACAATAGAGTCCTGGCCCCCTGATAACAGCCAGCTTGGATCAAACCTTACTGATTTATCATGAGGATAAAGTAAACAAGTGACTCTGCTACTATGACCATTCAGAACTTTATAAGGTAGATTATCTGAAACAAGATGATACACCAATTATTTCTGTTTTTTAAGAATAGAGGTTCCATATTTTACAGTAAACTTACCAAAAGTCAAGAGATTCCAAAGACTAAATATAACAATCCTTTACACAGTATCAAAGAATTTTGGACATGTTCCTGAAAGGAGGGACAAAGGTCTGCACTCTGAGATTCATCTACTGAGATGTACCCTTTTTATTCCTCTAGTGGAATGATCTTTTAGAGGGAAAATGACAAAGATGACTACTGCCTGTATCATGACATCCCACATCTCACTTCCAGGTGACTCTAACCCCCCAGCCATCCCAGGACTCCCAACAGTGCAAAGCACCTTGGTAGCACCAAGCTGTGATCTGATTAGCTAAAGAGGGAGAAAGAAGATCATAATCCTCCATTTTCATCATTCAATCCCTGACCATCATGCCTATTTCTCAGAGAATTTTTACAGGGACTGCTGTAGGGGATGTCAGAAATATGCAGTCTTCTGTGCTTGACTGAGGTGAATTTTGAACTCTCAAAACTTACCTTTCAGCAAAGATACATTTTCTAAAAGTCTTGCTCTTGTAGATTTTAAACCTAGTGTTACAAAAATTTTCCCATTTTCACATCCACACACAAGCTTATCGAGACGTGGTATGTATACAGAGGAACTAACAACTGCACTTTCATTTCCATCTTTAGATGCACAAAGATGATCAATAATGCCCTCTGACATGGAATGGTATTTATCAAAATTATCCTGAAGAGTCCATGTTGCTGTAATTGGGATCTCTAAACAGTGGGGGAAAGAGAGTCAGGATTTTAAATTTTTTTTAATTCAAAACAATATAAAAATTCAAACAAAGCAAAATATACATTTTCATCTCTTCATCACTTCCCCCATCCTTTCTGCAGCCTAGCAATGGAAAGTCAGCAGTTGCTATTCCAACACTAGATCACATCTCACTAAATCCTTTCTTTTATACCTCCCTACAAACAACCAGAAGCAGGACCAACTAAGTAAATTTTCATGATGTTTGGTAGAGAAGTGCTTATGGGCAGATGATAAGGAAACGAGCACATTTATTTGTTCAGTTCCACTAAGAACTTCTAGACACTCATCTTTGTTAGTGTCTTGCTCCGTCTAATTACACACAATCATCACACACAAACATCACACAATGAATGAACAAGCATCACTTTCTAGTGCGAAGATATTTTCATGAGAATTTAAGTTTAAAGACATTAAGACTTAAAGATGTAATTAAAAAGAGAGTATCAAGAGCACAGAACTGCCAAACCTTTTGGCGAACCATCAAATGTTGACACAGGGACATCAGGAACATGCCACAAAGCGATCCTTCCTGAAGCTTCACCAGAAAAAAGAACCTTATAGAAAGGCTCCTTTCTTTCATTCATGAAGCCCATGACAATAGGAAAACTCTGCCAAAAATAACAGTAAATCAATATTCTGATATGAAAAAGCTGATAAAACAATGTAATATTTAATTGCAAATCCAAAGGTTTGTTTTGTTTGTGGGTTTTGGTTTTTTTTTTTTAAACCACACATCAAAAGCTGTAGAAATATCAAAGTGATTGAATCCCCACCTGTCACTACGTTCTGATCAGACCAGACCTATTCTGCCTGGTACAAGCCCCTTGAAGATCACCTCTGCTTCGCCAGTATCCTCAGCTAAGCCTACACCCCAAATGGAAACGTGGAATGGGAGGGGGCTCCCTAGATTTACTGTCTTGAAATGGAGAATCTATTAACAGTATTACCAACGTATAAAAGATGGCAGCATAAGCACCAAAATTGGGCTGAAAAAAGTGCAGGGAAACATTGATAATCTTCTCATCAAAATAAATTTAGTAAAGCTTAAATCATGATAGCTTAAATTACTACAAATAATGAAAGGTAAGAATTACACTTTTACACAGATAGGTAAGGGTCTAGAAAACCATCATTCAGTCATCTGGAAAAAGTTAGATTCTAGAGAGGTATAATATCATTGGTAAACAGACTTACTAACATCTACCTAGCTTCATTTAGTCAATGCTTAAACTTACTGCAGTATATTTATCTCAGACAAACACCACGTTTTTATTTTCCCATGCAGACTAGTCTGTAGGTTTTCTTTGTGTGTAAGATAACACCACAGATGATTCTGTATCACCACATGAGTCACACTCAAACTACGTGGTAATCTACTGGTGACTTGCCATGAACACCCTGCTTAGTTGCTACATAGTTTGATACTTGAAAGTGAAGCTTATTAAAAACAGGTGAGGTATCTAAGGGGAAGCTTCTAGTGGCTCTAAACACTCACAAAAGTCAAGAAAATTAGGAATCTCTAGGTACGTCTACATTAGTATGTTCCAGTTTTCACCAGGCATGTACTTTGGAAGTGAATGCTTAGGTTTGTGCTGTGGAGCTGTCTTGGAGCACCAAATTATGATTCTTTTTGCATGGAAGTAAACTGGGAGATGTGTGCAGGAGCACACACACACACAAAGAAACCCACACCAAAAAAACCCTGTACTGTAGATAGTGTGGGTGAAAGGTCATCAGCACAAACTGTTTTGTTCCACCCATCACCTTTACTTAGTGTTGACACAGCTTGACTCTGTTTGCTCCTTCAAGACATTTTGTTAACATCCCCTTATGTTGGATATATTTTATTTACAAGACTGAAGTTTGGGAGTAAATTCCACAATAAGCAACTGTACCGTAGTGTGGTTCAGTTTATAATCTAAGAACGGAAAGGATCATCACACAGGCAGTTTTGCTGTCTCGCAAATCAGCTATTTCAGGTAGTAAGGTAAATATTAAAGCAGAAATATTAGAAAAGGGCAGGGGACATTATTTTAAAAAAGCATTTAAAAAAGCATATATGAGCTACAACCACTGTAACCCTATTATTTGCTAAGGCATACATTTTGGTTATTTCTTTTCCCTCACGATATCTGACCTTTTGGTATCCTTCAGCAGTTATCCTATCTGATTTTAGATCACAGTGTTTGAGGGAAAAGCTGAATGGCTTGTGCTATTGCCCTTCAACTGAAAGTTACATCTGTCAGGCTTTGCAAGAGAATGCAACAAAAATACTTTGTAAGAGACTATAGCTGTCAACAGAAAGAAAAAAGAACACCAGAAAACATCACATAGGTATATATTCCATAGTGTTTCTAGTCAGGTACAAAAAAAAAGTGTTTCCCTTGCATATCTTCAGAAACTGCTTGAGGTCTCATGCAAATGCACATAAAAAAACCTAATGCAACTGCAGGCATGAATTAAATCCACATCTTCCAACAATTGCTATTTCATAAACAGTATTAGCAAGACGACCTAGTAACAAAATCAAAACTACACAGAGAAGGCTGTTATATTTATTTGGCAAAAACTGAACCAAAACAAGAACTAACTCCCTGCCACAGATATTTTTTTCCCCTACTTCCTAATTCTAATCAATTTTCTACTTTTTAAAACAACTGTTTTTCCTTACCTATTTCTTTCGGGTCACACAAAGCACTACTCAAGTGAGTCAAGATGCAGGTTTTCAAACATAGCCGACTCCACTTGAGCTACTTTGTCTAAGCAGTGCCTTCTAAGTTTGAAATTGGCGTGACATGCTCTGCTAAACGTGAATTCTCAATCACAAGTATAAAGATCACATACTTTTTTAGCTTCCTCTTTTCTTAAACACAGAAGCTTCTCCAAGCAGAGACCATGGTTCTGAAGAGTCACATGTGTCTAATTTTATGTGCTGGGGGTACTGTCAGTCTGCTCACAGTGTAAGAAAGTTAAGCATGTGATTATGCCTCTGAAGGCTGAAGACAACAATATTCTGGATAAAGCATCACAGATTCAAACCCCTTCAATTTAGGATGGATACACATGGGAAACAACCTGTTTATGTAGTTACACTGAAACATACATATGTTTCAATAAAACAAGAAGTAAATAACCTGCTTACATTTTGCTTCTGGGTTGGGTTTTTTGTTTGGTTTTTTTTTTTTTTTTTTTTTTTTACAGAAATTAAAAGCTTCTAAAGGTATTTCAGAACAATTAACTTGAAAAAGCTCTCCCTGTTTTGCCAAAATTAGGAAAAAAAAAAAAAATCACTTCAACAATTAGCCTATCTATAGCTGAAAACGCAGGAATTTTTTTCCCTGTAAAAACTTTAAATATTGCCAGAATTTAAGACAAAAATATGCTATGAGCATCTCCAAGTTTGTAAGTAAAAATTTTAAAATGAAGGAGTAAGTCTTACTCATTGTTTCCATTCAGCAATTAAATCTGTTGATGAATTCAACATTTTTTTAGGGATCATTCAGGTAATCGCAAACAAATAACAAATGAACTTTTGAAGCTCACTGTAAACCTTTATGAATTTACCTTATTTTCCTGCTCACCAGTAAAGCAGAGTAAATGAGGATAAACAGTTTCTTTCAGCACCTTGCCATCAGCAGGATATATGCTTTTAGAAAGCCCACTGCATAATTTGGAAAAAAGAAAAAAAGAAAACCTTTTCAAAGTCGTATTTTTTTTTAGAAAGCAGAACAGTAACATCCAAGATTCACCAGTTCAATTAAAAGTTACCGAATAAGTAATTACAAGCGACTTTTTGAAATCACAGCACCAGCTGCCCAAGTTCTACATGGCTAATCTTATGCCGGTGTCCCCTGCTGTGTCAAACAAAGACTGAGGGCTGTCAAACTCAGGGTAAACCTTTGAGTGCCAAAGTGGTTTTGTTCTGGTTTTTGATCATTTGCAACATGCAGAGATTTTCCATAATAAACCTCCCAAAGTTCATCTTGTACCTGAACTTTTTGTGTGAATTTCCCATCTGAGCCCACCTGTTTAGCAGCTGGTAGATGTAACTGTGGCCATCTTCTGTCCAGATGATAAGTCTGTAAGCTGCTAGTACTTCTCCACCAGCAAAGCACTGACCACTTTTACAGAACTCAGTACAAAGCAAGGAGAAATCGCAATAATCATAGACCTAAGCTCAGAAAAACAAGAAAATACAAAAAGTATTGGCACATTCATTTTAATTCAAGTTTGTTTGGGGTAATGGATCGATAAGTAGAGTATTAGCTTGATTCGTTCTTTTAAAGCCAAAGCAGTTTTCATATTATCAAACTACTGCAGAGTCAGAATCAAACCATATTATTTCAAAGAGAAAGAAACTGACAATAACAAAAAGCAGCATTAGAGCCTTCTGTTATACGAGAGGATTTTGGATGGGATTTAATTTGGTTTGCCTTGCATTCATAATTAATATTTACTGGGCTATTAATTTCTTGGAGAGGTAGGTAATGAATTTAGCACATAAATATGACATTGAAGACTTTGATAGAAGCTATAAATACTTTTGTCTGCATTTTTTAAAAGATGATCTGCTGGCATAATCACAGCACATATCTTAAAGTGAACTTTTTCTTTTCTTCTTTGGGGAGCAATAGATATTTTTCTTTTTCACAAATTAATTGAAAGCAAAGAACATACAGCCCACTTTGCTTGCAAGAATTCTTCACTCTTCCATTTCTAGAGCCAGTAAAAAAAGAAATTACATGACTTGTTTGCTTCCGCTGACCTTCCCATTTTAAGCCAAAACAGGATATGACTAGGGCAACCTAGGATATTGTCTCCTCATTCACATTCCTAGTGGCCTCATGGAGAGCATATTCATATCCATATTTATATAACATATTCCAGCAGTATGAGGAAATAGATTTCAGAATGAGAATTTCTATTAATTATTCGTAGCTAATTTCTAGCTAATTTGCTCTATATTTTCATTACTATCTAAGTGGGTTAGGGAGCCACTCTAAGCACACATATGAATCTCTTCTATGCTACGTATTACACACCTTTACAATTAAGCAGCAAGATTATCATCACCATCTTTTATTTTAAAGCTGTATATTCATTGAAACATAAAAAGGTGAAAATCTAACATGACTTATGTATCTACAACCCTACTTTAAGATGCAAAATAAGTATTCAAAAGCATGATGGAGATATTACAAGAAACAGGTACCTCTTTTGGAAAAACATTATAGACATTAATAGAAAACAATGTGTGTTAACACAGATTTTTTTTTTCCATGAAAATCCTGTGCGTTCTATACATCGAATTTCTTTATGTGCTTTTCTACAGACTTCTTGAAATAGCCCAATAGAAACCTCAAGGACAGCTTTGAATACAGTTGTAGGGTAACTAAGGCGTACGTGAAATTTCTGCCCCCCCCCCCCCCGTAGGGTTTGGATTAGGTACATGTTGCACTAATAGCTCGGGATTATTTTAAGAGGAATGTTTTAATACTGGGGGAAAAGAAATACAGAATTTTTATGATAAAGTTCAGTTTAACTAAAATTTAAAATAAACTGTTATTAGTTTCAGTAACTACACAATGCATTTATTTTCTTACAGCTACAAGAAAAAGTGATATACACTGGGGTCTTTAGTTTTGCTAGCTTCTATTAGTGGAACCCAGGCTATTGGCCCTGACGGAACAAAGGACCCTGGTTACCAAGGACTTGCCAACTGTAATTATTTCTGTCATACTTAAACAGTTTTTGTGCATCTTTGTCTCCTTTTGAAATGCACTGTGGAAGGAACTATAATGCATCCAGTGCTCTAAAACTGACTAATACTTACAGTAATCCCTTTCCTACCCAGCTAATTTCGTGTTAAATTTTCAAAGTAAAAATACATTAATAAAAAATAAACACTTCATCTCAGGCAGTTAAGATACGCAGAGAAGGGATACAGTGCACTATTATATCTGACAATTAGCGAACGTTTTTTCTTTAAGCTGAGGAGAAAAATAAGAATCTACATGTAAAAATCACATTAGCTTTTCAAAATTATTAACAAAATTAAAAAGAAAGTATAATGCTCAATAACGTACCTGCCAGCATGTGGAGGACACAATTAGAAGGAGCCTTTCCGTGTAAGTACAAAACCGTACTGCTTGACAATTTATATAGTCCAGAGATTTTGATTCCTTCTCACACACACTGTGTCTCTCCTTTATGGCACACAGGAAAAAAGCCGTAAGATTTATTCTGAGCTTTTACTTTTAGGATAGAAAGAAACCACTGAAAATAGTTTTGTTAACATACACTTTCAACATATACTTCTTAAAGTGAGATAGGAAGACAGCGGGGTTCACTAGTACAATGTAAACAGAAGACATTCAGTAAGGCTCAGACTGTGATCTCACTTAAAGTGTTAATAAATATGGAGAATGACTAAAGGCAGGTCATAGATAGCATCTGTTGCAACGAATATCTGCTAAGTATTCTTCAGTCAAAAAAATAGCTACAACAACCTATAAACTGACAGTATCAGATTCAGAATGGATGATGAATATTCCGCTTTCCCACTCATCCTTGTTGCAACTGGGACAGTCTGAGACCTATGGTGTTGTCATATGTCTAGCTTGATCTAACACCTCCAAAAATCAGTAGAAAATTATTCATTTTCTTAGCTTTGCATTGCTGAATGTATGGAAGGCTTAAAAAAATTAAATCTGTATTTTCACCCTTTTCACATGAAAAATCGGACTTATCAAGGCCATCACGCTCAAAATAATTAACAGAATAACTGCAATATAATAATTGTTTAAATCATTGAAAACTGATGCTTTCTGTCTCGAAAGATAGCCACCAGTGTCAAAACCTCTCAAAGAAGGGGTATGCTGGTCATGGAACCATGGCTATCAAATGCAAACCATTCTCTCACTACATGTGGCAGCTCCAATTAAATCCAACAATATTTGTTAAGATACTGCTCTTTAACATATGAAGTAGCTGGACTGTTACTAACTCCGCACTCCTACCTTCACAAAAGCAGGCCCCAGGCAGTAAGAGGATGACATTATACCATATATGCTTCTCTGATGTCTGTGATCAGTTGTTAACAGTCCCCAGAACTTCTACAGCGTGACAGTATTTTTCTGCACTAGGAATGTTGAAAACACACAGTCCCTGTGTGTCCACCCACCCCCAAACATTGCAGAGAAACTAAAAATGCATCACAAAAACATCAGTATGGTATCAAACTTGACAGACTCTCCTGAGGGGCCTGATTCTACCCCATTAACAAGCAGTGCTGCAGCATGCTCTGCAGTTTGTTGAGTAAGGCAGTAATGTATTACTGATGTTCAGAGAAGACTGTTGACATTTTGCCATTTCTGTTGATGATTCATAGTACTTAGCTGTAATACTGAAGTCCCTTTGTGAATCTAGCTCTCAGAGTTTAATTCAAACACCAAACATTGTATTCCGATTCTAACACTTGTGCATGTCAAGTGACAGCTACTGAGAATATTAACACAGAAAAGCTGCACAAAATAAGCAAGTCTGAAGATGGAGAAATAGAGCATTTGACAAAACGAGTCTTTTCCAAGCAAAGACAGCATTGTGGGAGTCAGACAGAGCAAAACAAAGTCTAAAGGACCATTTTTGAAGAAACTAACAAGGGTGAAGAGGAAGTACAAAGGCTGATTTTGAAGAGCTTTGAGATTAAAGGAAGGAGTGAAGGGGTTCAAAGAAACAGACTGACATTATCAGGACAGAAGGAAAGTGTTAAAACTTCAGCATCATGGAATATGGAAAGACGCAAAGCCTGGGCAAAAGACATTACAGTTGTAAAGGCAAGAGCTGTCCAATGGCCCAATTAATTTTAAATAGCAGTATGAGGGTGTGTTTTCAGAATTTTATGACAAAATTAATCAGTTCTGTTTAATACATATCCAGAAGATTCTAATTTATTCATATTCTGCGTCAATGTATCCTTTACTTGAGAATATTACTACATTCATGTTATCATTCAAATCGCTGTTTCACACCTCATGCAAACTGACCTGTATGCTATTCAAAGATGAAGATAGGTCCCACACTTTAAGAACTCCAGTTACAGACACCGCCACCAATGAGTCTTCTGTGAAAAGTTAACAGTGAGATAGTCAACTTGAAACCAAGTTCAAACAGTGCCCAACACCAAAAGAAAACCTTGACATAGGCACTGGTGTTCTATACAGCACTAAAACAAGGATTCTGCACAATGCTGTTTAGATGAAATATTAATTTTAAACAAAAGTAACTAATTGGCATATAGAAATACCAAACATGCAAGCAAATAGTGAATAATTAATTTGTCTAATCAGATGTATTTCAATAGAAGGCACAGAGTAGTGGGTTTGTGCCCTTAATTTCCCTGATATTACAAAATTTGTACTTAATCCAAGAAACAAGATGCTTACAACTACTGTAGAGGCTGTTTATTTTTCTCTTTAAGAAAGATTAAATGAAATGTGACCAACATTAGGAGTATTAAAAGCACCTTCTTATGTGCTGTGAATGAAATGTTAATATCTTGTACATAACAGCTCTGTAAAATATGATTAGATTATTAAATCTAGTAGGATTGCACTATCTATACAGAAATATTTCAACATGATTTAATTGGCCTACATAAATACATCTACAATGTATACCTTGAATTCTTGCAGAGTGTACAATACACATACAATTTATCCAATCAGACGACTGAGTTGATGATAAAGTGTGAAGAACACCCAATGTCTTAGCATCAATAATAAGAACATCTTGATATTCTCCACAACAAAGAAGCCAGCCTTCACCTGTCATTCGGAACGAGCAATGGTAATACTGTACAAGCGGAAAGAAGAGAGTCAGCATACAGGGCTACACAAATGTGCAGGCATTTTTTTTTTTTTTTTTTTCCACATTAAGCATGTCATACTTGGAATTGTAATCAACACTTGTAGCATTACCAAATTACTACTGCATATGTGAGACCATACACAGTTTTGCTAGTGACACAAGCATTTCACATATATACATGCTGGAGGGGAGGGATGCCATCCAGAGGGACCTGGACAGGCCGGAGAGGTGGGCCCAAGCCAACCTCATGCAGTTCAACAAGGCCAAGTGCAAGGTCCTACACCTGGGTCGGGGCAATCCCAAGCACAAATACAGGCTGGGCGGGAAATGGCTGGAGAACAGCCATGAGGAGAAGGACCTGGGGGTGCTGATTGACAAGAAGCTCAACATGAGCCAGCAATGCGTGCCTGTAGCCCAGAAGGCCAACTGCATTCTGGGCTGCATCAGAAGAAGTATGGCCAGCAGGTCAAAAGGAGGTGATTCTGCCCCTCTACTCCCCTCACGTGAGACCCCACCTGGAGTACTGCATCCAGCTCTGGAGTCCCCAACAGAAGAAGGACATGGACCTGCTGGAGCGTGTCCAGAGGGGGGCCACGAGGATGACCTGAGGGCTGGAGCACCTCTCCTATGAGGAGAGGCTGAAAGAGTTGGGGCTGTTCAGCCTGGAGAAGAGAAGGCTTCGGGGAGATCTTATTGTGGCCTTCCAGTGCCTAACGGGGGCCTACAGAAGAGCTGGGGAAGGACTTTTTACTAGGGCATGTAGCGATAGGACAAGGGGGAATAGCTTTAAGCTGGAAGAGGGCACGTTCAGATTAAACATTAGGAAGAAGGTTTTCACTTTGAGGGTGGTAAGGCACTGGCACAGGTTGCCCAGAGAGATTGTTGAGGCCCCATCCCTGGAGGTGTTCAAGGCCAGGCTGGACGTGGCCTTGGGCAACCTGGTCTAGTGGGAGGTGTCCCTGCCTATGGCAGGGGGGTTGGAACTCGATGATCTTCAAGGTCCTTTCCAACCTAAACCATTCTATGATTCTATGATTTATACAACTTAATATAGTCATACAGCTTCGTAAATAGGTGCTTCGTACCTCAAGCAGTATCTGCCCCGCCTAAATATTAGGATTTCTGGAAGCAATCAAGGTGTTAATTTTCATTATAAATTGCTGAACAGTTTGGGATTTATTTCTCTGAGGCCTCATCTCACTCCAAACATTTGAGAAAGCTTGTGAAAATGCAGACAATTCATGATGAATTTTCCATTATTTTTGAGGAAGAATTTCTACTCCATGAGATATTCTTCATTATGACACTAAATGCCCTAGTGTTCAGAAGATTCATTCTTTCTCAACAATCATGTAAAGAAAAAAAACCAGACACGTAGCAAAGTCCTAAGGAACAGAGATAAGAGACGTGCAGAGTATGAAGATTTCTTTTTTGCTAGATGTTTTATATGTGTGAGGATATTTGCATTTTGTGTAGTATCTATGAATAATTGCACACATTATTGCTATAAATGTATAAACAGTCACCTCAAATGGAATCTACAAGTAAATAGTAGCCTTAAAATAAAGGGAACAAGCACATAGTCATAGGAAAATATGACAGACCCACAAAATAGTGCCTCATTTACTACAAGGCCTCTGTACATCCAGTTTTGCTCAGATAATTCTTAGTCGATGAGTTAACTAATTGAATTCTGAAAACAAAAGAAGCATCAATAACTGGGACTAGGATAAGTATTACCACAGATGTTATGAACGATCAGAGGCAGAAATGCTTAGCAGTAGGAACCATTTGTAATTATCATTACTCTTAAATTAGGCTTGAACTGGAAGATTTGTATAGTTAGTCAGTCCTCTGAGAAAATCCCACACTGGTCAAGATCCACAAATTGTTAAGAGTTGACCCTGGTGTTAAACTTCATTTCAAATGGCAAATATTCAGTTTGCACTGCTTGACATCTGCCATTCATAGCTGAATCATCTACATTGAACAAAAAGAACCTACTAGACCAGATAAGGGAGTAGTTTAATTAAAACCTACTAAAACATTAACTAAAAATAAAGCAACAATTTTAAATGGCGATGCTATCAAAATCAGCATACACTAAACCTCCCAGACAATAACATTCCACAGGAAATTATACTATCTCAGGTCCTGTTGTGCCACAAGCAATCATTACCCATGAAAAAACAAAACCTACAAGAAAAAAAAAACACACAACAAAAACCCCAACCCCAAAAAACCCTCACAAAAAAAAAAAAAATCCATTTCTTATAAATATCTGAAGGTTGCATTTTAAGAATAGTTTCCCCTCCTAGTGACATCTGTTCTTTTTTCTAAGAAAGTTTTCCTGTTAGATGTTCCTATTTTCCTTTAGCCATCTTGCCCAAGTTACAGAACAAAAATCATTATCAAGCCAAAATTAGACTTAGCTCACTTCTCCTAACAGAGGAGAAATAATTTTATAAAAGTATTTGCCTCTCCTACTTGAAGGATAAGAATGAAGATTCTGCCTCTGATTTCTACAAAAATCTCCATAATGCAGATCTGTCCACTTCTCTGCAGAACTTCTCCTAACTTTGACTATTAAAAATTTAATTAAGCAATATCACAAAGCAGATCATACCACACTTGTTATAATATAATTGAGGCATCGTATTGTGTATATATATGCACAAAGGTAAAAACAATATGCGTAACTTTTAAGCATATACACAAATAAAAATTAGAGAAGAATAACAGCAATCTGTGCTTTCATATATATACACACACGAAAAAGCATATATTGTTAAGGAGTTATTATTCTATAATTTTTATTTGGTCATTTAGCCAAGCTTTTTCTCTTCCCTTTACCATTAACAACTGTGTGGGCATTCATCATGTTAACCTAAACAGTGTCATGAAAAACAGTGTTCCTTCTGGAAGCTTTACAACATTTGGATTCTGAATTTGGCCATAGTTTGAATAACATGAAGTCTCAGACTCACATCATTTGGGCTGTAGTTCCACCCTAGACTTCCTCACTGAAGAAAAACAGCATTTTAATTAAGCTAGGAGCCCTGAGCTCTTCTTCTACTAATATAGTCAGAAAAAAAGCCATCTCTCAATCAAATCCGTACGTGCTGGGCTCCTCAATCATATACATACATGTATTTCAAACACACCCTCACACTCCAACATTTAAATACTTAGCATAGCTGGATAAAGTTCAAAGCAGACACTTGAAATTATCTGAAGTAATATTTAAAGCAATTTGGCCTCTGAAAAGAAGCTATCTATCCTGAGTTCCGCAATGAATGAAAGTGCATTTTTGGAAGTGGGGTAGAGCAGTCTTTCGGAGGTCAGCAGTTCGGCATCAAAACGTTTCAAACATTTAAAACTAAGATTTTCAAACTGTCTCACAATGTTTGTCTAGATTGCTTGTACTTCTAAAATATGCCATCAAAAAGCCAACATTAAACTGGAAGTTTCCATGCAATTTTAACAGAGGACAAGAGTAAAGATTAAGACAGTTTCACTTTGCTACCCAGTCCCCAAACTTTAGAATAAGTTAATTGATACTGCATTCCAGACATTTGCAGTTTAAAAAGAATCAGTTTGATTTGATTAAGGAGTTCAGAGGAACATAAAAGTCTTAGTTCTTCTCTTAGAAGGAAGTCAAAAAAGGAAAAATAACAGATATAAAGCTACTTATACTGCAACTTTTTTTTTCCTCAAGATGTTATGAGCTATATATTTAAAATTGTATGCTTCTGAAAAAAAAATATGTTAATAAACCAAAACTCTTCTTGTAATAAAGAGATATTCCATGAAAAGTTGCTATACTTACATAGATTGCAGTATGCCTATAAGGAAGTTTTGCGTTCTCAATGCACTGTCCGCTAGTGACATTCCAAACACACATCTCCCTGCCAAAGATAACTTCATGTTATTCTCTGTCATTTCCACTCAATTGGCTGGAATAATTTTGTGCCACCAAGTTTTTCCTTTAGTGCTGTACTTAAGTGCAGTCTGGTCGTTTATGGGGCTTTTTGTTACAGATTACTGGGTAAGAAAATGTTGTGGTCATTAGCAGGGGATGACATACAGTATCTGTTTCTTTTTGTTTTGGTAATTACACCCTGCTGCCTCGCAGCAAACCTGACTTTAAGGCCAACTCTGGTCTACAAGTTGTAGGTATACTGCCATTACAGCTCGTCAATGCGTCACTGTAACTATCTGTCGTTGGAACTACATCCTTCTGAAAACGATTCATTTCACTGAACTTAAACCACACGTTTTGAAAAACACAATGAGTCTTCTGCCGCATCAGACTTCAGTTCTTGAAAGGAACCATAATTTCTGTTAAGAAGAAACAGTGCCACCATGAGGTTATTCCTGAAATCTGTTATTGAAACAGCACTCACCTCTTGAATGTCTATGCAACATTCTAGCTACACTTAATTACAATTAAAATTAATGTTTTAGAAAGATGTGTTAGCCAGTCTTCCTCATCTAGAGATTTTTCAACATGCTATGCGACTAGAGTACAACAGAAACATTTTACTATATCAGAAATACTTAGTGATTTACATGTTAATCTATACACTTTTGCATTTTATGATAATCTAGAAATACTAATTAATTTGTACTTTCAGCTGAGCAAGAGCACCGAAATCTATACATCTGTAGTGTAGCATCAGAGTTGGTAGCCCAAGAGTCCTAACTTAAACTGAATGCTTATGCTGTTTGTTAAATGTTGAGGCAGTAAATTTCTGCTTGTTTATATCAGAATGATGATTACAGTAACATAGCTAAAGCAGTAAAGTTGATGCATACATAAAAGCATGCACAAATGAGAGCAGAATATAACTTCATCTTCTGCGTGTTGCACTTGATTTACTGTCTGTACTAACAAGGAGTGAGTGATACCACATGTTGATATACCTGTTCTACAGTATATGCTATATACATGCACAGGACATCAGTGAGAACTTCTGAATCATTATGGATTGATTTATAGATTTCCATATAAAAAGTACAAAATACTGTTCAATACTTATCCATCTGAGATAAGTCAGTTATACAAACACTTAAGAGATTCTGAAGTGGGATGGGGGGAGAATATCATCTTCCATACAATTTCCTCCACCCTCAATACAAGGGGATGGAAGCTTGAAAGGGGCAGAAGTGAATGATTCACAAGCCAGAAAATGCAGTTCGACAAACCCTGCATCTCCTGAAGATGAGGGTTCCTATTTCTAATTATCTCAACTTCATGTTGCAGCCTTCCAGGGATCAGTGATGGATGCTTTGCCCTTATGTAATACAGATGAGAAGTCAGCAGTAATTTGGTAAAAGTGAACATTTAAAGGGGCCAGAAGACTATTCAATTCTACCTATACAAATTCCAAGCAAGCCCAATAATCGCTTCAGAGGCGGAACTTTGAGGGTGTGAACCTCTCTCTGTATGGTATATCTATAGCAAAACCCACGTTTTTCTTCTTAATGCTTTTCACCCCAGCTTTTTAGAAATACAGTATCTTCTCTCCCCATATGATCTGGAAACAGTACTGCACTAACAGACCTTCAGAAATGATGAAAAATGGTTTCACCTCTGCACCCTTGGGTAGAATTGTAGCAGTCCAATATAAAACTAGTTCTGCAGACTTCTCACCCTCCTTTCTGCACATAACCAGAACTCTTTAGCACTATCTGTCCAGCAGGGCAGTCTAACCTTAGAAAACTAAGAAGCCCGAACCAGTTTGTTCAAGTTATCCCTTTCTTGTATACTCATGATTGAGAGAATCAGACAGAGATCCTAGCAGCTCAAAGGAAAAACAAGCTCCTCAGTGAGAACTAGTAGCCTTAAGGTGCTGGAAGGTGTAGCATGAAGAAGGGCAATTGACAGGAACTTTTCATGGTAAGAGGTTTTAACAGAGCTGTCCTGTTAATGGGAAAAGATGAACCCAAAGTGAGAGGAGAATATCACTAAGCAGCAAGACAAAATTGTTTAAGGAAAGCCCTTAAGGAAGTAAAAAGCTAGCCCTAACTACTTTCAGCAGCTGAAATCCCGAACAGATGGGCTTCAGACCCAAGCTGAAAAGATTAGCAAATAGAAAAATAATCTTGAATGCTAACCTAGCAGAACTGCAGAAATTAGTTTGACTCAAGTGATAGGCCAAGTCACAACAAACACAGAGGAGAAAAGCCGCAAGATCAGGAGCCTCTAAAAGGATGTACTCCAAAATAGCAAGTCAGATTTAAACAAAGACAAGGAACATATAAGCCTTTTATTCAAGGGCAGTCTTTTCTATGCTTCCCTACCTACTCACTGAGCAAGCATAGCCTGGATCAGAATACATTAGGCTCTTGTACTGATTCAGTTCTCAAGACTGAGCTCAGGAAGGAACAGAAAAAAGCACCATGATATCAAAATGCTTCTGAACCTGCTGATTTCCTCCAATAGCCCATTATTCTCCCTTTGAACGGGGCCTAGCTGACCCCCTGAACAATTCATTCTCCTGACTAACTGGCTATCTGAATCTCCCAAACCCTTCTGTTGTCCAAGAGATGAGCTCTTAGACTATTGTATATAAGCAATACAGTCATTATCCTAAGTAGCTGCTACCCTTTTCATATCCTAGAGTTGGATTTAAAACTTTGCCAAACCAGAATCTGACCTACACCTGCCATACATTTCATGATTTAAGAAATGAATAATCGAATATTCAGTTACCTACCCATTTTCAGTAGCACTTACTACATATGGCTGTTTCTCAAACTCTCTTGCTTTTGCCAAACAAGTTACAGAAGCAGTATGGCCAAAGAGAATTTCTTTAGGTGAAATCTAGGAGAATAATACAACGGTTTAACTTAAATGTAATATTTTCAGTATAAACCAAAGAAATCTAAAAGCTAGAGCATACTACTTGTAGATGTTATTATCAATGAGTAATTGTCAATCCACTTCATATTCTTTTGTTCTTCCATCATTTCTGGAATGTACAAAGACGTGGATGGATTATGCAGTTTGCCTGAAGTACAGTCTTTGTATTCACTGTAGTCTAAAAATGGCACCTTCTGAAGAATTTATGGAGTGCCAAGTGTTATAAAACAGGCAGTATGCAGAGTATCTCTGGCCTTCACCTTACAGCATGCAGCAAAAGTGGCAGAGTAAAGTACGGAATTAATACAGCAAAGCTCTTAAGCATGTGTTTCATACAATGTGTTTAAGTAATCCCTTTGATTAGCTTCACTGCATGCAAAAATCTTAATGGAAAAAGGTTGCCCCATAAAAGTTTCAACTTTGAGCACAATTGGGGCAGTCAAATCCAAAAAAGAACAGAACCATAGTTCTAGGAACACAGAATAAAAAAACTGGAACTGCTTTAACTCTGTTCTATTCTCAGGAAAATAAATATGAAATAGTCAAAGTAATAGCAACAATATGCCAGGAGATTTGCATCTTAATTATACGGGAAAAAAAAAATGCATTTCATCTTACTTCTTCCACCTTCCTACAAATGTTTCCATTGTTAACTTGGTAGAGAGCTCTGGTTTGATAAATAGATTTTTTCCTTAAATCACAGGCCATGCTCAGCAATTGATTTAAAAAATAGAAAAAAAGGCTTTGCAAGATAGGAATCATGACAATTGTGCATGTTTATTTGCTGTCATTACTCACAGCACACAATCTCAAATTATAATCCACAGGTCATAATCTATGAAAAAATTATTTCAAAGTTTGCAAATAACTGATGAAATGCCTATATGAGCAACCACTTTCTCTTGATGACTTTCCTATAACAAATATCATGCTATCTTTAAAACTTAATCTAAGTAAGTGCAAGTCTGGATAATCCCATTGTTAATAATAAAAGATAAAACCCCAATCTGTCTATTTGGCAGATGGTAGCACAGTGGACACAAACCTTTAATTCTGATGAAAGATTCCAGAGACATATTTGTCCTTCTTGACTTCCCGTAACTATAGTCTGCTGGTCATCTGTAATCATAATAGCAGTGATACTGTGAGACGGAGCTATTTTCCCCCACACTGCCACAGCCTGTACAGACGCCTTCATAGTCAGCACCTGGAAAAAGAAACAAGTAATGATGATTCTAAGTAACATGAAATATAAAAAAACCCTACCAAACAAAAAAAAAAAACCCAAACTTAAAGAAAGGCAATTTAATCAACATCTGAAAAGGGAAGCTACAAAATACTGCTGCAAAAAAGCTGATGAGGCATTGAAGCATTTTCTAGCTGTTGCCAACATCGCACTAATGCTTTCATTAAGATAGCTATCCACTAATAGCTTAAATATACAGCCAGACAATGGTGTGCCACTACTTCAAATCTAGGCAATATCAAACAGGACCAGAGTTACCAAGGACCAGTACTATCACAATACTGAACAGCAATGGAGTAACATGCTGCCCCACACAAGCTGTCAGCTCTGATGGGCCCATGTCACACTGTCTTTTTCCTAATTTTCTTTGGTAGAGTATACCATCCCTCCCACATTCCCTCTAACCAGCAGTGCTGCTCATTCTCAGCAGCTAACTGCTGGAGCACGGAGACGGTACAGGAGTGGGATGTCAATAAAGAATCTGTGGTTCCTACGAGACTAAGGCAAGAGAAAGAGGTAATAGAGCTGGAAGGGTAGTGGGTCGGGCACAAAGAGAAAACCAAGGCCCAGGACAGCAAAGCACTATACCCTCAAACATTCAGTGGCATCTCCTAGAGATAAGACCCAAAAGAAAGGTGGAGGCAGAGTTGCAAGCTGGGAAACAAATATGCTCTTTCTGCTGCTCAACTCATGAGTCCATTTTCCAAAAAAACCTTATCATATAATAGATTTTAGTCACTAGTGTGAAGATTTTAGTCACTAGTGTGAAAAATCAATTAATTGTCCGAAATGACAACCGGTCATTAGGTAATTCAATACAGATTCCTATAAACTGCATTTCCAGAAAAATATTTCAACATGTGTTCAAACACCAGTACTTACAAAACATCCTAAAATCCTCCTTATTAAAAAAGTTCTACTTCACTTGTTTTTAAGTGAGACCTGTTCCTTTTAAAACCAGCTCTGCTTGCTAGCTGAATTCTGCACTTGTTTTGCTTCAAATAAAACCTTTCAGAAAACTTTCTCAGTTGCGTCAGAAGTCTTCTATCACATTGTTTGCTGTTAGAATTCCCATGCCTATAAGTGTCTAACGCTTCTAGAATATTCCCAACGATAACTTAAAAATGAAAAAACAGTGATTATATGACTATGAGTAACTTTGTACTTAACTAGTCAACTCACCTAAGAAAAAAAATCATATATATCCTGCTGTTAAGACTTTTCGGGGGACCTAGTAACACACCAAACAACCATATCTCCTTTGGTTCAAGTTATGTGAAATGGCTAATTGTTAAAAACAGGCACAGATGAGAAACATTTTTAGCATCAGTGTCTTTACATGAAAGAGCCCTACACTAAGCTGCCAGTGTCTACCGTAGCCCAAATGCAAACAATACCCATATATACAAGTCAGCTGTCTCAAAACTGCCAAATTACAACAGCCTGCAGCACTCCTTCCCTGTATCCTATGATGGTTCTTCTCTCCTTCATTTTTCCAGAAAGCCTGCACAGGTGCTTCTGAAGTATCTCTGTTTACCTCCCTGCCCTTTCAGCTTTCTGGAGAAAGTGACAGAAATTTGTTGTCACCTGCTTCTAACAACAGTCAGGGATGGAGAAGGGCATGAAGATGACTTGTGCCTGTGAAGTGACTCCTCTGAAAACTGAAATTCTTTTAAACTTCACTGAGGGCAGCTTTGACTACCACCAGTACACAGGTGATGGTCAGACAGCTGACAGACATTGACCAATGTCAAAAATGTTGGTATACATCAACATGTTATTCCAAAGCATGAGCGAACAAGAAGAAACAGATTTTAAGCTCTTCAGATGCACCGTTGTCTAGCGTCACTTAAGTAAACAAATATTTTCATTATTATTTTCAAAATATTGTATGTCACCTACTTTTTATCCAAACAGCAATAATACCTATTGAAGAGATACTTCAAAGCAGCCACTTGGCAAAATTCACCTTTTGGAGAAGGCGTGCTCCTGTTTGTCCTGAAGAAAGGGGAGACAGAGCCCTTCGCACATCTTTAGCAAAGATATTTAAAATGAAACAGGTCTTAGTAACAAGGTGCTAGAACAGTGCAGTTGGGAGAGGTCAACCAAAAGACATGACATTAAAGCTGAGATCTTGGGAGAAGAGACAGGAACTGGGTAGAACAAAATGCATGGCAGCAGATAGCAGCCAGCTAAAGGTAGTAATACAGGGATGATGCAAAGTGACATGAAGAGCAGTTCCTGTGATAATTCAGAAGAGACCACAGGACAGAAACAGAGCACAGAAGCAGGCCTTTCAAGTCATGTTTAAAGAAACCATAATACAAACCATCACCAAGTCCAGCACAGTAGCAGCTGAAAGCAGAGACACAGACAAGAGGTATCTTCATTACTACTACTAAAAGCCTTAAGTGACACAGAACTAGAGGAATGGTCTTGCTTTCTGACAAGAAGATGAGATGAAGGGCTCAGCAACTCAGAAAAAGGGCTGAAAAGACTGGTATGGCAGGCTATCAAGGTCCTGCCATACAACCTCAGACAGAACATCAACAGCAGAGGAAGTGAAATTTAAGAGTAAATTAATTGAGGTCAAGAGTTTATTAGTCTAAAGCACATTTAGTTTCATTTTAAAGCTCTTTGTGGGCATAGCACAAAATACTGAGAGATGTTATTGATATCAGCTTTAGAATTTGACTTTTCTAAAACTTTTTTTTAAATCTCTAGTCATATGAAGTATTGTGCTTACTGGTGAACACTGAAGTTCTTTTCTCTTCCAGTTTATGCCCTGAAATGAAAGCTGCTCAAGCCAAACTCTGAAAACATGTTTTTAGGTATCAGCTAAGCAAAGAAAATTTACCATTTTCATGGGTCTTACAAAACGGTGGCTGTCACGTTAACAGTTTGACAAGCCAAATCCTGAGTCTTTAAAACGCATTTTCTTGCGTATTATGTAGTCACTTGTACTTGTGCCAAGGTAGTGTTCAATTAGCGTAAAACACCATAAGGCAGCAGAATTTAAGGTTGTCCTGCATTGAATATGAATCATAAATTACATCTTCTTGTAAAGGAAACATAGAAGCAAGATCAATATTCTTAGCAGAAGACCTACTGCTGAGCAAGTGATGAGTAACAGAACTCAGAAAGAGGATCTACAGAAGTTAAAAACTAAACAAATTGCTAGAATTTGCTAATATATAGATGATCTATTTGCACACGAGTGTCATGAATTAACAAACAGCTACTACTACAGACAAAACATCAGTTATAGAAGAGAATTAATTTAGACTGAAATGTTACAAGAACATTTCGGACTTTTTCTTTTATATTATGACTGAATCATAAGAGAAAGAAAACAGAAGGTATATGTACTTCCATGTTAATATAACAGTCCTTAACTTTTTTCTCTTGCTTATCTAACTTTTTTTTTTATTAAGGTATTTTGACACACAAGATAAGTATTTTGCTTGAAATCTTTGCTTCTAAGAATACCATGACTTCCCTAGAAATACTGCATGCACACATGCACGTTTGGTCTATTTAGCTTTATCAAAGCTACTTAGTGATGCTTATGGCACCTATAGCGTACTTTTTTTTTTCCCCTAATAAAATCAACAGATATTTATCAGACTGTTCCTTTAAAAAAGAACTGTTTCCACAAAGTCAAATATTGCCCAAGGCATATCTGAGCTGCATGTAGCTTATCAGCACATGTCAAATTCTTCCAGCTCTGCCCACTCAAGCATGTCTGATTCGCAGTATTAACCTGTAATTCAACTTTAAATCAAGTTCCTCAGTCCTACTCCCCACTTCTCCCTGCTTATAACCTAATAAACTTTGCTTGTCCTGCCCTTATGATCACATTGTCACAAAGAACTCCCTCATGACTAAAAACAAATTCCCTGTTCCTAGTTAAAACCATACCAGTTCATCCCACCACTAACTTACTGCATCTCTACCATCTTTAGTTCTATAACACTTTTCACACTGAAACCGCACCACAAACCTGTGTTAACTTACAAAATCACCCTAATTTGCACACCTTCAAGGACTCTGGCTGTACTACTTTAGCAACTTTGGACCATCTGTACAGTACTAAAGTTTCATTTGAAAAGCTAAGTACACTACCTTTTATTCTACAGAATCTGTGAGGTATTTAGAAGTCTAGTCAAAAGCTTTAAGGGGACAGAGAACAGGAGATCTGACCTTGAATGCCTTTCTAAGCACATATTAATGCAAGGGCTTTTCCTCATTGCACGGCTTTTTTGACTGGGACTGGTCATGAATTGAGTAGAATGAAAACGGTCAGATTATACCATAAAGAAACAGTGCCATAATAACTCAACATATACTTTCCCCATAGAGCCCTAATTCCAATACAGTAAGCATATCTTGACTCTGCCTCCTCTACTGACCTTAAAAAAAAAAAAGAAAATTTTTTTTAGCTTCTCTATTAGGCCCATCTCAGACCTTCCAATCGCTGCCACATAATTACTGTTTAACCTCAGGCACACATCCCTGTGCTGCATTTTCTCAAGATAAAAATTATAATTGTAAAGCAGGTAGTTTGGGAACATACAGGTTAGAATGGAAAAGTTGCTTAGGGCTTAGAAGCATGCATGCGCATGTGCTCACAGTGATCTGAAGTGAAAAAATCTGGGTTTTGTCTTATCCCCAGTGAAGTCTGCGGCTTACATTCTCTATTGGTCCTTGCATTTACATGCAGTTTGCTCAAAAGCATAAAGGAAGCTTTCCTGTATGAAACATCCTGAACAATACTAAACTGTTACAGTTATAAGAATCACAGTTCTTGATAAAGAAAATACATATCCTGATTTTTAAACTAATTTAGAATTCATCAGTTCTCACATATAACAAGGTCCTTAAAACCAGGAACCGAACTTCCCAGAGACCTAATCTCAAATGATTCACATACTAAAACTCAGGTTGTGACAGAAACCTTCTTGTCCTAGCTACAGCCCATAACAAAAGGTACCAAATAGGATTTTATAGATTACTTATAGAAGGAGAAAAGACTTTGTGCAACAAAAGATCACTCTACAGGTAACAGTAAACCTGCCCCAAAACCTTCTCTGAATTTATAGTCATACTTATTTCATGTTTCCCATGCATCCCATATCAATCCAAGATCAGCTGTTTCAAAGTCCTTTTAAATGTGTGGCAATCAGTCTGGGCACAAAAAAGATGCAGAAATTAGCTCGCCGTTCTGAAAATAGAGATTAGCATTTAACTGTTCGTATTTAATTAAAAATACAAATATTTGGAAAAAAACAACCAAACAGGATAGATGGGCCAAAATGATTAAAAACAATTATTGACAATTTTCTAAGAGCAGCATACATCTGCTCAGTCTAGACAATTCTATATGCCCAAACTTCAATATTCATAATAGGCAAGTATAGTAATATAAATTCCACACCCCCACACCCCCCCTTAGATTATCATTGCAGTAAACTGTTAGGTAAACCTCAAACCAGGATATTAGGAAATAAATTTTAGACAGCGCCTAGTAGGTTTTCATGACAAATTCCTAAGGTTTGTGTGTTCCTAAACCATCTCATTCTCCTATTCCTGCCTATTCCTTAGCTTTAACTGTCTAGATAAGAAAGTAAAAGTTCTATCAATGTTTTTGTACTGATAGTAAAAAGCTTATTATTTTTCTTAAAAATAGCTTTGACTTGCAGTCTACTGAAACATGCTATATTGCTTTCACAACTTTCTCAATTTGCTTGATGACATAAATATTGCACTCTCCTTAAGGATGTTGCATATTATCTCTGGTAATCAGCAAAGATATAACCTTTCCTGAAGTAAAAAAATTATATTCACCCACTGTCCACAATATATAGCAAGTCCATCTAAGAGGCATAATAATACAATATATTGCATTTACAAAATACTTGACAGAAGTATCTAAAGCACAAAATCTAAAGATACATAAGTGACACAGTGCTGTCTTTGTGAGCCTGGAGATACACTACATTGATGCTTATGACACTGCTCACAGATTTGCTATTTATACAAGTTGCTATTCAGAAGCCTATTGTGTCCATGAATCTGAAAATGCAGGTCAACAATACTTCGCAATTTGTGAAGCAGCGGGGTACACACACATTTGTATAGGTGTAAGCAATGGAATAAATTAAAAAAGAGAAATACAATGCCGAGAAAGATGCTTAACAAAGAAATGGAAAAAAAAAAAATTGAGATATAGAGGCTGCAGGGGAGAAGGCACAGCGTATAATGTAAGAAAAGGAAAAAATATATCTGAGGCTAGGTAAGTGAAAAGGGAATGACAATCAAAGAATTGACACTAAACACAGCAAGACAAGACAAAGGTAACAGAAGACATTTGACATAATTAATAGCAAAACAAAATAATTAAATATTCATCAAAATATTTTTAAAGATAATTAAAAACAAGTCCATATTTAGCACATTGTACAACAGAACTAATAATTGGCTAATTTAAGATGCAGTCTGCTCTTTGAGGGTACAGTAGCAAAAATATTTCTATATTTCAAATTTTTTAATTAATATATCTAATTACACAGCAGGTAACAAGTAGAATACTCCAGTAATCAACATTTCTACCCTGTGTCCTGCTTCCTTGTGTTTTAATGTACTCTGCCAAAACCCTCAGTATTTCACACCTTTTCCTCTACTTTGCTTCTAGTGGCTCCATCTTGGAGACCCTGCCTGCCACTGCACTTCCAGTTTAAGATTTAATGGGATTTCCCTCGAGACCTGTCAGGGCTGCACCCTAATCGGCTGGAGGAGTCACTGTTGAGTGACACCCAAATCTCCCCTGGGGTGTGAACATACTGCTTTTGCAGTCCAAGGGAGCAAGAGACTGGGACCAGGAATCAATACAACCCATTTTAACTAGCAAGAACCACCTAGTAATACCTTGTTTGTATTTCTTGAACGAGTGACACAAGAAACACTTATTTCATTCCACACAATAATTCACCACAATCAGAAGGAGCACAGTAAGGGCAACACCATCTCCCAGCTGCTGATTACATCAAAGGTTTGCAGCACAAATTCAATTTTATGATGTTAATCTCAGCCTGCCACTCAGAAATTTTCTCTGAGGGATATGATTTTTCTCTGGATTTCATTTTAAGAATGATTTTCTTCTTCTACAATCAATAAAGATATGTTTTCATCAAAAGACTCTATCTTGGCAGAATTCAATTGGCCATCTCAAAACCTTTTGGTGACACAGTATTAATTAAAATAGTTTATGTTGCACCTAAGCTGGAAAATGGGGCAGTGAAAACAACAACTCAGAACACTTGTGCTTTATACACTGTCATAAGGTACAGTAGAATAATCTCCATCTCCTTGAAGTTACTGTTTTACTGCGTAAACTGTTACATTATTTTAAGCTAGCTAGAAAAGTGTCATGAGATGCTCTTTTGCTAAGTAGAAAAATTAAAATGTCTGCAAAAATATAAATTCCCACTCTTTCATTGATATTAAAGGCTTCAACAACATCAATGATATAACAGCTGTTTAAGCACGTTAGACAACAATGTGAGCTAGCCTGTGAGCTAGCTAACTTGATTTTAAATCACATGGATGAAGGATCCTGTACATACACAACATTTATTTGAAATAGAAATAAGTGTGTTCTGGAGCCATAAAAGGTGTCTTTAAAGAAAAAACAACCACATTTGTTTTTACTGCCTAAAATACAGTGTCTGAATGGCCTATCAACTACAAGAATACTTATCTACAGGAAATGAAATGTTGCTTAAGCACTATCCAGAACTACATATATATGAATTATTTGCCACTTCCAAAGCCTTGAGCATACAAACAGTATCACTTAAGTCACCTTCAGTGGAGTTGCTTAAATTCAAATGGTGAAATGCTTTGCTGAAGCAGAGCCTTAATCAGGTCTCAGGATATTTACTCATCAATTCCTACAGGAAAGCACACATGACAGAAAAGGGCCAGCGGTTTCTGCAGAATATAAGCTTTCATTTCTACAAAATTGCATCTTACTGACTTAAAGAGAGGTTTTAACCTTAGTTTTATACACATTAAGTTATGGCTACCTTTATTGAAAGTTACAGTTTTCCATGTGAGAAAGTGCTGCTTCCTTCTGCTATTAAGGAGACAGCTCCTTACATTTTCTTAATTATAAATTGTCTTATGAGCAGAGAGACATTTATGTCCTTTAAAGAGTCAATGATCCCAACATAATCCTACATGAATCAAAGGGTCTACTAGGGTGGTGACAACTCCAAGTTTATGGCCTACATAACTTGGAAAGTGGAGAGAGTAATAAACTTTAAGTCTGTGTCAAGACTTCCCACAGATGCAAGCAAAAGTCACATGTAATCTACAGGAGCTTTGATCAACTTTCATTTCTATGAAATATCACAGATCCTGTAATGAACTAGCCATAATTAAGCCTAGAGAATTCATTCTTGTTTACACTGCTTTAACACAAAAGATGTGAAAGCTAAAAAAAACCACCACTTTACACAAATCTCAAACACAGGCAGTGAATATGCAGAAAAGCTTTAAGTCACTCATTTTGTCTTCTTTAAGTGACCTTGAACTCATTTAAGATAAAAACCCTGTTGATCAGAGAGGTGATGTTTTTGGTTCAGCTACACTGTACTCTGCAATGTTTAAATAACAAACAAAATTGGAATCATTGGCTGGAAACAAAATTAAAATATTTCATCAGCCTCTAGGTTTTGGATAGTGATGTCATAATCACTAACCAGTGGTGTAATCAATTGCATCATAATGAGGATTTCCAAACTGACAACAAGAACTCCTTATTTTTCCATTTTGTTCTTTGAATACCCCTAATTACCAAACAGACCTCTCTGCAGTGTTATTTGCTATGGGGCATGCAGCTGTTTAGTGTAAACAACTTGGAAGGATTTATTATCTATACACAGTCAAATCTCCTTATGTAAAAAGACACTGTTTATTACGAAGCAGAATCAAAGTCCAAAGGTGACTCAATGCACTTCAATGCACAGACTGCAGATTTCATTACACCAAACTTCTAATTTTAACACTGAAAAAAATTTTAATGAGAAAAACCTGCTCATCATTTCATCAATCCTACAGAACTGACACAAAATTTTGAGCAGAACCAGCTCACCACAACAGCCATTTTTGCAGTGAGTATTCCCAAAACATCATAGTTCTGTACTAGTGGCATTAGTGATATGTTAAAGTTTCATGACGTACTAAGAAAACACTACTGCTGTTCCTAGCAGCAAGGAGAAAAGTAATCACGACAGAAACAGCACAAGGCTCTAAGCAAGCCATCCTAATTGATTTTGTAAGTGAGCAAGTCTCAAAAAAAATCTCTAACGAGAACTATTTTTCAAGAGAAAACAGAATTGCTGTACAACAAGTATAAATTTATTTCTACTCTAAGGTTTTGCTTCTACTCAATAAGGCATCACTAAAATAACACAAAAGCATTTTCCCATTTCAGCAAACTAGTATTTTCAACTCCGATATGTCATCACATCATTGCTTTTCTCCAAGAAGTCCAGTGAATACGTATACTCTAAGACAATTGATGGAATATATAATTCACTATATTATCTTGGAATCAGAAGTTTCAGACACCTAACACCAGGTATCAAAGCTGAAATATTATGAAGTTATATAGCTGATAGTAAGCATACAGGGGACCAAACAAAACTCCAGAAACTTGGATGAAATTTGCCCAAGTAAGAAAGAACAAACGCCTCAGGAGTGACAAAGGCTTAGCACCCATCAGAAGAGCGCAGTGGCACCCGATATGACCGCTCTTCTTGCCCACGGGGCGGAACCCAAAGCGCCCCTCAGTCGCTCTCCTGAGGCCCCCGAGGAAGCAGAGCCTTACGGCCGCGGACCCACTGCCACAGTCGCCCCCAGCCGGGCCCTGCCGGCGGGACGGGAAGTCCAGCACCGGGCTGGGGCCCTAAGGGGAGAAGGGCCGGCGGGGGAAGGGGGCCGAGAGGAGCCGTGCCTGGAGCCGAGCTCAGCAGGCGAAGCCGCGGCACAGCCCCTTACCTCCAGCCAGGCACCGCGAGCGGAGGAGGACCGGCCGGCAGCAGCGAGCGCTGAGGGGAAGGGGCGGGAGCTGGGACGGGTTTTATCCCGCCCGGGAGCGGCTACACCCAGCCCCGCTCCCGCCCCGGCGGCCGCTCCTGGGGCCCTCACGGCGGCCGCAGCACGGGCGGCGCGGGCCGGCGGGACCTCGCGCTGCCCAGCCACGCCCGCGGCTCGCGCCGCCCGCAGCCCTGTCAGCGCCCGCGGTCCCGCCAGCGCCCAGCGGCGCCCGCCGAGGGAGAGGGTTTACGAAGCAACTTTCTGCCCTGACAGCTCAAGAGCGAAATAGTGAGGGGAAAGAGGGGCCAGAGGAAGAGTACGTGGGGTTAAATCCGGGCTGCAGCCCCCCTACTCACCCGCCTGCCCCTCTGCACTCCCCCTCGCGGCTCTGCAGGGCCGGGCCGTACCCCACCCGGGGTGGCGCGGCCGGTTGAGGGCCCAGCCTGACCCTCACAGGTTACCCCCTAGTCGGTGATGAGGCACGGGAAACTCTACGAGCATTCGCCCAGCGTTAAGTAAGGTGAAAAGAATATTTCCGCTAGCGGAAGTCGGGGCGGAGGCGCAGCTCCAGGTGGTGCTGATTCTCTTAAGGAGAGCGGGAGCGGGCGCGGGCGCGGGCGCAGGCCGGCGTTTGTGAGCTTCCAGCCATGTGCTCCGAGGGTGGGGCTTGATTTCCCACAGGTGTGGGCTTCATCAGCAGCTATGGTGTCAGTATTTGAGGAAAGTAAACCGTTAAGCTGGGCGCTTTGTGGTGTGAGGGGTATGTACGGTTGAGGGTGTTTCTTAACTTCAGGTATTTCTGTTCGAAAACAATAAATAGGCTATAGTGAATTAATGCAGGTAGAAAGAGAAACGCGATGTCTGTTTGTTCAATAGTTTGTCTCTTTGTTCAAAGGTGAGTCACAGAGAAGCTACAGTCTGCGAAAGATTCTTATGAGGAGCCCAGCTCAACTGGTTGTACAATATAAACGTAAGTTCATCTTAAACGCTGAAATACTTAAAGCTACGTGTAGGGTTGCAAACAAAATCATGAGACTCGTTATAACAAAAGTTCTTTTCTCTAAAATCATGACTTCCAAAATTTGTTTGCCTGATAGTTTTTTGAAATGTATAGGGAATTGGAAGTACAGTGAGAGATCTAAGTATATTTTTAGTGCTTGTGGTTCTCTTATTTTAATGTAATAAGTATGGTGGCTAAAGTATGCAGTGTTTCTATTTTAGTATCATTATTGAATTCACTTTTACACTAAGACTATTTTCCTGAGGCATCTGCTTTAAGGTAACTAGTAATATTCTGAAATGTGTTAACATAATCATAGTCTGCATCTATGAACTATGTTTTAGAGGTAAGTGAATGCAATAAAAAAAAAAAGCATATAAAGTTTGTAATGCTTTGAGACACGTTTCTCCCAAACTTTTGTTTTTATTTGTTTTAGCAGTTCTGTAGTTCAGATTTCAGCGGATTTTGAATGCAATAAAATAAAACCTTTTAAAGATGTGACTTCTTAAATCACTTCGCCTTGTGAATTATTTTATGTAGGCAGGTTATAAGCCCTGAAAACAGAACTTTAATGGAAAGGGTGATGTTTGGTTAGATTGCATCAGGCCAAGTAAAGAACACTGAAGTATTCTATCTTAGGTGAAAACTTACAAAGGTACCTCTGTTCTGGGCTTGCTTCTGAGGATTTTAGCAGTAATCACATTGAAAGCAAAATTAGATGATATGAGCCACCTTTAAAAAAAAAAAAATTTATTTTTATCAGAAAAGATGAACTTTGGCTTTTTAAAGTCAATAATGATAACTGGCACCTCAGCTAAAGTTTTTGTAGTCAAAAGATGCTTATCAAGGAAGTAAAATAATTGTATGAGACCAAGTAACCTAATGGATAAACTACATATTGCTTGTGCTTTTTGGCACTTTGTGTGAATTGTGAATTCTGCCTGTGTAAATAAGTTTGACAGCCTCTCCTTAATCATCGATAGATGGAGGTTTCTATAAGAAAACTGTCACATAGATTTTGGCACAACTTGACACAAAGGGAAAGTCACTCCAAAGGCCTTAATTGCATTTTATGCTCAGAGAGGGTCATGGAACGGTGTGATTTCTATTTTGCCTTTCAACACTATATTTGTTATCTTGGTGAAATAAATCATTCCGTAAAAGAAGTACACATATTAATACCATACAATTTAAGTATATTTACAGATGCACATTAAAAATACCGGTTATGAAAGCCATGTGTATCATATATACTATTTATACTTCCACATATTAAGAATTATTCCCCCACAACAAGTGGTTTTGTTTCATTCCCATTCTCTACAATATGAAGCATTGTATTTAAAAATACAGTTTTTCATCTGTTGTAAATTATAAAAGTTATGATATAAGGTGGATGTGGTAGCATCTCAAATTCTAGTTTTTTTTTTAAAGCACTGGTCCTACCTAAAAATAAAATCTCCCTTACCTTGTATAATATTTGTGTGAAGTTTTCATTTCAATAATTTGTTTTGGAAATAGCGATTGAACTGCTATGGAGCTAAAATAGGTAAATCATTAAAACAGCATTTTTACAGTAGTGGCTTAATGCAAAGTAGGTTTTTCTGCAGTAGTTTTGTAGGGGTGATGTTGAACGGATTCCCCAACCCTACAGCAGTTTTTGTGTATGTGGTTTAACTTTGCTTAAAAATAATTTAACTTGTACCAAACTGCTAGAAACCAGAAGTATGCCAGTATAAAATGCCCATGTACAAGTGTGTACCATTGTAGGCAAATTGATTTACCACTATATCTCAAGCTAAACTCATGTAACGTATGTTAAAAGTACTCGGGTGTGACAGATTTCAAATCAGAGTGTGGACAATAAAAGTCTTTTGCTGAAAATTGTGCTATTAGTATACCACTAATCTTTTAAAAATAATGATTTGGTTCTAAAAATATATGATGTGATTTATGGATACCACAAGATTTTTAAGATAGCATTGTCCAAGGTTTGGGAGCTCTGCTGTAATTTCTTTTAAGAAAATAGAAGGTGAGATTTTGATGCATGTTTAAAGAACAGAATCTAAGATATTAAGAATAATGCCAAAAAAATTGACTTGCCTTAAGTATGAGAGTGAACCAATTACTGGAATCATTACCCTAACTTTTGCATGTTACTTCTGAAAGTGTTGATATGATGGTCAGGGACACAGAAATCTGGCTTCTCTCTCTTTCCTGTGAAATGCTCCCTTGCTGCCTCCCTTTCTCTCTATCCCCGGTTTAGCCATCTCATTATTTTCTTGAGCAAACAGAATCACTGGATGCTGCTGTTATGCTGCTGTCAAATCCCATATAGGCCATAGAAGTAATATGAAAAGTAATTAGGTGAGGTTAAAGATTTGATCCTTTAATTATTTTTATGATGTTCAGTGTGGGGTTTTTTAATGTAAAAACTTTAATATTTTTTATATAAGTAAAAATACATATGCATGTTAAGTTGAAAATGTTGTGGCAAAGACAATACTGGTACAGGAAGATAAAATGTCAAAGAGTAAGTATTTTCCTGGTTTGTGGCACTGGTTCTTGGCAAGAACCTGCATTATGGGAAAACCAGAAGGAACACAGGCTATCAACGTACCAGCTATGATATTAGATGGGTTTGCGTATGAAAACAAACTGTAAGAATTACCTTGGCTCAAAACACTTTTTATGAATAACATGTGGTCTTTACGGAATATTGTTGAATTGAAATCCATAATGAATCATAGTCCAAGTTAAATGTATCACAAGTTGAAGTATCATACGTGACAACTGGTAAGGAAAGGGAGAACATTGCATAAAGAAAATTAATTGAAACCGGTCACGTTCTTGAGCTCAACAGAGATCACTTCTTTCTGTTGGAGAAAAGAGAGATCTGTCGTTGGATCTCCACAACGGAGGCAGGGGCACTTCACAGGTGAATATGTGCACAGAGGAAAAGGGTGTAGAGAATGAATGATGTAGGCATAGGGAGAAACTTCTGAAGGAAATAAGACATTTTCAAAAGTGAACTTTCTTCATCAGTTGCTTATTGTATTCTTTGAACGTTACTTTCACATGCTGTTGCAGAAGGTTTGTGTTCTAATTCTACTTCTTTTCCTAATTTTTGATCTGACACACAGACCACTTCATCTCATCTTATCCAAACATAATTGTAACAGAAGGGGCAAAATGAGGGTTTTGTGAAGTATTTTTTCAGATTCTTTTGTCAAAGAGGATTGGTTTTGGTTTGGTGAGCTAGTGCTGGATTCAGAAATGCCATGTTGCATTGCAGACTTGGGTTCTGGTCTACTTGGAGACATTGCGCAGCTAATTTCCCTGTCAGTGTTTTATTTTCCTCCTCTGTAATTTAATAAAAGTGAGAGTTACTTCCATTATGAAAAGCCTTGAAATCTATTAATGAAAAACACTTCAAAAAAACTTTGACAAAACTTTTATAAATGTAGAAAGTTGAGCCTGTTTCTTATGATCTGGGGTTGCGTACATTTCTTACTAAAAATAATGTCGGCTGACTAATTTATTAACCATTTAGACCGTATAATAATTTCAGTCTGTCTTGAGATTATTGTCATCCAATAACTAATTTTTCCAGCTTTCTTCTCTTCAGCTCTTTTTAAGGATTTTTCTCTTCATCTGAATGGGCAGCAAAGTAGCTTCAATAAACTGAAATATTTATTTGGCCTCAATTAGCAATCAAGGCATGTGTTTTGAGATGAAAAAGAGCAATTAGTGGTTAACAACATTGTTGACAGGCGTCGCATACCGAAATATGAAACAGCATTAGCTTAGATTACATTAGGGGATAGTTGTCAAGTACTGAGAACTTATTGTATTATCTTATGTATAATGTGATGAAATATTGATGAAAAACTGTCACATTTCATGTCTATGGAGCTATTGTTTTGCAAAGATAAGCTATGGGTATGTTCACTGTTGGATATACTTCTGGAGGCTTAAGAATGCTGTTGATTAAATCAGTGCTTTTATGAGAATAAATGCAATTTCACAAATTGCTATCAGATAAAAGGATGAGCTAAGGCTATACTTGTTACATTCTGAAATTAAAGCAAGGTTGTGTTTGTTAATACAGAATTCAGTCTCTTAATGTCTGTCTTACTGGAGGATTTACAAACTGTACTTTAGTGGAGATTTTTTCCAGAAAATAATAATGCTGTAGCTTCTAGGTCCAACAATAGGGTAGTTTCACAATATTACTAATTTTAAAATATGAGTAACAAGTACTTTTTTCTTATTTATTGTAATGATAAAGGAGTGTAATATACGCTTTGAGACGCTAGAGGGAGCAAAGTGAAAACAGGCAGGAAAGTGTACTACTAACTGCTTAATTTTGCTCAGAATGCGAAAACGTGATTGGTTATTGTTGAATTGCAGTTTAACTACATTTTAAGCTTGTAGAAGTAACCTTCATGTTTTTTCCTTCTCGAAAATATTTTTAAAGGCTTTTTTTTTTTTTTCTGTAATTACTCACTTCACACTTTTGCCTTGCAAGATTATCTGTATAAAATGGGTTTAGTTTTTGTTCTTTGTGTTTTTCTGAGGAAAAGTGCAGAATATTAAATTATATTTTTGAGGGAAAAAGATAAGGGAATTTTTGTAGCAATTTTCTCCAATTTAAAAATTATGCATAATAAGCATCATGACCACACCTTTTCCAGTATTCTTGCTCCTGTAGGACTATATAATATAGGCATTTGTGGCAGATATGTTTGTTCTAGGAGTTCCTCACTGCTTACTTTTGTGGGACATGAGAATCCAGGAGAAAGAAATTGCCTATTCTGCCTTTCTAAATCAGCAGGATAGGAAATATTTGAGTTTCTGATAGGTGTGTATTTAATGTGTCTTTAGGGTATAAAGTGATTTTTTTAAAAAGAAAAGGCTGAAAGTGCTGAACTACTACAGATATGTTAGTTATATTTGTTTAAGCATTTCCTAAGTGTTCATTAAACGGAGATACAGGAAATAAAAGTATCTCATCCCTCTTGATTTCCACTATGGTTCTGTGGCTTTTCTTGAATACAAACATTGTAAAGTGAGCTGAAGAGGGGATTACAATTTTAAAAACATGGGTACGGAGTTTATACACATTAAATGCAATCATTGAGTGTCCCAGGAATGGAGAACTACTGAAAGCGTTAATAAAAGGCTGATTAAGTTTGCAGCATATGTAACTAATTGTAGACTCGTAAGATAACCGCGGCTGACTGGGTTAGAAAACATTCTGCTAAATCACAGAGTAGTCAAACTAAGACTGTTAGTCTGCTTAGAAACATTTTTTTTTATTTAAGCATCAAGATGAAAGAATTAATGAGACTTGATAGGGACTCTATTCTGCTGCCTTTTTTGCATGTAGAGCAATTCTACTGATGCCAAGAAAGCCAGCTAGGTCCAAGCACTGCACTAAATCAAAAATGCAGAGAGATGATTGTATGCGTACAAACATACCTGAAACAATGAAAAATGGCATCTGAGATTTGTGTTTAGGAAGAGATACAGAGGCCAAAGTAACAAATCTGGTGCATAAAATGAATAAAATAGTGTTCTGAAGGAAAAAAAAAAAAATCAAGGTACAATTTTTAAAAAGTACTAGTAATTTAAGTCAAGAAAAAGGGGACAATATTTTTTGTCATCTCAAACTTTTTGTGTACTATGAAATATAATTCTGTATTATAGTACTCTTTTTTTTTTTCCTTTTTTGGTAAAGTCAAATGTTTACTGTGCTGTGTTTTAAGAGAGAAATAAGATCTGAAAATATCCAAAGCTCTTTCAGAAATGAGAAATCATTGTTTTCCAGAGCAGATCAGACTCGAGCCACTAGGTGTCTCTAAATGTAAAATAAACGTAGTCAAGTAGGCAGCTAAGACTGTGTAAGAACACATGGAACAAAGATGCAACAGACTGGAAAAGATTCCCTGTCGTAGGGAACCAACATACACTTTTAACAGTCAGTTACTGAGTAGAAATGTTTGATTTAGCCTCTGATGAGCTAAGTTTCTTTTGAAACTTATTCCTCTTTAATCATAATGACCACATTTTAATTTTTGTGTGGTAGCAAGCAATTTTACAGAAGTCACACCAATGAGCAGAGCTACTAACTACGAAGTAAAAACTTTAGAAAGTCTTGGTTAACTTAAAATAGATTCTAAAAGAAAATGATTTTTTCTTTGAGATTTACATTTCTTTGCATTGTTCAAGGTAGCTTTTTCTGATCTGTTGTGCTATACAAAGGGAGCATGCTTTCTGGGGCATGTGACTTCAGTGGTCCAAATGACTCCATCATTGAAGCGACAGAGGTCATGGTGGGGGCAGAACAGTACCCAAACTTAAGGAATCAAAGTATGTGATCCTCTTCCCAGTTAGCTCTTCCCAGTTAGTGTAGCAGTACAATGACTAGTTTATATATATTCAGTTTCTATTTATTGAAAATAGTAAAAATATTTCTTTCTTTTTGTAGCATTCATAATGAGAAGATCCCAAAGCACTGTATGGATTTTAATTCAGCAGTATTTTCCCAAGACAGGTAGGGTATATTTTTTCAATCTTTATGAAATTGGAGTCAAGAAAATAGAGGTGTGAAGTGACAAACAAAACTTGTGCACAAAAACTTTAAGGTGAATTTGAACTGAAACATCTATTTTTTTTAAAGCTTAGGATCAAATAAAGGTGATACAGTTTTCACACTAACTCCAGGTATTCAATTATTCAAAACTTTGAAATTTGTGGCACTTGAATTATAGTGGAAATATCACTTTTCTGTAATAGAATAAGAAAAAACCTCTGCGAGAAATCTATTTTTAGTCTAATAACCTACTAGCTCCTGTGACTCACAAATGACAGGTAGAATATGAATCTGTGACAACTTATTGTATTTTTCTTTGTGTTAAAAATTCAGCTTTTTTTTATTGCTGTGGCTTGACTTTTTGTTATTAATCTCCAAAACTGTAGTGAATAGATACTTCAATAAAAGTTGTATCTATGTACTTGGTGGTTAATAACACATGACACTTTGAAGGAGGGCCCTTCCTTTGTTTCCTGTTGGAAAAGAGTAAATGGAGTGCATTGAACTCATTTATCAAGCTGACTCTTGTGAAGCCCAGAACACATCACCTATTATCTCTCGCTATAGCCGTGCCTGTCTTTTGGAGGCAAGGACAAAACTGATCTAATTTGTAGTTCCTATCTTCGATATTGCTCATAGTTTCTCAGGGTCAGAAATCAGCTGATTGATTTTCTGCTTATGCTGTCGCATTCATGATGTATCTCTTGATAGCATTTTGTTACAGAGTTCATTATTTCTATCTTTTATCACTTACTGAGTCTACTGAAAATTATAGTATACATCTGGGGTGCAGAATCTATGTTTCTGAAAGGTAGAAATGAACTGGCTGGAAAACCTGTTTTTTAATTTTTTTTTCTTAATTTTCTATTTGAATTCTTTCTCATTGGTTTCAGCTTTCTCTGTTATTATGCTCACCATAATGATAATACAGCTGTTTATCTTTGAATTTGATTTGAAGAATGTGTAATTTTTTCCCATAATAAACAAAAATCTTCTTTTCCCACTAGCTCTCTTCTTAAGCCTGATTGACTTCAAGTGGAAGGCAAAAAAACCCAAACCAGTTTATCATCTAGTCTTCTGAGGTAACAGGCATATTTCTTCCTGTGCTAGTGTAAGAAGATACTGGGGAATGTTGATCAGCTGAGAATTTCACTCACTAATTTGCAAAGGAGTAAATTCCTTTGTTCTCAAGGGGAGAATTCCAGAAGAAAGATTGCTAAAATGTTGGTGTTCCAAGGTCAAAAGTTCTTTAAAAATATACATAAGTCATCATAACAGTAGCCAAGAAAAGATGGCTTCCTAATTTTCACAGATAGAAATGTAGGGGATGCAAGGAAACTGTTCCTACACTATATTTGTAATATCAGTTGAAATTTGGCTTTTTTTTTCCCCCACCAAGTTTATTTTTTTAATATTCTCTTTATAACTAAGATATCTTAGGACAGCAGTAGGTTGTGTTTCCATTTTCCTGTGAAAGTTGAGAGGTTATCTTCCACATGTTTTTGCAATCAGTATTCAAATGTGCTCTGTTCCTTGTTTTCCTTACGCAACGTATTATATTGAAATCTATGTGTTCGTGACCATAGTTGTTGCATTACAAGCATCCTGCAGAGGAGGAACTTCCTGATAAGAACAATATGTAGTATTAATGCCAAATAAGTAAATCATTAGACTGAAATCTCCTTGCTTTTGATGAATGAAGTGAAAGATGCTGGCAGGCTTCAATTTGCTAATATGTGCTATATAAATTCACATAAGGAAAGAGAAGTAAAAAAAAAAAAAGCAGATTCTCAATAAAAAAAAATGCAAGCTCACAAATGAAAATAATCATATCTTCCTTATATCAGTTGAGAATATGACTTGAAAAATAATTACATCTTTTGGAAGCAGATTGCTCAACAGTATCTGGTGACACATCCTTAATAACAGCATTGTACCTAATCACTCTTTATTTATTCAATAGAATGGAATAAAAGTATAGACAGTTTTGATATATCTTAGATAAAAATGCTATGTAAACAATTCATTTTGTTTCTTTTTCTAATATCTTTCTAAATTCTTGATTGTGCACATAGATCTGCAATGTTGGGACCTTTTCATTGAAGTCAATTGATAGAACTGAAGTGCAATATCAGGCATTAAATAAGAAATGGTAATATGGAAAAGGGAAAACATTGCAGAAGGCATGATGAAGTAATAGGGTAATTACTTGAGGTACTGAAACTATCAGTTTGTGAAACATGCATGTTGTACTGCAGCTTTTACTCTTATGCCCTTTAGTCAAACACCATCTTGACAGTTTGTTCCAGCTCAGTACTTTTCATTATTCTTTTGTTAAATATAATAGATGCTTTTTCCAAATGAAAGAGCATTTGCACATGCCCTGTTCTGAGTCCACAGTGACCTTCTGCCTGTGTTCAAATATTGTCTGCGTATTTCCTACCATAAAGTCATAACAACTTTCCCAGTTGCATATGTAAGAAACAGTCATGACGTCACAGTAAAGTAAATGAATAGCAATTACTGCTGTTGCTGCTGGAGCCCAAGGATTCAAGAAGGAAAAATTAGTATCCCACATGAAGGGCCCCAATACTGAGAAGGTGAGTAGAAAAAAGGAAGAGGAGGCAAGTTTGCACAATTTCAGAAGGATACAGGGATGCAGCTGTGTATCTTTGACTCATGCTAAGGCTTACTGTGGACTCTGTTTACTGAACCTTAAGTCAGCAGTGATTAGATTCTTGTTCCAAGTAAATATTTTTTCATTTGACACAAATGCATACTTGGGATCGGGTTCTCAGCCAGTATGTACCAGAGTAGTTTGGTTAACTTCAGTGAAACTCCATTGCATGCATAAGGTGGAAACCTGGCTCTAAGACTAAAAATCTCCTGTGGGAGACTTGTTCAGAATAAATAGAGTTCAGAAGAGACAGATACAGATATATCAATCTAAAACACAAGACCAAAAACCAGTATATTATGACATAGTAGCATGATTCTAAAACATCATAAGTATTAGACGCTTCTATGAGGGGTGGAGAGGGGGGATTCAAGACTACACGTATTTTGCAGAGTGACTGTAGACTTTCATGAAATCCCACTGAATTTTCTTCAGTGTCACACTTCAGATTTTTGACCTTGCAGGCTATCACAGAACCCCAAGGAAGGAGCCTCTTGAGATCTAGTCCAACATCCCTGCTTAAAAACAGGGTCAGCAAGAGTAGGTTTCCCAGGATTTTGTCCAGTCATGTTTTTAGTATTTCCAAGGACAAAGACTCCACATCCTTTCTGGACAACCTATTTCAGTGTTAAACTACCCTCACAGTTTAATGAGTTTTCTAATGTTCAGGTCGAGCTTTGAGTTTCAATTTGTGCCCGTTGCCTCCTCACCTGTTATTAGGCAACAATGAAAAGAGTCAGTCTTGTTTACACCCTCCCATCAGGTATTTATAGACATTGATAAACCCACCTCACCTCCCCAAACTTTCTCTTACCCAGGCTAAACAGCCTCAGGTCTCACCTCTCT
This sequence comes from Vanellus vanellus, assembly GCF_965231255.1. Lineage (NCBI taxonomy): Eukaryota > Metazoa > Chordata > Aves > Charadriiformes > Charadriidae > Vanellus > Vanellus vanellus. Next base: position 10,704,319 of record NC_138916.1, on the reverse strand, counting down.
TTTGAGGTGTGGCCATCATCCAGACCCAGTTCCTTGGAACTGTAGGCAGCTGCTCCTGAACTCAGAGGGCATATGCACTCCCCTCTGCTCCAAGGACACGAAGACCAAAGGCTACAATTATAATGGGATGGAGACTGAAAAATTTAAAAAGTAAAATATTACATGTCTGTGGATATGTATACACTATTAACCACCACTGAAAAGTAAAAAATAAACCCCAGTGTTTATCTGAACAAGGAGTCGTAAACACCACAGCTTTTATGATTTCAGTGTTTTGGTATTGTTGGAAAACATTTTGCCATTGCATCAGAATATTTACTGTCTAATGAAGTGCTGCGATAGAATTAGAAATTCATGAAGTAAATTAAAATTCAGCTTGTCTCTTCGTGCAATATTTGTTCACACTTTATTTTAGAAAATTAAGGCTACTTATGCCTAACTATAGCTAATACAGTAAAATAAGAGTTCTGACTATGTGAATCCGTGTTTTAAAAAAAAATAAAAATAAAAATTAAGCCTTCTGTATTCCACTTCAGATGCTTAAATCAAAGTTTAAGAATTCCCAAAGTCTGTTCTTAATAAAATAGTTGCACTGAGTTTGTTATTGCTGGCAAAGCTAGCTAGCATTCAGAAATGTGTTTAGACTAGAGACGGCTGCATACAGCAGATAGAGGTTGAGGAAATGAGGGTGAGCAAACAACTGTAGTATTTCTCCTTTCCTCTTCCATCTCAGACTGTGTATAGAAGGAAAAAGAATTTATCATTGGTCTTTCACTGCTCCGTCAATTGGCTGACTTTCCTCCATGTGAAACGTGGGAGGAGCATGCAGGAAAAGTGGAAACGCTTGCAGTGAGGAAACGGGAGGAAAAGAGTAATTTAGTCTTCAAGCCAAACTAATTTTTTCCTGTTTGTATAAAAAAAAAAAGCTTAATTTCGATTTATGTTCTTTTAAATATTTTTTTACTGGAATGGAACTTCTTTCCGTGAAAGGTAGGTTTTTCTTATCATGCAAGCTTTTTCACTAATGTGACCGCTGTTTAGTAGGTGGCTTTAAAAAGCAATTTCATGGACTGCAGAGGTGCATTGCTCATTTAAGTTGGTGGGAATATTTCTTGAAGTACTTCCTTCAAGGGAATTCGAGTAAGTGCAGTGTGTAAATTCTGCACTCTTGCAGTGCGGTTGAACTGCTGCAGCGTTTGGGTTCTGCTTGTGGCTCAACGATAGTTTGGCCTCTCCCCATTTGCACTGAAAGTGAAAGCTTTCTCAGTGTGAGACATGATGGAGTTAATCAAACTGTCAGATAGACATTCTGCAAATATGATGCAATTCCGTAGAATACTTAGGGATGTTTAGGGATAGATGAAAGCAAGAATAAGGAAAAGGGAAAGTGTAGTCAGGCAAGTGGGAAGGGAATCGGAAAACAACGGTAAGCTTTTGTGAACCTTTGAGATGTAAAGTTGTGGACACAACGTTTTGTTTTATTGGCAATTACTAGATCCTAAGTGTAGTAGTGAAATATATGATATACATAAGTATATTCTTAGAGCGGGTTTAAGTTTTGTAGGACTGCAGTGATGTTTCATTCAAATTGAACTGGACTGTCTTACATGCATTGATATGGGAGGAAAACTTAAAGAACACTTAATTATATTGTTTTAAAGTCTAAATTCAATGAACTTCAGCAGTCAGATACTTGATACAAAATGATGACCAGGTTAGATTTTCATAATTATGATGACTGTCTGTATCACAATCCTATTAGCTTCAGGGCATTTTTCATTAATAGAAGTGGTACCATGGTGTGGAACTTAAGGCTGTTAAAGTCAGGATTTTACAGGTTCACCGTTTAGTTGGTAAGGTGTTTACTGTAGTATGTATTTTCTAATAGGCAGAGTAAATACAATGTAATAAAGGATTCTTTGTAAGATGATAGAAGCTACTTTAGATTATATGAAGCCTGTGAGTGTTCTGTGACTGTTATTGAGAAGAATTTTGAATTAGTGTTATGAGGTGATGGATAGTGTATTACCCTCCATGGTCACCTGCTCTCCATTCTGCCCTTTGTGTTGTATTTACTAAGTTTCTGTTACATGTATTTACTAAGTTTCTGTAAGCTGCAAAGACTTTCCACATGTTCTCTTTTTCAAATAATTCCATGTAATCATATTATCTTACCACAATGGTGCTTGCGTTTTTTTAAGAGTACTTGTTTTCATTATTGATTTAGTTTTTTTATAGCACAGAAATCCCTTAGATTTTTTTTTTATTGAGAAGCATTTTGTTAAGGTATTATCTGAATATAATATTTTTTTTTTTTTTTAGTGAAAAAAGGAAGGTTGGATAAAACAGCTGGTAAGTCCGATTTCCCTTTTAATTTCTGCTTTGCATTTTTATTTCTTGGGTATGCATGTGTGTATCATACTAAAAAATCCTTTAAGCCTGGGACTACTTGCATGCATTTCATCAGCAGCTCAGTACAAAACAAACAAGGAAAGAATTAAAAAATATACATATATTTTAAAGATTAAATTAACAAACAAGATTGTGGCCTCAGAAAATCTGTAATTTTCAGTTATGGATCATTATTGTTTCTCAAACTAGTGGTATTTAAAGGATATTTCCACTAAAAAGAATTTTTACATAACTTGATGACCTAAATGGGTCATCAGTCAAAAGGAAGTATTTTTTATATAAAGAGAGTGCAGGATTTTAGCTTCACCAGCACAGAGAGGAGGTGGTGTCTCAATTTTCCCAGTGAGGAAATAAAGATGAGAGATACTGATGGACAGTTCTAGGGATCAGGTATAGGCCCTAGGCAAGAAACATGAGCAAAATCAAGCTGCTCAGGACTCTGTAAGTCTTCCTCCAGGACCAAGATTTAGCCAGAGTGGAAAGAAAGTCCAAACTCGGCCAGAGATTTCTCACACATAGGTGGGCTATAAATTTAAGGCCTCAAGATGTTTGTAACTACGAGTTCTCAGGAGAAACTGGTAAACAGCCTGATCAATGCAGCAAAATTTGCCAGTAGGTATCTGGCTAATAACTTTAAATGCTTTGCAGAGGTTGCTTAAATGTATCTGGGTTAAAGAAAGGTAACCTGAACTAGCACAGGTTAAGCTGTTTTCTGGGAACATGATTCTTCTAAGTCTCTGTGAAGCAGTAGGCTGTGAAGTATGTGTATGAGGTATAGACTGAAGAATCATCTGTCTTTCACTGAAGTCCTAATGCAATCAGAAAAATGTTCTGCAGGGTTCAACAAATCTTGTATTTTGTTGGTACTCGAGAGGTGATAATTTACAAAAGATGGTTATCAAACAGAATTATTTGATAAAAGTTAAGTAGTTTCAATTTTCCTTTGAATGCTGTTAAGACTTGTTAATGCCATAAGTAATGGCAGTAAAGTTTGAATAGTGTGTTGTCTGACAATTGTTTGTTTGCTTGGGCAGAAGAATTATGTATGAGGTGAATGAAAGCAGTATTGAGATACCTGCATGTTTAGGATTCTTAGCTCTAGGATTTCTAGGATTCTTCTGTGGTTAACTTACTACCTTGTGTAAGCTGCCGTGAAGCTGGTTTGGGTTGAAAGCTGAATAGGAGTAAGGGGATAGCCTAACTTTTTTTTTTTTTTTTTTTTTTTTTTTTTTTTTACAAAAAGTTCCTTTCCAATGCCAGTGTATTGCAATAATATTCACTCTTGACACTATTATTCTTCAAGGAAGTTACATATTCATAGTGATTTAGAGATTAAATTCTACATTTTCTTCCTTGACATAACTTATGAAATCTGAAGAAGGTGAATTTGTGGTAAAGTGCTGAAGGGTAACATTTAGATCCAGAGAAGAGCCAAAGAGGTCAAGAAACTACTGGAGAAGTAGCTATTTTAAAAGGCAGATGACAAGGTTTGGGGAAAGACAATGATAACACAGGCAGTCTGAAATTTCTTTAGCTCTTGTACTAGAAAAGGAGCTGGGGAAGATAGAAGGTGATTAGGTTTGATAGCATGATACATAGGAACATGATATTTTCAAATGGTAAAGAAATAGATTTGAATATGAAGATAATAGAACAATGAAACAGAAAACCAGTCAAAATTTGTCTTAAAGTCTCTATCTTGTCAGTTATGACCTCGTTTAAATGCCTTAAGTTTTCATTTTTGGGGAGGCTGGTTATTGTATTTTTTATTTAAATGTAGATATGGATATGGATATGGGTGCTCAAAAATGGCTAGAGTTGTAGGTTGTTGTTTTTAAGCCAAGTGATTTAATGGAGAGTTCTTTTGAAAATTTCTCAAACCTTGGGTTGCAAGCCTCCAAACTACAACCAATTTTGCAACTGCAAAACATTTTGCAAATTTTGTGGTTTGTTTGTCTCAGTTACACAGAATGAACAATAGGATGGTATGTGAATCATGTATTGTTGATGCCATTTCTCACAAATATGACACCAGACTTCTAAATCTATATTGACTTTGTCAAGTTTTTTCAGTGTAAGAACAAAGACATTTGAGAAGACTGGTGCACTGGATTATGGAAAATAAATAGATAACATTGATTACTGTTGATTTTTTATTTTTTTTTTTTTTTATTTGGGAAAAAAGTTCCCATTACATAACATCTGTTAGTCCTTTTGTCAAACATCATCACCAGTCCTAATAGATAAGATCTACATACAGGATGTACAGAGCTAAGTCTTCTCCCTCACACTTTTTAACTGCAGTGTAATTTGATATAACCTATTCAATAGCCTATTGTAGACAGTGACAGCTTCCCTCCAGCTTGGACTGGTTGATTGACCTGTGGTGATATGGACAGCTCAAAAATGACTTCTGTTCTTGGCTACATCTCATGTATATTTTGGCAGTAGTTCTATTTAAAAAAAAAAATAAAAATATCAACATGTCAATGTTGATCCTTACGTAGGATGCTGGAGGCTAATGAAGGATGTGTTACATGCATGCAAGCTGAGAAGCTTTTCTGAACAGCCACATTCATTGAGATGACATAATATGCCTTTTGCTGCCTTGGATTCCTGTATGAGGCCCTAAAGGGTAGAGCTTTCCCTTACTTTTTTGCTTTACTTTGTCACTAATATTTTCAAGCACGTTGAAATTTTTTAAATTGTATTCTTTTTGCTGATTAGGCCCGATTTTATGAATACTCATACTGTGCATCTACAAAGACATTTACAAAAATGTTTGACTTCAGACTGCCTCTGAAGCCCATTCTGCAGCTGCAGAACTAGATTTCACACAAAAAGACAAGACTGAATTACATGTTACAAGTCTGTGTTCTTGCCTTAATTGGACATAAAAGCCTATTACCCAGTCACCAATATTATCATACTAATTGGAAGAAAAAAAATATCCTTAAGTGTAGAATGGGGGTGCATACTCATTTCATACAAGATCTGTTAGGGATATTGATAAATAATCTAAGGAGCTGTGTTTGGAAGCTGAGCCTTAGAATACATGCTTGCATTTAGAATTATGTTCTCTCCCACCTGTGATGGGCAGGCATTTTCCTGTCATAATCCCATTAGAACTAATAAGAATTTCCTTGTTCAAATCCATGTATTTAAACCACACCTCTGAATGTTTTGTATGGAGTATGAGTGAAACTCCTGCTACTATGGGATTGAATATTTCCAGCTTCTAAGGAAGAAATAAAGTGGGTTTTAATGTGCTGGTTATTTCTTTTTCAGATGCATTCAAAACCTATGTTGTTTTAAAAGTCCAAAATATAAAAAGCACTACAATAGAGAGAAGGGGAAGTGAACCTTGCTGGGAACAGGACTTCATGTTGTAAGTAATGGGATTCTTATCAATTGGTTTTGTTGTATCTTTCCTGTATTTGGATAGTTCAGAGCAATTAATAACATCCGAGACCGTGTACAGACTGCAAAAGCTAGGGAGAAGTATTCAGCTCAGAGAAAAGGTGCCAGGCTAGTTCTAGGGAACAGAACAAAAGTTAATTTTGCAAGCCACATTACAGATCAAGGCCAGCAGTCAACAAGGGGAAGAAAATATTTGTCTCTAGTATCTTTAATTCCATGTAATGTTTTAGGAATACAGGAATGAGAAGAAACAGAACTCAAATTGATCATCATGCAACTTGACTTGTTTTATTCAATTTCCTTTCTGTGACTTGTATTATATGCATTCATTTATCTACTTAACTGCCAATTTATGTAGCTTTTGTATTATTGACCCATACTGCTTCTCACTTCTGTCTGCAGATCTTTGTCCACTTCACTCAACTCTCCATCTTGTTATTCAGTCTTTGTTCTCTTTTATCTAGAGCCTTGTGTACACCTCACTGGTCAGGAGAGTCCAAACACTGATACATTATTCCTGAGGTTGAAATTTTTTTTCAGAATTAGACATTTAATTGCCTTTATTTTTATGAAAAATGTCCTTTTTACAATTTTTTTTTTCTAAATCCAAGGATTTTAGAATGAGTTGTTTTGAATAACTTTTCTGTAATTTCTGGTTGTAAAAACTTATAAATATCTTTTAACAGTCTCTACATATGCCAAAACTGACATATTGATTGAAGGTAACCCCCTCAAATTTAATTTTATTCTATATTAAAAGCAGCATTTCTAAAATCATCTCAATTTTTTTTTTCTCTTCAGTTATTTCACATAAATTAATTTTATTCCACAATGCTATTAAGTGAAATTAAGGGCTTCATCTTCATCACAAACGTTTCCTGAAGTTATTAATTGAATTTGAATATTATTTTTTTTTTAAGTGTCATGCAACTGATTTCTTAGACAACTGTAGCAGACTACTAGTTTGCTGAATTTAAGACTCTGAGTGACTGCAGGGCCCGTTACATTAAGCCAACATACATACCTTCTGCACGTGTAAGTTTATAGCTAGATGTAATGACATATCAAAGAAGTCATAAAAAAAATCTGGCTTCTGATCATATAAAACTAATCTTAATCTGTGGCTAATTCGTCTCCCACTCCACAGCCATCAGGCTTCTCTAGCAGACTGTTCAGAGACACAGCCTAAATTATCCACACAGGCAGATAGTTGAAAATGTGAAGGAATATTAGTATCAGTAGCTAGCCTTCATGAATACTATTTGTATACTGCAGCTTTGACTTATAGAAAAGATTGTCATATTTCAGTGTAGAGGAATCATTGCTGTATGATAATACTGTGATAACATGATTTTTTTTTGACACATTCCCAATCAAGATTGCTGTGAAACACTGGTTGTGGATTGGATGATGATGTAACAGTATATCAAGATGTAGATCAATTAAATTTCAGCATTTACCTGTCTTTTACCTTTACTGCAGGAGGCAGTTAAAAAATATTTTAAAGTGGGTATGTGTAACCTATCTTCTGAATTTTCCTGAGGAACGTGTTAAAATATTATTTAATACAATTGCTTTTCTGTTATATAAATGCCTTGCTTTGAATCATATTACATGTAAATGAATGTTCCACGACATGAATGAAAATGAGGAATCTATTAGGATAATTTTCTTAGTTTGCAATTTAAATGTTACCAAGGAATACTAAACCGTTTTTCTAGCAAATATGTTACGAGGTTGCTGTAGCTCCATCTACTGCCTACTCAACTATGCAACATAGCAGACTTTTAAAAGGCATTATAAATAGGCATTTACAAATACATTTATATAAGCTTTGTGAAGTCATACTGTCATAGTTCCTTTTCTTAAGGGCTCTCTCCATCTCAGCCTGTGTTTAAAAAAAAAAAAAAAAAAAAACAAAAAAAAAAAACAAACCAAAAAAACCAAGCCACCCTGTTCCATTACACACAGATAATACCAGTTAGCAATTTAAAAATTACGTATTGTTTAACCTTTCAATATGCGGTTGCACTGTTCAGCTATCAGTGCAACAGTTTTAAAATTGGGGTCCAGAAATAACAGAAGAAAAGAATTTACAGTCTGTGTTTCATAACATGTTTGTAAAGAGAGAAGCTGAACAAAACAAAAATTCACTGTATCTATTCAACCGCATGAGTACAGCGGAAAATTAGATATTGAAGCAGCGCAATATTTTTTTAAGAGCAATGTGAGTTCAGTAATTGTCTCTGGGGTGGCACCCTTTGCCCTTCTCAGATTTCACTTGTCCTTTTCCTGGTAACACAGTACACAGTAATTCACTGTGGTACTCCAGAAAAATCAATTGAAGATTAGTTTTAGTAGTTAAAATTAATTCAGTCAAAAGGAGAGTACATAGAATCAGTCACAGCAGAGGCACCAATGCCTACTTTATTATATTGTTCGTATTCACAGAACTGGTCTGTAACTGTTTATAGAAATATATAAAGGAGTGCCAGATACTCCATGAAGAAATAACTTCTCTCTTAATTTTAGTTCCATGTAATGGGTGAGTCATATGGCCTGAAAAGATTTTATTTTAAATTCTTGCAAAATAAAGTTGTGGTATGGTATATTTTTAGTCAAAACCAGCTAGTAGTAAACTGCATACGTTCTGTAAGTAGAACTAAAATAGAGACTGGATTCTGCAACTTTTGAAGTTGAGAGCTGTTTTCCCATTGTGTTTTTGCTGTGTGGTGCAACTTCTCAATTCTAATGAAGGGAACAAGCTCCAAACATCTTTTATACCTGGTCTCCTTTACAATGAAAACAAGAACCAGTTCAATTTGCTGTAGGAAATGGTCAGGCACTTCCTTCTAGATTTGTGTGAGGGAAGATGGAATTTTTCCCATAACATTATAGATTGTTCTTGGCTGATGGCCTGTGTTGATTGGCAATGTCAGCTATGATGGTATACCCTGTCAGCTTATGCTGTTTCATGGAAAATGTTCCTTTGAGTTTTATGTCTGAAAGACTGATCATTTTTGTGGGTCCCAGTTTTACCTAAAAGAAATCGCCTGACAAAAGGCTAGGTATATAATACTATTCCTCCACCTAATAAGTTAGCTACAGTAGAACCTGAGAATGAAGGTTCTTCAGGGCTGTCCTGAGGAGGCAACTGAGGAATTCCATATGCAGCAGCTGCTTGGAAGAAGCTAAAGCTGAACTAAAAGCATTTCCCAGACCTGGTTTCTTCTTGGGTTATATCCAATAGAGCCAAGTCTTGTAGCAAAAGAAAGCTACTGACAACTGGGACTTCTGTGACACGTTACCAGCAGAATTGTCCTTATCAGTTTGTAAGAGTAATCCTGAATAATAAGACTTGAGACTTGGCATGTCCAGTCTAACCCTTGTATCATGCCTGCTATCTTGTATTTTATGAGTATGCTGAAAACAAAACACCTCTGTATCAGCTGTAAGTCACTAGCTCAAGTTGTTATGATAGATTACTGAGCAGTTGACACTGGGTTTTCAGTTTAATGGTTTGTGTATTCATTGTTTTTAGTGAAATAGGTGCTGATGGAAAGGGCTTCATTGTAGAGCTCTGGAAGAAAGGCTTCCTCTGGGATAGCATTTTAGGAGTTTTATGGATTCCCCTTGCAACTGTGGAACATGCAAGAGATGTAAGTTGACTTTCTGTGGCAATATAAAATACTGAGTAAAATCTAAATAATTTCTCATTCTTAGCCTCCCCAAATACTGTAATGACACTTATGATCGATGTATATATCTATCTCATTTGTCTCAGTCTTTAATATTGAGGCCTAATGCACATGTGACTCTCTGTGACCACTGATAAGCATTAGCCGTATACCCTGGAGAAATGGCTCACATACTGAGTCAGGTATAATTCCGTAAGTGGGTTAGAATTCATCTGCACTCACAAGTTATTAGGGAGGCAGGGACAGTTTGGTTTATGTGATTAGAGTGAGGGAATTTCAAACTGAGGTTCCTGGCCTGGGTCTTCATTGTGCGACCTTGAGTAAATCTCTCTTAAAATGGGCAAAATCCTGTTGTTTTGTGTCTCAAGGGAATTGGCCGTTGTCTCAAAGAGGAAAACTGAAATTTGCCCTGTGGTACTACGGAAGAAATCAGTAGTACAATGAGCGCACAGAGAAGAGCGAGTAGAGAAAATGGGTCAATCAAGAGTGACTATGTATCCAGCATAGTCATAGTTAGCCACCAGAATGAGCCTGCTTGCTCTCAGTAGGCTAGAAAATAAAGAAAAAAGGTTTCTGCGAGTGTGGAAATATTGAAGCAATCTGCAAGTGCTTCAAAATTGTCTGAAATTGGAAAAAGTAAGAGGTACCTTATTCTAAAGTAACTCTGAGTTAGAAAAGATGAATTTAATCTTTGCAAATAAAATTAAATTTGCCTTCTTTAAATTTTCTAAAACATAAAAAAGGCAGTTGATTATGAGGTAATGGAAGGAGAATTGGAAAACTTCCTGCAGCATCTCCCATGACTCTCTATAGCCATTTCTTTATAGGAACTAATAAATAATCATATATACACTGAACTGACATTTCAATGATTCTACTTGGAGAATGGAAGAAGGAGAAGAAAGTATTTCCTGCTTAAATTAGAAGTTGCTCTGTATCACAGCTGCCAAGCACCATTTCAGGCTCCAAGGAGAGCTGTTTTGCTCTGCCACCCTAGCTGTTACTGAGTTACAACTTGCTGACACACAGGTTGTGGCTTATCCACAACTTTAACCAAAGATGCAAGAGTAGAGATTTTTTTCTTAATTTCTTCAGACCCTCTGTGCCTTCATTTATAATTAGGCCACTGTAGAACTTCTCTAGTTATTTTTCCTGCTCCTCTTAACCCTGCAGCTCTACTCTGGGCTTTATAACTCAGAAATAACCTATAAGGGAGCATTACTTCAGAAGCTCTTTTTTAGCTTGGTTATTAGCATATATTGATTGCTTCAGTCTTGCTAGATGTATTTGTATGACACCAGTTCAAAGGGGAATTGGGAAATCTCAGTTCATAAAGAGTAATTTTCAGTATTCATATTTGTTGCATCTTAAGACTGTCTTAATCATCTGACCATCTTAACGTGCATTTGTATATATTGTAGACCAAGTATTTTATTCTGTTGAATTTCATGCCTGTGGGAAAACTTGATGAAGTCCTAACTACTACTTACATAAACAAAATTTGAGACAGTCTAGAATGGATCCTAAGCCTATTGTTGTCATAAAGAAACTCCTATTGACTTAGGGGATCATTCACTCAGGAAAAAGTGAATAATGCTAGAAATTTAACTCGGGTAACTTTCAGAATGTTGGTTTTTTTTTTTTTTTTTCCTAGGAAGGTCCAGGTTCCTGGTGGACATTGCATTCTGAAGTAATAAAAAACGGTAGTGAGATTCAAGGCACAAAAACACCAACTTCACATGAGATCTTACTAGATGTCTACTTTGCATTACCATTTGGTGAGTTACGGATTGAGGTCTGACTCCAGCTTTCCAACCCTTCTATTCCACTTTAAGTTCCTGAAATACAGTGGCAAGTTGTAATTTTTCTATAGAATCTTAAATGCTTATTCATGTCTGGACCATTTGTATAATTGATGCTGGTAAGTAGTAAAATCACTGAGAGTCACTTCTTGTGAGGAGCTGGGTGAACCATTTCACTGCTTAATGTCCATCCACATGTGGATTGTAGAGCTAAAGAAAAGAACTTCCTTAAGTCTCGATCTACTAGAGCCTATGTGCTCTGTATCACAGCAGCTTTGATCAGCTGTTTGCACACTGAGTTTTAGTAAAATCTAGGACTATTAGCGAAGGTTGTCTGCCTTTATGAATAGTGCATATGAAGACAGAAATTGCATATATGTGTATGAAAATAGTGTATATGAAGGTAGAAATGGAAACTGAACATCAAATAATGCATCACCTCACATTATTTCCAGATATAATACAAAGTGATGGACTTTATCAAGATTATCAGTCCATCTATGTGACATGGTCCAATATGCTAAATAGGTTCACAAAGAGAAATTAGCTTAATATTTTACTCTTTAAACAGTCTAAGGAACTATTGTTAAAAAGACTAATCCCAAAATTTATACAAGAATAAAAGTGAAAAGCGTGAAGAAATGTGAATGAGAAACATTATTTATCTTTTGAAAGGGAGGAATAGAAGTCACAGCAAAAATATGCTCATCAGCTGTTTAATGTTCTTTTTTAAATGCGTTGTCTGAAACTGAACTTGACAATACAGCTAATGCTGATTAGAGTAGACTAGCCGTTCTATTTCTCCAGCAGCTATAAGCAATTTTCAGTTGAGTAAAAATTCATACAGAAGAACTTTTTTCTTGCTATTCAAAATTATCTCATAAGTGAGAATAATTTAATTTCCTTTAAGTGTGATGGAAAGTGTACGTATGTCAAATGGACTTAGTCCTCAAGTATAAAAAGAGAATAGTAATACCAAAAAGAAGTGGTTTATAAAGATGATGACAGAAAAGCACAAAAGTTTGTGCAGTAACAGTGGAATAAAAGCAGAAAAAATAGTAAAAACTGTATTTATTCTATGTGCCATAAATTCTTGAAATGTCCTTTGAATCAGCAGAATGTTTTAAGTGTGTTCTTACGTAGTTTTCATGTCTAGAAACCTGGTGCAAATTTGCTATAGAAGCTTTCGTTGTGTGTCTACAAGCTGTACATTCGGATTGTTACTGATTTCAGGCTGCTACTTTGAGGGTGTGTCGGTTTGTAGGTTGATGCCTGTATTCTGTTTCCAAATGAATATGTTTGAACGACAGTCCCTGGGACTGTAGTCATTGGAGCACTGTGGAAATCCTGTAGAGGTCACTGTTACACTATAGTTGTCTGCACAGAGGGAAGAATTCAAAAGCATCACGTGTCAGGTATTGAGAAATCCAAATCTTTATCCTTACCCTCTACTTGGAGTTTGACTAAGGCATTATATTTTGATTGCTTATTCTGTTGAATGACTGTCAGCCCAGCTGTGACCAGCTGAGAATCTGTCCTTGACTATTGGAATCAGTACAGCTTCTTCCATATGACAAATTATGTTGGAAAGGTAGAAGACTGCAATTAATTTTCACATTTCCTGAAAGAATTTAAGAATGCCAGATACTTGATAGAAATATAAGAGCCTTCAATGCTGCTTTAACAATATGGCTTCATTTAGACTTGCACTGCATGTAGCAACAGGGAAGTGTTTTAATATCATTAGTTCACTTGAGTGCTTTTTTTCTAGAAGTATCACCTAATGTTAGTTGTGGTAGCAACTAAGTTGTCATTTCACCATTGCTATCTAGACTGAGCTCCATTAAAAGGCTGCTGAGTAAATTAATAATCTCATATTTAAAATTCTGCAAGCAAATTCACAGTAACAAAATACAGACTCTAATAAATACTACAACTGAATTGTGAACATTTTTAATTTCTCTGAAAGTCAAGCTTTCTAAAGGACAGTCAGGTTTTGTTATGAAATACAATGATTTTGCTTCAAATTTATTAGGTCATTCTTGTAAGAGAAGACAGAAGAAAATGTAAAGGACTTCACTTATTTTTTCCAAAATCCAGCGTTAGAGACATATGTCATGTTCCTTAACATTCAATTATATCTTACCTATAGAGTATAAGGTAAATAAATTGGTTATTTTTCTTAAGTGGAGTGCATTTGGTAATAGCTATAATTTTGAAAGTCATTTGTGTGACTTGGGAACTAAGATCTCATTTTGCCAAGTAGCCTACTGAAAGTCAACAGGACTTTAACCTCATGAGTAATTTTGGAAAACACCGTGCAGGTATTCACCTCTTAGACTTGGTGGAAATTCAACTTATTATCACTTTCTGCCATGTACGTTAATTAGCAAATGAGGATATGAGGTAACAAGAACAAAGTAACAATGATGAGATCAATCCCTGTTTCTGCATTGTCGCCATACCAATTCACTGATACACCAAGGGATGACAGAATGAATTGTTCTGATACAATTTTGATCAGCCTAAAACAAGGTCCTGAAAAATCACAGCAGAGTGATTAGGAAAACTCATGCATCAAAGTATAAAATTCTCAGTACAGAGCTCCTTAGTGTAGTAATTGGCATATACTTACAACCTAAAAGTTGGCATTAACTTATGCAGATCCTGTTGTTTTCCAAAGTATTGTTTTTATCTTCTCTTTGCTTCACAACAGTGTTGCTTTTATTTTGAGCAAAAGATATGACATAAATTTAAATTTTTTGGCAGCTAACCAGGTGTGAGTAAACAGTGTGAGAGGAAATAAATCAAAACATTCCTAATATGTAACCAAAACATCAAAAAGGGAAGAAAAGAGATGGGCTCACAAATTCTTCTAATTGGTGTGGAAGAAGATGTCCTCACACTCAGGGCCAGATCAAGAACCCTTTCCTCTCACTAAAGCAAATAGGATGATGTTCTGCAGGAAATCGCTTGGTACCTGCAATTGCAGTTGAGACTTGCCAGGTTTCTCCAAAGATATAAGAACTTGAAAAAAGGTCTGTTCTGGGCCAGTAGCATGTGGAGTTAAAGTAAAAGCTGCTTCTTACTTAAAACACAAAACCCCAGCAACAAAACAAAACAAAACAAAAAAAAAACAACCAACAAAAAATAACCAACCCCAAAACAAAAAAAAACCCCACATCTTGGAATGCTGTGCATGGACACATAAGAAATACATGGCCAGTTAAGAAATTAAGTTGGACTGGAAAAATTAAGGCATCCATTTTCTTCCCAATCTATCGATATCTCATTTTTCAATTGTAAAATGAACTGTTTCCAAGTTTATGTAACAAAAAGGTAACTGGCTTAGGCCTCCTGAAGTTTTCAGAGCAACGGTCAGAAGGTGATCTTGGAACTGTTTCTGCTGGGTTTTTTTGTTTTTTTTTGTTTTTTTACAAAAAGTGATTTATATATAATAATGTTTTGTAAGTGACTTGATTAGTTCCCTATTACTATGAATTTAATGAATTAGCCTTGTTAATATAATGAGTACTTTCTCTTCCAGAAGTTCCTTCTGTAAAATGGACTAAAAAAACTTCTAGCAGCTTTGTCTTTCTCTACAGATACCCACAAAGATTTAGATTGCAGAGGCTGGCACAGAGGGACACCCCTCCAAGGCACAAGACATTCACATCAAGATACATATGATAGTCTGTCATCCATGGAAAGTGGTCTCAGCATACAAGCAAGCGACCTAAGGTACTTTTTGTCGTATCACGCATGTATCATGACATTTATTGATTATTTTTTTTATTTTTAATTTCTGAATGACACTGTGGTATACAATTATTTTAAGCAAGAATGTGACTGGAAGTCTTATAAATGTGTAAAACCATAAGGCATATGTTTCCATTATTATGGTGGGTCAGAGCACGATAAATATTCATATTCTATTGAAAGAAAAAAACATGAAGAATACTGTGTCCTGCCAAACCACTTTGAAAATATGTGTGCCTTCTCAATGAATCACTGATGGTCAGGAAAGAGGATTTTAGCCAACCAAACATGTAGATATTAAAGGCAACCAGAAATATCTTCGGCAAGTTCCAACAAAACAAGAATATAATCTATTAGTGATGCAAAACGGGTAGATAACATTCTAGAATCTTTTGCAGAAGATTGTTATGTATATGCAGGTGGCTTCAGAAGTGCAAACATGTTGGTTGATTTGTCTTCATTTCAGGTGATGTTTTAAAGGCTAATATTTTAAAGACAATGCAGGTATTTATTTGCTTTTCTATGTCCTTTAATGGCAGATACGTGAAGCAAGTTTCTTTCAAATAAAAGGAACATCTCACCAGAACTTAAAGTCACTCTTTCCATCTATCCTTGTCCTTAATCTCCAGCCCCCTGCTGTAGCTGTGGGGCTGCTCTCATCTCTTTTCCATTTCTTCTGGAATTGTACTTTGTTGAAACTGGCTGTCTTGAACCCTGTGTTGAATAGGAAAACAAGAAGCTCTAGTCTTTGGCTTGATTAGTTTTCTGCATGTTTAGTTAATTGAATGGGTTCAGGGATGAATGGAAGACACTGAAAGAAGCAGTGCTCTTCCCACTGTTAGCTGATCACTGCTTTCCCTGTGTTATCTGCCTCCTTGGGTCATCATAAGAGGTTTTCTCACCATTCAATGAACCAGACTGGGAACTGATCTGGATTAAATACTGAAATATTTTGCCAAGTTAGCTCAGCTTTGTGATCCATTTAATTTAGCAGCTGCTCAGATATTGTGTCAGCATAAAGGAAGTGGAGAAATGAGCAGTGTCAGTTCTAGCTTATTCCAGTTTAAAGTGTTAGTGGATCAACAGTCTAAATAATGAAACACATACTGAAGCATGGAACAGGTAAAGTTTTTGACAGAGATCTGAACAACAGAACTCCATCTTGCAACAGGAGGCATTAGAAAGTCTGTTACTGCTATTTGCATTACCTTTAGCAATGACTTTCCAGGTTGTGGTTTACAAGCAGTGTGCTGCCTGCCTGATAATTTAATTTTAATGTTTACAAGACATAAAAGAAATTAGAACCAAGACCAATAAAAAGAACAAATAATATTTCTTATACTGCTCAGTGGGTCAGCAAAACTGAAGACAAGTGGTCTATAAAATTCCTCGTTACTGTTGCTGTGAAAGTACAATTAAGTTCTATGTGGCTAAGCATTGAGAACACTTCAGTGGTATTAAAAATGCAAAGAACTGCAGTGTTCTCTAACTGTAACTGTGGGGGTCTAGATTGTTTTACTTTTTAAACAATCATCTTTGGAAAATCTACAGAGCTGAGACACATAATGAGCTGCTAAGGTGACTCTCTTAGGAGCCCTGCTTTTCCCCAATAGTCAGTCTTCAACTGTGTCTCACAAGATGGAGCAGAAAGGCTCCTTCTTCCCTGCCTGGATCATGTGCCATGGGTGCAATAAAACCCAGTTCATCCAAAGTTAAAATAAAGGCTATACAAAATGTGAAGAACTGCTTACAACCAAAAATAAGGTAAAGAATTCAAGGACCCTGCCACAAACTGAAAACTATATGCCAACCCATCAAAAGCAAATTCTTGATAAGACCAATGAGATGTGAAAAATGTTTGTTGCATTGCATAGATATATGTTCTGTAAACACTGTACTGTATGTGACAGCAGGCTATATTAGGAGTACTAATAACACTAAATTATAATACCCAGAGCAGCATGAAATTGAAAAGCACAAATGGAACTGTGATGTATTTATATTCCTACATATTTTCAGAAATTAAGAATCTGGCTTAATTTAAAAGTAGCAAAAATGAGCAGAAGCGCACAAATTTGTTCTAACCTGTTTCTTCGGACTACAATTGATTTGGGGGATTTGCATAATGAAAAGATGCCTAATGCAGACTTGTAGTTATTTTATTGTTCTGATAATATCTATTAATTTCCAGCTGCTTTTTACAAATCTTGAAGTATTGGATACCTTTGCAGTATGTATTGCTGTTTATGAATCACAGAGTTTTTCTGTGTGCCTTGCTTTTGGTGAGACACTAAAATACCTTCCTGGTTCAGATATATGAATGGGTGTATAAGGAGGGAAGTGATGGGATAATGGACTTTAACTGTTACATTCAGTTCCTTGCATTTCTTGGTATGCTGCAAGTTCCCTAAATGTTTTTTGTTTCTTAATGGATCCTATACCAGTCGGTAGTTGCTTCTGTGGAGACAGGTTTCACTGTATCCTCTCTTTTCCCTGTATATTCTTAGGCCATGATTTTACAATGTAGTGTGTTCAAAAGCAGAATTAGCTTCGTTTCTATTGCTTGACCTGGATCGCAGCTCACTGTCCTCTTGACTAGGGTGGTAGAAACCTTTGTCCTCACCCTATTTAAAAAAAAAAAAAAAAAGAGAGAGAGAAATTTTGTAATTTTGGTTATTTTAAAGGCAAATCTTTTACCTGAATCATTATACAGATTTGGCAGTGGCTAGTGCAAATATTTGTTCTAGCATGCCACCGAATAGGTACAGATACAGGAGGCAAGTGATGGGAAAGAAAGGGTAGAGTTGTTGCTAACAACTTTGTATTGTGGAACTGCAGATTTAAGAGGAGACAGAAGAGTGCTTGTAAGGCGAGTGCTTGCCTCTCATCTAAGTGGAGTAACTGAGCTATCACCTATATTTAGAAACTAACCATATAAATTGTTTGTTGTTTTTCTAAAACACTGGAGCAATGAAATGCTTAGTTACTGCTTTTTTTGAGATAGAGAGTAAAAAGCGTGGAACTGAAGATACTGGTGAGTGAAGGATGACAGCCAGCAGATTATCATCACCTGTTAGAGCAGTCTCCGGTCATCCAGTACTTCTCATCTCTGGTAGCCTGCCATGAAAAACAATAGATTCATAAATACTCATGGAGATGAACGTTTTGCCTAGTGGGGTTACAGTTAGCTCTGCCTCCTCTGGGAAGCTCCCCTTCCTCTCAGGGGAGACTGAGAGAGACTCCAGAGAGCAGTTCAGTTTAGCAGCTGCTGTTAATCACTGGTCTTGATACCCAAACCTAAGGCTTTAGTGAGATAATCAGCTTAATCTGGTCCAAGACTGTACCAGGAAAGCTGGACTGGAGGAGCATCAGCTATTGGTTAGGGTAAGAAGATCAAAAGAATGTCTGAACAAAAAGGTGATGTGTAATGAAATAAATGTCCCCTTTTGGGGGAAAAAAAAATAATAAAAAAAAGCTTAAAAGCTGCCATCCAGCAGGTCTTAGGTGCTTTGGGGTTTTGTGACTAACTCTAACGATAGATGGTTAAAGGTAGTGTGTTTCACAACTCTCTATATACTTCTTTATAGTTAAGTTGGACATATTGACAGCGTTGACCCATAAGGCTCTGTTGTGTCTGTCCTGTTCTCACCCTTGAGCATGTGCCTACATAGGGTTCAGCTATTGGATAGTGACTTTCTGAAAGATTAAGAAAGGAAGGGAAGCAAATCCTGATATGATTTGGGTATGGTAACTAATTGATTACATCTGGAGAGCAGAAAAGGCATTTGATTCCATTTTTGAAGCTAATGTATTTACCTAGGCATGGTATCACACTTTCTGGAAGTTTTCCAGAAGGGAATTAATTTTTTTATCTATTTGCTTTGAACAAGCAACAATGCTGTGGGAAAAAAAAAAGATAAGGGATAGATAATTGCTGTCTTTCTGCTTCCCTGAGTGTGGAAGATGATGATGCATAATGGGTGGATGGGCAAATAATGAAGTGGCAACAATTATATTACTTCCCTGCCATCCCCTTTTGTTGAGTGGAGTTGAATGCTCAGGAGGGCGTCCAGTCAGCCTCTAAGAACATCACTCAGCAGTGGTCTCTGAGCAGAGACAGCTTTCTACGTGTTGGTATAATCACTTCTCTTCCCTTCTGCTTGCAAAGGCAAACTGGGGGGAAAAAAAGCTGTCTCTACTATTAATTTTGGCTTTCGTAGCAGCTGTTACAGACTGTATTACTTTTCATTCATGGTGTCCTCTATCTATAGCAACTCATGAAAGACAGAGTCTGTGAGCAGCTGACACTCAAAAAAGGTGTGTTGCCCTGATGAGGGATAGAACAGGCTCTGGGGAAATGCAGCAAGAATATATAGAGTGTCAGGCTCATGTTTAAGCCACGTGGTTACCAGCAGTGGTACCAGAAAAATAGCTCAGAGAAAAGATGATAAAAGCTCTTACATTAAGTTATGTTTTCTCTGAGGGGATAACATATTGTGTATGCACTTAAATGACCTTTTCATGTACAGTAAAAAAGCCTAGTCCTAGTGCATGTATCTTCAATACAAAATTCCTAGGAAATTAGTGAGTCTGTGAAAAGATAATCAGGCTCATAGATGTAGTTAGCCAGTAGACTCTATATGTACAAGGTGCTACAGCATCATTTTGGCTGTTGTGATCCTTGACCTGTTTACATTTATTAGCAATTTCTTGCATGTTATTTGCAGAAAAGTACAGGTGCTTCCTTAGGGTGAGAGCTGTCAGTAATGGCAGTATTCAAGAGATACTTGTCTATATTTTCCTAAGCATGTGTTCATTCATTAGCATGTCATCTGGGCTGACATGTCTTTTTCAACAGAGATCTGAGTCTCTGAGCAGGTTAAACTAAACCAAAAGAAATTAATGCAACCTGACTATGGAATTCTGTGCTTTGCCTCTTTGTCCCAGATGATTTTATTGAATTTAAATGAACTTCTGTATTACTAAATTGAGACTCACTACTAAATTACAAGGTAGTATTTTTCAATTGAAAGTTTTTTCATCTAGTAATAGATATTTTCAAAGATTATGAGCAGACAGATGATAATTTTAAAGCTTAATTAAAGATAGAGATGTGTATTTATTCAAAATAACTGCATTTGTACTATAAAATACATAAAAATCTGAGAAGTTAGGGGATTAAATT
The DNA here is from genome assembly GCF_965231255.1 of Vanellus vanellus. Taxonomy (NCBI): domain Eukaryota; kingdom Metazoa; phylum Chordata; class Aves; order Charadriiformes; family Charadriidae; genus Vanellus; species Vanellus vanellus. The sequence goes on along the minus strand of NC_138916.1, from coordinate 10,684,043 downwards.
AGACTGTTTGTTTTTAATTGCTGTATTAAACACCAAATTTAGCTGTCCTGTAAATATTTAAGTATTAATGTGTACAAAATTTCTTCATTAATCTGTTCTTTACGCTGATATTTATTTGTGAATTCTTTGGTTATATACATAAATGGAGTTTATGGCAGTTGACTCTAGATGTAGACAAATAGCTAATCAAGTGTAACTGTTTAATTTTTTCCATAAATCATAAACTAACTAAATCAGAATTTGAAAGATGTGGTAAATGACTGACTTGTTATTAAAGCAAAAAAAAAGAGAAAGATAAGGGGAAAATACTGTTTAAAAGAAAAAAAAGAGAAACAAATGACTAATTTTTTTAAAAAAATCAGCAATCAAATATTTTAGTATATACATAGCCAGAATGAGGTATAGTAACCATATGATAAATCAGTTGTTTCATTCTGTATGCTTTAGTATCCAGTGCTGAATGCTACTACTTGCAAGAATAAGGATTTTGTGGTTAATCTCTTTAGTACGATTCGGGTACAAATATGTTGCTGTATAGCCAGAATAGTCAGAAATTTACAGATTTTACACCAGAATGACTGAAAACCAAGTGTCTTATAATTTAAAAATATATAAATGATGGAGAAGGAGACAATGAATGACTAATTCATACAATTATATGCTGCTTCTTCAGGAAAAATATGCATATAAATACTTGAATTATCTTCGGTAAAATTATACTTGTGTGCTTCTTGTGTGTCAATATACTCAAGAAGTAACATATACATTTGTCATATTAGCAGTATGGTATGACATAAGTGCCTTAAGCTACGATAATTTGAATTAAGACCACAGATAAATGAATAAAGTACATACAATGTTACATGAAATGTTAAAGTCGATAAATGAAAACTGTATGTTCTGGTTATAGTCAAGCTACATTAGCATAAAAATGAACTAATCTATGCAATTCGTATACTTGCAATACATGAATACTAAAATAGTACAATCAGTGTTGGCATTCTCAATAAATTTATAGCATTTCTTCTGGAGACATTTCACTTAACTGGAAAATTAAAATGGAAAATACTCTGCACAATCAAAACCAATCCATTAATCTAGATCTTGGAATAACCAGAATAAAGACGTGTTTTGTAAAATTACTGTTTTGAGCAACTGCTGTTTGAAACAAAAGGATTACGCTGAAAAAGTACACAAAAGACAAAAATTATGCATCTGAAAGGTAAGCTTTTATGTTCCATTTCCAAAGGAACTTAGTTACTCTGCTTTTGAAAATGTTACCCTCAAAATCTTGTATTAAAAATGTTTGCTGTATTCTAAAAATAGCAATCAAATACATTAACAGTATTAATCACAATCCTTAGAAAATATTAATGCTGTGGTCCACAGTTAATCACCTAAACAAAGAAAGTATTATGGAAGGGCCTGTCAGGTTTATTTATTTCCACCTACATAGGCCATATGAGTAGATGTCATCATACGTCCTTGTATTCACACAGGAAATGAAGGAGGGATATGCTGCCTACAAAACCATGCTAGACCTATATAGATTTGTGGGCAATGTTGGTTTTGAGAATTTGGTTCTAAATTGTTTGGCTTTGACATTGTTTCCTCCAATCTAATATTTTGGGTGACGGTAACTGCTGACTGTTAAAAGGAGATATATTACTAAAATTGGACTTTGTGATCTGCTAGCAATGTTGGTTGTAATGAAGTAGTCATTAGACTGATATTAATTAAATAAATGTGGTATGACAACAACATACAGATTTTTTTCAAACATGTAAACTGAAAAGAAAGCTTAAATGCTTCTTAATGCATGAAACATCCTGAGAGTTAAATGGCCTCTTAAAAATGTAATTTATCTTACCTGTTTTTAAATGCAGAGAAGGAAACATTTGCTAAGGTCTAGATTCATTTGAAGTGATCATTTTACAGCCATTTGTCCAGTAATCTGTTTAATTATTCATGCCCAGATAACAGAAAAATTGATAGGCAGGCATAAAATTATTTCTAAACCATGTCCAAATTTCCACCTCCATTTCTTGGCTACAGGTCAGGAACTCCTGAAACTAAAACCATATTTCCAATACGTAGCCATAGCTGTTTAAGAAGATAATGTTTGTCCACATATGTTTGTTTTCTTTTGCGATCATTCAATGACAGATTGTTTGTCAAAGTTGTAGTACAGAATAGCTGAGTGTAAACGATCTTCCATAATGTGTTATTGTTTCCTTTCATGTTTACTGCCAGAAAGCAATAAGGTCCAAAAGACAGAAAAGGAGGAGTCAGGCTGACAAAAAATGTAGGTCACACACAGAAGCCTTTTTGCTATGACTGTGCACCAGTTCCCAGCCTTTCAGAACTGGCATATTAATTTTAAAATATAAAAAGTGGTTGGCATTGTAATTAGTGTGGTTTTTTTGTATTTAATTATTATTCTGAGGCTGTTCCCTAAAATGAAGCCACACGTTACATCATTGCAGACTCTGTGCCATTGTTTGAGAGAGCTCCCGTTGTATCACTGTGCTTTACTGTCTAGTAACTAATATTATGCTTTTCCACACATTTGAAAAAGAGAACTACTACTTCCCAGGGCGGCAGCTTCATTTGTTCTGGAAAGCTGTGAGGAACATCTCATAGTATGGTGTTTCATAGCAGTGCATATTCTTTCTAAGTGGTTAAGCTGCTCCAGTCAAAACTGTACTGCACTTTCAGACCTATCATATTTACTGGGGTCTGTGGTGTTCTGGGTTTGTCTTTTCTGTTTTTGGGGGAGCCAGGTGTGCGCCTCCAAGGAAATTTGAAATTTCCCTGTACTTCCTTCTGTGTAGAACTATCATATTCAAAAAAGTATTAAATACTTAGTCTGCTATTTCTTCTCAAACCCTTTATTGATGAGGAAAAATAGTCTAGATAAAACAACTATATCTATTTGAGCTATATCAAATCTATTTTCAAGATAATGCCTGAGCCTGGATGCAGAAATTGTAACTGTTATATGTGAATCTTCACAGCATATACAAAGAAGAAATGAGTTTCTCATTATATCTTCTAGTTTGCACAAATAGCGTAATATCCAAGTCTTTAATATGGAAACAAAATTATTTTCTCATTTCTATATTATCTAATGTGATAGAATCTCTTTCTGGGATCTGTGTACTGCTTAATATGAGGAATGCTTTTACAATATCTGGTTACTTCCTACAGCATGAATTACTGGTTTCTAGTCTTTGTTTTGAATGCAAATAAAAATATTGATTAAACATTATTTATATATTTTAATAGGAAGGTAGGTAAAGCAACCTGACTTTTTATTACCAGTAGAAACAGTATATAAAGGACAACTAGCAGAATTTTTTAACTAAATGGCCACGTTAAGACCTAGCAAAAGATGTTGTACATCTCAGCTGAAACTCATCTACTTTAAACTTGCATTCTTTCAAGCTGGTATTGTAGTAGTAGACACTTATTGGTGCATTTTCTGAAAGCACCATCTATATGAAAGTACCCTCAGAGTAGAAAAACATAAGAAGAAACATCTGATGTCCAGAATAGCTCAAGAGAATATCAATCTTGATAAGTGACTGCTGTAACTATTTCTTTTTTGATTTGCTGTTCTAAAAGAGCTGTTTTTTTTCTCTAGATAACAGTTTAACTCATGTAATGCTTCAGTATTCTGAAGGCATGGTAAAACGAATGTTTACATCAAGCACTCCCCATCTTAGTCACTTCCTTTAACATTACACAATCTTCATATGTTGAAGAGCATTCCTCTGAGATCTTTGGCTGCTTGGGCAGCTGTTTTCTACTTGATTTATAGAAAGCAGTGTGCGTAGGAAGGTACTCTGCTTTAATTTACAATTGATACCAGTTTTATTCTTATATGTTAAAAATTTTTGAGCTTAAAACATGGAAAAGAAGATAAATTATCAGTTAGAAGTATGTAAAGAAAACATTGTACTTCAAAGAGTTTGAGGAAAAAAGACATTGACAGAATTGAGGAAATGGACATTTTAGGGAATTGACGATTCTGGCAGAAAAAAAATAATGAATTATGTATAAAACTGTTAAGAAGAGTAGTAGGGAACAAAACAGATTTATTCTGGCAATGCACATTGCAGTTTAAAACAAACAATGGTGAGCTGGTGTGACCTGTTGATGTACATTTTCTTCCCTAGAATTATCCCAAATAGATTTTGGTGGGTTATTTTTGTTTATTTTTGAAGTTAAACTTTAATTCACATAATTTAGTTCTCACTAGGAGAACTGAATTTTTACAAGTACGGAATGCAGAGTTAAGGCCTCAGGAAACTGAAGATGATTCAGTGCAGCCAACTGCCCCTCAAGGGATGGGCAGTCAGGCATGCTAACACTGAGCAGGGCAGGGGCCTCACCAGCTAGCGCCCCAATCTACTACCCCTGGGCAAGCCTGGGAGTAGCAGCAAGGGCCAAGCAATACTGCAGATGACCAGACAAGTTTGTGGTTATGAAGCAGGTCCAAGGTCAAACTGGTGAGTCAGTTCTTACAGGTCAGGATCAAGTCTAGTGGTGGCAACCAGGGTAAGACACAGCACAGTATCACCATGCCAGTCCATAACAGTGATGCAGGGTCAAGCTCGAGCCAGGAAATCAATTCAAGATTAAGGGTCTAGATCAGTGGCTACACAGGCAGAGCTGTACTTGAGCTCGAGACTGTCACTGCTGTAATGTAAACTCATGCAGGGACTGGAGGCCCAGGGCTGAGCTTAAATGGGGAGGGTCCAGGTGAGGCTGGTCTGATGAAGTCTGTTGGTACACTCAGGGCCCTGAGAGACAGACACAAATATTGATTGACAATTACTGTTGTGGATTTTTTTAAATTACTGAGTTATTTATCATAAATTGAATTGATATAACTGTTTTTTTTTATTTTAATAGTATTTTCCAAACTCTCATTAAAAAAAAATTATAGAACTTTATGTATCCACATTATGTTTCTGTAAAGACAGGTATTCTGTTGCAGAACTAAAAGGAAATAATCTGACAGACTGTTCAGTAGCTCTGCTTGGGGTACTCTGAATAACTTGTAGAAATAAGGTTTTGTATTTTGGATAATTGGTTTAATACAGCACAATTTTTAAATATATACATTTTTCAAGTGATTCCTTGTTTTTGAACATGACCTTGTATTCCAGTCTAGGAATGAGATAATCATGGAGAAACTTTCAGTAGGAGAAGAAGTATAGGGTCAAGTTGTAGCACAAAAGATACAACCAAGTTTGATATCCTGTGGTATATATAAAATAACCTAGGAAACCTAATTATAAAATAGGTTATGTATTAAAATAAAATTTAAATATCTCTGTCACGTGGCAGAGATTACTATTTATTTCTTCCAATATCTATCCCTCTCAGTCCATACTGTTTTGGTCTTCCCAGTAATCAGATGTTGTAACTTCCTTTTCTTTAAATCTTTTCATGTGTCTGTTTTGCTTGTAGTTATTGGAAGTGTTCTGCTGATTGTTTTGCATCCTATTATGACCTGATATTGAGCTTTAATTGATTCGTTATTAAGATTCATGGTTTTCATTGTTTGTTATGGTGACAACCTTTCATAATAAATGACTTGCACTGAGATTCTGTGTAACAACATTATTCATGATGAATTCTTTAGGTGTGAATGGAATAGGAAATGCTTTTGGAATTTTTTTGTCCTAGATTAATTAAGGTCTATGCCGTCTTAGGTGTTTCTCTTCTCCTGTAACTGTATGAACGCTTTACTGTTATGCAGTTAATCTTTGATTCCCAAAAGACTTACATGCTTTACTTAGCCCTTACTTACCTAAGTAGTAATTTATTTAAGTGAATAGCCTTGTCAGCTTCTGGGAACCAGTGTACCTAATTAATACTTACAGCTGTGTGTAAAAGATGTATATTCAATCTCTGTGCAAGTATTCCCTTGAAACTACTAGAAAAGCTATTCATTTATAGAAAAGCTAACATAGTCAGGTCAGGTATCAGTTCTTGTGCAGGGAAATTCCCTTTGTCTGTATGACTTGATCTCAAAAAAAATCCAAAATGCAGCCATTTCAGGTAGAGGCACAAGAACTCTACAGAAAGAGCTACACAACAGAGGACAAAAGAGAGCTCCCGTGGGAAAAGGAGCGAATGTCTACAAAAAGTTTCATTAGGCTCCTAGTGCTGTGCCATATTTCATCTTTGAGCAGCTTCCTTGAAAGATACCAACACATTCACATGCAGGGTAAACTTCACTGGAACTAATTTACTACATTTGCATAGCAATTGCTTGGTTACAAACTCATAGCTTGAATTTTGATTGGTTTACAATGAAAGCAGTAAGCTACTTATTGTGAATTCGTATTGCCCCTTTTTTTCCTTGTCTCATTAATTGATTACCTATTTGTATGGATTTTTCAAATGGAATTTCAAGTATTGATGTTTATGATCAGTGCAGACTTCTCTAGCATATTGTCCATGGACTAGCAATCATTGTTATATAACTAAACAAATTCACTGAACAAATTGTCCTCGTGAACTTTTGGTTACTATGAGCAGTAGACTCAAATGTAGTCCCAAACAGTAAAATCATCTCCCTTGGAAACACCTTCCTTTCTGACTTGGATATCAAGATTCAAGGTTAGAAAAGCCATATAAGCCTATGTGGCAGGCAGCTTTTTTTTGCTTCGTGGTGCAGCAATTGCTGAAGGCCAGGGAAAACACTGATCGCATAAGTGCGGACAGTACAGATGCAGATCAAGTTTGGACTAAAACTCCACCATTTTTACAGTGCAAGTATCTGTTTAAAGATGACTTAAATATGGGCAGATTAGATCTAATTTACAGCAGATAAGTATACAAGCTTTCATATAAAATTTTCCACTACTTTAAGCTCAAGAAGTTTATGTAGAGCACTAGAGCTTCCTCTGTTACTCCTATTCCTTATTTGTTGCAAATCAAGCTGCATAGAAGGAGAAAATAGGAACAGCATTAGATCCCTAAATCAAATCCTGTTCTGGTTTTTGCTACAGCAGGTAAGGATTATGGTAATACACTAGATAAGAATTCAGCATTCTGGTGCAGGAGTAGGGCAAGAACATTTCATGTTGTGAAACCATTTGAGAGTTTCTGAAGAATGGATTCCTCCAAAAACTGTTCTTCTTTTTCTTAACTATTACATGGTTATTATTATATCCTACTATTATTATATCCTTTCATTAGCTAAAACAATAAGCCAAAAAAAATCTTACAACTATTCAACGTGATGCAGTTATGAGTAGTTATGTATTTCTATGCTTCACTTAGTTTAGAAATAGAGACAGATTGAATCCATGTAAGGATCTGTTTGAGTTATGAGATAGGTTTATAATAGTCAGATATGCTTTCGTGCATGAGGCCAAGTTCAGGCAATAGTCACAGTGCAGCTTCTTCTCTGAAATTTCTCTTATAAATAGTGAGACTTTCACACAGCCTTTGACATGAAAGTAAGCCTGGTGGATAACTTTTCTAAGATTGATTTCAAAATGGACAGAAAGATCTAGATGTGGAAGTGTGATGTAACGCACTCTATAGGCCCATCCTACTTCTAAAGGTCACATTTTTTTTGTTTGTTTATTGCATGTGTACACAATCAAAGACATACTGATTTTGAATTTTTAAAAAAATTTGAAAGATTTACATTATCAAGTCTCTGTATTCATCCCCAATGCTTAAAGAACGACTGAGTTCAGTTGAATAAAGAAAAAATGTCTTTCCAGTATAGTTTGGAAAACAAATACCTACATTATTATTTTTTCACTGGACAGCAGAACAGAGTTTTACGAGTGTCTTATTCACACCAACATGTGTTTCTTTGTGTCACCTGTCTTCTCTGATAGCCTTTGGTCTTGTCGATCACTTTCTGTCCTAATTGCGTGTTCTTTTGTTCTGATAAATATCTTGCACTTGGGAAACAATGAATGTAGCTATGGAAGCACTGAAGAGATAATGTATCTTGAGAGGATTTTTCAGGTAGCCAGACTGCCTTGTAGTATCCTTGTATCCATCAGAAAAGCTTGGAGGCTGCTTTGTAAGATGTTGATTTACTGTCTTGACACACTTTAGAACAGTAGCTTTGAAGACAGATTCTATAGCAATGCAGGGAAAAATATGAGCTATTACTTACTGGCATGATACTAAGTATGTTAAGATTAAAATCACAAGCTGTGGTTTTGACCGATCTGACTGACAGCTTTCAGTCCAGTTCGTAGCTTTGGGTGGTAAGAATTGGAATTTAAATATTTTAGGCATGGATTACTGTCCATCTGTCTTCACACACTTTAGCACTAAGCCTTCAGTTGCAGTGGTTCTTCAGAATAAGGTTTAATGTAATTGAATAAATTCCTCCGGCATAATGAAAACAAGATGCCACCCAGTCTTGCAAACCAAACCTTTTGAGAAAGGTATGCATTTATATTTGAGATAAATAGTTGGTCAAATAACAAGAAAATCCCAATGTTGAATCCAAAATGCGTCTACAGCTTTTGAAACCTAATCATTTGAAGTGACCTAAAAGAAGTAGGAATCTATGCAATTGATAAGTTTATTCCTAAACAATTTTGTGATTGTCTCAGAAATATAGTAAAATGTCTCATTCCTTTGGCCGTCACTGTAAACCCTGTCCAAGTATTTGGTCTTGGTATGAATTCAAGTTTCTATATAAAACATCTTGCCTTTTTGTGTATGTGGGTATGTTAGCTTCTGCACTGACAGAATTCTAACTATTGAAGATTCACAAAAAAAAAGATCTTTCAGCATTTTGCTGTCAGAGTGGAATAGAATTCCTGTCTCACACTGTAGAGTTGTGCCCCAGAGAGTGTTTAATTTGTCACAACATCTAAATGGTGGTACAAATAAAGCTATTTCACAGAGGGTCTAACAGGAGGTCTTGAATGACAACTTCCTTTACACCTCTTTGCTCATTTTTGTGTTAGGAAAAAAAAAAAGTACACAAAGATGACAAAACAAACTTCATAATACATAATCCCTCAGTTCTGCAAGATTTTTCAAAATTTTTACTTCCCTATTCCTCTATGGGTTCCAACTTAGTTAATCCTTCTAAGTTGCAATTTCCTCATAAACAAAATGTCTGATTTTACCTCTCTTCTTCCTCTGTCAGTGCAGTTTAACTTTTCAGGTTATGATCATAAAGAGAATTTATCTGATTTCATTTTAGTTTGACCTTTTATTCTGGGTACTGTCCTGTTCATATATGGAAACTATCTTTAATTTTGAGCTTATATAATTTGTCCAGCTCCATTAATTAAAGCTGTATTAGAGTGATATTTTGCTTACTTTCGTGTCAGTGACAAAACTTGTATTTCAGCTAGGGATCAGTCAGTCCTTTGAAATGCTTAGAGCACTAAATTCAGGTCTGGTTCCTATTGGTACGTTCCAGGATGGCTCAAAGCCTGTGCAAGATATTTGAATGCTACTATGATGGGTTTTACTCATAAGAAGGCAGTCAAATGTGCATAATTAATTATAATTAAACAAGTTATAATTAAGAAATTGTAATTATGTTAGTTAAATTCAGGACAAGCACAACTTATGCACTAAATTCATAGTATATCAAATTAGTGACTTTATCAAAGTAGTGACTTTATCAAATACAGAAGTTTAAGTATTCATTATCTCCCCTTTCCAGTACCCAGTATCAGCTACACAGAATAGTCTACTGCCTCTCTATCTGTGATGATACAAAAGTTTGTTGGGTCATATTGTAAGTCGGAGCACAAAAATAACTTAACTGGAAAATAATTGTTGAAGTAGGCTGTGATGTCCTGAATCTGCTTTAACAGAGACAGCAACAGCTCCTAAATGTACAGCCTAAAGGGTGAAAACGCGCTGGGGATTGGAAAGTACTCCCCTTGCAACAAATAGTTAATCATGCCCAGGAAGAGGAGGAGTGATCAGGTTGCAGTTATTGGTGGGTTACCTTTATCAGCTGTGCAGATAATGGGTATTTCTGAAAGCAAGCAGGGATAGGCATCTCCCTTCAGGAAAATATGAAGATCAACATCAGTGTGAATTATGCCTACGAAAATCTTGGAAAAAAAAAAGTGGAGGAAATATTCAAACTTGGAAAAAAGGGTTCTGCTATGGGGGAAAAATGCATACCTTGAAACTTCATTCATTTTCTTTAGAGGTGAGTCAAAAGATGTAGGTCTTATATAAGACTCAAGTTCTTAATGATTAGGTCGGTAACCTGAAAAAGAGCAGGGGAAGAAAAACTCATAGAACTTAAGTATATATATAAAAGCGTATTTTAGTTTCTATTCATGTGTTACTAAACATTTGCATCTGAATGGTTAGAAGATGGATGTTACTGCTATGTGTACTATGTGTTTTAGGCAGGTACACAAGGTGATCTCAAAGAAATCAGAAAATGCTATTTTACTACTTGTAGATAAAGTTGCTCTCAAAATACAAGCTGATAAGATAAAACTTAGTACCTTGTCCCAAAGAAACTAAGGCCTCACAATTTTAGTTTTAAAATGAGCAAACAGACAAAAACCACCAAAAACTCAGAACTGTAAACTATTCGCAGTGAAAACCAGCAAGGCTATACCTGATGTAAACATATGATTGAAGATTGTAATATAGCTACTGAAACTTATGATTGAAGACAGTAAGAAAGCAAATGCAAAAGCAAAAAGTTTAGTCAAATTTAAATCAATAAATTTATTGTAGACATGAGTAACTGGTTGCTGACCCATAAGCAAATTTTGTTCTCTGCTGTCGTGTTTGGAAACTAAATTTTTAAGTGCAACTTGCACATCTGTAAATGGGAATCTGTGTAGGGGTATAGATTTTAATACTACAAAAAAAATCTTGTAGCAAAGTCTTCTTTCTGTTGTCACTGAGACACGTAAGTATCTATATGAGGTAGTTAAGTAATGCTAAATTATATGAATCTATGTGAGGCTTAAAGTAAGTCTTAATGCGATATAGCTAACTAGAATGCCTAGCTCACTTAATTCTCCTTTGCAATTTTATTGTCATTCACTTCCTGTTAACATAATTATAGCTAAGATGGACACATACTGCCTACAGTTCTTCCTAGTGTTTTACAAAACCGCTACTTATTGCACAGCTCTTTAATGTTATACTGATTCTTCTATCTGTACTGTATAATTGAGGCCAATAAATGAGTTAAAATTGAATTATAGCTTTATAGTACAATAATCATTAATGAGATGCCATTTTTATAGTTTCGCAACCCAGATATATTTTCCAATGATAGTGTTCCCTTCTACCAAGTACGTGAGTTGACTTGAAAGCTAGTGATGCAAAGCACCTTGTTTTCAGCTGGAAACTATTTCAGTGTAATGGGCTTCAGATAATCTCCTGGCAGGTGCTATAACAAGGGCAAGTTTATTGTAGTCCAGGTGTATGTAATATTACTAATGTCACTTTGGCCTGATGTGCAAGGCTGTGATGGCAACTTCATCTAGAGCTTCACTGCAGCAAGTTAGAGGTATTCCCAAGCAGCTTGTGCTGCTGCAGACTAAATGAGTAACAGATGAGGAAATCCTCCTCCAGAAGTTTTTAAGTATCTTATGAACTTAGCATAAACTTCCAACACATTAAATTGGGCATCTTGCAGAAGTTACAGCATTAGAAGCGTAGTACTTGGAAGTATTCTTTTTGGTATTCTAAAGAACACAGAAGCTGTTCTTTGTCTTTACTTATTCTTTCCTATCCTCCTTCTGAACTATGAAAGAATGCAGAATAAAACTAGAAATTACCATCAGCATCTGTATCCCATATTCTTACAAGAATGACCATTATCAGGTGTTTTTCAGGAAGTTATTTAAAGGAAGCAAAAACCAAAAAAACCCAAAATAATAATAAGTTTTTGTGGTGGTATACTACCCAAATGCAACTCTGCTTGATCTGTCTTATTAGAGATTGATTTAAGCACAAGATGTTAGTTCCAGCATGACTGTTGCTAGTGGGGAATGGAAAATGCCAGTTTAAAAAGTCATAATATGTCAAAATACAGTGTAATCATTTAAACTTTTCTTCCATAATTTATTTCCAGTTATATTTAAAGCTGACAAAATTGACATTAATGATGAATAGTTAGAAATCAATGCGGTGTTCAGGACTGCCTATTGCAAACAAATAAGCATTCAGAGGGTGTCATTACTTCCCTGTATGTGGCCACACTGCAACTGCTATATAATTAACTGCTTTACAATGAAGTGTGTAGTGAGATTTAATTTTACGAGAAGTGCCATGAAAATGCAAATTGTCATTGAAATACTAGACCAATTTTAGTGTATTTGGGCAAGATAATTGAGAGGCAAAACATCCATTACATAAAAGTGTCATTGTAACTTTTGTTTTCTATTAAAAATCCTTAGCTTTTGATAAACCAGACTGAATAGCCCTCATGTTTATCTAGCCTGTGCTTTCCTTTGCACATAACTATCTTCTGTTTATAAACTGACGGCAACAAGATTGCTTATTTTGATTCTTAGCGGGCCTCCACATGCCCTAGCCATAAGTTTGATGCACAGTGCATCAAAACTTTGACCTAGGCTGCTTGCTCAACTTGTTGTGTGTGAATATTGCTGGACTTCTCATTATGACGCTTCTCTTCTAGTTTTCCCCTTCTCATTGTCCTTCTGAAATGCACTGTTCAGGGACCACAGTTGGGTGTTATGTTGCAGCAAAAGTGAATCAGTATGATTTTCAGGCACTCCTAAGGCATTCATCTTGTTTGTTTCCAAGCTTTTTGATTGTGCTACCACGCGGAATTAATACTTTTCTAGTTGTCAGGTATGAGTCCCTTATTTTCTAACCTGATGCTTGTGTGAAGTTCTCGTAATCTGCTGTTATTGCTTATGTTCTTTGTTTCAAAAAATTGTAGCGATGTATTTGCCTGGAACAAAATACATTCTTTGTACATAGTTTGGTTACAAGTATAGATCGTTGCTGGCAGTATCTGGTGGACTTCGCTACTCAGGATTCCTGTAAAGTGCATGTCATCTGGAGGCTTTATTCAGTATCGGGAAACGGTTTTCTGCCAGGTAATGAATTAGTTTTAATAGATCTGAATAGAAATTTAACAGTCATTTGTTGTCTAAACTTGACCAATTGCTGTGTCAGCAGGAAGTGGATAGGCAAAAAGCTACTCCTGCTGTCTGTCTATGCTGAGTTTTTGTGTGGCATAGGGAAAAGCGTATCCTAATAAGAACATATTGAAATGCCTTACTTGTGTGCACTTCTCAGCAGTCTGATCAGACCAATGGCTTTCTAAGTATTGCAAACCAGTTAAATGATTTTGTCTGCCTGTGTGTATTGTGCCTCAAAACTTAAGAATACTATTGACCTTACTTTCAGTTAAGACAGAGAAAGCTGTTTTTCTCTGTTCCTTCTGAATCAATGTTGACAACCAGCTCTCCATCTGACCTTGAGGTTAGTTACCCTAAAAATTCCTAAGGTTAATTATTACCTAGTATTTCCAGTCTAGTTAGCAGCTGCAGGATGGCATGGACTATTTACCAGTATTACTTGGCTGACTTACCTTACAATAGAAAAAAGTAAATAGATGAGGAAAAGGCAAAAGGCTGAATCTGCAAACATGCAGCCTCAGAGATGAGGGCTGGGGAAGACAAGCCTCTTCGTACTTTGTTTGCATCATGTGCACTCAGCTGTATGTATCAGATAGAACATTTTTCTCCTCAAATGAAAGAGCACTATTCCGAAAGTCCAATGTAATTAAGTAGTAATGTGTGGACCTAGGGATATATAGTATAGTATAATATAAATATGCTGCAACTTTAGTCAGTAGATAGGCCACTACTCTCCTCTATAGATTGTACCTATAAGGTTTTACTGTACGCTTTTATTTTGTTACTTAACTGTTATTGTACAAGCCAGTATCTTTTGAATTACTTAGATTCTTGCAAGAGTAGTAGAGTCTATAGTAATTATTTTGACCTGTGTTTAACAGCCCTGAACTGAATTAGCATTTTTCAGCTTGAACCAACATTTTTCACAGGTGTGGTGAAATAGCTGAGTTATGAAACCTCGTTATAATTGGCCTGTGTAACTGTACAACTGTGTGTGGGCAACAGATTCTTATTTCAAATATTTGTTAGAGTTCTGTTTACGATGCTTATCTGATCAAATATAAGTTTTTGTTGCGGTGGCTTTTTCATGGGGAGTGTTGTTTTGGGGTTGGTTTTTTTTTTTTTTCCTTTCCCTTGTAGGGATTTATTCCTAAGCCTTGAGAGGTATAAATGGTTCCAGGATGACTACTCAGTAACTCCTTTAGTGCAGTTTGCAAAGACTTAGTGACAATGCTTGCTTTGTATCTCACAAGGATGTACCTTTACTGAGGTAATTCAAAGGTTTCCTTTTTATTTCCTCTCTTGGTGGTCGGTTTGTTATTGTTACTTTTTTTTTTTTTCTTCTTCTGTCCTCCTGCCGTGTGATGTCAAAGTCCTTGTAACCCTGACTTATGAACAACTATAATTGGGAAATATATGCCTTTACCAATACTCCTTTATACTCTGTTAATAATATAAGTGGCAGAGATCACATCTTTTCAAGCCAGTATACTCTTGAAATTAATGGAACGCCCTGTAATCCAAAGGGTATGTTGTGAGCGGGTCTTCTCTGCTTGAACGTATCGTAATTGCTTCAGAATGCCCAGATAGATGGGACTTGTTTCAGAACTACAGTTTAAAATTGCGTTATGGCAGAGAAAATCAGCATATGGAGATACTACCATGTGTTTTGCTATAGTTACTGTCTAGTGTCTTTATTTTTCCTGGTATACTGAATCAACTATATATATGCTGTGATGTGCATGCTGTGATACGACTTCACAGTCAAATCGCCATCAGGTCTGGGTGCTCTTCACTGTAAACATTCTGTTTTGTTTTTGTACAGCCCAAGAAGAGAGTGGCAGGGTAGTTGGGAAATGAACGGGGAAAAGATGGGAGAGAAATATGTTTCTCTACCCTTATCTTCAATTGTGATGAAAATAAGACAAAATATTAACTATGAAAACTTAAATATTTTCAACTTGTTATATTTGATTTTAAAATTCAAATCATAGGAGAGAAACAAAGCTGTTTGAAATAGGAATATCAGGTTTTCTTAGATTGTTGCTTTTATTAGCCTTTTGGAAAAAGTGGGCTGGAGTTGAAAACAGATGTAAGTAATGAAAGAATACACTAGATGATTGTCTTTAACCTGGTCATCCCCCACAACAAATATGCTTATGGTGTCATGTCATTCATCAAATATGAATAAAATAAATCTTCCATGTTGAGGGGTAAATAGATCATAGTGAACTGTTTGCCTCCATTATTTTCCATAGCTTGTTTGGATTTATTATTGACAAAGCAAAGCCGCTTGTGAATCCACTCACTGAAACAGAACTTACTGAACAGTTTATCATATTGAGTAGAAGGATGAGCGTGTGTGACTTCGCATCAGCTCTTTTCCTGCTAAATGTAAAGTTACCCTTACGCTAATTACCAGGACAAGTTTTCATAACTTTATATTAAGACAAACTTCCACAGAGCTAATATTTTTCTAGTATATAGAGGATACTGTATACAGAGGAAATATAGAGGAAATGGGTGATGGTTCTATCTGACTCCGATCCGCTTGTCCATAGACTTATCAGAGCACTTTTAATTTATTTTTTTTTTTCCCCCATACTTGGCTGGTCTGAGTAATTTTGTTTCCCCCCTTTGTCCAGGAGAAATAAAGATCAAGCTGATGGAAGTAATTTTGCAAAAGCAAGATGGGCCAGGGCTATTCAGAAGGTAAGAGCTGCTCTTAAAAATGACTGATGTGTTACTGTAATTTAAAGAATTTTCTTAGATGGAAGGAGAATTTAGTATAAGATTTCTAGTTCATGTAAACTGCTATTCAGTTACAGCAGGATCTGAGGATGTGACTGCTGAGTTTCTGGTAGTAGAGACAATTCCTTCTGTTGGTTCTTAAATCTGTGTGGTTCTGTCACCTCAGGATTTTTTTTCTTCTGAAACGGAAAGAGGATGAGATTCTGAAATTTTCTTTAGATGCATGAGAAATTATTGTAGTTTGGCCATTTTACCTGGGTTGCATATTAATCCAGAAACCATAACTTCAGACATCTGTTTCTGAATAACTTTTTATATTGAGAAACCTCTATTAATATTTAATAAAAATGGGTTTAAGAACATTGTTATGATATTTTTTCCTAGAAAAATCTTCTAAGTTCTACTGGTGATGCCACTGCCTAAACAGGTGGGTTTTTATTAGATGTGATAATTAATGGATATTATGATGATCGCTTGCTCTGTTTGTCGTCAGTAGTGGTACCAAGTATTTTCTTTCTCACTGTTGCTCCTAAACTGTACCAACCGTTGCCTCACGTTAAGAGTTGGGAATTCAGACATAATCAGTTTTTGCTCAGGTTGCCCCGTAGTACTACCTGTCGTGTCAGTTGTGTGCCATTTCTGGATAGAGGAAAGGAACTAATAATCCTGCATTATACTGTTCAGCTTTGGCTGTTGGTAATGTTTGGTGTGCGCAGGCGAGTACAGTGTGTGCAATCCCTCCGTGTGGCTCTTTCTTGCAGTGCAGCTATAACAAAGTCGATCTCCCCACCCTCACAGCCTCTATCAATATCCTTGATCTCACTGAAAGGGCTGTATGGGGCAGGGAGGCTGTACACCTGGTAGGAACTGAATCCAGTTGCTCTAAGTCTGGCATGACTGCCTTAAGTAAACATTTTTTCTTTCCCACGAAAAGGGAGAGTGACCAGTGAATATCACTGGTCAAAGCAGGAAGAAATCATGTGCCAAAGCTGGGGTAATCAGCCATCCAAGAGAATGTACTCTACAGGAGCACCCCCAGAGCTCTTCATGAGGCAATGCCTGTATTTAAAACAAAACAAAACAAAACCAAACAAACAAACAAACAAAAAAAATCTGTTTCTAGGGGGAGAAAAGGTGTTAAAAGCAACAATGTTGTCATTGACTGAATGGGCTTTTTTAGGTGTGGTGTTGGGTGTTTTTTGTGTTTTCCTGGTTTTTGCTTTTTCTTTTCTAGAATTCCTTTTAAATAAATCAATTCTTTTAAAGCAACCGAGCCCCTTTGAAGCAATGCTTATAAAGCAACTGTCTCCACTATACAGTGTTCAAGTGGAAATTATTTCACACAGCTCTTTCAGACTGGTGTTTTGAAAGAAGCTTGAGGAGTTGTGTGAGACTTTGAATCTTAACTCCCCAAGGTCTAGTAAATATTTTGTGCATTAAAAACTGGTCCTCCTCACGCAGTGTATTATAGAGATGAAAACTAGCTTATAGAGGCGAGTTGTGTCTTGAATTAAAAAGTAAAAATACAGAAAAAGGATGCCATCGGTTGCCTTCCAGCCTTGACCGTACTGCAGAACTACTGTTGACAACTTCAGAGAAACACAAAAGTTGTCTTTAGTGTGTACGGTCACCTGTTTAGTGGTAAATACTAGTCAAACCCCATCCAAGATGCACCTTCATCAGTTTCTTTTCAGCTATTTTTTTCCTGCTCTTTTGGAGATGAATTCCTATTTCTTTTGTACTGAAGTCTCTTGCCTTTGTGGTAATTCATAGACTGACCCTGTGTGAAAATAGTGGGGAAAAAAATAATCTGTTTAGACTGGGGTCTTGTGGGAAGAGTGCTTTTCTGATTCATGTGACCTCAGTTTCTGCACCCTGTTCTGATATTGGTTTGAACTTTTCTTTTTTTTTTTTTTATGCTGAATGTTAGCTCTGTAGAGGAGGCTGGCAGGACAAATCCTGGTCTAACTGACATAAAACACAACACTAGGATATGCCGAAGAATCCAGTTTTGCCTTGTAGACAGAAATTACAGTAGTCTTAAGATGGTTTTTTCAGAATTTCTTCTGTGAATAGTCACCTTTCAATGCTTGTCTAATTGCATAGATGGGATAAATTTATTTCAGAGTTTAAAACCCAATAACTAATGTCATGTGGTCAGTAACTACGATTTGCTGAATCAGCTGAACTTTGTTCAGATCTTAGTGTTTGAATAAAGGAATGTTAATATTGTGCTTCCCACTGCCATTCATCAAAGTAATTTTTAGGTTGGCGGTTACTAGAAGATGGTTAAGTAAACAAGTTAATAGGCATGAGCTGGAGTCTTAAGTTGTCACTATGCCATTGAATTATTTTCTGTAGCAAAGTAGTCAAAATATCTCGCTGCACCAGAATAAGGACAGGTTGCTCAGAGTTAATCTAGGATCAGATTGGGGCTGAAAGATGGCGACAAAGTTATTGTAAGAGTCTAAAGAATTTGAAGATCAAGTGGATGGGAAATGTAAGCAAATAGCCCATGTGGAACTCCTTTTGGAAAAAAAGTGGAAAATTTCTATAAATATTTAAAGGGTCATTTAAATCTTGAGTTATTGTTTTGTTGTAAGCTCTATGTTAAACTTTGGTCTTCATATGCTTCTAATTCTCCGTTTAGTAAAAATCTCAGACATTGGAGACTATGAAAACACAACTCTTGAAGTTGTCTTGCAGAGAGATATAGATATCAAAGGGGAGGAAATCTTAATCTAAAAAGTATTTAAATCATTCTAATGCTATATAACTGAATGTTATATTAGGATTTCTCCATGGTAATAGAAATGGTAATAAGGGGAAATGGACACCTTTTGTATTCTCAATTGGGTAGCATGTGTTCTTACCATGATGCCTGCACCAAGCGTGTGCCTTATGCTGAAGATTAGTCAGAACCTGGTTCTAAACTTATTCTTAATAAATGACCCTTCTTATGAAAATTAGATGTGTATATAATGCAAAGTTACATGCTAGCATTTTATTGAACTAAGCTTTTGATTTTTCTGGACCTATGCACACATTAAGAGATCTTGCACAAAGTGAAATGAAATGTATGATCTGATCACTTGTTATATCACGTTTGTAGTTTGCTTAAACATAAACAATTTGTTTTCCTTCTTTTTTACCTATAAATAAATTTAAATATGATTTTTCTCCTGATAAGCATATTTCAGGCAAAATAACTTTGTCTTTAGTCCTTTATGCTTCAGTGCCTCAAGTTTTGGGTTGCCTTGGTCTTCTGGCTTTGTCTTCTCTTCATGAAGATAAACTGGTTTTCAGAAACAGTACACGGGTATCATCCTATCATTGATTTAGTACAATTGATGTGATATTAAGTGCTGTTCTTTGCTCAGAAAATCTGAGAGGCATAAAAGATGAATGTCTGCCAATGCCTAATCAAAATAAGCTTTACGCTTGCAAGTATTCTTTTGGCTAAAAATAGGCCATTGACAAAAAGAGCATGCAGCACAAGAAGAACAGAAAACTAAATAATCCTGATGTATTTTACAGAAGATGTAATATTCACAGAGCCTCATAATGGAGGCAAGCACACAGATAAAGACAAGTAATTTTCCACAGAAGGTAATCTCTATAGGGAGGTATTTATACTGTAAGGTTCTGCTTCCACATGAAGGGAACTGTTAAGAGCTGGAAAAAGAAATAATGCCCATTAGTAACCACAAGGAAGGTTTTTAGGCATTGGAGCAGGCTGCAGGTATGGTATCCATCACCAGAGGCCCTTAAGAACAGAGAAGTAACAATAATTGTTGTGGATTTTTAACTGTTCTTTGAAGTTTAGGGAAGTGGGTTAAGCTTGGAACAGAGATGAGTGTGTGTGTGTAGATTTCTCTGGTGGGAGGTCTTTAACATACGCAACTACAAAATACCTGCCCATAAAGGAGAAGTGGAGCGCTATTGCTTCAGATATTTCCTCACAGGTGAAACAACCATGAATTCTTACTGCAGTAGAAAATATATAGGCGGTTTAAGTTCCGGTAAGAATATGTGGAATGTATGCTTTTAATGCTAACCTGTGGAAATAAGAAATTTAACTAGACAGTTCTGATCAAACATGAGATGACATCCAGTGGTTCACCAGAGGCATTGTAGCTCATGAATATTTACTCAAACATTGACCAGATAGGAAAAGTGCCAAATTGTTGTTTTGGAGAATGTATCTTTTTACATAATAAATTGCCTCAGTGTGTGTTTGAAAAAGCAGTAGTTCGGCCTTCTTGCAATCATATAGGATATAGCAATGCTAAGATAAAAGCATTACGGAAATCCTTCCCGTGTTTGGGAGGGGAGAGGAGTTAAGGATTTGAAGGAAAACTGCATATTGGGAATTAATAGCTTTTAAAAAGACAATACAGGGCTACATAGCATCCTTTAATTGCTGCTATGCTTATTGATTAAAAACAAAAATACAAACTAGAATTCTTTTACAACAATCCAATCCTAGCATCTATTTTTCAGTTTCATGTACTGCTAGGAACAGCAAACAGGTGGAGTTTTGTTTGTTTTCCTTAGTATCAAACAGATTTGGAATGAGTGCTATGAAGTACTGGCAATAAATATGAAAACATACATTTAGAGGTTTGGGTTTTTTTCTTTTAACTCAGTGTCAGCCTTGAGTACAATCAAAGAGATTTTCCTCCTTCTTCCCTCCAGCCCCGGTTGTGTATGTCACTTTGATTATATCTTTAGCTACTAATCCTATGTATAGTAGAGACTGGTTTGCTGCCGAAATAAAGTCACTTGAACAAATAATTGTCACCTCTCTGAGATGGATATGCTTTTTATAAAATACAGAGTATAGTAATCAATTCCTAAGGCTAACATTAAGCAGGAGACTACTTGTGTGACTTACCTCTTGTATTATTCCATAACTGGTTAGTGACAATATTGAGTATTGGAAACAAAAAGTGGTGAAATAGTGGCACTATATTTACTGGTCTTATAACCTGGAGATCAACAGTGATAGTGACATGGATTTACCTAGGCAAATCTTCCCTACATGCCTTATTTCTTAGCTTGCAAAAGGAGCATAGCACATCCGTATGGCACAGTTTATGCCATTATATCAAAAAATACTGGTGTGTGTTCCAATATTAAAAAAAGATGACATAGAATGAAATATTCACAGTGGGTTGTTCTTATGCTGTTCTTCGTGATTCATGGTTAACTATATGATGGATACAGTGGTGATACTCAGCATGAAAATGCTCACTAACAGAGAGGTTATCAGTAGCTTAGTTCTGTCAGCACTATTGATTTACTGTCTTATTCAGAAACAAAACTTGATAAACTAATACTAAAGCAGATATTCCACAGTGACAGCAACGGGAATTTAGGACTGGGTAAGCAGAAATCATTCTTTCTTTAGGAGCCATGGGGTTATGAGATTAATGCAAAGCTTCCCTTTAAAAGATACTGGTAGACCCAAAGAAATTGCAAAATTTTTAAAATCAGTCTTTCAGTTGAATAGTGTTTTAACCCTGCCTCCTATGTAATATTTTGTATGCAATTGTGCTGTGAAGTGGGAATAAGCAGGTTTTTCCTTTTCATGAGGTATTAATAATAGACATTTTGAATCCTGATGCAATTCTAAAGTAATCATGGTGTTCAGATGACAATCAGCATATTGATTGGGCCAAATGGCTGTCAGCAAACAAGCTGCATTTATTAAAGCTTTGTGAATTTATTTCAAAGATGAAATACTTAAACAAAAAGTGACAAACCAACAATTTGAAAACAAAAGAATGTTGAAGTGCAGTTTATTTTTCAATTAAGTGAATTTAGTATCACTGTAGGTTCACAGTATCACAGTATGCTAGGGATTGGAAGGGACCTCAAAAGATCATCTAGTCCAATCCCCCTGTCGGAGCAGGAACACCTAGATGAGGTTGCACAGGAAGGCGTCCAGGCGAGTTTTGAATGTCTCCAGAGAAGGAGACTCCACAACCTCCCTGGGCAGCCTGTTCCAGTGCTCTGTCACCCTCACTGAGAAGAAGTTTCTTCTCAAATTTAAGTGGAACCTTTTGTGTTCCAGCTTGAATCCATTACCCCTTGTCCTATCATTGGTTGCTACTGAGAAGAGCCTGGCTCTATCCTCATGGCATTCCCCCTTTATATATTTATAAACGCTAATAAGATCACCCCTCAGTCTCCTCTTCTCCAAACTAAAGAGACCCAGCTCCCTCAGTCTTTCCTCATAAGGGAGATGCTCCACTCCCTTAATCATCTTAGTTGCCCTACGCTGGACTCTCTCCAGCAGCTCTCTGTCCTTCTTGAACTGAGGGGCCCAGAACTGGACACAATATTCCAGATGCGGTCTCACCAGGGCAGAGTAGAGGGGAAGGAGGACCTCTCTCGATCTGCTAACCACCCCCCTTCTAATACAGCCCAGGATGCCATTGGCCTTCTTGGCCACAAGGGCACAGTGCTGGCTCATGGTCATCCTGCTGTCCACCAGGACCCCCAGGTCCCTTTCCTCTACACTGCTCTCTAACAGGTAGCTCCCCATCCTATACTGGAACCTGGGGTTGTTTCTGCCCAGATGTAGGACCCTACACTTTCCCTTGTTGTATTTCATTAAGTTATTCCCTGCCCAAATCTCCAGCCTGTCCAAGTCTCTCTGGATGGCAGCACAGCCCTCTGGCGTGTCAGCCACTCCTCCTAGCTTAGTGTCATCAGCAAACTTGCTGATAGTACACTCAATTCCCTCATCTAAATCATTGATGAATATATTGAATAATATGGGCCCCAGTACCGACCCTTGAGGCACTCCACTGGTTACCGGCCTCCAACTGGACTCTGCCCCATTGACTACGACTCTCTGGCTTCTCTCCTTCAGCCAGTTCACAGTCCACCTAATTATCCGGTCATCCAGTCCACACTTCCTCAGTTTAGCCATGAGGATGCTTTGGGAGACCGTGTCAAATGCTTTACTGAAGTCAAGGTAGACCACATCTACCGCTCTGCCATCATCCATCCACCTCGTTATTTCCTCATAAAAGGCTATGAGGTTGGTCAAGCATGACTTCCCCTTGGAAAAGCCATGCTGACTGCCCTTAATAACCCTCTTATCCTTGATATGCCTTGAGAGGGCACCAAGGATAAGCTGTTCCATCAGTTTCCCAGGGATGGAGGTGAGGCTGACCGGTCTATAGTTACCCAGGTCCTCCTTCTTGCCCTTTTTGAAGACTGGAGTGACATTTGCTTTCCTCCAGTCCTCAGGCACCTCACCCGTTTCCCAAGACTTGGTAAAGATGGTGGAGAGTGGTCCAGCAATGACTTCAGACAGCTCCTTCAGCACCCGCGGGTGCATCCCATCTGGACCCATGGATTTGTCAACTTTAAGACAGTTTTACTGTGATTTAGAATGTTAATTGATGTTATGATGAAGCTCAAAATATCTGAGGAGTTAATGGACTTTCCGGGATGTCTTTTCTTTATGAATCACTCTTTTTTTGTTATTAATTATGTGAAGAAAATAATTGGTTGGTTATATCAAGCAGGTTTAGGGTACAAAAGATCTTGACTATCTTGTGTCTGAACTGTTTGAATTTACATGAAGTAAAAAGGTCAGTGTGGGGAGACTGGGCTAACAGTTCTATGATCATAGTTGCCCTTGAGGCTTTCAAAAAAATGGTGTTTGGCAAGTGTACTTTGACAAAAGTTAATTCACTGATAAAGGCACTAGTTCAAGAATGTATCTCACTTGTGTTTTGGCCACTGAACACACAACAAGGAGTACAATGCTTACAGATAACATCAATTATTTCCTCAATGAGATTGATTCATCTTCATTCATGGGTTCAAAAATCATGCATGACTTCATCCTGGTTGCAGCCTGGAATATGTGTTTCTAAGTAGGGATAATGGATTTGAAATTCAGCTAAGAGGTCAAAATAACAGCTCTCATATCAGAGGCATGAAGGAAAGTTATGAAAAGCAATACATATAGCATCTAGATGTATGGAAGCAATTGCAGGTTTTATGCTGCCCTGTTGGTAAATTATCTAGCACAGAGTAATTATAATTGGAGCAAGTTTTAAGTTTATTCCACCACCTTGTCTTCTGTGTCTCATGGCTTTTGTGCAGGGTATATGCTATGTGATAAAAACACTTACCTCAACTGACCAAAGAACTGCTTTTGTCTCTTTTATTTCCTACCTTTTTAAGTAAACTCACTAGCATATTCGTTGTTTGGTTTTGTTTGGGTTTTTTTTTTTTTTTTTTCTGGAATGACTTTCCCTGAAAGTTTCTCAGGGGAGAAAATGTGTCAAAAAGTCAATAGAATCATAGAATGGTTTAGGTTGGAAGAAACCTTAAAGATCATCTAGTTCCAAGTCCCTGCCATGGGCAGGGACGCCTTCCACTAGACCAGGTTGCTCAAAGCCTCATCCAGCCTGGCCTTGAACACCTCCAGGGATGGGTCATCCACAGCTTCTCTGGGCAACCTGTTCCAATTCGATGTGAAAGTTAAAAATTTCTTTGTTCAGTTGATTGAAGGCATTAAGAATGATAGACCCTAGGAGAAACCTTTATGAGCTGCTGCACCATTATTTGAGGATTCTGTTAGGCAAGGTCAGAAAAAGAATTATCACTTTGCTTTCCTCTTCAAAAAGTGAGATATCATGATTCACAATAGAGGGTGATAAACCTAAGCTTTCTCTCTTGACTGTCATAAAAGAAAATCAACAAATAGGAATGTAACATCCTCTCTTCCACAATTAAATTTCAATTCTCTCCTTTGCTTCCGAGTTCAAAAAGGGACCATTGTAACATCCTTTCCCTTCCTCCTGTATCAATATCTATTTTGAGTAACCATGTTATAGCATTTTGCAGGTTGTCTTTGGACTCATGTTAAATGATTTATTACTGGTTTTATTGGTAGCCTGTGGTGAAGTGAATGTGCTATAGAATTATATAGTTCCTGGAGCATACTTGTAATTGAATTACAGAGCATTTTGTGAACATTTGAGACAATGCTTGGAAGAATGTGAAACTCAACAAGGTTCTCAGCAGAGGAAGTTTACAAGTGAGGATATGTTCTTCACATAAAAAAGGAAACACAAGCTAGTTAGTATGAATCAACTGGGCTGGCCTTTAAGTGCACCATTCTGTGGAGGCAAAAGCTGGCTTTTGGAATGCAGTGAAGGTACTGAAGATGAATAGTTAGCATCGTGATGCAAGAATCCATTAAGTTAGAGAGAGCTGGGGTATGCTGGGATGACCAGCAATCATATCAGTGGGAGATGTAGGATAGGAAAGAGTTGAGAGCAGCCAAGAATGGAGCACTGGTGAACTCAGAATCCTGGCAAAGAGAATGACAGGTCAAACACTGAAAAGCTAATGAATTATATTGATGGGATCTAAGCTAGAGAGAGAGGGCTCGGGGGGGAGCACAGATCCAGGAGAGCTTACTTCCAGGTTTATGATAAATGATGTAACCCTTTGCTCTGGCAGTCCTGGAACTGTGAGCAGGATTGTTGCAAGCACTGAGCTTCTAGAATCCTTGTAGCATCTGTCTTGAAGTTATTACTTCATCATAATGGATCTTTCTTGTGATCTACCCTCCTTACTCATTTTGAAATTAGT
This sequence comes from Vanellus vanellus, assembly GCF_965231255.1. Classification (NCBI taxonomy): domain Eukaryota; kingdom Metazoa; phylum Chordata; class Aves; order Charadriiformes; family Charadriidae; genus Vanellus; species Vanellus vanellus. The sequence continues at coordinate 10,658,535 of NC_138916.1, read as the reverse complement.
AGGATTGGTTGTTTTAATTCACTACTGAAGAAATTTTTCTTTTCCAGTTTGGTGTTGTGCTCTTTATTGCTGAATCTTTCCATGCTGCTGCCACTCATGGCAAGTCTCAAGATGACTCTTAATTAGTACTGTTAGTAGTGCTGTTAGTATATACTTGAATTTAAGTATACAACTGCGGGTTGTGTGGAATGCAGATGCTGTGACTCTCCCGCTCTAGGTCACTTCTGTACCAATGAGCTTTACCACATGCAAAGAGGCTGTGCAAGCAGGATAAACGTGACTTAAGAGTCCAGAGCAACTATTTATATCTTAATATGAACAACAGAAAGCTTGGATTAGGAAGTTACCAGGCTAATCTTTGATATATGCAACACCCTGATAAGATCGAGTGTTTCTGTTGTATTTTCATGTTCCACTGGGCTGGGAAAGCAGGGAAGGGGTTCCTCTGCAATTCCCTGAAATGGGCTGATCCTTGCTGATATCGGAAGTGCCATCCTCGGATTCCTTTTCCTCCCCCCTCTCCCCTTTTATAGCTTTTTCATATCGGTATGTTACCTCTGAAATTCTTGAGCTGCTAACCTCCCCCCCCCGCCCCCCCTTTTTTTTTTTGTTTGGTCTCCCTGCCCTTCTTGTCTTGCTTGCATCATAATAACAGCTTTCTCAGTAAAGCTCAGCCAAGGTCATACACCTGTACTGTATTTGAGGAGACCTTAGATCAATGAAACTTGAACCCCCAGGCTGAAGGTAACAATCAGTTCCACAGCTGGGAGGATGCATACACCAAGAGACCTGAGACAGGAAAGGTCCAGGAAAGGCTAATGCACATTGTTAGATCTGAGGCAGCACTTGCATATTGTAAAGATTATTTTATCTGGAACCAAGGTGTAAAGAATCAATCGAAATAAATGACTTAAGGGAAAAGAATAAAAATTGACTCGTATAATGGGGCAAATGTGAGAAAGCAGACAAATTATGTTACTCTGAGTTCATTATACTTTCCGATCAATAGCACCAGTAATAAGTTTATATGGAATTTTAGAAGAGTAAAAACAAGTATTTGCATAATGCAGCTGATAATTGACAATTTTAGGATAAAAGAAAAAAGAAGTAAGAATATTCCTGAAATATAATGCTTATGTGCATCGTTGACCATTTTACATTAATTTCTGTAAAGATCGGCATGTTCTTCTGCATAAAGTGCAAAGCTGCACAATTAGTTATATTGTGGTTGTGGAAGAATAATGAAGATTCATATTCTGCTGAAACTTTTGGCGTTTTCTTCCAGAATCAGAGACAGTTTAGTAGAACAATAGTCTGATTTAGTATCTAGAAACAGAAATACTGTATTTTCTGTGATTAATAAGGAGTTCAATGTTTGAATAGTATTTGTAAGAGATCAGTTACTGCAGAAAATGTTGTAATTCTGGTAAAACAAAGGGACACAATGATAGAAAGCAAAGCATCAAACTAAAAACAATTCCTTACATGAAAAGTGGCAACTGAGTCAGATTCTTGATTTTAAAAAAATTCTTTAGCAAACATTCTACGTTCCTAGACAAGAAAATCAAATAGTCTCTAGAACTAGAGGGCAACAACGAACAAAATAGTCATAAGGAAAGAATGCAATCAGAGCGTTACATTTCAGGAGTAATGTATGCTGTTCTTAAGTTACCACTTCAGATGTGTAACATCATGACTTTGGGTGCTTGATACATCCGGATGGGGAGAAAGCCCCCTTTTTGCTCCTGAAATATGCTTACTTATTGGCCTTTCTTGACTATTTTTTTTTTCTGTTAGTTGTTGGGCTTCTTTTCTTCTGTCTGTGTTTGCTTTTCACTGTGATTGCGTCTTGTGATTCCTTGTGAAATCAGGGTCGGCTTTTGTTTAAATTGCACCTGGGGAGAAGCTGTTATGTTTTAAAATTGTTTACCTGTTGTTACGGTTTGAGAGACCCATAACAATTTGTTGTCATTTAGACAATCATTCTATCACCCGATGACCCCTCCCCACCTGGGAAAGGGAAATTGGGAAAAACAAGAAAACCCAAGAGCTGAAGTATAAACAGATTTAATAGAATAAGATTAGATAATTAACATTAATAGCACTAAAGAACTGATATTGATCCCAACACCAATACAGAATATGCAAATATTATACTCAGCCAATTGTATCAGTAGGAAGCTGTGCACTCCCAGCAGTGGACAGCTAATGTCGGACACTGCGAGCGCTACAGCTTCAGGAGGAAGGGAAGGCCTCAGGGCTCCGGCACCAGGGCACGAAGTTCTCAGGATGGCAGCCATCAAGGGAGAGAGCGAACTTTGCAGCAAACTTTGATGAGTGTGACGTTGATGGTATGAAATAATCCTGTTGGCCAGCTTGGGTCAAGTGCCCGGGTCTCACTCCTCCTCATCCCTGCATCTGGCTAGCTCAAAAACACTGAGACCTTGAGACCCACACACCATAGCTGGCTGTAAAGTAAATATTTTCATAAATTCAGACACTGGAGTCTTCTAAAAGTGCAGTTTTTCCAAGCATTAGAAGAGAAATTAGTCCTGTGTCTCTCAAACCAGGGCACCTGTTCTCTGTTAACTTTTGTTAAAAAATCTCAAAAGTGGTTTTACTTCACTTAATGGAATTCAAACTGCATGGTTTTATAAACTTGGTTTAAGAAAAAAAAAAATGGTTTCAGGAAACAGTGTTTGGAAAAGGTTTAGAGCGGAATAAGAAATGGTGTTGGCCTTCATAATTTCAGGAACTCCAAAGCACTTTTCATAGTCATCTACAGTAAAATCTAAAACAGCTCACAGGTGGATTCCATGCACTTATGAAATATCAAGATTTGTATCTCATAAATATGTATTTTCTCTTTCCCCCTTTTATTATAATGACTTGTTTTTAGAAGACAACATTGAGCTTTATGGTAAATAATATAATCATTGTATAGCAAAAAAAACCCAACCTTTTATGCAGAAGAATATCTTTAAAACTCTGTGTGCTTCCAAAAAAAAAAAAAACAACAACCCACTTTGTATTTTTTAATAGAGTAGAAATTCTGTTCGGAGGTGTAGACGTGAGAACCTTCCATAGGTTAAGAGAAAACGCAGTGAAAGCGATGTGATGTCATGCAGCGTCGCGCTTGTCGGCTCGTAGAGCTGCCTGGTCTGGCGCCAGCGGAGGCCGCCGGGCCGCCAGCAGGGGGCGCGCTGGGAGCGGCCCGGCCGCCGCCGCTCCCCGCCGGCCCGGGCGCGGTACGTGCCGCCTCCCGGAGACGGGGCCGCGGGGGGAGCGGAGCGGAGCTGAGCGGAGCGCCGCGGTGTAGCTCTGCGGCTGAGAGCAGCCGGAGTGAATTCGGGGAGCGATTAGCCAGAGAAACTTCCCTTCTACTCGTTCCCACTTTTCGCTCCCCCCCCCCCCCCCCCCAAGTCTGGACGTCTCTGACTAGGACAGAGTATTGTGATTTAAGAACTGATTGATTAGATCTATTTTAAATTGATTCGTTAGACTTAAGAATTGACGTAGTTATTGCCTTTCTTTAATGAAAGGGAAGAAATATGCATCCCTTATGCAGACTGGGGAGGTTTCAGGGCTGGGAGAGATAGCTTAATTCTGTGATAGCTTTTCCAACTTTCAGGCTGAAATCCATCATGAAATATAAATTACTTCTAATTTGTTCCATTATTTTATAATTGCCATCATTTCAATATAAATTTTAAACAACAGAAACAGTCTAATAATACCTATTAGTTACATATTATTTAACACTGGTTTTATTACTGAAAAAAGCAACAGAAAATATTGAAATGTTTTCACTGGACAGACTTCTATTCCTGAGAATTCTGAGAGTCATCTCTGGAAGTCATGGTCGCATAATCCTGGAAATAGGCACACAGAATAGCTGTTCTCTCCATGAAAACTTATAGCTGCCCATTAGGGTTTGGGGTCTTTGTTTGGGTTTTTGGTTGGGTTTTTTTGGGGGGTGGTGGTGGTATGGTGTTTGGTTTTGGTGGATTTCTGTTGTTTTTCGCCATTAAGATACAGGGATTGGCTAGCGTTGTGTAACAAATTGCAACATCTTTGTACATAGTCTGTATTTCTCCTGTTCCTTCTACATGTGGTAGTTATATCTAACACTGTGTTTGTGAAGTACAATCAGTGTGAACACTTAAAGGTGTGGTTCTTTAAGGCCAGCTTCATCACCTGTTGTTGTCTGTAGTCTCAGACCACTTTCTTAATCTCAATAAAAACCTAATTTATTTCTGTTGCAACTGTGTATCTACTGTGGGTGGCCATGCTTGATTAGGCTGCATGATTATTATTTTTTCTTTTTAATCCTTATATGAGCAGTCCTGTTGATTTTGAGAGACATGACTGTTACATCTTATGTAATTAGGACTATATCACTGAGTATCGACATCAGTGGAATATTTCCTATTGTGCACTTACATAAAAGTTTTGTTGTATTCTTTGTTGGCATACAACATGGCAGATTACAAGCATTTTTTTTTTAAGTTTAGACAAAATATTAAGTAATTGCCACAGGCTAATAACTACAGTAAGATTTGAATAATGAAGCATTCATTCATCTGGTTCTTAACTATAAATCTAATTAATGGAATATTTATAGGTTGCATTCATTTCAGCAGGACATAATAAATGTGATGTTTCATTATTATTTTTACAATTATATAAAAAAAAATCCAAAATATCAATTTTACCATTGTATGTAAGAGATTTCATTCTAGAACCGTTCCATTTATAAATTGTACTTAAGCATTATATCCCAGGATCTCATTACTAACAATAATACAAGGACTGCAGAAAGTGAAAGCTATGACCAGTAAGCTTTAAATAAGTATTACTAGGAATTGTTAAATACTTTTAAGTGCTACCTTTTATTCAAGGTATCCTTAATATATTTTTGAAGTTAAATAACTGAATTGCAAGCTTATCTGTTACAAATGTGTCAGCTATTACCAGAAAGTCCGAAGTTTTGGAGTTTTTATACAGGAAACACATAATTTACTAGCTGAATACTTAGTATTTTATATGGCATTTCAGTGCTGCTATCTCCCAAGATTAAAGGCGGTAATAGTACACCTGTGTTTTTACGCATGTATGTGTTTTGTGATACTTTTACACTTTGATTATGTGTATAATTTGTATTTAGAATGGTTTTATATAGGATTATTCTGGAAGTATTTCTGTAGTTCTTCATGTGACAGAGTTTTAAATATATATTCAATATATGTCAGGCTGAATGTGGCCTTAACACACACTGTTAGATCAGTTAACATTTGGAAAAAAAAAAAAAAAAAAAAAAAAAACAACAAAAACCCAAACCCTATTGTAGTCTGTACAGGATAATTTACTTACTGCATGCACAGTAACAATCCATTCTGCTGTTTGAATCCCAGTAAACAAATGGCTGAATGCTACTGTCTAGTATTTATGGGGAACGTACAAAATACTTTTCCTGGAAAACGGAGCGCTATGTTTCTTATTATCTGAAGCATCCTTAAATAATCATGGAATTATAATAGTTATGAATCTATTTGGCAGATTCAATACCAAAAATGACCAGCTGTTGATAAAAGCACTATTGAAAGAAATAGTTATACAGTTGTTTCTCTGGGTCATGTCAGACTGATAAATAAAAGGTTAGGTGAAACATGGCCCTACCAAGCAAGAGAATACCGTTTCACGCTGTTATCCTTGTGGCCACTGATGCACCTGCTAGCTCTCATGATGCGCTGCATGTGTTGTTTCTGTGAGCAGGCGTTCTCAATAAGCCTATTTTACTCTATCTGTGAAGCACAGGGGCTGCTTTCCACACAGGAGGGCTGTGGCTATTGCAGCGAACACCGCATTCAGAAGCGGTGGCAGGAAAAAACAGCAACGGGTGAAGTTACCAGCACATAAAACACCAGGATGATTACTGTTCTCTCGTGTTGATGTTGTATTTAAGCAGGAGTAGGACACTGACTCCTGTTTTGCTATTACAGAGGAGAAATAAAGCTGAGCTGCAGAATGAATTAGTAGCTAACATAGCGATTACTCTTAGCTGTTAGCACAAGTTGTAGGAGGGGGGAAAAAAACGGGAGAGGGATTCAAAAAGAACCATTTAATGCTGCCTAGGGAATACGGTGGAATTTAGAACAGATACTGTTGCGGACTAACAGCATGCCTGATTGCACTTGAGTTGAATCACTGAGAAGCAGCCTCACGTTGTATTGTACCATTTTTAAGGCTGAAGGAAGAACGGCAAAATAGTAATGGAGTTGTATACAGTATTTCTGCATAAATGGAAAACAATATAAAGATGGTGGTATGTAATTTTTATTTTGTTTTTAAGAAGAATTTAATCCAGGTATGTATCATCTTTGTATTTTTGTATCTAGCCTACATAAATTTTTCTGTTTCCTTTGTTTCCCTTCCTTATTTTCATTCTGAATGTACCTCCTGCTGTTCTAGCTAATGCAATGCATTGATTTGTAACTGATTTGCTTTCTAATGCTATAATGTTGATGAAACTGTCTGGCTTGTGGACTTAAGAATCAACACTTCATTTTAAAGTGGGGGGTTTATTTTGTAATGTTGGTAAGTTCACAATATAAGTTGATAAAGACAGTATAGTATTTGATTTCATAATGAATTGGAACATGTTAATTGGTATAAAAAGATAAATAATTTAGAGATATTATTACATGGTAAAAATATAGTACGTTTTACTTATATCTGCCAGTACTTTTTTCCTAGTTCGTGATAGGATTAGTAATAAATTGAGCTTTACGGATGCTTATGTATTTCTGGCTCTTGATTAATCTTCAAGATGAACACCCTGCAGCTTTCTTTTGAAGAGGCAGCTTGCTTAGAATACATGCTTGATTCTGTTCCACAGCTGAACTGATGTGTTAGAATACCCTCTCTCATGTACCTCCCCCAATCCATAACCTAAAAAAACCCTGTAGCTATTTAATACTTTTGTCCGTCCTTTTAGGTTCAAGAAAATAACATTAATAATTTTGCTTTTGCAATTCCAGAGGCCAAGTAATAGCTGAAACTAATTTTTTACTATGAGATCGGTTCATTTCGCTTTAAGAGGAAGAATTATGCTGATATAAAATCTGACTGTATTCATTAACCCCCAACTTTCTTTAGTCACCTAGGTCCTATTGAATTTTTTGTCTTTATTAATAATACTTTCTTTCAACAGACTACTGATTGTATGTAATAAGTGAAATAGAACATAAAGCTATGTGTCCTTAAACTAAGGACACTAATAGTAGTCTTATAATGGGCATGTCTGGTAAAAAATGTATTAAAAACATTTAAGACATTAAAAATAATGCTTCTCTGATTGTTCAGTAGTCCTGAAATCTCTTAAAATATTCTGTTGCGTTTCTAATTTGAATGCAGCACAGTTTAAGGAAGATATCTTGTTATAACATGTTTATACAAAAAGGGTTAATATCAGTTCCAGCATCTTAATACTGATGTTAACCCTTGGCTGACAGGAACTCTTCTGCCTTAAAAGCAGTCATTGGTGTAACATTATCTAGTTGCTTTCTGATGTGAAAATAAACTGATCATGAAGTTGTAGTTATTTTTCACAAGAGGAGGTGATACAATGCTTGTTTCCTGAATGAAGCACCAATGATTATATAAAATAGATGCCTTTATTTAAGGTAGTACACAACTATGATTTGGCAATTGAAAATGTAAAGTTATGTCACACATCTGAGTGTTCTAAAAATCACTGCTAATTCTTACCATATATATCAACATACTAAGAAAAGTGTTGCGAGAACGTTGTTGAAGCTAAAAGCATTAAGAAGAATGAAAAGTAGTATTTAAGGTCAAAACATCTTTTGTTCATAATAAATTACTTTTGTAAAGGATATGATAAAGGTTATGGTTAACTGTAGTCTCAAAGACCTTTCATATAGAAAGAAGTATGATACAAGATAAGTGAGTTCTTTTCAGTGGAATTTACACAACTGAAGAGAGTTGTGTAAAGGTTTTCTGTCACTATAGTGTTTGCTTGATCCTGCAGTGATGTCAGCACTACGTTATCATAATGACTATGTATTGGTGTGGAAACATTTAGGAAATGACAGGTGAAGTACTGAGATTCCAGAGTATTATCAAGGAGGAGAAGGCTGATAGCTCAGAATATCTCCAAATTCATTAAGGTATCAAGGAGAACTGAAAATTCCAAATTTTCTTTTAACTGTGATGTTATGAAAATCTAGGAAGAATGAAGTAGTATATTAGAGTCTGCTTTGTGACTCTGTTACAGTAAAACAGAAGCTCTGAAACATAAAAATTCTTTGGCAACTGAGAAGGTTCTTGTAGGGGTTTTGTTTTTCTCATCTTATCTGTCATTCAATTAGGTTCTTACCTGCAGGTGGAAAACTTAAGTATCACTCCATAGTTGTCAGTATATTGAAGGAAAGAAAGCAGAGAATTTTTTCCTATAGAATTTTTGCAGCAAATTTAAAATTATGTTTAATATCTACCGTTCTTATCACTGAATGTAATTTCAGGTATTTAGCAAGCATGGTTCCTATCTGTGTGTGCCTGCTCATCCTAATGTATGTTGTTGTTAACAGTACTTGTAGTAGTTTGTGCTTGTGGCATTTTTCAAATGTAAACGTCCTAGATTATTGCTACCCTTTATTGCATGAAAGACCTCTTTATCAAAAATTGTCCGTTTCGTACTTTTGTGTTCTAAAAATTGAATGGAATTATTAGTTAACTACATTTTAGAACATATTTAAAATCTTTTAGTGAGGGAAGGATGGAATCCAGAGGGCTTACAAGTAAATTTTGCCCATTTAAAGTTGTTCCCTTAATCTAAACATCTCGCAGAGAATTTTTGTAAGTAGTTTTGTTTGTTCGTTTGTTTTTAAAAAAAATCCCCCCAAAACCAACCAAACAAAAAGTCACAGCTCTGTAAAATAATCTATGTTATATAGAGTAATGTAGTGCACACGTGGTCACAGGCTCCATGGCGGTCTCTGTCCAAAAGAAATCTAATTCAGGGCAGAAAATTGCCCATCCCAAGGCTCAGGCCAGTACAATTAGAGGATTAAAATTCTATACCTGGAAGAAAATTGAGGTTTTTTTTTTTATATATATTTTCTGATGGAATGATTATAGAGATTGTTTAATGTTGCTGAAAAATTTGGAATTATAGTGTTATATGAGACTTTGAATGTACACTCAGTATACAGTAAGTATATCCTCTGCCTATGTGTTACGCTCCAGTGTAAATTAAATCACTTGAGCTTTCAGGGTATAATGCTCTAAAGAAAACTTCTAATTAAAAGACAAAATAAAGGACGGAGCTGAGATTTGGTCAAATGCATGCTGATGCTTTATATTTTTTAAAGGCATTAAGTAGGTTCTGATTATTCTGTATTCCATACAGTAAATTATTTGTATGTTTGTGGTAATATGACATAGTAGCATGCATGTAATAGTCGAACTCATACTTAGAAGCTAATATGCCTGGTACTGACTTAGTAATACAATTATCCCCATATTGTCATCAAGTAAATTTTCTCTCTCCAGTTTTTCCATTCCTTTTGTAGCCTGCATTTAAATAGGAATGGACTATTAAGTGGACTTATCTCTCTAAATCTTAGCGGCTTTTGAAATGAGAGTATTGACTAAAAATAAGTTTATGTAGGACAGAGTACATCATATATATAGCTCTGAAAGGGGTGAAGGGGGCTCTCAGGTTCACTATTGCTGCCTTTATGCACTACAGTCTCTTTTTTTTTCTTCTTTTCATTTAAAAAGTTGAGGAAACAACTAGAAACATTAAAGAAAAATAGGTTAGTACATCTAGCCAAATAATACTGAAGCTGTGTTCCAAATCATCTGCAGTTTCTTAACCCTTGTGTACATTACTATATTCAACTACAGTATACTAAGCTATCTACTGCTCTCCAAATGGAGAACGCTTTAACTTTAGGAATCTGTTTAACAGCTCTTTACATTTAAGTATCAATCTACTATATTTGGCAAATTTCTTCCTTTTGTTTTTAGTTCTAGTCGAGGCCGTTGTCTTTTAAGGACAAGTGCTTCAAATATAATCTTCATATTTGTAATATAAATACCCTACTACACAGTTGTGTCAAAAGAAATAGTGTCCTAAATGTCTTCAACAACTTTATTAGTAGGTCATAAATTGATTGGTAACTTTAGCCTCACAGTTGCTGTAACAAGACTTCTCAAAGAGAAAAGCAAATATTACAAATACACACAAAGGTGCAGAGAATAGTGTAACTAAAAAAGTAAGAAAAATTATTGCAAAATTAGAGTGTGCATTTTTTTTCAACTCATGTTTCTGTTCAACAGTAATTGAGGGGAAAAAAAATCTTTGACTCTGCAAAAAAATCCTCCATTTTCCCATAACGGTCATAGCAGCGGGGGAGCAGCGAAGACAACATTTGTCTCTAGGATAATTACTCATCCTAGCTAGCTGGGAATCTACATTTCCTTCTAGGCTGTCCTGAAGACAGTATGCTTCTATGTATTATAAAGTAGTAGCAAATAACTGTTAAACCACTGAGTTAATTCACTAATACGTGAAGTCCTATGTATGGTTTCTGTTTCAGACGCTGTTCTAAATCACAACGAGCCAAAGTCATTTTTAAACATGTGCTACTTGCATCTGTTGTTATCCTTAAACTTGATTAAATTTTATGCTGAAAGAACAGATAAGTCAAGTAACAGCTATGAATGACCACTCTTGCAGTATGACTGGATTCCATAGTGTACTTGATGAGCATACGTGCAAGCTCTTCAGGACAGCAGTAGGCCTTGTGGGTTAAAAAAATAAGCAGATCGTAGTCTCTTTATACTAGGGTTTGAAACAGCAGTTTGGCGGTTAGTTGTATTGATAACACTCCCCATAAATAGAAAGGCAATGTGTTTAATGGTGGATAGATACATTAATGGCCGCATCCATAAAGAAATATCACCAGATAAATACACAAATATAGTGAACTTTCCAAATTATATTGACAGATAATAGGAATAGCTTTCTAGTCAAAAGGAGAGAGTGCTGATAGCACTCCATGCTCTCATGTGAATATTGGAGGGGGTGATAAGGTAGGGCAGAACTCTGCTGGTGAAAACCTGAGGAATTCCTGGAACAAAGAGTAATTATCCAAAAGAGAAAGCAGAATTACTTTCTTGCTGTTGTCCTTGTGTTTTCCAGGGTCTGCAGGCAGGTCATGTATGTAGCATGTGGAGTATTAAGATGAGTATCACTTCACCTTGAGAGACTGATAACACAGATCAAAAATGTCAGTATTTTAGAATATGAGAAGAATTTAAGAAGAATATAAGGGAGTAGATACTTGTTCCAAATTAAGTTCTTCTGAATTAGGTCATCTGAGATGATTGTCAGTATAATGCTTCTGTTATAGTAAACTAATGAAGCAATCTGGGCTATACGCAGTTATGCTTGTCTAAAGGAAGGTAGCGTAGGTTTTGCCCAATAGACATACACTGATGGTAGGTACAGTTATGTCAGGGTAACCTTATTCTGAGGTTACCCTAAGACTAGTCAGACTATACTTGAGAAAGCTGTAGATCTGAATTCTAGTTAGTCTGTTATTGATTCCTTATGTTCCTGATGTAAGAGAACCTCTCTTAGCCTCAGTTTCTACAGCTGCAAAGTGGATTGTTTACATTTTGTCTTATGTAATTAATTAATTTCTGTGAAGCATTTTGCATATCACAAATAGGTGTTGCTGCCTGTAGGCAGTAGTGACTACTTTAGCAGTACTGCAGAGTAATATTGCTGCAGAAAAAGGCTTTTTGGTTTTGTTTTGTTTTCCCCTAGCATCTTGGTGTTCTGAATGCAAACTGCCATATGCCTTTTCACAGAGGGAGATTGCACTTTAGTCTCGTATTCTTCCCTGTCCCCTTCCAATACTCACAGGCCCCTTGCAGTTGATTAATAGCGTAAACGTGAAGCAGGGCTATTGTTCTGCCTCTTTCTTGCTTTTTTGAGGGGACAGCAAAGCTACCTCTGAATGAAGAGGGCTGCTGCTCTACAGCTTCATTTACTGGGTTCTGAACAGGTGGTCAGCAGTGATCTAGTTATTCTTTTTAAATACTGATATTTTTTTTTTTAAGATGATTCTTTTTTCTTTATAAAAATAGAGGGCTGGATTTGATAAAATGAAAAAAATTTGGGAATCTGCTGTTCAGACATGTAACTAAAATATACTGCTTGCACTATTTAAAAAGTTAATATTCTTAATGCAGCCCACTCCACCCCCTTTCTACCTGACACATTAGTTTTATACTTAGGAATAAGATCCTTTATACCCGATGCCTCCAACTGACAAATTCTATTTTGACAGTGCTTTGTTATCAACAGTATCCTTGAAATCAATCCAAATTACCTGTTCACCATCAAGTTGATTGACAAAAGTCTATATTCAGACTTGCTATGGGTAAAAAGTTGAAGGAAGTGTCACTGCGTCCTTTCTTTACAGAAGGAACCCACTAACAAATTCTTTTATTTCTAATCTCACAGTCCATAACACTTCCCAGTTTCTGGCTCTATAACCATCTAGCATAAAGTCTGTACTTTACTGCTGTAACATTTCAACTTGATTTCTTGTGCTTAGAACATGTTAACCCATCTATGTTCAGCTTTATCATATAAATTTATTTAAGACAATAAACAAGCAAAGTGGAAAATAAAATATGGGGTCATGATGGCTTATGGGGAGACCTAGATAAATCCAGAAAATCACCAAATGACAACTTGCAGCTCATTCAAATAATTGACTTCGTCCTATGTGCTTCTCAAAACTGTTCCTTATTTCATAGAGTTTTAACCTACATTGATTTAAAATGTTAAGAACAACCCAATGCAATTTTTTACAAAAAGAAATGGATGAGACCTACAATGACTCAAACTTGATTCCATGTGCAGATATACAATTTTAGAAAATGAGTATTTGACAGAGCAATGGTAGGCTGTAAACTGATTAACAGATCATATGACTAATATAGCTGAGGTGGAATGGAACTCGCATGAGAGAACATAAATGTGCTCCATTTAGCAGATCTGCATGTGTTCAACAGTACAACTTTTAATATGGTGTTGTCAGAAACTGTGTTTAAATAAGTTGAGTTATCAATTTGCAGCTATTTATAGTACTTTCAATTATCTCTGATAAAAAGCATAGGTTAGGCATTGGCTAAAACATATATATATATATATAGCTGTGAAATAATTCTTCTCTGTAAGAGAATCTTGAAACCTTATTTGAAATGAAAGGAAGTGTTCCAGATTCCAATGATAACTTCATTATTTCTTGATATATTTTTTTTAGGCTGAGCCAGTAAACAAGCCTTGTAGCTTGTTTATACACTGTTGGTGTGAAGTCTTTTCAATGAGAAGAATGTCCAAGTCATGTCAGTGATGCTTGTATAAGAGGGCACTTAACATGCTATGATTGTGTGGGCAGAGGAGGCAGGCAGTCACACTTCAAATCTTGTTCAACAAATGGTTACAAACATTCAACGTAAGAGCTGAATGGTTAACAAGTGTTTCTACACTTAAAAACATGCCTTTGATATTGAAAAGTGTCCCAAGATGGTTCCTTGCTCTACTAATAATATGTGAAAACAAGGCAGCCTTAGAGCTAGTGAGAGCTTTGTGATATTTTGAGATGCCATTTGCATGCCTTGAAAATTGCGTGCAGTCTCATTGAGCATTCTTTTTCTTCCAAACATTGCTTGCTCTTAATTCACTCTTAATACTCTGACTTCAGGCATAAGCCAGGAGAAAAAGAAGTCGCAAAAGCTGTGCTGATGCATATATGTTAAAAATGTGATTCACGTACCACAAATATTTCACCTTTTATAAAATAACAGGCAGCAACTTTGGGAAGGATGAAGAATGTTGCCTAGTCTTGTTCTGCTCACTCTTGTGCTGTATCCCTTTTCTTATAACTGGAAAAGAAATAAGTCTGTTTACATCCTCTGTTCCAGGATTCCAGAAGCCAGCCAGGCTTTTACCAGCTTTGCTTGGGCTCTATTCAACATGATGCGTTTTGCTGCTTCAGTGTGAATCAGTAGTTAGTGTTTATTATTGACCATAACATGAGTATAATAGTAAGGTCAGTGAAGACAAACTCTGTAATGAAAAGACCAGGTCTTGAGGTGGGCGAGGGGACCATAATGTTTCATACAGTGCCATGCTGTTTACAGACAAGGAGGACAGTTCATACCCTTTACTCCTCCTAAGATGCCACAGAGCAAGTTTTAGCCCTTCATACACCCTGTATCTAAATACATTTCTTATTCTGCCAAAGAATTTTTAGCTGGTTCAAAAACTGAAATGGCCATTTTAAGAACTATTTCTGTGTTGTTTTTTTCTGAGCTGTTTGTCTTGTTCTTATTCTGCAGCTATGAGACTAGGAGGTGAATAATATGCTGTACAAAAAAGTATATGTATGTGTTTAAAATGCATTGACTACATTTCTATGGAATACAAGCTTTTGTTTTATGGAATAGAAGCTTCCAGATACCTCGTGAAATCTTTTCTTACTCTTCCATATTTCAAATCAAATTGCTTTCCTGTTTTACGGGCACCTGGTTTTGTCCCAAGACTTGTAAATCATATTTGTTTCTCCCTCTTCCTCTTGTTTTGTGTAGGTTTTGGCTTTAGTGTTTTTGTTTGTGTTTTGTTTTTTAACAGAACAACGTAAAACTTAGTAACCTGGATGAGAACATTCCATCAGTTGTCATTATGATTTTCTGTTATTTTCTATAGCTTTTTTTTTTTTTTTTTTTTCTGAAAGAGGAGAAACCAAGGAGGTATGCCCACTTTAAATCCTGGCTTACCATAACATGTGTTAGTCTGGTGTAAAAAGAAAGCATCTGTTTCTCAAACCATAGCCATGTGCATAATTCATTCTCAAGACAGAATGGTACTTCATAAATACAATACTGATTTGTTGCACAGAATCCTACCTTGCTCCAAAGGTGAACCAAGAGAGACCTTTCTGCTCCTATTTTGTTAGGTAGTAACAACTTGTTCCCCTGTTGGTTTTTTGACCACTGCTGTATATCATATGGATCTAAAATGAAATGTCATTACTCTGAAAGAAAGCAGGCAGTAATGATACCAAATATCTCAGTTAAAGTCAGAGAATTAAATGGGACAAAGAAGCCTGTAAATAGGTATCGCTTACTCATTTATTTTAAAAATATTTGCCTAGAACTGCTTTCAGCTTCAATTGTTCATGAAAAATTCTATTCGGGTAATTATGGGGAAACATAAATAAATACTTAACTGCTCTGTGTTTCCATTGTAACCTGATTAAAACAACATCAGTGTTATTCAATAAGTTTGTTTGGCAGCCATTGTAATGTCATTCCCTTCTTTTTAGACACTTCAGGAAGCCATGTGCAACAGAGTGAGATTTTGCAAGACATACAAAACCCCTTCAGGATTTGGTTTCAAACAAGCAGATGTGTGATTTTTTTTTTTTTTTATTTTATTTTTTTTTTCCTGCTGTCAAATGGTACCAGAGCATCAGTAGTTTATATATCTATAGTCTCTGTTGATGACATATTTGCTGATGATCCTGTTGGAGATACAAATACTTGTCTGGAACAAAAACTGTGTTTTGTGGAAACCGCGTAATATAAACTACACTCCATGGTTTCTGCCCTCATAAAGAGCCTGATCTCATCTTACATATATAAGATTTGCAAAGGAATGTTTACAAAGAAATCGGGAAATAGTACAAAAAGGAAAGAGAGTTGTCAGAGCAAAAAGGAACAAGACTTAACTCAGATTGGACAAACAAAGAATCCAAAATTTTCAAATACTTTAAAAAGCACTGTTAAAAAGATTGCCAAGTGTCCATCTGCTCGCAACTTATCAACTGAAGAAGAAGAAAGTAATAGAGAATTTTCACTTTCTCCAACATTCAGTTACAGAGTTGCTATTGCCAATGGACTGCAAAAGCACATTTTTGTAACAAACAGTAATGACGAAGATATAGTTCAAGATCTGTCTTCAAATGATAGCTCATATTCCGAGTCGTTAAGTGAAGTAAAAAGTAATAGCAAGAAAAACGAATACTTATCACACACAATGCCTGTGAGACGCAACAGAAAAAGCTTAAGCAGCCTTGCACCATCTGATGGAAGTTCTGATGGAGAACGTACTTTACACACACTGAAGCTGGGAGCTTTACGAAAACTAAGGAAATGGAAGAAGAGCCAAGAATGTGTCTCATCAGACTCAGAACTAAGTACGTGGAAGAAAACATGGGGCTTAAGAAGTAAATCTCTAGACAGAACTGGCCGTCACCAGAAATCAAATACTCTTGAACCTGGCTTTAGTTCGACAGGTTGTATTAGCCAAACCCATGATGTTATGGAAATGATCTTTAAAGAGCTTCAGGGAATAAGTCAAATTGAAACAGAACTCTCTGAATTAAGAGGGCATGTTAATGCTCTGAAACAATCAATTGATGAAATTTCTAGTAGTGTAGAAGTTGTACAAAATGAAATTGAACAATTGCGAACTGGGTTTGTACAGTCCAGAAGAGAAACTCGGGACATACATGACTACATTAAGCAGATAGGCCATCCAGGAAACAAAGCAAGTCTGAGGTTTCTAAATGTGCCTGAAGAGAGGCTTGAAAAAACTGAAAGCATCGTTTACAAAATATTAATAGATAAAATGGGGTTCTCAGAGGCACAAAACTCTATTAAAATTGAGTTTGCCCAAAGACTGGGGCAGCAGAGAGACTGTCCAAATGCAAAGCCAAGGCCTATTCTTGTTTACTTTGAGTCATCACAACAGAGAGATTTGATATTAAAAAAGTCTTATAAACTTAAGGGAACTGGCATAGGAATTTCTACAGATATATTTTCCCATGACATAAAAGACAAAAAAGAAAGAGGACTACCTTCTTCTCAGACATATGAGAGTATGGATATGAAGCTTTTAACTGTGGAGACAAAAACTAAAATGCATGACTGGGAGTCACCTGACAGTGATAAAGACTTGGAATCGGATATAAATAAGAACAGTTACGCAAAGATATCTAAATCAGCAGTTCAAATAAAAACAAGCACTACAAAGGGAAGTATTGAGTCTGCAAATACTAAAGACTCTAATAGAACTGCTGACAACAGCACCTTTTCCAACAGAAGAAATTATGGCAATCAGTCACCAGAATTGGACAACATGGAAAAACAATCGAAGGCCTATTATTCAGACATGACTCCTCTATGGCATTTACAGAATGACTTTGCTACACCAAAACTTAGCCGTTCAGAGTCAGATTTCTCAAAATTGTGTCAGTCTTACTCGGAGGATTTTTCAGAAAATCAGTATTTTAGCAGAACAAATGGCAGTTCGCTATTGTCTTCATCTGATCGAGAACTTTGGCAGCGAAGGCAAGATGATTCTACAAACTGGTATGGCAGTTCCCAGGAACAGACTTTTATCCAAGATATGCAGCAGTATCCAGAGCAAAGTGAAGTAGAGAACACAGAAACTGTTGACAGTGGAGTAAGCAATGGAATAGTTTGTGCATCTGGAGACAGAAGCCACTATAGTGATTCTCAGCTTTCTTTACATGATGATCTTTCCCCATGGAAAGACTGGAATCAGTTGGGACAAGGGGCAGGTTTGGGCCTAGATTCATCCACACAGGAAGTTTTTGTGTATGATATGAGCAGCCCTTCAGATCAACAGACAGATTTTGGAAAGTGCCAAAGTTCTGACCTCCAGTATGATACGGAAAGCTACGATTTTACCCTTGATGGTACGTCTCCATCATGTCCAGGCCTTGATAGCGAATCACAAAGTCAGTGGACTGGTCAATATGATGATTATCAGGAAACAAATTCTATCTCCCCTTATCAGAATCAAAACAGATTGCCTATGATGTACCGAAGTCAGAGTGAACTACCAAGTGATGACTCGGAAGAAACAGCCCCTAAATCATGGCACAGCCGATTAAGCATAGATCTTTCCGATAAGACTTTCAGCTTTCCTAAATTTGGATCTACACTTCAGCGTGCTAAGTCAGCTTTGGAAGTGGTCTGGAATAAAAGTACACAAAGTTTAAGTGGGTATGAAGACAGTGGATCATCTTTCATGGGAAGGTTTAGAACTTTATCTCAGTCTACT
Source organism: Vanellus vanellus (assembly GCF_965231255.1). Classification (NCBI taxonomy): domain Eukaryota; kingdom Metazoa; phylum Chordata; class Aves; order Charadriiformes; family Charadriidae; genus Vanellus; species Vanellus vanellus. The sequence continues at coordinate 10,640,330 of NC_138916.1, read as the reverse complement.
GCAAATGAATCAAGTACAACACTCGATTCTGATGTTTACGCTGAGCCTTACTGCTACAAAGCAGAGTATGAGGAAGACTTGATTGAACCACCTGGAGAGAATGAAACAGACTATGTAGAAGTAATGGAACAAGTCCTTGCTAAACTAGAAAATAGAACTAATAGTAGTGAAACTAGTGAGCAGGTCCAAGACTATGAACTGGTGCAGCTATCGTATGAAACTCCATATGCAATACTACCAGAGGAGCAATATGACACACAGTTTGACAGTGCGGTGAGTGAAGAGATATTGGAAGTTGAAAGTGACACAGCTGCTGACATAGAAGTAAGGGGAGATGAAAATCAAAATGTCCCAGACATGCTTACTGAAACTCCAAAGAAAAAAAGAATACGACCATCATTTAAAGAAGCTGCTTTAAAAGCATATAAGAAACAAATGAATGATTTGGAAGACAAGATCCTTGCTGGAGGTAATAGTATTTTAATATTGTCTTTTAAGTAAAATGTTGAATATTAATTTCTGATCTTGATTCCATTGAATTTGGTGACAAAAATTCTGCTTATGTCTGGTATTGTTCCCAGGGTGAAATAGTCCCATGGAAGTTAAAAGGCTAATATTTTACAAGTTTGTTGAAGGAATTTTCTGAATATATTTAGTCAAACATGTTTATAAGCAATTGTGTTGCTTTGCATTTCAGTACCTTGAAAATTAAATTTCACAAGATTTAAATCCTATAAAAAGAACTAAACAGTACACAGTTCTTGGTTTTCTTATATCTTTATAAATTTATTCACAGGAGTAATCCAGAGTGTTCAGATATTACAGTTCTTCCTTTAACAGTTTTCAAGGCATGGTTGGTTTTTCACTAATAGTGTGCTGATGCACTGGAACAGGTTGCTCAGAGCAGCTGTGGATGCCCCATCCCTGTAGGTGTCCAAGGCCAGGTTGGACGGGGCTTTGAGCAATCTTGTTCTAACAGGAGCTGTCCCTGCCCGCAGCAGGGGGCTTGCAACTAGATGAACTTTAAAGTCCCTTCCAACACAAACCATTCTATGATTCTATATTCAACCTGATAGGCAGTGTTCTGCATCCTGTATGTAACCTATAAGTTGTTATGTACTTGTGAGAGCACAAATCTAAACTGATTTTAATCCTGTCCTTAGTTGTACTCCCAATAAGCCCTCTAACAAGTAGTCAGTCCCCCAAAAAGGGAAGCTAAGGGTAGGGAGGAAAGAGGAAAGGAGTCTAAATGATAGCGTCCGTGTATGAAGAGGTGATGGAATGGAACTTAAGTCACAGAGGGTGTTGACACAGATTTATTCATGAACTTTATCTTCCATGTTAACATACTTCAAATCAGACAGTCATATACATAACTTACACCTCTAGTCATGCACAAATATGGTGATTTTCAATATTAACATACATTGTAATGCTAACATTATAATATTGCATGTACATTTAATTGGGAGCACATAATTACCGTAGCTAGCCAGATGGTAATTGTCACCTTGACTGAATCTTTGCTTTCTTTATCTGCCTTGAAAAAAATAATCATCTAATACATTCATATTAAAGAAGAAGAATTGTGCCTTTAGCCAAAGTTTGTATTTAGTAGTAATGAGCATCCAAAGCTTGAGCTACTATAAAGTTTCTTCTGTACGTGGACAACTACTTTTACAATAAACATAGTCAAGTTGAAAGTATGTTATACAAGCAAGTAAATACTGCTAATATGAAAGTTTACTTTAAAGTCTATTTTTACATTCAGCTAGTGATAGTAGATTGTAGGTTTGCGTTTTGCAGAGACTTCTCTACAGTATTGTGTTAGACCCTAGATGGTGTATGTATGAAGAAACAGCTGGCACTAACTAGTATTTTCGTGAGTTTTTCATTATTTTTTTGAGGCATGGGAGCAGGGGCCCACAATCATTTTACCTAGTCGTTGTTGTGCAATAGGAATGTGAAGGTCCAAGGACCTAATTAAAGAAAGCACACAGGGAAGATCCAAAATAGTGAAACCCAAATTGGTTCTACTAGTTAAAGTCTGTACATATATAGATGTTATCTAATAACGTAGGCTTTTAGAAAATGAGAACTAACTTTGATGTTACATCCCATGCGATCAGTTCTATGAATAAAATGTGTGTGTTCTTCCTTTAACCCAACAGGTGAAAGACCTCTTTCAGTCTCTTAGTCTACTGACATTTTTTTCTTCTGAATAACTGAAGCAGGTTTTGTACTATATTTACAGAGAAACCACTTACCCCAAGGCCTGTTTATGAAAATGCATTATTTGGTGTAGCCTATGAGGCATAAAGTGTCTAAAGTTACAAGATGTCATACTAGGACCTCCATTTTTGTTCCCACTGAAATAAAGGAGAAGGGAATACAGCAAGAGTTTAAAGGGAATTTATAGATGAACTGCTACAACAACACTACTTCTCAGATTATTCTGAAAACAGTATGCATTGACTATTGAGTTCTGTTTTCTCTTCACGCTTTGTCTTCCACCCCAACGGGGAGGACTTGTGTTTCAATCAGGGATTCTGTCTCAGCCCTCACTAACTGGTTTGTTACAAATGTATCTTCAGGTCCTGTTGCAAGGACTTATTAACCAGTCTTTCATGTTTTATATCTAATGGATTAATATAATATTCTACCTTTTAATATCTGCAGAACACCTAAGAATTCTTCAGAATTTAAAATTTTCAAAATATATTTCCTAGCTGCAGTAGTTCACTAAAAGAACACATTACCTGAAAAACTACTACTGCTGTGTGAGATGTGGTATTATCGCAGTCAAATCTTTCATGATTTTACTTTCAATGAGATGGATGACTGATGTTGTAGACAGTCTATTCACAGATAGTGCAATCCACTGGTGGACTCCCCATCTTTGGAGTTATTCAAACACCCTCTGAACATGGTCCTGGACAGTCTGCTCTAGGTGACCCTGCTTGAGCAGGGTTGTTAGACTAGATGGCCTCCAGAGGTGCCTTCCAGCCTTCACTGTTCTGTGATAAGGAAATACGTTTCTTGAATACTTTGCAGCCTTTGAAGAAGGATGTCTTCTTAATGTCAGTTTGTCCTCTAAGACAAAACATGTTTAACCTCTGTTTGTTCATTGAATTGCACACAATTTTGATTTAGTATAGGAAACAACATTTTGTAAATAACTTCTTAAAGGAGTTCTACAAAACACACAAAAGGTACAGTTTGTGGGCTCTCAGTTTTCACGACCTGCCCCTTCTTCTTTATGTGTGGATTCTTGCATGTCCAGAGAATACTTAAATTATCATTTAAGCAAATAGTAGTTTGGGGAATATATTTTCCTTTCAATATTTGCAGAATCAGTAGTAATTTTAAAGAAGAGTGACTAATAGCTGATCAAGGGTTTACATTACTTCTATGAATTCTTTTTCTCTCTTATTTCTATAACTAGTTCACAGTCAACTTCTGATTTCTTATTTGCGGATGGAAAAGTACTAGTTGCAGATCAAGTTCCTTGAATTAATCTTCATTATATAACCAAAGCATAATCTATTGTTTAATGAGTTGTTTCATCTCTCCATGTAGGCAGGGGCAGGTAGACAGCAATCTGGCCAACTGGAGATATAGCCAGATAATACAGTAGGGTTATTTCTTCACTTTAGTACAAAAGAACAATTTAGAATGCTGTTATTTTCATTCTAGTAACACATAAGGTAAGGTCATTGTAACTTTGTTAAATAAATAATTTGTTAGTGCATAAGAGCCCCATCAGATAGTCCTATTCGCTGCCTCTAGCTGGAGAGAAAAAACATGCTATGGGCTGATTGCTTATGTATTATTTATTACAACCTGTTTTTGGAGATATACTGAAGTGAAAGTAATAGGGTATATGGATGAGAGGAGACGTGAGCAGTACATGAGTAATCCTCGAATTTAAAGTTCTGTAAGGACATAGAGGCATTGTGATGATGCTTGTATATTAATGGAAGGATTAATGACTTTTTAGAAAAATATCGAAGAAATGCTAGCCGATGGTTTGGGGTTTTGTATGTTGTAATCAAGAATAACTCTTACCCTTTTATTTGGTGTTCTGGTCCTCACTTATTTTCTAGCTTTCCCTAGTGGCTGCTTTCATTCTAGCTCTCTCTTATCTTTTACAGGTGCCTTAAAATAAGCATCATTCTCTCTCCTGATGAAACTATCACTCTGATAAGCTTCCAGAGTTGTATGCACTCTTCTGGGTTACCTTTAATGATAACATTGACTCTTTCTATGAATGGTAGTTTACGAGCAATATCTTCTTGATCTAGTTGCTGAAGATGTTACTGATTATTTGGTGATGGGTCAGATTTTAAAAAGCCTTTGGTCTGAATTTTCTGCTATAGAGTAGAATCATAGAACTATTGGGGCTGGGAGGGACCTTTAAAGGTCATCTAGTCCAACCCCCCTGCAATGATCAACAAGACCGTGTTGCTTAGAGCTCTGTCCAACCTGACCTTGAATATTTCCAGGGATGGGGGATCAATGATCTCTCTGGGCAACCGGGGGCAGTGTTTCACCACCCTCATTGTAAAAAAAAAAAAAAAAAAAAAAAATCTGCTTAGTCTAAATCTTTCCTCTTTTAGTTTAAAACCATTATCCCTTGTCCTATTGCAACAGGCCCTGCTAAAAAGTTTGTCCCCATCTTTTCTGTTGGCCTCCTTTAAGTACTGAAAGGCTGCTATACAGTCTCCCTGGAGCCTTTGCTTCTCCAGGCTGAACAACCCCAACTCTCTCATCCTGTCATCATAGGATAGGTGCTCCAGCCCTTTGTGAGCTCCTCTGGACCTGCTTCAACAGGTCCGTGTCCTTCTTATGTTGGGGACCCCAGAGCTGGATGCAGTACTCCAGGTGGAGTCTTACCAGAGTGGAGTAAGAGGCAGAATCACCTCCCTTGACCTGCTGACCACGCTGCTTGTTATGTACCCCAGGATACGGTTGGCTTTCTGGGCTGTGAGCAGACATTGTCAGCTCATGTTGAGCTTCCTATCGATTAACACCCCCAAGTCCTCCTCCTCAGGGCTGCTCTCAATCCTTTCATTCCCCAGCTTGTATCGACACCACCGGTTGCCCTGACACACGTGCTGGACCCTGCACTTAGCCTTGTTGAACCTCATGAGGTTCACATGGGCCCAATTCTCGAGCCTGTCCAGGTCCCTCTGGGTGGCATCCCTTCCCAGTAACCTGTAGATTGTTAGATTGTTTATGGTGTCAAGGTGGGTGAACTCATCTTACTCTATATATACATAGAGTGGCAAGTCAGGTTATAGGGATCAGGGGTGGGAGTTACCTCTTCAACATGTGGATGAAAGTGAGTTTTCTGTTGTTTTATAGGAAGTATTTGTATTACTTTTAGAGGTGTCTGCCTGAAGAACAGAACTTAGAGATCAGTAGTAATACAGTCTTATTTTGTGTATGCGTGAAGGACGAAATGTGATGCTACCATTTAAACCAAAGGAACCGGTAATGTATTATTGCACTCCCCTTGTAGTGTGGTCATTTGGTTCCACATTAAGAAAAGCTGTCAAGAAAATAAGTGTTACTAATGCATATTTCAAACTCTGTCTATTCAAACTACACCCTTTTGAAACAACTATATATTTTCTTATTTTGACAGTTTTTCTAGCCTTTTTATAATAACTATTTGCTGGAACTGCCTGAGTCGGCTGTATTTTCCAAAGAGTATAGGCTTTCGAAGTTAATCTAACTTTGTCTTATGGTACTCAGGCTTTTGTTTCTTCTTTGTCTTACCTCTGACATGTTTGTTTTTAATACATTTATATAGGTGCACAGTTACTAGTAACTAATAATTATAGTTAAAAGTATTGTACCAGCTTTGTTACATAAAGGTATATCTTGGATTTGGCTTGAATATGTCGGTGCTGTGGCCCAGATGAAAATCAATTGGTCTGGTGGTGTTTAGAGAATGAATCAGGCATTTTATAGCCATTCCAGTGGAAACAGAATAAAGAAAACCATTACCTTGGTTATGGTAACTGCATGTTGGTTGCTGGTGACTGTAACAGGGAAATAAGAAGCCTCTTAGAAGATAACTTGCTTTTAAATATTGAAGACTTTTCCTATACTTAGTCTACGTTAGCTGTGTTCGGAAGTGGGCTTTAAGAAAGGACCACTCTTTGTAGAAAGAGAAATGAAAAGTGGACTTATGTCCCATCTTATTTCTTAATTGTTTGAGGTAACTACGTTGACTGATTAAAATATTGTGAATTGTATTTGGATTTGTGGGGTTTTTTTCCTTAAAAATAAAGTTCCTTCTCAGGCTGCTGGTGCTTAAGGGAAGGATATCTAGTCAGATGGCAGAATTTTAGTTTAGCGTATAAAATACTTCAGCAATTAATAAAAATAGAACATGTATATTAGCATGTATTATGCCAAACTGAGCTGCTAATTCCTTTATTCACCAGTAGTAACAGCTAATCCCAGTCAGTCTTGTTCATACCAGAGTATAAACCAGGTTGTTGATAAGTTATATTTTCCCCTTTTTAATCAGTTTGCCGGTGTTGTAACAAAAGTAATAGTTTGTCTTGCAGGAATTCTTTGAAACCTAGAAGACCCCTCTGTTGTCATTACCACCTCATTTTTTCAAGTATTGTTTTGTTAAAAAATTAAATACAAACTTAAGTTTGTACTTGTCCTTTAGTGAATAATGCTGCTGTGGCACTATTGAAGGCTTAGGCATAATGAAATCTAAACAAACTGTCTTGAACTAATGCAGCTTTAAGTTGATACAGTTTTAACAGACTTTATACAGCTTTAGGTATACTTCACTGTAAACATTCACCAGAAGCCCCCACTGGGGAAGACTTGAAGCAGAGTTGTGGCTACACTTTAAGTTTCCTTTGAGTTTAGCATCACCTTGTACAAAATAATGAAACTTTTTTTTTTACGTGATCTCTTTGAGATGCTTTTGCTTCACTGAGCCCAATGGCATTTCTCATCTTTCTAATCTCAGTGTCCTCATTCTGGAGGGGATAGGGTTAATTTTCCCAAGGATGTGGCCCGGGACACAAGTATTCCATACACCTGAGGCCATGCCCAGTCTACTGGGGACAGTCGGCCGGGGCAGGGGGGCATAAAGTCGCCGCTGGTACAGTAATCATGTTTGTGCATTCCTCTGTCAGTGGTGGTGGTGGTATTTTCCCCTTTCCTTTGCTGTTCTGTTAAACTGCCTTTATCTCAGCCCACGAGTTCTGCCTTTCTCTTCTGATTCTCCCCACTGCTGGGGGGGGGTTGAGCGAGTGGCCGGGTGGTTCTTTGTTGCCAGCTGAAGCCAAACTACCACACTCGGGCATAGTCTAATGGCGGGGGAAGGAGAAGTTAGTGAATGCGTGCGCTGCAATTAGTCTTGGCATGATTGTGGAAAAAATAGCTCAGACGGAAACACTTCTAGTTAATAAAAGTTAACAGCAATACTAAGCCCCAAAATTTTCTTTTCTGTTTCAAAATATTGAAAAAAACAGTATGCAGTGATGCAATGTTTTGTTTGTATTCTACCATATCCCTAACAGATTTTATTATTTTCTTTTAACCTGGAGTGATGAAAGACTTCATTAATATAAGGGCTGACTGTGTATGCTGTGTGGCCAATGTAGTTGTTCTGCAATGTTTAAAAAGAATAAATATCTATTCATCTAATGTATGAGGTATAAAGAACTGGGTTTGGGGGCATAATGCTTTTCAACAGAAGTTGATTCATCTACTGCTCTTCTTTTCATATGTAAATAATGTAAACAGGTAGAGTACAGAGACTTTTCATCAGTGTAAATTCCCTTCCATATTCGCATCAGAAGACAGGGACAATGGAACAGATGTATTGTGTAAACAGGCTGGGGAAGAAATTGATACCCTTGCTTTACACTTGAATGGATGTGTGGTACTGAGGAAACAAGATTTATTGCAAGTTAAGGAATCTATTTTGGTGTTATACTGGGGTTGACAATGAACTACAGAACTTAATAATCCAGTTTTTCCAACTGGATTTTTTTTTTTCATTCCTAGCTTCATGTTTGTGCCTGCCTTTTGGTCAGGTAAACAAGATGATGGATATCTTTTAACTTTTTTTTTTCTCTTTGTGGTGGGATAAGAAGCTGAAGTGGAGAGAAGCTAAACACATTTTCAGATTATGTGGTTAGGAATTGATAAATACAATACATTCCTGCACTCAACCTGCTTAACTAAAATTCTAGAAAATCCTTTTTTGTCTATATACATATCTATATATGTATATATCTCTCTATATAAAAGTACAAACTGGAAATCTTCCAGTAATATTATAGGAAGTAAAATAGTGTTCCAAAGAACTATTAACAACTCCATAAATTCAATTAAGAAGTTGGAGGTGAACAGATATGTAATGATTTGATTGAGTCTGTCTTGCATATGCTTGTGTTTTGCGCACTGGTTTCGTGCACTGGTTTCACTCTAGAGTCAGGCATAAGTCTTTACCCTTCCCTTCCCGCTTCTTTTCTGTCCTTTAATGGGGAAAAGGGATATCAGAGGTTTAAGACAGTATGTGGCAGTCCGTTCAGCCTGAGATTAATAGAATTGTAGAAAGATTGCTTTAGAAAAATTATGTGAGGAAATCCAATCAGTTAATAAAGATGATACATCCATCTTTTGTCTGTGAAGAAAGAGCAAGTAGTTACATTCACCACCTACTCTAAAGTTAGGACTTCATGGAAGGATGATCTGCATCAGTTGCCTGCTGCTACTACATGTTCAGTCTGTCAAAAGAAGGACTAGAGTAAGGAAAATCATACTGAGAGTAGTGATCATCATCTTAGAGACTTTTACCATTCAAATAAAAGCAAACACCTATTAACAAGAAGCTGGGGGGCAGTTCCAAGATCTGTTAAAAAAAAATGAAATCCAAGTTTTAGAAACATTAAGTGAAAGAATTCTTTAAAAAAGGTTTAATATGTCTTTCAGAAAAGATAATTGTGTTCTTATGGCTGATTGTATTTTAATTCTGTTGTTACAGGCTTCATGCTTCTCAGAAAATCTTGCTTTGTAACACTTATTTCTGAAAAAAGTATAGTAACCAAATCAATTAAAGATCAACAGTTTAGCATAGTAACTCTTACTTAATTAGTGCGTGTTACATCAGGAAAATGTGTCACTTACACTTGTGTAACAGTCTGGGAATCCAAAAAAATTCTATTGTTATCAGATGCCCTTTTGCTGGAATAGCTATACCTACTCTTTAATAATAAAAAAAAAAAAAAAAAAAAAAAAAAAAAAACCACCACAAACCAAACAAAGCCCCTCATCCTTAATCAATGAGGTTTAGCAGAAATAATCCATATTTTGGCTATTAAAAACAAACAAGCAAACCCAAAAAACCACCCCAAACCACTTCTGTTTAGAGAACGAATTCTTTTTTAAGGAAAATGAATTTATTAGAACTGCTAGTTTCCTTCATAAAACAAGAAAGTCTTTACTACTATACTACTTTTGAGAACAGGAGACTATTTAACACTATTTTCACTGACTCTAGAATTAATGTAGATTGATTAATATCCAGTTTGCCTGCCCTTTTTGTGCTGAAACAGATTTAAAGTAAATTTGCTAGAGCTAAGAGAAAACAGGAGCATGAATGTGTGTTCCAAGGACTTATTTATCCTGGTTCTGCTATGGAAATGAACACAAATCAATAATATAGATTAATAAATATTTTCTATTTTTATTACTAAAACATTTAAGCTTTTTCTTTAGGTCATTGTATTTTAGAAGCGGAAATAACACTGCATCATTTTATAATGCAGTTTCAGGATAAAAGGAATCTTGTTATAGCAACTGACTGAAAAAATATCCAGGCATGCATTTAAAAAATGTAATGACTTGGAAAACATGAGTTCATAAATATGCTCAAATCTTCCTCCGATCTATTCGGGAAGTATTAAAAATAAATTGTGAAACTAAAGAGATTCTCTGCTTTGCTGCCAAAGCAAAATTCTGGACAGGAGCCAGAGTCTGTCTTTCAGCACATTTTCCAGGTGGTCAGTGGAGCACCTACACAGTTGTGTCTCCCTGGGACTCTTAAATAGGAGAAAACACCGGAAAGGCCTCCAGTTCCTGCTGATGCAAAGTTATCGTTGAAACTGATGAAACTTTGTCAATCGTGAGATTTGGCTCCTTGATCAGTAGAGAGTATTCTTAAGATGCATGATTAGAAGTTTTAATAAACCTGAAAATAAAGACAGGTTTGATTGATATATAAATAATTCTAGCAAAGAACATAGATGCATACATACAGACACCTGCACTGTTATATTGCTTAATACTTACCATTTTTGTAAGATAAAAGTTAACTAGAAAAACAAAAAAAAGAAACCCACGTTGAACGCAGAAAAGACTGATCCGTTTTCACGATACAAGTAGTGGTAAAGAGCATGCTGCTGACTGATACGCTAGTAGCTTCTCTGCGATTAACTCCTGAAACTAGTTGGACTTGTTTATGTCAAACTGGAATCTGAGATGTGATGTGGCAAAACATCTTTTTGACTCTGATTCTTGTCTTTGAGAAATGAGTTTTTTTGATCAGAGGCCAAACAGCAGCAAGCGATTTGTCAATGCTATTACAGATTCGTAGACTATGTCTAGCTCTAGGTATCACCAGTGTAATTGCAGCCTCACTAAAGGAATTCTTGTCCATCAGCTGCATATATGCCAAGATGGAATAAGGAGAGAGACTTGAAGAACCTATTATCGAATGTAAAATAAACCAGGAGAGAAGAATACATAAAATGGATGAGTAAGAACTAAAGCAGTTTTTAATCTTTACCTGTAGGTCTTCCTGTTCCATTTAGCACAAACAGGATAGAGCTAATGCTTCTCTGCATCCATAAATCAGGGAAGATACTGCAAACATCAAGTAGTGGAATTTTGTTTGGGAATTTTAAAAGGCATGTTGGTTGAAATTTTCTTTTATAAAAAAAAAAACAACAACAACAAAAACAAAACAAAAAAAAACAGAGGACAAAGAGACATGCCTTTTCCTATTAGCTATAAAAATGGATTGTGGAATTAGAAGGATTTATGCATATCCTGTCAGGTAGAAAAAGTGCAATAGAACCAAAAGTCATTCTTTGAATTCCAGTGTACCAGTATAGAGTCCTTAACATCTGTGTGTCTCTTTGGTGTTTATGCATAATTATTTCAACTTGCTACTTTCAGGAAGAGCTGAAACAAACAGTGTGTAATTTGATTTGGTTTCTGCCTATAGCATAAAAGCTAACAGTAGGGAAAATAACCCTTTTTTACATTTTTATGAAGAAGGTCAGTCTCTTTACTTTCATGAGAATTATCTTGAAACTTTTTTGAGTTACTTCAGTTAAAAAAAAAAAAGTAATTATAGAACAAAATCTACTGTGCTTTGTAGTATTTGCTACATGAATGCTACTTGTACATTTTGTAATTGTGAGTAAGCATGCATTCTTGCATTTTTTTTGACATCCATTATGTAACTAAGATCATTATCCATGGAGGAAAAAAAAGTATTACTCTGTTACACTTTTTAATGCATATGAAGTACTGTCACCACCTTCCTCCTTAGTTTTAGTTCTCGATAAGACAAAACAAACCAAATCATTATGTCAGGGCAGGTTTAGATTAGATGTTAGGAAGCATTTTTTCACTGAAAGGGTTATTAAACATTGGAATAAGCTGCCCAGAGAGGTGGTGGATTCGCCATCCCTGGAGGTGTTTAAGAAAAGGGTAGATGAGGTGCTTAGGGACATGGTTTAGGAGTGGTGGTGTTTTTATCAGGGTAGGTTAATGGTTGGACTTGATGATCTTAAAGGTCCCTTCCAACCTCACTGATTCTATGATTCTATGATTCTATGAAATCCTTTCAGTCTATCCTCAAAGATTGTTTTATGAATCTTTGCCTGTCCTGGCTTTTGTCATCTGCTTTCTATTCAGTTTGTTTACTTTTAGTGTGATTCCAAAAACTGGAAAAGCAACTTCAGCTGAAGTTAACAGGTGCCCATAAAGCTGAGTTATCTCTGTCTCATATATGACATATACTAATACTTTCCAGAATTACAGTAGCATTCTTTGCATTATTATTACATCCATGGTGCTTTCAATTTCAAATATGCTGTATTTGTACTGCTCTCTATTCACTTCTTTGCCATTTTTCATTTTTTTCTTACGAACATAGAACTAGTTTTTACAGGAGCAGTGTCAAGGCAGTGAAGTTAATTCAGTAATAGAAAAAGAACATTTTGAATTCAAACTTCTTCCTTTCAAATACTTGCAACCCATTCCAGATTGGTATTTTCTACAGACTCTATGAAATTCTGTTCCTCCAACTTGCTGAGAATGTTGGCTGAAATCGACCTGCATGGTATTGGTTGATACCCCACATGATACTTCTGCCAAAAGAATTGCTCCCAAATATCATAATACAACTGTGCACTATGTTCTACCAATTTCACCTTTACTATATTTATCTTGCTTATATACAGAATGTCATGAAAAACAATTCTCAAAAATTCTATTAGTATTGTAGTATTTCAGGTCTTTTCCTTTTCTCATATCAGTTAAGCCGGTTTGCTTATCGACAGAAGGAAATCTGATTTCTTTGTCTTATCTCAGTAAGCGTTGTTGGCTGATGTCAGCTTTGTATTCTGTATGCGATTATAAATTGACTCATTTTTTCTTCCATTACTGTAAGTCTTGAAATTAGTCTGACTTACCTAAATTTTTTAGCCTCCTAGTTTGGGTGTTTTGAAGATAATTTTTAAGTGTTTGAGACTTCTAGTGCCTTAAGCCTTAGCTAGGAAGTGGATACAAGTCCACAGGAGAAGAAACAACTTCATATCAACAGCAGCTATGAACATCATAGCCTGTGAAATGTGTGACTGTTTCCCAGACATCTTCTGCTCCGTTGTTCTTGATCCTAAGTGTATATATTGTTCTTGGTCTTTAACAGCAGGATATTTATATCACTTACGCGTTTGCCACCATTAGCATTTTATTGTACAACAGCAAATCTCTTTTTCTTCCCAATTCACCACATTTGGTTTGACCACTGGAATATCTGAGTGCGGTCTAGATATTTTACTGATGCAGCTGAGGCAGACATTGCTTTCCAAGGTCACACCTGATGTGCTCAGCATCTAATGGATTTTCAGTCCGCAGGACCAAAACCAGAACTGGTATGAAGTAAATACCCCCCAAAACATTTGTGGTGTAGACACTTGCATCTGCAGCACCGGTTTGACCTTCTGATCTGCTTTTATGGCACTAAACTATTTGCTGTTGCCCACATACTTTTTCCCAAGATGGTCAGCAGCTTGCTCCTATGTTCTAGGCAGCCATTTAGCATTCCTGCCCTGCTGTCGCTTCTGTCTATGCTGTTGTCACAAATCAGCTTGCATGTCTCAGTGAAATCCTCGTGTTCAGTGTTAAAAGTACCAAGGAACTTGCTTTTGTTTGAGTCCTGAAGGGACTGTTCTCACAGCTGGTGTCAAACCAAGTGGCTGTTTGCTTGGATGTCTTTGGAAGAAACACAGTGGGACTTCAGTTTGCAGGTAAGACCATGATGCAGTGGTCCAAGTCAAATATTTTGTGGGGATGTTTGCTGTGATGTGGAAAGACTTGCAATAATCGATTATTTGATTGCTTTCATAGGCTATAATTAATTAATTGGTTCTATTTACCGTTATTTCTATTGAAATGGTGTCCTGGTTCCGGCAGGGATGGCGCTAATTTCCCCAAGGAGCCAGCAGGGGAGGCAGGCATTCCATCCCACGCGACCCATGCCCGGGCTATAAGAGGAGCTAGCCGGGGAACAGGGGGCAGTCGCCACTCAGGGGTGGGCTGCGGCGGTACTGTAACTGCGTCTTGATGTCTCTTTACCGGTGTTACTGTTTCTTCTCTTCCCATTTGCTGTTCTGCTAAACTACACCATCTCAACCCACGAGTTTTGCCTTTTTCTGCCGATGTTCTACTCCCACAGCCGTGGGAGAAAATCGGCCCTGTGGTTCTTTGTTGCTGGCTGAGGCCAAACCACGACAAATGGCTAAAATATGCCTCTTTATCCTTTATGGATAGCGTATGCTTTACTGTTCTGATGTGTTTTGGAGTCGGAATAGAGTGCTTGAAATGATCTCTGCATTTTATTCCCAACCCTTGCTCTGACAAGCTGGAGACTGGCAAGAAAGTCTTCAAGTGGACTGTAGTTTTTTTGAGACCACCAAAAATTAATAAGTACTAGTATTGTACCGCATTCCATAATCAGATAGTTCTCTTGACAGTCAATAATTTATTCTTTTAGAGGTAAGTTTCAGAAGTTGGTAGAAGTATCTATTAGCTGTTGAAAGACAATAGAAAACAAGAGTCATTAGAAGTCTAATAGGACTCAATGTCTAAACACCAGAGATGTTGTTTTTAAAGCTTGTCCTCTTGTTTCAGATTTGCATACCAGTTTACTAATAAAGACACAAACGCAGTTTTCGTCTTCAGCAAGCTGACCTGCTGTTTTGGCTCTCAATGTATCCACTAATAATTTTTCTACATCACTGCTAGTGAAGTGCTAGCGGCAATTCTTTTATTTCTCCTGTCAACCAAGCTTTATTCAAGTTTGACCTTCTCTTTGTCAGACAAGCATCACTCATCTCTTATGATGTGCTAGCTTTAATATTATCTTTCAAGCGTTATAAGGTATATCTTCCTAGAATATGCTTCAGCAACACAACATCCTCTAGACTTACATACTGTAATATTCTATTCTGTAGTGATAATATTAGCTTCTGGGTACAGCATTTATTATTTTAGCATGGCTTAATTGATGTTATTTTTTTGGACAGACAAACTACTACTTTAATGTGCTGCTTTTATTTGACCTTGGTTTTCATCCTTTATTTCCCTTTCTTAGCAGAACATACTAATCAGAATTGTCCGGCTCAGACTACAAACTACTTCTGACTGTGGGTACTTTACACGTTATTTCCATGGAACAGCTGTATTGTTATCTAATTCCAGCAAGTATTATGTCTAAAGGGTTTGCTTCCAGGAATGACGTAATTATCAGTCAGTTTGACGTTCTTGCAACCGTTTTGCAGAATTAAAGATTAAAATGGTACTTTGAGAGAATAATGAACTTTAAATCTTTTTCCAATTTGGTGTTATACAATTATGTCCACTTATAGGAGTGGAAAATCAAGGTAGTATTCGTAATACCATTTTAATCCTAGGGTTTCCTAACAGTTTTATTTTTATGACCTTATTACAGTCCTTGTGCTGTGGCAGGGAGGTTTGCAATCTTTAAAGAAAGAGAAGTGTATTAGGATGATGCTCTGCTGCTTAGAAAAGTGCAAAAGTGAAATAATGCACACGGCTTGACAGATGCTTATGACCAGAGACGGAGGGGAATCTTCTGAACTACTTTGATATAAATATCTCTGCTGACTGATGAGACTATCGTCCAGTTGTATTTCTGATGGTATTAGAAGCTACAAAAGCAAAGGTCTATCTTCACTTCTGTATCTTCCTTGCTAGTTTATATTTCATGCTGGAAAAATGTGTCTTTTCAGCATCATTTAGAGATTTATTTGTCTTGGAAGTTTGGGTACAGGAACTAGTTGTCTTGTATAAATTCATTTGTTGTGTGACGAGTTACAGGTGGCAACATTATGATTAATAATGGATAA
Organism: Vanellus vanellus; assembly: GCF_965231255.1. Classification (NCBI taxonomy): domain Eukaryota; kingdom Metazoa; phylum Chordata; class Aves; order Charadriiformes; family Charadriidae; genus Vanellus; species Vanellus vanellus. The sequence goes on along the minus strand of NC_138916.1, from coordinate 10,624,617 downwards.
ATCAGACCATGTGTTAGTTTGAAAACAGTTGATGAACTTTACACTATTAACTTCTATAAGATCTATTCGTTTTCAGAATGAGTTTGAATAGCAGTTATGCATCATTAATAAACACTTATTGGAAATTTTACTTAGCCTTCTCAACACCGTTAAACTGATATGTGGACAGAAAATGACTTGGGGGCTTATTTGAGGGGGCTGAAAGAATGCCAAATAAGCTTCCCTCACTCCACTTGGCCCCCCCTGTCTGGGGACTAACTTACCTCGGTGGATACTTGGGAACCATTTTCAACAGAAGCCAGGATTTAGTGGGTATGTTGAATGTTATACAGCCTTTTAATATCTGGAACTTCTTATTAACGGAACCTTAAAGACTGATTATAACCAGTGAATATTTTTTATTTCTTGTTTACCTAAAGGTTTATGTCTGTTTATGGGAGGCTTAGGGAGCAGTAGTAAAGAAGGATTAGAGATAAGTGGTAAAGAATGGTGTGGAGCTGGAGAGAACTTTCCTAGCTAAGCAGGAGCATTTCAAAATATGGTTTGATAAATATTCCTTAAGGTTGTCTTCTCCTTCCTGAAGTTCTTATGTTCTATCATCGACTCTTAAGAATTCTGCATAGCAAATGAGCTTATTTGGAGAAATGTGATATGATAGCTGATCCTCGTGCTGTAATTAATGATATATTACCTCCTCTTCTTCTTTGTATTGATTTTTATAATTATATAAATTTAAATAAACAACAGAAACCTTGTATCCCTGCATTATCCTTAACTAAGTTAAAACAGTTTTTTCTTCTTTTTATCAGTAACTTAGTTTCAAACTCAATTATATTTAATTATCAGACTGCCTTAAAAAAAAAAAAAAGGAGGTGGGGGTTCCTTTTTCCTTCAGTATTTTACATTTGTAAATATAGTTTTCACTAGTAAGTATCTAGGTGACCATCCTACTCATCATTCCACTACATGGGTGTGTATATATATGGAATGCACTGAGCTGAAATAGCAACAATTATGGAGCAATAGCATTCCATGGATTTTCCCTACAATCCTAGTAAAATACCCTCCAGTTATCTAAAATGGCATATGGTATAGAGGCATAACACGAAGGCTATACTTCTATTTTGTAATGTAGTGAATTTTCACATAAAATAAAAAAACTAAGGAGAAACAAACTAATTGAAATAAAATAGGAAGTATCCCGTAGGGTTAACCAAATGAATCTGAGTTTACACTGTTCTTAGTATATTCAAAACTTTTTTAGGTTAGTTATTAGCCATAGAATGTGTGGATGACAGAAATGAGTTATATGAAGATAAACTTGAAGTAAATCATTGTCATTCAGCAGTATAATCTGAGATGTCTAGCCTTGTTTCTCTGATCTGAAAATACATTCAGTGGTCTCTTACATAATCACAGTTCATTTCTTATCTACGTCAAAGAATGTTGCTGTCTGTTCTGGTAGCCTAATGTCTACCGAAGTGAATTGCTTGGTGGCTGTACGCTTCCTGATTTGGTGCTCTCACAGACGCAGAGAACACTTCCACCGTTCAGATTATTTCACTCCTGGTGAGTTCAGAAGAAGCAAGAAACAATGAAGTTCTCAAACTAATTTTGTCTTTGAAGATGCAGTCATTTCTTACAAAAAAGAGATGCTCTCAAAATCTCATTTTGGGAAATTTGCATCAGTTGTCTGCTTTATGCAATTTCTATTAAAAAAAAAAAAGAGGCCATTAGACTGGTGATAGCAACTGCAAAGAAAACCAAGTTAAATGAGACATGTAATACCTTTTGTCCCCTTCCTAATTTTTGATTGTTACTCTCCTTCCCAAATTCAGGCAAAATTAGGTTCCAGTAAAGGAAGTGTAGTGAAATTAGATGAAGCTGGTTGAAACCCAAGAGAGGTAAAGAAAATTTTCATATATCCATGTCTCATAATCTGAAATACAAAATTCCATTTAATGTGGAGACAAGTCTCAACAATTTTGTATTTTTTAATATAACTTTCAAAAAATCTGATTCTTTAGGCAGCTGGTAGCAAAGTACCTGCGAACTGTTTAAAAATTGCATTTCACATTAATACTGAGATTTATATTTCTGTAATTCTTCTCGGTCAAATGAGGGTGACTTGGCAACTAAAACACTGTAGCTTAATTTAGTCAAGAATTAATTTCTGAAGCAAAATAAAAATTCTAGTATTTCTGAAGGGGGGAATTTGTGAAGTGAGAAAACATCAAAATCATAGACTGGTCAGGGTTGAAAGGGACCTCTGGAGATCATCTAGTCCAACCCCCCTGCCAGAGCGGGGTCACCTACAGCAGGTTGGACAGGACGGCGTCCAGGCGGGTTTTGAATGTCTCCAGAATGGGAGACTCCACCACCTCTCTGGGCAGCCTGTGCCAGTGCTCTGCCACCGTCAAAGTGAAGAAGTTCCTCCTCATGTTAAGATGGAACTTCCTATGTTCAAGTTTGTGCCTGTTACCTCTTGTCCTATCACTGGGCACCACTGAAAAAAGACTGGTCCCATCCCCCTGGCGCCCTCCCTTTAAGTATTTGTAAGCATTAAGATCCCCCCTCAGTCTTCTTTTCTCTAGACTAAGAAGACCCAAGTCCCTCAGCCTTTCCTCATAGGAGAGATGTTCTAATCCCCTAGTCATCTTTGTAGCCCTAGAATAGTTTCTATCGCAGCAGAAAGAATACGTTAATGGATTTTTCCGAAACATAAAAATTGATATGTGTCCATTTATATTCGGGAGAAGAACTATGACAAGAATCTGTGCACCAAGAATACATGCTTGCTGTGAACTGAGATGTGCTTCCTCTATTGTTACTAAATTGTGGAATTTACTGTTAGTTTTAATTTAATATTCCATATAAGTCAAAACATAAGTTTTCCTTGGGACAATAAACTATTGCTCATTCTTTTAGGCGTACTCTTTCTAAAAGGATTGTTCACAATAGCTGTGAAAGAAAAGCTAAGATATGTAGTCAAGCATAAGAAAATGGCAAATTTTGTGGTCTCACAAAGGAGGAGGGACTGTTGCATAGTTGGATTTTCTGTGGATTCAAATTTGGTATTGTGATATTGCTAGTACCCAGTAGCTCATCCTCTTTAACCTTTTTGAAGACCACAAAATCAGGTATAATCTCACTGGTAAAACATGTTTTGAACAATTTATCTTCACTTTCTATTCTGCCTGTTCTTGCGCATGTGCTTTGCTTTGATCACATAAGTAGCCTCTAAAATTAGTGGCACAATAGAGCTTTTTGGTTGCCTGGATTGTTGGTACTGTATGCACCGTTATATTTGCCGATATGTTTTTCATATATGTGTTTGAATGTGATACTGACTTGTAGATAAACTGCTCTAAAACTGAGGTGTGGAACAAGTTTAAGGTATAGATGATCATTTTGTGATGTATGTAATGTGGGATATGTCTAAATATCTTAAAAATACCTGAACGATTTAAAGGGCCTATAGAATGTGTACTCCATTTGGGAAGGAAAAATGGAAAGAATCAGTAAGGTGACAATTAAAACAATGTAGTTTTGTGTATGCGCTGTACTATAAAGTGCCAAAAAAAGAAACTTATTGGTGGAATATTATATAAAAACAATTTTAAATTTACTTGTATTTTTAAATTGACAAGACAATACAATAAGGGTATTTTTTCCTGCCAACAAATATTTTGTCTGATAGTAAATGGGAATACATCACATTTTTGCATTAAGCAATTTATAATTATATATATATCATACCTTATACTTTTGCAATTGTAGTTCTATTGACATTTGGACGTAATTTCCATCATCATATGAATAGCTGTGCTAGAATAGCGTAGTAACAGTTCGGGAGATTTTTTTTTTTTTTAAATATCCTTAGTAGAAACACTTATTTTCCTTGAAAATAGAGCATTATTTTTTTGAACACTGCAACTATATTAAATACATATACATTAATGTTAAAAAACAAAACAAAACTAAAAATCATGTGAAGCTGGGATACAGTGTATAACTTCTGTGGTACCCACACAGTCCTGCATAAGCGGCTGGGGTTCTTACCTACTGAGAACATCTTTTTGCTTGTTTAAAATATAGTGACAGTGGTCTTGCTGCAATGATACAGCTAAGCACAGGTATTACTTGCGTTCTGCTCTGCATTAGCAGATTAAAATAGTGACTTTTTTTTATAGTGCAAGATACTTTCTGAGAGACTGTTTTGTCTAACCTATATTCCCCTTCTTCCTAATTCTCTTTCAGATAGCGGTTCTGTGGATGAAAAGGTTTAAAATCACGTATTTACTATAGGGATCATGTATTTTGTTGATGTTTGTTTGTGACTTATTTGACCTGTTTGGTTCTTTCATTTTAGTTGTGAAATTTGCATGTTTTTCCTAGCTTTCCACTCTTTTGTTCTCCTCTGAGTGCATTGCAAATGTGTTGCATTTATATACAGGATAACCCTCACTGTTGTGCTTATCATAATTGCCAACACAGGGGTCTGCTACTGTCAAACATAATATCTGGGATTTTTGCCTCTAATTATCGTCTACACTGCATACACTATAGGACTTAAAGGACAACAATATTTGGGAAGCAATATCTTATCTTCCCATGGGTTCTTCCAGACTGTTTCATTAAATGCTGAATGCTACCAAAATGTATTCCAAAGCAATAGTTACTCTAGCTTTGGCCTGGAGCTGACCCTGCTAAACATTTTCATATTAGGTGTTGTATGTTTGATGCAGTTAAGTTCTGTCCAAGACTTACTAAGAGCAACTGAGTAACTGTACTTTTTTTGGTCTTTATTAAAGGCTCGGATAGTAAGTGGAAGTTCCTTGGATACTTCCAAGCTTTATGCAGTCCAGGCATTTAGTAGGTAAGTACCAGTATGACTCTGATATTTTTTTTTTTTTTTTATTTGTATCTGCAAATTAGTCTCATCATGTTAAAGTATTTTTTTCTAAGTTTGTTTCTTAGAAGAAATTCAGTTATTTTAAAAGGAAGATAGTGAGTTTCATTGTGTATGTCTTCTCCTTTTAGTTTTTTTAAGTCCTTAATTTTTAAGAAATTAATACAATTCAGTTGCACAGGTCTACTGGATGACAAAATTTTTCACCTCTTTGCATACAAAATAAGTGCCATTTGAAGCTGTAGTTTGATTTTTATGTCTTTAATTTAGTAAATGTGTAGTAATATAATAATTTCAGTCTAATATTTGAAATCTAAAAGGTTAAGGGAAAAAGATCTTCCTGTTGCTGAGACTGAATGTGACAGAAACCTGTACATTTTGTTTGGTTGTCTCCAGACAAAGTTGTCTTGCATCCAGTTCTAGGGGTTCCTTCCTTTGAGGACAATCTCTCCTTCCTATTTTGAATACCTTTTTATTATCCAGTTTGGAAAGGGAAAAAAGTAAAAAGTAAAAGCCATTGGTAAAATTTATCAGTTATATTAGTTAACTATTTAAAAGGGATATTATCCTCTTGGTCGTGCACTATATGAGCACTGTTTGCTATAGTCAGGCTTTGTTACAAAGACAGGGTAATAAGATCAAATTATCAAATTTATCTTCCATCTTCTCATTTGTACATCTTAAAGGTTACACAACAAAACCTAGACAACATCTTAAAGGTTACACACCAAAACCTAGACAGTATGAAGTTTTTCTGTTTAGATTCCTATGTTTTGGGTTTTTTCCCCCTAAAAAGTCCTAATGGTATTCATTTGCCTAATATAATTCACATGCTGCTGTGGACGGTTTAGTTCAGGTCACGTTTGTACTTATTGCTAGATCTTAAACAAATTTAAGATCACTCCTCCACCTTTACAGTGACTTAGGTAGTTTCCATATAGTTTGTCATAACGCGAAGTGTTTTATTTCTTCCTTTTCCAGCTCATAGAAACTTCTGAGTTGCTGTAAAATTGTGAGGCCATATGTGACATTGTGCACCATTAGTTGCTGAATGCAACGTGAAACATTTTAAATATTGTAAGAGGTAATTGATGTGGTTTTTTATTAATGTGTTCTTTGGCATTAGAATAATATTATCATGTACTTCCCTTGGCTCACAAATGACACAGTGCTTTCACTTTGATTAGTTGCAGTTTTCTCATGAGGTTGAAAAGGTCAAGAGTATCTCATTACTAAAACTGTAAAAACTTTTGCCTTTATATTGATCAGCACTGTTTCTTGCTATGCCAAAACAACTACTCCTTTGAATGGGATTTTCTAAGTACTGTATCTTTCTATGTTTTAAAAATAGAACAAGTGTGGTGAATTTCCTTTCATGACTTCCAAATGCAAAAAATTAGTATTTCTGTTTGAATTATATTGTTTGTCAACATGAAACTAGCACATCTGAACCAACTTTTTTCTCTTGATTAGATTAATGATTTGAATATTTTTTGCGGCAATGTATTAGCCATAAAAACATTTACTAAAACTCTCTGTACTGGTGTTCACATCATTCTTATAATGGAATCATGGAAGACTTTGATCAGAACATTGCAACTGTGCCAGCAAATTATGACAGTAACCTTTTGATTTGATGTTTGACAATTTATGTTTGGTGGCTTCTTTGTTGAAAAAATTCACGCATATCAGAACCAGAAGGCATCACAGAGGCAGCTTCTGATATTTGCCTCAAATTCTTTTTGTCATGTCTGCAGAGAAGGTATATCCTTCTTTTCTCTTTTGTGCTATGCAATGTCAATTCACTTTTACTCATATGCTTTGATGGCCTCAGATTTGAGTCATTTATGATTTGAGGCACAACAAAAAGTAACATACCTCACCGATGAGAAGCAGGAATCTGATGTCTTAAAAACTACATAGTAAGCTGTAGTCTGCTGAAACTAAGAATGATCATACTCAGAAGCATTAGTATGTAAGCCTGGCCCAAAACTTTAGGGTATATGTATTAAAAAAAAAAAAAAAAAAAAAAAAGCTGTTTGTGCCTTTTAACAACTATTTTTGAGAATTTTGGTGTATAGGTCTGTGTAGTTTTCAGAACTAGCAAGAGAACAATACTTACACTGTATTTCAAGAATTTGAACTCATTTTGATGTTAGAAATTTACATTCTTGGGTACTTTTATAGGTGCTGTTCAGTGCAGAATTGTATATTATGCTCAATGCTGTATTCTTAGAATAAGAGGAAATGTGTTTGGTTTTTTTTTTACTAGGAAAATCAGAAATCTGACACTGAAAATAACGCTAGTCCAAAACTGTCTTGGATTTATTATCTGTGTTTTTTAATGACTGAGTTTTGATCACTGCGTGTGGTTGGGCTTTCATTGCTTAAGCTAGAGAATTTTTTCTTAACATAACCGAAATCTTAAGGAAAAATTTCAATTTCATATGATTTTTTTTTCTTTTTCCTCATTTCCCTTTCTTTAAGTAACTTTTTTCTTGTTGCTGCATTACCTTTTATTTTTTGCCCCCCTCCCCCAATGAGTAAGTGTGATAAGAGAGAACTCATTCCGTCATATTGCTTGCGATCTGCAAAACCAGAAGAGAAACAGTTTAACATCTAATTAATGTGTAGTTTAGGAATAGCATTTTGTAAGCAGGCACTGTGAGTGTAAGTACTGACAATCAAGTATTGATATCTATGCATGCAGGAAGCTGTGTGTGACTACAGTTTTGCTGTATGTCCTACTTTCCATAGCCAGTTACTTAATTACAGTTTCCTAGTAGGTGTAGGACTTAGAAAAGTAGTGCGCAAGAGTGTGTAGAACTCTTATTTTTTGTGGGTTGCGCACAAAACCCAATCTCATAGAAGTAAGGAGACCTTTTCCCACTGACAAGGACTATACAGACAAGTTGCTCTTTTTATGCCCTCTCTTCCATTCACAGGTGAACAAATTCAAATATTGAATCCTTTGAGAATAAGGTGTGTCAGTCCCTTGTACAGATACCCTATAACCACTGTATAGGACTACTTCAAGTGACTGACAGTAGCTCGATACTAGCTCATGTTTTTAGATTAAACCTTACTTCTTTTGCTGACAAAGTTCAGACTGGGCCTCTACTCCCTTTACTGTCTGCAATATCTTTGTGCAAGCTTCTGTTTCACTAGGCCTCCCTGAAAACAGTGGTGCAATTTTAATTTAGCTTCTCATTCAGCTGAAGAGCCCTGACATCTCATAGACTGTTGCGGATCTCTCTTAACCACACTTTCCACTGTACTCCTGCATGCGAAAACTAATCCCAAATTGTTAGAATCCCTTAGCCTCTTCACTGCCAGCATAACTGGCTACAGCCTTAGCTATGACTCCTTTTCCGTCTTGGTCTCCCCAAAAGGTTTTTTGAAGTGAGGGGAGATTCTTTCCCTTGCAAACCTTGATACCTTGCTTTATCTATATAGAAATACTTTGATTGTTTCTCTTCTGCCTTATTCTTCCCTCTCTCTCATACATAGCACAATGCTGTGAACCCACATCACATGCACCAGCAAATCCCAAGTCCATGGCACAGACCCACTCTTCATTCTCTGCAATGATCTCCACTTGAGAATGAAATGGGAGAAAAGCCAGGATGAGAAAGAAAAGGCAAAGACCAAATACAGTTTTTGTATGGCTTCTCATGCTACTTCTCTGTTAAAAGGCAAACCCTCCATCTTTCCTGTTCTTTATATGACAGTATCAAATAATATCTTCTTTATTTTTTCTTCTCCATTTTATTGAAAATGACACACTTTAAAATTGATCCTTTCAGTAATTTTTGAAAAGTACATGGAGGTCAGCTGGGTTTTTCATCATGTATATGAATCTAGGATAGTAGTGTTTTACTTTTTTCCAGACACTTGCTCTGTATTAATTCACTGCTTGCCTGATGGCAGTAATGTCAGAGACTGATAATTTTACCACATGGCCTAATCCATTCTGAAATTTGCTAATGGTACACAGATGGTGCTGTGTGCAGATGATTATGCCTTTCCTTCAGTGCATCTTTTCAATGGTAAATCAAATTTATTTTTCTTGAATTCTCTGACAAGTTCAAATACATGATTGTTACGCATAGTATCTTCAGAAGCACACAAAAAATAGTCAATATTACAGGGGTTTTTTTTTCTCATGTGCCTTCAACTTTATCATCTTCTGTGTCAGGATGTTGTTGGGTTGTTATTGGAGGTGAGGAGGGGAGTAAAGAATTTAATGTCTAACCTACATGACGTGAACAGTTTGTCTATGGCTGTAGTATGTAATGATCTGAAGACTGTACACAAAGACTAATGTTTCACTGTCAATACAGCTTTGCCTAGTTTGTTAGTTCTGGTAATGTAGCTATTCTCCTGTTTTCCAACAAAATTTGATCAATCCAGATCAGTATATTAATCTTTACTTCCAGTTGATAGCCAACAATCTTTGCTTACTTTCGGTCCTCTTAACTGTTACTAGAAGGATCAAATTTGTTCTTGCATGGAGAATTTGTGCATAGGAGAATTTCTAGTTCATATACCCAAAATCAGGGCTGTTTCAGTAAAGATGCAAGAAAAAGTACTAAAAATGCGGTTTTCCAAGAATAAGATTGAAATGTGTGTTTTCAGCGCACAGATATATATTAGTGGAACTGTATTCTCCTGCTGGAGTTTTAAGTACCATAAGGCTGTAATAAGGTGTCCCTGGAGCCTTCTCTTCTCCAGTCTGAAAACCCCAACTCTCTCAGCCTGTCCTCACAGCAGAGGTTCTTCATCCCTCTGATCATTTTTGTGGCCCTCCTGTGGACCTGCTCCAACAGGTCCATGTCTTTCTTGTGCTGAGGGCTCCAAGCAATCATCTTTTTCATGGTAGGAACTGAAACCAGTAAAGGCATGAGAAGTCCTTAGAGTCTCAGGTTTTTTCTATGATCTTTACTATGCACTGATTTGAATGCTGGGCAAAGAAGACGCAGGAAGTATTACTGTCTTATATGAATTAATCTAGTCATTGATTCATTGCACAAAAGAAAGGAGATCGTTTCCTGTATAAGATGCAGTTTCAAAATTGCGGTTCTTCCCTGAAGTCTGCTTAGTTTCTTTAATCTCTTAAGAGTATTCAGGTGAATAAGTACATGTGTGTAAGAACTCCGACATTGCCAAACTTCAGCAATTAAAAAAGTTGAAGACAAGTTGCAGAACCAGCTGATGTAATACATAAACTTCTTAATAGTAGCTATAGTACTGCCCTAGTATTGTCAGAAGAGATGGTGCCGCTCTTTTAAAACTAAAATATTTTATGTCCTTAATATTTTGCAGATGATAATTGGAATGAGTTTCAGTAATACTTTTTTTTGAATAACAAATTAGGCACCACTTGACCATATATAACTTTTAAGAAAGTATTTGTTATTTGTACAGATACGTAGAGAAAAAAAAAATCAATGGATCTAGATGCTACTGCTAAGCTGAACTTGAGTTTAAAATCATAAGGAAAAGATTGCAGGAGGAAGTACAGATTGAGTAGAAAACTAACCTATTTAAAGAGGAAGAGGTGGAGTTATGGCAAATTACTAACAGCATAAATTACACCACTAATATCATAACAAAATATCTTTATATTATGTGCTCATCTGTCTTGATTCAGTCATTCCTGCTGTTTCCTCAAAATCCATGTTGTCCTTTTCTTTCTTTGGTATACATCATCAGCATGCTTAATTCAGACATAATTTTTTTCTCCCAGGAAAAGACTATTAGTCATTCTTGAATCTGGATTTTTTTTTTCCTTGCTATATGCTTACTCCTTAGTGTTCAGTAAAAGGAGTCTAGTAAGAACCTCAGTTTTAATCATATTTTGTGTTATAGAGCAGAATAATAGATGGAAGTGATTTTACAGACATTGCTAGTCAGAAGTAGCTCTTTGTGGCATAAGAATGACTTACACACGTGATCAGTTTTATTCACTGCTGATAGAACTACTCCTGAGTAACAGAGAGCCCTGAGAATTCAAGTTTCTGAGTTTATCTCTTAGTATCTGTACGTTTACTGTTCACAACCTCAGAAACATTATTTTTATCATGCTTTTGCTGAGATTTGTAGATGTGTCTGGAAGTTGCAATTTGGGTCTACTTTCATCTTTATGGTCTCGAAAAGAAAATTCTCATATCAAAACCCTGCACCAAAGACTGTTTATGTGAAAATGTAAAGGAAATGCATAAACAGTCTATGAATCCCTTTCTCTTTCTTACAGAATGGTACAGGTGCATCAGAAGGAGGTATGGGAGAAACAGATTATCTCCTAAATTTCTAGGATAAGAGTTAGGATAGTGCTTGGAAAGTGGTAATGCTCTTAAGGGTTAGAATAAACTGTCCTATGCTCTAGGTAAGCGCTTTAGCCACTGAAATAAGATATGAAAGGGATTACTGCTTGGGTTTTTTTTTTTCTCTTGTAACTAGAAGAAACTCTAGAAATATAAACAGAGGGATGCCTTTGAGTATTTTAATATGGCCAACAGGCAATTTGGGGATTTTCTGTGCAAAAAATTGTGTCAATATGGACTTGATACATTAGAAGAATTAGTTGAAAATCCTAAAGATTGTGCTTTTTTTTTTAAAAGTGTCCAAATGACACAAATGGTTTTGAACTAGACTCTTATCTTTCCGTGTATATCTGTCAAACTTCAGCGATAACTTGAAGTTAGTAGAGCTGCTTACTCCTTGCTTAGCTTTTCAAGAATCCCTGTTTGAAATTTCACAAGTCAAGAATGATGCGTGTGATGATTTGCTGAGAGGTTCAAGACTCTTTTCACCTGCTTACTAGCTATTACTAAGTCTAATTGAAGTTGCCCTCTTCAAGTTTTTGTTCATGTTTCTCATGCTTCCGATCTGCTGTCTCTTTTGACGATTTTTCCACTTCCATTTCATCCTTCCTCATAACTCTCAGATGAAGTGTGCTCTACTTATCATCCACACCAATAAGGAACTCACAGCCTCCCAGATTCCAAGCCTTTTCTGAACTTTTCATATTGACTGAACTCTCCTTGTTTTATGTTTAACTGTCTTATGAAAGACTTTCTGATACAGCATGTGGTGCAGAAATAAATTGTCTTGACTGTTATTGAAAAAGTTTTCATTTGGATGCTACCTGGACTCAAACATGTATAGGCTGGGAACAGTCAGTTATGTATTCACGTGGATGTATTTCTAAACCCATGTGATACCATGTCTGCGGGAATTATTAATTAATCAGAGGTGGAAATGTAGTAAAGCTGTTTGGCCATGATTCCATGATGATACAGCATGCTGAAAGTTCACAGCTGCATTAATATCTGGATTTAAAAGAGAAATTAAGTTGGGGTGTTTGTTTTTTTGTTTTGTTTTGTCAGGTAGAGTCTCACCACCTTCATTAGGTGTGAAACATCACCTTCACTGATGTTTCAGTATTGCTTTTAATATGTTTTATCTCTTTCTGCTCCAGGAGATTTATATTATTTTGATTAGATGCTATAATCCTATGATAATGACAACCACAGAGATGCCTATTGTCAAAGGTAAACTAAGTGTAATATGTTATTACTTCATCTGGTTCTAGGAAGTTCTCCATCCTGTTTTTGCAAATGAGTTTGTCTTGTAGAACTTCCTGTCTCCACCTTATAAATTCTCACAAGCTTTATGCAAATTTTTTTTTTCTTTCATTATGATCATGTTGATACTAAGGAAACCATTTACATAGACTTCAAGGATAGAGGGAATTCAAAATGAGTCCTTGGTTTTATGGTACTGCTACAGTTTTGCTAAGGGAGCGTTAATTTTGAGAAGGACATTCAGATTTTTCTCTTCCCTGTAAATGTTGAGACCAGATTTTCCTTCTAGACAACTTTTGCAGCACTGTGAATACTCTGTCATTAGTGTTACTACTGATTTGCTCTGGTGTGAAGGTCAAGAATATCAGCAAATGTAGTTTTAATGCTGTTTTGCTAATACTAGGTTTTTAATAGCTTTTGGGCCTTAGGAAATAATTTAAGTGGTTGGGGGGGGGGTGCCTGTTTTTGTTGGTGTTTTTTTTTTCTTTCAAAATTTTGAAAACAGTTTACAAGTTGAAATGGTGATGCTTTGAAGCCACATCGCCCGAGGCTAGCACAAAGTTGGCTAGCATCATGTCCCTGTAATATGACAAGAAGGATGACAGGAAAATGAAATGAGGTCAGAACTTCTTTGCAAGCAATTTTATTTTTTCAAAAAGCTGAGATGGTCCCAGAGGCCTGTTGGCACAATTTAGAGTATCTGTTGGTCTGCTTTAGCTTACGTCTGGGGCTGAAGCATTCAACAGATTTGTGATCAGAAGAAGGTAGAGGGAGGTTCAAAGCTTGTAGTCACAAAGTCTGGTTTGCTGCCTCAGCCAGAATCTGAGCATCTGTCAATATATCCTAATGTGTGATTAATTCATATCTTTACTATAGAAATATGATTAGCAAACATAATTTCAAAATTTTCATGGCATTAATATGCATACTTATTTGAGCACACAGTCTGTCAAAATTTGAGTGGATATCATAGTCTTTTAGTATAGCCTAGTCTACCCCAACATTTTCTGACAGCTTCAGGTTTTCTTCTATGGAGGGATTTGGCTCTTTTTTTTTTTTTTTTTTTTCCATTTCTTAATATAGTATTTGTAGCTCATATTAAGGCTCTTATAATCCAACTTTCATTTTCAGAGAAAGTGCTAGGCATTTCTTCGGTATCATTTTAATATACTGAGGACCAGGAAAAGCTGGAAATCCAGTCCTATAATTACTTTTGAGGCTGGTATTTTCTCCTAGTATTCATATACAATTTTTTAGTTCTCCAATTTTGGTTTTCCACTCAAACAAAAACTATGTATTGCTACGTAAGTGTGGATTTGTGGGTCTTCAGACAGTGTGGCTGTCTCGTAATTATTTTCATTAACTTGCGTCCGATTTTTAAGTTTTTACAAAAGCCACTGGCTAAATTTTGTGATTATAATTTGCAGCAATGATACATTTCGTCTTCCCTTCCTCACCCCGTAGTTCAGTCTTCAAAAAATTCCTCTACGTTTTCATGAGATCGGACCAGCATTGTAAGTTATAAAAGCTGGCTAGGTGTTTTATTTACCACATTTACCTACAGAAGTTTAATTATGCTATAAAACAGACTCATCTAATCTGAAATACTACATAATCTAAAGAACTTCAAGAAAATGAAGTATCCCAGTAATCTAAAATGTGTGTTCAATACTGAGTGATTTTAAAAAACACAACAGTGAAACCTCACCTCTTCATTTTCATCCTTTTCATCTGGAAATGAATTTGCTTACACAGACCTTAAAAAGTGGCTGTGATTCCAAATTTTTTATGCCTAGGAATGAAAAAAAAGAAGAAAAAGTAAAAATCTCTTTATGTTAAATACTGAGATGTTTTTGTTTTTTAATGACAAAAATACCAACAACTTAGCAATTAATTATTTTGATCAAATACAGGTATTGTGACATAAGATTAATGCCTTCCATAAAATTGCAATTGTTACACATTTGTAATGTTACTATAACTTAAATGGTAATTTTTTAAGAACCACTAGTGATTATGTACAGTGCCACAGCTCTCAATTTCTAATTCAGTCCTCTAAAACTCGGGACTGAATTGGGGGGAAAATTGGACAGTTAAATATATCAAGTATACAGCAAAGAGCACCACAGTGAGAATCACAATTTCGAAACAGAATTTTGAATAGTTTAGTAGAGGAATTGTCTGCTTATACGGGCTGAAAGGAAAACGTAGCTGATCAAGTCCTCATCTCCAAAAAAATGGTATGTGTGTATATACATGTATGCATACATGTGGATCATCTGTTATGTTCTTCACCGTACAGGCTACCTACCAGTTACAGAACAGAAATTATGACATTTTTTACTACTGGGAGTTGCATCTGAATTGCTACACTAAACTGCCAATCTAGAAAAAAAATCAGATTTTATTGGAAGATAGTATTGTTTTTGTCAGAGTTCGTTTTGAGTGGTTTTGATTATAGCTTTCAAGTCCATGTTTGTCTGTAATGAAGAAGAAAGAATAATTTAATGTGAATGCTAGCAGGATCAACTAAACAGGGTGTTATTGTTGCTGCTGTGACTAAGGGGAAGCGGTTTATTGTAATGTTTTAAAGCTATTCTTTTGACTTACTTTCTTCAGAATTTAGTGACAGCCCAAATATTTGGGAATCTCTACAAAGAATTTTTCTTTTGAATTGTACCTGTCTGTACTTTAGTTATAATTATCTAAAAATGTCATGTGACGCCAAAAGCCAGCATAAGTCAGATCCAACTCTGTCTGCAAAACTGAACTGAAACTGCATTTTCCTTGCACTGAAAACTTATTTGCGTTTTTCTCCCCTCCATATCCTGTTGGGTTTTGGCTGACATTTTGACCTAATGAATTTCCCAGCTTCCAGTTTAGTTACAAATAAATTAAAAAATCAGATCCCTAGTAGGTGAGTCCTGACTTGGCAAAACTTTAGAATAATTAGTTTTTTTGTGGTCTAGTTGCTGGCAGAGGTGAAGCGAAGCCAATCAGTTGTGTAGGATGGCAGCTTATCTGATGAAGTATTTGTGTGTGAACCTAACACATCACTGTATTCTGTACTATATCTAAAGAGAGTCAAGGAAGATGGGTCCGTACAATTTCACTACTCTCATGTCAAAACTAAGTTCCTGTACAGAAGTATTAGCAATAATATCAACAGTTTGGAGCAGGACCATTATGAAAGAACATTCTGCATTCCTTTCTATTTAAAGGCTTTCAACAAGAATAATACTGAATATTGTTGTCACAGATTTGTTAGGATTGAGGAATTTATTTATCTCTCTTTTAGGGACTGCACATTAAGCTTTAGTTTTTCAAAATGTTGGAAATAATCTCCTTTGTATATTGGAGATTTTTCAGAACCTAGAACAAGGAATGCATTCTTCCCATATACTGGTTTTATATCTAATTAGGTCTGGTCAATGTGATCAAAATGAAACGGCAAACTTTCCTTAAATATCAAAAATTACTTTCAACTTTTGTAGGATAAGAATTTGTCTGTGAACAAATAGGTGATCATACAATAAAGTAGAACTTAGGCCTTGTCCTTTAGCGAAATGTGATATACATTCTGGGGTCTATATAAAGGCCATGGTTATTTCAAGCTTTTGCTTTGGAAGCTAGTACCTTAATAGCAGCTCACATCCCTTAAAACAAGTTTAATAAAGCCCCTATAATAGGAAATTATTGTCTGTGTTCAGAGTATTACCCACAATACACCGCATAAGTATAGTGTCAATTAATGACATCGTAAGCTCTTGCAGGAAGTTCTGTTGACAATGAAGCTCCTCATAACTTGACAACATCACAGAGAAAGAACACACAAACACATTTTCACCTTACTCGCATTCTAAAGATCTTTAATTATTTTTTTTCTGTAGTCTCTTAAGAAAGCAGCATTTTGAATCAATTTATACTTTTATTCTTCACTTTATTCTGAGTGTGATCTGTGCCTCAATCTTGCACAGCGCCAAGAGACTCTATGCAGAATACTAAGTGCCATTTTGAAGAAGGTTTGAGGAGGTTTGGCATCTCTTGGGATCAAGAAGTTTAATCCAATACCAAATGTCTGCTTTTTTAAATAACAATATAAACTTAAGGATGAAAGCATCACTTCATTTCTGAACCATGTTATGAGTGTAAAGTATATCTAGTATTTTCTTTGCAAGAGAAAGGGTGAAAATTCATTGTCAAACAGGTTTTCACTGAAGAACAGCAATGCTTGAGCTCAGAAGTTCTACTAGGAAATAAAATTTGCTCTCCAACCAACTTTACTCCTACTGGCTATGTGAAACTAGTTGTTGCTCTGCGATGTGATAGTGAAATGTGATTTTTTTTTTTTTTTTTTTTTTAACTAATGGGAAAAGGGATACAATTTATGGAAAAACTTTAATAGTTATAATTTATTTGGGGGAGAAAAGCACATTGTATTTTCATCATCTAACTTTGGCACCATATGAAAAATAATACAAAGTTATTAAGACAGAGGAAAGATCTTTTGAAGTCTAAATAGCTGGTGGTGTTGGGAGAGCTGGGCATGGGGCTTTCAGAATTTAATCTCAGTTGTATTTTCTGACTCTTTATTTCTAGTATTAGCTTCAACAGTTAACAGTTCCTTGATGCTAATTGATTTCTTGCATCCAAAGCACAGATTTCAGTGTTATCCATGCTACAATACCTATTAGCTTTGCCCCAAATGTTTGTTTCCACATTGTGGTTTTGTAAGTTTATTTTTTCTTCGGGATTTGTCCCCTGCTATGTAAAAGTACTCTTTAACCTTAAGGTTAGCTTCTGAAATTCCTTTTGCAATTTATTGTACTTGGAGAGCTGCCCACTAAGTAGTCTGTTAGCCCAGATTTGCTCTATTCATTTCATCACTCTTTTATGGTGCAACTGTGCTTGTGTCACATATCTTATAGACAGGACTTTGGGCAAGAAAGCACACCCGTTTCTGCAGATCAGAAGCTGGACCTGTCCATAGTACTCATACTGCCAAAAATAAAGTTTCGCCAGAACTTCAAACTATGGGAATTATTGAGCAGAAGGTGAACAAATACCTCCAACAATATAGATGCCATTATGCCATTTTGCCTTTTCTCTCCGCTGATTTTAGTTCAGTTAAGCTTCACCCAAGCCGAACTTTTCAAGTCCCCTATCAAGGACGCTCCAAGAAAGTAAATTTGCTGCTCTGCATCTGTTGAAAGTAAAGCATGGAAATAAATACTGCCAGGCTATTGCTGTGTCCATTTCTTCCAGAAACCTGTGGAATAGTAATAGAGCCGACTGAGAGCCTATGGGTCGGGATTACAGGGAAATCGGGAGCAGGGGACATTACAGTGGGGGTCTGCCACAGGCCACCTGACCAAGAAGACTGAGCGGATTAAGCCTTCTATAGACAGATAGGGGCGGCATCACATTCACAGACCCTGGTCCTCATGGGCGACTTCAACCACCCCGACATCTGTTGGAAGGGTAACACAGCCAGGCATAGGCAATCCAGGAGGTTCTTGGATTGCATTGACAACAACTTCCTTCTCCAAGTGGTTGAAAAGACAACAAAGAGAGGAGCTATGCTGGACCTTGTTCTTACCAAGGAGGGGCTGGTAGACAGTGTCAACCTCAAGGGTAGCCTGGGCTGTAGCGACCATGAAATGGTCAAGTTCCAAGATCCTCGAGGCTGCGAGGAAAGTGGGCAGCAAACTCACCACCCTGGACTTTGGGAGAGTTGACTTTGGCTTCTTGAAGAACCTGCTTGGTATGGTGCCATGGGATGAAGTGCTGGAGGGAAGAAGGGCCCAAGAAAGCTGGTTAATATTCAAGGATCACCTCTTCCAAGCTCAGGAGTGATGCATCCCTACAAAGAGGAAGGCAGGCAGAACAACCAGGAGGCCTGCATGGATAAACAAGGAGCTCCTGGACATGATCAAAAGCAAAAAGGAGTCCTATAGGGAGTGGAAACAGGGCCGGGTAGCCTGGGAGGTATACAGAGGAATTGTTTGAGCAGCCAGGGATCAGGTTAGACAAGCTAAAGCCCAGATAGAACTAAATCTGGCCAGGGACATTAAGACAAACAAAAAATCCTTCTGTAAGTATGTCAGCGAGAAAAGAAAGACTAGGGAAGATGTGGACCCTCTCTGGAAGGAGACGCAGGAACTGGTTACCCGGGACAGAGACAGACTGAGGTACTCAATGACTTTTTTTCCTCAGTCTTCACTGGCAAGGACTGCAGCCACACTGCCCGTGATGCAGAATGCAAAGGCGAGGATTGGGAAAATGAAGAACCGCCCACTCTAGGTGAAGATTAAGTGCGAGACCACCTGAGGAATCTGAAGGTGCACAAGTCCATGGGACCTGATGGGATACATCTGTGGGTCCTGAGTAAGCTAGCAGATGAGGTCGTCCTATATAAAAAATAAATATGTAATAATAAAACAACAACAACAACAACAAAGCAACCAAAACCAACCAACCAAAAAAATCCCAGTGATACGGAGTCGTATCAAAGGTTCATCTAGCCCAGCATCCTGCTCCACCTGATGGTGGCCAAAAGCAGATACCTAGGAAATTGTTAGAAAAGAGTAAGCATAGCATAAGATGATATTTCCTTAGGATACTCTCGTAGCCTTCTAGTCTTCTAATCGTTTGTAATTCAGATGTTGTTTAAACCAGAGGTGGTGTCCTTTTTTTTAACAGCTGTTCACGTTTTTTACTTCTCTTAAGTCATTTGGAGTTCTGATATATGAGTTCTGTTGCGTTGGTTCATCTTGAGGATATTAGCAGCAAAGGTATCAGAGTAGCGAGATATGCCTGTCCCTGAACTGCTTACCGTCTGGCATATTAGCATAATCCAGCATTAATTTCAGTTTATATCAATATGCCAGGCTGTAAATTGTGACAGCTGAGGTTTCTGATTCATAACTCCTTTTGGATTTAGCTGCAGCTGTGGAACTGTAGCCTCTATATCCAACAGGAATCTTCAGCCAGAGTCTTGGTTTAAATAAATATGGAATTTGTAAACTGCCGGTGGTGAGGGGATGTAATCCTCAAGACAGCAGAGGAGTATTTGGGACAAAGTATTGACCCTTTGGAAGGAAGTGAAAATTCTGTCACTGTCTCTTTTCAGCTAATAACTGTGATGCATATAAATAAAATGAGGGCTTTCAGAGGAGAAACTGTTTGCTGTGACATGTACCTCTTTTATGCATAGAGATAGAAATATAAGAACAACTGAAAAGCGTATTTGAGACAGTGCCGAACAGAAGGAGCACGGAGGGGAAAATGTTTGGTCTTGAAAAATAATGGTATCCCAGCTTCTCTGAAAATCGTAAAGTATCTCTGAATTGGATCTGACAAGGTATCTTCCTACATCCACTGTGGAAAAAATGTAGGATAATACCTGTATTACCTATTCTGTAGAGTCAGGGACAATGAGGTATATTGTTGCCAGATCAGTATGTATTCTTTTAGATACTATGGGTGTGTCAGCCTTTTATTCTTTGAAGTGCATCTGTGCTGTTGTTTTCAAGTTGTACAAGAGATCTAATACAGCGTTTAAATGTGTGCTTCATGAAAAAACTTAAACCAGGCAAGAGAAAATAATGATGGTCACCATGGAATTATCTTAAAATGTGACAGGTTCAGTTTTCCGCGTTCATGTGGACTCATATGAGAAGATGTATTTAGTTAGATATTTTACTCTTTGTATCAAATGTATGACAACAATGATATCTTGTACAATGTTGGGCTCCATCTCAACTACCAGATATACAAGTCCTTTTGATGGAAAGCTGCTGTTACAACTTCTAGAACCATGGTAAAAAGTTTTAGCAGGTATTAAGCAACCTGTCAGCTACTCTGCTTTGGGTGAATGCCAGGAGAAAGGCATCCACACCAAGAATACTCTCATTAATTTTTCATAAGAACTAGAACACTTCTTTAGCTGATAACTGCTAATTTTGATTTTAACTGTAAATACGGATATTATAAGCAGTTCTTGATCATGCAAACTTGTAAGCCTCAGGTTTTTATTTTCTTCTTTGCCTTTTCATCTCGTACAGCGCTGGCCGTGGCCTGTATGGAATTGATAGCATGCCAGACCTGCGTAGAAAGAAATCTTTACCCATTGTTCGAGATGTGGTAAGTAACTTCTGATGCCATGAAACTGTTGATTTGTTTGTCAGTTACCTAGATCTTTCTTGTAATTACTATTGTGCATGTGAATGATAGTTTGTCAACAATTGCTTTATTGAAAAAAAGGTATCTTGAGAGAATGGATTGACAACAGTAAAAGTCAATGACACAGTTGTTACACTAGATAAGTCTGAATATCACACCAAATATTTAGATGTTACTCGTGGAACCAAGTAATGTGCATTTTGTGAAATAATAAACTACTCATTTTCGTGTTGAATTAGCTATGAAGACGGCTGCTATTGAGTGCTTGGGATACCAATCAACTTGATTTGTTATGATATTGAAAGAGGAAGAAAGTTCCTTTTAAAAAGCAACCTTGTTTCAGTATGAATGTTTTAAAGATTTATGCATGCTTTTGGTACAAGATGAGGTATGTTATTTCAGCAGTCATTGTAGACAATAATAATCTAGGCAAATAAATTTCAGAAACGTAAAAAGAATGGCAGTTCCTTTGAAATCTATTCTGACTCCTGGTCTAAACAAGATTAAGTAGGATCTCTCTGCTCTGAAGATTTTTAAGTGCCAGTCACATTTCTTTTTCTTTTCCTGAAATAGAATTCATAATTCAATAAAATACTTAGTCTCTGATGGTGGTGAGCATAACCAATTTCATAACCAATTTCTCATTGTAAAGAAAGGGAGTCAACCAAAGTAAATGATTACTACACTTGTCTTTAAAAGATCGATCTTTGCCAAATTATTGCTCAATGTATTCTCAGCTACTCTGTTCAATTACTCTACAGTGATATCTACAGGTACCATACTATCTGAAGGGTCACAAAGAGAAAGCACAGCAACTGTTTTAGAGTAGAATTCCTTCTGAAATCAGTGAAAAGTTGCAATTTATGATATAGTAGAGCCTGCATTCATTGAAACCATCGTTTTGACAGTAGCCACTCCACTGTAAGTTGTATTACATGAGTATAATTTACAGCCATGTTGTGATACTTTTATACATTTTAAATAGCACTTTGCTTTGTTCTTAATTATTGGAACTGGTTACGGACAAGTATTGCTCAGAATGAGTTAATACATCAGAATCTTTAATATTAAATATTCACTTTGAGAAGAAAAATAATTATCGAAGTGGAACAAAAAAGAAAATTCACATTTTGAATGGTAGAATAAAATTTCATTTCATTATTTTAATATGTCAACGATTACTAGGTAATGATTACTACTTTGCTGTCCAGTCATTGAAGGATAACTCCTCTAGAAGGAATTCTACCTTTAATAAATGGAAGTTGCAGAGTTGTTTTAAAACTGAAACATATTCTGGAATTTAATAATTATTGACTTAAAGTATAGCTCTTAACTATGTTCTTTAAAAATACTTAAAAATACTTCTTTAAAATAGTAAATTATGTTAAAATTCAGTTCTGTAGCTGTAAACCTAAAATAATTTTACCAACTTTAGAGGAACTTATTTCAGACTTACTGTAGGTCATTTTCATCTTTGAAAGATTATTTGTATTTGAAAGTATGTGCATTTTAAGCAATCTCCTGTGAGCTCTGAGCTTGTAATAGGTTGATTCCAGAATATCTTATTTAAATCAGTAACTTAATTCTCAAGTCCTTATAAGATCTGACACATAGTAAATGATCTTTTGATGTTTACTTGTATGACAGTTTCAGAAATATAGAAATAATATTTCTAGAAATGAGTGCTAGACTCTTTTGACATTGATTCAAATAGATGTCATTTGATTTTTTTGTTGTTGTTGCAATAAATCTCACATTATTAATATACTTTATAATTTTTTTCCTATCTTGGCGGGATTTTTCAGGCTATGGTAAGTGCTTTTATACTGATAAATGTTCTAAAATGTTCATAATAACTCATGAATGTCATAATTTCAGGAATGTCAAATCAAATTCATGTTCATGTTCAAATGAAAACTCCTGGTTTCATTTGATTTAAAGGTGACTTTATACTGTACAATCGCGGTAATCAGGCAAATTTCTTCTTCTGTTCATTCAAGAATGTATTATTACTTAGCATTATTATTAGATTATAATAACTGCCCATGTCAGCTAAAACAATAATCCACTGATACTTTAATATAAGTGTCTCCACAACAAAAGCATTTATAGAGGCTAGAACTCAATTATGGTAGTTTAAACTCTTAAGATTAAAGACTTTCATATAACTTACAGCTGCCGTGTTCTCAGTTTTTGTACATTATCAGAGTAATCAGTAGTTAAAAGCTAAATACCTGGACTATTTTACATTAAATCTGCTATTTGCAGTCCATTTTCTTAACTCCTATAATCATCAATAGACAAATTGGATTAAATACATTAAGATTGATACATTAAAAAGATAAACCATAAAAATAATGAAACTATTTTTATATTACTTTTTTAAATTCTACTAACTGGAAATCATAATAAAATGATTACATTATTTTATTTAACACCTGTCTGTTCCAGGAATTAAGAATTAGTTGTGGGGAAATCAGGAAATTATTGATGAACTTGTTTGGTTTTGTTGCTTTCCATGCCATTTCTGACTAACCTTAATATTCAGAATGATCTTAGAGGCTAGATGGGGTGTGCTATTGTGTCTGTGCTGTGAAAACAAACATGAAGAAAAAGTAAGTGGTATTACAGTGGTGTCCAGTACTGATTGTGTAGTTAAGCTGAGTTGCCGTTTCCTTTCTAAATCTGTTGCCTGGGCTTAATACTGCAGTTCTGTTGAGCATTTCGGAATCAGATATCAACTTTTTTAATAGAAAAAATACAGGAAGGGGGTAAGTAATTTTGGAAAATAGCTTGTTTTCTTTCCAGTGATTTCTTTCGCCTTCCTGTTCCCCTTCAGGGGTTGACAGGGAGAGCAACAGAGTACAAATCTATCTTCCAAAATAACAAAGTCGAGATCCCTAGAGTGATAAATTAACTATAGTTGTTCAAAAAGAAAGAGTTCTGAAATTGTGCAGCTTTTAAATGCTGAAAAGAGTATTTTTGTAAGATTCCTCCCTAGTGGGTAATTCTTACTTTGCATTAAAAATATAACAGTATTTGTGAAGTGGTAACAAATATTTGTCTTCAACCTTTTTTTTTTTTTTTTTTTTTTTCCTGGTGATAGCACCCTATAGGTTCTCTTAAAGAAAAAAAAATTGTGAAGCAAAAAGTGATCAGGACAACAGAAACCCTCTGTAAAAACAGAGGAATGAGTATTGCATGGCACAACCAGCATTCATGAACAGCTACAAAATGTTAGCTTGGCTGCTCCTTCCTCCCTGCTACTTTAGCTGTTCAAACCACAGGTTGCTTTTATTTTATCTTGGCAGGTGGCTCTTTTTTCACCCACACAATTTTTCATTTAACCTTTAATTGTACCATCAGTGTAATTCTCTTTTACTTATGGTTACCACTTCTCAATGTTTTTGCTAGAATTACTGCTAATTATATTTATTTATTTAAGCTACTAAGGCAAATTTTGAGGTAATACATTAGGTAGCGTAGATACAAGTTATTACGGCCTTTAAAAGGACTTAAGCGCAAAGGAGACTAAGTTATTTTAAATACTGTATCAGAGACTTGGAAAAACATTTAAAAATTAAATAGACAATCCATTTGAGACAAGCCATTCCCTTGTCTCGAAAAACGAGCAGACAGGGAAGAAGACCAGCCTGGCTAAATAGAGAATTTTGGCTGGACCTCAGGAAAAAAAGGAAGGTATACATTCTCTGGAAAAGGGGGTTGGCAACTTATGAGGACTATCATGATATAACAAAGCTATGTAGGGGGAAAATGAGAAGGGCCAAAGCTCAATCAGAACTCAGCTTGGCCACTGCAGTTAAAGACAATAAGAAGAGATTCTTTGAGTATATCAATAGAAAAAGGAAGACTAGGGAAAAATGTAGGCCCACTGGTGAATGAGACAGGTGCCCTAGTGGTGGAAGACACAGAGAAGGCAGAGTTACTGAATGCCGTCTTTTCTTCGGTCTTCACTGCTAAAGCTGTCCCTCATGAATCCCACACTCTGAAGGCAAAGGGGAAGGTCTGGAAAGGGGAAGATTTTCCCTCAGTTGAGGAGGGACCGGGTCAGAGACCACTTGGCCAAGCTGGACATTCACAAGTCCATGGGCCCTGATGGCATGCACCTGCGAGTGCTGAGAGAGCTGGCGGATGTTATTACTAGACCACTCTCCATCGTCTTTGAACGGTCATGGAGAACAGGAGAGGTGCCTGAGGACTGGAGGAAGGCTGACATCCCTCCGATCTTCAAAAAAGGCAAGAAGGAGGACCCAGGGAACCGGTTAGTCTCACCTCTGTCCCTGGGAAGGTAATGGAGCGACTCATTCTGGATGTCATCTCCAAACACGTTGAGGAACAGGAAGTTATTGGAAGTGGTCAACATGGATTTACCAAGGGTATATCGTGCTTGACCAATCTGATAACTTTCTACGACATTATTACCGGTTGGCTGGATGAGGAGAGAGTCGTGGATGTCATCTACCTTGACTTTAGCAAGGCTTTTGACACTGTCTCCCATAACATCCTCATTAGGAAGCTGAGGAAGTGTGGGCTAGATGAGGTGACAGTGAAGTGGATTGAGAGCTGGCTGCGGGACAGAACTCAGAGGGTTGTGATCAGCGGCACAGAGTCTAGCTGGAGGCCTGTAACCAGTGGTGTCCCCCAGGGGTCAATACTCGGTCCAATTTTGTTTAATATATTCATTAATGACCTGGATGAGGGGACAGAGTGTATCCTCAGCAAGTTTGCTGATGATACCGAACTGGGTGGGGTGGCTGACACCCCAGAGGGCCATGCTGCCATCCAGTGTGACCTGGGCAGGCTGGAGAGCTGGGCAGAGAAGAACCTAATGAGGTTCAACAAAAGCAAGTGCAAGGTCCTGCACCTGGGGAGGAAGAATGCTAGGCACCAGTA
Source organism: Vanellus vanellus (assembly GCF_965231255.1). NCBI lineage: Eukaryota > Metazoa > Chordata > Aves > Charadriiformes > Charadriidae > Vanellus > Vanellus vanellus. Next base: position 10,599,018 of record NC_138916.1, on the reverse strand, counting down.
CAGGTTAGGGGTGGACCTGCTGGGAAGTAGCTTGGAGGAGAAGGATCTGGGGGTCGTGGTAGACAGTAAATTATCCATGGCCCAGCAATGTGCCCTGTTGACAAAAAGGCCAATGGAATCCTGGGCTGCATAGGGAAGAGCGTGGCCAGTAGGTCGAGGGAGGTCATTCTCCCCCTCTACTCTGCACTGGTGAGGCCACAACTGGAATACTGTGTCCAGTTCTGGGCTCCCCAGTTCAAGAGGGACAGGGAACTGCTGGAGCGAGTCCAGCGAAGAGCAACTAAGATGATTAAGGGCTTGGAGCATCTCCCTTATGAGGAAAGGCTGAGAGAGCTGGGACTCTTTAGCCTGGAGAAGAGAAGGCTGAGGGGAGACCTTATTATGGCGTACAAGTATCTAAAGGGTGGGTTGAAGGAGGATGGAGCCAGGCTCTTTTCAATGGTTCCCAGTAACAGGACGAGGGGTAACGGGCACAAGTTAGAACACAGGAAGTTCCGTTCAAATACACGGAAAAGCTTCTTCACGGTGAGGGTGACAGAGCACTGGCACAGGCTGCCCAGGGAGGTTGTGGAGTCCCCTTCTCTGGAGATTTTCAAGACCCGCCTGGATGCAGTCCTGAGTAATGTGCTCTGGGCAATCCTGCTTTAGCAGGGGAGTTGGACTAGATGATCTCTAGAGGTCCCTTCCAACTCTGAAAATTCCGTGATTCTGTAATATTCTGCTTAATCATATTTTCTCTTTTTCTTTTTCTTTTTTTTTTTTGTGTTTTGTTTTATAAATTTGTCCATATGTTCACGATGCAATAGTACCTACACAGAGAACTTTACACTCTGCAGGTCAAATTCTCATGTAAGGAAAGATGAGATTGTATCTGCACGTCAGTTTGAGAGATTAAGCAGGTGTAAACTGCTGAACAAGTTTTGTGTCCTGTTAAAGGAGAGTAGCGAAAGGCTTCAGGTTCCTGTTGCTCACCCTGTTCTTTTGATGCTCTGGCAATTTGGACTTCCTTCCTGGAGGCTCCAGATGGTTAGCTGCACTTACCTTTCTTCCTTGCTACTATTTAAAAACAGAAGGGCAGAAAGGGGGAAGAGGTTGGTTGTTTTTTTTTGCTACATTCAAAACCTGTCATCTTGTTTCCCATAAATGAATCGGGCAGCATTTTTCCCTTCCTCTTTCCAAAATACTCACTCCTCCTTGATGCTTTACATCCTTAAGAACAGACACTGTTCTGTGTTTGTTCAGTGCGTCAAGCTGTTGATTTATCACCAACAACAGTATTTCAGAACAGTAACGTTTCTTTCTGTTGAAGGTGTGGTTTATTCTGATGGTGATACATAAATGAAAATAATCCTTGTGAGGTTTTTTTTTTTTTTTTAACTAAAATCTCTGTAAATTTAATCCGTAATGACTGTTAACTTTACTGGTTCCTCAGAAATCCTCTAGATATCACTTTCTTCTGTTAACCTTCCAACACGACAAACACTTCATTAAGAACAGCCTAATTATCTGTTTTTTGTTAGGCTTTGTAATCTTATATAGGACACTGTACTACAATTTTAGACACATTTCTGATTAAGGAGAAAAATGGTTAGCTACATGATTCCAAGAGTAGCCCTTGGGAGAACTGGGCCTCAAGGACACTTGATGGGGTCAAAATTGCTTTCCTACTTTATCTCACAGGAAATAGTATCTTTTTGTTGACTTATACTGATAGCATGAAACTGCAGTTCTGCCTGGCTCATGTACTTTGACTGATATAATGCTGGGGGACGGAACACAGTATCATTCACTACCCTACATTCAAGGTTAATCTTGTTATGCCCTTTGTATTCTGCCCTGATTGTAGTCCATATTGCTCTATAGCCCGGAATGGCTAGGGTTGTGTATTTTAGACCTAAAAGGATCAAATCACTTTCTAAGTATAAGGGACATGAAGATAAGAGGTCAAAACTATAAAACTAACATATTGCAGGCTAGTAAATGTAAATGGCTACTTTCCAAGACTTTGAGAATAAACCTGTGCTTCAAGAGGGATCAGAAGATGGGTGCTTTTAAAATGCATCTTTTTAAACCTAAAACTCTACTGATTATGAAAATTATTGTTGTTCTTAATGTTCCCAACACATTTTTGCTTGCCATTTCTCACTCTGATGCGTGGGTCCTGCAGTGTTAGGTTTTGTCACAAAAAGTTTGAAAAAGCAAAGCCTGGGCTCTATCTAATCTTTCCTGTCACTTTGTCAATCTCGCTGGCAAACACCAATGGAATTTCCCATATTCGCAGAAATAGAAAGAAAAGATGATCACAGAGAAGCAAACAGAATTACTTATTTATTAATAAGAGTATGGGAAAACGGATAGCAAATTAATGGCATGGGCTTAGTTAACTACTGAGAGTTTAAAAGAAAGAAAAGAGGGGGTTCTTTGCATCCCATATTAACTGTTATAGGACAGTGAGGAATCAAATCGAATACTTCTTTGCCAAGGATGACTTCTTACCCTATAACTGGTTTCACAAGATTAATAACTTTGTGTCTATCTGCAAGTTTAATTATTATCAAGGGAAACTTATTGAGAATTGAATGGGTATGTTCTTAGGGGAAAGTAAACATTTTAAATTCAAATTAACAGTCTTAATATCTCTACATTAAAAAAAATCCAATTAAATTATGTCAGTGTTTAAAATTATAAAATGGGAAGACATTTGAATTGTCTCTCCATCCAAAGATTAATGATGCAGTTCGTCGGCTGATGTAAGCCTAAATTGCTTCTGACCCAATATGGACTTCACAAAAAGAAAGAATGTCACCTGCAAAATATCATTGAAACATTTGCTATAATAGCTGCATAATGGTGGACTATAGAAGATCTAGTTCACAGTAAGGTGAAAATCTGTATCTTCACAACAAAGGCAACAACAGACTTACGGTTAGTGGGTGGTATAATTGATCGTCCTCACACTGCTAGACTATGAGGGCAGCAGTGTATGACAAAGCAGGTGCTGGATTACGGAAGACTGGAGGTAAAACACAAGTATACTGGCACACTTCAAATGATTTAGAGTCGGGGAAAGGATGCATGAGCCCAAGTTTGCAGGTAAAATACAGTAAAATAGCAGTGTTATATTTGGGTTAATATTTTGTACAGTGAAATAAATCTTTTCTTTTTCTGTCAGGCCAAAAGGACTACTGGTAGCAGAAGTGATATTCAGAGTTGAAATATTATTTGGAAAAAACACAGAACTCATTTCCCCAGGGTCTTTTTTCTTCTGATTGTTACACTCTCTAATTAATTCTCTAGGACCTATTAAAATTACAGGGATGTTGCAGTAAGGAAGATAAATTTCCTCATTTATTGTATATTAAAAATACTTTCTTTTGTGTGCCTTTGTATGTATTATACTAGAGCAAATGAGATTGTCTCTACAGCCAAGGATGTAGTCTTCGGAAGTGGGAGGTGTTCATAGACACTTAACATCGTGTAGGCAAAAGAGGGCGGAAGAGTTCCAGCCTTTTTTTGCCCTCAGAGAACCAGAGTATTTCTCCATGTAGCTATTCGTAAAACTGAATTAATATTGTCTTTAAGGAAAAAATTGCTTTTAGGTTTCCTAAAGACTTTTTATTTAAGACAGGTAGCATTTTATAGATATACACACAGTTTAAAAATGCTCATTGAGTTACGAAAAATTATTTGGACTGACAACTTGAACTGTAAGACTATTGCAAAATGGTCTCCTATGTTGCTGCAGGCACAGACAGCTCCTGAATTAGGGCAGGATGCCTATCCTTGTACCACATTAATTTGGTTGGCAAAGTGGAAAAACAGTGACAGCCTGTGGTTTAAAAAAACTGAGTCATAAACCTCTGAATAACAGGTTTTATATTAGAAATGGCAGCTCAGCTAGGCACTGCTGGAAGAAACAGTAATGATGATGGAAAGCGTGCTTGCATTATGTACTGAAACCTTAAAAGTTGTGTGCTACAAACATTAACTAAAAGTTTTTGTAACTCCTACGGTTTTGCTTAAATCCAATAGCATAATCAAGTACTACTTGCCTTCTGTTAGATTAAACAATTGGTGTTACTAGCACAATTTTTAACAGTTTTGCATTTGCTTTAAACAGACACTTGCAGCTCGAAAATCTGGTATTTCCATGGCCATGCTCATCCGGACCTCCATAAACAATGATGAAATGGTAAGTGTTTTCAATGGCAGGTTTAAGTCATTTAAATAATAGAGAAAATTTTGCTCAAAGCTCTTTAGAAATTATTTCAGCCATAGACACTCCAAGCTGGATAAAACTGAGTCTATAAGCATTCTATTTATTGTGTAGGAACTTTCAGGGGTCTTGAGCAGAATTTGCTGCCTGATCCACAGTGACAAGGCCAGCTTTGTTTCTGATGACTCACATCCATGACAGTCAGAAGAGACTAAGCAAGAAACCTTTGTTTTACAAAATAATTATTTGGGGAAACCTTTGATTTTTAAGTTGTCCAGCTGCACCACGCTTTAACTGCTGTCTTTCAGCATCTGTCTCTCTTCAGCCCACCATAAGTACAATTAGAATGACAGGACTCTGCAAGAAGGTTTCTGTGTGATTTCCACCCTCCCTCCCCAGTCCTTATAGGTGGCTGGGACATTATTTGATTTTGTAAATGTAAGTCCTGTTAGTAGAATATGTGATTCTAGATGAAGAAACTTTGTACAAGAAGTGACCAGGAAAATATTTTGAAAAATCGTATTCTTATAGCTAGTAAAACCTGTGTGGTGTTGGTTTCCATTATTGACTTCACTCAGGTTTTGTAAAAGAAATTTCTTTTAAGCAAAAACACAACAGGTGCCATTTTTTTCAGGAATACTGGAAGTGTGATGCAAGTAGATTTATATGGCTGCACAAAGCAAAAGCAGCTAGTGCAAACATAGCTGCCTAGAATATATCCTACATTGAGAGAAAAAAAAAAGTGTTGAATTTTTCTTACACTGTTGTTAAGCTCCGTGATAGAAGAATGGAAGAGAAGACTATGTTGACAGATATTCTGGGAACTGAAACCCATAGCAGAAGTATACACACATCCATCTCTCTTCTCTGATTTATTGTGAACTTTCTATGCTTATAGGTAATCATAAAGAAACAAATTGTTAGTGCTCAGGGATGGATGGTAGGAAACAGCTGGTGTTTGAAACGATCTTTCAGTAGAAGCAGTAGTTCTTTTGTCCTACTATCCCAAAATAGCAACAAACGTTGATAGAATGAAGGAGCACTATGTAATCTTAAAAAGAAGTTAAAGGCTGAGGGAAAACTGTAGAGAACAAAAACTTATGCCATGTAATTGGTGCAAAATAAAGACTTTTTCCATCTATGTTATAGCTGCTACAAAAATATCGAAGTTCGGTAAAAGACCCTAAGATACTCTATGTACTTTACTAAAAGATGGCTACTAAACAAACAAATAAAACAATTTATAAGTTTCTTTTATGACAGTAAATGCAGGTTCAACTATTCGTTTACATGCCTTCCCTCATGCGAAAACTACGAGACTATGACTTTGGAGTGCTAAAGGTGCAAGTTTTGGTGATAATATTAATTGCCAACAAATGCAGGACAAGAAAGGATCATTTACACTGCACTTATAAGTTCTGACTTAAGCGGTACTGTTCAGGAGGAAAAAAGAAGGCAGAAAATCCCAGTGGACAGCTCAGTGCAAGCATTTCACCAATGCTTGCTGTCAGTCCAGAGAAACTAATGGAGTATGGCTCAGGAAAAATGGAATGGGAAAAATAAGTTGAATGTCTTTTTATGCCATTATGGTCTTTGGCCTCCATTTGAACCGTGCCATGTGAAAAATTGTGTTCCAGAAATAACTATTTCTTAAGAAATCTTTTAATGAAAACATAAGTCCAAAGGCAGACAACAAATATAATTTAGATGCCTAAAAGCTCATTTGATGAGAAAATGTAAAAAGCTAATTCAGAGAACAGGTGAATAAAGGAAGCCTGTCTTATGCCAGCCCTCACTAAACGTACTAAAGGGAAGTGGGTACTCTTTTGAGGATTAATGTAATGGTACAGCCAGTAAAACCACTTGCAAGATACTTAAAACAAGTGAAAGGTAATACTTTTCTACTTGGTCTGTAAATAGCCAGCAGAACTTAATGCACTAAGGCGTCATCAAAACTGAGTAGAGCAAGATTTGAAAACAAAAAACCCAGACATTTTCAGGTATAAAAGAACTCTCCAGATACTCTCCACAAAACCAGATGAAGAAGTGCAGTCACCGATGAGAGTTAAGGAAGAAAATCCCCTTTGGGCAAGTTATTCCTCTGATTAAGGCTTTTCTGGTTTTTACTCTCCCTCAACTTTTTCTGAAGGGAATATTAGTGACTCTGATAGCAGGAGGTTACTTGGCCGATTAGGTGCAGTATGGAAATTCTTTGAACTAATGCCTTTTCTTAAATATCACTTACTCCAGAAATTAAAACCTGAGGTTGAATGCTTTGAGCTTTGCCACCCGACATTGCTATCTTTCTGGTATGACACGTTCATGACACAGTGAGTTTGTATGTTCCCAGGCACTGATCCAAAGACATTTTAAGCAGTGTCAAAATATTAACTTCAGTGACGTTCAAATGTGTGCTTTCAGTTGAGCATTCTGTTTAATTGCTTTGCTGAACAAAGAGACAGAACTGTAAGTTTGTGGAAATAATACATTAATGACATTGAAAAAGTATCTGAAGTAGTATATGACAGAAATAAACTTCACTTTGGAGGATAAGCAGATAACTAAATAATCCTCCTCTATGTTAACAGTGCTAAATGTTGCCATGCCCAGGGCTCAGTGAATGCATTTAATAGATACATTCAAACAGAGAAGCGTAAAAGGAATGAAAGCCTCTAGACAGTAAGATAAAAAAAATTCTCCTTTGCCGTTGTAGTTTGCTTTATTACCAGCAGGGGAAAGATCATGTTCAGCAGCAAAACCAGTCTACAAATTGTGTCTTTCGGCTGAAAACTTCGTTTACCCTCAGACGTTTATTTCAAGGCCTGATGAGCTGTGCCATTTCGTTACTTACTGTCATTTCAGAAATAAATAAAAGTTACTGGCAGCATTCTAAGATTATTTATACTGTGAAAAAACGGTGAAGCTGAATAGGGTGAAAGGGCAGGGTTTGTACTGATCCTACTAGAGTGCAGGAGTGCAAGAGCGTAATCTGCAAAGGAATCTTCAAAGACCCGGTGGTTTCTGAGAAACATGATTCCTCAACAAGCTGCATAAATTCACTTTGTGTTGGTTTTGAGGTTTTCTTTCTGATCCCTATGGCTGGTAAGCTTTGACATGGGAGGCAGAGGGTGGAGAAATGCCCAAAGATGAAGTTTGCCGAGTTAGATGGCTGTCACTAGCCCAGTCCCTCTTAGGGCCTGCCAAATCAAGCAAGTGCAGACCTTTGCTTGCTTTCGGGGGAGTTACTAGGTGGCTAATTGCCTAGGAAAGGCTATGAAAGGAGCCTGGAGAGCAATTCAATGTTTGTTTCAGTCATTCCTGCTATATCAGCTTCTTTTCTTAGTTCAGTTCTACAGTGTTCTCAGAGGTGCTGGGATCAAATTTCCATGAAATGTCTGACCACGTTTGTTTGTCTGGGCTTCACGGATAGATGTTCTGTTTAGCATGTAACTGTGAACTTCAATAAGAGCTGTTGCAGCCTAAGCTACTTAACATTTGTGTTTGTTGTTTGTAGTGCTTGAACCTATGAATCAGGAGATTTATGGCTACATGGTAATGGGTTTCCTGTGGTATTAAAATCCTTTAACTGATGGCTCTGATTGTGCAACATTATGCAGATAAGCAGACAAAAAAAAATTTCATTTTTGTCAAACAATTTATTATTAGCAGATCTCACATGTTTGAGTGGAGATGCAGATACATAAAACCAAGAGCATATCACCGTGCTGTTACAGAGGCTAATATCTTGCAGTTGGCATATAGTTACCACAGCTGAATAAGCTGAACATTAAAATTTTGGGATTGTTAACAAATTCTTAACTGAATAAGTTAGCCTTGCTTTCTATGCTATCAGAACTTTGGCATTAGAGCTGTCTTACATTATGTACACACAAGATGAAGAGATAGTAGGACACACTTTCAGAAATATCCCACTTCCCAGTGTGCTACCTCTTTAAATATGGTTTCTTCTTTCTAAAAGAAACAATTTATTCATAAGGGAACAGGTCTAGAACTCCTGATACATTAATGGCAGCCATGTGTACAGTTGGGGGGGGGGGGGGAGGTCATATTTTTGTGTGGTGCCAAGTGCTGTCTACGGGCTGCTGAGTTTTTCTTATTCCCAATAAATCAACTGGAATTAGAAGACCTGGGTGCCTGAAAACAAACCTCAAATAAAAAACCTAGGTCATTGCGTCCATATAAGCCTATGTTTATGTAACAAAACTTCAATGACTAATTTGTTTTCACCATATTTAGCACTAAGGAGCTGAGATTCAGGTTGTTTGCACTACTAATCAGTGAATAGCTGATAATTGTTCTCCTGCTAGAACTGGTCATGGATCCTAAGCCAAAACAGTCCAAGAAATGGGTGTGGAGAGTATGGATCATTCTTGTTTGTGGGTAAAAAGCATCTTGGTGCTTAAAAAGGAAGTAGTGAGTATGCTGTTATAGGAATATAGACAAAATGGAACCATAAAATTGGCCCAGTTTTATTTGATGAGGAGGATGGTGCTGTATAATTGAAGAACATTTTGTGCAGTGTGCCTGAGTTCCTGTAGGAAGTATTTAAATATTCAGAAGTAATGTGTTAGGTAGTTACTTAAAATGCATCAGTGAATGTAATGCTAATGATTTTTTATTTTTTTTAAATTTCTGCCTCAAAATATAAAAGATATATAGGACTGTGTTAATTGACTGACCTGATTCCAACTTAACTCTTCTGTTTCTGTAATCAGTCAAAATGGTCATTGAGAGGTCTTTTGTCTTCAAAGTGCAAGGCAACATGAGTAAATCGGTATTTTGTAAATTAGTTCATACTTCTATCATATTTTGTAACATTGTATGTGTAATGACATCTGCTTTAGCTCCAGTTCACATGTATTAATACTTAACCGAAGTCTTGATTTATTATTTTTTTTCCTTACTCAACAGAAAATACATGTTTTCAAGAAGACATTACAGGCTTTGATCTATCCAATATCATCAACTACGCCTCATAACTTTGAAGTCTGGACGGCTACAACTCCTACATACTGTTATGAATGTGAAGGTCTACTTTGGGGCATAGCCAGACAAGGCATGAGATGCACCGAATGTGGTGTCAAATGCCATGAGAAGTGCCAAGACCTCCTAAATGCTGACTGTTTGCAGAGTGAGTATTTCTTGACAGCTAAAGCTTTGCAGTACTTCATACCTTTTGACTTTGTCTGTACGTTTCCTGAAATGAAGGGCCAGATCATCAGAAATCAGTGAAGGCATGTTGGTGTTCCTTGGCTGAGGAGCCAACCAGAAACTTTATGAAACATCTACTGTTAATTTTGCTTTTGTCCTTGGGACTTGACGAATGTTGCTTGTCAGTTACAGTATGTTACTTACTTTCCACTGCCTATGGCAACACCCAGAGTAATTTGTTACATGATGCAAACCCTTTTTGTTTTATTTAACTCGGAATACAAGAAATGTCAAAACAAAGATAAAAAAAAATTCCTCATACTTATTGTAGAGTCATACGCTACAGAATAGACAAGAATACAGAACAGAAAATAGGTTCTTGTCCCTTCAAAATACCAAACCATGTATGTGTAAGGGAAAAAAAATATTACTCAGGAAGTCCTTTGGGACTAGAATTAAGGTCAAACAGCCTTTTTCTTTCCTTTTTCATTGGCCAAATTTATTCCAGCCACCATACATTCTACTCCAAAAATATCTGGGGTGCATTTAAACCATACTTAAATAAAAACACAATTACTACACAAGATTCTAAACAATAGAAAATAAAGACCTGCAAACTTTTTGATATTCTGATTTTGGAATGGAGTGCTTTTGCAACTCTGGAGTTAGTCCATGTTGTTCACTGTTGATATGTTTCCAAGTGTTTACCCAGCTTCTACATGTAGGAAAAGTACATAGATATTCCACTCAGGTCTTCTTTCCTCCTGCTGTGTTGTCTATGTGAGGAGTTGTCACAAGGGATGGAATTTCAAGATTCATACTGTTCAGGATCTAATCTCAATTTTCCAAAGCAACTGACCCATGGAGCATAAATCAATGACAAATTTCTAAATCGAACTGCTTAACTGTGCTTAGATGCGATTCTACACTATGGTTGAAACAGGGCTGTGTTTGACAGCTAAGCTTTTGACATAGTTTCACAAGTGAGAAAATAATGTTTCCTTTAAAAATCAAATATTATAACAGTATATTGTGCAACATTAATATGATTGGTGGTGAGTTTTCAAAACTGTATAAACTAACGAAGATACTCGTGAGCAGCTGCTTCAATAAGTGCAAATAACTTCAGTTACCTGGACAGTAACAAAAGAAGGTATTCTTTCATAATGTCAGTTCCTGTTCAGTCTTATTGACTAATTGTCTCACTTCGTTCTAGGTACATTCTAAGACTAGCTAAAAATAATTAATTGCACATCAGCCCATTGATCTCTCTGCTTTAGGTAGTCATTTGATGCCCTAGTTTTGCTGGGAATCACTTGGCTTTTATTACCTGGACTTAAAGGCATGAAAATGAGTAAAAAGAATGATGAGTTTGTACTTCTGCTGGCAACAGGATATGTGCAAGTCACTTGCGAACTAACTTCTCATTAAGTTGACAGAGTAAGTAGGAAGTAGAAATAGCTTCCCTAAATTTAATCTTTCCCCTTGTATACATCTTATTTGGTGCTATTTATGTACAGGAGGAAGGAAACATGGAGGAGGAGCACTGGATTGATTCTGATATTCTCAAAATGGAATGTGGAATTCATCTTGTAGGAGGGCCTCAAAACAAATCTGTGTGGATCAGTGGATCTAATTGAAGCTTACTCTCTGCCCGTTCTTCAAGAAATTGGGCTATTCCTGGATTTGGAGCTAGTTTGCTAGGACTCTCATCTGCTGCTCTCTGAAAATGCTCATTGTATTCTGTGGCAACGAGCCAACTATCAAGTGTTCTATACAGTGTTGTGGGAATTCCCCTATCATAATTGCATACATAATGGTCTAGAAATAAAGCATAGCTGAAACTTTCTCCATCAGAAGGGGACTTTTATTCCTGAGGATTTAACAGGCTAACGTATCATCTTCTAACCCATTGTTTCAGAAATATTGTTAATTTAAGAAAATCAAGATTGATTCATTCCGTGAGTGAGACACATACAAGACATTTTGATATAGCAGGAGTGTCATGAAGTAAAGATAATCGTTATGAGCATCGTAACCATGCCTTTCTGTTTGGAGGAACCTTTCTGTTACTGTTAGTTGGGTTCTCCTTGACTCGCCAAACATCTGTGCAAACCCTCCTCTATTCCACCACCCTAGTTACTGCATGCCATTCAATCCCTCTTTGAATTCCATTAGAGGGTGTTGGGAGTTCGGAAGTTTGAAATGGCAAGGTCATTTACTTCTGTCTCATGGATCATCTGTCCCATAGCACACTCTGCTAAGTACAGCACAACAAAGATCAACGGCGCGTTCTAAAGAGACTTCACATCCAATCACCCCTGATTTTGACAATATTTAGATCTGACCTTTTAGATTTGGATTAATTTTTATCAGAGAAAACAGTAGTTAAGTCTTTGTGTTCTCATTCCTGCAGGAGTTTGCAAATTGAAAACCGAAAACTTCCCGAGTTGCCTGTGGAAGCTAGCATATATAAAGCATAGCATTTAAATCTCTTTCTGCTATTTGAGAGAGTCACAGTTCAAACAGGAATTGGTACTAAAGCTATTTCTGTTTAGTTATAAAAGCATTGTGAGAAAAGCAATATCCAATATCATGTCCCTGACAATATCAGGGCTATGAATTTCTTGCAATCCTCATCTAGTCCATGATTTCTCATAATAGAGAACGTTTAGAGAGATTGTTTTTTCTGAGGCTTCTTAAAAGTGGTGAAATCTCTTGTCACTGTACACACTGGAAAACAACATTCAAGCCAGCTGGGCTCAAGTGTATTTCTTTGTATTTCTGTTTGCATGACCTCCAACTTGGTCGCAGTTCATTTCCTTCTGAGCAAGAATACAGGAACTGATTCCAAGTGTTTGTGTTGCCATGCCTCCATGGAGGGGCTGAGCTGTTATTACAATGCAAAATCTGTAATCCTTTCCCTGTGTGGTGAATTTCCTTCACATGATATTCACATGCTGACCATGCTTCTTCCTGTTCCACCCTTCCCACCATCAAGGAAGTAAGCTGCTGCTGACTTTCTAAGAGGTGAGCTGCTTTTCAGGGTGCGACAACCATGCAGGGGGTGTGAGATGTACCCATCCCTGTAATAGTTGAATTTTGGCTAAAACTGAAAAGCTACAAAAGATGTACAGAGTAAAATTTATCCTTTTTTATCATCCTTTCCACTTCTCCGAATAAAAGCTCTGTCCAGAGGTTCCCTGGCCCATATCACCAGTCCCCCTGCCAATAACAATGATTTCAGAGCACCATATTGCCTTTGAAGAATTTTTACAAATATATAAATGATAAGGTTGAGAGAGATGCTGCAAAAAAACTAAATAGGATCGGCTCTTGTGTATACAGTTGGAAACATCAAACAACTGAGTTTTGAAAGAGTGAACCTCTAGAAGGCAAACTGCAGATAAAAAAATTATTTAACATACCTAAAGGATCCTGATCTTCCCTAATGGGGAAGTACGCAAATGGTTTTGAGCATCCTGTTGTATTTTTTGTAACAGATTAATTGTTCAGCGAGTTTGAATATTACACTACTTTGAAAATGAGGTTCGCATACTTTGTTTCATTTATGAAAAAATATTTAACGTTCCATTGAAAAAATGAATTGACCAGTACAGTTTGTTAAATCTCTATTTCTAAAAAAGGCGATGCTAACAGTATCATAAAATGAAATTAATGTGGTTCACTGTGGTTATTTTTATCACAGTCGTCTTTTTGGCCATCTCATAATGGAGGACATAGGGCCTCCAAGCTTCTGTGATTTATTTTTTTTTTATATGTAATGATTGCTAATGTAGACTGTAGAAATGAATTAACATCTCAAGCTCTTTAAGGTCAATATCTAAGCTTGCTCTAAATTAGGTTTAAAAAAAATCAGTAGTACATTCATTAGACCTCTCATCTTCAACAAGATAGCACTTTCTAGTAGTAGGTACAATATTAAATCACAATTGATTTCAATCATGTTGAGTTTGTATCAGTCCCAGGGGCTGGTTAACTTCCAGCGCAACATAAGTTAGAATATTGTCTCAATTAGTCTGATCAATACTGCATGAAAAGAGCAGTTGATAGACTTTCAGCAATAGAGGATGTAAAAATATCTGCAATAAATAATTTAGTATAAATAGAAGGCTATGCTGATTTTTCAGTGAAACTTAAAGGAAGTTGCATTTTGACGCATATTCTAATTTTACACTCTCAAAAATCAGCAAGGTTTTCAACAGGAATATGTTATTACTATTCAGGTTGTGTCCATAATTTATCATTGGGTTATGATTTTATATCTGTACCTTTTAAGAAAGGGAAGAAAATAAGAGAAAATGAAAAATGCTGCTTTCCTGCATCTTGCAAGAACCACCTGTCATGCTTTCCAGGCAGCTCAGTGATCATCTCTGTTGTGATAAAATCATTCGAGAATTCTTTAACTGGTATTTGGTTTTATGGTAGCATTTATTTCTTTTTCCATTAATTCCCAGTTTTTCAGTGTGGAAAATCCTTAACCACTAGAACTTTGGTCTTCTGCATTCAAAAAGTTTAGGTACTTAGACCAAGAGATTTTCAGGATTTCTCAAGATTTAGTAACCATGGAAAAAACCTTGAAGAAGCCATATAATTCAGCCTTTTGACAATCTGAAATCACTGGTATCTAATCCCACACTTTGCCAATATTACAGCATTATGCCTTCCAACTTTACTTTATGTATCTGTATCTATATCTGTCTTTCATCCTCTAATGTGCTAAGAAACCTTCAGACACCATGAAAACAGTAAAGAAAAAGCATAAAATACTTATTCTGTAAGGCTGCACTGAGATCTTATGCTGAAAGATGACCCTTTCCAGCTTTATAGATACATTGATAATGTCTTCTTTAGCCGTTGCAAGCTGAGAGTGCCTCAACAAAAAATGCTATCAAAAGAAAATACTAGTGTTTGACAGTATTGTAGAGAAGGAACTATGTTCCTCTTCAGTATTGAAGTATCTGAATTCTAATTGTGTGGCAAGTTGTTCAACATAATTTTGTCTTAATTTTACTATCCATTTAAAGGGTACTTTGATCCTCCCAGGAGCTGAGGAAGGCTAGTTGGGTGATGTTTTCACAACCTTTTGGAAGGGTAAAGTACTTATTGCTGCTAGTGATAATGATGATGACAATTGTCCCACTCAGTGCCATGAGCCCTTGAGTAGTGTTTAACAACATGAGCTAAAATTCAGCAATACCTATAGCAAGTGGTAATGTGTCATTGATTATAAAATTTGTAGTGATCTTGCTTTATATGTCAGTCTCATCAAGAGTTGAAATAGCCTGTTTAGCACTGCAGGAATTTCAATTTTGCTTCCAACGTTTTTAATACCACTCTGACCACATAAATCTGATGTTTCTTTCCTCAAACCCAACTGCAAGATAGACACTTGTTTTGTTTCAAGAGTACACTTGGGTTATGCCAATACAATGTGTATTGTAGAGGCATTGATCAGAAACACTTTTCTCTGGCAGACAAAGGACATTATATAAGGAGAACTTTGTATTGGCTTTTAAAGGGCCTATGAGATCAGAGAAAGCTCTCCAGAGGTCTCCTGGGAAGAACTGTGAATAAAACCTGTAATAGCATAGTCTCCTTATACTCTCTTTACTCTTTTGTTTTCGTTTGTTTGTTTTTTTTTTTTTTTTAACCTAGTAAAAGCTGTAGTGGTTTTGATGTCCTGGACAAATCAGTAAATCACCTGAGTATTTTCTTTTTTTTCCAGACTTAGTTTATAGGGTAGACATGACATACCACTGCAGGTTAATGCAGTCTAGAGATTATTCTCACACAGATAATATCCTTTGATCTCTTCTATCATCCTCATATACTTACTTGAAATGATCAATAATGACAATTTTACTGGAGAGAGGAACCTGTCTGTTCCATACCTGTGATATATTATTTTCTTGGGTGGTCAATCAAGAAGAGTTTTCCAAAAGGTCCTAAAGTTTAATACCACACAAACAGAGGTGTGCTGTGTACTGATTGAGTTTTAATATCACAACTTAGTGCCTACTGCTCAGCTTTCTTCCTTTCCCTTGTAGCAAAGCAATAAATTTGTTTCTTGAAAATATATTCATTTTAGTTAGGAGGTTCTCTACTTTCTTCTGCCATGTTTACATCTGTGAATACATCTGCCTCATTCTATTTCATAAGAGGAAGGAGACTACAATTCACTCCTTTGAATCCTGTCCCTGGTCTGTAGCTCTTAAGAGCCAAGGTAATGCAGGTTCACATCACTCTTAGTATGATGAACTTGCAAAATTAGATTTCATAGGACTCTCTATCCTCAACTCACTCTTTTCCAGAACCTTCTTTGTTTTTACTAGACATAGTATTCCTTGCAGAAATTTGCTGGGTAGCTCCAGTGTTAGAATTCCTGGAAAAGCAGGAATTTCTGTTCAACTGTTTCAAGCAGAAATTCTGTTCAACTGCAACCTGAGTATAATGTCATGTCTGCTCTTTGCGAGACAGGGCATGGAAGAGTGGCTTAAATATCCATCAGAAGATTCCACAATTAACATTGAGCTTTGTGAAGTACTCCTTTGTTCACGCATGATGTTTAAAGGACTAGAGTGCACTACTGATCCGGAGTGAGGATGCCGAGTCAGTGTTACAGAACTGTTTAACAGTTAGGGTATTCCCAAACTAGTCTAAATGCTTAAATCCAGTGAATGCTCAAGTTCAGTAGATTTTTGAATACTTCATTAAATGGATTTGTGTGATTTTTATTTTTTTTTTAAATTTTTTTTTATCTTTTAATTCTGGGAAGGAATGAAAAATTTTCCATGAGTGCAGGTAGCATCAGAAAATATTGAGATGTATCTGGAAGCGATCGAGAAAGCATATGAAGCTGCTATGCCTATTTTTTTTTTTCTACTGTTCATTATATTTCCACTGTGGGAGAGCATAGCAGGAGTTTAGATTAATCTCCTTACTATCAAAATAAAATTGTCTGATAAATGAGGTGGAAACGTCACTTCATTTAAATACAATCTCTATTAATTTGGGGCTTTTTTGTCCTAGTGAACCAAGTACAGTTTCTCATGCCATCCTACTTCAAAAGGAGAGAAAGGAATGAAAATACTGTTATATCATGCTGACTTCAAAAAAAAAAAGGAAGAAATTATTTGAAGAATTATTCATATATGCATTATTGAAGTTTAGCTAGTAACAGAGGCAAACGGCAGAGCAGACAGACCCAGATACTGAACACTTCTACACACCTTTCTGGAAAAGTCAGTATGCCTGATTATGTAAGAGAAGTTACTCACATGTTTGGATGTTTTCACAATACTTACTAATACTGAATAGTACTGATTCAATATATATTTCTAGGTATAGCACATACCTGATTGAAGTTGAATTGTCATGTTAAACTAAATGAATTGATAATTTTAGGTATCCCAAATAGTAAATATAAGAGGCTTGATATTATCCAGATGAAACACATACCTCCTTTGAGTACTGCAGTACCAAGAGTTAGCTGGAGACTCTAGAGGCGAAACAGAACTAAGATAGCAACTATTTAATAGAAGTATTGACCTTTTATCTCATTTCAGGAGCTGCTGAGAAAAGTTCCAAACATGGTGCAGAGGATAAAACACAAAATATTATTAGTGCTATGAAGGAAAGAATGAAGATTAGAGAGAAAAATAGACCAGAGGTGTTTGAAGTGATCCAGGAAATGTTTAATATTTCCAAAGAAGATTTTGTACAATATACAAAAGCAGCAAAACAAAGTGTTTTGGATGGAACATCCAAATGGTCAGCAAAAATAACCATCACAGGTAAATTTTCTTCTGAACTGTTTTCTCTAAGAGCTCTTTCTTTCCCAGTCTTCTGGTTCAGCAATAAGATTTATTATAATTAAAGCTGGAACTCTGTATTCAATTGCGTACTTGATGCATCTACAAATGGTTGAATTTATAGCATGCTAACTGGAAGAGTTTTAAGTTACCGCTGTTGGCAAAACTACTTTATATTCCACTGCTCTAGGAAGGAAGATAAGTAAATGGTCTCATTGTGTCTCCTGTACCTCCTACAAATATTTCCTGTGCTAGTGCTGAACTTTTTGCCATCAGTTGCAAGAGTTAAAGTTCACAATTCTGTTCATGGGTTTTAATGACTGTAACGCTAAGAACAGTGCAGCTTGCAATTCCAGACCCCATTGGTTTGAAACTCATCATCCATTCTTGTTGCTTGACTAAGGGTGTGTTCCAGTTTAGTGATGCTGAGTCAGGGAAACCTGTGCTCACAGAACGTGGTCAAGATTGCTTCCAACTGCTTTAGGCTGGTCGCTCATAAAGATTTCCAGGCACTCTGACTTTGACATTTCAGTTTTTGAATTAAAACCTCAGCTCGGAAAATCTAAATAAAAGCTGAGCTGACTACACAGGTCAACCAGACCTTATGTGATACCGAATTAGAGACAAATTGAGATTAAACTAAAAGAACAAAGAACTGAAAGGCAGTGATGTGAAATATTAAAAGACTCTGGTTAGATTTCACATCTTAAATGAGTCTCAATTTCTTTTTAATGTCATGAAAAATAATAAGTCATCTTTTGATACTAAAAGTAAACTAAATATTTTCTTGTTCTGTTGGATTTGCATTATTCCTGTTAGGGGGCATAAGGACATAAACTTTAGGAACTTCATTTTTAGCTCTTCCTGGTCAGTTTTGATAAAAATGAGTGAAACAAAAGTTATGTTTCTAAAATAAAAGATAGCGTATACTTAAGTAACGTGTTTTTCTCACCACTTAACAGCAACTTGCATAAAAGGTATATTTAAGTCTGTTCTTGGTGCCTGATATTTCACACCTGTACATATGGTTATTTTCCTAACATATTTTACAAGATATTTTCCATATATCCTCTGTAAGATCAAACTCACGCACACAAAAAAATACAGGAGTGTCCTTTACTACTTTTTTCTTTATGAGACAAGTGACTAGGATACACTGGGCAGATAAATGGCATTATTTTTGCAAGTCACTCAGTAAATGTGCAAATCTTTTCAGACTATCTGCTGGGTAAACGTCACTTTACTAGTGTTGGTACAAAGCTCGTTTATATTGCTGAATAGCTTGGTTGTTCTCTTTTAGAAGTAAAATTCATACTGACTTGAGTTCTGCAGAATCATGACCTAATAAATGAATCGCAGAATAATTTAGGAAGTGATGTTGGAAGGGATTTCTGCAGTGCATTCAAGCCTTCTGCTAAAAGCAGCACTGACTTCAAAGTCAGATTGGCTTGCTCAGGGTTTTGTCCAGACTAGATTTCAAATCCTCCACAGATGGAAATTCCACATTCTCTCTGGGAAACCTGTCCTGGTTACTGGACCAGCTGTTTGAGTTATTAACCTCTCACGTTCTAAAACTGTTTTCCATAACTGTTTTCCAACCTGAACAACAATCCTATGATATACCCAGCTGGGATTTCTCTTGCTGCAGCTTGCAGCAGCTTGCAGCTGTTACATCTTAGTATTTCACTGTGTGCCTTTGAGAAAATTCTGGCATCATAGAATAGTTTGGGTTGGAAGAGGCTTTTAAGGGTCATCTAGTCCAAACCCCCTGCAATGAGCAGGGACATCCTCAACTAGATGGGCTTGTCTGGGTGCTCATCGTCTCTGCGATGTGCTCTTTAGGGAGTTGAGGACTGCAGCTTGATCTTCTCTTAGCCTTCCTCTTCTACAGCATAAGCAAACCCAACGCTCTTAGCCCTTTCTCCTGTGTCATGTGCCCCAATCTCCCAGCCAAATCGGCAGCCCTCCATTGGACTTTCTCCGGTTTGTCAGTCTCTTTTACCAGGCAGCTTCAAAGTGCTGAAACAATATTTCGTCTGGGTGTGGCTTCATAGGCAGGTGTCAAATAGATGCAACTAAACACTTCCTTCAGTTTGCTGACTATACCCTAAGGAGAGAATGCAAGATTCTCTCTTCATGAGAGAATTTCCCACACCAATTGAAGAAACTTAGAGGCAAACCTAAGCTAATTGTTGGATCTTAAAGACAGATGGAAAAAGAGGCCAGACTTCCTGAGGAGCAAAATATTAATAGGAAATGGTAGTAGTCTTTCCCTGCTGCTGCTTGAGATGTGTACTTCCTTGTAAACAGCTTGGTATCTGTGCTGCACAAAGTTTTGCTGGTTATCTCACGGCAAAGTGTTAAGAGTTGTCAAAGATGAGTAACACATTTTTCTCTTACAAAAAGACGAGTGTTTCAAATTTGCTGACCTTTTCTTTAATGACAAGTGACTGTCAGTAGTATGCTACCTAGCAGATATTTTTGAAAAAATAAACACATTTAAAGTGTCCTTTCAAGGTGAAGGTGGAGTTTTAACAATAAGTGAGAAAGTAACTGCTTTTCGAAAGAAACTTATGCTGTGGTGAGAGCATTATGAAAATGGATGTTTGGAAATATTTCCATCGTTACGTGATTTTGCTGCCAAAACCAATGTGTGTCACCTACAAAAACTCTAACCTATATGGTTAAAAAACTTGGAAATGGAGTTTTCTACCTTGTTTAAAAATCTTCCAAATGAGGAGTTCCAGTGTGTTTTGAACCCATTTGTTAAAAACATAAAAATGCTGTGCTTTCCAATTAGTTTACAAGAACAACTGGTTGACATCGGGCAAGACAGAAATTTACCAGCTGAATTTCAACAAAAACCTTTGCATAATTGCTAGATGGGATTGAAAAATGTGTGCAGTGATTTATTAAGTGCAGCCTATGATGTACTACTTCCATTTGGATCTGTGTATCTTTGTGAGGTATCTATTTTAGCTATGACAGTCGTTAAAAATGAGTACAATAATAAACTGGACTTAGACCCAGATCTTCAAATCGCTGTGTCACAGTGTTAGACCAATATTTTCAAAAATAATGAAACATATTCGATCACGTGCTCTCACTAAAAATATTAATAGTAGTAATTTTTTTTTTGAGACTCAAAAGGATTTTTGTGGCATTAATAATTTTTAAAATTTTTTTTAAATTAAAATATTCAGCTTTATCTCTTTTTTAATATCTGTTTTTGTGTATGTTTTATAAGCTACGTAATGTATTAGTACAGTGGTACATGTATATAACTTGTAATTAAATTAATGTATTTGAGTTGTATGCTCAAAATATTTTACTATAGTACTTTTAGATTCCATTGCAATTTTTTTTATATATCGGGGAAGGGTCATTGAGAGACAGAATTGCTGAAATGTAAAGCTGGCATTCAGGAAGAGAAGGAGAAAAGCATTTGTCAAGTGGACCATGAATGAATTACTCCGTGAGAGTTGGTAGGTGTGTTTTTAGCTACGCATGGCTCTGTAGTCCAAAACAAAGCCAAATCACATTTGGGGCATTATGTAAACTTTACGTGGAGCTGAAGAATAGCAGATATGTGCCAGAAGCAACCAGAGAAAATCTGAGATTGTGAGTCAGATGGACTAGGAAAAAGGGAGGCCATTCTGAAGGTTGTGGGACAGTGCATGAAACTCAAAAGAATAGTTGTTGAATTTTGGAACTGTCACCAAGCACTGGGAACGTGGAATTGGGAACATTTAACTCATATTCTTACTTTTAGTTCTACCTCTACCTCTAAAGAATACTCAAGGATGCCTGTATTCAAGCCAGTATAATAGTTAACAGTTCTGGAAGACATTTTCTGAGCTGGCACTTAATTTCTGTGCATAAATGGGAGAGGGACTGAGGGACTCTTCCTTGTCTCCTAAAAATTTCCCTTTGGATTTACAGTGAATGGGGAAGACAAAATATATTCTGGTTCATTCCTAAAAGCTAGTCTTTTCAGGAAAATGCTGTATGTATAAAAAAAAAAAAAAAAAAAAAAACCAAAACAAAAAAAAAAAAAAACACAAACTGGAAAAAAAAAAGCACACTGAGGGAACTTCATTATCCAAAATGATTGACATTATGACATTACAGAATGTTAACTAAATATTACCACAGAGATGGTTTCAGTACTATATGCAAAATAATAAAATCGAGTTCTGCTGATGCTACGAGCCATGGCAAGTGTTTTAGCTGCAGCTCTTTGGGTTTGGTAGGCTGCTGTTGGACAGTTCTGCTTTCTCCTGAGATTTCCACTTTTATGAATTATGACGGAAATCAAATTGTGCGTATTTTTATTTGCCACAAAATGCATATATATGCCCATATTAACTGCCAGAAAGGCTGACAACTACATAAACAGTTAATGCTAATTGGTGTGAACTGTCAACTGTTTGGATCTTTGGAAAAATTTTTGAATTTTTTTTGCGGGGGGGAGGGTTGGCTTGGGGGTGGTGAAATTTTAGGGAATTGTTAGACTCAAGCCAAGTTATACAACATTACGTTACTTGCCATGCTGATTGAACCAAAGTTTGAGAAGATTATCTGAGTTATACATGGCAATAAAAGTGTTTGTTTTGTGGTCTGTAGTGAATCTTTAAATTTATTACTCTATTAAACCATATTTGTAAATTTTAGAGAGTCCAGAAGGATAGTTAGACAAGTCTTGTCTCTCTCCAGAGCAGCAGATGCTGAGAAAATTCATCCAGAAAGCTTTGTTTCAGGAGCTGTCAGTTTGAGGGCTTTGTTTCCTGTTGCTGTTTTTTCACTGTCTCATTTATTTCTTGGCAATGAAGGCTGTGAAGGCTAAAGCACATTTCTCTCCTTTTGTTGCAGTTCTTTGTGCTCAGGGCTTACAGGCTAAGGACAAAACTGGCTCAAGTGACCCATATGTTACTGTGCAAGTGGGCAAAACCAAGCGGAGAACAAAGACTATTTTTGGAAACTTGAATCCAGTATGGGATGAAAAATTCTATTTGTAAGTACAGAAGATACTGTTGTTTCTTGCTTTTTTAATTTACATATAATGCTACCCAGTGAAACAATTAATTAATGTGAAAATATTTGTTGTCTATACTATGTATATTCATAGCGTTAATAAATTAGCAAGTTCTGAATGGAGAGAGCATAGAAGCTTATTGTGACTTTATCATATAGTAGTCATACAGATCATAATTATGTCTTTTGGGGGATCTATTGGTGATGTCTGTTTATTCTCATTTTTTAGGGAAGTTAAGTAATGGTTTTCAGACTTTGACATTACATAGCAAATGTTGGCATTATAAATGCCTTTGAATGCCATGGGTACTGAGCCTGCAAGTTAAATGTGTTTTTAGTCCACATTACAATTCTCCTAGCTGAAACTGGGGAATTTGATAGTAACAGGTATGCTCCAGGCTCTGGGCTGGGCTGTTTGTAATGTCTATCCTTTCCAAAACTGAGTGTTGTCCAGAAGTCTGATGTGGAGAGTATGGTATAATCCTCCTGTCTCCTTTCTTTGGCCCCAGCCTCTGAACTGAATATGGTAAAGTTTGTTGTCAGGGAAATTCAACCCTGACTGCAAAGTAGATGTTTCAATCTGTAATACATTGACTCCGGTTTGAATATGATTTCATGCCAGTTCTACTTCTGGCAATGTTCCTGGAACTTCTTTCAGGAAGACATGTTACAGTACAGGAAATTCCAATTCATAGGTACTATGCTGTTCCTTTCCTGAAAATATCATCTTAGGATACAATGCGTTCCTGACGGAGAATGTGACCAATCTGATAATAGTATAGATTTGCTCAGTGTTGTTCCTCTACACGTAGCAAAAGTATTTCAGCGTTTATTCTTTTCTCAGCTTGATTTTGTGCTTACTGCGTGCTTGCTATGTGCTGCTGTATATCATGTGCACTTAACTACTATTGTTAAAGTCAATTAAGGATTCTGAAAGGTTAAGATAAACCCTAGATTTTCTTTGGAAAATTTTAAGTAAAAGAGAACTGTTTATTTGGGCAGACTTCTTAAATTGGTCAGAAAAGTTCCAGTCTGCCCTAAAAGCACCTACTGTGGTATTATCATATGAAGTTGGGAGGTGTTTTATAGAAGCTGTGTGAAAACACTAGTAGAGTAGATTATGAAAAGCAATTATAATAATAAAAAAGGATGTTCAGTTTCAGTGTTTGTTAAATACAACAGTTTTATTTGTATTTTTACTGAGAATATGTGCAAACCTTTTAGTACTACATTATAAAAGTCTAATGTGTTTATGCTTAATAGTGCTATTCAAAACTGGATATTAATTTGATAGAACGTGATGAAACCTTGTATCAGTGATGATAAAAAGGATATGTCATTCTTATAAGCAGCCCTGAATTTATGAAGCAGCAGCAGAACAGCTCAGGATTCTGCAGACTGCCCAGTCAAGATTCAGAATCTCTAGTTAGTCACCATGTGCAATAGACTATTTCAAAATAACCACTCACCACAATGTAAAATAATTGTCTTCAGACTATAACATTCTTTAATTTCTTCTTACATTCCTTTCCTCCCATAAGGAAGACATTAGTTGTCACTATTCCTATCCACATAAACCACGGAAACAATTTCTGTTAGGGTTCAGGCATTTGAAGTAGAGCTGTTTTCTTCAAGAAGGTGCAGTGTCATAACACAAGAGGTTACCTTCTTACCATGAGCGCAACAGCTATTTTCTCTTCCCTGTTCTTTGTTTAAAATCTGCTACCTTATTGTTGAGGAGGTTATCATTTCACTAGGGAGTTTGAAAGGTATGACTCAAGATGCTGCTTCTATTTGTCTGGAAAAGGTACTAGGTAATCCAGCTATATTAAACAATGTATGCCCGTTCCTTTCACAGATTCAAAGGCCAGTACTAGAAATGAATAGTTAATTCAGAGAAAGCATACACACAGAAACTTTTTACAGGCTCCCTCTATACAGATCGTGTTTTCTTTTCAAGTTGTTTGTATTACTTCAGGAACAGTTGAAGTGTCATACCTCATTGAATGGCTGTGAGTAGTCAAAGGTAGGAGATTACTTACTTCCTTGCATTTAATTGTATGAGTTGCATAGTGTCAAAAGTTGGATGAGCAATTCAGGAAATTTGGTGTGAATTTTTAAATGCATTTTCTCAAAGATCTGAGCAGTGCTGCCATAAAATCCCTGGAAACTTGAATTTATTTTTTTTTTTTCCACCCAGCACTAGCTATTACTATCATCTGCTGCTCTTGCAATAATGTTAATACCCCCCCCCCAAACCTTACCACAGCATAAATCTCCTGAGTACGTTTGCAATCATTTTTATAGCACTTGTACTTTATTTTATAAAGTTATCTTCCTGACTTATTTAATGCATTGGATTTCAATGGAAAGTATATGAGAATTTCTAAAGTGTATCAAATAAACTATAAATGTTTAACCACAAGATTAAATCCAAGGTAGATCAATATAACTATTTCATTGACTCAGGAAGTTTAAATTAAATTAGGCTCTGCTAGTGATATTTGATGGTCCTATTTAAAATCAAATGCTAGCCATCATTATAACTCCTAAATTATAAATTGCAGAAATAAAACCTATTTCAAAGTCTTACAGTCATTATAGTTACTCATAATACCAAAACATTCATTTAAATCTCCCCATCTGTTCCAAAACAAGGACTTGGAAAAAACATTGGCTCCCCACCGTGCATTTGCTCTGTCATAGCAGATAGAGTGAGGGCAGTGTTCTGGTTTGCAGAATCACATATAACCCCAATATGATTGTATGGTGAGTGAATGTTTCTAACAAAATATAATGTAACCCTCCGCTAAATGACCACAGGATACTGCCATAGATTTTAATATCGGAACTCAAAACACAACTAAAGTACAGCTAACGTACAGCTGCAAGCATCTTAGTAAAAAAAAAAAGAAAAAAAAAAAAACCCCAAAACCAAGACTATCGGAGGAAGAATACATCTTTCCTTGAAATGTGTATTTTCTTGTACACAATATAGTGAAGTAAATAGACCAGCAGATGCTTCTTTAATGAGTGTAATATAGGTGGTAAGAGCTTTGAACCTTTCTATTGGCATTATTAGAAAGGTGATAGCAGAGCAGGTTTTATTTTTTCAGTAGAACAACAGTGATAGGAGAGTTTTCTCAATGCCAGAGCAAAGGAAGAGTCTTGTCAGCTATCTGTCACCTTCCCTCTTCTGGCTGAGTGTGGCATCTGATATGGGAAAAGGAACTGCGATTTTAGTTACAAGAAGGAGGTATATTGGCTGTATAGTTTTCAGCCTTACAAACTTTTAGATCTATACAGTATGATAAAACTCTTCTCCACTCTCATTCTTTTGTTGACTATTTTCAACAGTTGATTGCTGAAATACGGAAATCTGTTTTTTTCCTGGCAGTGTTGTCTAACAAGCACACATCTCCAAATTGCCTTGTAGACTTTGCGGGTATCATGTTTCCTCTGACTGCTCATTAACGCCTCGGATACAATTGCATATTACAGAAGTCTATCATATAACTGGATGATTATTTTACATTATTTATTCTTTCTATTTTAGCTGTTTCTAGGCCACCTTATGGCTCTGATAAATAGCTTCATTGGGTATCTATTACTCCTTTCAGTGCATGAAAACATTTGATCTAATTGATTTAAATTAGATCTATTGGTTTTTTTTTTTTTTTAAATTACCACCTGGCCAATGTAATGGTCATCACTAAGCTGTTAGAATTTGTCTGATTTCTGACATTCTTGGTGATCTCCTGGTGATATTCTGAAAATATCAATGCAGACATGAAATCAAATAGAGAAGATTTACAATTGCCTACAGAAAAAAAAGCCAAACCACCAAACTTGTTTGTTCAGACAAACTAGAATGTTACTGAGAATTCTTACTGCTATATATTTTAGCAGATAATGCTGGGAATAAGGATCCTCTAGCACCAAACAGCATTGTTGTAGGTTAGAGACCATGATAGTTTAAGTCTGTGTTGGTTAGAGAAGCTGTTCAACTGCTTCATATTTTGGATATTTCAGTCTAGAGTTTCTGGTGAAGTGAGAATTTCTGGCAGCTATTTTGGGCATCCAGCTGTGGATGTTCTTTCCTTAGAATTACCTTGAAGAGCAGCACTTGCAGAGTTTATTTATACTGCAAAGAAGTGATTTGTGGATTCGTTTAAAGCAATGCTTACTATAAGCAGCCACATACAGGAAATAAATACAAGAGGACCTTACCAAAGTCTTTTCCTACTGTCATTTTATACATTCTTGATCAACTGAACTGACTTGTAAAAAGTATAATCTTCACCGTACCTGAACTCTCTACTCTGAGAGACATCCTACTAATCAAAATAACTGTATCTCACAGCCTCAGCCCAAAACAAGACAGCAGAACACCTCTAAGGACCAGTTCAAATGATAAATTGTTTGTTTGGCAATAATGTACAACATGTTTAGTCTGAATCTTTTTTTCAAACTGCTGTCAGTTCAGGTTAATTTTATACAACTCGTTTTATTATGACAGAGTAAACTAATGCAAGAAAAGGCATTCTACTATATCAGAAAGCATGGCTCATGACCACACTGGTAAAGAATCGGGACTGTCCAGACTAGAGAGAGACAAGTAGTGGTGGTAAGGATGTCTTTAAACACATCCTTTCTCCTGCAAAGAGGAAAGGAATAATCTATTTTCCATGCTTACTGTAATAGTAAAACAAGAATAGGCACAAAGTCCATTTAGAGAGGCTTAAATCAGACTGAAGAAAAAGATTGCAAACAGCAGGGCTAATGAAGTACTGGAACAGATAGATTTCCTGAGAGACTACGGAGCTATCTCTGAACGCTTAAAAACAGAGTGGACAGATTTCTCATAGCAAGGCCATGAAAGCATCTGGTTCTGGCTCACAGTAACCTCAATAATAATAAACATGAGGATTATAATAGCAATAAATGGCTTCCTGAACTTCATGTTATTACTACCTTCCATGACCATGTGGTTTCTTCATACTTTTAGGACAAAATCTCGGTTATCTTCCATTCCCCATCTAGACCATATGGCATCCGAGATATTTTACTATAAGGGAATAAAATTGAGTAAGAATTTAGCAAGATTCAACTCTTGGATTGCTTTATGTACATTACCTGCTATACAAAATATATTCCTTATGCTTGTTTGTAAGGGGGTTTACAAAAAACAATGATCTGTCATTTGCTGTGTTTTTTTTTAATCTGTGCTACATTTTGAACTACTTTTTCCACATACATATTTCATGTAGCCAAGTGGCACCTTGATTTTTTTCTCTCTTTTCCAGTTAAGTCAGTGTTGACTCACTGAATGAATATAGCACTTAAAAGAACAAAATATTGTTTTCCAAAATCTATTCCTTTAGTTTGTGGAAGACAGTTAAGGTATATGTAATGGTCTACAACTAAAGCAGTATCTAGCTGAAATAATATGAACAATAAGTTTATCGGTGGTTAGTATCATGAAGGGGTATGTATCATGTTTTCTTTACATGCCTTAATGAGTCTATGTCCAAAAAGAATTCAGGTACTTTTGTAACAGGCTAAACAGAAGCAAAATACAGGAAAAAAAAAAAAAAACCAAACCAAAAGTTATGTACTTCAAATACATTAGACCACAGTGATTCTTCAGGAAGTGCTCTTACGTAGGCAGGCTGGCAGTCTTCAGCTGAAGTAGCCTATTGAAAACAAACTAAAAGATCTTCAGGTTTGTCCATCAACAACCAGAGTGACTTCTCTGGAACTTTAGGAAGCCATGTTGGCTCTGGTTTTGACATTTCTGGAAAGTTATGTAGGTGAATATTGTTTGGATCTTGGAAATCCTCATCAGAGAGCAGAGAGAATGTTTGTAGAAGAAACCTATCTCATGCTTTGCCATTTTTTTTAATAACCACTGTTGGGAGTAAAAATGCATACTAGTGCTTCAGGAGGAAAAAAAAGGCTACAAACATTTTGAAAAGGAGGACTGGGAACTAGAAGACAGAAGTAAGGAAGATACTTGTAGAGTGATTTAATCTGTGAATCATTATCCCAGCTGTAAAATTGCAGTAAGAGTAGTATAATGTTTCCCTTTTTTACATTTCTTTGTTCTCTCACTTGTGAGGATATATTTTTAAAAGAACCTGGTCATTATTTGTGGCATTGAAAAGTTTCCTATTGGAGTACAAGTTCTCCAAAGCTTTTTTTACTACTAGCTGTCTGCTCTTGAACTAGTTTGCTGAGTCCTCAGGGAATACAAGACCAGTACTAAACAGATTTGCCTGTGACAGGAAAGATTTTTCTCCACCTCTTTGGAGCTCTGATTAAAAGTAGTGTGTTTGATTTTTAGACTACTCATTTGTAAAATGATTGGTTAAGAGTTGATTTAGAAAAAAAATGGTAAGCTACAAAATGTGCAAAACTGGAAGTGAGCAGGCAAAGGTGTTGCAAAGGCTTGTCAGTCAAGTTAATTTTCCTACATCTCAGACATAGCCTAATTTGTCTGCTGATTGCTTACAGAATGTCATTAAGATAGTGTATTTCATTGGAAAAATCATTTTCTTTAAGTTATAGAAATAATGCTTCTTTGGGGGGAAAAAATTCTCTCCACCTAGGCTGACGGTTCAGAGTATGCAAATTTCTTAGTGGAGGTAAAAGTTTTTACTGAAGACTACAAGGAAAGAATGCTGTTATGATGAACGTATTTCATTTTGACAGAGTGGGAAATCGGCAATCTCTTCAATCTAGCATCTCTGAATATACTGCAGCTTTTCCAGCTTTCAGAAGCATCAGTGTCTTCATTCTCTGTCTGCCAAAGAACAATTCGCTTTTCCCCTTCCTGTATCACACCTTAGTGAACACTTTTACTGAGCAGATAAAGCGGAGTGGCTAGAAGAGGAACACTGAAAATAGCATATGTTGTCTTTGCCCTGGGCTGATTTTCCTGGACAGAGTAAACAGAAGTAGGAATCCCATTGACTGCTTTTTGCAAAGCCACAGAGCTTCTGCACAGATATTACCAGTGACTAAAGTAGAATGTATCTCATGATGCAGTGCTGTTTCCAGGAGGCTGGGCAGGTAAGTAGAATCATGAAGAGACAGCTCTGTAACTTCAATAGTAAATCTCCCTGCAGTCTCACTGGCACAGGACAGGACAGTAGAAATATGTGTTCATCCACCCTTCCTTTCTTACATCACAAATCTATGTCAGTTTTGGGGTGTTGCACAGGAACATCACAAACACTTAGTGGAGCTAAAGGTTTAGACAAGAAGATGAACGGGTTAGTAAACCCACTAGTTATGATAGGTCTCACCGTGTTTCACTGACCTAAGATTAAAGGACGGAAGGATGTGGGAGAGACAAATGAGGATATCGGGGGGGGAAAATGCAGTCATCCTGACCATCTGAATAAATATTCCTTAATCAGCTAAGCGCACATCAGAAAGAAATTGTTGTTGTCTCAGGAGAATAAAAATATAGTATTTGTACTGAAGTACCATTTAATGATTTTTTTATATGCAGCATCTCCCTGAGAAGCAGGAACAAGATTTCTACTAGCCATGTTGAGGTATGGTGATGAGGGTCACGTAAATGCCTCACCAGTGATGGATCTCCCTATGCCACTGTAGAACTCCCCTGTTCAATATTTCTATTGCGTGCACAGCAAAATGCAATTCAGAACTCTAGCAATGTTAAGCAATAATTCAGGGTTGTATTTTAGGAAAATCAAATGGTTTCTGCCTGGTTTCTTAAGTCAAAGATGTTTATTTGATCCATCTGTGCCTTCCTGTATTTCCTATGTTCTTGCCAATAGCTTTTGAATTTTGTGGTCAGTTGGAGAAATTTCCCAGATTACCTAATACTATGTCCATCATGTTCTATGAAAATAGGTGGTCAGACAGACACGAGACCCTAACAGTGTCCTCAGTATGAGCTTACCCCATAATAGACACCAAGGAGTCCACATGAAGGGGTAATTTATGAAACCCCAAGTTATGGGAGAAGATTCTATAGGTGATTGCAGTTTGATAGATGCCAGGGAAGCCAGTCATAAGACAAAAGGAATCTGGGCATCATCAGTTTTGCTAATCACAAAACAATGTAGTCTTTAATTACCAGAGATATCTGCAATGTTAAAATTTGGAATACAGACAGACACAAGCATTTCTGTGATACTGAATGATGTCACAGTGAGGCAGAGTAAAAGCTGTGCATGCCATTTTTAGTGACTGATTGGCCTTGACAGTAATAATACCATTTAAAGCACTTTATATTTCCAAAGCCCATTACCGCCACTAATTAATTCTTAGAACATCCCTGAGGGGTGCCAGTTGGGAGATAACTTATAGTATTACTGTTTTAATGCTGGAAAGACTGAGACAGATCACTGAGCAGTGATAGCGCTTGGAATAGAATTCAAGTAAGAACTCTTAATCTAGTGTCAAACTAAGACCTTGCTGAAGATGAAAATTTGCTGCTACACTTTAAAGCTATATTCAGAGGTAACCAAAGATTCATAATATTTAAAATACTTTTGTAGTATTACTGAATGGATATAAAAAAAGGTCAGTTAGTACAGATGCATGAGTATGACATGGCTTATAACGGATGCCAGGTCTGTATTAGCCATTAAATGTCATCAGGAAGTTTTTCACTACCGCCGACTTCTGCAGTCAACGTTAGGATGTTCCAATGAAGTCGTCAGAAGCCAACACTGACCGATAGCAAACAGTCCTCATTGTGGCTTATAGGAATAAGCAGCAGTAGAGTTTCTTTTCCATTTCTGTGCGAATATATGCAGGATGGAGCTGGGAGTAAAAAATTTTATCCACTTGGAACGCTGCAGATTGCAAGTGAACCCACCTCTCCCTCTCATACATCCAGTAGTTTCTCAAATCCACTCAACTCATGAGGGGTTAGCAAGCCACTTAAATTTGCAAGGAATTTTTTAGTATGTGGCAGTCTGTCCCTACTCCCTCTCCTTACTAAGGAATGGAGGTCTTGGAGAAAAGTAATATATCTTTCAAAGAAAGCAGCTACTTTTTTCCCTAGGTTTTTCTGATTGCCTGTCTTGTTCTGCTGTGATGTTTGTGCATACTCGTTTTTGTTTGGGTTTGTTTTTTTTTCCCCAAAACTTCCTGCCACATACTGGAAATATTCTTTAAGATTTTCTCACTTTTTGTATTATGACATTCTAGGCTACTACTTTTGTGGTCCATTGTATGTACTGCATAGCATTCCTTAATGAATAAATCTGATCTAACCGTAACTTTCCTAGGATATTTGTTAAATAACAGCATTGCAAATTAATTCATAATTTTAATGAAGAGTTAATGATATTCCTAAATACAATTCATATCTCTATATAATACAGTCAAGTTAATCTCTTTACTTTCTCTTGTATATAGTAATCGCAGTTTTGTCCCTGGCAATGTGGTATGGCCTTTTATTCCAC
The DNA here is from genome assembly GCF_965231255.1 of Vanellus vanellus. Taxonomy (NCBI): domain Eukaryota; kingdom Metazoa; phylum Chordata; class Aves; order Charadriiformes; family Charadriidae; genus Vanellus; species Vanellus vanellus. The sequence goes on along the minus strand of NC_138916.1, from coordinate 10,567,309 downwards.
TGAAGGTTGTTTATATTCTATCACTTTATGCAGTTGAGCAAGTGTACAGAAATCATGGACATTGAAGTAGACAGCTATATAAGCTTACAAATGTATGTAGCTTATGTACCACTCACATTTTTTATTTTATTTTTATTTTTACAGTGAATGCCATAACTCTACAGATAGAATAAAAGTGAGAGTATGGGATGAAGATGATGACATCAAATCTAGGGTAAAGCAACATTTCAAAAAAGAATCAGATGACTTCCTAGGGCAAACAATCATTGAAGTAAGAACACTGAGTGGAGAAATGGATGTATGGTATAATTTAGGTATGATTCTTACTGATTTTTTTAAAACAAATTTAGGTAGAATCTTAGGATCTATAGATTTGGGACCTCAAAATATATAGCTTTGGGACCAATATACAACTTTTAAATGTTACAGGTTTATTTGAAAATGAAAGATACTTTCTTGGTTTTTAGTCAGAGTTATGACAATTACAGAGAGCAGACTAATCACAACAATATCAAACAAAAATATATCATTTTCATGCAAAATTAAAAATATGTAGGAAAACCCAACATTTCAGGGTAGTCAGTTCACAGCATTCTGTGGGAAATACACCTACAAAGATACGTAGGTAAATCTTGCAAATATTTTTCTTGTTGTGAACGTTATTTTTATCACATATTTAAAAAAAATATTTATATACCATTCTGGGCCTAATCATCTCCATTTTTCACTGTGTTTACACCTGTATATTTTCATGAAATTTGCTTGCTTGCATTTTCTGTTCTGTGCATGTCAAATGTGTTTACATGCAGAGTCATAAACTGAAGACAGCCTGTTGAAGCTCAAGATACTCTCTGTTGTCCTTAATGACTGCACTTTCTTGTCTGGACACATCTTGAGAAGTATAATTCTTTAAACCAGAAATAAATCAATGAATGTGTGTCTCAGAATATATTTCCTTTATCTAAATCTAAGCATACAACAGTTATTTAATTCTAAAAATCTCTTTGGGTGCATTAAATGTTCTGGAGTAGCCTTTTAAAACTTGATCTCTTATATTTGATAATAAAAATGAGATTCTAACACTTTTATCTTGGTTGCCTTCTCTGTGAAAACTTCAGGTGAATTATGTGACATAATTTTCTGAAATTGTAGAGCATTTGTTTGCTAATCAACAGTCCTTATTTCCCTGTCTAGTGTTTCATTTCCCAGTGACATATATAGATGTGTCAGGGAAGTATATGATTTCTTATTGACAAAGAAAAGAAAGTCTTGCTTTGTATTTCCTATTTATGAGTTTCTTTTAAGGTAAGATAATTGGTTCATGAATTATGAATTTTATTCCTTCAAAAATTTCAGTGACTTAAACTGATATAAATACTGATATAAATTTTTATGAAATGGATTTTTAAAACAAATTTTGCTGAATTGATTTGACTGGAAGCAATTTAATAATAACATTGAAAACCTATGTGCTCTGCAAAAGGAAGAATCTAGAATGAAAACATTTCAGTCAGCATCTAAAGAGAAATATTGGTAAATGGCTCGTGATAGTTCTAATATTCTAGAAAGAATGGCATATTCTATTCTGATACATACACACATTGACACAACTGCAGTATGGGATATCATACAGAGGAAAATGGAGTGAAATACTCAAAACAATTGGATTTGTGGAATACCAATTATTATTAATTGTACTGTTCGTCACCACTCACAGCACAGCACATTGAAAGAATCATAAAAATTGTAATACCTATTGACTCAGTTATACTGCTAGAGTGGATTGGAAAAGTGAAAATTGGAATCAAAGATGATCACTAACTTCCACAATGAGTGACAGCAACTAAACAGACTAGTACAGATAGCGTAAACAAAGTTCTTCATATTGTTTCTTCTGTAAGATTCAGCTTAGCTCTGTAATTGAGTTCTGCTAAGAACATTTTGAGTTTCTCTCAGATGTATTAGCTCAGATTGTTGCTAAAGTCTTCATAACTAAAGGAAAATGTCAATAATTAAAATAATAATTAGTACAGATACCGGATAGAAAATGGAGATAATTTCTATTGAAAAGGGAGAAGTGTTAAATAAAGTGCTATGCAGCGTGGTTTGAGTTTGATAGGTAAAATAAGAAAGATCTTTACTTCATAGTTTCATATTCTGCTTCGTGGCCTGAACCATATGTGAGGTGTCAAAAAAAATTCGCTTGTTCTCCACAGCAGGACTTTCTGGCTTTAAAAAACATTCTTCTTAAGCTACAGTGATTTATGAAAGCTTTTCACATGACATATGTATTCTTGGTAGTTACTAATATATTATTTTTCTGCTCTTCAGAGAAGCGAACAGATAAATCAGCTGTTTCTGGTGCCATTAGATTGAAAATCAATGTTGAAATAAAAGGAGAGGAGAAGGTTGCTCCCTACCATGTGCAGTACACCTGTCTGCATGAGGTATGTTGAAAAAGTTAAAGAAAGCATACTATACAGAAATTATTATTCAGTTGTTGCACTGATAAGGAAAAAAGGCTACAGAACATTAGAACACCGAAACAAATAACTGCTGCTACACCTCAGAATCAGTTTATTTTAGATTTCCCGCTTTCCCTGCTGATGGCATATCAGATTCAGAGTCAAAGGCAGAACAATGTAACACCAACAGATCATTCCTGCCTGTGGGAGCTAGAAAAAAGAAGAGGTGGAGTCAGCTAAGTTCCCATACTATATTTTCTTTAACATTGTGATGCTCCATTTGTGCTTGCTAACATCAAGAAGATACAACCACTTCTGTATATTACAGAAATATAGATATTAATTACAAAGGACTTCTTTCCTGCTACATTCTTTCATATTTTGGAGAGAGCGAGAAAAAGCAGGAGCAGCACAGACAATATAAAATTGGGTTCTCCTGTCATCTACATCGCATTTGTCAACATTGAAAAAAAAAAAAAAGTCATCACTTATAAACCCGGTGTCTTTCAAAACATTTGCCTTGTATTTGAATCCTCTTCCCTCAGACAGTGATCCACATTGAAGTTCTATTCTCAAAATACAAGTACTTTCTGAAAACTGATGATAATATATGGCTGAAAGTTCAGCACTAGTATATATCGGCAAAATCCCATTGTTCAATATTTGTAAAATAGAATGTTCAGGGCATTTGTGCTCATAGACTGTGAGCTGATATTGCAAATGTTTTGACCTGTGAAGTAAATGGCAAAATTCTGTAGCTTTAAGATAATTCACAAGATGGTTATGGGCTAATTAGCAAAACTGAAATTATTTCAAAGTTTCTGGAGTTTTTTGGTCCTGGAAAATAGGAAATCAAGTCTGCTGCTGAGTTTGTGGATACATACAGAGCTAGGCAATCTGAGAAACATTCTGTAACATTAACATCAAATTAAGTAGTAGCTGTGATCCTAAGGTTGCTAACTTTATTTCATGCCTTTCACTACTTGAGAGGCTTTTGCAATATTTCTGATAGGTTTCCTGTAACTTACAGTTCTTAAATAATGAATTTGAAACTTATTGGTCACAGATCCAATTAAAGTTGAAGTACTATGTAGTGAGCATTATAACATTGCGATTTCATTCACTAGCAAGGGCGTATGATAGAGAAGAAGCTTCTGCAGGATTTTATGTTGCAGTGTCTCTGTGCCGGTTAACTGACGTGACCTTATATCGAGCAGATAGATCAATGTGCTGAATCACAAACCTCCACTACCGGAGTTCCATTAAAAAAATGTGTTTTGAGTCTTGAGTTTACCAAATGATGACTAGTTAGTGCCAGTCTTCAGAAAAAAAATAAAAAAAACCCACCATATTGATGACTATTATATAGGATATACTTTCAGAATGCCACTTAAAAGCCTAAAATTCCTATTTGAAACATTTCTTACATTTAGAATCTATTCCATTACTTGACGGAAGTCAAATCTAATGGTGTTGTAAAAATCCCTGAAGTGAGAGGTGATGAAGCCTGGAAGGTGTACTTTGATGACGCTGCACAAGAAATTGTAGATGAATTTGCAATGCGCTATGGAATTGAATACATTTATCAAGCTATGACGTAAGTATTATTGTGTCTGGTTTTCTACTCTACTGTCAAGAATGTGTTTAAGGGAAGTAATGAATTCCAAGCCTTCATGCTTTTGTTCTGTTTCACTCCCATTCCTGTTTTAAAATTCTTGTTATCGTTTTTGTCCATCTGATTCTCACTGAAGTGCTTCTCATCTGCAATGGAATTAAGATATATTATAAGCATTTTATCAACTATTACCGCTAATGCATTTCTTAATCCTTATGATATTGATATGAGGCAAGAATCAGAAAGACTTCCACTGTTCCAGATGGGATTGGTATGGTATAACAGGGTTTCACAACCTCTGTACTCTGTACAAACTTCTACAGTATGTGTAAATAATTCATGCAAACCATTTAACAGCATTAGAACCTGTTACTACATTTTCCATACTAAAGTAGCTGTCTGATCATTTTAGAACACAACACTGCAGAGTTTAGAGGCCTGGGGATACAAGAGCTTCATCATGTATTCTTAGCTTGTCCACTGAAAAGTTTGCCAGTGGCAAGGACTATATTCTGCTCCTACTGCAGCCATAGGAAAGCAGAGGTCTCCAAATGAGACTACTAAAGAAGAAATACAGAAAAAAAAATCATAAAATCATAGAATCATAGAATGGTTTAGGTTGGAAAGGACCTTGAAGATCGAGTTCCAACCCCCCTGCCATTGACAGGGACACCTCCCACTAGACCAGGTTGCCCAAGGCCATGTCCAGCCTGGCCTTGAACACCTCCAGGGATGGGGCCTCAACAACCTCTCTGGGCAACCTGTGCCAGTGCCTCACCACCCTCAAAATAAAAAAATTCTTTCTGTTATCTAATCTAAATCTACCCTTTTCCAGTTTGAAGCCATTACCCCTTGTCCTATCACTCCATGCCCTAGTAAAAGTCCTTCCTCAACTCTCCTGTAGGCCCCCTTTAGGTACTGGAAGGCCGCAATAAGATCTCCCCGGAGCCTTCTCTTCTCCAGGCTGAACAGCCTCAACACTCTCAGCCTCTCCTCATAGGGGAGGTGCTCCAGCCCTCGGATCATCCGCGTGGCTCTCCTCTGGACATGCTCCAACAGGTCCATGTCCTTCTTATGCTGGGGACTCCAGAGCTGGATGCAGTACTCCAGGTGGGGTCTCGCAACAGTGGAGTAGAGGGGCAGAATCACCTCCTTTGACCTGCTGGCCACACTTCTTCTGATGCAGCCCAGGATATAGTTGGCCTTCTGGGCTGTGATCGCACATTGCTGGCTCATGTTGAGCTTCTCGTCAATCAGCACCCCCAGGTCTTTCTCCTCAGGGCTGCTCTCCAGCCATTCCCCGCCCAGCCTGTATTTGTGCTTGGGATTGCCCCGACCCAGATGTAGGACCTTGCACTTGGCCTTGTTGAACTGCATGAGGTTGGCTTGGGCCCACCTCTCCGGCCTGTCCAGGTCCCTCTGGATGGCATCCCTCCCCTCCAGCATGCCTACCTCGCCAAACAGCTTGGTATCATCGGCAAACTTGCTGAGGGTGCACTTGACCCCACTGTCCATGTCACCGACAAAGATGTTGAACAGTACAGGCCCCAGTACCGACCCCTGAGGAACACCACTCGTCACTGTTCTCCACTCGGACATCAAGCTGTTGACCGCAATTCTTTGAGTGCGATGGTCCAGCCAGTTCTTTATCCACCAAGGGGTCCATTTGTCGAGTCCATGTCTCTTCAATTTAGACACCAGGATATCGTGTGGGATGGTGTCAAACACTTTCAAACGCTTTGCACAAGTCCATTTTGCAAATGTCCTGTAGAAAGCTGATATTATGGAATTTTTAGTCAGAACATGTATCTTGTTATCTTCATCTCTTTACAGTATGTCCTAAAGAAATTATCTTATAATGAAGGCGCATAAACATATGAAGTTTTCTCTTTATTGCAGGATATAATAGCACCATCCACTACTGCAATGAACATGTCTTTTGCTTTTTGTAGTTCATTGTGAATTATCTTACTGTGCATCTAATAGAAAGGTAGAGGATGTATTTGTAATATATATGTTTTTAATGCTCTTTCTCCAAGGACTTTAAACAGCATTGCACAGAAGAATTAAGCTTGACAGGTCCCCTGTGGTATATATCTATACTACAAATGGAGGAACTCATGCATTGAGTTTCATGAATATTTGGGTTTTCATGTTTAGCTTCTCTTTAGCCATTTATGTCTTTACAGCTTGATTAAGTTATGTTACTTAACTAGCATAGTATTACAGTTTTATAACTTGATTTAAATTGGCATGCCATTTTTACCAAAATGTTAATCGCTAAAATGATAGAGCTCCTCCTGCTGTATGTATCAAAAGGAATTCAAGGTTTCACATGACATGAATTTTCAAGAGCTATTAATGCCAAGGGAGGGCTGTTATTACTGTTTGGCTTAGGAAATAATGCACTGATTTAGCATTAGTGTTTCCTTTTAACTATAGCCCCAGTAGTTCATTATCTCCGTACAACATGTCTACATTTTTGATGGACTACCTCAACTGAAAAATGATTTTGAAGTTTCTTTTCCTTTATCTCTTGAATGCCAGTACTCTGAAATTTTCCAGAGAAAGTTTGAAAAAAATAACAAAAAAATAGCAATATAATTGATATGTGAGTCTTCAAAAAGCTTTGTCATTTAACAGTGTTAGACATGGACAGGTTGTATTTTCATATAACAAAAATGCTTTATTTTTATATCAGTAAATAACATAACATAACATACAGACGCTCGTGAAAAGAAAGTAAACTTAGTCTGAACATCTAACATGGAGCGGGGCAAGTACTGCAACACACTTCTCAGGAATCCTTACTCAAAAATTCTAACCAAGCCATTTTAAGTTAAATGATCTACTTTGGCTTGACCTCTTCTTGTTCTTGCTTTCTTCTTTACCTTTTCCATTAAATTTCCTTTCTATTGATGATTGCAAACCAAGTATTTCAAGGTTGGTGTAATAAGAAAGTGAATTCGATATTGGTAGTCACAGGTAATTTACACTGGAAATAAAATCTAAGATTTCATTGCCCCTATACCCATGTCCACTTACATTTTAAAATGTTGCATGTTAATAATGAGCAATCCCTATTTGAGGGGTAGGCTGTACTGTTTAAGTTAACTTAAACACATACTGTTTAAGGCCACATCCAGTTTAAGTTAGGAATAAAATCAATAATGAAAGCAATCTCAAATACTAGTTCGAGAAGAATATATGTTCATATGCATTGTTTTGCTGATTCATCTGCAGATGTGTCTCTCAGAGCATTCAGACTTTGGGGAGAAGAGTAGTGAAGACACTAGATCTGTCATGGGGAATTTTCTTTTGGACTGTTATCTCTTTTTTTTTTTTTTTTTTTTTTTTTTTAATTTGTGTTTGTTAGATCACCTTTTTCTCCTGGAACAAATTTAATGTCTGGGAGAAAACATACAGCTTCTTGATTTGGAAAATAGAATGATCAGATTCCATTTGGTAATGATGTGTTTCTGCTAAAAGAAAAGTGATTTTCTACCATACAACTGAGAGAGAATTTGAATGTAATCACTTGGCTCAAAGGAATATTGCATAAGCATTTTATGCTTGAGAATCTAGTTGTGGAATGTTTCTACTGCGTGTCTCATGATAACATTCCAAATTAAAATGTTTGCATTTGTAAATGCGGAACTAACTGTGCACTGTATCACTCAAGTGAGATTTAGGATGTTGCTACTGAGGTGCTCTTTTTGTCTGAATGTAACTTTTAAAATTCCTATTTGCAATTTTAAAATCATTTATTACGTAAAGTTTCGGTGCCACTTAAGGGTCAAGACTGCCTACCATTAGGTATGGGTAGACAGCATATGCTGGAGTAGGAACATATGCCATTCTGCATTTCTGAACACAACGTATATCTAATTAAGCCTCCCTAAACTACCACTTCCTAGAACAGTTTGGCATCCTGTTCTGCTGCAGTAATAAACAACCCCACTTCTCTATTATTTCAGGTTCGTGCTGGTGGCTTTGTCATCTATGATCCTCTTAGTAGACCCTGATGATTTGGTTTTGTCTCTCAAATTAATATTTATTTATATTTATTCCTTTAAAGCACAGAAACAATATTTCAAAAGGATAGCCCTGATTTTCCAAATACACTGAGTATAGTCATCAACCACAATTGTGCCAGCTCAGCAAAGATAAACAAGGCTTTAGATCAGTTTATTCTTTCAGTACCTGACTGCTTCATGGAAAATCAGTCCAATAGGTGACCAACTAAAAATCCCGAAAACATAAAGCTTAAGCTCTTTTCCACTCTCAACCAGGCTCAGCAAAGAAATAATTTTCTTCCTCTTATTCATCTTTCAACATAATTTATTTTTCTTTAGAAAGCAAAAAGCAGAGTACATATTGAAACAGTGTTTGACTAGACTGAAATTATGCATAGCGTCAACATCCTGGATTTACTGTGTAGTGGAGTCAAGTGCAATAAAAGCTCTGTTACAGTCTGTGCTTCTTACTGGCAAGAGTCACCACAGGTAGAAACTAATGCTTCTGAATCAGCAATGTAGTTCTCATTCCAGCAGGTTAATGGGCATTAACGATGCCATCTTCTCCTCCTCCCAGTCTTCAGGTAATGTGGCTGCATTGCAAAAAGCACACAAAAAGCCATTAAAGTAATTTTCATTGATAGCATTTGCTTACTGAGTACAGCACATTAATTAGCTTGCTTTCTTTGCCAGTTCACACTAGCAGAAAGATTGGAAGAGTCATGGGCTCTGCATGTTGGTCAGCAAATTGTATAGTAAGAAAGTTGAAGCAAGCAGGGCTGGTTTTAGATATGTGACTCTAGCTTAAACAATGCAATATTACTCTAAGGTATGTGAGACTTAGCAATGGTTGCTGTGACATCATTTGCCCGTTAGAAATTGTTAATAACTCCTACTGTTGGCTGCTGTTTTCAGAGAACTACAAAAACAAGGAAAAGTTTCCTTTTTCTGTATTTTAGCAAGCAGAAGGAAGCCAGGTGGCTTGCAGATTTCTTACCTGGGCTGTTAGCAGTCTCAGTCATGACCCATATAGCATGTGGTAAAGTTCACAGAATTAAATAAAATGAAGGAGAGAAGCAAAAATCCATATAACCTGTCACTTGCCACAGATGCTTTATCACCGATTTCACTAACCAAATTACAGCTGGAATGGTGTAGTAATATAATAAGGATAAATAAATTACATAAATTGCATCCATAGGTTTAAATTTTCCTCACAACAAATTAGTACAATTTGGGTCTATTTTCAAGATATGAGCTAAGTCCAGGCCTTGAGTAGCTCAATGTGAAATTGTTAGAACATCCTACAGAAGACACCTCCCTGAACTTAAAATGTTGACCCAAACTATTTTTCCAGTCTGTCACGTTCCCTGCAGGCAACTGATAACAATCTCGATGGCATTTCGGTTAGTGACTGCTGCTGACTGCCTGTTTTGTCTGCCTCCTCCCCTCACCAGACCATATGTTATAGGTATGACTCTAAGCCAGCGGGTTATTAGTGCCTTCTTATCTCCAGCTTGGGTTTCCTCAACCACTAAGGTTCTCTAGGTCCACTAGAAGTTTTATGGAAATTAAAGGTCAGTGGTAAAAGTATATGTTAATTATTTTAGAGTCAATTTTTTAAAAAATAGTTCTGATCACGTCTACATGTATTTCTCAAAATGCATGTGATAAATAGATCAGGTGAAATTACTATTAACTTTAAAGGTTACCTGAAACTGGTGAGAATCACCTGACATGACTATTGCATTTTATACAAAGGAAACTATTGTTCTTCTAGTTGATAGGAAACATGCGACATACAATGGAAGTTTTTCCTAAGGAGTAAGTAGCTGTGTTGTGCTTTTGTCAGATTCGTGTTACGGTATTTAAAAGCACTTCTGAAAAATACTGGCACTGAATGAAAGGTTTGGTAGTATTATCCCTATGAGCCACATAGCTGGGAATGCTGAGTTCTAGTCGTGGCCCATGTGATTGATTTGCTGTGTAGATTTGAGTAGTTTCTCTCACTTTTGTGAAATGGAGATAATAGCACTTAATGATCTACCTTACAGGAATGCTGAGAAATATTTGCAAAGCACTCTGAATATGATTGCCATGATACAAGTTTTAAGTCTCAATATGTATTATCACATCAGTGCAAGACTATGTGATATATAAACCCAGCATGAAGATACTTTAAAGAGAGTCTAATGCTAGAGAAGGCTCACAAAGTGGGTCTCCTGGCTTGGCCTGGAAAGGCTGCAAATACAGAGGGACCCCCACAGAGGAAGACTGTAGCCCTACATCCTCTTTAATATGATCCTGCCTCTCTTGCCTCCCATCCCCAGTTGGGTCCCTTCTTTTCCAGTCTCTTTGCCTGTCCAGGTAAACTACAAAATCCAGCAGTTACTCAGCTACTCATCCTAGTTTTGGAGTGTGATTAAGGGTTTGATTCATCCCAGTATCTGCTCCTGTTGAAATCTTATGTCATAAACACTTCAGAGACTTTGGATGATACTCTAAAGTAGCAAAATATGAAGATGTGCTGGGATTTTCTTTAGGTATTTATACATTAATGACTTGGTTTTTTTCTTGGGAATTATGACTTAAATTATAAGAGAATTTATCATGAGTGAGATGCAAAAGAGTTAGAAAATTGCAATTTTAGAAGTTTTCCAGCCAACTGCTTTTCAATTACAGGGTCAGTTGGTATACATCTCTTGCGCTTTATTTTTTTAGGAAAAAAAAATAGAAAAATACTGTAATTTATGGATCACACACATGTTTTGAGTACTCACTGGTAATTAAAACACACTTTACATCTATGTGTTTAGTGTCACATTTACCTTACTGCAAGTATCTGATTCTATTTCAAATACCTTACCAGGTTCTGTAGCCTGTTTCATTGACTAAAGCTATTGAGGAGAGCAGTTTGGCCAATAATTTTACGGTGTCCATTTCTTATATCTAGCTACTGAATGGATATCGGGTACGTTAATGAAGACTGATTCCTGAGCCTGGAATTGGGGAATTTGGGAATTTTCTTCTTTTTTAACATATCTGTGACCTGACACAGATTTCTTAAGTAGACGTTGCAATTTAGATGTCTCATTTGCAAAGTAAATGTAAGTGTTGGAGAGGGCTTGCTTTGGAGTGATGTGATACTGACTGCCCAGTGCACTTTTTTAGGCCCATTTCTGAATTTCTAGATGAGCATCTGTAGTAAGAGTCTGTGCACCGAGAGGGGAGTACTGGAAAAGCAGAAGCTGCCTTCTGCTGACTCACTCCATTCCACCAATTTCCCTTTAAAAAAATATAGGCTAACAGAAGAAGTAAGAACTGTTTGGCAGATATGAAATTGCAGATTACCCCAAAGGGTTATGAAAAAGGCATCTGCAAATTGTAAGTCAGTGGCGTCGGAGACCCTGGAAAAGATACTGTTGTCTCTCCAGCAGAAGCAAGTTTCTGCAGCCCTCGAACATCAGAAAGCAGGAATAGGATGAAGAGGGTCAGTCAAAAGAGCACGAGGCAGGCCTCAGAGTGAAGGAATTTAGGGGACCACTGAGACAATAAGAGGGTATTGCAAAGCATAATGTAGATAGTGTGAGTTTGTGTGCAGGCTTGCAATAAAGAGCTCATTGTTTGTATTTTTAGGAACAGGAATGTGAATACAAGATGCAAATAATCTTGAATGATGTGGTTGGAAGATTATTTGGGCAGTGACAGCAGTTAAGGGTACTCAGCTTAAGTTCAGCAGGACTGAGGTCGGTTATACCTTGAGTTAATTTTTTTTCTTGGATGGGCACTAGGGCCCAGGGGGCTCAGGCTCAGCACACCACTCTGCCTTATGCTCCTAAGGAGAAACAGTAGAGCAGAGCCAGAGACTCCAGCTAAGAGGAGCATGCTGCCAAATCATGACCTTCAGAATAGAGGGAGTTCCAGACTGATTGGAGTTTCTTCATTCCCTTCTGTTTGACTGTATACTTGTTTTCTCCATCATCTTCTCTGTGTAATCCCCCTCACTCTTTCGTATCTCTCTGTATTTCTTCTTTATCCCTTTATCTTCCTCCCAAACCTGCCTAACTATAAATTTTGAAATTAAGACTTTGTGTTTTGTGATGATGTTGTTCACTCTCCTCCTGTTCGTTCTTTCATCCATCTTGTCTCTCTCATTTGTATATGTTCAAAGCTCTTTGTACGTTAGAAGCAGGCATCTCCTGTTGTTTTGATCAAGTAAAGTGCTGCTACATTGCAACCCTGGGTTTTGCTGGTGCAGTACAATGCAGCAGCAACCAAGTTGTTTAGGCTTTCATTTCTATAGGCTCAATTTTAATTTCAATTTAAGAATTTGAATCTGACTAAAGTTACAAGTCTAAATGCTTTGCTATTCCTGAGCTTTAAGAACTAGCAATATAATAAAACATATGACCTACTCTAATTCACATGTTGTCTTTGCATCTTTTTAGTATACTACAAAACCAAAGAGAATACATAAAATATTTCTGTTTTTTTAACTTTAGTGTAAACTACTTGTATGTGGCTTCCCACTTTGAATCCTGTATATTGACAACAGGTTTACCTTTTTGTAATGACCTAACGTTACGTTCTCACTAATTCAGCAGTGTTAAAATGTCACCTAAGAAATTCTAGTTGCCCATGAAGCAGACTGCTTAAAAATCAGAGCTGATTTAATACTCTCAGTCCTGGGTGGAAGTCAGTGGTGGGGTTTTGCATTTGATGGGAGGTGCTGTGAGCAGTCATGGTCTTTGGTGTCTTTAAGAAAAGTGAAACAGAAAGGTTACTAGCAAGTCAGGGAGTTGAAAGTATGCAAAACCAAATAAAAAACCACACTGTTATTTTGTCTGTGATCAGCACTCAGCCCAAAATTTTTACTTTCAAGATTCTGTTGAATTCTGTAAAAGTTGAATGGCTGAATGCTAGCATCCTGAGGGACGAACCTTTGCTCCTTCTTCTCCTACTGCTACTGCCAGCTTCAGCCTTCAATAGCCAACTGAGTTCATCACTCTGAGCTCTCCCTCGTTCCAGTAGTGTACTTCAGGGTATAAATGCCTGTATTTCTATGCTGAGTGCATGCAGCACAAAGATACGCTGCGGCTTTAATCTCCCTTGTTAGTCCGAGCCCAGTGCCACAGGACTGGCAGTGATGTAGTTTCTCTCTGGGATCAAAACAGTCCAGATCGGGGAGCTGGATAGTAGTTACAGGCTTGTGAGAGAATATCAGTGTCCTCAAGCTCTGCAGGAAATGGGGCATAAAACCTTTTCACTCCTGAACCTCTGAACAGGCTCAGTGTCAGACTCTCTTTTCTTGAACGTTGTTTCCCAATATGAAGTTGGTTCAGGTTTAACAGACTGACTGCCTAAGCTTTACTGGCCTGAATCAAAGCATTATAGTTTCAGTTATGGCCTAAATCAAATCAAGGTGAACCCAAAGTTGCTTGATGCTCACCTTTCATTAACAATCTAGCCTAAATACAAGCCACAATAAAATGCTGGCTTGAATCTTTTTTTTGGCATCAACTGGATCCTTCTCCACTAGAGTATAGATCTCTTGTGACCTTATTATGATGACAAGTTCATATTTGATTTTAAATTTGTGTTTAATAAAAATTTGCTTAATAGCGGTTAAGATAATTAAATCACATTTTTGTATTTTGAATTAACAGAGTAAGGAGCAAATGTGAATCTGACGTGTTGAATTTGAAAATATCAGTGTGCAACAAGTGGCGATGATATCAAACATATTTGGATTTTCTTTATGTGTATCTGCGCAATTGTCTGTGAGGTAGCTTGAAAGTTACATCATTGGAGCCAAATAGAAATTGTGGCGAGAGAAAGAGCAGAATCTTTGCCATCTTTAATAACTGTCGGTTTGTTTGAATTGTAGGCACTTTTCCTGTCTATCTTCTAAATATATGTGCCCTGGTGTTCCAGCAGTTATGAGTACGTTGTTGGCCAATATAAATGCTTTCTATGCTCATACTACAGCAGCAACTAATGTATCTGCCTCAGATCGGTTTGCAGCTACTAACTTTGGGGTAAGTAGACTTTTGTTTTCAATAGAATAGCAGACCTCATTTCTTTTTTCTAATCTATGATACCATATTAACTTCTAAATTAAAACATTTTTTAAAAGTTGGTCATTTTAAAGAATGAGAGTTGCTGTTAGCTTTTGAAAATTTTACCCTAAGTCTTTACAGTAATCAATCACTATAAAAGCTAGAGAAGAGACTATTCAGTTCCTTATATAGCGATATGTAAGGCATATAGGGTAGAAAGCACTGGCACACATGCATAGTACTAAAATCTTTAACAATCAGGTTTTGGTTTTATTGCAGCAGGGCTTGCAAACTACTAACTGCACTAGTCTGAGTACTGGTTGCAATTCCTTTCTTGGGCTGTGTCATCAGTGAACTCACGTTAACCTAATGGATCTAGCCATAAATACTGTTGTTCTTCTTACAAGATTCCATAATGATGGACTCCTATTTTTGCTGAAATAATGGTGCATTGTCCAAGATTTAGGTATCAGGAATTTTAGGAGGAATACCAGGATCTCAGGATGTGGTAGTAAGTTTGTTGTTGTTGCTGCTAACTTTCCTTCTGTGGGTAAGTATCTCACAGTGTGGACTTCCTAGTCTTAGACCATGATAAAAAAATAAAGATACATTCGCGTTGTATTCTAGTTTGTTCACCTGCCCTCGCTGGGAAGATGAAAGCAGGAAGGTAGAGCAATAATTCAAAAAGGTTGACTTCGTATCTTTACTATTACACATGATATAGTCAGAGATGAGATGAGAGTATAAATACAATTTGATGCTGAAAAATGCATTCATTCTTTCCTCTTTTTTTTAATGTCTGTTATTTGTATGGCTGATATCAGAGCTGTTTTTCATTTAACAGTAGCTATGAGAATATGATAATGTTTTCCAAAATTCCATTTATTGCCATGAAATAAAATATTAAACATAAATAAAAACTATTAAAGTAGCATTAGAGGTACTAATGCTCTTCTCCGGTATTAAGAATAATAGAAACATTATGAATTTCAGGATTTTCAAGATAACATTATGAAATTATACATCTGGACTAGTAAACCAAGAAAGACTTAATTCTGGTTTTGCTTTTGTCTTCCCATCAGAAGTCAGAAACAAAATTATCAGGCTATGCTCAGTAAAGGAATTCAATCCACACCTGGAAAAAAGTGTAAATGTTCAGTTTTTTAAAGAAAATTTGCTCTGGATGCTAAAACAAACTTTGGTTTGTAGCAAACTGTGTTTTAAGTACAGCATTCCTGCATAATTTTTTCATACAGGGCCTGAAATAGTTGAAACTAAATATTAGTATTTCATGCACAAGTACCTTTGAGATAGAACTTATATCTAGAAAACACGCTTTGTGTAGTGATAATGCCAAAGACTTATTTGTCTTGTTATTGCTGAATACTGAATGTTCTTAGGATCTGATGCTACTAATTACAGCTGTAATAGTCAACAGTTAGTTCTAAATACTCCTAAAGTAGTATTAACATTAATATATTTTCAAATTTAAGGGATGTCATAAGTCTGTTTTAAAAAAAATAAAATTAAAAACCCATTAAGTCATTATTTTCAGGTTCATTCAGTAATTTTTTGAAATATTTACCAATTTATTTTTTTGTAAATGCTAAGTCTGGTGGAAGTACTCACATATAAATGGACCCAGGGCTGGAGGCAGCATGTTCTTGAACTGGAGCTTTATCTCCTGCTGCTAGAGGTTTGCTTTGAAAGAGGAATATTGACATTGCTTCATTGCTATAAAGTAAAAAGTTTTATAGATGAAAAGCACTATCACAATATTTATGATTTAATTATTCTATTACCATGATAGCACAGTGTTGCTCTGTTCTTACTCAGGTTTTGTTTTAAAGCTAATCAATGGTTTATTATGGAATGACTACACCTTTCTTCAAACAAGGCTACTCTTTCAATGTTCAAGCTCTATTAGACTTTTGAGTTTGATTCAGCTTTTGAAATTTAGAATATATTTTCCATTTTTCTAACGATCAGAACTACTTTTATCCTCAGATTGAACAGAGATTAAGTCCTCTCTCTGATGTTAATGCCAGTTTACCTTGGACGCAAATTCCAATCCAATTCATAGTTCAACAGATGGGTGGAAAGATAGTAGTAAGCATCACTAATAGAGATTTGGAGTTCTTTTTTCAAACAATTGACTTATAGGCAAAATATTAGATTATTTTTCTCTCTTGGGTCAAAAGGCATTTGTTAGTGGATAGCTGCACATCACTCGTCAAAACGAACATCTCAAATTCAAGTCCTCAGGCTACAGCTGGGAAGGATTTGGCTGACTGAATATTTCAGTACAGATTTATAACATGCCAAAAATGTTCCCTTTTGATTGATCCCTTACAGGAAACTGTGCCAAATTAGTGGCTTTTGGTGTAGGTTAGTGCTCCGCTGATGAGAGACAGTGCACAAAGAACTCTATTTTCATATTTCAGGGATGGTGTAGATACAGTCATGCATTTTGAGAGCTATTAGATCTTGCTACTTCCACAAGCCTGCTGCTTTCACATACGCTGGCAAGGATTTCTGCACAATTTTGTGCAGTGGACTATGGAATATGTTCTAACATGAAGATTGGTAATTAGAAGCTGTCATTAGTATTACTTGAGTATGGCACAACTCAGCTGGGTATCTCACAGCAAAATGTTTTCACTGCCCCCTCATCTATCAAGATAACAAGTTAATCTCCGCATTTGAACGGGAAAACTATAACTTCATCGTATTACTTAACTTATTCTTACAAAAGCTACTGTTTCTGAAGTATAATTTTCAATCACACTTTTACACCGAATTCTGCTGTAAATGAGCATGGTTTCTTACATGTTAAAGGGAGCGGGAAGTGCTTTCTTCAAGAGTGCAAGCAATTACAAGGCAAATATAAAAATTTAACAAGCTTATCTGTTTTAATAAGCTTTGCTAACATAACTTAAAGCTTTGGACTTTATACTGTATTGATGCCGTTATTGCTTTTTTGGTCAGAGACATCAGACAATGCTTTTCAATTTCTAGATATTTTGAATTATTTAACAATGCATAAGACATTAAGAAAGGAAAATGCTGCATAGGAAAGTATTTCCCCACACTAATGCATTGCACAGCTAAGTAAATCACAACATAGGATAGAATGGAAAAATAAAGTGGTAAAAGATACTTTTATATGAAACAATGCAAAACAATCTATTTTCAAATAAGTTAAGAACGGGAGGCAGCTTTCTACAAACCCAACAAATACAGGAACATGCAAAATCTTAAGCAACATATTATTGTTTTCTTTTTACAGAGGGAAAAGTTCATAAAACTGCTGGATCAATTGCACAATTCTCTGAGGATTGATTTATCTAAATACAGGGTATGTGCAACTTATTCTGTCTAGAGGAAAACTCAAATGTTTTTTCATGTAAATATCCCTGTGTGCTTTATCTGCTTAAAGAAGTTTGAGATTAATCCCACTCGTGGCATAGAAGCAGAAAATACCGGGTGCTGACATAAGACCCCAAGTCTTTTGGAACAAAAACTTACAGAATTTAAGCAGTTTAACAACAATATTTTTCCAATTAAAAAAAAAAAGTTAACTATTTTCTTTCCAAAAGCTCAGAATGGGTCAAGGGATGAGCAGACATTCAATAAAGAATAGGATTCAACAACTTTGGTGAAAGTAATCCATAACTTGGTTAAGTTAATTCATCTGGGAATTGCCTTCACTGACTCAAATTGCAGTTACTGGCTGACATCTTTGCTACAACTTCCATGCTGAGATACTAGGAATCTTGGAAGAGACTTGACTCCTCATTTTTATATATGATCGAAATTCTGGTTTCAGTTCTGCCTCGTGGAAGCTCTTTCCACTGAGGTATGCTCCAAACCCTTGCTTTTCAGAAAAGAATCGTGCACTGAATACCTGCCAGTTATCTTACCGTTCTGAACTCCCTCGCCTTTTTCATTCCACTGGATCATGAAACTTTTGGATGATACATAAGCGATTAGGGCTCCATCAGCTACGGCTCTCCTTTCAGTTTCTAGGAATGGTAGTCTCCAACTAAGGGTTTTCTCTGTTCATCTGGCCTGCTTTCTAAAACTGAAGGAGAATGGGAATGTATAAAAGAACCCCAAGACATTAGAGGTAGAAGTTGCACGTACTCGGTTTTTGAGACCATATCCTTCATGCAGCAAATATGTTCATCCTAGGATCTTTTAATTTTGGAGAATGTTATCCAGATAATATTGGAGCATGAGGATATCTGGCTGATGTTTCATTAGTATGAAGCCTTTTAAGTAAAATTACTTCCCATCAGTCTTCCTGTTAACCTAGAGATCATAGCAAACATTTCATGTGATTTCTTCATTAAGCTTACTACTGTATTTATGCCTACAAGTGATTTATGTACGATGGAGAACCCGTAAATGATTTTAATTAGCAACATTTTTCCAGTCATTTTGTAGTATTTTTTTACTCCATTAATGTTTTAAAAATATCACAATATTTTAAATCATTCGTATTACAAATACAGGAGCGTTATCAGAAGTGTTCCTATTCATGTCAAAGGGTTACTCATCGCTGACTTCCTCATAGGCAGAATTCAGGTAATATGTGAACATTTCTAATCCTTCCAAGAAGCATCTTTATTTTCCTAGAGGGTTGTTTTCCTAGCTGTTCAAGGATCTTACCTGTAACACTAATTTCAAATGATTCCTCTCTTCCTGATTCACCAGGATAATTTTCCTGCCAGCAATTCTGAAAGACTCCAAGATCTGAAATCAACTGTAGACCTGCTTACCAGCATTACTTTTTTTCGAATGAAGGTACTGTCCTTTATCTGCACAATGACTCTAAAAAAAAAAAAAAAATGCTGTTGCCTTTTATTTTTCCAGGAGAATCATACTGTATTTAATACTCTTAATAAGTTCATCTTATTCAGTTTTAAGTTAAATCTCTCAACTTACTGAAGATCATTAAAGTCAAGTCATCATATTCATACTTATTAACAATGTGGTTAGAGCCATTATCTTTGAAAAATGAACAACTATCTTTTCCTCATTTAAGAATTTACATCTCCTGAAGGAAACAAAAAATTTACCTTTTCAATTAGTTTAAAGTCAAGTCACATAAAGCAAACTCAGTTGAAGTCCTTAGGAACAAGTGTCGTATGGGATAATGTTTTCCTTAGGAAACGTGTGTCATAGAGAATAATGTTTTCATAGTAGCATCGTAATATCACATGTCAAACAGCAAAATAGGTCTGATAACTCTGCTTGCTTTAGTCACTCCAGATGTAGATACCGAGGTGATCAAGTTCTGAAATATTTTTGGAATGGAATG
The DNA here is from genome assembly GCF_965231255.1 of Vanellus vanellus. Taxonomy (NCBI): domain Eukaryota; kingdom Metazoa; phylum Chordata; class Aves; order Charadriiformes; family Charadriidae; genus Vanellus; species Vanellus vanellus. The sequence goes on along the minus strand of NC_138916.1, from coordinate 10,547,828 downwards.
GTACACATTGGATATTACCAGATGAAAATGCGACAAACATTGATTTGTGTTTCTGTAATAGCATGTGATTTCACTGTGTAAGGCAGTACATAAAGGGAATTAAAATAATCCATTAAATTGAAGATCAATTGAAAGTATCCTAAAGTGGAGTAAAAAGCGGAATGCTTTGCTTTAAAAATTGAAGAGCTATTTAGCTGATATTCAGAGGAAAGCACATTGTGCGGTTTAATTATTTCCTAAATAGTGGAAAAACCTTTAGGTTTTACACCTCTAGTGAAAAACCTAAAGATGTAAACCCTTGTGCACGTATGCCTCTTTCATCATATGAATGATTTCATTCAAATAAAACTTAGTTATACAATCTACTTGCTTAATTTACGTATGTTTTAATGCATCTTTAAACTAAGATCGCCTTAGGTCAACACAGTTTTAAATATTTAAATATTATGATTATTATATCTCAACACTTTTCATCCTGTGTTACAGAACTGCATTCATTGCAACACTTGGATCTTTTGTGTTCAATCTAATTCTGACATTTTACCATTTTTTAAATATTTTATTAGGTCCTTGAATTGCAGAGCCCACCTCGAGCCAGTACTGTGGTGAAAGACTGTGTAAGAGCCTGCCTGGACTCAACTTATAAATACATTTTTGACAATTGCTATGATCTGTACTCTCAGTTAGTGGATCAGGTAAGGCCAATATGAATTCGTTTCATGCCATTGCTCATTCATTATCGTTAATTTACCATAAGTAAATAATACAGAGCATCCTCATGTTCCTTCATATCAAAGGACTCAGATTATTTTCATTTTATTCATGTGAGAAAGAGCAGTATTTTATAAATAAACTCACAGATGGCTATGAACTTTAAAGTGTTTAACAAGATGAGTTTCAAAATGGACGTGTTAACTCATAACTTAGTAATTGCATTGGACTTGACTGTAAAATTATCAAGAGGCTGTAGGGGAGATGACATGAGACCGATTACTGTTCATTTAAGATCCATAATTTGAAAATAATTTTTAAAAATCTAATACTTCAGTAGCTTTAGAAAAGAAGTATTATAATGTGCTGAAAATACTGTCTTTCCAGCCTTATATTTTAACGCCTATGATACATACTTGGATCCAAGCTTTAGTAACTGCTTCAAGAAAGCAGAGGATAATTCTATAACATTTCTTAATATTAGTCTGTCAGGCTGAACTGTCAACGCAAAATACTTATAGCATTTGTTGTATTCCAAATGTCATGCAAAAGCCATGGGAATGCTTTTTTCCCCATAATATGGCCAGAATTTATTCTATAAGTGATGTTAAAATTAAGAAATTTGTATCTGCAAAATTATGTAACTGTCTAAAAAGAGCATCACTGCTTTATCATAGTACCTCTTGTTCCTTACTCTTGCCTTCAGGGTGGTACACTGGAAAAATGGTATTTCAGTTACTATTCCTGCCTTGAAAAGGATGAATTAAGTTGTTTGGCAAATACACATTTGCTGAGTAGTATGTAATAAATAAGAACAGTCATACTACGTGATTTTAAGACATCAAATCTTATCTGAAAGCACATTTCACTTGAATCCAAAATATAAATTCGTGTATTTCAGGAGAGGCAGTACATGCTATCTAGTCAGCTTTTCTGAAATGAGAATTTATTTTCTGATGTTGGATTCCTGTTACGTGAGAAAACTTACCTCTAGCTCCGAAGCTTTGAACATAAAATTTTTTTTCACTGGCACCCCGCACTGTGAGTGCTTGTGTGTATGTTTATTCCCCAACAGATTACACTGCAAGATGAGTGGCAGTATAAATTAGCAGAAGGAGCAGCTTCAGACGTCACATTTATTTGCCTCATAAACTGTTGTTTTCTTGCTAATATTTACTCTGCAGTAATTTGATCTTGTCTGTTAACTATACTATATAGTATATAATATAGAATATAAGATGTTGTTAGACTGGGTATCGAGTAAGTCTGCAGAGTTTATCAGCAGTTGCTAGCCATTTTAGTAAACAGTTAAAAGTGAAGTAATCTTACTTCTTCAAAGTATTGTGATACCTACAAAAGCTTATCTGTATTTAAAGTTTTTCACTACTTTTTTTTTCTGTAAATTCATAAAATAGTTTAGCCTGTCTGTTTTAGTAGATGGTTTAAAAATGCAGGGATGATATAGCCTTTCTGTTTGGTAGAGAATGTAAAACAAATACAAAGTGACACCTCCAACAGATTTTTTGGGGGGAGCAGAAGGATAAGCCATGTCGTTGTATTATTTTTCTCTTATAGAATTCTACTTAATGATAGAGCAATTAAATTTAAAAAAATAATAAAAAAAAAAAACATAAAAAAGTCCACAAATATCACTCAGCTGGAGAACTGAATTAACTCCTTTTCACTGTATTTAAATGCCTCTTCTATTCTCTTTCAGCAAGATTTCTAGCAGGTGAGTTTGTGTGTAGCAACTTTAAGCAGACAACCATCTATAGAGCTATGCTCACTAGCAAGTACAAGGAATTTTAGTGAAAATATGCAAAAAGCAAAATTTAAAATTAAGATCAATAGAAGACATTCAAAATAACTCGTCACTAACAGTAATCAAACAACAATCATATAATCTTAATAACAGATAGTAAAAGTTTGTTTCACAGCAGGTGGGAGGCAATTCTGAGAAATATAAGCTAACTAATCTTGCTTTAATAGAGATGAGTAAAATAATTCAAATTACTACCTACATTTTGTATCAATTCTAGAGTTGTACAAGGAAACTGCCTTCTGCTTCTCTTATAGTTTGCCACTAATATATCTGCATGTGCATTTTATTTTAGGAACAGCTAACTATACAGCTTGTTGGAACCTATAGCTCTGGAGGTTTTCCAGTGAATCCAGGTGCACTGCAGACCGGCTTGTGGTGTCACTGTTATAACAATGAAGCAGTAACCAAAATTGTAATTAACATTTCATTAGTTTTGTGTTCAAACCCCTTAGTCTGATCACAGCAGATTCCACCCTTAGGCTTTCTTCATGAACCATTCTCTTATCTCTGCTGGCCTTCATTGTCAGATGAGGCCGCTTCCTCTCAGAGGGAGGAAGGGAGCTCTTCCTAGCCTTGTGGTGCAGCACAGGAGGTTCATGTTTTAGCTGCACAGCTGAGCTTTGAGCTGTGAGTAGTGAGAACTGAAATCGATGAACCCCAAAGTAACAAGAAATGATTCATATGTAGGTCACCACCTGCTCTCACTCAGGGGAAAGACAGGCAGCTGTTGTTCTGCCAAGGCCCACTGCAGGCTCAGGGTTTTACCATGGTTCATTTCTTGCCTGAATCATGTTGTGGATGATGTTGTGAAAAAGTGGAACCTAGACAGTCTACTTAAACAGTAGTATTTCCATCTGGCCAGAAGTGGTAGGTTCTTGCAGGTTGTATATACTCTCTCTGTGTGTAACTCATGTTAACGCTCTTCTGCATTTGCTTTTGTCTGCAACCTAAATTCTCAAAGATGCCTGCCACAGTATTTCTAGAAAATACGTTTAATGTTTGAATGTGTGCAATTGTCTGATTTGGATGTGAAAAGAGAAAATTGTCGTGGTTTGGTCTGGCCACTGAAATGATGAAGTTGAGGGCCCTTGAGCTGGAGTTTGGGGAAATTTATCACTATAAGAAGAGTAACAAGTAAATCACAAAATATGCCTAGCAATCCCCATTTCCTCTTTTTATTATTCTCTGCCTTCGTGTCAAAGAGACAATCACTGTTATAAAGCAAATATCTTGCAACAAATTATCACCCCTTGGGAATAGCAATATTTCCCGGGGTGAAGCATAGTAAATGCCAACAGTACGCAAAATGTCATACTACAGTTTCATACCAGAATACAAAGAACAGCTGATGACAAAAAACAAATGAGTACTACAGATAGTAAAACATGACATCTTGACAGCCTTACTGACATGTATATTACTGTCCTCATTATTTGAGACAAAGCACTCTGAGGAACTATCTAATTCCTTATGCAGCAGATGTAGTATTTTCTCTTTTTAATTAACACTGATCTGAGTGAAGAACTAGCTGCCTTATGTTGAAAAGAAATAATGCCTTGGAAAAGTAGTTTAGGAAGCCCTTTGATAAGTTTCTGACTGAATTTACAAATATATTGCTGTTTCTGTTTTCTTAAGAAAACAAAAAAAAAATTTGAAATCTTGGCTTTGCTCACAATGACTGAAGTCCCTTTAATAAGTCTTTTTGCAGTCTACTCCCCTGAGTGAAACCAATAAAATGCAAATGAAACTCTTCCTGTTCTCTGAAGAGCTCTTGATATTAGTACAAATCATTTCATGACTGTTACCAGCAGTATACTGAGAAAAATGACTGGGATACTCTATATTTGACACCTGCTCAGCAGAATAGTATTGAAATTCTACTTGATTTTGGAGACCTCCTCTTTGTCTGTTACTCAGCTCTGTGTTGTCACTGCGAAGCATGGTGCAAAAGGCAAAGAGCTAGCAACAAATTACCTAGTTCTGGAGCCAGGTGTTACACAGCTGTAGCAGCACAGTGCTCTTCCCTTGTGATTTATCTCTGCTTAGAGGTATAGCACCTAAAGTCAGGTCGATAATGTACTAATAATAGCCTAGCTTTTGGGAACTGGAGTTTCTGTATTAACAAGATGCTGTAGACTAGCACGTGGAGGGACCTATGCTTTGATAGCTGACTCGGTTTTGCTGTACTCATCTGTGAGTCCCTGGTCTTTTTTCCAGTTGGGATTTGGGAACCCAAGCTATTTAGTTGCTTTTGAAAGTGTACTTCTGTTTCTTTTGTAGAAATGACAAAAAAAAAAAAAAGTAGATTATTAATTTCTTATAGAAATACTATAAGAATTGAATCATGAAGGATGTGATCAGTGATCTCCAAACACATTTGAAAGTATGAAGCAGGAAATAAAGTTGTGCGGTAGTGAAAGCTGTTTACCCCAAGGAGTCCCGTTTTTCAAGCATGCAAATTTCAGTGCCAAGTAATACTGTGAGGCACTTTGTTTTATTTACGTACTGCTTTAGATGCACTGAAAAGGTTCTAACGTCTTCAAATCTGGCATACAGAGGGTAATTTGAGACCTCTCCTGATGTTGTAGCATTGTGTCTGATGGGCAGTGTGTTAGCCACAGTAACAGAAAACCTCGTTACAAAGTACTTCAGAACAGCAGAAGGATGCATTTTTGCTGCCATATTTCAAACCCCATCCTGAGACTTCTCTATCAGAGAAAGACCAATTCTTACACATAAAATTGCTTGTTAGAAGCTTGTATGAGAACACTGGTTAGTAAGTCAAGGGAACAGCTCATCATTCAGTGGCAGCAGAGATCTGGTAGAAGAGAAAGTAGGAAAAAGCCACAGACCTTCAACCTTGAAGTAAGGAAGGATAGTAGTATTGTCGTCAGAAGAGTTGTACAGACTGGTTTGTTATCCAAAGCCTTATACTCTTCAACTGTTTATGTTAACTCTAGATGCATTGCAGTGAACTGTTGTCAGTTATTGTTAAATCTCAAAAAATCCAAATTTTTTTTCAGTACTGAAATCTGAATGCTGGTAAAGGTTAGTTTTTAATTACGAACAATAAGCAAAATAAACCTGAACTTTACCCAGGCCTTAAATGCAGATTATCTCATAAGCAACAAAAGTCTAATCAATATTGATTTTTTGTGAGATTGCAGTTAATTCACAATCCAGCCTGTTTAGTTGTGAACATACTCAGTGTTTTTAAAAGTTGTTCAGATGATCGGTCTTTGCAAACAGTTTACTTTGATTATTTATTGGTCATTATTATTTAATTACTTATACAATGTGATTGGACTATCCTAATATTCCCAGAGACCGATACAAGCCAGAGTGGATTGCCCCGTGTTCAGATTCCTGTGTTATTGATTCCCATAGCTATGAGGGTATGAAGGGGCTATGAGGGCAGTTGCTTCAAGTCCAATTTGTGTCTGAATCCTGGCAAAAGCAATTGCGCATTGAAATCTGACCTTCCATAATACAGCCCCAAACAGTAAACATTGACTTGAAATTGAGTGAGATGCTGACGGTTCTGAGAAATGTGCACACGCAGATTTCTGCATCTGCGTTTGTGACATACTTCCTGTAGGCTGATGATTACAGTGTAATTAGTAGTACAGCAATCACAGGCATCAATTCAGGTATGCAAAACCACCTGGTGTCCTCATTACATACTTGAGTGGAGGCCAAAGTGTTTCAGCCTCCTTTCTAGCTGAATTAACACGACCAAGCATGTGTTTATCCATACTGTAAACAGACTTCTGTTTCCAAATGAAATATGCTAATAGCAAATGTCCTTACTACGGCGTTTCAGTTCTGTGCTCCCCCTGTTTCACCTTATATTTCTGATCACGTTATGGGCAAAAGACTTGAGATCATAGGACTGGCCATGCTACATCAGACAAAAGATTCATCTGGCTTGGCATCCTGTCTCTGATTGTAAGCAAAGCACACGTCTTGAGAAACTTCTAGCTAAGCAAAAGCTTTATAAATGATACAAACTTTAGTTCATGTATTCATTCCTTCAATGGAACTCATTCTGTATCTTTCATAAACCTCGCTGTCCTTTTCTGAACATTTTCCAGTTCTGCTATATTGTTTTCAGGATGAGGAGAAGGGGAGAGGCCAGATTTGTGCACAACATTCAAAGTATGATCGTGCTATGGAGGGAGGAAGTAGAATAGGGATGTTCTTTGTGGCGTGCTCTGTTCTGATAATTCTTCAGTGTTGATTTGCTCTCTTTGCTGCTTTATCACTGCACTGATGTTTTCATGGAAATATCTATGATAACCTTAAGACGTCTCTCCTGTGGTAATGGCAAGCTCAGAGTCCCAGTGTAATATGCAGGAGACAAAGTGTGGGGGAAATATGGTGGTCTTGACTGCCTTGTCCTTATATTAGGAAACAGAGCTTGTGAGATTATGTTACGGAGAACTACCCTTCTGCCCGTTGGGTCAGAAAACTTCTGATTTACCTTGCTGGAGCTACACATCACTGGTATAAAACATTATTTTTTTCTTCTTTCTTTAGCAAGTAGATTTGAATTTAAAACTTTGTAAGCAACAGCATTTGAGCTGTAGTCCTTTGTGGACTGTTCTGTACATCATAACCTTCAGAGTGTTAAATCTGCACATTACACAGTTAAAAACCAAGGGGCCCGCAGTAGCTGATAAACTTTCTTAAAACTTGAAATGCTGTGTTTCACAGTTTTCCAAAGTAAGAGCAGCATTTCTGTCCTTTCGATTTGTAACATATTTAACACATCGTATATAAAATGCATGCTACATAGTACATGATAAATAAATTTACAAATATGCATCTTGTTATTGTGAATCTTTCTTTCTTTACCACAGTTGTCCTTTAATGTAGATATGTGGCAGAGAGCAGAGTATTGCAATTAGACTTTCACATTCTTAAAAATATTGCAGTGTACATACTTCAAGGCAGCATGAAGGTTACGCCAATTGCTGCAAAGAGCTTTTGATAAGTGAGGGGCTCACCTGGGTCTTTCTCTACCTATTCCTTGCATAAGCATCGTCCTTTTTGGGAAGGTGGGGCAAATCAAACCACAGTAGCACTTGGTTTGCCATTCCAGAGGAGCTATGCATGTTACGCTGCCCTGAATGGGTAGAACAATTAGATTGGCTCCTTTCACGCACCCATTCTCAAAGAAAAAGAGTAAAGAATCTTAATTAGAATTTATCCAAAAGGATTCCATTCCATTTCAGTTGTTACTGTGGAAGGATACATGGAATGTGGCTTCTGTTTCAAATATGAGAACAGTTTAGGAGGTACTCTGCAATAGCACTGCTCAGGGCGTACTGGTGCAGTGAAATCCCTCACATGCTTTGAATGCGTTTTGAGTGTCTGTAAACAGTTTCTGGCTTTAGCTTCTCTGAAGTAAGTGCTGTAGAGCCAAATTTTCATTCTTTACATACATGAAAATAAAAAAAAAGTATCAAAAATTATAAAAATAGGTGTGTGTAATACATATAATTGTCTATATGTGTGTATGTTTTATATAGTGCATATTGTGTATTCCCTGATGATTCTTAACCTCTTCCAGAGGTACCGTTAAAAGTAATATTTCATCATCTAAGACTGGTCTATAAAATTGCACTCTGTAGCCTCACACTAATCGGGGCTACTGGCTACTGCCTTGGCTTCCATTCTACACTTATTCATATAGAAAACTAGATATTCTGAAATTTATCTTGGGGCTTGCGTCAAACGTAGTCTCCATGCGGATTAGTTCCTGAAATCATAGGACTGGATTTATCAAAGTCGCACCCGTACAGATACTATGTATTGATGGCATAGAACATAACAAAATAAAACCAGAGCAAAATAAAACCAGACATTTGTACTACAAACTGGTAAAATCAAGGATTAGAGAAGTTGAAAGTCCTGTGTTCCTCAGACCAGCCTTTACAGATTTGTCTCAGGGTAATACAGATGTAGATTTTAATCCTGTGTCACTCTGTGCCTGAGATTGCTTTCTCCACCCTCAGCCAGTTATCCCGAGTGCAAAATGTGTTTGCTTGTCAACAGTGTAGCCTTTTTTGTCTTAAACTCAGCAAAATCCCTCTACATTGTATCTTTTTCTTTAAGATGGTATAAAAATTCCAGAAGCTGGTTTTGGTGCCTCTGTGCCAAGTAATCCGTTGTTTGCATATGAACTCAAGTGACTAGGAAATTGATAGTAAAAGGAAATTGAGAAAAACATGATTTAGTGCAGGTAAAAAAATTATTTTGATACATATCCGAGGGGTAATGGGCACAAGCTTGAACACAGGAAGTTCCATCTTAACATGAGGAGGAACTTCTTCACTTTGAGGGTAATGGAGCACTGGCGCAGGCTGCCCACAGAGGTTGTGGAGTCTCCCACTCTGGAGACGTTCAAAATCCGCCTGGACGCTGTCCTGTGCAACCTGTTGTAGGTGGCCCTGCTCTGGCAGGGGGGTTGGACTAGATGATCTCCAGAGGTCCCTTCCAACCCTGACTATTCTGTGATTCTATCATATGAGAAGTTCTTCTTACTCACTTCCTCTTTCTGATTTTGATGTATTCTATGGCAAAAGACATACCAGTTGTAAATCACCTGGTTTGGATCTTGTGTTAAAAAAAAAGCCATAGAATCTACAGTATTTCCTGTGTTTGTAAATCTTCAGTGAATAATACAACTTCTCTTTAAAGATACTTTACTTATAAGGTGTTTGCAATTATCCAGTTTTCCAAATGAATTACAATTTCTCAATAAAATGAAATATCCTGTAACAAAATATATTACGAAATACATGAAGAAACATCTATTAGGTTCTCTCTCAGTTGGATTCCTAAAATGATCAAAACTGAATTAAGACAGCTTTGCCCAGGCAAGCACATCTAACTTACTGTAGGTCTACAAAGTAATTGGAACTTCTTGTTTCTGAACTGACTAAAATTTTTTCCAAACCACCTTGGTACACTTGAATGAAAGTGAGGAACTGATTGCATTTTACATTAGTTATATGACATTCTTTGGGATTTTCTTTTCCAGCATGGGAGATCGCGGTTGAAAGCAGTGTCATTCTTGGCATTGGCTGATGGTTGGGTTTTACCATTACTATTTCATGTGTTCTGAATCAGTTTTCACGTGTCTTTAGCTAGTGTTAATATACTGTTGTAGGAATTTACTTAGAACTGTCTGTTAGCAGTAAAGACAGCATTACCTGTGACAAAGAATTAATAAAAAGACACACAATTTAAGAACGCATCATAAAATCTAATGCCTGGCGATAGGATGTATGATACACTGAGTAAATTCACTGGACATAGCTTCTGTATAAGACAGGGGTGTTGGCTGAGATCAAAACCAAAGAGATTTTGTATAACCAAAGAGATTTTAATTAAAGGAATGTTTGGAATCTAGGACCCTTAGCAATACATTCGTAATCTAAATCTATTTACGTGTCTATAGTTGCAACAGATTCCTTTGTAAACTTTTCTAAGTGATAGGAAATGAGTAATAGTGAACTTCGGTATAATGATCAAACATTTTCCGTTCTGGTAGTCCTGAGCTGTGTCATCTTGGAGAAACATGATGAGAACATATCACTTTAAAAAGCAGAATCAGGCAATCAGCTATATTCATTAGTACCCAAGCAATCACATTTACTCCTCATGTAGTCCATTTTTCTAAAGTATATTTCATTATATATGTTTGCCACTTCCATTTTGTTGCTTCACATTTTTGTATGGTAAAGGATGTATGGTATGCTACAACTTTAGAGTCATCCTAAAGACAAGAAGTAACCAAGTCAATTAACGTGAGCATATAAAAACCAGTATTGTCATGTCTCAGTGGTGAGACATCATCTGGGATTATTGTTTGTTTGATCTGCCAACAGCTGCTCTTTAGGAATATCACTATTCTCCCTTTGGCCAGTTAGTTACTGAGCTTTTAAGTGTAGGATCTACTATGTGCCTTCTTATGGCATTTCACGATTCTCTGCAGGTGGACAGCATTACCATCCCAAATAGCATTACAGGGGGTCAAGATATTTTAAGTAGCCTTTCCTATGTGAAAAGGCTAGTGAAAAAGAAAGTGATTCTGCTAATTGGAAAACTTTCATTTGTATCAATATTTCCTGAAAGCTCTCTTGGTTACTGTAAGAGCAATCTGTGATTTTAGCCTGTTCGGTGAATTATGTATCCACCAAAAATGAAAGGCAACTTCAGAAAGTCATTCCTTTAAAAAGTCATGAATCGTGAACAGTATCTGTTAACTAGTGATTTTTGTCATCTTGATATATTAAGAATTTATGTTCCTCATGACCTTTTCTGATGTATTTTTTTTAAATCTCATTATCGGTATTATCCTCTATAATGATGAGCAGCATTCAGTGGTTCATACATCTTGTCACTATATTTGTGTCAATGTGGCACTAATTGGGTGTATTGGGTATTTAGTTCATTTTTTTATACTGGCAGTTTCTTTCTAATGGATACAACTTGAGTGAAAAAAGAAAGTTAGTATTAAGATAAGCTTTTTCCACTTAATAGACCATATAGTTAACTATGTTTATACTCCAGAAATTTTGTGTGCAAATTTTTGTAAGCATATACTTTGCTTACGTGCAAACTAATCTAATCTTGGTATTTTAAAAATCCTTTCCACAGATTTTGCATAGACTGTAAATACACTGTAACCATGTAAGTGAATATGGTATTATTTCCTAAAGTGAAAGGAGGCATACTACGTAACCACATAAATAATAAAGCCAGCAATAACAACAATTAATGTGGAAACAACTTGAATGATTCTGAGCATTTCTAACCCATTTGTTAGATTTTAGGATAAAGAATAGAAAATACAACTGGGCACGGGCAGACTATGCACTTTCAGAGCATAAAACTGCATAGGTTAATGTGAGGCTATTTAAAATATACCTTCTCTGGGGAATTTGAAGAATCATAATGATTTTTCAGAGATTTCTGTGGCAGAGAATCTTTGTAGAAAGCACCTCTGTGCAATTATTACTTTGTAAATCAATTAGGTTTTGCTATCTATATTAAAGAATGGAATTTCTCATTCTGTGATTCACATTCACAATCATGAAAAGCTGTCTCAGCTACATGCTATTGCAGGTCTTTTCTGTGAAATATAGTTCTTGGATAAGGTGCTGGGCTAAATGTGAACTGGCTTTGTCTTCTACAGCTGCCTTTCAGTTGGTTTGGCTTAAATATGCACTAGATCCTGAGTATTATAAATAAATCTTTGATATAGAAACTAGGTCTTTTAGTAAAAGTATGATACACCAAGGAACGCCCTTGTGAGTGACATTAGTGCTCCAATATTCATTTCTGTTTTGAAAAGCACTCTTGTTCACATGTGTGGTTGTAAATTGCCAGTGATAGTAGTCACATCATCCATCGTAACTGCTTCTGAGCCTCACCTTTGATTTCAGTTGCTGTAGACACTGAAACCCCACAGCATTTGTAGATCAGCTGAGTATGTAACAGTGTCGTTAATAATACTTTTCTAAAATATTCCACAGTGACCACATCACCAATTTCAATTAAGTGTTGTTGAAATTCCCTTTCTGCCATTCTAAATGCTGTGAATAGATAAAAGTTAATTGAGGTTAAGATAACATTTAATTAGTTCACTATGACACTAATATAGTGTCCTATCTATTCAAAGAGATACTGGGTCCATTGAAGTATTCATATTTGGACTAGAAATGAGAAGTGCAGGGAATATAAGTTTAAACTTTCAAGATAATAGGCATGTTTATTTTCTCTGACTTACTAGTTGAGTGAAAAGACCCCTTTCTATCTCTGACAGCTGTGTAGAAGAGACCTGCATGTGCAGACATACCTCTGTGTGGCAGACATTCTGTGTGTATGTGTCCCTACAGAGATAAAAATAGTTCTTTTCATATTTGGTTCTCTGCAATGAAGTTATTTATTGGACATTGATACGGAATCTGATCCTTCTGTCAAGCAAAGAATTGAAAAATACTTTTGTCTAGGAAACTGTAGGCTGAGTTCATAATTCAAAACTGTGGACATAAAATCCAGCTGCAAATGCACATTTTCATGAGATTAAAAATTATAAAATTGTCAATAAAATTTGTAAGTGGTGAATATTAATATGTACTTATAACTATATGAAAAGGCTCAAATGGCAGGCTTTTAGTCAAGGGGAATAAAACCAACTCCTTTACTTACCAACTTTTAATTAGTGAATGGAGGGTCTTGTTGGTGATCCATCTGATGACATATCAGGGTGTCATGTCCTTCCTCATGATTGTTACAAAAATGTAATGGGGCATCTCAGCTTCTCTGCTTTGGAAGTGAGTCTGGTTGCAGTCCTCTTCATTTACAAGGAGTATACAAAAATTCCACTTCCATGGATAGAAAAGGAATCAAATAAAATATTGGGTTTGCTCACAGCTTTAAAATCCTTGGCAAGGCAATTCCTTCATAAGCCTCTCTTTTGGATATTCCCATTTACCTTTTTCTAGTATATTTATGTGTCTAGGGATTTTCTTTTTGCCCTCGTACTTTGTAGTGTTTTCCTCTGCTTCTCTTAAACACATACTTTGTGGTTCTGCTAGTCGATTTATGAGTCCCTGGAAAGTCTCTGTGCAGAATACATTGGGCAATGGCCTTTTTTATTTTGGCTATTAAAAAATAAAGGGAAATTTAACCACTGCTTCATTTAGAGTGAACAGCATAGCAGCAGTTAGGCCCAATAACTTCAACGTATAATCCAAAACAAAACAAGAAATGTTCCTTGTCGTTGATTTTTTTTCAGTATTTATTATGTAGGGTATAAAAGTTCTGCCTCAGCATACAATTTTACCTGCACTCAGTTTCAGCACAACAAAGAATTTTAAAATGTATTTAATTAAAGTGTGGACGTGCACTAAAAAGCAAGTCTCTATTGATCTTCTTGCTGACCTGGCTGTCTTTGGACTGCATTGATATATTTCCACAGCCAGGTACAGTCTGTCATACTATCTACTCTAAGTTGGATGGACAGTCTTTGTCCAAAATTTTTGGAGATTCTTAATATGTCACTTAATATTTCCAGCCAAGTAATCATCTGTAGGAGGAAATCCCATAATAGTTCCTCTAATTTCTGTAATATAAAATATATTCAACCTTGTTTTAACAGGGTAAGAAACAAGAAGTTCCTAAAGAAGAACAGGGACCAACAACAAAGAATTTGGATTTCTGGGCACAGCTTATTACTCTGATGGTCACCATCATAGATGAAGATAAAACAGCATATACACCTGTTTTGAACCAGTAAGTAATTACTTTCCCCATAAAAATCAAGAGTCACGGATTTCTTAAAATAAGGACAGGAAATACACCTTAATCGGTAGTTGTATTTTAAATATAATCTAGCTAGAGTTTTTTTTTTAAATACAGAATATAACGTTGACGTAGTTTGATAAAGACTTAGTGCTCTGATCATGGAAAGATAACTTTTTGTTTTAGGAACACTAAAGACACGTGGTATATGAACCATCCCAAAAAGTTAAGTAGCAAAATATTATGTAAGACAACTAAATGGATAGACAGAAGGGAAAGTTCAGTGAAATTGTGTAATGGTATAAATGTTACTATAGTATCTTGGCTCCAAGGTGTTCAAATCATGCTGAGACTTTTTTAGGCATTATAATAGATTTTTAGCAATGTATTTGTAAAAGAATAATGAACTTCACAAAAAGACCCTCTCCAAATTTCTGATTGACTAGAGAGAAAGCCTAGCCAGGCTAACTTGAAAATTTATAAAATGGAGAGCGATATCCTGGACTTACTAGAGACAGAAGTTGACTTCTCAGAATTGAAGATGTAACAGATGAGGGAGGTACAATCAATAATCATGACAAGTTGAATAACGTATGGTTGATACACTAGTAGAGAAGAGAGAGCAAATCAATAAACACAGAAGGAGGAGATAGAGTGCTGGGGTTTGAAAATGAAATATACAGAAGGAGTGCAAAGGAACATATTTCACATATTAACTCTGGATAAATGGATGTCGCACTAATTGAAATGTGACATGATGAGGGTCTAGGGAAAAGTTTTAGCTCTTTTAGCTCTTTGGAGCTATTTTACAGAGAAATTCTAGAAAATCTGGGCATAGTCTAGCTGTGATGACTTATGCAAAAGTTAAAATTGAAACTTATATCCATATTATGGGTAAGCAATGGAGGTGTCTGCAGTGGCATTTAATGGAATGGTCTGAAGGGAAGCAAGAACAAGCCCATTTCTTTCAGCCAAAATAGGGTAGATGCTGAAAGGCACTCTGTACATAGAGATGCGCTTGTCTGTTGATAAAAGGTATAGTACCTTTCTATGGACCCACAGTATAATTACCAAAGAAACTCCTGGTGATAACCAGAAGTTGAAAGATACTTCATTGCCTTCTGATTCCTTCCTTTCCTTTAAATAAATGAGGGATTGTTTCAGTCCTGGGCAATGAACATCTCTTTGTTCAGTCATTTCCTGCATTGACTTTATTAAGGAACAAATTCTTACCCTACAGAGGAAAGAAAACTCTTTTCCTGTTTACTGCATTTATATAACTTCGTGGGAAGCTCCTCTATTAACGAAAGCTCTTTTTAAAACATCTAACTGGAACAAATATATACATGTGTTTCATTTCAGTCTTTTCATTGAAATTAAACAAGAGTAATTGGGGGTTAATTGTTCTAAAAATTGTTCTAACTATATTCTGACGCAGATGTGAGGGAGAAAGGAAAGGGATAAAGAGCAGAGTTCCTTTGAGGCGATTAGGAGATTCCCTAAAGTACAGCTGAATGATTGTGTAAAATGTGAAAAGAGAATCAGGAGTGGGCAGAGTTGGGGCAGATTAAGGGAGAGAGTTTGTGTGTGTGTGACTTCTTTCCCATTTTCACTGTTGTTTTGGAAGTGGAAAGGGGAACACGGGGAATAAAGAGTCTTTGAGAAATAGGAGGCACCAAGAGCAAGAGATGAATAGGTTGTGGGTGTAAAAATTTGAAAAACTCTTCAGAGTTGCTTTGAATACTTTTTTTTTTTTAAAGAAAATCTTCTCCTAATACAAAAGTAGCATATAAAAACTGTTGAGAAAAATGATAGTCTCTACCCCCTCACTTACCCCAGAAAAGAAAATCAATGAAAGGAAAATAGAAGTTGAATACATAAGAATATAGCAAAACTAAGGCTCCTTATCAGAAATATATGGCCACGCAGTGTCTCAATGGAACATTCAGGCCTATGACTATTTGAATCCTGTTGTAGAAATGAGGTTACTGAAGATCCCCAGGAGAGCTCCAAGCATTCTGATAGGAGTTTTCACAATGGTATAATATTGCTCAGAATTTTTTCCTCAACCAGTTTTGGAAACCCTATTTTTATATCTACCTTGGAGGCGAAAAAGATGCTGTGATAGAGCAGTTTGAACTGTATCAGATGATGAATCCAAATGAAACATGACATACTTGGCCCAGCAAGCATAGCAGCAACTGAAAGACCGTACCAGACCATTCAGTGGGAGTTGTGTGGGTAACCTGCAGATGTTATATGACATAAGAAACTTGACAAGTTTGAGGGGAAAATAGGAAGTCTGGTATTTAAGTTGTAAAATTCTCATTCTACTAGTTAAACCAATATAAAATGTGATTGGAACCTGATTCACTAGCAAATCTAGGACTTTACTAGCGCTTGTCAAATATGCATTGTACACACTGTGAGAGAGCAGAACTTGCTATCAAAATAAAATATCTGTCTAAAAAAGGGAACAACAAATCAAGAACAGTCTTCAACTGAAATGTGCTTGTGCATTTGGAAATCAAGATCTAAACTTCGTGCCTCTGCACATCTTTAGTAAAAAGCTTTCCATTTAATTGTATAGCACATATACTCAGAGTACTTGTAATACAACTGTGTTGTTGTAATACAAATTTAAGAAACAAGGCAGCTCTGGTGAGACTTTTAAATTTGTTATTTACTGATTCTTACATCTTTGCAATGTAAGGATCTGTTTTGTTTCCTCCGTGAACACTGTGTGTTTCATACTCTTATTTAGTACTTTAGTACTTCATAGAATCATAGAATACCAGGTGGGAAGGGACCTCAAGGGTCATCTGATCCAACCTTTCTTGGCACAATCTAGACACAATGGCCCAGATGGGGAATCCACTACTTCCCTGAGGATATTATTCCAATGACTGATCATTCTCATTGTGAAAAATTTTCCTCTTGGGTCCAATTGGAATATCCCCAGGAGTAACTTGTGCCCATTACCCTTGTTTTTTCCATGTGACTCCTTGTAAAAAGGGAGTCTCCGTCTTCTTTGTAGCCACTCTAAATACTGGCACGTGGTGATAAGGTCTCCCCTAAGCCTTCTTTTCTCAAGGCTGAAAAAAAACAATCCTCTCAGCCTTTCCTCATAATCCTCTCAGGCCTTTCCAGCCTGTCTGCATCATTTTGTATAGTGGGGACCAAACCTGAACACAATATGCCAGGTGTGGCCTGACAAGCACTGAGTAGAGTGAGATAATGACTTCTTTATCTCTGCTGGTGATGCCCTTGTTGATGCAGCTGAGCATCCTGTTGGCTTTCTTTGCCACAGCAGCACACTGTTCACTTATACTGAGCTGCTTGTCTACCAGGACCCCCAGGTCCCTTTCCACAGAGCTGCTCCCCAGCTGGGTAGATCCCAGCCTGTGCTGTGCTCCTGGATTATGTTTTCCCAGGTGCAAGACCTTACACTTGTCCTTGTTGAACTTCATCAGGTTTTGGTTAGCCCGCTCTTCCAGCCTATCCAGGTCTTCAGAAGGGAAAGCCACCCTGCAGGAAGTGTCTGGTTCCCCGTCCAGTTTGCTGTCATCAGCAAACTTCATCAGGGTACACTTGATCCCACCATCCAGATCACTTATGTTTAATATAAACAGCACTGGGACCAGTACCGATCCTTGGGGGACCCCACTTGTGACAGGTTGCCAGTTTGAAAAGGAGCTAGTGACCACCACCCTCTGGTTGCAGCCTGTCAGCCAATGCCCCAGGCACCACAAAGACCACTTGTCTAAACCGTAATGCATCAGTTTCTCTAGGAGGAGGCTGTGGGGAACCGTGTCAAAAGCCTTGGAGAAATCCAGGTAGCGAATGTGTGCCGCTCACCCCTCGTCAACCAAGCAGGTTCCTTTGTCATAGAAGGTGATCAGGTTTGTCAAGCACAATTTGTCCTTGGTGAATCCATGCTCGCTTTTCCCAATCACATGCTTCATTCTACTTGTGGGACCACCCAGGAGGATTCGTTCCATAACTTTCCCAGGGGCTGAACTTAGACTGATGGGTCTATAATTTCCTGAATCCTCCTTTAAGCCCTTCTTGTAGATGGGGGTGACATTAGCCTTCTTACAGTCTTCTGGGAAGTCCCCTGATCTCCACAACTTCTCAAAGATTATGGAGAGTGGCCTTGCAATGATGTCAGCCAGTTCTCTTAACACCCTCGGGTGGATATTGTCAGGGCCCATCGATTTGTAGGGATCAAGGTCCTGTAATAGTTTGCATACCAACTCCTCATTCACTGGCAGTGGGTCTGTGCATCAACCTGGATTTTTTGTTCCCAAGGCCTGAGGCCCAATGGTGTTGGTAAAGACGGAGGTGAAGAAAGCATTGAGAACCTCTGCCTTTTCAGCATTATCAGGGACTAATTCACCTCTCCTGTTTAATGGCGGGCCAATATTTTCCTGCTGTTTCTGCTTGTTGTTTACATACCTGAAGAATCCTTTCTTGTAGTTTTTGACATCTCTGCCAATCTAAATTTGAGCTGAGCTTTTGTTTTTCTAACTGCATTTCTGCACGCCCTGGCAATGCCCTTGTAGTTCTCAACAGGTATTCATCTGCTTTTCCATCTCTGGTACACTTCTGTTCTGGTTTTGAGCAGACTCAGAAGCTCACAGTTAAGCCAAGGGGGTCTCTTGCTCCACCTACTTCCCTTACCTTTAAAGGGGATGAACTGTTTTTGCGCTTCCAGGAGAGCGCTCTTGAAAAACTCCCAGCACTCGCTAGCTCCTTTATCCTCCATGGAAGCTTCCCACAGAATCCCTCCTAGCTGAGCTCTGAGCGAGCTGAAGTTTGCTCTTCTAAAATCTAAACCCTTTGTCTTTGTATTAACCTTCAGCGTGCTCAGCAGGATCCCAAACTTCTCAAAATTGTGATCACTGCAGCCAAGGCTGCAAGATATTACAAAGCAGGATTTCTTGGTTTGTGAGTAGCAAGTCCAGCAGTGCCTCATTCCTGGATGGCACATCTAGCATCTGTATGAGGAAACAGTCCTCTACGCATTCCAGGAACTTGATGGATGACGTGTGAGCTGCTGTATTGTTCTTCCAACAAATGTCTGGGTAGTTGAAGTCGCCCATAACAACCAGGTTCTGTTGACCTGAAGCTTGCTTAAGTGACCCAAATATTGCTTCGTTGGCCTTTTCATCTTGGTTTGGAAGTCAGTAGCAGATGCCTACTGCAAGATCCCCCTTGGAAATGACCCCTCTGATCTTGCCCCAGAGGCATTCAATAGGGCTTCCACAATCACCATAGCTGAATTTTATACATTCAAGGTTCTCCTTAACATAGAGTGCGACTCCTTCTCCTTTTCTTCCCTGCCTGTCTTTACGAAACAACCTAGAGCCATCCATCGTGATCCTCCAGTTATGTGAGTTGTCCCACCATGTTACAGTTATTCCTGTCATATCATAACTTTCTGACTTGGCACAGAGCTCCAGTTCTTCCTGTTTGTTCCCCAGGCTGTGCGCATTGTATACATACACTTGAGGTGGTTAGTCTTCTGGTTCTCATCTTGAGGGGCAGCTAAGGAACATTTGTTGCTGCTCTGGTTGGTCTGGCTTATTCCCCAGTTGGTTGCAGTGGCATGAGCATCACCACTTTGGACCCTGCCCTCCCAGGTCATAGAATCATAGAATGGTTTGGGTTTGAAGGGACCTTGAAGATCATCTAGTTCCAGCCCCCCCACCATGGGCAGGGACACCTTCCACTAGACCAGAGTCCTTCGGTTTAAAGCCTGCCTCACCAAGTTGGCCAGCCTGCTGCCAAACATTCCCTTGCCTCTTCTAGACAGGTGGATCCCATCCATCCCTAGCAGGCTATAGTCATCAAAGAATGTCCCATTGTCATAAAAGCTCAAACCACAACACAGATCAACATGTGTACAGCTTTTGCAGGTACTTTCCTTTTCTCCAGGAGAAGGGTCTGGGCACTCGCTGCAACCTACTGTCTGTACTGGTCTCCTTCCTTACCAATTTTATATGGGTAGAAGGACTTTTTTAGTACTACACTGGGTAGAAGTACTTCTTTTGTACTTTTTAGTACTGTGTTTTGGTGACTCCTGCAGAGCATATTGAAATACTGTCTTAGCTAGCCCTTGAAATTTTCAGTCTTTGTCTGAAGCTAAAAATCACATTTTGAAAGAAAAATAAAAATCATAGCTATCATTCAAGAACAAATTATATTAATGTTGTCTGAGATTACCAGGGTTGGATACCCACAATATTATCTGATTCACTGAAGAACCAAGAAGTGATACCTTTTGTTAGTTGGGTAAAGAAAGCATAAATGGTGCTTCAGAAGAGCTGATCAAAGATACTTAGAGAAAGTACCCGAATGTGAAATAGTATTGCAAAATCTCTTAGGAACTTGTATTTGCAATTAGAGATAAGAACTTGCAGCAATGTCAGCACTATCTTCTTGGAGAAGACTCAGTGACTACCCAACTGTGAAAGGGTATGTTAGGATAAAAAACAGCCTACATGAAGTGGGAAAAAAAAGTTATATGATTAGGAGTTAAATTTTGGAAGTCAGAAAGCATTAGCTTAAAATTTAAAAAGTCAAGATAGATTAAACATTGCAAAAGAAAATAAAAGAGCAAAGAAAAAATTAATACAATGGGACTGAGTTCTCTTTGCGGTGAACATGGTGTTTAGTTGAAATATGATCTGGGCATTCAGAAGTTAAAGGAGGCTAACACAGGGCAAGGAACCTAACTGAAAGATGTTGTTGCCAACACAGAATGGCAAATGATACTGAATGTTTGGAAATGGAAATGATCAGAGCTGCTGTAAAAGCAAGACTCCAAGAGGTTTCACGCATTCCTTCACCATTCCATAGTGTGGAAAGAACTCGCACGTGAAATCTGCTGGAGCAGATTTCCTCATGCTTCAGGAGCTGGAATACTTAATAAATCCACGGGGTCAAGGGTAGTAACTTATATTGAAGAAACATCATAACTATAACCTGTGAGTTATGAAATATATGTTAGTGGGGAAAAAATACAAACCAAAAGCGTGGCAGGAAGTAAAAAATTCAGGTGAACTATATAATAAATTGGCTAACTCTAGAATGTGTCTTTGATAATGGAAAGTGTATCTGACGTGTTTTATGTCTTGATTCAGTGATATTCCCCATTATCAATGAAGCCTATGAATATCACTTATTTCATTAAAATTGTGACCTTTATCCTGTTTAACAAAGCAATATTCTGTTCTTTCACAAGATCTGCTGTCATTTTCTCATGTAGCAATGTATCATACATTTTAAGACCAGATTAGTTATATAGGCTGTATAAGGTATCTGTCTTGTCCATTATGTTTTCTTCAGGAAAAGGAACATTGCTTTGGTTAAAAATAAAAACTTTGGATAGGTGGAGGATAGAGCACAAAAAGTGAGAATAAATGAACTCTTTCCTCAAGGTTTAAAGTGCATGTTTTCCAAAATCAGGGAGACCTTTTAAGAACTAGTGAATCAGTGACCTGTTGCTGCACGCGCAGCACAAAAATGAGTGTATTTACACCGCAGGACCAGACTCTAGCACCTGAATGAGACTGGACCCACCATGTATGGAATATGAGCTGTTCTGAGAATGTGCATCTGAGGTTCAGGGACTTTGATATTCTTAAAATGTTGCAGACTGCAGATTTAATAGGACAAATTAAGAAAAAGCATTTTTAATTGTTGTGACAGGAATTTCTTAGTTTAGGCTTGCACTAGAGACATGCAGTGCTATCTAGGATAAATGCTTTTGGGGTTTATTTATGTTTTGCTTCACACATTGATTCTTCTCCTTTTCTTTTAAGCTGAGTTCTATTTCATTCCATTGATCTGTGCTTTTATATATAGCAGTTTGTTAGAACTAGCCAGTGTAAACAGTTTTCATTAAATTTTTGCTTAATTAAAATCAATAGAGAGAAGACGTTCATAAGTGGCTAGCTTTTATATGCAAAGTAGTATTTTTGGAAATATGTTGAAACAATCATGTTCAGGCAACTTAATAGTTAACTTATTTCTCATTAAAACCTAGCAAATTCTGTTTATTAAGAAGTTCCACCAAATAGTATTGTATGGTTGACATACAAGTTGAGGATTAGAGACTGTCATGCAAGTGAGGAAGGCGATTTTAATAGCAATGTTTTGGATAAACTGAGATTTTATAGTATTGCTCTAAGAATGACAGAGAAACTGGGAAAATTATGGCCTATGAGACAGAAATAATTGTAGCAAGAGGAAGCAATGACTGATAGAGCACTCTCACGGTCGTCCTCTTGCTTCACTGAGAAATTTAAAATGTATGGCTTTTACAAGGTTACAAAATGTAATTTGTAGTGGTTTGCATGAGAAATTTCTTTGGTATTTGCTACTTAGGGACCAAATTCCAAAATAGTTTGCAAAAGAAAAGTCATCTTACCTAAAAATAAGGTGACAAAATACAAATAATACAAAATTCCTTACTTATATAGATGCTTTAGAATTTTACCTTTGATTATCACTTCCCTTTAATAAGGCAGCTGCTCCTGTTGCTTGTGTGGAAAGTCTTTAGCATGTGGAAAAATTTGTGTGCTTCTGGTGTGTGTTAAGCTTTGTTAGTTTCTCATATACACTGCAACAATAACTATGATAGTTGCATAATACCCGTAACAATGAAAGCTGTGTAATACCCATCAGTCTCTGTTATAAGTATGGAAACTAGCATGACTTTTAGAAAGGAAGTTCAGAGACAACTTGGAATTAAGTATACACATAGCCCATAAAAACTAACTTAAAGTATAAAAATGATGGAAGCACGTATTTTACTAAATGCTTAGACAAAGGGAACAAAAAGAGGATTGACTCCACAACACCAGAAATTTGCAAATCCTTCTGTGGATTCACACACAGGAAAGAACCCCAAATTTTCCATTATGCATAGTTCTTAGATCCCAGGCTTAACAGTGCACAAAAGGACAGCACGTGTAGACTGATATACTTGTGCTTCATTACCATGATGGATGAGGTGTTAACCAAATTGTAGAATAATGAGCTTAATAATTAGTACTAGGCAGATACTCATAATGCAGGAGACTGAAGGACGCTATCTCCTTTATGTACTGCTTTACAGCTTCCAGAGTTACAGCGCCTCTGCTTTTGAGAGCAGATCATGGCTACCATCATCCTGTTAGAACAAATGATCTCAAAAGGAAAAGGTGTTTGTATAAACTAGTCCTTATATGAATGCTATTAACTGCCCTTCCAACTTGATGGAGAAATTCTAGGATGCATACTTCTTTTCTGACAAATGTGTCTCTCATGTTCCTTTAATTATATCTCCTTCTCCGAGTAGGGTAAAAGATTTTGCAAAATGCAATTAAGTCCCTAATTCCTTTCTTGGGTTTCTTTCAAGGAGTTTCATCTGAGAGAGGACTTGGGATTTATTCCGGTAATTGCATTTCTGGAGTGCAGTTAAGATAGAGCTTAGGAAAAAGAGAAATAACTTTGCTTTTTTTTGCCACCTTTTACCTGAAATGCAAGAACCTGAAATGCTGTTTTCATTAGAGTAAGAAATATGTGATAGGAGTCAATGCTTATTTACATAAAGATGTACCTAGATTATTGGTTCCATCTCCTTGCTCAGAATGACCAGATGAGCCATTGCACAGAAGTATGGCACCCAGTAAGCTCCTTGTCTTCCATTTCTGTCACCATCCATTTTAAGAATTCTTAGGGCTTTTTCTGCCTGCAGCTCACGCAACTTAGAGATGGTCTTTGATTTGCAAAAATAAACCCTAGACTATCCAACTTAGTTCCAACTAACCATTTGACTAGCTTCTTATGCAGTCCAGCTCTTTCAACCATATGAGGAGATTTGATCTCTTTCTCTTGAGCTTGTCAGAGTGCGTGGGATACCCTTTGGCTTTATTTGGATTAGTTTTTGAATCCCAGCCCCACTTTAGCATCCATTAACATCTTGTGCACAACAGTAAATCAAGCTAAGAAATCCTTGTAACTTATTTGGAATTGAATAATAATTTCAATCCTCTAGTGAGGGATTGTTTTTCACTGAGCTCATTCATCTGTAAGTTTCTCTTACATCAAACCTATTAAGAAATGAAGAATCAGCCCTGCACGTGACTCTAATTGTTGTGTATTTTGTCAGAGAACCAGAGAACTTCTAAACTAATCTAACTACCTGGGTCTGTGAAGAATTTGACTATGAATTTTTTAAATATAGTGAATTTAAAAGACTCTTCTAGAGGATTCATGTTTTCTTTATATTTTAATGCTTTGACTATTTTTTGCTTTCAAATGTGTGTGTATTTTGATATATGTTGGCATTTGCCTTCAGTTGTGGCCCCAAATGCATATAAACCAGTGATGACTGCTTTGAACTGTGACATATGACTTTCTTGAGCGGTGTCTGAGTATTCTATGTGAAGGTCACTTTTAGGCAAAACAAATAGAGTTATATAGCTTATTCTGTCGTTATTCTTAGCCAGAAAGATCTATTACAGTTGAAAAAACATTATTGCTGCTACTGACATTTGGAACCAAACTCAAGATGTGCCAGAACTATTTATAGCACAAATTAAAAGTTGTACTTAGGGTTTTCAAGTAGTGATTTCAGCATTATAACAGGAAGGAATGTAATATAACATGGAACTTGTAAGAAGCTGTCTTCTTTTTTACAATACTATTTTTAGAGTCCTCCAAGGAGTTTTAACACTGGCTGCAAATGTCAAGCCTAGGCTTTTTTCATTATTCTTTATCTATAGATGTATAGATGTTAAAAGTAGAAAATTAAGAGGGTGTTGAAAATATTAAATATACATAATATACTTAGAAGCAAAGCCATCTGAACAAATTAATACTGAAGAATAACAGTCAATAAAATCTCAGTCATGTTTTGCTCTGCAGTTTACATTACTGCTTATTGTATACAATCCTAATGTGAGCGTTCTTCAAAACGCTGAAAATGCAGCCTGTCGGTTCTTTCAGACAGTGAAATATGGCTGATGGCATACTAAGTGCATCTCTGACAAAGTGCAAGCTGGAGGCAAGGGAAGAGTAAGCTTTTTTGGAGACATGTACTTGGAGATAAATATCAAATGTTAATTGATCACCTGGAATTTTCTATTCTAATTTATTTCACATTTTCTCTGAATATTCCTGTAATAGTACGTGTATATATATTGATATGTATGTATGTATATTAAAGCAAACTAGAACCATGTCCTGGTTGGGAAGAGGGCTCAGAAGGAAGATTCAAAAGCTTAAGTTCTCTTGCTGACTGACATTCACCTGTCACAGGATCTTAAGCAAGTCATTTCTACTTTGCCTTCTTCCCCATTGTCTGCCATGTCTTTTTAAAATGTGTGTTTTGAAGGTCAGTGATTTTCTTTTATTACATATTTTAAAGTTCCTGCATGGTAATTTCTTAAATCTCCCAGAAGCCTCTAAGTGCTGCTGTAATGCAAATAATAAATTATGTATTACTATTACATGACTAATCTTAGAAACATGAGTAACCAAATTAAAGTAAACGTGACTACTCATGCATAAAGCTGTCTCTGAGGAAAATTATGGCAGGAGTGGTACATACCGTAGCCATACCAATTACACTCCCCCACAGGAAAAAAGGCTTGCACTTGTACTTAGTACATATATACATAAAGTCTTCATCGGTATTCTGCAGTCTCAAGTTGTGCATGTGCCCTTATATGCTTAATCAAATGCACAAATGGTATTCTAACAATGGGGTAGATTGTTTAAAAGACATAGTAAAAGTTAGGAAGATTAAAACCAGATATGTTAGTATAAATTGCGAAGTAGACATGACGCAATTTTCAATCCTTCCCTTAGATAAAGGTACAAACCACCCAGCAAGTAACAGAGACTAGAAGCGTACTGTGAACATTGAATATATATACTGTGAATATTTTCCAGTAACTCCTGGCAGATGGTAAACCACTAGAAGCGTTCTTGATTCTTTCCTAGAAAAATGAAGACTGTAAAAAAGTCCTGCAGGCGTTAACCAGCTTGTCACTGCATGACAGATTCCTTCGTAACAATCAAATCAACAAAAATGAACATAATGTTCATTGAAATAATGCAGACATTTCCCACATTGTTCACACAAACAGTCCTGCTTGTGGAGTTAAATGGAACATTCCTTTCAAGCTTGTCATTTTACAGTTGGTTTCTGTACTTGCTCTGGTAGGACCAATTTGTATTGGCATTCATACTTACCACAGAGATGCTGATGTATGTTGACATTAGATTTCAATCACAGTCTGTCAGCCTGCCCTCATCACACCTGTTTTGGAATCAGTGATGCTGCTCCTCTAAATGAGATCTGCAAAGTCATTATCTGTGTAACACAGTGCAGAAGATGCAGATCATGGTGTGTAATGAGATTTACTGTCACTGGCTTGCACCTTAAGTCCTAACAGTAATGTAGCTCAAAGAGGAAGATATCTTGCATTATCAGCAGCATGGAGGTCAATGGACTTTTGTTCCGTGCCCATCAACACAAGGTCTGGGATGTGGTATAAGAAATAGCTAAACCATAGTCTGTTTGAATGGTACCACCTCTGCTACTATTAGCGAAGCTGAACCAGCTTCACTGGTGGATACTGGAGTTTAAATGAATGGAGAACGTCACTTTTGACGCATTTGGGAGAAGTGTGGAAGGAAGCTTCTGTTTCTGATGCACTACATTTAACAAAGTATGTAAAAAAAATCGCCTATTTGAAGTTCTACAAAACTTTAACTTATTTTCTTGATATCTATTTTAGTATTCCCACACTTGCATAAGAACTCTGTCAAATGGAAATGAAGTGGATAATCGAGACTTGTGGACAATTTGACATGTTTTAAAATGCCTATTTCAATGGTTTCTCTTGGGTTTATATTTAAAATACACAAGTGATTCTTTGATTTTTAATAAGAAATTAAAAGGTCGTTTGGATTTCATTTATTTTTTTTTTTTAATCTATGGAGATCTCAAAGAATATTTTTTTTTCCAGGGGTGTTTTTAATTGCCTCTTTTCAGGCTTTGATAAAGGAGATCTTAGAAACCGTGACATTTGTTAATAAAACAAATTTCATGCAACAGAAGAATGTTAATCAAAATACAGTACTATGAAAAGCTCAGCTACCTTTCTAGCAAGTTAAGGACCTTAAGCAGAGACCAAATCCTGCTACCCTCATGAATAAAGCTGCTAGTGCAGTGAGTTGTAGCTTGCATACTAACACATTGGGCTGCATTAGCAAGACCACAGCCCACAGGCTGAAGGAAGCGATTGCTTCCCTCTGGTCAGAACCTGTGACACTGCATTTGGATGGTTGTTTCCAGTCTCGACTTCCCAGTACAGAACAGACATTGTCAAGCTGGAGAACTACAGTGGAGGACAGCCAAGAAGAATAGGGGGATGGAACGCGTGATGTGTGAGGAGAGCTGAGGGAGCTGTTTGTACAGCCGGAGGAAAACACAGCTAAGGGCAGTGCCGATTGCATTCTTCAGCTTCCCAATGAGGTGTTATAAGGAAAAGACAGAGCCAAACCACTTCCAGAAGTGCACAGGAAAAGGCACGAGCACAGTTTTCAGGTAGGGAAACTCATATTGGCTATACAGCTGCAAATCCACATCCCACAGTGAGAGGGGTCAAAGACTGAAATATGTTGCCCAGAAAGGTTGTATCAGTTTAATGTTTGGAGGTAGTCAGAATTCAGCTGTACAGGCCCTGAGCAACCTGACATAACTTTGAGGTTCTCTTTGCTTTAAGCTAGATGACCTTCAGGTGTCCATTCCAGCTTAAATTGTTCAAAAATTCTGTAAAAATAGCTCAATTCTATAGCTATAATGTGATAAGCAATTAGTTTTACTTTCTGAATAGGGATTAAATTATCTGGAAGTCACACCATTATACTGTAGGAAACTTTAATGAAATAAAGTCTAGCTGAACCCTGGCAAGCTATGTGATGTCCTTTCCAAGCATGTTAATGCTTGGAGAAGTGTATTTTATGGCTAATATTGCAGCACAATGAGATCTACGGGCATATTAGGTACTAGTTCATTAGCATGTTAAATCAATTTCACTGGCTGAAAATGTTGATTAGGTTAACTGCCCACATTACATTAGTAACCTACTTTGGACAAAATAAAAATTATTATTTGAGTCTCTGATGAATACACCTACAGGTATCATAAGTGCACGAAGCAAATTAATTACATGTGAAAAGTAAGTTTTATACTAAAATACAGTGGGCTTTCTGTTGTATGATCATTTTTGTCACAGTAATCTCCTGCTAAGAGGTCACCGTGTTGGGTAAAATGAAAGAGGATGTATGGAAACTGCGGTCAATCCTGCAGGGATGTATACAAAAATGTATCCATGCGATGATAAAATTGCAAATATCCATACCCTAGGCACTGGATGGAAGGATTTCTTTGGTCTGTCCAGTTGATTATGCATTAGCTTTATATTTCTCAGGGACAAAGAAGTTGCTGTCTCTGGGCATGAACTTTAGGTACCTAACTGAAGTCTGGTGGGATGCATCGAGGGTACTGTGTCAAACTACAGGAATGTAAACAACATAGTGGAAAGTTAATTGCAGTTTGTGTGGGCGTGTGTTTTCACAAGTTAAAATGTATACACATATATATACCGCTAATCAAACAAATGACCCATCCCTGCATCATGGCTAGCTTTGCATTATGGACAAAAGACAGTGTGAGTATTAAATCAACTTTTAAATATTTCCTCAGAGCAACATTGTCAAAGTTCAAGTCTGCCGCTAAGAGAGCGCGCAGACTGGACTGGAGGTAAAGAAATTAAGACAGTTATAGTTAAAATACATTTGAGCTTTTGAACAACAATTAATTTTGCATTAACAGAATTAATACAAAGTTCTGTAATTGAGCAACTGTTAGCGTAATGAAGGCATATCAGTGATCTGAGCTAGCGATTGCTTCATATTAAAGTGACAGAGTTAATGAGCTGTTTAAGTAATTTTTCTTTGCAGATACAATCAGGGTCAAATATGTCCCTGGAAAGAATTCTGGAAAGAATACATTACTTAGATTATATTATTCTTATCTTAAAGGTGCACATAATTCTCATTCTTTCTTTGGCAATAATAATTTTGTTTTACATTTTTACAAAAATTATTGCAGAACACTTTCTGAATTTGATTAGTGCTCCAATAAAAGGTCAAAATACTGTGGATCAAATTCTCTGCTGCTGTAAAGGGGTGTACTAAACGCAAGACAAAAGCCATACAGCTCTGTGTGTTTCCTCCTTAATACAGTCTTTAATGATTTTCTGTAGTCATTGTGGTGAACTGCGAGTGCATTGGCATGGCTTTCCCTACACCGCTGGCGTATAAACAACTCTCCTACCGCTCAGAGGTTCTGTGCAGGACTTCCTGCTCTCCAGCTGTGTGACGTGCTTTGGTCTGCTTCTCTGCCCTGAGAACTGTTCATATGAATGTCAGTCCCACACCTGCAGTAAGGACAGGCGCGCTTTTTTTTTTTTTTTTTTTTTGACAAAAAAAAGGACAGACAAATAGCTCTTCTTTTAAACATGATATGAAACTAAAATGTCAGCTTTTACTAGTAGCTAACGGTGAAGATGGCAAACGGAAGATTAAAGCTTTTCTTTTACATAGAATATGAAGCAGATGGGATCTATGAAAAAGTTGTGGTAAAATACTTACTTGATAACAGCAAAAAAAAAATCTAAAAAGGACTGTTTTTCAAAGATGATCAAACTAAAAGTTTTAGTCAAAAGTATGCATTTTTCTACCCTTTATATTCTTTACTGTTTTATCCGTACTTCAAGGTGAAAGTTTTCGAACAGTGAATTGGATTCAACTAGTATAAACCAATATAGCTTCACAGACAACTTCACTATGTTCCAGTGTAATAAGTGAAATAAGGAAAACCTGTAGCTGCTAAACATCTGAGCCAACTGTTTGAGGTTTTTCGTAAGCTGATTTATCTAGAGTTGAGAGTTGTCTGCAAGATAGATGAATGCTTCTTGATTTAAAATGTCATGTGAGGGAATTGGTGCAACATTTAACTAATTACTTACTTAGGCCCCTGACAATAGACTAAGGAAAGGTTTTATTTGAAGATTGGATGGTTCTTATAATTGTACAAAACACAAAATACAGTAAGTGCATACTAGGGCAATTATTTTGTGGAAATATTTGCCTTTCTGCTGTGCAGCTGTAAGCATAATTTCTAGCAGCAGGTGAACTGATGTAATGTGGTTGATTGCAGGTTCCCGCAAGAGCTGAACATGGGAAAAATCAGTGCTGAAATCATGTGGACTCTGTTTGCCCAGGACATGAAATATGCTCTGGAAGGTAATTAGAACAAACTATTAATTACGCTAGAGAGTTCACCAAGACTGACTGCCACTGCAAATCACACCGGGCATCAGATTTCTGTGGGTGGTAAGAGTTTTCTAACATACTTGTTTAAGATGTTGCATAGGTTAGTCAAAACGAAGTGTTGTAAATGAAGAAAATCATTGTACTGCAACTAAATGAAGTTACTGTGGAAGAAGGAGACAAAAGAACTGTAACTTGAAATGCTATTTCTTATTACCTAAATCTGACAAAATCATCAATGTCCAGAAAACCACAAATATGCTTGCTAGAGAGCTTTGTAGGCATTCATTATTTTCTTACTAGCTGAAAATGGCTAATTTGCCAGTAAAAAACATCTACAAAATGAAGTTGTGGAAAAAGCATACACAGATAATTAAACCTTTTTGTGTTCAAAAGGCAGGTTGTATTCATTCTGATTCCAACAGAATCAAATGCAGTTTCCTTTTATTGTTTAATACAGTACTGTGATCAACCATAAGATATATTCCTTTTCTCTATAGCAGATAATCTGTAACTAATGGTTTCAAACCTACTCATTAAAATATGGTTATTGCATAAAACCAAGTAAAAATACCTACATGAAACTTTAAAAAAAAATACTGAAGAGAAGGAATTAAGGAAATAGTCTTAATTAATGAAAGAAATATTGCCAGCTTATATACATGTATTCGCACAAACTTTTAGATCATTGTTAAAAACCTGACTCTTGAAAATAAGTTCATAGAACTCTCTCTAACTAGTATTTTTTTTTGCAGCACAAAAAATGATGGTATTAGTTGAAGTTCACCAATTTTCTTTACCTATTAAACAGATTTCAGGTTGTTGTGGTCTTCAAACCAGTACACAGGTTTCAATATGAGAAATGCAAGACGATCTTGGTTTCCATCTGAGTATAGGGTTTCCGTTAGAGTGTAGCTAAGGTGAATTGGAAACTAAATGGATCAAATTGGAATTTGATCAATAAACTAGTTTTTTGCGTTGTAAGATACGTAATTGTTGTCTCGTACGTATACAATCTCTACAGAATTTCTCTCCATAATGAAAAAAAAAGAAAGAAAAAAAGAAGTAAAGAAAAAGTATATCAGAAACCAATTGTAAAGCAGTCAGTGCAGTTTATAATCTCATGGTCAACCCCAACATGATGTGAAACTATTTATAATATAGAGTACTGTTTTTTAAAAACAAAATAAAATTTTTCTCATCCTTTATAAAAAAAAATCTTATTCAGAGATAGAGAGGATTTGTAGTGCTAGCCAATTTTTTTTTACTTCCACAGTAACATAAAAAGCTAGTTGTGATTTTTAGGTAAGCAAAACTCATGTTGCCTTCAGTCAAGCCTGCTACTAACTGCAAGGCAAGTCTGCCAGTGGTGAAAATAAGTACGAGGTTAGATTTAAACAACGATGCAACTCAACAGCCTTAAAGGATTTTTTAAAAACAGGAATATTTGAAAATTAATGTCTATATTATATGCTTCAGAATCAATGCAATATGAGTGTGGTGGTACTTTGATACTGTAGATTTTTATGATGATAAGGAAAAAGAGAGAAAAGATGAGTGCCTAGAATGGTTATAAGGAAAAAGAGAGAAAAGATGAGTGCCTAGAATCGCTATTAATGAAAGAATTATTTTGTTCATTTCCTGTTTTGTTAATTGTATTATTTGAATGTGTAATTTGCACACTAACTGCAGCAGAAGAAAAAGATAGGAAGAAAGGAAAGAATGAATTACAGGAGCCGTGATTATAATATGTAGAATGACATCAGAAGACATGGGAAATCAAATCTAAGATGTGAGTAGGAGAAGAGATGTTCAAACTAATATTTGAAGGTGGTGTTTGTTCTATAGTCATGTCAGAGTGAATCAGAAGTACAAGTTTGAGGAAGCTAATGTCAGGCAGGACATCATCCTTTGAGAGTGATCAATGAAGTCAAAAGCTACCAAGAGCTGAGAAGCATGAAAACCAAGTGAAAGCCGCTATTTTGGGTTAGAGCATATTCTCAGTTACATTAGTGAGAACAACCTTATATCCAGAGAGGCTGTAAATCAGGATCAGAAGGTGAACTGCCCGTTCAGCAACTCAGTGTTGTGATTGCACTTATAGATAGCTAGCACAGATTAAGAAGCATTTCTAATAACCATTATATTGTCACACGTTCATAACTTTGAATGTATAGTTATACTCTGCATACAAACATCCCTGAGCACCCCAGTGCTTGTAGTGTTTTAGCCATTGAACTATAAATGTTCTGTACTGCAACAAGATAATTCAGGAAAGATAATTCACTCTATTCGCTAAGTAGAGCGTACTGATCACTCAAAAGGCAGCTTCAGATCAAGCCATGGTTTGTGTCTTGGTTGTAAAGAATAGAACAGGAAGCTCTTGAGAAAGAGTTAATTATACAATATATGAAGCGTGGATGGTTGGGCGATCGGGACTTGAAAACAAATATCGATGATGTTATCTTAATTCGGCAGAAAGATCTATAGGGGACTCAGTAGGGAGGTACTTGACTTTGTACATCTATTCTAAACTAGTCCCTGTGTATGGTTCTATCCCTGTGTTGCTGTGGATACTGTCTTTCTGAGGAGACTAAATGCCATTTTTGTCATGAGAAGTTCTAAGTCGCTTCCAGAATCAGTAGTGAAACAGTTCCTGTTTATAAATAATAATGAAAGGAAATGGAAATTCATTACAATTATTATAAATATACATAATTTCACCTTCTATGGTTTCATTCCTAAACAGGAACCTCAGTAAATCCAGTCAAAAAATATAGATCAGCATGCTGTTTCTCTCTCCAGCTTTGCTGGTTTTTAAATCATTAATAATTTCCATGGATAATCTCCAGTTGTTAATGGCAATAAAATTTTTTGCTTCGAATTCTACAAGATTAGTAGCAAGACCTTAAATATGGTCACACTTGATCCTCATGGTTTTAATGGAGTTTGCATTGCATTCTGCTATGCCAGTCTCGCCTTCCAAGTTATTAACATAGGCTACCATCTGTTCATAAGTAGTGTCCCGA
This sequence comes from Vanellus vanellus, assembly GCF_965231255.1. Classification (NCBI taxonomy): domain Eukaryota; kingdom Metazoa; phylum Chordata; class Aves; order Charadriiformes; family Charadriidae; genus Vanellus; species Vanellus vanellus. The sequence goes on along the minus strand of NC_138916.1, from coordinate 10,514,543 downwards.
GCTGTGATTGCAATCTTTGCCTGATTCAATTTAGTATTAATCTCCTGAAGCAGCATCTTTATAACACAAAAGTTGATTCCTTTCTGCATCCAATCAAGACACAATGAAATAGTCCATCATCTTTTGCAAGAGGATTGCTGATGTGATAAAAATGGTTAAATTAGCTTATCCAAGATCCTGTTTCTGTTTTTTCCCACCTTATGTATTCCCAAATATATCCAGCCACTCCCATCAGCTTAAATTCAGGAAGTGAGTGTCGTAACTCCATTCTCTAACAGAAGACCAATGCTGGAACATCCAGCATACATTCCTTTTTCCTTTTTTCCCCGAGAGTAGTTCGGAATAGCTGATCAGGGGATGTATGGCACTGCAGCTGCCTCTGGGAGACTCGCTACTCTGCAGCAGAGCTGCTGCCCTCCTTTGCGACAGCAATCAGTAGGCCCTGCGAGCCAGGTGCCAGCAGCCATCACACCCCTCTCTCTGCCTTCTCGTCTTTGATTCTTGCCCAGGACAGTCTAGATAGGAGGCTGCTGTGGTGACATGGAGAAGACAGGGGGAACAGCAGCTTCCAGAGCAGTGGCCTTTTGCTAGAGAAGGGTGCAGCGGCTGCTTGTCTCTCTGAATACCAAAGCAGCATATTAGCATGTGACAGAGTAGATGGCTGCTTTGGGGGGAAAAAGCTAGCTTTTTGGGTGAGGGAGGAAAGGACATCCCAAAGCACACTTCAGGTCTCCATGGCTGCTGAGATCAGGGCTACACTGTACCAAGCTGACATGCCTTGCAAACAAAACTGTACTAAAATCTGGTATTGGGTTCATAACTTCATTCTACCTTATCTCCCATTTTAAATTAATAACAATGTTTAGCCTTTGCATAGTATTAAAAGTTTTATGCAATAATTTAATAAATTAAGTCCAAACCAGTTCTAATTTTCTCCTGATCTAAGGAGTCTGGGATTATTTTCTTGTATAGATTTTGCATGGAGAAGGTATCGCATGTTTCTCTTTGAGAACTGACGTCACTGGATTTGGCCCTTTTTTTCTTCTTCTTTGCAGGTTATTCATGAGGCAAAAGCGATTTGTGTGATAGACTATACATTGTTGTTTGGCATTTAGTTTATACCAGCATATCTAAGCTTATAGCATGTTAATATTTTTGTACTGTCTGGTCCTCAAATCAGTCTGTATTTATGGTACAAACAAATAAGAACAGAGAGAGCATTTCACCAGCAGTGCAGGTGATCTGTTACTGTCTTCATGCGGTAAGAAATCTTTTCCTTTCCAAGTAAGAAGATGCAAAGGTTAGAAGATAATGAGGGAGTAATGAGCTGAGATTAGACATGCAATTACAAAAGTATCTTTTTTATTCTATGTCCTCAGAAATGTCTTTTTCAGATCTTTTGTATCTCTAACTGTTGAATAGGTCAGATCAAATGTCCAAACCTATCCAGTCTGTTAGAAAAAGAACATTCTAATTGCTGTTATTATGCTAATCTAATTATGGTAGTGGCCCGAAGTCAAGACCAGGATCAGGCCAGAAATGAATTAGCTGCTGTGTCAATACAGCAATAGACAGTCTCAGTCCTGCAGAGCTAAGACTCTGAAGTATCAGGCCTTATAAAAATAGAAGAACAAGAAAGTCATTACAGCATTTTATGCATTTAATGTAGGTTTGCTTTTTAAGTTTGCTGTTGTCCTCAGTGCACAAGCAGATATCCTCTTCCTGTTTCTCTGACAGATTCCTCTTTCCCAACAGAAACTGATTCAGTGATTTAAAAGAGAAGAGGCAGGTCCATGAGTTGATGCTGAGCACAGAGACAGCATAGGAAAAAAAAAAAAAAAAAAAGGCTAATGCTGCCCAGAGAAAGGTCACGCCATTTGGTGGCAGATTTCAAGTCTATTTTCTCTCCAACTTTACAATTTACAAATTTCCCCTTAAGACAGAGCATAGCCTTAGCAATACTGGGAGACTACTGAGCAGATCTGGGGAGGTGGGGCTGAGGTTATGGAAGGGAGAACAGGGCAGCGTCCACCAGAATGCAGGGTTTAATCAGGGCATCAGAATATGAAATCTCTTAATTCTAGTGAATCTCATTCTGCATTTACACATTTCAACAAATGAATTCCATCCTCATTTTTCCAGAGACCAGAGGAATAAAGAGTCATATGTAGTCTCATGGGGGATACAGAGAGACTGTAAGGTCAAAGACAAGGAGATTACAGTCAGGGTTAATAATAAACTTTCCTTTGGCAGATAATCAATAAGGTGGAATGTGACATGATTGGAGGAAGAGGTGAGTTAGAAATGCTCTTTGGTCAGCATAACAGACAATGATGTTAATAACTGCAGCTGCATACTGTATGTACTGGAGGGCTGAGCTTTGTGAGTATGAGAATACCGTTGAGTACCTATCACGTGCAACACAGAGATCCCCAGGCTTGCCTAAAAAGCACTGTAGCCATACCAAATGGCACTATTTTGTTGAAGTTAATTAGACCTGCTAATTAAGACAGATAAAGTGAACAGACCTGTTCCCAGGAGCTAAGTTAATATTTCTTCATGTCATTGTATTATGCTGTATCAATGTGTCATATTACTTGGAACTACCTCAGAGATCTCTAGTATGGCACGGCCTTGCACTTGGGGGCATGTCCGCTAGATCGCTTGGTCATTCCCTAACCCGTTTTCTTTCATATTACATACTGAACAATAATCAAAACAGGAAGTACTAATGACTGTTTATACTGCAGTACAAGTCTACAATAATCTTATTAAGTTAAAGCTTCTTTATTTCTGATTGTAGGTGTATTCATGGTGCCAGATGTTTCTAGAAAAAACGTAGTGCACCAGTGAATGCCTGACTTCATTATTTAGTCTTAAAATTGTCACTCAAGAATAGCAGTGTATATTGCTCCATATATTTAATAATGAAAACTCTGGCCTTATTTAATCTGCTTTTAACCACTGAACATTAATCCTGGTCTGAAACATTGTTATTAGCTCTTACCCAGGCAGTCACTGATTGTAAAACATTTGTGTATAAACTTTTCCAGCGTTGCCTAATTATGAGCAAGACAATTTTGCTAATCAACATATACTAGTAGTACCATGCTAGATAGGCCATTAGACTGTAAACGATGCTTTAAATGAATCCTACACCGATAAATAATTAGGGGTTATTTATAGCTCACATGGCCCTGTCCATTCCACAAACCAATGAGTTGAGTATGCAAGTACAGGAGAAGTGTTGTGTTCAGCTGAAGGGGCTGTATATCACCTATAGGAGCAGGAAGAGAGCTCTGTCTTATACCAAAGAGTGGTCAAGACTTCCTCTGAGTTTATTGGGTATCTCAGCCAGAAGAATAATTTGCCTCTTCTTTCTTCTTGTCCTTGATTACTGTTCTTCAGCAGTGATGATACAACTTCATTGCAACTCACGTTTTTACAAAAACTGGACTTATGTCTTTTGTCTGAAATAATTTTATGGCGAGGGAGGGGAAGAACTCAAGCAAGATTGTGACTTTGTCTCCACAGAAAGTCACTTAAAGGACCTGCATTGTTTAGTGCAGTGCTGGATCTGCTGATTGGAGAAGAGGTTCATCCTTTTCCTCCTACCGGAATGTCCCTTAACGCAGTCATGTAGTCCAGTAGCCAGGGCTTGAATTTCCCTGTCTTATTTCTTGAGGGTTTTATTCCCCTTATCTCTGTCAGAGTGGAGCTGCATAATGCTCACACAGTAGGAGTGGAACATAGCTGCTGCGTCTCTTCATGAATTCTGTGAGCTAATCACCCTGTGAATCCACTTGTACTTTGGATTTCTTTCCTTTTAGAAACCGTAACCAATGACAGCTTTCTTAAAACAAAATATTTTTAATTGTCAACTAGAATAAAACATTTGAGTAAAATAAAATTTAAAATAACAAGCAACTGCATGCTATTTTTAATCCTGACTATTCTTAAACTTCACACTAAGACACTTCGCAAAAGCTTTCCTCACACAGCAAACAACTGTTCTCCTCCCAGCCTGTTTTATTAAGTTGAAGACTCAGTCTTTTATTTTCGGGACTTTTCCACATATGGAGATTCACTAGTGTCTTTTTTCTCCTATAGATACACCAGTACATTCCTGCTTATGGGCAAGTGCATTAGTTCTAAACTAAACATTTGATCACGGTTCCAGCACTCCCAGGAGAATAGGATGAATCTATTAAAACTGCTTGTTTTCACATTATCTTTTAAAAAGCCTCAAGTGCAATTTGCTGGGTAACAACTAGAGAACGCCTCTGTTTTTTGCCTTTGCTTCTGCTTTACAGGCAGGTCCAGATACAACACACGTAATTATTAAAGTGCAGCCTCACGTTTATCTTGCTGCCTGATTATTCCTATTTTGTACTTCATTCTACTAATTGCTTACGAAATACGCATGGTAGCATTTTATAATGTTTTATGCTCACTTTGCACACTTGTGACAAGCAAAAGAGCAGAGAATCAAGTCTAAATGTTTCCTTCATGGAAATATACATTTTTAAAAAACGAAACAATAACTAAAGTAACCTGTCATCAAAAATACACTGAAGATGCAATGCTGAATATTCAGCAGTTAAGACCCAATACAATTAAGTCTGCCTTTATTGCCTTTGTTCTCTTTTCCTCCCAGGTTCAAGCATTACAATATAGCATTTAATTATGTGATAACATTTTCCAAGAAGCAGTGGTTTCCAAGGAGCGTGTATATTCTTTCTTGATTTTGCAATTTTTATAGGTATTAGAGATTTATGAAAGCCTAAATCAATGTAAACTGGATTCCTATATCAGCATTACTTTTTCTCTTTTATTACTTTCTGATTATGTGATTACTTTGAATAAATGTTGAAATTTCAGTACAAATTATTTCAAACTTCCACCATATTCTTCAGAACAAGGGCTTTAATCATGATCATAGATCTCGTATCAGATAGGATGGGCCATTTCTTCTGCTCCATTCATAGCTTGCATTTCCTTAGGCTTTCCGTGGTAAATTCACGTACAAAGCAAGAATTCTACTAACAGTAGAAAGCACAATTCAGATTATTTCAGTCCTTGGAAGCAAATGCTTATTTCCTTCTGTAATCAATAGCAGTCATGTGTATCCAAAGACAGAATTTTGTCTTTGAGTGTTTGTTCTTTGAATATTATTGATCTGTTTAGCTTTCATGGTACATAAATTTCACTCTGATGTGATATTGAAGGGTAAAAGCTCTACTGAGGTTGATCTTACTAAATTATTTGCTGTACTGACATTTTTCTTTGTCTTAGTTTCAAGTAGGACAGAGCAAGTTTACGCTTAATCAAGCTGCATATCTTGCATCTTGAATTGTCCTGTTGGTGATATACTCATCCAATGGCTGTGAAGTAGTAATTGATTGATGAGACTAATAGGCTAAATTTTCAATAAGGAGTAAAAAAAAAAAAAAAAAGCAACTAAGTAATGTTAAGAAGATATAAAAGTTAATATGCCTAAAGTAATTTGAAATGTTTAGGCAATATGACAGAGTAGATAAAAAACAGCAAATGTAATGTTTTGGAGTAGAGTTATTCGCAGCAGATTTGCCTGTCCCTTGTGTTATTACATGTTGCGTCTCTTGGATAGTATGTAACGTTGGTATGTGATGCCCTTGAAGTTCCCCTTGAAGTTCCCACAAGCAATCTACCTCTCCCAGAAAGCAATGTACAGCTTTGCCGTTTCAGATGCTTTGCAGCAGTCCCTGAACTCACTTGTACCTGCTGTGAAACGTGAAGCGAAGCAGAGCGCTCCGAGCAAATGGCCTCTCACTTGGAGAGCTCCTCCTTGAACATAAAGCGCAATGTCAGATCGGCTTGTTAAAGTGCACTGCATTAAGTCAAGGATTGATTAGCCCACTTCCACTGCAGGCAAGAGACAAAAAAGATCAGTAAATTTATTTTTTCTTACAATTCAGAATGAGACAGTCTGCCTTCCTTCCCTGGTCTCTGTTCAGTGAAGAAATATGACTCTCTGGTTAAGAAATCTTCGAACAAGAGCTACACTGCCTTTCAAAGTTCATGTATGTTCCCTTAGTAAATTCACTTGGTCTCCCTATACCTCAGTTTCCCATTTGTAAAATGTAATAGCACAGCTTAATCACCTCATAGAGATCTTCAAGGTGTAATCCATTGTGTTTGTGAAGTGTTCAAAGATATTTTGCTGAAAATTTACAAGTAAATGCAGAAAAAAGATTGAATATGTGGAAGTCTATTATGACAGACAGTGTATTTTTAAAAGGAGAATTAGAGGGTTTTTTAATTGTAAATCAGTTGTAAATGCAATCCAAAAAAGGAGGTAATGACAGAAGTTTTTCAGTTTTCAGTTTATTATAAGATAATATTTTTAATAATTTAAGATAATTTATCTTGACACAAAGAGCCCTTTCAGGAAGGCCAGTAGTATTTCACATTATCAAAATCAATGTAAATTATACATAATTATCAATTAGTTGTGTCCTGCTCTATATTTCAGTTAATAACCAGTGACTTCCATTGCCTTTAGCAAAGTACAAGAACCCTGGCATGACGTGTCCAGTAGAATGTAATGTTTGCTTCGAAATCGGTTCTGAACTTCATTGGTGTTTACGTTTTTCGTCATTTTTGGCCTGATCCAGTATATTACATTCAATCAGAGTCTTCCAGTTCATTTCAGCGGTACAGGGATTAAGTCTAGAGCACTGTAAGCATCATACCCACATTAAAAGAGGCGATGGCATAGAAACCAACTCCTGTACTGTAGGGAAATTGCATCGGGATCAAGTGCCCAAAACATAGGTGCATCATACTGGTGTAATGTTTTAACAGTGATTCAGAGGGAGGAATACGAATTCATACTCAATATCATTCCTCATAGGACTTCCTTAAGAGCTCTTCTTCCACTACCCATACTCAGTTTGTGCCATGCATGTACTTCCCAATTATACGACTGAAAGTTTGGAAATAGCAGGTTCTCTGAAACAGCCATTCTGAAAGACATAGATAAAATGTGCAGCTGGTAGTCTCTAGAATGATCGGTAAGTAATTACTGCAAATGATATGGAATTATGTCGCAATGGATGAAAATACCATCTGAGTTTTTATGGGAAATTTTGCAGTTAATCCAAACACAATTCCCTTATGCTTAGTCTCAATCATGTCCGTTTTAATAAGCTGTAGTGCAATAGAGTCTCTTTAACAGTCAAACCAACTGATTGTGATATAATTAATTTGCTACACATAAATTTTCTGTGTAGTAGTTATTCATGTCTGAAACATTATCTTTAAAGCCTGGAAACCAGACAAGATTTTTTGTTAGATATTCAGATATATTTATGTATATCTAGTCAATTTGTTCATTTTTTACGACAGATTTCCTTCTTGCAGTTTCTGTTCATAGGGATTTGACATATTCTTCACCTCACTAGAATCCTTTAAGCAGTTTAACTGTATGTTGTTACAAAAAACAGTGGCTAGGAAACTGCTGTAGAAAAAAAAAATTGCTCTCAGTGTTTATACCTAAATAAGGGAAGATTAGGGTTGAACAAAATATCAAATTGATTATCTGGATATTTAAAATTTCTGTCTTTTATGAAGGTTGTTAGATTACCCTTTTTTCATTTTTTTAGCAATTAATCAAAAATAACATGGATACTCAGAGTGATGTTATCACCTCAAGGTTAAAAAGGAAAAAGAATTCTGTAGTGAACAGGTTTCTATTGCAGTTTGTTAAATGGCATTATGTCTTTAGCGTCAGGTAGACGTTTCTGCTTAATAAGTCATCATTGTGTCTCTATTGACAAAATACCATTACACTACAAACATCAGACAAAAATGTAATAGTTGTATTGCAGTTTCTTTTTATTTTCTGCCTTAAGAAAATCTTCTCAGCTTTCTTTAGCAATTGCTTGGAAAATGAGCACGAAATCAAACATGGTTCCAGAGTATTGCTGTTTGGTCACAGGTCGGTGAGGAAGGTGCCTTGGATTGTAGTCCTTCATACATTTCTCTGTAAAAGAACAATTTTCTGCAGTTAGATTATTTGCTAGATACAGTGTCACCAGGTCAGTGGCTGATCTCATCACACACCAGACACATTTGCATATATTAATGCATTCCACATAATAGTCTTTTAAAAAATCTCTCTTCTTTCTTGGTTACGCAAAAAGCACCTGAACAGAAGATATTTTTTTTCTTTTTCTCGTTGCTATTGCTTACTGGAAGTCCTCTTAAAGGTGTTAACTGTAATTGTGATCTGTACAACTGAGATGTGATCTGTACAATGACTCTTTATACATTTTTTGTTGTAGTTGCAGTTACAATGTCTATTACTGCAAACCTGTGGAAAGCATGTGTGCATTAGAGCGTTACCCCCTAAGGAGATATTTTAAAAAAAAAAAAAGTGTAATCAATACTGTAAAAAAGATGCTGTTACTGGAACTGCGATAGATAAAAGCAGCTAAAGTACCTCATACACACAGATTACAGTTTACAAATTTTACAGTTTACAGAAATCTTATCAGTATTTTTTTCATTGATTCATGATACGTAATATAGAATAATGTGCCATTATCACTAATGGAACTGCAAATGTCCTTGTTACGAAGCTCAGTAGATTAACAGATGCTTATAAAAATATGCTGCACTACAAGGGATGTTTTGTAAAAGTAGCAGCACAAAAAAAAAGATTAATAATATTAGGTTTACTATACTGGAGATTGTTTGTCTAGAATCAGTTCTGAGAAAGGTCTGCTATTTCTCTCATAATCTCTGCTGAGCACATTTGCAGAGCGTACAATTGGCAGGTTTAGTAGAAGGCTGACTCAGTGCTATAAAAATTTTGCAAAGCAAGAGTGGACTTTTTTAGAAAGAGTTGTATTGCGCAGCTACTACTACATCTGTCTTCCAGAAAGTCCAAAATGGATATATCTGTGTAGGAAAACATGGTGCCAATTTTCCTCCTGGGAAAAAAGACAGATATCCAAACTGCATACATATATCCTGTGGTGTCGCACAGTTGCATTAACTTGTCCAAGTTTTTCAGAGGTTAAGAAAGCAATCTGCAGGTCCTAATCTAAATTTAGAACGTCTACGGTGATGTTCCTGTGCTTTCTAACTAAAATCCATGGTTACTGTGGATAAACCCAGATAAAATTGTCATGGGCTGACTCATATGGTCACCTGTTTTCTCTGTTCTGTGGTTTATATAAACTGAGGAGGTATTATGCATGGATACAAAATGGCTTTGTAGATCATGTGAGGTATCTGATGATCTCGTAGGTTAGTACTAGGAATTGAGGATGCATTTTTCACTTACATGTTGCTACAAGTAATATCCTAGGAGACTCTTATGAAATATTCTTTCCAAGGTATAATAGCCTGGAGAAAATCCTCAATTATTCATGAATGACTTTTATGCTTGTTTCTAAAAGTGTTATAATTTAGATCTTAACTTAAAAAAGAAAATATAAATGAATGATAGTATATAAGTTGTACCCTCCTGGACAAGTTTGCCTATTGTTGCCAGCAGCTCGTTTCTAAAATTGAAAAAAGCGTTTGCTTGGCATGTGATACTATAGCAAACATTCTTAAGTTGTGTTGTATAATCTAATAACCCATTCATGCAACACTTGAATGAAAAAAATGCTATTCATTTCAGAAATTCCAGTGGGATGGAATATAAGACAGATTTTTCTTAATAATGGCTTAAGCAGTAGATGTGCAGTGAATTCGATAGCAATAAGAGAATTGTTCTCAGTCAAAGACTGGTATCACTTGTAAGAACTACCTGTTATTGTTTGGTTATCTAGCTGTCTACGATAATAGGTTGTGGGAAAACTCCTGCCAGAATAAAAAGATAAGATTCCTCGGGTCTGTAGAAACTAAGAACCATGAGAGCACGCCTACATCTTTCTGTGGTTCTGTTTAAGGCTAGTAACCAATGGTATGCCAGAGAGAATTTGTAGTACTCTCAATTAGAAATTTGGCATAAGCAAGTGCAATGTTTAGACAGAAACTGATTTACTGATTTTTCTGGAGTGTGATGAAAAGGCACCGAAGGTGAAAATGCTAGCACAATGCTAAAAAGGCGATAAGACTCCACAGGGGCACTTCACAAGCTGATTCCCACAAAACTTAGTAATTCATTGCACAATAATATGCTTCTGAAACAGTTATTTCTTGTATGGCACGGTGGTATTACTAGAGTGCTGATTTGGCATAATAAAACTAATTTCGTATTAATGTACCTAGTCAGATCTGAAAAACACAGAATATGTTTTTTTTTTTTTGCGGTGTGTTTGCACTGACAGAGACCTGAGTGGTATATTCAGAAGTGTGTATGACACAGGATGGGATGCTTCTGCTGTTATATAAAATTAGGTTCATATCCAAATGTATATGAAAAAGTTGTGTGATACTGTGTTATGATGCAAGCAGAAGTAAGGAGCTAAAAGGGTGTTTGAAAGAGGCGAGTACTTAATATGTACTATTTACACAAGAACGTCATTCCTGCCGAGCATCTGCATTAGGTCACTTTTTAAGGGAGCTGGGAGATTGAGATTAGTCTTTTGCTCAAGGAAGAACGTGCAAGTGATGTGACACCTCAAACAGATGAGATCTGTCAAAACTTTAGGAAGCTGTGAGCAGTAAGTGAAGGAAGGATTACTCTGCCCAAGATGTGTGGATCCACGGTTTCCTGCTGTGGGAGCAGAAAATGACAGATTTGAGCAAGGATAAAGTGCCTGATAGCTAATGGAGTGAAAGAATGGAGCTGTCTGGGGCCCAAAGCAGCTGGATGGGAAAGACTGCAGAGCATTGGGGATATGCTAAAATAAGGATCATAATCCTGGAAGAAAGATGGATATTTGTTCCAAACCAATTAAATCAGACTTTAAAAATGCAGAAAGTGGTTACAGGTGGCTTCATGACTCCTGCCATCCATGAACATCTGCATATCCGTTGTGTTGAAAACAGGAGGACACTGAGAAGGTGGAGAAGCCCGTTTGAAAAACTTTTAAAACACTATTAAACCAGCTTTTCTACTTGCGCCATGAATAAAATAGATGGCTGCAGAACTGCGGAGGTGTCTCCTCTTTCTGTTTCTTATGTATATGTGGTAAATGCAGCCCGTTTACTAATGCAGGTTTCACAGATTCAGATAGGACTGGCAGTTATAGTTGTTACTCCATTTGGCTCCTACACAGCTATAGCTGTCTTTTCTAACTTGACACCTGACACAACTTCTTACCCATTTTGTTAAAGCCAAAGTAGCACCTAAAGAACTGGAAGTCAGCAAGTTTGTGGGATTTCCTCACTGCGGTGAAGAGAGTTGAAAAGCCTAACCTGTGGCCTGGTCTTTGTTTTGTTTTTCCTAAGGGTACTCAGAACTTGAAGATTGAAACTGTGGGTACTACTACCTCTAAAAAAAATCAAACCAGTTGTGCTTTAAATTGCAATACTGTATTATTATGTCACTAGTGCATTGAGGCTCAAGAATATTATTTACTGTTAGAAGGATATTAAATGCTTTTATTTCAACTCATTCTATTACAGAACATGAAAAGCAGCGGTTATGCAAAAGCACGGATTATATGAATTTGCACTTCAAAGTGAAATGGTTTTATAATGAATATGTGCGAGAACTGTCTGCTTTCAAGGACGCGGTGGCTGAATACTCTCTGTAAGTAGTGTATGGAGAAGGCTCCCATGAGTTTGGTCTTGGTGCAAGGTTTATTTTGGTCAAATATTTATGCTTAAGTTCGTGCAAAATCTCAAGGTGCATAGCACTGACAACTCTTTACTTTTTGCACTTCCTCCTCTTTAATTCTTCCCTCTGTCAAAAGAAATAGTGCAGGTATTAAAAGTGCTATTAGCTGTTTCATGGGACTCTTTATCCAACTGCTGCAACTGCAGCTCTTCGTAGATGACAAAATATTTTCGTCAGAAAATGTCTGAGGAAGGTATGAAATGTGTGAACAGCAGCAGTATTCGTTATAGGTCCCTGCATTTGTTTCATACCCAAATTTGGATAAAGATACAGTGCTAATGGGATATACTATGGAAATTATTCTTACTGCATTGGGTTAATATTCGGCTACTTGTTTCATTTTTGCCTTTCCTTCTGCAACAATCCCGTCCTTTTATATGAGCCATCCTTATCTCATTCCTTAATCTTCTGCAAGTCTGCTGATTTGCCGAGATGGTTTGGGGCCTGTTATTGCTTTAATATTTTTTTTAAATAAACTAAACAAAAATAAAACAGTTTATGTTTTATTAAAGCAAAGTTTTCTCGAAGTTATTGCACATGCAAATAAATAAATGTGAACAAAGAAGCAATATTGATAAAAGACACATTCTAAAATAATTTTAAAAATATGCAGAATATGATCCTCTGCAAAGCATGGACATGTTTCTCTGATGGCTACTGCTGATTTTACATCACTGGGGTAGACCAGTTTAGAGTATTGTGAAACTGACACCTGAAAGACCTTTTGGTAGTCACAGTGACTTTGGTGACAAAAGTTTTTCTAGGAAGATAGAGTTTTTGGCAACTAGAACAGATGTGAAGACACAAGGTGCCAAACTGCTGAATTGTATGGCATGTCTCCTCGCAGGATCTTTATGAAATGTACTTACTTTACCTCACAAAATTGTTTTCAATTGTCAGGTGGTTTGAACCATTTGTCATTCAGTGGCTGGATGAAAATGAGGATGTGTCAATGGAATTTCTTCATGGAGCACTAGAAAGAGACAAAAAAGACGGGGTGAGCCTTTACTTTTTAAAGAAAAGTATAAAGAAAGTATTAAGACAGTTATTTAGTATTGCAAAACCAGAAGTACATTTGGTCCCACAGTACCCTTGTCAGACCTCACAGGATACAGAGTCAGTAACGGTTCTTGGAAGACAACCCTGTGGACAAATTCCTGCTCTAATATCCAGCTACCTAGATTCCCCATAGGCTTTAATCTATGGTTCCACCAAACTCTGATGTGACACCAATGTCATGAAAGAGCATTTTAGTTTTACTTTTAAGAGGTTTGAAAGTAATCGAAATGTGAAAAGCCACATTTGTCAGTATTGTCAGTGAGAGGGTTGGTTTTTTTTTAAATTTATATTTTATTTTTATGACTCTAGGAAGAATTTGAAGTGTAAGGAAATTAGTTAATACAGTTTTGATCTCTGAACAAGTATTAAATCGTTTGAATGTTTCTCTCTAGTTTCAGCAAACATCAGATCATGCCCTCTTCTCTTGTTCTGTGGTTGATGTCTTCACACAGCTCAATCAAAGCTTTGAGATTATTAAGAAACTGGAGTGTCCTAATCCAGAAGCACTATCTCATTTAATGAGAAGATTTGCAAAGGTAAATTAAAATCAATGCATCTCAACTAAGCTTCAGAGAGAGTGACATTGTGTTGCCGTGTACTTAAAAGCTGAGTAATTCCAGTGTTTAGAATCAATCTCTTCTGTCTCTGACTGGGATCCTTAGAAAGACATACTGTCTGTGGCTTTGCCTATTTTTCATGTACTTTGTCAAATTTGTTTGAGAAGTTCTATCCTCTCTGAGATTTCATATTTATGTAAGTTATACAATCAATTATTATTCTTGCTAAGCACTTATTAGAGTTCCATTAATGGAGCAATTCTGTGAAATGCAACATTCTAATAAGTCAGTGCAAGGGAAGGAAAAATTCAAGGTATGGCAATAAAATATTGTTGGTGAAAGCCCTGACGTGGTAGTCCTCCTGCACCTGGGGGGGACTAACCCCATGCACCAGTAAAGGTTGGGGGCTGACCTGCTGGAAAGCAGCTCAGCAGAGAGGGAACTGCGAGTCCTGGTGGACAACAAGTTAATCAGGAGCCAGCAATGTGCCCTGGTGGCCAAGAAGGCCAATGGCATGCTGAGGTGCATTAAAAAGAGCATCCCCCTCTACTCTGCCCTGGTGAGGCCACATCTGAAGTACTGTGTCCAGTTCTGGGCTCCCCAGTTCAAGAAAGACAAGGAACTACCAGACGGTCTCCAGCGGAGGACTACAAAGATGATCAGGGCAACGGAGCATCTCTGAGGAAAGGCTGAGAGACCTGGGGCTGTTCAGCCTGGAGAAGACTGAGAGGGGATCTCATCAGTGCTTAGCAATATCTAAAGGGCGGGTGTCAAGAGGATGGAGCCAGACTCTTTTCAGTGGTGCCCAGCAACAGGGCAAGGGGCAATGGGCACAAACTGGGACACAGGAAATTCCATCTCAAAATGAGGAAAAACTTCTTTCCTTTGCGGGTGGGAGAGCACTGGCACAGGCTGCCCAGAGGGGCTGTGGAGTCTCCTTCTCTGGAGATACTCAAAACCCACCTGGACGTGATCCTGTGCAACCTGCTGTAGGTGAACCTGATTTAGCAGGGGGGTTGGACTAGATGATCTCCAGAGGTCCCTTCCAACCCCAGCCATTCTGTGGCTCTGGAATTCTTATTCATCTGCTGTTTGATAAACTCAGCTTTGTTAGGCAAGCTTTCTATGTGTATTTCCTCACAAGCTTCAGATTTCCATTATAGTCCTGATGGCTTTAAAAAAAAAAAATGTACATTTATATTTATTCCTGTTCTTCCATTGCAACAGTTTTCCATTTGCAAACAAAGTTCCTAATTACATTATTATTGTAAGGTAAGCTCATATTGCCAGGCTTTGAACTGTGCTCCCTTGGTCTTATTTTTCCATTATGTTTTTAATCTATACGTTGTCACCCTAGAGGATTTTTTGAGCTTGCTTCTGTTCCATTAAGTATGTAGCACATTGCAAGGAGTAAAGCTCTCAATGCTTCTCAAAAACAGTATGACTAAAATTAAAGTGTCTCTACTATTAAAGATTACAATCCATTAAGAACAACCCACCATCTGTGCAGGGATTTGAAAACGTGCTCACAGGACTGCTTAGGTTGTATCTATATACTAAATGTGTAGTAAGCACCTGTAAAATCTAACATTTATATAAAGCGCCTTTTTTGTGTTTGTTGTATTATTTTTGTTTTACATGATGAAATTGACCATTTAAAAAATCCTTTTTCTCTCCTAGACTATCAACAAAGTGCTTCTTCAGTATGCTGTAATTATTTCAAATTACTTCAGCTCATATTGTGATAAAGAAAATGTGGTGAGTAAAAACCTGTGTTTTGTTTCTGCCTCAGAAATTACCTTTAAATGACTTACTGTACTTTTTGAAAACGTAATCACTTTTGTATAGGAGAAAAAGCATGAACGGAGGAAGAGATTTTTGGTTTGTTTTATTTTTTAATAAGGTCAGCTTGTTTTCATAGCTGCTTACATTGCTGTGTAAAAGCTGGAATAGGTGGAATTAGTTACAAATCCTAGTTAATCATTTCAGTATTAAAGTAGAAAAAGTTTACAAGATGGCCAGAAACACTCCCTGGATAACAGCCTTATACAATGGCGAATAAAGTGAATATATCTTCATCTTTTTTTCCAAACAGAAGAAAATATTGTTGTTTAAGGTTTCATTTTGCATTGGCTCACTTGTCTTTATCAATTTATTCACTAGAGAGTTTATAAGATCATTGTTCCCTGTGCAGGGAGTGTTTGCAAATTTCTCTGCTACTACCACTCACTCTCTGTGCCTTATCTGTGCAGCAGTGAGAGAAAAAATGTGCTGCTTTGTTGCCTCACTGCTTCCAAGAGACTCCCTAATGAAGGACCAGATTGCCATGGACTCAGAAATAAATGAGATATAGGCACTAAAGATGTCATTAAGCAAATCAAGACATTATCAATATCTTAACATGATAAAGGAAAACTATTCTTGTAAACTGACTTTTCACTATCATTGATATTCAATCAAAGCTAGTACTCCTGAGACAGGCAACATTTAGCACTACATCTGCTTTATTTAGTAGCTTGTTCTACAGATGTATCAGTCTGCAATTAGGTGAATAATGGCAGCACCATCCTCATACTATTCACCTTTAAAAGTACATCCTTTATATAGCTCATACACAGATCTCGGCTCTATTTGTAACGTTCCTGTGCACGGCTTGAGAACGTGCTCATTAATGCCAGGGCTCTCTGTAGCGTGGGACAGGGTCATAATCCAGACGTCACCAACAGATACACTAGAATGCAGAAAGGCATCTATTGCAGCTAAATATCAGTTATTGGAGGCTCTTGAGCAACATTACAAAAGACTAAACTTATTCATTTTTCAGGCCACAGATATATTTGCTAGGAGAGACTTACACCATTCTGTTTCTTTTACACATTTTTTTCTAAAATAGAAATAAGAAAGAAAAATACCGAATTCAACTTGATTATTAAGTAGAAGTTTTATATACAAGATTTTACAGAGGAGTGACTTTTATTTATATTAGATGTGTCATGTCTCAGATTTAACTTCCACTTCAGCTATTTTCAACCTTGAAGCCCTTTGCAGTAAAACATTGAAAAGACTCGCTTTAGTAGATATCCACACATTTTTCTTCTGGCAGTACTAAATTTTTTCAGCATTTGAAAAGAGTAGAAGCACCAGGCCCAGTTCAGCATTTACTGTGTAGGGACAATCAGTCTTATAGCTGTAGAAACACTAGGAAACAAGCCAGTTTTGGAATGGAATGGACTATTTCAGTTGAAAGGGACCTAAAACGATCATCTAGTCCAACTGCCTGACCAGTTCAGGGCTGATCAAAAGTTAAAGCATGTTGTTAAGCGTATTGTCCAAATACCTTTTAAACACTGACAGGTTTGGGAGGTCGACCACCTCTCTAGCAAGCCTGTTGCAGTGCTTGACCGCCCTCTCAATAAAGAAATGCTTTCTCATGTCAAGCCTGAACCTTCTCTGATGTAGTTTTGAAATGTTCCAGCGCACCTTGTCACTGGATACCAATTGATATATGATAGACCAGCACACCATATTGCAAGTGGTTTTTTCCCCATAATCTAGCAGGATATAAATCTTCATGCATTTTTAACTTCACAGATACACCTTCTACGTATCTTACCTCTCTCCCGTCCAGGGCAAATACAGAGCTGAAAAGAACACTTTCCCCAGTATGAAGGAGTGAATGCATTACACATCTTCTACTTTAATGGTAATCAGTCCAAACCAAGCTTTATCTAAAAGAATCTGTTTCTGTATTTGACCCAATATGAGCCATAAGTATTCTCAAAATTTAGTATAAAAAAAGAAATCAATTTTGTAGCTGTTTTTCTTTCAATTTTATGCTAATATTAAATAAAGTGTACTGCTTTCTAGAAGAAACGAGTCTTAATACATAGCATTGAGTCATTGATTCAAAGTGTTTGTGTAGTCCTTTGGCCTGTCCAATAGGAGGTTCCATCTGTACATGAGGAAAAACTTTCCTTTGAGAGTGGCAGAGCACTGGCACAGGCTGCCCAGGGGCTCTCGAGTCTCCTTCTCTGGAGATATTCCAAATCCACCCGGACGCGATCCTGTGCAACCTGCTGTAGGTCAACCTGCTTTAGGAGGATGGGTTGGACTAGATGATCTCCAGAGGTCCTTTCCAACCCCGACCATTCTGTGATTCTGTCATGCTGTGATTTTTTTAATTGTCGGAGTGATTGATTTCTGAAGTCACCCTAGTATCCCAATCTTTGCTAAAGCTTTAGATGGAATTAATCTCGTTATCATATAAAGTATTATATCACACACTTATTGTATCACATGCTTATTATATCACATGCTTTTGGGAGACGTAACTTATTTTTAAAAGAAGCTACCTTTTTGAAATACATACTTATAGCTTAATAAAAGACCATTTGATCAAGTGATCTCAATTGTATTAAAAGTCCATCTCCTGCATTAGAGTTGATAGAAGAGATTAAAACAAATACTTTTTGTGATTAAAGTTAGATTTTGGCATTCTTTTTCAAGTCAATGCTTCTACTATTTTTATTAAACACTATAAAATGTGCACATAAACTGTTCAAATAAAAGCATACCAAAGGTGCTTTTCGTAAAGGCACGTATCTAATGTAAAAACATCCTCTTATCTTCCACCTCCTGTCAGAGTTTACAAACAATCCTGGGCTTATGTGTTGTATTCGCCACTCACTTTTACGTGTTGTCGCATCTGGCTGTCTGACTCCTGTAAATTGCTGCGAAGAGTATTGTGAAGGACAAGATGATAATGAAATCATAAGACGAGAATGTTTTTGAGATCTGGTTCTGTTATTTACTGACAGCAATATAATTTTTTCCATTGAGCCAAGGCAGGCTTAGGCTCTGAAAGAGCCACCTTAGCTAGCCTCAAAGGAAGCTTTGAAAACTGCCTTGGTATGAAGTATTTATCTCATAGCTTCAGTGTGTTGGCAAAGGCATTTGGCCTTGTTTTGAACAAAAGAACCAAGGTGTTATATTCATCTACTTATTCCCCCATCAGAAATCACAATCATTGATTTGTGATATTGCAGATAATTTCAAGAATCATGAATATATCAGAAGAGAGGAGATACCACAGGAGAGGAGGACACAGTCTTAGTGATAATAAATTAAAAGAAGGTAGATAAACAAATAGAAGTGGGGTTTCTGGATTTTTCAAGAGACAGGAAGAGAGGTGGTATTTCAACCATTCTAGAAAGCCAGCTGTCTTTTGCAGGGGGGCAAATATTGTGCTTTACTGGGAAGCGGTAATGTAAGGATTAAGACGTTAGATCAAACTTCTTTTTTTTCCTTTGATTGAGAAGGACTCTGACACAAAATTCCTTTGAGAGGAATGTAGAACTGATTAAAGCTAAATTAGGTTATTGATCTTTTGAATACCAAAATCTAATCCCACCGTCTTTCAGCATTACACTGGAACATGCTATTAACTAGAAAGGTACAAATAAGTATCAATCATTGTAATCGTTCCATCACCTTCTTGTTGTCTGAAAAAGTACGTGTGTTTTATTGAAATGCATTACTTAGGAATCTAAATTCATCCAATCATGTACTAGAACACACTGACCTTGGCCAACCACACAACTCGTAGCAAGTATTGTCTTATTGCTTCCCCCACACCGTACCAAACTAGCATATAATGTCATCTGAGTACACAAAATTCTAGTAGTAGATCCTTTCTTCCATAATTTTGTAGTAAGCTGCTTGATTTTATCCATGTTTTACTTTTTACCTTATATTTATCCAGCAACTGCTGTCTTTTACACTATGGCTCTGTGGTCTGTCTTTAAGAAATGAGCTTAAACAACAATATTTTTACACTAAATATGTTTACAAAATTCTGTTGCCTAATTCATTCACCATCTTCTCAAGCAATGCAAAATGTACGTTTCTGAAATATTATTCTGTTATTAATGGAAGTGCCTATCGATTTATTCAAATACTTAAGAATCAGCCATTATAAGGGTTACAGTGGTGTCACAGTTTTCTGCAAAGACTGGGTCTGGAAGGCAATCTGGCATTCCCTTTCCCCCAGTCTGTTTTCACTCCCAAAGTACTTTGATCATTATTGTGTCTACTCTCAAAGAGACGATAAGGTACTGCTTGCATTAATCCACCGGATGTAATTGTATTAAGTATGACTAGCAACTGCATGGGATATAAGGTTCAGGACGTGAACTACTGGTATCTGAAAGCTGCCCAGCTACTTGGGAGAATGTATTCAGCTCCTCATGGGGCAGCATGGTCACTGGCTGAGTGGGTTTGCTGCCTGGGCAAAGGGCAGGCAGCAGTGGTCAGGAACCTGAGATCCTCTAAAAATTGCATGAAGTAGGGCTGCTGAAGAACTGGTCTTCAGCCCAGAGGCTGTGAATACACATATTCATACATAAAAGGAACAAAACATTCTCACATTTGGTGTTCTCTTTGTAGCCCTGTATCTTGATGAACAACATTCAACAGCTAAGAGTCCAGCTTGAGAAAATGTTTGAGTCCATGGGAGGAAAGGAGGTGAGTCATATCTGTTTCCGGGTTCAATCAAAGTTCCTTAGAGATCATTAGCACCATGTTTTCAACCTAGTCACAACCTTCACTTCTGCTTGCAAAGAAAATCAAAATTTGAAAAAAAAAAAAAAAAATAATCTACAAGAACTATTTAATGTCCTGTCAATACCAGAAATGCCTAACACTATTTCACAGAAACATGCTAATGATCTGTAAAATGCAACCAGCGCTGGGTGTTTTGTGTTGTAATCCGTAGTGCCAGCTTTATTTTAATGTTTGTTTTGTACTGTATTTTCCTTCTTTATGTATTAGTACGTTTTGCCTGGATCTGAAAATTTTGTAGAATATGTGCTTTGTGCTTTGTCTGTAATGTGTCATGTCTTTGTCTAATGCCTTTGACTTGCAATCCACTGAGCAGAAGAAAGAAGGAGAGAGATTCTCTTATGAGGTTTGTGATAGTAAGCATCTTTTATTATTCCTGACCCTATTTTCTAAGGCTAAGAACAGTCACATTTCCTACTAATTTCCATTGATGCATTTGTGTAATACCCTATGATCTAAAATCAAAAAGAGCTATGCTTGGGCATTCAGTTGGCACTCTAAATTGAGAAGTTTTACTAGGCAGATAGTGTAAAGTCTTTCAGAATTAAAAAAAAAAAAATTCTCTAAAACATTTTTAAAGTGCACTTTTCAGTATCTGAGGGCCTGCTTGTATTCAAGATTAGGCACCATTTCACCAAGAGCTGCTACTCAACAGTCCAGAACATGCTCAGCTTTGTTTCCTTTTATATTTCAGAAGTCTTTAAAGTGCCTGAAATCCTGTCAACAGTAAAAGGAAGTAAACATGTGCTTCAGTACTTCGCTGATTGTAGTCTTTGACTGTTCTGAAAGCTAATGAAAAAAATTAACATCTTTTCAAGCTATAGAATTCTGTCTTCTTGTTAAAAAGCAATCGTGCATATACTATCGTTATTAGTAGCTGGCTTTAAAAAAGATGTTACGCATGCATCAACTTTTTCTTGTTGAGACTGTAGTTTGATAGTTTCACAAAACTTTGATCTAATGCGACCACATTATAGAGAGAATTGGAAAATACTTTCTTTCATATTTTCACATCCGCAGTGGGATGCTGCAAAGGTAAGACTGTTCCCTGTGTCATGCAATGAATAGCACCTTCCAAATGAACCTACATACTAACTCCATGGTAAACAGGTTTTGTTGAGCTAGTAATAGCTTCTTGAAGCTGCCATGGCAACGATACTTTCTGCTCCAGAGAACACGAAATAAACTTCTGCAGCCTTGTCGTCATTGAAAATTTCATATCAAACTTTAAAAATATATATTTATCATCCAGACATGGCTATGTTTTTTTGTGCTTTCTATTAATCCCCTTTCACTCTCTGAATATTACAAATAATCTTGTCTTCCATGCTCTTGTGTTCTGTGCAAAGTACAGGATTAATGTCTTGGATCCAATCCTACACATTCAATGTCATGAATCATAAAAACAGCTAAGTGCCCATAAATCTTGATGAAGACAAGGGCAGAGGAAAGCTGAGTAGCACTTTATGTGTATATCTATCAAATTATTTTCGAATCAGAATATTTTCTCAACTCTCCTAAATGTTTCATCTTCCTCAAGAAAATACTAGTTTTCCTTTTGCTCCCAATAGCTGGTGTAAAAAAAAAATTATAGTAAAAAAAATAATTAAGGTTTCTCATAGCAGTTTTCTTTCAAAATCTCTCATCACTTCTCATACTTTTTGCTTGCCCTTCTGATGTTAATGAGGATGGATTATTAAGGGTGTTACAGTATCAAGGCAACATTTCCTACAAATGCGGTGCAACATGGAACCCTCGGAGAGAATTCAGAGATGTTTTTCTAAAATCCCTTTGTTAGGTACCTGAAGTGCATCTCTGATTCCTGGTCTAAGAAAAAAGATCTGAAAAAATATATTCAAAGTTTTGTTTGTTTCTCATTAGGGGAATTTCTTGAAGTACACTCATGTTCAATTTTTTGTCACCCATATCAAAGTGCCCCTAAAATGTTTGTCCTCAAACTGGAATACTTATTCCCCTAGCTATTCCAAGAGCGTAAATGCTAATGGCCAATTTGCCTCATTGAACTTGTAAGAAACAAAGGCAGCAATAAAATCTGTAAGCAGTTTCCTTGCAGGGAGAAAACAGTTTAATTTTTTGCTTGTGGAGGGCGTAAAAGAGTCAGATGATTTTCAGCGGAATAATGAGACCTATTTCAGTTGAAGCAAAACTAATTCTATGAAAAATTAAATGCTGCTAATCTCCTCAGTGTCCCATTGTGAGCAGTATGTCTTTCAAACTATGCAGTCAAAATACCACAATCAAGCAGCAGTCGCTGTGTTCAGGGTAGGCCTATTGCGTATTGCAGGGCAAGGACTTCTATAAATAGAGATAAAACTGGACTCTCAGCTCTTCTGCCGTTAAAATAAAATAGTCTGAACAATATGAGTTTCTTTATTGACTCTCCTCTTCTGCTGTAGCCAAGCAGGAAGGGTACTTTAAAAATTATATAAATGAGATCAGTCTGCCATAATAAAGTAAGAGTAGTAAAGTGGGATCCAACCCGCTGTCTTTTTTTTTTTAACCAAGTCCAGAATCATCGGAACAGATTATCATAATGTAGAATTTTGGTTTAGCTCCTGTGTGCTTCATCCAAAAAGTGTGCATACATTTGCACTAAATCATTTTTTCATGTCTGACAAGTTGGAAGCTGATAAAAGGGGAAAAAAAAAATTAATGCTTGTGTTGTTTTTCAGCAGATGGCAGAACATGGCAGAAATAAGTTACAGCAATTAGGATCAAATAAAAGGTGGAAAGCAAAAGCAGGTTGTTTATGTATAACAGTATTATATTGACTGTAGGTAAATTGTATTTCCACTCCAGTAAATTCAGTGCCAACTTTACAATTTTTAAGTTTCCAGCTTAAGCAGAATAGTTCTGAAGTGTCCATCTTTAAATCTGTTAGGTCAGAGGCCTAAATATTTAGAACGGTGGCAGCCAAACGACTCAAAATGGGATTCGCTGTACCTAGGTAGTGGAGGAAGGATGATGTCTATCGTAGACGAAATGAACCACTAAAGTGACCGATCTGATAAATACTTGTATCTTCCCTAGATGTACATACAATATGTAAAACTATTTTCTGAACAGAAGTAACCAGGTGGTCCCATGAGGAAACTACAAGCAATTAGACCTGCGAAATTGCAGATAAATGGAATTCCAATTAAAGAGGTTCCCTTTAACTCATGTAAAAGTAATTTGCTTCTCTGTAGTTTCCTACAGAAACACTACCAAATTTACAGTTAACAAGATTATGTCTGTACTAGCACACATTAAATTACAGCATGGACTAGCTCAATCTAACGCATTTTGTCAAAAGCAGCCAAATTCATCAGACCTTTAACTCTTTTCCAAGGCTTGTATGTATAAAAATTTTCACAGTTTTAGACAGGCAGCACTTGGAAACGATGATGTTTAAATATTTATTTCCTGTTTTTTCAGCTGTTCAGCAAAAGTATTCCCTGCTTTTGTTTAGCATTCAGAAAAAGTCAAACTTCTAATTATCTATTTAATAATCCGTAATTAACAAATCTTATGAAGTATGCCAACAAATTTATGAGTGTGTTCTGTTGTGAATAAAAATCAGCTCTATTATTTAAGAAGATGGTAAAATAGCAGAAATATGTATGAACTGAAGAAAGCCAAGCAAATTAAGAATTTGTAGGAAAGTATGATTTACACATTAACAGGTAAATAACATTTCCACTAACAAAATAAGTTTGGTCTTTAAAACAAATCCAGACTTTGACACCTGAGCAGCTTATCAATATATTTTAAGACTAGCACACGCATGCCGTGAAGTGTAAATGGAACCCAAGAAGCTAAGGGATAAATGATCTTTTCTCTCTTTCAATTCTTAAATTAGATATGGCATATTAATCATCCCCCCTCTCCCCCCTCCCCAGCCCCCATGTGCTCCGTTAGGGCTTTTCTTCTTTTATTTTCCTGAAAAATGTTCAGGCTTGGCTTTTCCTTCTTCATCAAACTCTATGGAGCAGATGAGACTTGAGACAAAAAAGAAAAGTTGCCAATACCATAGATACCCCATTTTCATACCCCTGTGTGACACCATCTCAGATGGGGGTCAGCATTGCCTTTTGTCTTTCGTTCATCCTTTCCTTCTGGTTGACGGCAGAGCAGGGTAGCATTAGGGCCCGGTTAGCCCTATACTTCATCATTTAACCACATCTGGGTGGCTGAGATTCCTGCAGCTGCATACGTTTGTAGCTATTTACTTAAACTCCTACTAGCAGCAACTAGTGTGAAGATTGCATTTACCCGAGTTCTTATACACTTCTCTTCTCATAATAACTCTGCGGTATCCAGAAAAAGATTGACTCAGGAAACAGAGATGGTTCTTTTTATCATTACTCCCTTGCTATTAAGTAACCTCAGCCAAGCCAAGAATGCTGAGGACTTCTGCTCTTGGTCACTGGAAAACCTTAGATAAATTAATTAATCTCTGATTTGCCTCACTGGGAAGCTTACCTCCTTTACAGAGTGGTTTGGAGAGCTACGTGTTGCTGTCTTAAGTAGTGAGTGTTGTGATGTCAGCCTGCATAACTCTCGCAGCTTCTCAACTTTGTTAAGCCAAACTATTTGCACAGCACTATAGTGCTTTTCCCACACAATGCTTTCCTGAGAATAAACAAACCTGGCATAAAATGTGCTAGCCCGAGTTGTTCAAACCGTTGCTAAAATAATACATCCTTCTAAAGCACATTCCTTTTTGAGCTTGTTTTTGCAAAACTGTGGTGTATTTGCACAGTGTAGCCATGTTGTGAGCTGCAGCTTTTTAGAATATTTAAGAGGGAGACGGTAACTCTTCCTACTTCCACCGAATTTTTTTTTCAACTATTTTAAGGAAGGCGTCATAGCTCAACATATTTTTCATATTAAAAAAAAAAATCAGTGGATTAATTTATGCATAAAAGATAAGATATACAGAAGATAATCCACAATAGTTATTGTGTGTGATGTGCAGAGGTACCAAAAGCTGATTTACCTTATCTCCACTGCACAGGGCCATCCTAAAACCATCTTTACCAGTTGTGAAGTACCCCCAAAATTTCATAATATAGAACCATCACAATAGTTTCTGCCTTAGCTGTACCATAACAGGAAAAAAAACGGGTCATGGCTGGGGTATATTTGGATGATGCCAGTCAAGGTCTGATGCCTGAGGACCCTCTGATTTGCCCTGGGATCTCACTAGCACATAAAGGGCACATGGTAAAATAAGTGAAAAGTGCACATTTCAGTCCTGGTGAGACGCTCAAATTGCCGTATTTTCCAGTAGTTAAACAAAAATAACAATAGCATTTAAAAGTCTTGCTAACATAGTCCTAGTCATCGCATCACCAGGTGTCTAGCGCCTGGGTGCTCAG
Source organism: Vanellus vanellus (assembly GCF_965231255.1). Taxonomy (NCBI): domain Eukaryota; kingdom Metazoa; phylum Chordata; class Aves; order Charadriiformes; family Charadriidae; genus Vanellus; species Vanellus vanellus. The sequence continues at coordinate 10,489,140 of NC_138916.1, read as the reverse complement.
CCCGCATACCTCTTTATATTCCACTCCTCCCTATGACACTGCATTAATAAGCATGAGCATGTGTATACACAAGGCTGGGTGTCCTGCCAGATGCCTCCAGCTGTGCACACACAAACTTGTTCATGCAACAAAGCCCTCTAAAACTTCTAGCACTTGCATGCACCTTTCTAGAATGTGTGTGATGTCCACCATCTGGTATTAGTATTTAATCCAATTTTGGCCAAACTAAGCCAAATTCCAGGTGAACTTAGCAAATATATTGTGTTTTCTGGTTACCACAACAACCTCTGATGGAAAGTAACTACATTGGCCAGTGTAGGCCCAGTAACAAGATGATTCTGTAGCTTGTGCATGATCTTATAAGAAATTTTGAGTCTTCTGCCTGCTCGGTATTTTTGTGCTTTCTCTGATGTATACCATGTTCAGTGTGAATGCTTGTGTGTTCAGTATTTGTTAAATGTTAATATTCCAGTGGTCTTAAATTTGTGTTCTGTATGTATCCCACCAAAGGAGGCAGTATATTTCCATAGTGAAATGCATTTCCTGGGAAAGTCTTTGCCTTTGTTAGTAAACTCTACCTTTGTTAGCTAATATAGACATTTTGGTAAAATTAGCTTTTTTGTCCCTCCTTTTCATATGAAGGAAAACACTTTAAGTGCATGAACTGTCAGAGTGTATCTGCAAGGGAAACTCCTAAGACATGAAGTGGAGAAGCAATAGAACTTCTCTCAGTGCAAAGTAATTAAAAAAACTAAATCAGTAAGTAGTCATAGTGTTAAAATATGAGCTTCTCAGATTAGAAAAGTGCTACACATCACTGAATATCTTCTAAGGGATGTATGGCAATTCCCCTTCTCACCTATTTCAGATTTTTGTCAAAAACTGTAATGAAAATCTTGGATTTTCTATGGTTTTGAACCGCACACAGCTTCTAAGGAGAGAAAGGGTGGTCTGAGGTTAGAACACAGTAGATCTTTGGAGGTGTTTCAGAGTTTGTTTTTTCTTTACTTTGCCTTACAGTCCCGCTGTAAGTCTCATGTAAGTTATCCAATGCACGGTGACACACTTCCCCTTGTCTCTAAAGTGTGATTAAAAGAGCTGACCTACTGCTCCGTGGTTCTCTGAAGCATCAGATGAAGAATAAGCACTAAACACTACTCATGCAGTTGAAAGATAGGAAACGCAAATACTGACAGACCTGATTATGTATTCTAAATGTGCAATTTCCTTAGAAATTCTCAGAAGATCTGCATCTGACCTTACTGCAGAACAAAGGCCAGAATTTCAGGATTATCATTGAAAATCATTCCCTAACATTGTGATGTAGACAGCTGAAAGACCTGGAACATCAGCAATTAATTCATATTCAGTTGTTGATCCTGATGATCATCAATCATATCCCATAATGGACTGTAACTATTTTTGCTAAATGCTAAAAGCTCAAGGAGACAAAAAGTCTTTTTTTTTTTATTTGGAAAAGAATGCATAGCAAATAAATAAGCTGCTGATCAATATCAACAGAGTACCTTTTTGATTAAGTATCTATGCATGGATCCTCGTGTATCTATGCATGGATCCTGTAAATGGAAAACTATATTTCTCCCCTGCATTCTCTTTTTTTCGTGTGTTTAGAAAACCAGTGTCAGAGGTAGAGGAGCTGTTCTCCCTGTGCATCAGAATGCATTGCTCTCTGCTTGAATTATATATGTCTTAATATGGCTTTTAGAAACAGAAGTTCTGAAACTCAATAGATTCCCTTCCCTCATACTATATCAGTAGAAGCAGCATGGATAGTCTTCAAGCCATCTTTTCCACTGCTGACTGTTCTACTTTTACACTGCATTAATGGGAATATGGAAACATCTTCCTCGCAAATCACAAAAAAAATTACCCATGGTGGTGAAATGTACAAAAAAAATATTAAAAGATGAACACGTCTGCAGTATTAACAACACAATCGCTAAATTCTCATTCATCCTTCTCTTGGTATGCCTTGCAAATACCATTTGCATGGTAACGGTAATTTTATTCTTGTGACTGCCAACACAATTTGCACCATCTCACAGAAAGCCATTGTTTAATGGCACAGTTTTCATTTCTAGCATTATAGTTCTTCACTATTACGATTAAATATTTTTCTTTAAATGGTGATTGGACTTTTAGGCCTCCTAAAGGAATCCTGTGTTGTAACAGGTGTTTTCCCATTTACTTTTCCATAGTGCAGTGTATCATTGCATATGTTTCCTAATTGATTAGTTGCAATGGGAAACCCCAAAACATAATGTATAAGTAAAATATAACATCACTTATCTCTTTGCAGTTGGATCCTGAAGCTAGTGTTGTTCTAAAAGAACTTCAGGTGAAACTTAGCAATGTCTTGGATGAACTCAGCGTAACATATGCTACAAGGTAACAAACTATTTTACTGCAAACCTTAGATAAATATTCCTGTGCAAAAATCTGCCTCGTTGATTAGTCTGGGTGGTTGCTTGGATGTCCTGAGGTACAGTTTGCTTCTGCCCCGATGAAGTGGTGTGCATTTGTGTGTGTGCATGGGTTTAGACTCTGAAGTACAGAGCAATAACCTCACTGTAAAGAAAACTGACAATGGTCTGTGGGCACGAACGTGTTACAGAGGTGAGGCTGATGGCCTTTGTTCTGCTCTTTGGTTTGTTCTTGACTGATGCTATTAAACTTTTCTCTCTGACCATGCTTATGTTACTTCCTGAGACTGACAGCTTTTTCCAAGTGGCCTGCTTCAACCAGGGATGTCTGCCGATGTTTAGCTTGCTTCAGGTGGTCACTGTGAATGGCTGCCTTGGGTCATCTCCTTGCCTGTGGCTCTGCAAAAATTGTCCACTGAGCCTTATTCTCAAAATCTTTCTTTAATCAGAGTGCACACTGCAGTCTTGAATGAGTATGGTGCTGTGCCAGCAGTGCCTGTGCTGCAAGTTATTTTTGTTTCAGATTAGAAAGGTATCTAAAAAAGAGGGATTAGTGCTGTAGTGGTATTCATTAAGCGAAGTCTATAGTTGCTTATTTAATCCATCGATGAACCGTCTAGGCAGACAGTGTTCACTTTTTCTGAGTGTGCTTAGTTTGTCACGTTGTCTTGCTTTATTTTTGCTCCCAGGTTCTCTGATTGTTGACAGTGCATGAATATTATTTCTTCTTTCTGAATGAGCCAACTAGGTTTCTGCAAAAGAAAACCCAGGGGCAGCTCCATCAAGGATATTCTCCAGATAGCTAGAAAAATAATTTATAGTCATCTGTGCCTGTTGTATGTTCACACCAAAAACAGAATCTTGAGAACTTATTGATAGCTGATAGTGAATCGTATCCTAAACTGATGCTGATACATCTGTTGCTTTCAGAAAATAATTACTTGCCCCTCCCCCCCCCCGACAAGGGCATGAAAAGCATAATGACAGAACATAAACAAGGGGAAAAAATCAGAGCAGTACATGAATTAGTTATATGAGCTATAATCCTTAGGAGGAGTTGTTTTCAGTCTGTAAAACCTGTGGTATCTTGCCTTTGTGAACTTTCCATCATTGCAGAAAAGATTTAAATCTTGTTGAAGAACCTGATGCAAGACGATAAATATTGTTTTCTATCCCAAATTCTTTCATTCTCTTTTCTTTTGCCTATCCTGTAGTTTCCAGTTCATTATTGAAGATTGCATAAGACAAATGAGCAATGAACTGAATCAAATGAGAGGAAATGGGAATGCAGCAGCCAATAAGAACAGTGCGGCCATTGATGCTGAGATTGTGCTTCGGCCTCTCATGGATTTCCTGGACAAAACGTAAGTGTGGCAGGCTAGGAATTGAATGCTACAGTCAGGCATACTGGGGTTTACCCTGAAGCATCATTAATACCTAGAAGCACTTGGTAGTATTTGTAATATTTGTAATACTCACATGTGTGCAGAATACTATGCTTAATTTGTTTACTTGTACTAAGCAGTTTCTATGTAAGCTACATATTTGCCTTTCTATTTCCTGTCATGTTTTGAGTCATTAGAAAGGAGCTGGTGTACGGTCTGTCCGCCAGGAGCTGTGATGTAAAGATTGTACTGAACAAAAGAACAAAAGTTAATTCCCTATACTGAAATTGTCTGGCAGTTGTTCTAGGCTTGCACCCAGTGTCCCCCTGCTTATTAATATGCACTTCTGTGTCCCTAAAAACCTGGTCACCATTTAAAGATTTACAGATCAGCTTGTTTTTTTTCAGTCGGTAAAAAGCTAAATTTTGAAATAGTCCTGCAAACTCACTCTGGGCCCTTAAAGTAAGGGTTATCTTGTCTTCTCATCGCCCAGCAGTGACAGGATCAGCTGTTCTGAAAGGCTGTGGGCATCACAGGCACAGAAAATAAAGGTCTGAAATTTAAAAAAAACAAGCTACCACTGCTAGGGAATATCACCTTTCTTACAAATATATATTTATAATAGGATTATAAACATGCCCTATTAATATGGTTTGGGTTTTAGTTATTTATTAATTATGCTTTTATCTATGCGCTTACTAAGAGTAGTATGAGATGCTAGAAATATGAATTGGCATATTTATGATGACTTTTATGATTATATGACTTTATTATAATCTCTTTTTACATTAATAGATTAGACATAATTCTGTAAAATTCCCCACGTACACATTTGTGTGATATTATTTTGAAATATTTTTGCCTGTGACTGAAAACTGCAGCACTTTATTCATGACTCTACTTATTCACAACCATATATAGAAGATGGCTTATGAATATACTTTTAAATAAAGAAACAAAAAAACCCTATGTATATAGATCCTCCAAAAATTTAATTTTACCATTAGTAGTAACTGGTATGATTTCCCAGATACGCCAGTATATAGAAATAAATGTTTACAAACAGTAGCCCCGAATTTGCAGTAGCTAGCAACACCTAGTTCTACATCCCAGTAGAAATATAAGACAACAAGGAGATATTTGTTTTTTATTTTTAAAACATAAACAAATTATATACCAAACTTTAATTCAGGGGCTTGGGAGTGCTAAGTTGTATTCTCCATCAAACTTTGTAACTCATCATCATTTTTCATTTTCGATAAATCTATATCAGTAATAGATTAAGCAATAAATTGGATAGTGGATAATTGCATGATTTTATAATCTGCAAGTCTCTTTTTTTATCAAAAATATTTACTGGTAATATTGCAAAATAACTAAGCCATTGAGAAATCCTTATCAGTAGAGAAAAGCTATACTGTAATGGCCATTAATCTGAGCATATAGTGATACAGCACCTTTGAATTCTTAATGCTAGTTTTGGAGACTGATTTGTGTTTTGTTTTCTTCCAGTTTAAGTGTCTCGGCGAAAATCTGTGAGAAGACAGTTCTGAAACGGGTTTTAAAAGAGCTATGGAAGTTAGTCTTGAACAAAATAGAAAAACAAATTGTGCTTCCACCACTGACGGACCAAACCGTAAGTGTCCCAGCAGTAGTTCACACACATTACAAAGGATTTTATTAATGTGCTTAATCAGGTGTTTGCCAAGGGGTCTGATACTGTCCTTTTCTGTACCTTGTCCAGAAGGGATAATCTATTGACTGTATGCAGTGTGTTGCTCTCCAGTGTCTGAAAGTAGTGTAGCTAGGTTGCTCTTCTCTAGCTGCTGAGGAAAACCTTGCTCGTTCATACACTGCCTCCCCAACTCGGAGCAGTTTTCATGAATGCAGTGTAACAGAAGCCGAACCACTGGCTTTGTAGTGTGCTTTCATATAAGGGCTTTTAAGTTTGATTTCTCTTGGCGTCATCGTGCACAGTTACACCAAGAGTGTTCCTTGCCCTTCCCAGTTGCACTGGAAATTCAATCGCTTCAATTTTTGCAGCTCCCAAAAAGCCAGGAATGCCCTGTCCCATTCTCCAGTCCTGCCTCATCGTGAGGCAGCGCTTAACATCAGGAAGCTTAAGCCAATTTTGGCTCTAAAGTTGTGGGGTATTTTAATATACTTGATAGGAAGTCCTTTTTGGGCAGGACTGCATTTACAGCCTGACAAGAAGAGAGAAAGAAACTATGAGTTAATACGGGAAGCAGTGCTGCTACACACAAGACCAGTGCGGGTGATGGCCTGACATGAACCCACAGTGGTGACAGAGCTGAGGGCACCAGTAGAATCTGATTCTGTCTAAGGATGAAAGAAAAAGGGCCTGACTTGGAGTGCCTTTTTTTAATTGCTTTTTCTTTTTTTGAGGGACTGGGATAACGTGTTAATGATTCTTGTTTTCAAGCTTCTCTAAAATAAATTCACCATCTTTATGACAAGCTAATCATGACATTGCTGTGGTGTGCCTTTGGGCAACTTTACTGTATACGTCCCAGGATATCAGTTAAGCTGCTAATAATCTATTGGTCAGCAGCCATATGTTAAAGACATATCATTATAATATATTGAAGATACATGAAAGAATATTGCTGGAGAGGCAAGAGAAACATGTATAAATTATGTAAAGGTAGTAATGAAATAACCTGAGCTATTAAAAATTCTAGACTAGAGCTAATCGCAAGATCATAGCCAGGACTCCATTCACTGGATTTGTTCATATTTACTATAATGCTCTTGTTTACTATGCATAATTAGAAACAGCCTCTCTTTCAATGAGCAACAGTGTCAAGTTTATATTTCTGAGATTTTTATTTGCTTTTCAAACATTTTGGTGCAAATTTTATCTGCACATACACAAGTAGCATTTAAATTAGGTAACTGCATTTCCCATCAGATGTTAGGAGCATTTATCAGCTTTATACAGGATCAGTTGTTACATTCTGATTCATTAGAACAGCATGGTTCAGAGTTAAAGGCTTTCTTCTCTTGCCTTTTTTAATTGGTTGCCAAGAATACAGAGTTACCTGTCAGAGACTTAGTAAGCCTACTTGGACAATAGCATGATATGTTTCAGTTAGTTAAGACAGTAAAACATTTTTTTCAAACATTTCCCCCCAAGAGTCTGAATGTTGGCCTTTCTTTTAAAAAACATTAAAAATATTTTAGTCTTTCAAGCATAGTGAAAATAAGCTTTGATTGCCAACTGAACACAGATTTTGGTTCATCTGCCTGAATCTGCAGACACCTCTGTTGTCCTTACAGAAATCGCACCAAGCAATAAGCTGTGACACTGATGTTAGAGCCCATTTGAAAAAAGGTTATTCCAGTTACTAGTTTAGCAAGTTGATACTTCATTAAGCTGCAGGTGTCCATCTGGAATGCAAAAATTCCACATTTCAGTCAGAACACATAAAGGGCGGTGAAAAAGAACAGACAAGGAGCTCTCCTCCCTTCTCACCTAGAATGAAGCCTTCTGGACGGACGTTAGATTAGTTAGTGGGCAAAGGTAAGGCGGCTTCTGTTTATCGGCCGGTTACTGACTGAAGGCAGAGGCTGCGCCTATCATTCAAGACTCTTTAAGATGATTTTAAATGGTGACAGCTGGGATTTCTACGAGTGCTTTGCCCCCATTCTTCATAAAACAGATGAGAACCTTGCTTCTCCACAAACACCAAAGAAACCTGAGCCTCTGTCTAGAAAATTGTCTGCAGTGTATTTTGTTCCAAATTTTGCTTAACATTGCTTTAGTAGAGGATACAGTATCTTAAATCTGTAGGCTGTAGTGGCTGAGGACCATGGAAAATAGGTACAAAGATTACTGGATTAGGCTTTCAGAGTGCTTGCAGTATCACATGTGTATGCTACACTTCACCAGCTGTTTGGTTTTACTAGTGGTAGCCTCTATATTCACTGTCCCGGTTGGCAGACATGGTGAAAGGTGTATAGTAAGTTGCATTTATTTTGCTACTTCTATTTCCTATTGAACACACAGTTAAACAAAATCAATTAAAAGTAGGATACTGTAAGAGAGATGTTTCCCTTTTGCAGCCTTGAATATTACTTTCTCTCTCGCTGAGTGTGAGAGGCAGACTTTCGGAAGCAGGGTTTATTTTTTAATTTTCATATTTATCTTACCTTCTCATTACTAATAAATAATGAACATTTAAGCTGCAGTTCTATATTAACTCTTTTGCAATTGAACCATGCAGAAGCAAAATTATTTCTGGAAACTGAAACCTTTTGGACAGAAAGAGTAATGAAAAATTGTTCTGTATAGTGCTATGTAAGTTGGACTGACTTTTTTTGAAATCCAGATATTCAGAACTATGTCTTGCTGAACTGCCGAGTAACTGCACTAGTAATTATATTTCTTGGAGTAACTGTGATAAAAAGTGTGAGCATAGAATTATAATATTCTGTTTGTCTAAGACACATAGGCATTGGCTTTGGGTGTCATGCCAAGATTTGGCTATTGTAAAATATTGGTTCAACTTCATAACACTTTTGTATCTTTTCTTAAAGAAATGGCTTTGGCTTCACAGTGCGCCGTTATGCTGTGTGTTACTCAACTGCAGACAGTTCAGCTTTTACAGGTTCCTCAGGGCTGCTCATTTCCCGTTATTATTTATATTAGCATAGCACCTGAGCACTATGATTATGGACAAATATCTCATTGACACACTGTATAAGAACAATCCCAGCCTAAGCTTAAAAATATTAAATACAAAATGAGATAGCAAACAGGAGCACGCAAAACCACTATCAACAGAATACACAATATTTGTATCAAATGTGGGATACTGGAGGGAATCACGCTGCAGCCATTCAACTACTTTACTTGGCCTTATCAACTAAATGAAAATATGTCTCATGTGTAATTGAAATTTTTATTTAGCTTTGCAAAACAGCAGCTAATGTCCTAGCAGAAAATAAGAACATGTTGACATAAAAAGCAAACATGCTGTAGTGAGTCTGAATTTTTCTGAATTTTCAATATGATTACAGGGGCCTCAGATGATATTCAGTGCAGCCAAAGATCTTGGACAACTGTCAAAACTCAAGGTAATGGAGCCAAATGAAGCTGTGAATGGCTTGGTCTAATGAAAAAAAAAAAGATGAAATATTAGTGACTGTGAGGCCAAACCTCATGCCTCATTCTTGTGCTTATTTGCCACAATAAGACTGAATATGGCAGTAACTGTTCATAGGTGAGTAATGATTTTAGTCTCATCAAAACCAAGTTAAGAATAAAAGACTGTATGCTTATACAGTAAAGTGATCACTAGGTGGGTCAAGAAGATATCAGTCCCATATTGCACAACTAGGCCTTATAACCATTAAACATCATGGAAAAAAAAAATTATGAGATCTTTGTGTTCCTTTCTGGAACCAGTTCTGAAAAAAGCTCTAAGGTGGGAATACTGGTATTTTTTTTCTACATATTAATTTATGGTGTGTATTGAAACATAGCATGTACCTCTACAATAAACTCATCAGCACTACATTACTGAAGTCCATAATACACTTGACAGAGAGCTTAGACATTTGATACTGAAGTCGGTTGTTTGCCAATCAATTTTGCCTTTAGGATTTCAGATTTGGGCAGAAAAGTGGTAATTTGTGCTTCTCTGAATAATTGTTCAGTTTGCTAGAGGAGTTGAAATGTTGCCTAAGTAAATCACAAGATGCTTATGCTAGACAAAGATTTCACAGGAGTATAGTCACTTTAGGGCTATTTAACTTATGTTCTAATACAAAACTTTTTTTAAACATGGGGCATTAACAAACATTAGTTAAACTGTCAGGTTTATTAATAAAATTCATTATTTCAGTATCATCTAATATAATTATTTAAACTTAAAATTTAACACACACACACACACACACACAGAAGAGAGAAATAATACATCCTAGGAAAAGAAATAAAGTTACACAGATGCTCAGTATTAAAAACTGCTGATTTTTCGCTACAATTTATGTTTTCAAGAATCAACATGATTGCTTTAGGTTATAAGTTGTTGTAAAAGAAGTCTGAAGTTCAGTTAATCCCTGTTAATCATAGGGGCTTGAGGGGCATTTGGCCATTTGGTTGGCTGGTTTGTTTTTCCAAGAATAGACAGGCCACAGTACTGATTCTCTTTTGAAATCAGCTGCGGCCTTAACTTGCTTTACAGGACCATGTGATTCGAGAGGAAGCCAGAAGCCTGACCCTGAGGCAGTGTGCAATAATGGAAGTAGCACTAGCTACTATAAAGGTACAGCTTTATGTGTTTTTCTGTTCTGTGCTGCAATGACCAAGAACATGATTGACATTAACAACAGATTCTAATGTAGAACGGTACCTTAGAATCATGAAGTTCCCTTTAATATGTCGAGAACCATTTGATCCTAAGCTCCTTGTATTGACTTGAAAGCAGATGTCTGATAGTCTGCATAAAGAGAACTGTGGCTACAGCTGTTCTGACCCAAAGGAAATCCTCTTTTGAGGGATGAAATTTACCCCTCATCGTCAACGGCAGGACCAACTGATGAGCTCCTTTTCTCTTCCATCCATGCAGCATTTTCTGCATGTCCACAGTAAAACAGGTCAAAATTGGAATAAAAAAAAAATATATATAATCACTATGGAAACTTACATGGAATTTCTAGTTATTTCTCAAAGCAGAATCATAATTTCAGGTACAATTACAATGCAATGATAATCCAAAACTTTGTATTCTGTAATCTTCTCTTTTAAAATTTTAACAAAATTCCCCCTTCCTTCAGAAAGAATGTATTCTTTAATTGTGCCGTAAACTGTGCCAGGATTTTAGAATTTATTTTTTTTTTTGCATAAAACCTGTTCCACTCTCCACAACCTAAAAGAACCCCGCAAATATATATATATCCAGTTTTAACATATAAATTCTTGACATCATGAAGACCAAAATTTAAATTTTGTATTTTTTTTTTCTCCCACAAGTCTTAAATTTTTTCCTTTGGAAAGAAGCTCTGTAGTAGAGATGATGACAGTTATCTCAACTACTATAATCGTACATCTAGCCACACATGCCTGATGTTATTTTTAAAAGTTTGTGTAAGAATTTTACTTAAAATTGTATGTCTGTAACTGGGGCCTCTCGCAGATAATTTGCTTCTCTGAACGACCATGTTTCTTTTTCATTTTAGCAATACTTCCATGCTGGAGGAAGTGGGCTGAAAAAGAATTTCCTGGAAAAGAGCCCAGACCTACAGTCCCTGCGATATGCTCTCAGCCTTTACACGCAAACTACTGACGCCTTGATAAAGAAGTTTATAGACACTCAGACGTCTCAAAGTAAGTGATTTGTAAGAGAGGTATATGTGCATCAAATGATGTTTTAAATTATTGGTCGCCAATCACATTCTCCAAAGACTGTGGTATTTTAGAGTTTATTGTCACAGATTTTCCCATGTGATGTTATGCCGTATCAACTGCTGTTGTCAATCAGTGGAGCTTACCTGAGGGCAGCTTGTCACTTTACATGAAGTATAGGTCCCATAGCTCTATATGAGTATCAGGGTTATTTATAGGAGCATTCCACACACAGACAGGGTTGTAAAAGCCATACCAGAGTGTATATTATAATTGCAGAAACAGTAAATTCGTAGAGTACATTGGCAGGCACCTCTAGATACCCTCAGAGCTGGAGGATATTAATTACTAATCACAAATAACTGCAAAAAGCGTCACATATCACTTTAAGGTTTCCTTTTGGGATAAGGAACAATGAATTGTGAGCAACATGTACTTAATCTAGCACACTACACATTACAGAACGCACACTTCTTCTAGCAGGTCATCTGTGGATTCAAAAGGAATAGAAGGTTTCTGTAGGCTGAAATACAGCATTTATTTCCCTGTCTAGATTTTTTTCCTTTGTGCATTTCAGAATTCAGACTCAAAACCATCCTGCTAAAAATATCACATGGGTTTTTTATGCCTGCTTATCAAAAATGCAAATTTTGTTACTTTCCCAAAAGCAAACGAAGGCAGAGAACATGCAAGAATATGATATTAGGTATACTTTGAATCTGGACATCAGCAACACTGAGGCCACTTTTTCCTGCTCTAGAATTCTGGTGTAGTGCACCAAAAAAACTGAAACAAAGTTCTCTTCATTTAAAATATATATGCCATTCATTAATGGTGAAGAGGAAAGAAGTCCTCTTTCAGAAGAGGACTTTCTATGGTTTCAGTAAGGGGGCAAGAGTTCATAGTTATACTTTTAGGCAAAGATTCCTTCTATTTTCAAAAAGAAGCTATTTCTTACCATTTTACTCACCAATCTAGGACAGTGTTTTCATACTTCTACAGTACGTGCAGGAACTGCTTTTATATAGATAATGTGCATTATATTCCAAGCTGAACAGTTTCTTCATTCTAGAAACTGCAAATTTTTGCATAATAGTAATCTTTACTAGACTTCTTTTGAAGGTAATGGGCATTTGTAAAAATGGCCTGTCCACCACTTAATATCTTTGGGAAGGAATACAATTTTCTGATCTCTAAAGAATTACCCTGCTCTCCCACTCACTCATGAGAATCAGGAAAGTTTTAATTGGACAGTTAAGCTTGGTTTTACCTCTGAAGTACAGTATGTTACTCACAGTATAAAAAGCATGAAATGTTAGTTTTGCAGCTTGTCCCAAGATTAATTCCAAGGAATTATTTCCTAGACAGTTTCTATATTAGACTGAGGATCTCTGTTAATAATTCATATATTACAAGTGAGAAAATTGCTATAAAACTCTAACATATAAGGAACAGATCCCCCACCCTCAAAAAAAAAAAAGATTAAAAATATGGATTTAGGCAGAAAGCTATTAATTACTAGTATATTTTGCTTTTCCTCATGCATACTTTCATTGTAACTTCAGGAGAAAAAATTATCAAGGTTGTAGCCATAAGCAGAGATCCTTCATAAGTCCTGAACCACAAACTTGAATTTTCTGATTTTCATCATGGTTTCAGCCTGAGGTCTGTGTTCATTTCTGTGCACACATTAGCATGCCTGTATTTGCACACCACTATTATCAGAAGTGTAGCCACTGGGAATGAAAGTTAAGGAAAAGTGACTCATAGCTTTTCATCATCCTTTAATGTCTCATTTAAAAGAACTAAAAACTCATCTGTTATTACTTCCAGCCTCACAACTGCAGCTGTGTCATTAGCATTTAGTTACAATGACCCTGCTTGTGAATCAGAAACTTTCTCTGAAGCATAATTAGATTTATACCTACCCTCATAGTTGTGCAGGTAACCAATCTTTAATCAATAGACAGTTGGATGTAATTAAACTCAAAGTAATGGAAAAATGAATACTTTAAATCTAAAGAAAATAGGATATTGAATAACTATAACTGTAGATAAAAGTGGATTCTCAGTTTTCCTGTAATGACTACTAGAATCAGACAATAATCAGGCTTACTTCTAACCGCAGGCGAACATACTTTGTCATTTGCCATGATTAAACTGCAGTGTTTCTAATTGAAAGGCAAAAATTTGTTTCATCAGCATGAGGAAGGGGAGTTACTTCCCCCCCCCCTTGAAAGCATAATAGCTATGTAAAAGCATATGTTATGGTCCTTGATACTTCCTGTATTCGTGTACATGCAGGATCAGGTTCAGTAGGAATAACCCAATTATCCAAGAGTATGCTTTTTCACCATTTCCAAACAAGGATGATTTCTTGAACCAGAGTGTCGATTCCCAGCCTTGGTGCCTACACATTCCTAAAGAGCTTCCTGGAAACAAAGCAATTTGCATAGGCAATAAAAATCTTCCTAACTTCTAAATGATGACTTAATTTCAGGGATTCATAGTTTTTCGTGTGGTGGTTCCAATACGCAAAATACTTGAAAGCTAAACTCTTATTGCTTTTTCCAACTACAGCAGGAGACTACATTATAATGGACACATGCTTTTAAAGCAAATTATCACACAGTCAGGACTCATGTAGTTAACTGCCATAATCTTACTCTGATGATTTTTCCTTTTCAAAGCACCGCTACAGACTCTCAAGACTGTTTTCAAAACAGACAAGTGTTTGAATAAGTAAATGACAATGCTGAGCATAAACCAGCAGTAACTTTTTGAATAACTGATGACATTGCTGCTTTTTTTTTTGCTTTCTTTTCCTTCATATAATGATTTGCCATTTAAAAGGAATGTGATTATGAAAGTTGTAAATTCAATACTTAGTGCTGTACAAACAAATCTGTAACCACTACAAAAATGAAAGATAAAAGAAAAATGTTGTCTGTATCAACTTTATTTATTAGACAATACAGATATCAGATTAGCATACTTAGTGACATAGCTTACATTCTGTCATATGCTATCATATTAAACATCTTTCTTTCTGCCTGACACAGGAGGAGCGAGAGGTTTCTCTACTCCGATTACATCTATACTGCTATCCCAAATCTGTCACGCACTTTCAGCTTCTTTGAAAATTAAGTACTGTTGAGACTCTGATCATTACAGATTTTTAACATTGGTATCAATATGATAGTAAGGGGGAAGATTATCTATGTTTGTCCCTTTGTATAAAAAAAGGAATTTTTTTCCCAGAAAAATAAGCAAAATCTGCCAGCGCTTGATCTATCCCAACCCACAAATATAAAACTTGTAGATCAGCATTTTCTTTCACAAATAAGTTATTGGTATTGTTTGGTAGGAAAACTTTTACAATTTTACATACAATGGATTATAAACTGCTAAAAAAAATTAGTTCCACTTACCTGAAATTCATATTTAATGTTAACCAGAAGGTGTCCAGGTGATTCTGTAGTGCCTGTTAAAAGCACATTCTTCTGGATCAGTGTTTTTTCTACTTACTCAACCATACACTCGTGTTAGCACTGCCAAGAACCATTTTGTGGAGCAGGTCACTTTAGAGTCTTTAAAACGGGCATTGATATAGACCTAAAGGATTTTGAAAAACCTGAAGGCAGTTTAGTGAAGAGAACTGCATTTCAAAGCCTGAGTGACTCGTGTCTTACACACTATATGGTCATTGATAACTCTGCAAAGAGCGCGAGAATCTCATGGCATCAGTACACCATTACCAAGCAGATCTACTGAGGTTCAGATCTCTGATTTATTCTGTTGCCTTTGGACTTTTGTCAGCTGTAAATTACCACTTTTAGATTGGGCACTACTAATAATATACACAGGAAGGAAAGGGGAGACCTGGTCACCTGGGACATATAGAGAGGGCCGAGATACTCAACAACTTCTGAGGTGGGCCTGTGCAAACCTCATGAAGTTCAACAAGGCCAAGTGCAATGTCCTGCACGTGGGCCAGGGCAATCTCATGCACAAATACAGGCTGGGTGGAGAATGGATTGAGAGAAGCCCTGAGGAGAAGGACCTGGGGGTGTTGGTTGATGAGAAATTCAACATGAGCCGGCAATGTGCACTCACAGCCCAGGCGGCCAACCCCATTCTGGGCTGCATCAAAAGAAGCATGGCCAGCAGGGTGAGGGAGGTGATTCTGTCCCTCTATTCTGTTCTCAAGACACCCCACCTGGAATATTCTGTCAAGCTCTGGCACCCTCAACATAAGAAGGACATGAACCTGTTAGAGCGGGTGCAGAGGAGGCCACAAAGATGATCAGAGGGCTGGAGCACGTCTGCTACGAAGACAGGCTGAGAGAGTTGGGGGTGCTCAGCCTGGAGAAGAGAAGGCTCTGGGAAACCTTATAGCAGCCTTCCAGTATCTGAAGGGGGCCTATAAGAAGGGTGGAGAGGGACTTTTTACAAAGGCAGGTAGTGATAGGACGAGGGAGAAAGGCTTCAAAATGGAAGATTATTTGAGTAAGTATCAGGAAAAAAATTTTCACTATGAGGTTGGTGAGGCAGTGGAACAAATTGCTTAGGGAATTTGTGGATGCCCCATCCCTGGAAGTGTTCAAGACCAGGCTGGATGGGGCTTGGAGCAACCTGGTCTGGTGGGAGGTGTCCCTGCCTAGGATCTAGGCAGGGGATCTTTAAGACTAGAGGATCTTTAAGATCTCTTCCAATCTAAACCATTCTATGAAATATTTTTTCGTATAAACTTACAGCAGCTTAGTTTTATAAACCTCATTAGAGAATGTTACTCTTATTGTAAGGTATATGACATAGCAATCCATAGTGGCAGAACTGCAATATATTTTGCAACCTGACTTTGTATTATTTAAGCAGAAAAATCAATACTCATCTAGCAACATGGAGCTCATACTACAATCCCTACTTGTGCGTTTAAAAGGCTATTCTTTTACATCAGCTGATTTGTATCGGATTTCTTTGTTGTTATGCTGGACAAGTGAAAGCTAAAAGGGGAAAAAGCATCATATTTACCTAATGAGAATAAGTAACTATAACAGTAATTCCATACTCATCTCGTGAAGCCACCAATACAGGGAAGAAAATTACATGATCAAAAATGAAGAGAAATTCCTTTCAACTGCCAAACAAAAATTCAATTCCTTGTTCCTTTGTAACCTGTAATTGTACAAGGCAAAGCAGAACCTCACTATCTCCTGTCTTCTTAAATATATAGAATCAGATTCAAATCCTTAACTGATAGTTAACTTAGAAAACAGCAAAACCACTATAGTTTAGGCAAGATGACGCGAGACTATAGAAAATAAAAACTGTTTGGCAGCTCTTACAAGTGGAAAAGGAAAGATTTTTTTTCTGCTTTTGCATGTCAAACCTGTTGTATTATTAACTGTCATATTTTGAAAGCTGTACCTGTATTCCATCATCAACTTTAAGTCCTACAGAGCATTTCCAGTTCTCTCATAACCTATTACTTCAGACAGCATTTAACTCAAGAAATAATCCCTGCTTCATCCACTGCAGTTTCAAATTGAGGTCACAATTATGTGTTACACAACCTTATTTTGTGAAAGAAAAAAAACAGACCTGCATTATAAGCTGCAGAAATCAATGTACAATTGCAAGGAACATATAGTAACAAACAACAGAAAGCGTAAGAACAATGAAGAAACTTGCAGAATTGCAACTAATGGAAGTATTCTAGCATATGCTAATATAATAAATAAATATTCAGAATAGTGGCAGAAAATAAATATTTTAGAAGTTCACATACAAAAAAAACAGACTGCTGGCAAACTTTCACTTAGGAGGCTGTCACAATAGAAAATTTCATTGGTTACTCCTTAAATGAAATAGTAAAGCATCTAATTTAGAAATAAGTTGTATATTACAGTTTCTTTTAAGTCTTCAAGGTACTGAACACAAGCTACTGGTATCCATCAGTTATATGACATTAGTTTTTAAAAAAATAACTTCTTAGTGGTGTCGGTGGAGCATTCACTACATATATAAGTCTCTTGAGAGGCTATACTTGCATGTATGTTGCCTGGTTAAAACACTGGGCAGTATTTATATTATATATATATACACACACACATACATATGGGTGGAAGGGTGATGCTAATCAGATACTCGCCTCCCAGATCAAAGCTGGTTCATCCCTGGTTTCTTACCATAGAGACACGTAAGTGACTAGAGAAAAAGGAGGGTCACAACAGGGTTGGTGGTGCAATTGCCAGCCCTCATCAGCTGAGGCATGGCTTACACTAGGCAGAGATAAAGGGAAAGCCTTAACTGAGGATTCCACCCTGACACTCAAACCAGTACTTTCTACTCACACCATAATATTCTACTTTTGTATTATGCTGTCTGAATTCCTCATATCACTCTGTCTTACATTACAGAAATTCAAATAGGAGAGAATCTATTTTGATAGTGTGGCTTTGTACGATTGAGAGGCTTAGAGTTGTTGCAGAACCTTCTGTCAACCTTAATATCTTCACACCAAGTGATCCTTAAGATAAATGATGCATGTTTTCTAATCAAATACAAACCTTCTACATCTTTTCAGTCTTTTCATGGCAGCTGGTGAAAGAACGGATGCTGAAAATCAGCCATTAAGTAACTGAACTTGGTTCTCAGACAAAAAAAAAACAATTATAAACAGTTTGTATAGCAACTTCTTAAAGCAAAGCATGTGTTGCAGTTAGCATGGTTATTGTTACCAAAAGCAGGTTTCCCTGCTTGCCTTTTCTCTAACGCACCTACAGAAGAGATCATTTAGCTTACTACATCCGGCTCTTTGTATTAAATGAAAATGTTAAAACATGCACTCTGGACTTTCCTTTAAATTATACAGCCTTGGGATCATGTGAAAAAAAACTTGATTAGTCACTCTGATCTTTTGTCTTCTAATAAATTAGCAGATGAACCCCAGACAAATATAGGTATTTTATTGGCATCGTTAATCAGAAGATGACAAATGTTTGTCTGAATTAAAATGTTGATTTCATAGCTTGTGTAATTCCTGGAGCACTGGGCAGTGTGAAAGCTTGAATATTTGTTCAACTTTTTCATTCTTATGGCCTATATAGAAAATAAGGTCAAAGCATAGGTCCAGTATTTAAATATATGGTCAGATTTATGCTGAAGAATCTAGCTAGCGGATGGGATGAGATAGGGTCACCACAGGGCAACATTGCCAGTTCAGCTGGTTTTATTGCTTGGCTCACAGTGCTTAGAGAGATTTTCTAAGTCTCAGGTAGTAAAATCATGTCATGCGCGATGATTAGTTTGCAGGTAGTTGTTTGTCTTTTAAACTAGATTTCTAATCCTCAGAGGTAAAGAGGGTCTTGAAATCCTGATTCCTAAAAGCCAGAGTAAAAAAAAAAAAAAAAAAAAAAAGAGAGAGAGAAAAAAAATGTAAACCACCATAGATTTAGGAACTTTTAATATAGCTATAAAGATTGTTACAGAGCCTAGCTTATTATCTTTGACTACTTTGGGGCAAAATTCCAGGAAGAAGACAGTCTTTAAAAGAGCATCTAGCCCCCGAACTATAAAATTATAGGAACCCATATAAGAACCCTAGACATTAGAAGGAGGCAGCGTAGACATACAGAGGAGAAACTTGATCAACTAACTATAAAGTGAAAGGAAAGGCTGAAAAAACTCAGTAAGAGAGAATCACTTCCATTTGGTATGGAAGTTGGGGAAATGGGAGAGCTCAAGTAGGGCAGAAAAGAACAATTATGTGAATTAACTAAAGGTTATTATAGATCCATGCCAACTGGAAGAGAAATACCAGCACGGTAATATGAATCTGAGGAATCGGAAAATTAAGAAATTCCAAGATAAACAAAACAAAACAAAAAAATCATTAAATATCATAATTTTTTAGTATTATTATATATTATTATTATATATATAAGCACAAAACACGTTCATATTTAAAGTCAGATAGGTGTTTGGTAAATGTCTGATTCCTTTTCTATTTAACCTCCTCCTGGCTGAGTGCAGAGACAGATTTTTCTCTTGAACCTCCCTTTGCATAAAGTAAAATATTTAATTCACATTTACCTTCTCAACCTAGAGGTCATTTCAGCCCTTCAATAAATGTAAGGAACCATGAATGCATGGAAAACTGGAATGTAACTGTGTGAGGAAAAAAAAGTATAGTAAATACAAGTAAAGGACTTCTGACAATATATTTTTATATATTCAATAAATTCTGACATTCTGTTCTTCCCTTTCAAAGCAAATAATAGATTATTACATTATAATAACTTAATAACTGCAGAGAGTATAAAAGCCTTTCAAATACAAGCAGGAGCTCTGTTTTCAAACACCTGAGAACAGACACTGATCTCTTTTGCACACTGTATTGAATTGCTTAATAGATTCCAGCTTCCAGAAATTGAATCAATTCTGTCCTCAGAGATACATAACTTCTCGCATTTGGAGGGGGACATAGTACATTTCTGAGTTCTCTGGAACCTGATCCAAAAAAGACCATAAATCTAGAGCCACATCAGGTTTTGGACACCCAGCTGCTTGTTTTGGTGACACAGTCCAACCCTTTTTCTTTTTTTTTTTCCAAACAAGTCCTATGAACTTTGTGAATGCAATGCAAGTTTGGGGAAAGCCTCATAGAGACACGACGGAAGGTGTAAGAACATCTACATATTGTCCTCATAAATAATTTGCAAGACAGTGAGTCTTACTCTTACAATATGACTGCATATTAGAATCACCCCTGCAAGCACCATTAAAGAAGAATGGACACTGCACAGACTACAGACACTTTAACAATACTTCTGGAGTTCCACAGTTTAAAAAAAAAAAAAAAAAAAAGACAAAAAAAATTAAATCTGTTGTTACTGAAGGCTGTAACTGTTGGATGAAACAAGAAGAATATATCCCTAGATGAAGAACAATAAAAACATTCTCTTTTGCTACTAGATGACTTGACAGCATAAAAAGAATCCTTATTTTGCAAGCATGCCTTTAACGTATCTCTCTCTCTAACAGACAATTTGCTACTGTCTTTTATTCTTTATGTTGTGAGACACAGACCCTCAAATAAAGCCTCCTCCAGATTTAAGGATTTTACATGAAACTACCAGCAGTAAGATATGATGAATACTAAAAGAGCTTAAAGCAGTTTCAAAAGAAAGAATTGCTATCATAAGATAGAACATAAGATAGCTGATGTTCTATATCATGAAATGCCATGTTAACCTCGGATTGTAGAAGCATTTTCAAACTCTGTATACAGGCACAGAGCTGATGAAAGAGAAGGTTTGCATGGTTTAAGTGCAGGGACAGATTCTTCTCTTGGGGTTCAACACCATGTATTTCCATCCGACTTTTTTACACCATCAAATCATTGGGTTTTCACTGCTCAGTTGTCAAGGCTGCTGTGTTTCACTTTCTTACAGCTGCCAAATTTTGCCATACTTAACTGTAAATAGAAGAGATTGCAAGATTGATCCTAACATTTGTCCAAATACAACACCAGATAAAAACTAACTTTGTTAACATAGGTCAGGCAATACCTTTTCAGACACAGCAATTTTATCTCCCATAAATACTTCTGTATGAGAATTTGCATCGTTATGTAAACTTTCCTGTGTTTCTATTAGAATACATAAATAGCGCAAACTTTGGGCATAGCTACAGTGCTGGTTTTACTAATTATGTACACAGACTCTGCTATCTTAAATACTCATAGCAGCGTAACTGCACTAGTTGAAAAGTCAAAGCTCAGGCCTGTGAACAGTCCAATGACTAGCTGAGCTTCTCAGATGTGTTTTGCCACTCTTATTGAAGTCCATGCTGCATACCGATGCTCCTAATAGCCCCCAAAACAAATTATTCTTAATATATATTTCTTTTCCCCCGAGAAATTATGAGAGCATCCCACTTTCCATGTCCTAACTTCCAGAGCAGCTGAAAAGCACACTGCATTAGAGTCACTGCTCCTGCTATTTCAGCATCCTGAATTCTATTGTTAGATTTTATGCTGGCTCATTTTCTGTGAATTCCATTTATTTCTGCTGGGCTCTTTTTTCATGCAAACCTAGAAGTTAGTTTCCAAAGTCCTTTTGATAGGAAAACTTTTCGCTGCTAAAAAAGTCAAGCAGGACAAAGGACCCCTTTCACAGAAATGTACTTTTGTGCACAATCACAGACTGATTCAGTAGAAGTCTTCTGCATTTAGCAGGAATATTATTCTAGAGAATATAGGGAATTTCTGTTTTCTTTTTACAAAATATACAGGACTTATTTTTCCACTTGTATTTTTCTCTTCCAGAGTCCACAAGTTCACACTTCCCCAAAGGTGAAGGAATTCCACTAAGGAATAAAAGACAGAAGAATTCACTTCTGTGTGCGTGTGTAGCCAATACGGCTATCATGACTAAGAACCATTCGACCAGGTCCTTGGTCCAAAATGGCTCTCTTCTGTCAAGATCATTAGGGCTATAACAACTATCACATCGATGACATTACAGGTGCTAAATAAGGAAGGAATCAAAGCCTGCTTATTTTGGACTTTTTGTCCTTAAGAGCAAGCATCTTTGGCCAGAGAAAATATTTTTTTCTCCGTTACAGTTTGTTTGCTGCAATAGAATGACTGCCGTTTAAATGCAAGTGATCACTTTAAAACCCACCTGAGAAAGGATGCTGTATTTTGATTCCTATAAATAACGTAACAAGTGAAATCTAAAGGAGAGTGTAGAGTGGAAGCAGTAATATTTAAGCAACCATAAGGTTTTCCAACATAAAGCACAATTATTTGTAAGTTTGTTAAACTCCTAAGGAGTTATATTACAGTACTAAAGGAAGAAAAGCACAATCATGCTCTGCAGTGCAGGGCTAGGGAGTTGTTGTCAGTTAAATTGACTTGTTAAATGTAGTGGGATAAAGGGACCTTTCTATAGTGCACTCAGAATCACTAATTCCTGCTGTGACTTTACAAGAACTGGTAGCAAGAAAGAAAGCAAAACAGCAGAAATAGACAGATCAGAGACTTTAAAATGAAGTGCCATAGTTCTTGAATGTCAACAAAAGCTGCTATAAGCAAATACTGAATGTCCTAGAATTGTATCTCTAGTTTGTTCAGCAGGTCAGAGAGAGAGAGAGCGCGAGCAAATGGAAGATGGATGGGGTGGTAACTGAAAGAAACCAAGCTTATACTCTAGACTCCACTAGAAATCGTCTCTGCTGGCTGAGATGTTCTGCTGCAGGAAGTTTCCTCAGCAGTAGTGAAATGTAGGGTCATTTTGATGTCAGCTGTTTTCAGTATAACTCTGTGTGACATTTTACACAGATTTCTTCATAACTGTATCAAACAGTACCATACATACAGGACTAATCCCACTATATATTTGCAGTACTGCTTAGAGCATTGTTGCGAATTACCGCCTACTAGGAAAAGGAACGAAAAAGATGAGTTAGGAGGCTTTTGCAAGGATATACTTTGCGTAGTTAATAAGAAGCTGGAGAAACAGAACAAGACTTATCTTGTAAATTCATAGATTTTGTCTCAGTGAAATCTAGTGTGTCATTATTACAGGTTAACACAGCATGTTTCATTATTACCATCACCCACAGGTTGCTGCGTAAGCTATCTAATGAAAATGCTAATTGTTTTCCTTGAAAACATTGCTGATTTCTCCTAAAGGGGGTTTCAGTTGGGTTTTTTTAAAGCTAAAGGCTAAAACAAGTAGTTGACACTGGCTGATATTTTTATAGATATTCAGGATCAGCCTGACTCACCTTCCACTGCAGTCAGTGGTAAATTATTATTAATTTTGACTGGGGGAGAGTTTGAGAATTTCTTGTACTCTTAGTACATTCAGTTTACCCAATCCATTCAGTGTCCCTATGATTTAGATGTTGCAAATTCCTGGTTCTCCTCTCCTGCCCAGCTTGGCAATGAAAGCTTTTTAATCAGAACAAGAGATTAAAGACTTAGAGTTACAGTATGTTCAATTCAAACTTCGTAGCCAAAGATGGCTATATGTGGAACCAAAAGTATCATTCAGAAAAAGGTCCACCACCATGAAAAGAATCTGATTAAGGTTGAATTCCATGCAGTATGTAACAATTTGAAAAGGTGTGATTTCACAATATGAAAGAACAAGACAGATTAATGCTCTATAAGATCCAGTCTCTACTCTTTGATTTACTTTAAACATCAGAAAGCCAATAAGAATAACCTGTATATATTATATCTAGTATTGGAGTACTAGCCCAGAAAGCTGCCTTCTGAATTTTAGGTGTTTAAAAAAAAACAAACAAAAAAAAAAAAAAACAAACAACAACAACAAACCCCACCCAACTTAATTCAAGTTAAGTAGTCCATATAAATATAAGGGAAGGTGTTTTCACACAAGCCAACACACAGTTAAATATAACTCCATTAAAAGCACCGCATTTTGTATTACAAAAATTATAATTAATTTCTTAAAACCTTGATTTTTCTGGGCAGAATAGTTTTACATAGCACTTTGTATTACGAACAATTATTTACTTTTAAATTCATAAATAAATTTTATTTCAAGCAGCAGAAACTCTGTGTCAATACTATGCTACTCACTGTTACATGGTCTAAAGATACTGTGTTTCCAAGAGAAAGGAAGTCACCTTTAACTTTATGACCTTGACCAAATGAGAGTTTCCTTTCTCCTCCTAAATAAAAGTTTCTTTTACTGTACAGTCAGATAATACATTGTTTTACTCTTCTAAATAAAGCTATTCTACTGATTTATATTTAGCTGTTCTAGTCCATTTCATTCCTATCTTTTTACACATGTTCTTTAAAAAATTATGTATTATTTATTGTGAACAAGACATAGAATGATTCAGATTAGAGATCCCATATAGTGCAACTTTAAGTAATTATCCAAATACGAGGAGTTTAATGGCTGCCACTGAAACTAAACTCATTATTAAATATCTGATGTCTGACATCAGATATCTCATGTCATTAAATATCTGATGTCTGACATCAGATATCTCATGTCATTAAATATCTGATGTCTGACAAATTACCTATTTACATGTCAGTAGTGGTCCAAAACCGCTGGCTGATACTGAAATACATCTAGCAGCAAAATTTGTACAGGTACCCTGTATTCAGAAGTAGCAGCTCTAACCAGATTAAGATGTTGACACTGCGTACTTTTGCTAAAATACTGTTGACTACAGTTCAAAAGTGGATTGATGACAATTCCAAGCCAAACTCACCTGAAAGATGCAAAATGCAGAACAGTTTTCAAGGATTCTGAGCAAGTTAATTGAGCACTGAATTTCCACACTTTAATGTATCAGGAAAAACACTTGTTCTCTGGAGCAGTAATGCTTTGGGTAAGATTATATAATTGACCTTGCAATGTTCAACCAGTGTAGAGAATGTAATTACAGATTATGCGAACACAATGAATAAACATCACTTAGCACACATTTCTAGGAAGCCACTGATGGCGAAATCCAGAAAAAAATATTCTGGGTATAAACTGATTGGGGGAGGGGGGGGGGTGTCCAAAACCAGAAACATTTTCCATAGTATGATATTACACAAGACACCCCTCTTCTCTGTACCACTTCTTTAATTCCTGCATGAGCTGCTGGAAAACTTCTAAAGGAATGTTTGCTTCTCCTCACATCTAGGATTGGGAACCAGTGGGGTAAGGAATTTCTGTATAAATAGAAAGAAGATAGAATCTTTCCAGCCAGCTATAAAGGGGTAGTAATTTGCTTTATTATATGGTTCACAGAGATTAGACTGGGGAGCAAGTGCACAGTTCACAGAGTTCAATGTTCACAGTCATCCAATTAAAGAACAAGTAACCGTATCCAATTTTGTTTATATTGTACTGTTAGAATCTGATATATTAAAGGACCTTTCAATACATACTGAGAGGCCTTTTAAAGAATCATTATCTGCAAATTGACTTAGAACTGCGCTGGTGCTCAAAAGTAAAAACTTTCTAAATTAAGTTCCTGGTTCCTCTGCTATCCCTACAATCTCCTAGCACTGTGCTAGTGCAGAACTTCAGTAGTTTGCTTAGACGTAACCCCCAGCAAAAGATTAATCAATAACAATCAGAAATAACTTTCCAAATGCATACTGGGAATAAGACTTTTGGGGTGCAGATGCAAACAAAGTTTGAAGAAATCACCAACTTTTACATTTCAAGATGCAAACCCACCTAATGACAACCAGAATGGAAGGTTCCAAATGAAAGGATTTTTTTTTTATTTTACTAAGGCACTTTACATAAACATTTGCAATTGATAGGTACTTTTGCGGCAAAATCACTTCTAACTCTGTAACTGATTCCCACTTAAATGTGAAATATATGTCAGATATTTCTAAGTGTTTCTGATGATAGAAAATACTGCTCACCTTCTTTCACTGTCTTTTTCTCTTGATGCATTGGGAAGCCAAGTGTGCTAACCTAATATTATTATTTCAGGTCAAACCACTAATAATTCAGTGGGTGAGATATCTATACAAGTGGATGTCACTACACATCCTGGAACTGGTGAGCATAAAGTCACTGTAAAAGGTAAGTTTCAAACAGATAATTTTAAAAAGAAAGCAACAAAAAAGTCCAAAAACCCCCAAGCACTACGTCTTAAGTAAAACATTCCAATAAGGAAATAACAAATGTTAAGTATTTCAGTACTTGTAAAGCTATGAGTATGCATCAGGTGATTAGGGTCGTACTTTTTCCTTGCTCAACATCAACAGCCGTTAAGATTATGCAGGTAAATACTGTCTGTGCTTCTCTGTGTAGACAGCCAAAATTTATTATATGAAGTTATGGAGTTATAAATTCAACTGTGCTAAATTACACTTCTGAATTCCTTGCATATAATTTAATTTTCCAAAAGCTGTAGCAGAGCTGGGTGGTCAATGACTTTAAAAGTTCTGGTTGTAACAAAATGCCTTTGTTCTGCACAGCCTGAATTCCAGAGGAAACCCAGTATCATTTAGATTCGTATAAGCTGATTTTTTAACGACAGTGAAGCTAGCAGACAAAAAAAAACCTGTTAATGTAAAGCACTCGTAAAATATATATTTATATTTGCTACTGTTGTCAGTGAAAGTAGTCAGACATTTTACTCGGCAGAAACAGGCAAAGCTCCTTGTAGGCTTGCCAGGTAGTGGTATCCTATAGGAAAGCTCCCGGGTCACCTTTCATTGGCTATAAAAAGTCATACTGATAATTAATTGGAGCTTTTCCAATGGAATTTTATTTTACATCATTTCTTTTATTTCTTTATAGTTGTAGCAATTAATAATCTAAATTGGCAAACAACAGCTATGTTCCGGCCATTTGTGGAAGTTTGCATATTAGGTCCTAACCTAAGTGACAAGAAAAGAAAACATGGAACCAAGACAAAGAGCAATACCTGGTCACCAAAATACAATGAAACTTTCCAATTGTAAGTCTTTGTCTGTTAATTGCATGTTTTATGCAAATTTTGTTAGAATTTCTTTTAAGAACATTAAAAAAAAGTCCTAAGGCCGCTATACATATCAGCATCCATAGATATAGACACCACTTCAAAATTATTTATTAATTTGCATCTTTGTTTTATATGAAGATAAATGACAACCAGTAAGCTTTCAGTCTTACAAAAGCTGGTTAAAAATGTACAATCCATTTCCCTACACAGGAATTATTATTTATATACCTGGGAATATATTTGCCTAAGTAGTTACTTGGACTGAAGCATTAATCAATTTTAACAATATTTCTAGAGTAGGTTCATTCCCTAGAGAAATTAAACTGAACTTGTTCTAAATTCATATTTTTAATCCGTGCAGCACTTTGACTAACGAAGATAAGCCAGGAGCCTACGAACTTCACCTCTCGGTGAAAGATTACTGCTTTGCTAGGGAAGATCGCATTATAGGAATGACAGTAATTCAGCTGCAAAACATAGCAGAGAAAGGTAGCTGTGCATCTTGGTACCCCTTGTTGAGAAACATCTCTGTAGATGAAACTGGGTTGACAATTCTTAGAATACTTTCTCAGAGAACCAATGATGAAGTTGCTAAAGAATTTGTAAGACTTAAATCAGAAACAAGATCTGCTGAAGAAACCACCTAAAATACCCAAGTAATGCAAGATTGTCACCGCCAAGAACATAGATACAATGCTGTTGTCCGAATAGTGCATGCATGTGCAAATCTGTGGGAATGTTTATCTAACTATATTTTCCGTGTTTGCCAGTACATATGTACTATATTTGCAAGGTATGTCACGGAGCTGCATATCTTTTATACATATTTTGGTCTTTGGTAAAGTATTTGTTCCAATGAAGTGCCAAAACTAATACTAAATGTTTCATCATATCTTTTTAAATGTTGATTTCACCTCATCACAATTCCTTTATTTTTTAACATTAATTAATAAATAATTAGCTTTTTAAAGTGATTAATAGGTTGTCTCTTTTAAACTACTGTGTTGCTTATTCTAAATTAAGTTACTTCCCTTACTATTACTTTTTAAAAGATGTACCTAGTTTTCTTCAAACTATCATTTTATGCAAACCTCATTTTAGGTATCTTACTGATAACTTTTTCTATCATTACTACAGATGCAGTTACTTATAGAAAGTGTTTGTAATTTTATAATTACCGATATAAAGTAATGTTTTTTGCATAAAAACTGAAAAAGGATGGAAATATTTTATGCTAATCTTTTTCCAACCTTTCATAAATATCACTGTGAAGAAATGCTATTAAAGCAAGTTCTCAAGAAGCTGCGCTTATCAGAGTTTGTTACTGATGTTTGATATCTTGAGATAACTTTGTTCTTCGAAACTGCCAAGGTAATATCATATTTGTATTAAAAGAGTAAGTCAGTATCTGTAGAAAAAGGCTGCTATACAGTACAGTATATGCGCTTTTAAAAAAATCAATTTTTAAATTATATGGTACTGTACAAGGGTTAGTAGTTTGGAATATGTAATGGTGGTTTGTGGTTTGTTTCTAGAAATTGTTTATGAAAAGAAAAGATGCTGTTAGCATTTTCACTCAGTTATTAACGTTGCTTTACATACTTAGCTGTAACATCAGTTAAGTGCTTTATTTCTTTATTTTTTTTAGAAAAGTTCAACAGTTTGTACTTATGCAACATTACTATGTATTGCACTAAAGCAAACTCCATGTCCTGTAAATATATTTAGTGACAAATTGTAAAATAAAGTATGAAGAAACTGCTTTCTAGTTTTGTCATTTGATATTATTTATGTACCTATAGGTTTTATGTGCATGTGAAGTCCATGCAGTGAGCTTACAATATAGCTTTGTAATATATCAAAGTACAATTTCCAGTGTCTAGAATCTCTCTCTTTTATAGTGTAAGATTTGATATGTCATTGTCCTAAAAAGCTATAATAAATGAGGTAGGCACATACATATAATATAATGTTCTGTAATAATACACATATTTGTCATTGATTTTGGTTAAAGTGTTTCTAATTACATGAGGTTGGAGTTTTCAGCTTTTCTTAGGGAAAATAATAAATGAGAGGAAAGGAGGACATACAGCTAGTGTGTTGATGCCGGTCTTTTAAAAATGTAGTACATGACTCCACATAGGTAAACTAGATTCTTTCCAGGATATCCTTTTGTGGCATATTTAGATGAGATTTTAAGGATGTCTTTCAACACACAATCCTCTTGCTTGAATACTAAAAAGTAGATTTCACGTAAGTATATTTAGCGAAGATCTGCATAGCCTTTAGAGAGTTAACAATATTTCACTAAGATCACAGGCGGGGGGGGGGGGGGGGGGGGGGCAGGAGGATGAGACTCGCAGACATTCTAAAATCTAAAACAACTTATCTAAAATAATTTTATTGTCTAATGCCATATTTAAATGACACCTGCATTAATAACACAGCACCTGAACTGGTCTCTTGTACCTGAAGATAGATGCAATTAGGACAATAGACCAAGACAAGTCTAAGAAATAGCTCGATCACAGCTGTGACTTATGGCAAACAGTACATATAAACAGTAGCTTCCATGGTTCTTCAGCTAACTTGAAGTTGAGTGGGCCTCTAACAAAATTAGCATCGTTGCCTTTTAATAATGATAATTACAAAATATGTACAGGGTCTCTGCATAAAGACCTTTCATTATGAAAACAAGATGTGAGAAAATTAGAACATGGCTGAGTTTATGGATTTAATCATTACAGTTAAGGCTAATCAAGAATATAATTATTATTTTGGTTTTAAGCTCTCCATAAATTCATAGCTGTCCAAAGGCAGCTGTAAATGATACATCTAATTTCTAACACTTACTGTTTTATGGTAAGAGACTGCACAGAATTTGCTTGTAGAGACCTTTCATCCTTTCTGCATGCTCTTTGCCCTCTCTGATTAAACGCATGCTGATTTGCAAGGTGTAATCAGCTGGAAAGTTATTACATGAAAGTATTTAGAAAAAAGACTTACGTCTAAGTTACTCCCTCTTACCCAAATTGAGAAAAAAAAAGTTACATATCAAGTATGCACAACAGCAGAATAAAATCCATGTATTTCAAACTGCAGATTTTGGTAGATGATAATCCAGTATATTTAAACCAATGCCCTGAGCAAGAGAAATCTGACTTGAACTTTCAGAGTCAACATCAACAAGAGTCTCTGGACCCCATATGCACTGTATATACACGACAGCACCTTATGAAAAACTATCCTGTCAATTAGTGTGGAAAACGTGCCAACTAGTGTCAAATAGGAACACATCTTTAACTCTGACGGATTATCAACATATTACTTGAGAAGCTTACAAAACATAAATAACGAAACAATCATTTTCATTGTTTTACTGTAAGCTGTTTTACTAGTTTTCATTGATATACTTATGCTAGTGACTGTAGAAATCAAATTTGTACGCAAATACTGAAAACAGAAGAATAATTTACCATTACCACATTAGTCTGAATTAAATACCCATTTCTTACAAATCCCTTGAAAACTAAAGAAAAGAGCTGAACAAATATGTGGAAAACATTAAATTATTGTATTAAATTAAATTCAGCTATCAGACATAAAATTAACATAAATGGATTTAGTGTTATTTGGCAAATACAGCTGGGCAAGTGTTGAAAGATATTCAGTAGTTTACACACGCTTATTTTGATGGTATTTTCACATCATTTGTGTTTGCATTTTGGCATCACATTTACGTGATTGACTTGTACTATCAAAAATACATAGAAATGAATCTTCAGGAAAAAATAAATTATTTTAGAAATTATAATCAAGAGATTGAAGACAAACATTAGAGTGTGACTAATGAGCAGTGCTGGGATATGACAAAAATATGTCACTACAAGTATTTGTTGAAATAATGAAAAATTAAAGCACGAATCTGGAGAATCTCTCTTTTGTGCGCTACTCTGAGTGAACGCATACAGACACTACAGAGTATAAATCAATTTGTAAATGACAAATCTACAAAGCCTAATTTGAAGACAAACCCAATCGAGAAGAAAACGAACAAAGGGATCTTTTCAAACAGATTCCATAGCTGAAAATCAGCTTACCTAAACAAACTATTCCTAAATGACTCATGGCCTATGACCATTTTGCGATGAGAATTAATGTTCAGATTTCAAAGACCGCAGCAATTAAAGCTGAAGGCCTTCCCTGTGATTTTAACTAAATTAATCACTGCAGACTATGAATAACAAGTCAGCACACTGTATGTTTTGTAGTGAAAGCCATTAAAAAGTCACAGATTAATTTTCAAATAAATAAATACAAGATAATCAGAAAAATTAATCCAAGGAAGAAAGAGAAGTCTGCTCTTTACATTTTTTCTGTTATTTCTACTACAGTACTGACAATACAGTACTAGACTATAGTACAGTCCCGGGATCCAATCTGCATTGACTCGGGGTCTCACATGAATTAACACTTCTTTCTCTGTTTTTTCAGAACAGTATTAGGAGATCCAGACAAAGAGGACAACCCAGAGAGCACTTTGGGCCAGCCATGGAATCAGCTTACTGAGCAGTTCACAGACTTCACTGGAGTTGTAACAGACCATACTCAGGCTAAAATCCCAGATCTGTCTTCACTTGCCCTAGATGTTACAAGAGCTTGCTGACAGTTACTGCTCTTGGTTCACTTCAGTTCCTCTGATCATGGCTGAGGCAACTCTAACTTTCATTCCTTTGAAGTCTAAGAGGCCCCGCACATTTTGTTCAATAATGTTTACCCATTTAAGCAGGAAGTTTTTTTGTTCCTGAGTGATGGCAGTTGACTGCAATGTGAGTTAAGCCTCCAGGCCTGAGGTTATGACGCTAAGAAAACAAATGTCAATTACTGACTAGCAGAATCAAAAAAATGAAAAGGAATTGCCAAAATATGCACTGAACAGTAGCACACTAATGGAAAACTCAAGTGTAGCGAATACGCTCCCCTCCTCTAGATAACAGTCTCCTAGATTTCTTTGAGTAGAGAAGGCAGTGTACACACACAGTGCCTGCTAGCTTGATTTTAGTTTACAACACATCAGAGGGCTTCATCCATAAAGAGCACACAGAGTTTATATGCATTACACAGCAGTACTACATAGGAAGTACTACATACAAGTAAACTGGATACACAGAATACCTGCACTGGTACATTTTAAAATTCTTAGTGACCAAAATTTTATCATTTGAAAAATACATTAAAAAAAAAAAGAAACAGCAATGCAAACCATTACCTTGCCTTGCTTTTACAACTGAAGGGACACAGTATGGCTGCTTTGAATGAATAGCTGTGATCCTTGTTCTTGGGGTAGTAGAAGAGATCCTGGAAGACAAGGAGGCAGTTGCTAACAGAGAGGAATCTCAGCAGGAATGGCAGGAAGAGAAGACTGCATTACAGGTGAAGGGTAAAATGGCATGAATATTGGGATATTTTACAGAGATAAGGAAGGGAAACACAATCATTTTCATAAAATAATCAGCCAGCAAAGAGGGCTGACAGACAGTCCAGCCTCAGATTGCATTCCTTAACTCATAGCAGAACCAGAAGACACTAGGTGTGATTTTGATATAACAGACACAGAAAGTTAGATCTGTCCCAGGATTTTTGTCACGTTCTAGTCTAGTCCAAGAGTTACTTCTGTTGATTGTGATTTCAGTGGAGGTACGAGGCACAATTCCATCCCTGAGAGTGTCTCCCCATTTGCTTTGTACTAAGTGGAGTCTGAACACGAGTTCTGCATTTCACTACACTCTGTACCAAAAAGATAAACATATTCTCAACCTGAAGGCCATCACAAACAAGTTCAAGCTAAAGAGTTTGCAGAGATTATTTCCCTGAATATTATATATCCAAGACACAACAGCATTAACTAGGTGGAATATTCTCTTGAGCTTGAGAAACAAGAGCAATTTTCATCTAATGATGCATCAATGTATCAACACGCTAATTTGCACCTAGGTGACAATATTAAATCAATAGGCCCTTAAAATGCTATTCTCTTTTCCTATGTAATTTGTAAGAGACTCATGTGCCAGGCTGAGCTTCCTCAGCATGATGACCACCATGAAATCAGGTTAAGTCACTCATTCTCCCCTACTCAGCTTAACATTAGAGATGAAACATTGCAGGAGCCACCAAAGTGAGCTGGAGTCAGTAGCAACAGTGAACTTAACTCCTATCAAATATGCTCTATAATGTTCAATAACCCATATAATTGCAGCACATCTTCTCTCTACTGCAGAGAATTTCATTTCTGATCAGGGAGAAATTGCTCAGCAGAAAAAAAAATAGAAACCAGGAATACTGTTTACATTTAACATTTGTTTACTGCATTTTTATCAGATGGAAACAATGAAGAGAGTAATTCTGAACGTATGTCCTTCACTGTCACACAGACAATAAGCAAAGCTTATATACAAAATTTATTGGATGAATTGGGTCCATTTTCTATTTACAAAATGCTTATAAACAGCTTGCAATTTTGGCAAATGCTATTATTTAGATTGGCTGGTTAAATAACCTGTGAGAAGGGGTTAAATCTTTGTTGAATGCTGCAAGTCCACTATTGAGGCTAGCGCCAGCTGAGAGAGTCCTGACTGGCTGAATGCAACGGCTAGGATCAGCTTATTGAAACACACAACTGGCTTAAAATCCAGTGCTTCAGACATTGTTTCTATTAGCAACTGCAATTAACTAAAATACCTAGAAAACAACATCTGTCTTTATGCAGAGAGAAAAACATAGAAAACGTAACTTGCCAAGCAGAGGATGAAAGCTTGGAAAAACATCATTATTTACAGTAGCAGTTTGCATCTGGATGACAGTATCAAATCAAATATCACTGAAAAAAGATATCCAAAACAAGATACATTGCAATAAAACAGAGAAGGAAAGGGCAGAATTGAAAGAAAAGGGCCTTTCTGTGTAACAAAGACTGAATCAGACCTGTCAGCTAGAGAGTCCTTTGAGACTTTTACACTGTAAATTATTTAGACAACTGACTGACAGAGGATAATTAGCAGATATCTATATACCAAGGTGACTGTGACTAACCATAAGAAAGAAACAAACAAAAAAATCTTCAGACCATATTGTGAAGGAAGTCTAGTAGGACGAATAAAGTTCTAGATACATTTTGAGATTCCATAATAAGAACAAAATTTATTAGAGTTATACCAAGTACCAAATGTACTTTCAGTATTCCTTTGGTTAACCTATGATAGGGAAGTGGAACAAGAGGCTTTTCCCATTCTTTCTCCTCACATCCCATGCTCATGAAAGGTTTGTTGTCAGAGCAGTATTAGAATAGAAATTAAAAAAGGCCATTGAACTCAGTGGTAACAAAGAAAGCACGGCACCGCATCTTTTACTATGTAAAATGCCATAATAGAAAAATAAGCTAAAATGTGGGGTGGGGAAACACAAAACAAAACCATTAATACGAGCTGGACTCTGTCTGGTCAAAGCTAAAGGCGTACAGCATGAGTGAGGAGACCTGTCAAAGACTGCAGGAGCACTGGGTCCCTACTTACATAAAGTTTTGTGTTTATGTGACTTTTCAAGCTGGGAATCTAGATGATTGTGCCCTTGCTTCTGGGTGTTCTTGAGGCAGAGTTCTTAATTTATGTTCTCTCTCCCTTAATATTAATGCGCTGAAAATGCTATAGCTGTTGAGGCTAACAACAATTCACAGCACAGCAGGGCTTTGTAGCAGCCCAAAGATTTAAGCAGAAACCAGTGCAGTATGGCAGTCCAGGAGTTTACTGATGGATTCTTGGTCTCAAACCCAAAATTAACTCTTTGTATTTTAGCCCAACCATTTACATTAGAGAAAGGCAAGTGAAAAACTACCTGAACCAGAATTTGTATTCCAAAGAAACATATAAATGGATGCATAAACTCACACTCGGAAAGATATTCTCAATAGTACAACATTTAAAATAACTCTAGGGAAGTTGTTCAAGTTTATGTCTCTAGTAAGGAGATTTCTCCGTTTTTTGTCATTACAGTTGAAAGTAACCCTGCACATAATTCTGCAATATTAAAAGAACCATCAAAAAAGGCATATCTCAATAGTACCAATATTGACCTTGTACCAAAGCCAGCCTATAAACATCTATTTTTCAAAAGTCTAGTAAAAGCAGATTTACGTTCTGCAAAATCAGGGCCATCAAAACAAAAGAAAAAAAAAATAGCTTGATGAAATTAACTACAAATAATGTGTTTGTCACCAGCATCATTTCATTCACAAATGTGATTTACAGAAAGAAAGCATTCTCATGAGATTTGTAACCCATACAACAGAGGAATGAGCTCTGTGAAGCTGTCCTTCAGATAATGGCATGACTAGATGCTAAAATACGCGAACAGAATCCGTAAAACTTGAAGGGTCAAAGTCACCTTTGGCCGCTGGCTTATCAGCCCATTTAAAATATATTACATATTGGTGTAAACTTTTTTTGTTAAAAATAAATTCTACTTTATTTTGCCAAAGAAAGAGCATTATAATAATGAAAATGAAAACTATTATTATTTTTAAACAAAGTATCATTAGAATTTTTTTTTTTACGTTGAATGAGATTACTTTGGTACCCAACAGACTTGGTACATAGAAGGTAATTCAACTTCAGTGAATTAATTTTTTCCTTTGAAAGACACCAGATTTCAGAATTTACCTTTTTTTTCCCTCTCTGAGGTCCGATTCATATGCCATGGAAAACAACAGTTTTTCCTGTTGAATTCAATGTACTTTACACTTCTCCCCAAGAAAAGAGATGTGCCAAGCATGATGTGCGAGCATGTCTGTATAACGGAAGATGTGTCTAGAGTACAAGTCCCATGTGTATGTTAATTGAATTACAGTCTCTGCTACAGATATATACATTGCTCTAACATGCAGCCTTATTTTTTTAATTCATATTTCTGGGTGGTATTATAAGAACAGACTTCTGATTAGGCCATCAGTGAGCCAAAGGTCACACGTCAGGATTTCGGGAACAGTGAGTACCTCTCAGCACCCATACTGTGCTGCTAACCTATCCACGGTCATACTCTTCTGAGGGAAGCTATGTCCCACCATAGTTATTCACACACAGAGAAACTGAGGGAGTAGGAGTAAATGATTTGTTTAAACTAGGCCAGTGACAGAATCAGAATTGAAATTCAGGCAGCCTTAGCTTCCGAATTTACTGTCTAACCATTGCACCTTGTTTTTTCCCTAAGGCACAATATGGTATGTCACTATCTCTGCCTATAATTATGGGTGTTTACTGTTTGATATGCTTCAATGATTTTATTAGACCAAGCAGGAAGTCTTCAATCGACTTTTCAAACAAACCTGCCCTCTAGTAATTGTAAATAGTAAGTGAAAAAAAAGCCCATGAATAATACGACTCATTGAAATTTCTACATGGAGGTATCAATATGAAAAGTAAATCCATTTTCACTTTAGTGAAGGTATCAATATTCAGAGGCAAACAAAACATTCATTCTCAATTTAAAAGTCATCATTGGAGAATATTTGATAATGCTTCTTTACCTATATATCCAATGTTTGCTTTAAACAAACAAACAAAAAAATCACTTTTGAAGATCTAAAGAGATCACAATCAGCTACAGCTATGTTGTGCAACTAACAAACACCTTAAGTCAAATTCCTATTAACTCTTTCTGTGTGATATGGGCAAATGGTTAATGTAATAAATATAACTTCTGGGATCCTGATTACAATGACAGCAAAAGCACAAGGCACTTGAGAACACTGTTTACACAGACCATTGAAGCAGAACATGAATATGCAGCTCAACCTGGGGGCTCATAGGTTGCTCTTAATGGAAAAAAAATCTGGGGAAACCACACAACTGAACAGGCAGATGAATCAGAAAAGTGAAATCTGAACCTCTGTCTCAGTTCAGAACCTTCCACAACTATCACTCATACCCAGCATCATCTTTGCTATGACAAAGCTAGTAGGTTTCACCTAAAAACTAAAGCTAGGATGCCATATACCCACAGACACTTATAATTAATGAAATTTTCTTTGTTATCAGCTGGTAAAGCTGACTGAGATTTGACCATAATACAAGGACTAATAAAGAATGACAGTAGCAATCAGGCATTAGTACTGTTTAAACCCATGAAAACTAATTCTCCTTTTTACTGATTTTTCTGTTGACTCAATTCATCTATGACCAGTTCATCGGTTTCTGTTCACTATTCAACAGTAAGATGTTAACAGGACTTCTACTTCAGTTTTCACCATTAAAAGCAGACATCCTTTATGTTTTCTGAAATACTAAATTTTTATTCCGTATGAAAAATATATCACATCACCTTCAATTATTTGAATTTCTCTCACACAACTCAGAGGAAGATAACTTTTTTTTTTTTTTTAAAGAGGTTATTCAATAATTTTATGCCCTTTCCCAGCTAAAAATGCAAAAGCTACTGCTAGGAACTAAAAGATGTTGCATGCACCACAACCATCAATAATTCCTGCAAGACAATTAGCAATTTTTCTGCTAAACTATGAATAAAAAGATTACACAAGTACTTAATTATTTCACAGCCTCAATAATAC
Organism: Vanellus vanellus; assembly: GCF_965231255.1. Classification (NCBI taxonomy): domain Eukaryota; kingdom Metazoa; phylum Chordata; class Aves; order Charadriiformes; family Charadriidae; genus Vanellus; species Vanellus vanellus. Next base: position 10,451,820 of record NC_138916.1, on the reverse strand, counting down.
TTTTTAAACATGCTCTATTAAAAAAAAAAAAAAGGTAAATGTATATACATGCCACACTATTATTTAAGCTTTTGATGTACACTTCACCTAGAAGTTACTGTCACATAGTTCTACAACGATTCCCCCAGCTATTTTAAAGGTGCCTAGCTGAAAAAGTACTATGCAAAAATGAACATAGGAACTGGGAGTTGTTCCCAGAAGCAAGGTAGTCCACAAATAAAGTATGTAGTTATGAAAAGAAACACCTATGAAGTTTTAGGTCATTTCAGATATTACTTCATTTGGCAAAATTCTAATACTTCTGTGTTTGCTACCACAAGATATCAAAAAGGCAAGTCCAAAGCAAAAATTCAAATATCCCAAAAGGCTCAGTACTCTTCAAATTTAAGGAACTACTTAAATTCATTAAGCTACAAGGGCAATTTGAGATCCAAATTTAAAATTCAAAGCTGTCAAGGTTTTAATTCAGACTTAGCATGCTGTCTGATCTATGATTATACCGAATTTTAAATGAAGTTACAGACAACTATGTAAAAACTTTTCTTCTAGGAAAAAGTAGGGAAGAAAGAGTTAGCTGCTTGCATTTATGTTTTAGCAGAATACGTTTTATAGCATATCTGGTACAGATACACTTTATATTTGGTACCTATTATCTGCAAAAATGCAACTAGAAGTAGATATTTTTGCTGCAAAAGGATTCTCAAAATAGATAAGGCACAGTAGAATAAGAAAGGGAAACAGAAGCAGAGACAGGTGCCTAAGGTCATACAATAAATCCGTGCCAGAACAAGGAACAGAGCCAGGCTTCTGAATGCCAATTCAGTCATCTATCTGCAGGTTATGCACTTCACAATGAGTTATTCTGCAGCATTATTCTGACTGGAACCCAGGAACTATAACTATGATGTTGCTAAAAATTATTCAGATTCACAAAAAGGCAGAGAACTGAGGGTCATCTGGAAATATCACTATGAGCATTTCTACAAGCCCACACACACAATCATATAGCTATCTGATAAATTGTGCCCGTGTTCAAACTGAAAAAATAGGGCCTTTAAGTCTTATTAGCCTGAGTTCTTCCCAAAGTGATTTCATGTTTCTTAGCGTAGAGAACCGATCTGGAAACCAGTCTCCCCCACATCTCTAAAAGTCCCTTAGTTCAGGCAAGACCATTTATCATTAATCTTGAATTTGCCCAGTAATTAAAAGATAAGGAAGTATTAAACATTATATGGCAAAGATCTTCTGCTATGATTGTTGGAGAGAGAGGCATGTCTGCTGGACACTGAGAATTCAAGGCAAGCTGCTTTTATGTTATGAATTAAACTTCACAGAATATGGCTTAGATTTCTTCAATCATTGCTGAAGTAATTAATTCCCATTGGATGGCCCTAGGATAGCAGAACAGACACATATGAAAAAGAAGCAAAGGCTACGCTCTGTCGAGGTTATTCTGTCAGCAGGCAAGAGTTACCAGCATAAAACCCACACATTTTAAAAAGAGGTGTATTTGAACTTTACCTTTCCTTCAACTTGAACTGTCAAACTTCTACACTTGAAAAATTGACACAACTACTATTTAAGTAGCTTGGCTTTTCTCACAAAATATAATTGAAATATAACTTGTAAGTCTTTACACAGACAAAGTGGATCAATACTGACAAACAAAGAGGGACTGGTGGAGGATGTAAAGGTTGGGGGCAGACTGGGCTGCAGTGATCATGAGAAGATAGAATTCAGGATTAAGTGTAGTATAGACAAAATGACAAGTAGAGTTGAAACCTTAAACTTCAGGAGGGCTAACTTTGATCGTTTCAAGGAGTTGCTTGGAGAAATCCCATGGGAGAGGGCTCTAGAGGGTAAGGGGGCTCAAGAGAGCTGGCTGCTATTTAAGCGTCACTTCCTCCAAGCTCAGGATCAATGCATCCCAAAGAGAAAGAAATCAATCAAGGGAAGAAGGAGACCTGCATGGCTGAGCAGGGACCTTCTGAAAAAGCTCAGGTGGAAGAAGGGAGTTTACAATAGGTGGAAGAAGGGGCTGACTGCTTGGGAGGAATACAAGAATGCTGTCAGGGTATGCAGGGAGGAAACAAGGAAAGCCAAGGCAGCCTTGGAATTGAACCTGGCGAGGGATGTCAAGGCCAACAGGAAGGGTTTCTTTAAGTATATAGGAGACAAAAGGAAAACTAGGGAAAATGTGGGCCCGCTGTTGAATGAGAGGTGCCGTGGTGACAGATGATGCACAGAAGGCGGAGTTACTAAATGCATTCTTCGCTTCTGTCTTCACTGTTTGGGCCAGCCCTCAGGAAACCCAGACTTTGCAGGTAACAGAGAAAGTCTGGAGGGAGCAAGACTTTCCCTTGGTTGACGAGGAGAGAGTTAGAGATCAGTTAGATAAACTGGATATCCACAAATCCATGGGGCCTAATGGGATGCACCCTCGAGTGCTGAGGGAGCTGGGGGAAGTCATTGCTGGGACGCTCTCCATCATCTTTGAAAGGTCCTGGAGGACAGGTGAGGTGCCTGAGGACTGGCGGATAGCTAATGTCACTCCAGTCTTCAAAAAGGGCAAGAAGGATGACCCGGGGAACTACAGGCCAGTCAGCCTCACCTCCATCCCTGGAAAGATGATGGAACAGCTTGTGCTGGGTATCATCTCAAAGCACCTGGATGAAAAGAAGGTTATCAAAAGTAGTCAACATGGATTCACTAAGGGGAAGTTGTGTCTGACTAATCTGATAGCATTCTATGATGAAGTGACTAGATGGGTGAATGAGGGGAGGGCAGTGGATGTTGTCTACCTTGACTTTGGCAAGGCTATCGACACTGTCTCCCACATCATCCTCACATGCAAGCTTAGGAAGTGCGGGCTATATGAATGGACAGTGGGGTGGATTGAGAACTGGCTGACAGATAGAGCTCAGAGGGTTGTGGTTAGTGGTGCAGAGTCTAGTTGGAGGTCAGTAACAAGTGGTGTCCCTCAAGGGTCAGTACTGGGTCCAGTCCTGTTCAATATATTCATCGATGATCTGGATGAAGGGATAGAGTGTACCATCAGCAAGTTTGCTGATGACACTAAACTTGGAGGAGTGGCTGACATGCCAGAAGGCTGTGCTGCTTTACAGCGTGACCTGGACAGGCTGGAGAGTTGGGCAGGGAGGAACCTAATGAAATTCAACAAGGGTAAATATAGGGTACTGCATCTGGGGAGGAATAACCCCACACATCAGTACAGGTTGGGGGCTGACCTCCTGGAGAGCAGCTCTGTGGAAAGGGACCTGGGAGTCCTGGTGGACAACAGGATGACCATGAGCCAGCAATGTGCCCTGGCGGCCAAGAGGGCCAATGGCATTCTGGGGTGCATCAAAAAGAGTGTGGCCAGCAGGTCGAGGGAGGTCATCCTCCCCCTCTACTCTGGTGAGGCCACATCTGGAGTACTGCGTCCAGTTCTGGGCTCCCCAGTTCAAGACAGACAGGGATCTGCTGGAGAGGGCCCAGCAAAGGGCTACGAAGATGATTAGGGGATTAGAACATCTTTCATATGAGGAAAGGCTGAGGAACTTGGGTCTCTTTAGTCTAGAGAAAAGAAGACTGAGGGGGGATCTTATTAATGCTTTCAAATACTTAAAGGGAGGATGCCAGAGGGACGGGAGGAGTCTTTTTTCAGTGGTGCCCATTGATAGGATGGGGGGTAATGGGCACAAGCTTGAACATAGGAAGTTCCATCTTAACATGAGGAGGAACTTCTTCACTTTGAGGGTAGTGGAGCACTGGAACAGGCTGCCCAGAGAGGTTGTGGAGTCTCCCACTCTGGAGACGTTCAAAACCCGCCTGGACGCTGTCCTGTGCAACCTGTTGTAGGTGACCCTGCTCTGGCAGGGGGGTTGGACTAGATGATCTCCAGAGGTCCCTTCCAACCCTGACTATTCTGTGATTCTGTGATCAAGTCCATTTAAAGAAGGATGCATGTATAATGTAGTGTCTGTGTACAGTTCTTTTAGATGAAAAATCTGCAGAAGAAATAAATTTTAAGTAAAGGTTAATCCAAGGACTTGAGAAAGAAAGAAAAAAGACCAAGAAATAAAGAAAGTTCAATTTGAATCGTGTCATAAAGTTTACTATAGAGAACACATCCATTAAAGATATCCTGTTTCCAAATATATTTAATTATTTAGTATATAGTTAGCTTTTAAGTCTTGACTGCACCTCAATTTTTTCTAAATAATAATTCAGAATAATTATTTAGGGATACCGTTTCAAAACATGTTCAAAATACCCCTTAAGGACCTCTCCCTATCCATGGAGGGTTCTTCCTCTGAAAGTTAGTAATCTGAAAAAGAGCTCCATTTTGAATGCATACACATTGTGTCTCTTCCTTCACAAACTTATTAATTATCAACAGTCAGAAATACATGGAAGAGTGCTCCTATCAAATCATGCAAAATTATCACAGAAATCGTAAATCTGTCAGATCTCATTTGATTGGAATGAAGGCCACAAGTGGTAGGTTCCACCGTTTGAGAAAGTCTCTCGTTCATGCGCATTTGCAGTTGCTCATACAATTTGCCATTTAACACTGGTGAGCATTCCTAATAGTTGGGCCTACAGTACTGTTACACAGAAAACCAAAACAATTAAGAGTATGTAATGGGACCCATTCCTGAATGCCTACCGGACTTGGAAAATCAAGACCACTATCATATGCACACATAAAAATTCATTCTGAAAACCAAGCTTAGCTAAAAAAGAATTAATGCAAACATTTTAGGAAACAACAACACAAAAAAAGTAACAAAGTTGTCAGAAACACACATAAGAAGTCCAAGAAAACCCAAACACCACCCTCACTGCCTTGATGGACATTTAATAATTCTTATTATTTTTATAATTTTTAATATATATTACATATCCATATAGAGATAAATATTTGCTAAGTATGCTACCTGATTCTAACAAAACCAATTCAAAGAAAAAAAAAGTAGAAAAAATCCCACCCGCAAAAAAAAAAAAATTTCTATTAGCCTATAATGTTCAAATGAGCTTGCGTTGCATTTAGTCAGGGTGGAATAACACTGAGATTTCTAATGATTAATAGGATTGCCTTTCAGAAGTAGGAGAAAATCTCTTCTTCAAATTAGATATAAAATAACAGAGTGATTTCTTTTTCTTCAGTAAATATTATGTTTAATTATGTTTAATTAATATTACTAGAGATAGCCATGTTTTAATTTCCCTGACCCTTAATATATTCAGCAATACATACGCTTACTTCAATTGTTTAGAAAAAACCTAAAACACACATCAACCACTACAGCTTCTAGCCATAAAGTTCTCCTTTTGCTGAATTTTAGATTAGTAAAAGAAATGGTTCATAATTTCTTCTTATTAGCTAAGCTGCCATTAGGTCATGCATCAGTTTCCTTTAATCACAACAACACAGCATTCCCATGTTTTCACAAGGGTTTTAGATTCTGGCTCAGCTGCACAAAAGCACTTTACATACACTTAAAAACTATAAATGAGTCAATACAGACTGTCACTCTCATAAGCAATTATGCATGTCATCCTTCTGTTAACAGTTAGAGTCTACAGAGCTGAGCAGTGCTAACAAGACCCCATCTACACCAGAAAACACGTTTATCATTATCTCACTACTGCTGACACAATTTCACCTCTGCTGACTTTGATATCAATGAGTAGATTTTCCATTTCCAAGTATAATGCAGGAATATATGAAGTGCTATTATGCAGTTACATTCTGAATTCACACTTTCCAGAACAGATTTCACTGAAAGCTGTGCATACAAAATGCAACCATTCAGAATCAGACACTAATTTTAGAGTTTTTACACCTGTAGCAAGTAAACATGAAAAGGAAACAACATCTGTGCATGAAGTTTACAGGTCACAATCGAGTTGAAAAAACACACCACCCGAGGAACTTACAAACATTTATACACCATTGAGAGGTTGTTCTGAAACTGCACACCAAATCTCTGAGGAGCACAGAGAAGCTCTTGTGCTCAGATATTAAATGTTCATGGCAATTGCTTAGTGAAGGTTGACTGGATGTTACCATCTCCATCTGGTTAGGGAAAAGACCATACAGACAGAATGTTTTAAACATACAGGGCCATACCTGTTGCTACTAATACATAACTGAATATTTTTCAAGAGGGTTTTTTCATTTGTGTTTCATTTCTTTGCCTTTAAACTCTCCACTTCAAGAGAAATATTTACCCAGATAAACATTTCTCAAGGAAAGAAACTAAACATTTATGGAATTAAGGCAAATTTTGTAAGTCATAAAGAATGATAATTTCTTCATGGAGTGGAAGAGGGAAAGATGCTACAGGTAAGATATAAAATACAAAGACTATCACCTTTCCTTTTCTCCCATTTCCTGACTGAGGATATAGTGAATGGTGTTCAATTGAAACCACACAACAGAGAATGACTTTGCAGTACTTCTCAATGCTTTTAGCACTTCCATAACCGCAATCTCTGCATAGTGAAGCCCTTGGAGAGAAGGACAGCTATTTATAGAGAAAAATTGATCCAAAACCAGTAGATCAGCATCTTGCACTGAGTTTTGGGGCATATAAGAAACAAACTCTTTCATTCAAGCAAAATTATGATCCTTGTCATCACAAACTGCTCTCTGTCTGCTGGATCACTCACACATTATCAGACTGCTTCTAGACATCCAACACTTATCAAGGCCTGATTCTTCCCCATTCTGAACTGTAACACCAGTATGAAGAATGTGTAAGAGAATCTTACTTTACCAAATTTTTTTACACCTCTTTCACAGTCTTCTGCACTGGTATGAATAACTGTATAAGGTGCAAAGCAACAGAGAATTACATCCACACCACACTGTTGTCATAAGGCAAAGGTGACTTTCCAACTTTGACTTTAGCAGCCAGCTGTCAACAAATCTGTCAAAGACATGTCCTGCTTATTGCACTTTGAATAAGAACTTTCTTACCCTACACTGTGCAAAGTGAACTTTTACACTTCGCCTTTCCACAGGCTCAAGAGATGTTGTTTCCTTATTGAATCTTTCACTGATACTGTTTCAATCCCCATGACCCTGGAAGGCAAATGCATTCATCGGGGAACAACTGAATAGGCTAAGCATGTTCACAGTACTGTTGATCATCCTGCAAACTGGGTGCGTCCTTCAAATGAAAACATGGCATAATCCAACTAGTGTCAGAAGCCAGCGTCACATTCTGCCTACAACAATGTAGTTAGAAAGATAACAGAAACCTGAGTTCAAGTAATTAAACCACATAAAGATGAAAGGCTCTCATACAGGTTTGAAAGCAGTGATCTTTGTTTTTTTGAATTAATTCTAAGACATTTTTCAGCTAGCTATCCTTCAATCTCTCCCCGTGTGTTGCTGAAGTTTGCCACTAGGAAACACACCAAATTTCAGCCCCGAGATTAAAACACATTCTGAGACCACAGTTTCACATTGCAAATTCTTCACTGTTAAAGCTGTTGTAGAATTCCCAGCTTGGAAAGGAAAGCTGTGTGAATAAGGACAGAAAGCATGAGTGTCTTCCTTTCAACAAGCCACTCTTATACATTGCGAGCCTATTCAGTCCCATCTTGACTTTTCATGATCAGTCCCTACCATATCACTACAGAGTAGCCCTGAAATGTTGCACAATGCCTCTAGGTTCAATCAACTACCTTAAAGTGAATGTGCAGTCATTACCTTAGCTTTATATCCTCAACCAGGCCCCATTTCTGGAGAATTATATCACATTTCTCCTACAGCACAGTAGAAATACCATGTAATTGCACACAAGTAATAATGCAGAGATAATGGAGTTGGCTATCATTGATGAGATTAGCTGTAGTGCTAGTGACAAAAGTAATATCTAGAAAATATTGCTTTGTGTTGCAACACAAAATCCCTGCAGAAAACAAGCCATCTTCTGGCATATAAGTGAAAAATATTCACATCAAGTGCTTGGGTTTAGGTTTTTATGATGCTGGATGACAACGCATTCTGCTTTCATTACCATTCATTGGTGTATAATTGTTCACAGAAAGTCTGAGGATGAATGCAAGACATACTCATATCACCAGACTCAGTTTCCCCTCGCTTTCTGATACCATACTCTATGCCCTAAAAAAACAGCTCCAGCCGTTTATTATACAGACAGTACAATTTGTCACTTGTGACAATAAACAATCCTTATCCTCCAAAGACCCAATGTGCTGGGATAAGAGAACATTTGTTTTCAGGAGTTCTGAACTGCATCAATCTGAAAATCTCCTGAGAAAAGACACCTGCAACTCTTCTGAGATTTGTGATTCTCCTTGTTTAAGCAGTGGGTCAGGAACACAGCAAAATCAACCATCTTGTGCCTTTTGAGATTTCTCATTACAATGTTTGTAGGTATCAAGGACAATGGAAATTTATGCAAGAAGTTTTATCATGCATTTTCCAACTCAAAAAAAAAACCCAAACCACCACCCCACCACCCTCCCAAAAAAAAAAATCAACCCCCCAAAAAACACAAATGGCGTTCGGTAGAAACAGTCCTAAGCCGTACACCTCCCAGCCATGACAAATTAAAGCTGGATTCATTTGGATGAAGGAACCTATTATCAAAGGTATCATCGACAAATTTGCTTTATAGTTACATCCCACAGGGAAGCCAAGGGATCAGGAATTTAGGACTGTCCTTCTGCCTGTCCTTTTCATCATTTGATTTATAATCTAACCAATCCTGGCAAATACTTGTGACTACAGATTATATTAGGTGTTCTTAAAAATCATAGCAATAGAACTGATTCTTAATTAGGCTCGCTACAATTTGAGAACTTCACTATTGATACTCTTTCAGCCTTGAAGTCTGTCCACAAAGAACAAGATTTTCAGTACCAGGTTAAGCAACCTGCTGGGAAGAGAGCCAGAATACACAGGACCTTTTTTTTTTTTTTTTTTTTTCTTCTTTCTTTCAATCTTATTTTGCATGATTAATCAGATGTATGGTGCATGGCTTTCTACAGCCTGCAAAGCAGAGCCATTGCTGTCATAAAAAGCTATTTTTGCATAATCACATAACAAGATTTAACATGCCATTTGTCTTCATTATACAGCTGATGAGCAACTCCCAAGTTGCATGGTTTAGTTCTCCCGCAAGCTGATTGGCTATTATAAAAATAGACAACTTTTGGAGCATCCAAATAGGTTGATATAAATAAACAAGAATTGAAATATGAAGAGGATGATACATAACTATTTCACTACAGTATATACGCTTTCAGCGTATATATACCAGAAGCAGCAGACGTATTTTTTTCTTTTCTTTTTAAATTTTTCGAAAAGTTTTGCAAAATTGAACTTCCCTTCACCTACACATATAGCACTTCATCTGATCAATGTGCATTTCAAATATGAAGTGTGTGCAGACAGGCTTCAAATACTTCACAGAAAGATGCAAAAAATAAAATTGCAAAATTCACCATAAATATCTACAGAAATAGAAGAGGCAGCTTTAATATTCTGGAACTACTGACCCCAAGTCCTCTTTAAAGCTTGTTCCAGGGGTGCAGAGGGAAGAATGAAAGTAAGTATTTCTGATAAACAGAACCTTCCATATAGATGATGAGGCAATCTATTCAGTTTAATGTTACTAACACCTACTGTAGGTACCACCAACATAAAGCTGAGTATTGAATGTTCTTAAAAGGCCTATTTCTCTGCAGACACACAAATGCGTGAAGATTTCATCTGTGTGAATCAAACCCAATAGATATACAAACCCAAAGTTAAGGAATTCCTTGCTCGATTGCTTCATTTCATCTTTTGCCATGTAAGATTTGCATCACTCCTTATAAATAATGCGCAAGTGGTTCCTGGGATACCTGGCAGCATCCGTATCATTCAGGCATATTTGTACCGACCTTCTTCAGAAACGGTGGTATTTGAAAACCTTTTCTTTCTACTTCCATTTCCATACATACTTGTTCATCTCTTTTTATCCTCCCTGATTTGTTTTGTGATTTGCCAGTATCCTCTAAAGAAAACCCTTGCAATGTTCAGTGTAGCAAGTCAGCAGAGGCAGACTTAATCATTGCTGTAAATGAAACTTTTTGCAAACTAACACATCCAAAATTATTTCATTTGTTCATACACCTAAAATATACAACAGGATAATTTACACTTAAACCAAAAATCTGAATAGGACTTCCAAGACTATAATTAAAAAAAAAAAACAAAACAAACCAAACACATCCAAAGTATCACTAAGAAGCAATTATCTCTACCAGCTCTAGAAAAAACTCCTTCATCTGAATGTTAAGTATTTACTACTGATGGCTGCCTGTTCAGGGTTTCCTAGAATCCATCACCAAAAAGAAAACTGCAGAGCTGAAAGAAACATCACTTTTTTCAAAAAAGCTTTTCTCTTGTTTTCAGCGTAATAGATGAATGAGTATATTTTTCACTTGCCACTATAAGGTGCTCCTGGTCAAACTTTTTCTGCATAGCGCTTGCAAACATTCATTTCATCTCCCCAGAGACTTGTTACCACCCTTCCAAGCTTTCCTTCCTGAGCTTTTTTCTTCTACAAACCTTGCCTGAGGAGCTAGGCAAACTTAGATACACTTTCTCTCAGTGGCTTTCAGCCTGCAAGTATGTGCTCCAGATAAAGGTTATTTTTAACCTCAATTAGTTTGCTGTATTAGCACAAACAAGGAGATGACATAAGGTTGAATAAGCAGCCAAGTGCAGGGAAAATTCAAAACCCAGCATTGCTCAAAATAAATAAATAAAAGAGATATATGCGCTTCATCCATTTGTCTTGGTATTCTCCTGCGTTACCTTTCTTTCTTCCCAGGCTAATTTTCTGATCCCGTCCCTGGATCAGGCTTTATGTTCTCAGAATGTCATGTTTGTGAGCACAGTTTTACCCAGCAATACCCACAAAGTGAGAAATCATGTGGCATCCACAGGCAGAACTCTCATTTTCACAAAGGGGTCTGGGAGGTGACTCATGTGCAGAAGGTAGTGGCCAATGTAAGACATGAGGACATCAGCATACCTGTCAGAGCCACTCCAGCTGGCCAATTGGTGATCATTCTTAATACCTTTTTTTATTCAGGAAAAGACTATCAAGACCAAGTTTCTCTCTCTCCAACAGTTGAGCTATGTTACGAAGAGAGAAAAGACAATAACAACATACTTCATAAATTGAACTGGAATTCATATATTAACAGATATATACACTTATCAGACTTTCTCCAAACAAAACATGTGGAGTACTAGTATTTCTTACCAAAAAAATTTAATTTTCTTGATGAATGAACATGGATATGTTCATGACAGAACATTGGATATGGCTAACAAAAAGACCATTGCTAGGCTGCAAAAGTGCAGGTGAACACACAGCATGGTTTCTGTGCACTTTAAACATCAAAACATGTTTTCTTCCTTCACTTGTATCTATACCTCTTAACCAAACAATGTGTTTATCTGTATTGCCAAGCCATTCCATATCTAAGGCCAATGATGAAAATTAAATTTGCTTGCCAGAACACATGTATATTCAGTTGCTTATTTTTTCTTTGCTCTCTCCCTTAATAGAAGTAGAGTCCATGGAATTTGTCAAACAGATCATTTGAATAAAATACCATACACAATGTATATGATATTGTGAAATATTTTTTCCTTATTTACCTTTCTTCCTACAGCAGTATTCATTCTGCCACTGCTCTTCCTAATGGTGGCAGATGTCTGGGGCCTTGCAGGTCAGCTTCCTAATGGAAGAGAAAACAGCAATGTCAAGTCTGGGTATAATTTAAGTGTAACTTGCTCTATTTATGCAGGACCTCTGTTCAAGGCTTGCAACAGAAATTATCAAATTGCCTTTAGGCAATCTCTTCCTTCAATAATAAGGCCAACAGCAGTGGGCAGAGCTCAAAGAGCAGCTCTGCCTCAAGAATTGAATTTAATCAGAAACCTGGGTGGAGAGCAAATTCTCCTGCTGCTCTCAAACGCCTCTCCAAAAGATCTGTCACTATATTGAGACTTGCATAACCAAAGCTAACAGCAACACAGCATGTTTTCTCAAGACTGAACATATGCTCACAAGCTAAGGAAAGAAACTACTTGAAAGACTACATGTAATAATACCATCTGTTGACACCTACCATAGCCCTGTTATTTACCATTTACAGAGACTGCACCTACAGGTCAAGTTTGAGGTTTTGTTGTGCTAGACTTCCTGCAACTATAACAAACATGACAGTCTGCCTCTCTAAACATTTATATATAACACAGAAGCACCTGCAGTTACTTACCAATGACTAGCAAAATAAGGGTACTTTTACAAGTTTTGCACAGAGCAGCCCTTCAGATGTATTTTTCACTGTGGGATTTTACATTTCTAAACTGCTAATATACAACATCCAGGTTAAAATTCCAGATTTGTGTGAAATTATAATTTCTCTCATTTATTATGAGCTTGTCAAATGAGGGGGGTTATATTTATAGCCAAGATTACCAGCCAGTAGCTGAGCTGAAACCTTGGCAGACATCCATGGAAGATGACAGTAATCCACTGAGCTATGTCAACAAGGACAGAGCACAGGGAAAAGAAGCGACCACAGAGGCAGAAATACAGTTGAGGAACAATTCCGATGACACTAGAAAAATCAAAGAGGCAGAATTAAAAATGACTAGCAAAGCAGTATAGAAGGAGCAGCAGTCGCAAAAGAACTGTGGAGTTGAAGATGGCAATATACACACCTGCCCAGGCAGGTGACTGAATGCACTGCTTGCTAAAATAGGCGCCACTGGTGACACGGTAGGGGCTGGAATATTGGGAGTAACTACTAGTCAAGGGACAATACATGGTTTAACTTCTAGGTTGCCCTGTGTGATGTCAGGAGTTGTACTCTTTGATCCTCAGTCTGACTCAGGATATTCCATGTTTCTATAAAAATGGTCATTTTTTCCTCTCCTACCTCACCAATGTAGCACTTGCTGTCCTCATCTGACCCTCCAGCTGCTTCCTCCACATCCCTTCCCAGTTCAATGCCTTTCCTTTCTATGCCAAGACCGCACCTTCATGCTGAGACAGCAAAATTCAGTTTTGAAAAGCCTAAACCAGCTCCAAGAGGACACTTGGAAGGTGATAAGAGAAAACAGAAGACAGAATGACATTTGTACACCAGTAAGATTAGAAAAGGAGACGTCAAACATCTCTAGGAGACATAGTGATGTATTAATGCAAATGTACAAGGCAATGACAAAATTTTTGGCATACCTTATATAATTATGATAACTTTTTCAATAAAGATGGTGTTTCCAACTCATATTAGGTAAAAAGTAGAGACAGACTATAGAGAGACAATCAAAGGAGGAAAGACTAAAAAGCTTTTCATTCAGCAAGACTGTGGCTGACAGGTAAAGAACCTTCTGTGTCCATACCCTAAACATGGAGAAAGGATTTCTTCAAACTACATGCCAATAACAGAATTTGTATACAAATGTACATGAACAAGCTATCAATACAGCAGGAAAATCTAAGCTTTCAAACCACTGTAACAGTGAGGTATTGGAAAAGCATTTGAATTAATACAGTGAAGGAAAAAAGAAAACCAAAGAAGCACCCCCAAATTAACAATGTTTAGAGTAGAGCAAAACAAGCTTATGATAGAGATTAGTGCTTGAGATAACAGTGGAGCAGAGAAGAACCTCACATCATTTTCCTTCTCTCCTCCATGCTCCCAGCACATTCTCCATGAGCATTACCCACCATGCTAGCTGAATCAGAATTGTCCGTCACACAATGAATCCCTCAATGCTCCCAAATATGGATCAGTGCTTCAAGCCATAGTAACTTCATCAAATTAACAACTTTTGAAGATATGTGTTACAATTATAAGGAAAAAAAGACCATATAAAACTGATTTAACCTTTCTGTATTTTTTTTTTTGGTTCATTCTCTGGAACAAGAATTCCAATTTGAAGTGAATTATGCAAAAAGATTTACTTAAAACTAGTTTGTACCAGGACCTGTCACACCAGATACCTCCCATGTAAGTCAACACTACACTGTGAAAAATTGCTTTTTCTCTGCAAAATGAAAGCCTTACACTAACAAGAGAGTTTCCTATCATGAAACATTTAAGCAAAGACTGATTTGAGCCTATGCGAAAAAAAAAAGTTAAAATAAACAAAGCTACTGGACTTTGCTAATCTGATTATATCAAACAACATGTTATAATATGTTCTTTTCAAAGCTTTAAAAAGCATAAAAATAATTCTTCATGAACATATGTCAGTGCAAAAGTTATGCCAGTTGTAGTCAAACAATTATTGATCAAGCCCAGAAGGGAAAATCCAAGACATTTCTGTTCTTCGGTATCTTCATTAATTGGATATCAAATTTTAAATGCAATTATTATGTTTAGTACACCAAAATAATCCGTGGAGTAAATGTGGTGTATGAAATGTGATCAATGAATACACTTATGTTTTAACTGCTACGTTTTCCAGCATAATACAACCCTATTTCATTAGGTGTTAAACAATGTTTAACAGTTTGTATTATTATGGAAATAGTAGAGAAATAGGATTAAGCTAAAAGGAATAAGAGGATGCTAACCTATACATCTTTAAAGACGTTCCTTTGAAAATACTGTTGTTAAAAAAAAAGTTACATGTGAAAACATTACAAAGAATAGGGACATGGGGAAAGTTATCTTCCCAGTCATTCCACTGATAATTAGAACCATCTGCACTAAAACCAGTAATGCCAGACATCTAGCTAAAGAACTAGAAACTGATTTTCTAATTTCATAAGATTTGGCATTAACTTGAATGTTACATGAGCCTCCATGAATTATCAGTCATCTGATATTTCAGCGGAAATATGCACACAAGTAACAAGGATGGAGGACAAACAAAGAGATAGTCTAGAATCATACACAGAATTCCTTGTGAATAAGTGACCCTAAGTTTTGTAGTTTTTTCTAGACACACCTGTATTAAATTCCCTTTGTGGACAAAAATCAGCTGTCAACAGATACCACATTAAATTAAAAAATAATTATTAGATTTAAACTGCATTGTTTTCTCCTTTCTTACTTTGCTATAGAACACAGTGGCTCTAGCCACTATTGCTAATATGATTAACTGACATCCCCAGTACCTGCACGGCTCCTTTAGATTCAAAGCACTCAGATATACAAATAAAACATGATTCAATGTCTACTTATAGGATATTAAATAAAAAATAAGATAAAATAAATAAAAAAAAAAAACTGAAAAAACCCACCTCAATTTACATTCAGGATTGGACTCAGAACTATTAAAAAACTACACCCCTGGTGCTAAAATTAGGAACACAATTTAATAAAATAATAGCAATATGCGTACACATTTCACTTAGTTGTGTTGACTCAGTTTCTGTTTGAGACTCTTCCAAAGAAAACAACCATATGATGGAAAAAAGGGACAGATGGAGAACAAGACTGTTTCAGTGCACTCACAGATGGAGGAGATTGTAAACGATATATTCAAGATATTTTGCACCACTTTATATTTTGAGTAAACAATGAAATAAGATACCAAAAGGCTATCACTGTTGTTGATAGAAGTGACAGTTCCTATTTGCAAAACTATACTAGCACCCTATATTTGAATGCTATACTTGAAACACTTCACCTTGAAACAGTTCTAGTTTCTGAAATGCTCTCTTTCCTCAGTTCCAGGGAGATCAGTTTCAGTAACTACTGGGTACAGTAGCTTAATCTAAACCAATGTCAGATGAATTAGCAATAGATTCCCAGCAATTCTCTGATCTGATTGTTCTCAAATGGACGCATGTCAACAGTACTGGTCAAATAATCAGACATTCTCAAGAAGTTACATAAACAAAGATTTACTACAAAGAGATCACGTGGTACCACGAGATGAATTAGTTTAGCTCATCTACAATACAAAACTAAACTCTTGCGTTGCACCAGTTGTAGATTTTAATGTAATATTTTTCTGTGTCATATTACTAACCGTGCCTGAGGTATTTACTGGGAACAGGTATGCAGAAGTTTTCTCTCACAAATGATCATAGAGAAAAAAATTAACAAAAGCAAATGCAGCTCAAATGAGGTTAATAATAATGGTTCTTTCCAGACAAAATTCATAACATTAACTTCTTTCTCCATAAAAGAGTGTATAGTAGTTATATAAATATGAACAGTTAATACTGTCTACAATGAAGCATTAATTTCAAGGGCTTGTTATTAACATTCTAAGCACCCAAGAAGTCTTCAGATTATACAGTACCTTTGTTTTAAGGAAAATAACCACACAACTACTTGCTTTGCTAACTAAAAATGCAAAATGCTGGATCCTCAAACTAAGATTAATTAAGCAAACAGTTGTAATCTATACAGATTTAATATAACAGATTCCATCTAAAATTAAAGAAATACTACAGGTTCATGATGAAGTGTGCAATAAATATATGGTACAAATCAATATCGAAAATTCCGTGATCATCTTCTTTTCCTCTAAGAGAGCATAGCGTTACCACTTGCTCACACCTTTATTACAGCAATCAGTTCATGTAACTAGCTGTTCAGTTATGTGCCACAGAAGTGAGGAGGTAACTGGTCCAATTTTGGAATTTTATTGGGCAATGTTGCAAAACACACTTTTGGCCTTTTTCGGCATTTAGGAAAGCTTTTTCCTGAGAAATTACAACATAGACCTAGGAGAACAACTGGCAAAGGAAAGACCTTTGCTTATATTTGTTTTAGTTAGGCTCTTATCAGTTTGTTGCAGTTTCCTCAAATCTCCAGGTGCCTAATTTACAGTATAGTATTTTTAAATGAATGTTTAATTTATAACTTCCTTGTCTAAACTTGTTTGCTTTTTTTTTTTTTTTTTGAAAGAGTTGTCTAGTTTACCCATAGCATAGGTATCAGTTTAAGACTTTACTAGGCAGAGGGCAAGCAGGTGTTTTTACCCCAGTAGCAATATTGCCTATCTTGTATTGCACTTCCTGGAATTCTACCTAAGAGATGCGTATGCTTACGTGATGCCAGCTGCCTCTACACTACGCACCTATAGCTCTGCAATAATACCAGCTTTTGTGCTTTGCCCTCCCCCAGGAGGGCATCGTTATTTGCTGCCGTGTCTATTGGCCAGCTTTCATCCTTACCAAGCTGCATTATTTAGTACTTAGTCTAAGTGCTACCCTCCTGTCCTTGATTGCATTGTCTTTTACCCATCAGGGATAAATGTCAGATTTTAAATATTTACAGTTGTTTACACCAAGGGTCTAACTCCTACTAAAAGAGCAAGGAAAAGTGAATCCCACTGACTGTGCGCCACACTGTACTACATGGGGGATCCCATAAATATTTTGCCCAATAGGGCAAAACTCTGCTGACTCTAATGCAAGAAGAAATAAATTAGAGCATCTCAGGTGGCTTCTACTGGTTGTACTGTACATGCATGCTACATATGTTCTATATGAAAAGCAAAAAGGAGCCTAAAGACACTTTATTTTTCCTCACACAATTTCTCAAGACGTTATGCCCATCTCCTTCCTCAAAACCCAACACCTCTGGCATTTGAACATCCAGTAAGTATTAACTCCTACTCCTGTGAAATATGCCATGGTATCTTAATAACATTCTTCATTAAGACAGATTCTCTGGGGGAGAGCATCTCTGAAGGGTAACACTGCTTATGCCACATTGTGACTTCAGTTTGATATCAGATCTGATGAAACCATAGCCCCAATTTTCGCTCTACCTACTTGACCAAGTAGTGAGGACTAATAGTAGCAGATCCACAGAGTAAACCCAAAGACGCTAAGGTCCCAAGATGCACAAAATATATACTTCACAGGATTTTATTTTGTAGTTTAGTCCTGTGGACCATCATCCAAAATGATGAAAGTTGCAAGCTCCACTTCATGATGTGGAGAAAAGAATGGTAGATGAGAATGATTAGGAGATTCATTTCAAAAGCATAACCAGTCCAAATGCAAACACTATTTTAGGCACACCCTTTGACTTATTACTCAGAAAAACCTAGGCCTGGCATTCTCTGCACTCTTAACATTTACCTCCTGAAGAACTTGCATAATTAATATTTCAGATTGCATTCTTCTTCTTCTCAACACTATTTGTTTGGCTACCCATAGATCCTCAAGATCTGCTATGATAAAGTGTAATATTTATTTCAATGATTTCACACATTTTTTTAAAATCACATTTATATTTTAATCCCTAAACCAAAGCAAATGTTGTGTCAAAAGACACTCTGCATCTTTTAGCGTCATTAGCTAGTGGTAGCTAATTTTTGGTTCATATGTTGAGGTGCAGAGTAAAGTTCTCCAAAATTGATACAGTAGTCAATGACACGAAGTAACAATCTGATATAATGTAATTTTAATTGATTCAAAACACAGAATCACCTCCACTCAAAATTAGAAATAAAATAAACATTAAACAAACAACTGCAGTGACACTACCTCTCTGATAAATAACTCAGTATTATAACAGTTGTGTTAAATAAAGTTAATAACCACCACTGACATTAGTACAGTAGATCCATTATTTGAGAAAGATCAATCGTGCAAACTGCAAAAAGTACCAACGTGGGGGGGAGGCACATAGAACAGGGAAAGAATTTTTACTTCTTATTACTTCCTGAGCAACCCATAAAACAGAGAACGTAGTATGAACAGCTCGGTAAGTATGTCACTGTTTTGTTCTTTCGTTCTTCACATAAATTCAACTCATTTCTAAGCCTTTCAAAGTTAATTTTTTCCACAGTTGTCTCCTCCGAGAGCCACTCTCTCTACAATAATCTATTTTCATCATCTAATGCAACAGGTTTTTCCTGCAATTGCAAATTATGTCAGTATAATGTAATTCATTTTTATTATTTCTTACTCAAAAGATACAATCCCAGGAGACAGTCAGATACTCACTGCTTTAATCACCAATATAAACAGTAGATTTCCATTCATCTTTTATACAAATGTAAAATATGTCTAAAAAGTCTTTAAAGATCAACTGTTATTTTTAAATGCGATGTTATTTCTTGACTTATATTATGAAAGCAGTAACTAATTTTCTGTGACACTAAATGGAGTTATGTCATGTACAACTTGGGCCCAATGGATCATTAAATTAGCCAGGGAAAATTCACAAATATTAATGAACTAAGGGAAAAATTGAAGTTTTGATCAACTATTCTGATGAATCCTACACAGTTATTCTAAACAGACCATTTTTCTGATAAGCAACATTGATGCCTATATGCATTTTATAGCTTTCAAATATTCCGTAATCACATTTTCTGCAATAGAATTTGTTTAATCCTAGACATCATAAATTACAATTAGTCAGCAGCTAATATTTTGGCAAGTGAGGAATGATATGTCATTTAGTGAAACATCACATCAGAGAAGGAACCAGTTCTGAAAATAAAACAGATTAATTTAATAAACATAATATTAAAATTTATTAGCAATTAGCAAATAAAAGAAATAGACAATTCATGCTTAGAGGTACTCTGGATCCTCCAGGTAAAGTCCTGGGGCTTAAATACAGGTAATAAAGACTAGAAGCAAAAACATACCAATTGACATTTTACCTTACACGCTTGTTAGTCTTACTGTGGAATAATCAAATGACTAATCTCTGAGTAGTCATGATTCTATGTGCCAAGTAAAGAGCTTACTCCCTTCTTCAGTTTATTCATCCTGTATAAACCAGCAGCTGTCTCCCAAGATTGAACTCAATGCAGAAGCATTTGGAAGTTAAAACAGAAGAGTAAGAGCGGTTAAATATCTTCAGAATTTACCCTTATTTTAATGGGTTCATAAAGTTGAAAAATATAACATAATCAGTCTGTCTGCAAGTTTCAGTAAGTTCCATTCAAGCCCCGTCTATCTGCTTGACCCACAGCTAGGAACAGGTGCAACATTCATTCAAGAGGAGGAAACATAAGGGGGGTGGGGGTGGGGGTGGTGTTTGTTTTAAAAAAGCAAGCAACTATTTAAAAAAACAAACCACAAAAAGGGAGCCCTATTACTGGCTATTTCCCTATAAACTCGTCCTAATTACTAAGTTAAGAGATTACTTTGTTGGCAACTGCCTGATATCTTATCTCTGTACGCCTCCCTCATTCAGGCAAAAAAATCACAGAGAACATGTGAAAAAAAAGTAACACTAGCAGTTACAGACATTCAAGAGGAAGAGAGAAAATTTAGGCAAATATAACCAAAATTCAATTGGATAAAACCCTGACAGTTTCAGATAAAGATAGATTTCCCCTTTGTCACTGAGTAGTCTGTGTAACTCGGGTTTATGGTGGTGAAAAGTTCAATACTGTAGACTTCCCTGCATGGTTAACAGACTTTGCTTAAGCAATAAAAATATGGCTATGTAACGCAGCTACTCCTATTGAATCCATTTCCGTTTCAGACTTCTGTCATTTTTTGAACATGTTCTTATTACAATTCTAAGAACTTACTGTTTGGAGTCCAAACATGCAAACACTAACACTGGTTCCCTTAAACAATTAGGTATGTTGTATATCTCACGTTGGTACATGTCAAATGTATCAACTACCTCATCTAATGTACCTTGACAAATTAAAAACTGGTCTTGCATCTTTCCAGGTCACATATCCATTTATTTGAGAAGCATAATGCTTACTACTTTGAATAATCTATCAGTAACATGAGGGAAGATGCACGATGTTTTGCAAGACTAAATAGGAGTTCAGAAATCAGTAGCTCCTAAGATTTTTCCCATCTCTTTTGTTGACTCATTGTAAGTGAACTTCAAGACTTTAATGTAAAGCTTTCAAATAAAATCAATTATTTTGTGTTCTTCCCTCTCTGAGTTCCCAATGCAAAAATCAAAACAAAACGACCATCTTCTAAACATTAGCTTGTAGGTCACACATTGTTGGTATAAAAACTATTTAGTACGGTATCAATCCCTACTAGTGTGTGGTGATTAACTGCAGATCAAATATGTTAACTATGCATCAGGAGTCAGCTACAACATTGATCTTATAATGCCACTCTCTTGATAGAACAACTTGTCCTGTTACACTAAGAATTCCAATACTGCAATTAATGAACCTAGGTATAATGTTTAAAATAAATAAATAAGCCCCTGTAATATAATAGAGGGGGAATCATTTATGTGTTGAGGTACAACAGAGCAATCTGCTCATATGCTTTTGTGTAACTCCTCCATGCAATTGCTCCTTCCTCAGAAGTACAATGTAAAACCCCCAAATTAAATACAATTAATTCAGTGGATTCACTTCATACAAATGACACGTTAATACTCCCAGAGGACTACAATACCCTCTCTTACTTGTGTTCACATAGTTTTATAAATCCTTTGAACTAAATCACTCTGTCCTCCTCTCCTGTGCTATGCTCATTTATTCTTGGCACTAGAATATCTACATCTTCTGTTTGAATCCTGGGACTCATCTCTTAGTTGCATTGTGGCTATAAACCAGTGACTATCGGGCACATGTAGGGAAGAACAATGCGTTGGTCAGTCCAGGGCCAGACCACTGTATAGGTTTAAGTGGCACAGCTGCTCCTTGCATAACTATCCCGCAAGGAGATGAGAACCCCAAGGGATCCTACCTCATACAGTGCACAGTCTCCTCACCAGCACGGGTGATACAAAGAGAGTGATATTATAAAACCACTCCCATATGCTTCTGATTCAGGATGTAAAACACTCAAGAGCATGCCTGAAAACAGATGGACCTCTGCATGGATCATCTAAACCCACAGCCCCCTGGAGACACTCCAAGGATCGCACTATACCATAAGACACTGTGTCTCCTTGAAAACATATGGGGCAAAAGTACTAAAGATCTGCCAAAGTACCCTTCGTGGCAGATCAGGCTAAATTTAAATAACATTCTATGATACAAATAGGGAAGCAGTCACTTGGAATACACGATAAGCTCTCAGTTGAGAGTTCCTTCACTAGGATTTCAGATCTGTGGTTATAATAGTTAAATTTCATGAAGCCCCTAGATTATTGTTCAAAGTAAACTGAATCTTAGGCAGTATTTAGAAAGAAACAAAGACCAAAACACCATTACGCAGTTCATGGTGGACTCTTATCTTAAATGCCATCAACTTTTGGTCTCCCTGTCCTCAAAAAGGATAAAATAGAAAATACAAAGAGGGCTCACAAAGATGAGCAAAGTTATTAGTTTTGTATTAGAATCAACAAGGACTCCTCAGTCTTTAAGACTGAGGAATCATTTTGATAGAAGTCTATAAAATCAAGGGTGGCACAGAAAATAAAGCATACCAAATGACACAGGCAGATGGCAGGTTCCAAACAAACAAAAGATGTGGTCCTTCACAATATTCAGGAATTACACTAAGGAAGAAAAAAAAAATGCTTTCTTCATTTATAAGAATTACATTTTGTTCAACATGTTGAGGAAATCTCAGAGAAAACCAAATCAAGTAAGGCATGAGTGAGTTCAACAGGGAATCATAAATCAGTAAAATGAGGATTCCTTTAAAAATAGGTCAGGTTACATTGCAAGATTAATCTTCCTCTAAGTACAGGTTGCTTTATCTACGTTCTGTTTTCTTACATTGCAAACGTCTTCAAGTATCACGATTCTTTTTTTTTTTTTAATGCAGAATAAGTATCATATTTCTGTCTAAGCAATTCAAACAGCACACAATTCTGTTCAGCATTGCAAGGTTTTCCCATATTTTCTTCAAACAATAGAAATGGAGATATATATGCACACTACGTAGGGAGTTACTGATGAAGCAGAATAAATGGGTCACACAGTGTTTTTAAAAGTCTATTACTGTGAAAATACATGCCCACTAATGGGATGTAAAACTAGGTTCTCAGTAAGTAGGTCATGCAGCATTTTTATAGTCTATTAGAATACACACATGCATACTAATGGAATACAAAACTGGATCTGTAAAAATAAGAAGATTAGAGAGACAAAAAAAACCACTATGACATGGACGGGGTCTGAGGAGGTTGCTCTATTAGACAGCTGTATATATTTGTCAGGGATAATCTGTTTCCTGAAATATTTCTTCTTCTTCTTACAAAGTTGTTTGGAACAGCCTCTAGGGGGATGCTGCTTTTCTCTCAGCACAGAGCAATAGAAATATAGCTCACTTCTAAAACTGGATGTTACAAAGTGATTCTGCCTCTAGAGAACATTACTTTCAGCAGTCCAAGGTTTGAGAAAGGGAAGCTAGAAGATGATAGAAACAAAACTAAGCATAAAGTCATATTTAAGCTATCATTCATTCTCCTATAATTTTGTTGACAGACTAATTAAGCTTACTTATAAAATTTCTGAGGCGTGAAAATACAACCTCACTTTAAGAAGCCTATTGGTTCTGTTTTACCTCAAACCAAGACAATACATCTCAAAAGTGAAAATGTATCAATCCGACTAGTTGCAACTTTACATACCAGATGACGGCTCCACTGAGATCTAACTACGCAAGAACCTAAATTCATTCACAGCTTAAATGCAGATGCAGTATTTGAGCGCAAGCTTTGTATCTTGGCTTTGCACAAGTAATTTTTTTTTAAAGTATGCTGTCCTGAATGAATGAAAGGATTAGTACTTTACATTCTTCATCTTTCAACACAGGAGGCCTGCTGAGGCCCCCCCACCTTTCCTTAATTTGAGAAGCACAAATTCCTTTAAGAATGACAGTACATTACAACCTGTCAGTCATATGATGTTAATGCCTGCAAGATAACACATCTGTATTTTTTCAGACACTTGACAGCCTAACTGATGATTTGAGTTGTATGCATTTGTAAATACACTCTGCATAGATTCCATTATGTCTGCCTGACTGAACTGACAGACACCAACTAATAAAGAATTTTTAAAACTGTCAGTTAGAGGTGGATGCAAATGGATTTTTGGAGATGCCTCTTACAGAATCAAAAAAGCAACCAAATCAGAGAACAAGTTTTGGGGAAAAAGCAGCTAAATTTCCCATCATTATTGTTTTGGGGTTTGGGTTTTTTTGATCAAATACTGTTTCAGGTTATTCTCTCATCCTGACACTCTTGCATTACCATTAGCTATACAGCACAGCCATGCAACTGGATCCTAACATACGCATTGCACACAATATTTCAGTTACTCATCAAAGTGACATCAATGAGGCAGAGCATCTTGGGAACAGAAGGAATAGAAGATAATGATAGTTTTCAACCCCAGAAGCCGCTTCGGATTTCCAGGAAAAAAAAGAAAATTAACATTTTAGAAATGAAACTTAAGATCAGCTAAAAGCTAAGGGGTGATGATTCTAATCACAAGCATCTAAGGTTAAAACTCTCCCAATAGACCATAACAACCTTCATTCATTCAGCATCCTTTCATCTCTCTCCTTGGCTGATGAAAAATATAGCTAGGATACAGCACAAAGCAAGTGTGAGTCCCGAAAAAAACATAATAGAGGAATCCAATTAAAACCCTCACTGAAAGAATTCAGGTGAGAAAGGCTGAGAGGGTAGAAGCTAAGTTTTACTTCTTTCGGGTAGAGAAGTTTACCTTAGTTTTCCATTGAAATGAATAAATTAGCAGACTATCTGAAAAATTAAGCTGGCAGTTACACTTTCTTACTGTTAGCTTTTTCTGCTTACAATATTACATCTCATCTTGTTTAAGTTAAATAATTCTACATTTTCAAAATTTCCAAGAAGTTTCAAGAAAATAATTTAATCAATCAACAAAACCGTCTGCTTTTGATAACAGAAAAATATTTCATAAACATTTGTCCCAGACTAATTGCAATGGTTAGACATTATAAGGATCTTAAAGATTTACCACTATCTTTGCCAACTTTATTTCCAGATCAGAATTTAGAATTAAAAAAGTTACTCTGATGAGTCTGGTGAGACTTCGCACATTCCTTGCTATCCCTCAGTTCACAAACACTCATGGTATTTTGTGTCACAAGCTGGGATCCGAGGGACAAAATGCAGCTCTAAAGAAATAATTCCATCAGTAAATTACTGAATCGTAACCAACTCCCTCAAGAGGTTTAATTTGTACAGTAACACAAACCTTTTGGTGGGTACGGGATTCGTTTTGTTTCATGCCACCCCTTCTCCCTGAGGACAAGGGTGCTCACTCCCACTAGGTTAACCCAGCACAGAATGACTCACACCACAACAACAGGTCCTTTATCCCCTAAAACCTCTACTACATGGAAAATAGAAATAAGGAAATCATCTTTGTCTTACCAGAGTCCAAAAGATAAAGAGTGGACAGCTGCTTCTTCCCCTCTGCCACCATCTCCCTCAGCTGCTTACCATCTTCCTGCAGGTGGTTCCTGCCCAACACCATTTTCCCCCTCTCTCAGGGCATGTCCCATTTCTGCTGGATGCATCCCTGTTTTATGGGACACCCCAAGCCAGACTAAGTTTGGTGGTAGGCCTGCTGACACCTTCTCTGCATCAAGTCTCTGATAAGAGAGAAAAGTTTTCACATTTTAAGCAAAGAAGGCTCAGAGAGACTAGGGACAGGACTCAGAAGTTTTACTGACCACCAGCCCAGGAACTCACTCACAACCCTGAAGATCCAGCTGCACCCTACCGTTCCAGAACCTTCTCCTCTGCCAGGTGCTGCCCCACCCCGGGGAGGTTCCCCTCAGCCCTCCACCCACGCTCACCTGCCAGCCCTCAGCACGGCACCTCACCCCACTGCCCCTCACCTGGGCTCCCCTCACCCTGCTGCCCCTCGGCAGGGCTCCCCTCACCCCGCTGCCCCTCGGCAGGGCTCCCCTCCCCAGCCCCGTGGGCCCAGGTGTTTCCCATTTCTTCCTCATTTCAGCCCAGGTGTGGATAGTAATTAGACCATCTGCCCTCCCTGCGCATACTTATCACAGCTTCATGTCCACTGACATGAAGCTGATGGAAGAGAATCCAGATATATACCGTCTGGGGTGGGGAATTATATTTTTTTGTTTTCATACTCAGAATTTTAGCAAGCTTGATAACAGCCTTCACTCTGATGTAATTATGCTGTGTGAACATCGCAAACACAATCAATCACTTGTATTTCTTTAACCTAAAAGAACAGATCTTGTTTCCAATACAAACTATGTCTGCATGTTCCAATTGATACTTTCTCCCCTGTCACATGGAAAACATCATTTCTAGTTAGCAACGGGGGGGGGTGCGCCTTTTTTTTTAAGTCTGAAATGAGAGCAAGGAAAGATAACACAATGCAACTGTAAAAGCTCAGTTTATGAACACAAGCAGAAAACAATGAAACCAAACAACCCTCAGATAATTCAGAAATATTTATATGAAAAATATATGGATATTATCAAATAATAATGATCTTGTGGTGTAGCTTGCAAGATTATATTATTTATATTCTCTGATTAAAAAGCACAGCTTTTAAAAACAAAAGGTTTTTTGGCACCTAGGAACTTTAAAATGAGTTCTAAAAACCCTATGGACCATTCAGGCACCTATATGATAGTCACCATAAGTAAGTAATTGCCTGCCGTTTATTTTTTTTCCTCCAGTAAGTAACCCTTTAATAATCCAAGGCCCAGCAGTGTTGAGGGAGCAACAGGCTCTAGAACGAGGAAATCTATAGACTACATCCAAAATGCAAATTACATTGCCAGAACTTCCTGACCCACACCTAGGCTGTGGTATGTTTTGAGCTGTTCTCATCACCCACGGGGAAGATTTGCAACATGTCACTTGTTAAAAGCACAGCAAATGCATTCTGTTCTGTACCTGGATGTGCAGGAGATGTGCACTTACTTCTTGTCAGCTTACAACTCTTACAATTTTCCCTGCAGGTTTGATTTCAATAGAACTCCCAAAGTAAACCACTTCTCAAGGGTTCTTGACTTTCAGCCGCTGTAAAAAATAACTCCTAGTGTTGGCAGAAAGAGAACAGACTGTTTTCATCTAAAATGACCTTCTTATTTCTGATGCCTTCACCCTAAGCAGCTTGCCTGAGGAATCCAAGGATATAAATGTCCATTCAAATATCTCTTTTAAATATATACTTTGGGTTTGGTGTGACACAAAGGTTCTGACATGCCAAGAAACACCAATTTACATGTTACTTCTAGCTCTAAGGAATCCAGAAATAAGCAAGGAAAGAATAATACTCGATCAACATGCAAAAAATAAGAACTCAAAATTCACAGTAAGCTGTCTGCACGGGCTGCTTCTAAACAGCAGCTAAGGTAATATATGCACAGCATGTCAAATAATGTTAAAATTGCAGCTGTTGATCAGAAATAAAATTAAGGTTGTCTGAAACCACCAGCAAGCTTTTTGCACGGTATTCTACAGTAACATGTGGTTTCCCACTCACGCTGCAGAACTACCTTTCAGTGTGAATGGTGCTATGAAAGAACAGTAAGTACTCTAGAGCCTGGATATAAAAATTCTTTTTCACATGGGAAGATTGGAGCAAATTCATCTAAGAAATAATTTGTATTGAAATCCCACTAGGTGACCTTTATGGAGTCATCTTACCCACACCCTATGAGTTTTCCTGCAAAGCCTGGACAATTTAAAGGGGAAAATTATAAAAGGCTTCGGTTTTCTTTCTGAATTGTAGGGTTTCTTTCCAGCCTTACACATGCACTGCTTGAAGGTGACCCTGAGGCTCAGTGGCAACAGATGAACAGCACTTAATTCTCATGGGTGCGTTTTAGAAACATAGCAAAAATGTAGCTTGTGTCGAAAACCTCTGTCAGGCTCATTAAGCAATTACAGTGATTTCTCAGAGGAATATAATAATAGCACCCTTAAAAACAAGAACTAGTCATATAGATCCACTGCATTACTCCGTAATTTCCCGATTCATAGGCTACCTAAATGGAAAATAGTTCAAAAACTATTACATGTTAACTTCTGGTCAGGTTTTCTCAACATCAAGTACGGTTACCAAGCTCTCACCATAACTTATCCACTACCTCAAAAGTTGATTCATTAAAGACATTTTCAGTTTAGTTATGCTTTGCTTTTTTGGTCTGCCCTGAAAACAATCATCTTTTTGGGGCAAATGCCATTATTTAAGCACATATAATGCTAAAACCCTTGCCAAGAGTAAGATACAAAGTAAACACATAAAATTTGGGCCTGAGAGGAGAACAAAACAACATACTACACAAAATGCAAAGAGAAAAAAAGCAACCGTTTTCATCCCATGCATTTTTTTCCAAATTCCCATTCATGGGATAAAAACCAACCAAACTTCTAAGTGGTACCCTACTACCTTTTTTGGCACATCAGAATGGGGGAAGAGAGGAATTAGGTTTTGGTTTGAGGAAAGGAATTGGGGTACTTGTTTATTTTTTATTAAATAACACCTAGAAACACAAAGTTAGATTCCGGGAAATACTCAGTTGGCCTCTGATTCTAAAATAATCATCTGAGTTTTTGCAAAAACTGTGAATTCCATGAAGACTTGCTGTATCATCACAAACACTCATTTCAGCATTTAAATCTCTGAAGTTCTTAGCCAGGAACGATTACTTTTCTCTTAAATTCAGAACAAGTGGTTAAAAGAATGCAAAGTTATGCAAAGGCCAAAATTACCCTTAATAGCAAGATCTCACTGATCTCTCTAATTCAGTTAATGAGAAATGGTCTCCAGTTCATGTAATTTTAAACAAGGAGGTATTCTGCTCTGGTGTCTGTCCATCTGGTTCCTCAGCATGAAAACACTTACCAAAGATCCCAGTTCACAACAATCACTCTGCCATGGGAAAATTCCACATACATTATGTGAAACAGAAAGATAACAAGTTCAGAATGTGACAACTCAAATTCACTTTAATAAGTGCAAATGCAGGGCACAAAATCTTGACACGTTGTCCAAACAAAGCAGATTTCATGCTATGTGCAGCACTGAAAGAACGTTTGTAGTTTGCATCACACACTAAGAAATAAATGAAAAAGAAAAGATGCAGACTGACCGCAAAGGAAATTGGTCACGATGGGAGTCCTAACACAGAACTGCATCACTTTTTGCTCAAATGAAGAAGGAAAGTATTTTCATGCTGACTTGCCTATAATGTCAAAGAATGATATGGAGAAAGTTAGTAGGAGTTATTGCTTTGCTCTTTTGGTTGCTTCTAGTTGAAATGTTTACAAGTGTATGAGATTAATGATAGTCTGTCACCGTCATCACCTCTCCAGAGAAAAAGGCTAATATACAGCACTTCTACCACCACGTATTGTATTGTCAGAAGAAAACAGAAAATCTAAAGCTACCCATTACACCTTACAGAGCCAGAAGCTGCCAAATACTGGAGCGACTGTTGGAGAGGTTCCAAATGAAAAGCTGGCTGGCTGGCCAAGTGGAAAAGATTAGCCAAAAGCAAAAACCTTTCAGCAAAACATGTATAAACAAAAGAGTTCATCTCATTTTCTTATCAACGATGGTGAGGAGTGCAGAGCAGGAAGAAGGCAGAAGGAAAGCTTTTCTCTGAAATAGACAGGAAGGACATACAAGTCTCATTGTTAACAGGATTGTACCTACAGATGTTTCGCTGGATATGTCAAAATCATTTATTTTAATAGGAAACCAGAAAAATGTAAAAGATCTCACAAATTGCAAAAAAAAAATCCCAGCAGCTCTACTTACTATGTTTACCTCTCCAGTGTGCATGTGGGCAACGTCAGGACACAGTCCTTTTTTTCTGCTCTATTCACAAATATGCAAGACTATCGATTGTCCAATAAAGTGGAAATTTAAACTGCACTCTGAAAGCACAAGCTGCATTTTAATATGATTGCTGTGAACGATATAATAAGGTCAATCATCATGCAACATGGAGGGCATTTTAAGCAATGAATATAATACAGTGAGATACTCAGATAGGTGACATAGTGCTCTTCATGTTCAATCACCTATAAATTAAATTACAAGAAAGAGTATAGCCTCATAAGACCTAATGTAACAGCACAACTCTCATTATTGTCAGAGAACACCCTAGTCAACTGAACTCAGATGCATGCAGCACATTTCTGGAGACTCAGCACTATCTGATACAGCCCTTTGTCACTGTTTCTGAAGCTAAATGCAACAAATTATAATGGTATATAAAGTTTCTCGTTGTTTGGCAGCTTCAATTCTTGTCAAAAGCAGAATAAAAACACAATAAGGAACCTAGTAGAGGTCCTTTGTTGGGGACACAAGGGACATAAGAACACAGATTCCAGAAACAATACAAAACAAATTGCAAAAGAATAATAATTTTCAGTATTTACTCATCTGTTGATTTTTCTTTAGTAATATTTATAACCTGAATCATTTAAATATGAACTGCAAGGAAGTGGGACGTGCCAAGAAGTGGAGCTTTTACTTTCATGCTTTAAGATCGGTTTAAAAATTAATTTGTTGTTCCTGAGTAGATTTAACAGATGGGACCCTCCAAAGATTTTCTTGTGGCAGCACAAGGAACATGCTGAAAACAGATTCTAGTGCTTCATATGCTCTCCAACTATGTGTGCATAGCTTGTTTCTGCTTTTCCACAGAGATTCAATGAAAGTCTTTAAATGATGCATTCAGAACTTGTTTCTCAGCCTCTTTTTGTTTTCACCAGTTATCAATAAAAATAACTATGCCTTTTTTAAGATTTATATATTACTCTCTGGAAATGGCCTTACATAGCTTTGAAATCTTTTTCTCAATCTAGCCTGCTACTGTGTTACAGAGATCGATAACAGCATACTTAGGTACTAATGGTATGTTAGTAATAGTATAGTGGCATGCAGAACTATCCAGTCTAGTTCTAATAACCTCATTCTGGCAACAGAAGTATATCAGTATTTTCCTGGCTATTTACATCCGTCTCCACTTGTAGGCCTTATATAGCTTTCCATCCTGAGAAGCATGTAAACTCTCAGCAATGAAATGAAAAATCACTATGTGCTTACGGTTTAGTCCAGGGAGGAAGTTTATATGTTAGCTATATAGTTAGATTGTACTGGAAAAAGTGGATAGTGATATGTTCTTCCTTTAACTTTAGCCTTGCCTTAAAATCAATCAATCAATCAATCAATCAGGAGAATAACCTCAGGTGCATTATTCAATTGCTTTGAAGTAATTTAAAGAGAGTTAACACTCAATACAAAAGAAAAAAGATCAACGCTTTCGTCTAACCATTTCCACAGCTCACTACACTAGCTATATGTCAGTTAATGTTTATGTGAAAGAGAAATAATAAGCATACACACATGGGGCACACATAAAAGGTTGGCAATTAGTGCTAAAGAATGACAGAGATAATAGCACGCTGTAGATCATGTTCTCCATAAGCTGCAGGGCACAGACTTGGTTTGACCCTTTTTAGCTCAATTCCTTCTCAAGTTTTTCTTAACATATAGTCCTTCAGTTGTGCTAGGATCAAGATGAGGTTCTGCTGTGATGCAGCTAGAAACTCACGGGGCATTCAGCTTACAGTAACAGGCATCAGCAGGACCTGGGTACATCCTTCGTTGTACTATCACTCCAACTCCTGCTGCTTTCTCTCTCAGCTCCTATCCTTGCATTGCATCCCCCTCCTTTGTTTCTAATCTCAGATATGTACCTTAAAAACATGTGCTGGAATATGTCCGCTTCCCATCTCACTCTTGAGCTTTATATGTAATTTTGAATTTGTCTTCACCTTTCCTGTGTAAAATGACTCTTTTACATGAAAACAAGACTCTGCTCTAGCTGGTACTTTTATTTATTGTTTTAGGAGCCAGTGGATTTACTTATCTTTGGGAGTGCCCAAAGATTCCTGCACCTGTCCTTATTATAAACTTGGAGACTT
Organism: Vanellus vanellus; assembly: GCF_965231255.1. Lineage (NCBI taxonomy): Eukaryota > Metazoa > Chordata > Aves > Charadriiformes > Charadriidae > Vanellus > Vanellus vanellus. The sequence goes on along the minus strand of NC_138916.1, from coordinate 10,419,939 downwards.
CATTTTACTTGTCCCACAGTTCATCTTAATGTAAAAATCTTAACACACATGTAATATTTCTCATTGCTAGCAGAAACATTCCTACTTCTTAAACAAAACAAAACAAAAAAAAAAAAACACAAACCACAAACAAAATGGAGAGAGAAAGATAGAGAAAGTTAGCTAATAACCATACTATCAAAAAATCAAAGTGCATTTCCAGAAGGTAAGAAGGTAGCATAGCAAACATCGTTAGCTAGAAAGTACAAGGGAAGCAAGTGCATTTTCTTATTTGCTGCAAACCAACCAGCTGTCCCTCATAAGCAGATTTGGGACTTAATCAAAACTCTCTGAACCAGCTTAATCTGGGGGGAAGTCCAAATAAAGACTGGAACTGTGTATTTGACTTCTATCTCTGTGGCTTGAATCAAAACCTCTGATAGGAAAGATCACTAAATTAGGACTTCCCTCGGAGCTTGGGAAGGCGATTGTTCCCTAGTATGAATAGGCCGGACCAAACGGCACAGTTGTACTGACACTTCTGCAGAGCAGCTGGCTGCATTCATTCAAAAAGATAACCATAAAGGAGTTCAAAACTGACTTCAGTTCCATTTTGCAAAGCTTTGGAAGAAGAATTTAGTCAGATCCTGCCAACTTGAACATTTATCCCTGAAGTATCCCAAAACACTTGTTTTAGGTAAATTGACCTAAACTTGTATTTCCTTGTTAACCTGAATCTTTGCAAATATAGACACACTAAGCATTTTTGCAGAAAAGATATTGGACACTTTAGCCTTCTCTGAATCAGAGAATTTATGCTTTTTCTGTTTAATAGAGAAAATATACCTCCTTTATTTCCTCTTAGTTCTATCCCTGTTGCCTGTTATCTTGTGTGTCTCGGATTTGTTCTATTCCTTTGCATTCACCTTTTATTACCTGCTCTTTTCCCCTATTTTGTATGATTTCTATTTGTTCTTCAAGTCAGTGAAGAGCTCCTGAGACAGCCATCATGGTCTGTTTCTACCATTCCTATTTCACGTCCCCATTGTATTACGTGTCCAAAAAGCAAACACTCAAACTCCCTCAGCAGCTGCATTCTTTTATCCCTTAGCTTATCTTTCCAAGAAATCCTACGTATCAATTCCCTGAATTTGTGGAAGTCTGCTTCTCCGAAATGTATTATTCTGTTGTTCCAATACCTTCTTTTCCTTAAAAAGTGGGTTCTGTCTTCTATGATACTTTTTTTTACCTTGTGCTTTCAACTTAGTTTCTTAGCTCCCTGCTATTAATCACAAGCCAATCTGAAATGGCTGCTCCAATAGCTTTTCACAGCTGCTGAAACAATTTGGCCAGCACTTTTGAGGTCCTTTTTTACTCTTAGTACTCATATGATCTTACTAAAAGCTGGGAAGGCTTTTAATACCACAGTTCTAATAACAGTATCATCAACATATCTGCAGATATTGTATCAATAATTACTATGTTATTGTAAATAATAATTTTCAATAAATATATAATTATGTATAATATAATACATAAAACAATGTGTACAATTATAATATTATTATATAATTGGTAATATATATAGTAATATACTTAATATAACATATTACTATTGCCATGGTTTTGTACAGTGAAGTGAACTCATACAAGTTGTTATTAAAACCACTCAGCATTATTTACAATATCTTGGTTGATTAACCCCAAACACAGTTATATCTCTTCTAGTGCAGAGAAGTTATTTCCAGTGTTTGTGTTTTACCTGCTAATGTGTTACCTCTACTGTGGGTCAGCAAGGACCTCAGAAAAAGTATATCCAGAATATCAGAACATAATGCACACAGACAAATTTCCATAAGCTAAATCATTCCTCAGAGAAAGAATATGAGTGTATGCTTTGATTAGAGTATCAAGACTCTAGGATAAAATCATTCTTCTCTGAAAATGAATGAATAGTTAAAGTAAGAATTCTTGCTTCACAACGAAATAATCTTTGCAATTTTGGAAATGTTTCAAGTACTGTTCCATATAATCACTTTACTAATTATTGTTATTTAAAACTTCTGTGTTGCCCTGTAATCTTTTTCTATAGTTCTCACTTGCAGGCTATAACCAAAGCATGCTGAAATAAATAATAAACTTTATATTTTACTTCCTTCCAGCCAAGGAATTCTAGGAGATGAATTATTAATGCATTACTTTAGACTCATAACTCTGCAGTTTCTCTTTATGCAGCTTCAAATACACCAGCTAGAGATTAACAGAAATGAGAAAGAAGGGCCTAGTCTATTCAGTATGAGCTTTAGTTCCACTAACCATTATGTGAAAAATAAGATGTTCTTTTTACTTGCAATGGACAGTAATTACCCTAAAAACAAGTGCACGCACCCTGCCTTGATTGCCTAATAAAAAGAAAAAAAAAGCATGTTAAGCTTGTTAAGCTTTATTAATCTGTGAATATTTCAAAGACAGTTTTAGAAGTTTTATGAGGAGGAAGGACCGATAAAGAGCCAGTTGTCCACTGTTGGAAAGGAAGGAAAGAAGTAGAGGTCAGTATGGTGTGAAGCAAGGGCAGCCAGTTGGCCGAACAGCATGTGCAGAGCTCTATACCTGCCACAGCAAATATTGTCTTTTGGCCAGTCAGCCGTTTAAGCGACATGGGAGGGAGCTGAAGGCAAACTGAAGGATACCAGGGACATATTAGGCAGGTGCATAAACTTCGGGGGTGATGAGAAGGTCCTCCAGTTATTGTACTGAGGAGTCATTGCGTGTGCTGATAACAGACTAGAATCTTTGTGTTATGTTAGTGGAAAAGACATCAACATAAATAAAAAATAATTTTCAAAAACTGCATTAGTTCTCCTACTCAGGGAAACCTGTGGAAGTTTGCCAATTTTGTGTAAATATGCATCTATTGTTCTTGTCACTCCTAGAAGAGTAAAGAACAGCATCCCAAATAATCCAGCTATTTCTGCCAGCAACGACCTTTTTTTTTTAGTAGAAAACATACCTTTCCCTTTAATATGGGTAGCATGTCGGTTAACAAAAAAGCAGTCTTTGACAACATCAGTGGTAGCAATACTGCTCAAGACAGGCTGATTTGCAGCTTACAGCTATTTAACCATTACTCAACATCCATCCTGCTCTGCAGGTGGGAGATTAGTTTTCTTAAAAACACTTTATTCTCCATTACCTTAAACATTGGAAAAAACACCAAGGTTCAAAAATCTGGATTTTTTCAAACATGGGAAAAATTGGCATTACCTCTCAACCTCGCATCTAGTAAGCATTCATTCTCTCATTAAGATTTCCCTCTTGAACACAACATTAGGCGGAAGTTTATCTGCCTTCAAAACATTGAGAAATTGAGAATTAGGCTAGCAATGCACAATGAATATTTTTCTAGAAAAACTTCATTCCTCCTTCCATTTCCATTACTGTAAAAAAAAAAAAAAAAAAAGGGAATTTAACTATTTTTTCACTATTCAATGGTACTATGAATTATTTCCTGGTAACTAATTGCAGTTTATGAACCATTTGAGAACTGATCACTATTTGCGCTTGGGATTTGCCACTCAGTCATATCCCCAATCATTTCAAGGTTTTCTGGAGAAAACTTGAAGCAGGATCATGTTAGAGTTTTAAAATTTGCTGTGTCTTACTGAAAATTGAAGTTTTCCGTGCTGTCAATGAGGAAAGTAGAGGACAGTAGAATCGAGGTGCTACAACATACCGCAGAGTCTTGTGGACATGCCTGTTCAGAACTTGAAAACAATACATCTTCATTCAGATTCAAACCTCCACTCTGCAGAGTTCACTGAAATCCCTCAGGAGAGCTGTAAAACATTTTCTGCGGCAGTTCCTAGTATCTAACATCCCTTGGATCTTCCTACAGAAACACGTAAAACTCAGTGACACAAGTCAAACAACAAAGAAAACAACAATGATGACATTATCATTGCAAGGTGAAAAACTTTCATACTTTGGCAAGCATCATTAGGACCACGTATTTTGTTTGTACATTTAAAAGCACCACAGAACTTTTTCCTTTTCTGTGAAGAACAGAAACACACAAACCCTGGGGTCAGAAAGAATACAAACTTATTTGATAGTCCCTCTTTTCTCTGAGCATGGCACGGTCTAGCAGAAATGAACAAGACTTGAAGACAGATGTGGAGGACACCACAAAGGATCACAGACAGACACAAATGTAAGTTCAGGAACCAGTAGAACGAGGTTAATTGGACAACCTAAATTTACTCCCTTGAGCAGAGCTTCAGTTTCAAAGTAATTTCTACTGAACTAACTCAGGGGTGTTTCACCACACTGCAAACAAATCATGCCCTCAGGGCAAAAACGACCATTTTCCAAAATGGGCCTGTGACTGAACACCTGCATAGCCCATCCTGTTTACAATGAATATGTTTGCGCTTTTACAGGAATGCAGTTCTAGGAAAACATTTGTCTTAACATCTTACAGACAGAATGAGCATGATCTCGCAGGATGACCCTATATATTTGGGAGTTAAAAATCTAGCACTGTTTAATATTCACAACATTAACCATAAGCAAAACAACTGGATTCAAATATTGTTGTGATCTACAATCCCATCATCCTTTTTGAAGTTTCATAGGGTTACACCAAAGTAACATTTGACAACTGATTATAAAGCTTATATTTTACAATATAATAAAAAATATATATACCAAAAGTTGTTTGGAACAGAGCTACAGAGTTTAAAGCTTCCCTAGATGAGCAATAAAACCACTGTAGAGTCAGCTACAATACCATTGCTGCTCACACAGTCTAAAAAAGCCACACAGACGAAAAGAATAAGCAGTATGCAAGGTCAAGAACAATTATTTAGAAGTTAGCAGAAACAGTGACCCTGAGGTGGCCAGGGCTTTGCAGTAGAGACCTTTACCCGTAGCAAACTCCCAAAAGAATACTGAAAGGCTTTTAAACTCCAAAGAGAGAAGCTTCATCGGAATTAAACTCAAAGATTTGATTTCTTAAACAGAGAAGGCACACAAGGAAAATTAAAGGACAACACATTAAAAATAAACTATACACAACACTTCCCAGCCTACTGTCCATGCAGGCACATGTTTGGTTCTAGAGTTGATTTTACCCAGCTCATTAATTTTCTGAGTTGGGGAAAAATCTACCCAGTCTCCTCTGGTCCTTAGGAAGTTCCTTCCACCCCCTCTGAGGAAAGGCCTGCTGCTTCCAATTTGAGCCTTCTCACTCCCGGCAAGTGCAGTCTTCATAACCTCCTCTGCAGGCAGGCTAGATTCCACCCAATCGTCTTAGAGAAACTCCATGCCATTACAAGCAGAAAAAAACATAAAAGGAATCAAGTACTGTCCATAAGAGACAGCAATAGAAAAAGAACAAGGTCAAATGTAAGAAACTCTCTACAAAGTGTACGTTATCATCTTGTGAATTTTTATTCTCACAAATTAAGAAAATTTTGCCTTCAGAATATTGCATAATTCAAGCACACTGAACTGAAGATCTTAGTAGGTAGCCTAAAAAATTGTGCTTATCAAAGAGGAGGTGCATCTTCTTCATTGCTAGAAGAGCTCCAAGGAAGACTAAACAATTGTTTTATTTTGAAGTGCTAGTAGTGGCATTTTAAAGAAAAGGTATTAGCTTTTAGAGAAAATGTCTCTTTACTATCTCCTCTTTTCTAGGAGGAAAAGCTAAGATAAAATCAATATGGCTTTTGCACCATCCTAAAAGTAAAAAAAATAACAAACTAAAAAACCCAAAAAGAGTACATACACTGGAACGAATGCAAATGTGCAAAGCTACAGAATTTGGCTCGCTAGACTTTTTGTGCTATCTGCTAAAGCTTTACAAAATTACAAACATGTCCAGCAAGTACTGAAAACCTTTTGGATCAAATTGCAAGTGTAAAGCAAGTTACCAGAAAATTTTGTCATCTACTGTATTCTGTTATCTCACAGAGACTTGCATCACTTCTGTCAACCCTACCATGAGAAATGTCACCAAGTAAGAACTGTAAAATCTCTCCTGACACTAGTTATCACAATTTGAGAATTGGCCATTTTTAAAAAAAATTCGGCATATAATATCTCCTGTCAAAATAATTACAGTCTTTTTGGAAAGGTTTTCCTGTTCTGTCGGATTTTTTTGTGCAAGGTTGTCCCCTTGTCATTTGGAACCACATCCATAACATTTTAAAGGCAATTTCTGGACCTTCCACTCTCCTGCTGAGCTTTCTCAAATAACTTTGATGTTTTTTATTCCCCAGACTAAGCCTGATGAACACTTTGGGTTGACAAACCATCACAACCAGCCATATCTGTGACTGCCAAAAGCAGTTCAATCTTAGCTATTAACGCCACTAAAATGTTTCAAATTCAGAAGCTTATTAAAGGTGTTTCAGGACTCCAGCTGTCTCTCTTAACAAAACTAAGTTACAAGTTTTTTTAAAAAAAACACAGCCATAAATGAGTACCCTCTTTGGGAGTGATTTTAAAAGTACTTTCCAATTCTCTTCCATACTATATATCGCTGTCTTCCTGCTATGTCTTCAGCTAATTGAGTTTCAGACTAAAAATGGGATACAAATAGTAGTCTAATGCATTAGACAATTGATGTATTTGCATTTATAGATCATCTAAATACTAGTAAATAAGGATAAGGAAAATCACCAAAATAGCTCACTTGATGACATCTCAATCAATCAAAAGAAAACCTATCTAGTAAGGAATAGATACAATGGAAAATCAATTTTCCTTTTTACATTCTTTCAACTGTACTTCACACTACAAATGCTATGACTGTCTTCCAATCGAATTAGAGAATTCTAGGATCTGAATCTTCCCTGCAGTCAGTAAACCTGGCTTTAGAGGCTGGATAGGTGTTTCATAAAAGCATCAATTTAATTCCAATTTGGCATCAGTCTCTCAATTTTCAGTGAACCAGAAATTCTGAGAAAATTTTGCCCTAAAAAACACTGAAGTGCAGTAGTCCCGAAACAAAAGGTCCTGGAGTCATGATGAATTAATTTGACAATTTGCCCATAGGACCAGTGAAGCACAGAAGGCCCTAATCAGGGCAGGGCTCCTCCCACACTGCTCCCTGGGCAGAGCAACCACACTCCACACAAGCTGAACCCCAGGACCACAGGGAGTCAGGAACCGCGCAGCCCTAGCCTTAACACAATTTCACTCTGAAATACAGCAGGATTCAGGACAGAGTCCTCTCCGTCAATTCATTCCTTGAGGATTGAATTCAACAAATTCAGAGCCCACATGTCTGGAGCAAACTTGTCATGGGAAACCCCGATGGTCTGTGACCCAGAGTTGCTATTGTCTATGAATGGAACTAACCCACTAGTCTCATCCAGCCAAAGAAATTACTAACTTTCAATACCTGCTGAGTATTTTATTTTATCAGAAAATTTCTTAGCGGTTCTTGTTGCCAATTACTTCCTGAGCAATAGGTAAATTCAAAGAAAAACAACTCCGTGACTGCAAGCAGCTGCAGCACTTGTAGTTAATGCACAGTCTGTCCAAGCTGTGGCACTTTTCATTCATTAGCTCTGTCTGGGTACTCACACAAAGGCTGTGTCACAGCTGAAAACCAGCTACAAGGCTGCCCCAGGCAGAACATTTGGATGTTTTCTTGAGCAGAGGATATCTGTAATCAGCTCTTTGTCAGAACCCAGTGGTGCGTCATGCATGGAAGTCAATAACAATTTCCTACTGTTCCCTACATCTTTACTATATTTATATTTTCAATGAAATAGAGCTTCATCCAAACTGCTGCTTATGACTATGTTTTGCTATAGCACATCATTTGAGAATCTAATCTTCTGCATTTCTATGGGGTGACTATACTCCTACATCTAAAATGCTCCAGTTGTACAAACAGGGGAAAGGAAAAAAAACACCACAACAAACAAAACCAAAACATGAATTTGTTTGCATATAAAGGTTCGTGGAAATCAAATCATAATTTGAATTTTTGGTTTTCTCTAATCAGTGGAAAACAAGTTGAACTTAATCATCCATTTCCAAAGGGAATATTCAAGCATTTTAAATTAATTAGGAATAGCCTACCAAGGTCTTTCACTTGGCCTTAATCTACTTGGGATCTGAAAACACAACAGAGAACGTCAATTGGAACGTCACCTGGAAGAACAGTCATTCTCTTGGCCATTACACTGAGCTGTCAGGATAAAATTGTTTTCTCTTCCTACCCTCTCATTTCAGTAGGGATCAATTTACATTGCACACGTAAATCTATGAAATACAGATTGTACAAGAGATTACCTAAAAATAAAAGCTTTTAATGTATTTTTAAACTTAAAAGTACATCAAAAACATGTATTTATCTTAAGCTGAAAGACATGTAATCTTTTTATTTGTCTCTGTTAATCTGTCCTATGAAAACAGACTGGATTCTTTTTAATTCTCTGGTCTGTGAAGGTTTCTAACTAGTCCACTTCAGTTGAAATGGAATAGGAGTTTTTCCTCAAATTATTTTCTTAGAAACAGCTTCAGTATGTTTTCCACAGGTCAAGTTTCAAAGGCCTGAACCCAGGAGACAGCAAGTGATACAATGATTATTCTGGAGCACACACAGCTTCAGAAGATGTCTTTTTGGTCAAACATTTTCAAAATAATCAAGAATCAAACATTAGCAAGAAAGTATTTCTAACAATTGACTGTAACTATAGATAGAAGAGGTCCTTTGTATAAGATAACTAACAGAATACTCATGTGAAATGCATGTCCTACTGGATACCATCATATCTATACACTAAAATAATTGAAAAGAAAAAAGAAATTAACAGAAAGTCCCCCTGTACATTCTATTCACTTTACCTTCTTTGTATGCATACTTAGCCATGAAATCCAGTGTTATATCTGCAGCAAATAACCCATTGATTGGGTTTGGGTCTTATCTACAACATTAACATCCATCAGAAGCAAGTTTTACATCTGCATCACAAAAATGTTCTGAATTAACATCAACCCTTCATAGACACTGCAAATTAATGTCATTATTTTTGCTGTATGCAACACATACATACACACATTCATTTTATTCTACATTTTATTTGCAGTATATATTCCAATATAATGCTTTCAACATCTAAATAGACTAATGCTGGTGGTCATGGAAAGTTGAAATAAAGCAATAAATATTGTATATATTTTCACCAAAAAGATATAGATCATCAACACTTATGATACAGTTATATAGTAGAGGACTAAAAGTCGAAATATTCTGAGGAAATTAAACTGAGATATACACAGCAGGGTTTAGATAAGGAAATATTCAGGTGAAATGATGACAAGAATTTTTTTGAGTTTTTTTGTATAGCAAAGCCTCTTAGGCAATGAGATCATATCACCATCACTCTTTTTTGAACACTGTCACATTGACTACTTCTCACCACAATGCATTAAAAAATTCTGATTAGGAATAACTTCATGCCAGAGGGAGACGAAGTGATACAACTTTCCAGCTGAATCTGTGCTTTAAAAATAATGGGCATGCTCTTGGTTTAATGCTGAAGACTAGAATTGCACTAAATTCCTCCTACATTATCTATATCTAAAGTATTTAGGTGGCTCAGCTGAGAAAATGCTTTTCTTGCTTAATGAAATACTGAGCTCTGTATTTACCCTACCAAGGCAGGATTAAACCACCAGACATGGGTCCAGTGCTTTTTAATATTTCTCAATTTGGGGCTTCAATACAGCAGTTATAAAAATTTGCATAATTTTAAACACAATTTTCTTAATGAAGCTTGATACCCATGTACTTATCCTACTGACATGCGTTGACAAATCAGAGCCAAGGAGCCAACAGTTCTACTTAAAGACAGTCATTCTACAATAATGCACTTTATTATCAATCCTTGTATAACATACATATTCCAGAATAAAACACAAATATCTCTATCGGAAAAGCAGTATGTCACAAACGCTACTTCTTACCAAATGTTCCTGCAATCCCTTTCAGTTTCAGTAAATGCTTTTATCCCAACTTTCTTTTCAAATTGGTTCAGCTATCAATCAGACCTTTAATAAGTATGATATCACTCTTATAAGTTCTGAAGGTAGCTTTCATATGTAAGGTTGTATTTCTTCCTTTACACCCATTAGTTTCTTTAAATTAGGGAATTTCATTGAAAAATATCATGGTGTAGAATGATTAGGAACATACTTAATCCCCATTTGATTGATGAAGAAAGTTATAAACTTTTCATAACTATTAATATGGACTTCATGTCCTTCAATTTTATATTGCATCATAAAATTGCAGTGTATTTTCTGATATATGAAGTAGACAAATACTGGTCTTGTAGTATTCCATGATGCTCATTGTAGAACTATAAATACAATCCTCTTTCATTTACAGAATTTGAATAAAAGCATAGAGTTCTTGTATATACAGAAAAGATATGTATTCTCACATCTCATGTTGTTGCTCAAAATTACAAAATTATGTCTGAGGAACTACTAAATATTTCAAGCAAGTCCCAGAAAAGTCTGAAAATGCTTCCCAAAAGATGAAACATTCAGTAAGTTAGATTTTATTAAATCTCAGTGTCCTAAATTAGATTATATTAAATCTCAATGTCCTATATATTGCAGAACAGATTGTAAAATGATTAGATTGCAGCTGGCATGTTCTTAAATGAATGATTTCCAGGAGAAAACTATTTATTGTTATGATTTTCAGTCACTAACACCGTAAAATTCTTTGAATTATTTAAAAAGTGCTTTAAACGTTTTTGATTCTTTGCATTTTTTCACATACAGGAATCTTAGATTTAGGAAGAAAAATGTATTTCTTTTTACAAAGTTCAGTATAAAGAGTAATGAAATTCTTAAAAAATGAAGAAAATTAATAATGCATCTTTGGATGTGCAAAGCTACCTGTGATCAAAGCAACATGTTATCATGATCAATGGCTACAGTATTAATCAATGTTAACATTATCTTTTTATTACTTTTGTAACGTTAAAGCAATACTTGGGTTAGAAAATCAGCTCCCCAATTCACCTTTCTACCTGAACATTTACATTTTTAACAGAAAATCTTCTCTTCTCCATGGCTAAAGCAGATCTTCCACTCCAAACAAGGGTTCGACTTGCTGTCTCCTTCCACCCAGAGGTTTCCAACCATGGCTCTAATGAAAAAAGTACTAATGGTATTCCCAGTCTGATACAGAGTCTGACCGTGAATCCAGAATAGAAAGTTCTGAGACTGGACAGTCTTGCCCTAAAATTCTTGTGGGAACTGTTAATTTGTAGAATCTTTCTCACTTAAGGAAATCAATATAAGCATTTTTAAAGTTCTGGGCTCTGTATTTACTGCAGATCCACAGCCCTCTAGGCTCACGTTCTCAAAGCGGTGAATCATCAGTTCCCCCCCAAACTCATGATGATTTCTTTTTATTAAGAGCCCAGCTCATTTATTTGTCCTGGGCTTGATCCTACATGCATTGAACACCCAACCTGGAGGAAGGCACTGAGCACCCCACAGGTGCAAGCCTAAACACCATTATCTCCACACACTGAGCTGAGGAAGATACATGAGAGAGAAAACTACAACTGAACAGTACTACTCTAGTTACTGCTATCGACCTTAATAGATATACAGCCACTATGTGGACATTAAGGCATAAGTAGAAGGAATTTAGCTGTTTGAGGAAAATAATAAAAGGTGAAAAAAGAAAAAAAAAAAAAAAAAACAAGGCTCCGCTGGGCCATCAAGTGTACCTAAAATAGTATGTGGACACAAATGCTATTTTACAGCTTAAAGGACTTCCATGTGTTACATGTACTTTAGAAGATAATGGATACTAATGACATTATGCACTAAAAACTTATATTACATTGACTATACAAAAAAAAGAGTCGGAAAAGTCATTACAAAAGCAAAGTATGTTGGATATTTGATACAAAAAGCTTATTCTACAAGCTACAACTCTTCTACTTGTTTTACTTGTTTTACCAAGAGTGAAAGTATGAAGCTTTTCAACTTTTATCTATCATGGCCAGGATTTTTGCAAAGGTACAGGGATTCAACTAACTAATTACAATGAAGCCAAAATTACAACATACCCATCAGCCTTTGCCAGATCTAGGTCTAGAGATTTTGTACTACAGAAATAATAATAATAATAATAATAATAATAAATCTATGTTACTACATCTGAATCTAGACAACACTGAATGCATCAGGTTTTAAAGATTGAACTGATGGGCAGATTATCATCATAATACTTACTGATTTCATACATCATTTGCATTTTATATTTTAACAAAGCTACCAGGAAAAGGCACCGTCACCATGTTACAAGGGGAGGCCTCAGACATGGATCTAAATCAAAAATAGTTTTCAGCATCATTACAGGTTTTTGCAATTTACCCTTCATTTTAATTTAGCAAATAAAATGTGTTCGGTTACTTTAAAACATAAAATTAACATGTCTCATAACATAATGAAGCTTGTGTTACTGTGTAATTTATGTGTTTGCACTGTATGTGCTTACACATCTATTGTTTAATTAAACAGCATCAATTTTTACGTGCTTTGAATGCAGAAGTGTCAGTGTGACAGAAGGCTGGTCAGTAATTAGTCAAATTAATCACAAAATACTTTTACATACATTCAGAAACTGTGACCTAGTGAGGAGGGAGAATTCTAGATGCAAGCAGCTTGTGAGATGTAAAGGGTTAAAGAAGCTAAAAAGGGAATAAAACCTGAGCATTTTTCTATCTTGTGGGATGGCATCAGGAAATTAAGAACAGAGACATTTCTGAATCTCAGGCATGGAGCTCAGCCAGTGTTAATCCTAGCTCAGTTCCAGGCAACACAGATGCAATTAATTCTTACAGCATTTAGTCACCAAGTGAGACTTTGTAACTTTTCCCTTGCTTTCCTCTTAAATTCATGTTTCAAATTCTACATTCTTGGGTAGCTACTTACAGAGTGTATTTGAAGGAGAGGTATTTTTAAAGCTGATACTAACTGAATTTTAACCCTGGACCTAAATAAAATATACTATAACCTAAAATTAAAGAAATCAGTAAGTTAATTGAAATTAATGTGTTAGTTCCTTGTGACAAGCCCAGAATGAAGCTAGACTGTCCAAGTAGTAGCCAGGTGGATAACATTTTGGCCAGTATTTGTTGCCCAAAGGTTCTAAAAGTTAACCCTCCAAAGATTCATTTTCAGTTATGCAGTAAAAAACCCCAAGTCTTCAGTTTAACCCTTAAGATAAATATACATTAGTTTGAAAAGGGCTGGAGTCATTCAGCTAATCTGAAACTCAGGCTAGTTCTACCTGGGTACTCTCAAGAGAAGTAAAGTGCTCAACTCTTGGACACCCACTTTCAAAAATGCTGACAACGTTTGTAAATGCACCTGTGGTGCAGATATCAATCTAAAGCGTATCGGGCAATTTGGAGGCCTGCAGAGAAGTGTCAGATATTTTGATGAGAGATTGAAATAAGGCTTGGAAACAGATGACAGAAATAGGATTGGTTTTAAAGTCAAGTAAAACCCAAAGAATATTTAGGAAAAATTGGTAGAATTTTGAACAATTTCTATTTTCTCGGTCAACTCACACATCCAAACAGCTATAGCCCTGATGCCACATGGCATGTCTGCCACTGAAATCTGATGTCCAGATTGATTTGTATCTGGTCATTATTTATTACACATAATTACCATTTCTACTTGATCACTTGTATACACAAAGGCTGGTGGGAGAGATGGTGTTTCAAGTGCCTAACTGCTAGGAATTGTTAACATTAAATAAATAGAACAGAATAATGAAGAGCAATGATTTTAAACCATACAGGTGTCAGTAACTCTACTGTTACCTTGATATGCAGCTGTCCTCAGAAAATGACATCAAATTTTGTCCTTGGTTAAAGTCACACAACTGCCCTGAACTACATTGTTCAATTAACACGAGTGCAGAATTGGGCCCCAACAGAACATTGTACTCTTTTTCTGAAAGGACAAGTCTGAAAGCATCTGTACAAAACAAGGAAAGAAATCAGGTGATTTAAATGTGACACTGTAGCCACCCAGCTGAAGTTTGAATTAAGGACAGTTTTAAATACTTCTGTGTTGTAAATCCAAGGTAGTGTGTCTAATCTGCTTCTTCTTATACAGGAAAAATCTACTCTGTGCCAAACAGATTTAATATATCTAGGGATGTTGTATCACAAACACTCCTCACTATTGTAATAAGTAATTTAGCAAAATAATTTTGCTTCAGCTAAAATGGATGTGTGTTCGCTATGGCTTCAGCTAAAGATGGGTATATGCTTGCTATGCGTTTGATAGATATGTGCTCGCTATGGCTTCAGCTAAAGATAGTTATGTGCTTGCTATGCGCTTGGGAAAGGGGATAGTGTTAGATAGGGTATCAGACGAAACCGACAGTTGGAAGCACCGAACCGTTGCAAAACAAAGGGTGGTGTCATTAGCTAAGATAACCACAGAAGTGTAAAGAATGAAGAAGCCACAAGAAGGACATGGTGATAAAGGCTTTGGCCCTCCCTCCATGGACTATCAGGAAGACCCCTGAGGAAGCATACCGCCTGTTGCATTCCCAGAACTCACTGATTATGTATTTGGGGGTGGGTCACGTTCCAAAAACTCATTGATTATGCAAACTATGTTCCAAGAAGAAACATGAATAATTATAAGGAATTATAAGGAATACGAAATAAAAACAAGCGGTTGTAAAGGGAAAAATGGGACACAGGAGGAGAAATCCCCTGTGTAACTCCCAGCGCTGCAATAAATATTCTTTGCTCCACCGAATTTGCCCCGGACTAAAATTCAATACATTGAGCGCGTTTCTCACAGTATGAAACAGCACCTTGGGATACACCTTACTTTTCTTTTTCTATTTTTTTAAATAGTAATTTTTCTAAGCAAACACAAATCAGTAATATTATACTTAAAGGCCATGATTATACTTTCAGGTCACTATCACTGCAGAAATTCTAAAGGTGTAATAAAAGATATCCGGTGTGATAAGTATAATTACTAAATATGAAAATATTAATGAGTATGATTTTTAAGATGTAACCTTACGTGGGACTCAGCTTTAGGTTTTAAAACTGAGAGGGCTTCAACGCCATCACAATTTCTGTTTTAATCAATGTAAATCCCTTATATTGTAAAAGGGTGTTTTCTTTAGAGCTGAACGATAAGTAATGAACTTTTTCAACTAATTAGGATTGTCTCTGCAAGCAGATAGCAAATTACTAAATACGTTTTAGCTTAAAATATTAAAACACTTTTCACAGAATTGATTGCAAGTATTCTGAATATGATCTGTTGTTTCTGGACAGGGAAGAGTACAATTATCAAGGGCCTTCATTACACAAATTTCAAGTATATACATTGATGACATTCATTTGTTTAAAAAATTAATTTATCCAGATAGCCATCTATGTAAGTATCAAATATTATAATTATTGGTTTTGATGAGATTTGGTATTGTGATACCAAATTCGAGTGTACAAACAAATGGAGAGTGAGCACAAAAGAAACATTAGCAAGATCTACGGAAAATCACATCAAAATTACAGTATGTGCAGATTCTTTCAGACGCGGTATTCTTCCCGCATTCACCTGTATCTAGCTGTGAGGGTACATGTGCATACCCATCTGTGTGCATAACAAAGCAAGCAACTGTTCCAAACATTGAGTAAGTGTATGCTAATACATTTACAGCTCTTCACAGGCCCGTGCTGACAAGTTCACACCTATTGAAGCTTTAAACATTACTTAAAACAGATTGTTTTCACCTCTGCTTCAATGCTCTTTCCACCCTGTAGGAGAGACACAGGTGAGACCTATTGTTAGCTTTAATATCTTTTTTTAAAAAGTGATAGAGTGAGTTCCTGCCTACCCTTATTTAACAAAAGAATCTGAATCACTGGTACTACACAGGGCAGGATCACACACCTCCATCTTTGTTGCATCCTGAATTTTAATTGCCACATTATTACTTAACCTGAAAATGCTAATATTTGGTGGGAGGGTTGTTAAACGGCAAACCGCAGGAAGTGCAACAGAAAATTATTCAATGAGAAATACAGATAATAACTTCTGTGAATTTTGCGTGAGCATAGTATTAAGATTGCTGTTAACATCAGGAATGTTAGAATGATCCCTCTGAGCAAATATGGTTAACCAAGGTCTGTCAATATAATTTTATACCAATTGTCACTGTATGTCATTCGCTCTGGTTTCAGGTACACATATGTGTGATAGTCCCATTAAACCCCTATATGTAAAAATAATTTCTTTCCTTACCCAGTTCTTGCTCTGTGTAGATACCCAGCTGAGAACGGTTCCAGCCTCTCTGGTGCGATCACACAATCTCTGAGCAAACATGGTACATTACCATCTTTTTTAATACTACTTTTCACTATGAGCAACAATTGCAGATGCCTTAAGGAGCATAACGCAGCTATACAAACTCATGGAAGAGGCACTGAAATGTAAAGAGCCATATCAATGACAAAGATAACCAATAAAAATGCAATTACTTTGATCAGCTTCTGCTCATAAAAGAGAACTGTGATTGGCTTAGGATACCCCTCCAAAATTTCAAACCTTCTTCCCACGTGCTGGCTCCCATGCGCTTTTTCTAAATGAGATGTAGTCTTTGGGAATGGTGTAAATTCTGTCATCTTTAGTACCAGTATTGCTTATATACTGAATATAACTCTATGATTATGATTAACCTTCCATTCACACTTGAATATATGTCTGTAAAAAAACACACACATTCAGATTAAAGTTCTATATACAATAACAGTTGATCAAAGTTAACTACTGCTATGTGAAAGAACAATCCAGTTATTGCAAGGTACCCAAAACAGAGATTTTCTGGAAGCAGGCATATTATAAATGACACTCTAATCACAAAATTATACTATTTCCCATTTCAAGTTTCCTGTGATGGGATATAACTTGGGAGGACATTTTAAATCAGGCAAGCTTCAGCTTTGACATAAATATGCAAATAATAGACCCAGCATTTTGTCACTGTCTGCAGCTTCAGAGTCCTTCCAGCTCAGACAGGTGAACTGCCCTGAAATACAATCTCCCTCTGCCACACTGACGGATTTTCATCAGATTTCATCTCCAAGAGCATCTTTGTCGTTTCCAGATAAGTTCCAATTTCATTTTTCATCTTGACGGACCATGGAAACAACATTTCTGGGTGGTTTTTTTTCATTATCATGGAGACCAAGCTAACAGTGCTTGTTTTGCCAGTTGGCCATTCTTCTGCTTTGTGTGTTGTTCTAAATAAACATATAGCACTTCTCATATATCAACTTGAAATACAAGTTAAAAGCTTCCTCAAAATATTTATACTAACACTATTTTTTACAGGCAATGAAGAGATGAGAGTCACAAAGGTTTAAAATTAACTGAATTCACATCTTGTTTATTAAAAAGCACCAATGCTGCATACAGAGGAATAGAAAAGAAACAAATAAACATAAAATAAAGAGGCTTTGAAGAAAACAGTGTGAATCTACATCCAAAAGGGATCTAGGCAACAGAAGTAAAAACTGAAATACTCAAAACCACAACGTGGCCCTCAGGTACCTGCAGGGGGTACCTGAAGTTCATACATGGCTACCTTGTCAATGTGGAATTTCTGCACATGCCACAATTCCGCAGAATGCTTCCAGCCTGGGCAGGGTGGTGCATGCCTTTACATGGATCAATCTGAGCCATTCTCTGGAGTGATGGAATTGGGTCTCTCTTATTGTGTCAACCCACAGGCAACCAAGAGGGACTGATTATTTCAGGGCTGTTAATTAGAAAACGTTGTCAGAAAAGGAATGGGCTGGTACCATTGTTAGGACCCTTCTCTCTTGAAAAATAAGAAGTAATTCAGTGGGTAGGGCACTTGTACAGTTCAATTCCCTCCTTTGTATGAAGATTTTGAAGCCTAGAACTCCCTGCCCCAAAGAAGTGCTCTACCAGACTGCCTGGTTTTCTGGAGAAAAGGCACTGGCAACTCACCTGGTAGAACTGGCTCCATTACTCTGCATGCTATCATCTAGTATCAGGTAGGAAACTCCCCAGCCTGAAAAGAGGAATTTCTAGTTACTTTATTTCAATAAGTTTGCCCTTACTTTCTATAAAGTATGATTTCAGGCCTTCTCCTGCATTCTGTATTGAACAGTGAACATGAATTTGTATGGTTTCCCTATCTCTGGGCAGTTTTAAGATGCAGCTGGATATCGTGCTCAGCCATCTTGTCTAGACCGTGCTTTTGCCGAGAAAGGTTGGACCAGATGATCCTTGAGGTCCTTTCCAAGCTGGTATTCTATGATTCTATGTGTTGTTCTGGCTTCCTGAATCTTCTGAAGACCAAGTATCTACTGTAAATGTTGTGAACATTGTGGGTTACTACAATGCTCAGTGTTACAAAAAATAAGCCTAAATTAATGCAAATGAAACTGCACACTAGGAATGTTCCGCTTGTATAGAAACAGTGGGTCTCTGTCATGAAAAAATCCCAGAGACATCCCAGCCTTGCAGCAGGAGCAATTAGCATGGACATGATGACAGTGGTAAGATACGCAGCTTCCAGAACTGGAATTAGCTTGGAGATTTTTCTCTTATCCTCACCGGTAAAAAGCCAGAGCTAAAGGGGGAGAAAGCTGAACGATAACTCTTACTTACGGTGGAGATATTTTCCTTCCTCAGTTTTATAGGCCAAAAAGGCTGGAGAGACCCATGCCCCGCCAGCTGTGGAATTGCTCCCTGACCTTAGGGATCAGCCACTCTTCGTTGCACCCTAACAAACATTCCTAAATCTCCAGGCCTCCCTCTCCTCCCACTGCCATGATGACACATGCAAGGTTGCTGACAGGTTGCTTTCCCTTCTATTCAGCTATAAATAATCTCTCTTCCACTTTCAAACCTGAATCCTAGCTCACTGTAGCTAGTGGTGGCTGTGGTCAGCTTCATTCCCTTTCTGGGGAATAGACGGTTTGCATTAAAAAGCAATGATGCTTAATATTGACTTCAGAAAAGCACTACTTTTTTAGTCTAACCCAAGGAGTTTAAAGTAATTCTTCTCTATAATCAGTATACTTGCTGAAATTATAGGTTACACACTGTAAACTACTCAGAAAATATGTTTTCCCACTATTAAGCTTAATCCTCACAAAACAAATGTGTTAATGTAGCTGGTAAATCACTAACACGTATAAGCCCATATGAAAGACATTGCAATGACACAAATAAATAAAGAGCTAGTTATTATTCATCTGTTCTTCAATACGCCTGACAAGCATTCTCTGTATCCCATAGAGCAAATCACAAGAGATTTGACTTTGGAGACTCATAGAGAGAGGTAGGAAATATATAAAATGGGCAGTGTTATCTACCAGTGATGTTCATAAAGCTTCATGAATATGTAAGCAATTCAGTTTTAAGATTAGTGAGGTTCATAGCTGGTTTTGCATATTCACAACCTGCAAGTTCCTAGCTGAATACATTAAGTTTGGAGGGGAATTAGAAGCAAGATATTAAATAGTCATTTTCTTCAAAAATTATTTTCCAAATAAAAAACAAATACAATAAACCCTAAAAGGTTTTAATTTTTACTGATTAATTGAGTCTGACACTCCTAAGGTCTCAGCAGAGTACTTGGATTATTTGCATAATTAACTTTTGATATCCATATTGTTTAAGGATTTGCTGCGTAACTTGAACTCTATTGGAAAGTAAAACTTTGTCTTACTAGGAGTGTGAATAAAATAAAATAACAACCTGTAAAATGAAAGAAGAAGGGGGGTTGGAACTAGATATCTTTAAGGTCCCTCCCAACCTAAACCATTCTATGATTCTGAGATAATCCTAAGGAATTTCATAGCTGAGGCGTTACAAGTCATGCACAAAACAAGGTTAAGTATAATCTCTAATTTGTGGATATAGAAGCTGAACCAGAAGACAAGGAAATCTCTCCTCTCCAATTCCAGGGCATGGGAAAATTGCATCTTTTACAATTATGCAAAAACCCATAAATCTGCTCAGTTTCATTGACATATGATACATCAAATTAAGATACCACTATCCCAACTCAGACAGCAAAAAAGCAAAGGTGTGAAGCACTGACACCTTGAAACACAACAGCAAGCATGCTAATGAAGGTTGCTTATTGAGTCAGTGGCAGAACTGTATGATATGATAACCGTGGGAAGCCAGCTAATATGGAGCAGGTAATTTTGTGGTAGGTAGTTCTTATGCAATCTATTCTTTATAGTTCACGACTTAGAAAAGAAACAACTAACCAGCTGTACATGAAGCTAGCCTACAGACACTGTAATTGCCATTTTCTTTTGCTCCTACATGGCAAACATTACTTTTAATATGACAGGAATTGTATATGCTGCATAAAATCAGCCACATAAGTGCATATTCACAAGATCAAGTAGCAGATGGTAAAACCAGATTGTCCTCTTCCTTCACATTTCCACAGCATCTAATATAGTAGAGCTTTGTCTCCAAGCAAGGTATTTAAGAGTGAACGGAATACAAATTAAGTAACTGATTAAACAAACACAAGATAAATGCTAAATCTCATGAAGGACTTTACAGAATGCTATGTAAAATTAAAAAAAAAAAAAAATGAAACAAAGTATTAAGCTCAACATACTTTTCCACTGTTTTTCATTTTAATAAAAGCCAGTAAATGTCTTGAGCCAAAACGACAGAACAAGTAAAACCTCTCCTACTTACACACATAAATTTTACTACAGAAGAACATTTTACAGCAGAATAAGTAGACAGACCCCTCATCTAAAATTAGTCCAATGGGCTTTAAAAGCCTGCTACTGAAATCCCAAGAGTTTGTAGTAAAATAGGTGATTTATGACCTCTGCTTTCAGACAGATACTAAAAATTGATTTGTTCAGCACAAGTCTCATGGTGAAAAAAAATCAATTATGGATTTCAGCGAATGAGGCAGTTTGGTAAAGATTCATGAGCTTTATATATAATGATCTAAAAATCAAAGTTGTGTGAATGAGGATCCACTGCCTTAACTATCCTTCATACACTGAATGATGACGTTTGATACTTATTTAGTGCCTTTAATATTTGGAAAAGTGTAGTTACTTCAAAAGATTGCACTTCTGGGAACAATGCCATATAAATCAGCACAGCCCACTGCAT
Source organism: Vanellus vanellus (assembly GCF_965231255.1). NCBI lineage: Eukaryota > Metazoa > Chordata > Aves > Charadriiformes > Charadriidae > Vanellus > Vanellus vanellus. Next base: position 10,398,714 of record NC_138916.1, on the reverse strand, counting down.
TGTCTTCCTGGGATGGACTGCACCAAGTTTAAGGGTTGCATTTTAGATCCCAGTGCCTCCATGCTGCTTCAAAGTGAAAAATGCATGCGGGTTGGCCATTGACTTGATCTGCCTTCCTTACAACTCTGCCAGGTTTTTTTTGCTTTAGTAATATGCAAAGCATGCAGTTTCCCAATAGCAATGAGTGCAGTAAGACAGGCAATGCAATTTTGAATTACGCCCATTTGTACCATGGTGCTCCAGGGTTGAACTAATCCATAACAGTTCCCTTGAGTTACCATTAACAGGGAAACCTCTGTGTGCATAACGGTTTGCAGGCGTACAAGACAGTGCCCTGGTCTGAAGGACCTTCTTATATAAACTGCTCCCATTTGGAAACCTTACATTTTTTGTGTTCCAATAGCAGCATTTCTGTGAAAAAGTACTTAAAAGAAAAATTTGGAATCTAAGACTATAAATTCAGAATAATTGCCTTCAGGTATTCAGTGATCTCCAGGGTACTGCTGAAGACAAGAGTGGCTCAAACTATGTAGTTAGTTTTTATTCCCATTGGCTCACAGACCTAATGCCACACAGGGTGAAAGCCCATTTGTCCCCTGCTTATCCCGTACCATCAATAACCAGGTTTGGTCTCCAGCACCTTTCAGTTACAACTGCCAGGCAAACTCTCAAGGCAATGAGACTGCACAGGCTAAGCGCAAACTTTGCGACAAGACAGTGGGGTCGAGGGCCATATCTTGAACTTAATCACCATTCAGAGAGATTTAAGCCAGAAAGTAAAACAGATTTTTAACCATCCGACTGATTTGTCTATTTGTAAAATGAATACATTTTCCTGAAAGACATTAAAACGTACAACAGGTGTCCAGATCTATTAAATTATTCATACAATAACGGATACACCACAGTCGGCACGCTATTTAGACAGAAAAATCTTTGAGTTTTTTCCAGATCTGAATCTTCTAGGCAAACAACTCCAGTTATTTTTGTCTGCAAAACAGAAACAAGGTTTATCTCACTTCTACTGCAAAAGAATCTCTCTGTAAAGATGTTTCAGAGCATCTTTCCTCTAACATCTAAATATTTATATGCAATGTACCTTTCATGTAAATATTTAGAGGAAAAACATCTAGAAAATGTTTTTTGTGACTAAGATTTGGCATGAAAAAGATGTGTAAAAGAAGAAAAAGAAAAGACATCTCTAAAGTATCAAAACAGCCTGCAAGTATTCGCTCTTTTGTAGTTCTTCATCCCCCTGCAGTACCTGTTTCATATAAGATAACTGACTACTGCAATTGCTCGCTAAAGCCTTCCCTTTAATTCAGACCACCTTTCTCCCAATTTTAGTACCCTTATACAAGCTTGACTGGCAGTCTAAGCAAAAGGTCGTGTTCAATAGGTTCTGTCATTTGTAATATTTCCTGAATAAGCACTTAAGTTGCAACTTCCCACCTTCCTTGGGAAGACAGAGACCTCCTCGTAACAGATTTCTTGTGTGACGATGCTCTTAGTCTATACTTGGGTTTGTTTTGGTTTTTTCAACATAAAATGCACAGCTCCATGCAGATTTCACTGGATACAAAATTTCCTGCCTAAACTCAGAATGACCTTTCTACCAGCTGATAATCGTAGATGTAATAAACCAGACACTGATGCACCGCAACTCTTTTTTTTTTTTAATTAGTCACTGCCTTAGAACTACAGCCGTATAATTTAAAAGAAAAAAAAAAAAAAACAGCAAACAAAGAAAAAAAAACACGCAACCCAACAGGTTTTTTTTCTCATCCAAACCAAAAGTAATACTTAAAAAATGGTGGTGGTATTATTTCATCCATTCATATCTTATCTGGAGGAAGAACAGATCAACAAGCAAATCAGAACGCAGTCTTGCTGATTCTGTGTTACAAAAATGCTCTATGACTATGTCATTATACTTTGCCCTAGAAATACACTTGCAGAACAATCATGCTGTCATTGCTTTTCAGAGGCCCACAGGTTATCAAAAAGGAGAATCTTACTCACGAGCAAAGCTGTTTCGGAGCATCTTTAACTGCCTATAAAATGCAATATTAAAAATCTGTCTGTTTTTTCTAACTGGTACCACCATTATGACCTTGGACCACTTACAGTGTCTCTGTTTCCACATTATATTGTCCCTGAAATAACTCTAATATCATGGAAACATAAAAAATGAGTAACTGCTGTAATATCAGTAGATTTGCTGGTGTTACTCTGGGTATGCACCTAACTAAGCTTTAAGATGGAAATAGATGGTGCTAGATTTTGATCTATTTTTTGATATATCTGAAATTCAGCATTGTTTTCCCCAGAACAGGAATTATAGGATTCTATTCCATGATGTAAAAATAGCTTTTTTTGGTTTTATGAAATCAGATGTTATTAAAATACAGTCTTCTTTCAATGAGCACAGTTTCCTTACTGAGAGGCCAAAGACACGATGACTTAATTGTGTCCCACTGCTGGAAGGGTTTTCACATGCATAATTATCATGTCTCCAATAATCTGGTTTGTATCTCCAATTATAGACAGACTTGGTCGGCACAGCTCCACCACCCCAACATACATAATCAGGATCAAGCACATAACCTTTCCATTTGTATCCCAGTTACAGCACATCTGTTCTCAACAGTGCTAGGTTCATGAAATTTAGTAGGAAATTAATAACAATCCCACTGATAATAACTAAGCAAGGAATTTTGCAAGGAAGAACTATCACAGTCATCTGCAAATGTATGTGTGTGGGGGTGGGGGAGGTTATCTTGTATAAGCCCAAGGAATAGATATACTAAACATAAATGTAATTGATACTGTACATAATAGGGTAAACTTGTGTAAAACTGCCTTTGATATTGCTCTGTTACTGCTATGATTTTCCAGGCAATAACACAAAGTCAAACAGGTAATACAAAAGAAGAAAATTATTTTTACTTTAAACTCAATTTTTTTTTCTATTTATCAAAGTATTATACTCTTCTTTCAAACAGAATGAGTATGATCAATAATTTAGTCAGAATCTTACTTAGAAAAAAAATACCAATTTGGTTTTAAGTTTGTTTTACCTTTTCTATCTTAATCCTGTCTTTTCCCCGTGCAGTTTCCTAGCATAGCTTGTAAAGTTCAGAAATTTGAAATTCAGGCTATTTTAGCCATAAATAAATTCAACCCTGTCAATCAGAAACTATTAATGATAGACAACTCTATAAATATTATTGCGAGACTTTGAGCAGATAGATTACTAAGAGACCTGAGACTGACCAATCAAGGGTTTGAAAACCTAATCTTTCATAAATGAAGTTTCATATAAATTAAAATAACTCCATATAAAATGACGAAAAATGGGACAGTGCTACCTGCAGCACCGATGCACTGAAGGACATGCGTTGGAAGCTGTCCGGATTGCACAACAATCTGCCTCAGTCTGCAGTTTCCAGCAAATGATTGTGAGCTGCTCTGGTGTGCAGACAAGGTGCCTTTCATATCTGTCATCTAAATCTCCCCAAAGTTTTAAGTGGTGAGCAAAAAGAAGTTTTGTTCAAAACCAGGCTTGCTCAGGCTGGTCAGCTAAACAATTTCACCTGTTGTGCAGGCTCACTGCTTTATCAAAGCTCAGGGAGAAAATTACATAAAATTCGATGCCTACTCGATGTTCAAATTATTAGCTTTCAACATACAAAAGATAACTTTTAAAATGAGAACTCCCTGCATTTAACAGAGAATTAAGGATTGGTTCATAGCTCCTAGAAGCCTGAGGCCTGAATGACCAATCTCACAGGGAGTTAATTAAACACGGCAAAGGTAAATATAGACCCAGGATCTTACCATTCAATGCAAGCATTCCAATTAGAAGATTTTAACGTATTTAACAGCCAGCCCAGCAAGTTCACAGCGGGACTTTTTTTGTACCTACAGTAGACATTACGTGGCCAACATCACAACTATTTTGTAGGGGACAGATATGGGCCTACAAAAGCTCCCACAGAGAGCCCCAGTTATGTGTACTTGGGCAGAGACCACTCTACTAAAACATATTCCTCACTTTCTGCAGACATGCTGATGGATGGGCACAAAAGGATGGAGAAGCACAGTGGGAGTAGACATTCATCGTTTCCACTGGATCCTTTAGTGGACAGTACAGATCCCTTAAGGTTGCACTGACAAGATCTACACAGTCACCGGTGGCGCATTACTGCCATGGAGATTCAGAGTTTCTGCATAGGGCCCAATATCTGTGAAATTTAGAGGCAAGCCCATTGAAGGGCAGCAGAATTTCACTCTTTCCCCTGACAGAGCAGCAAGGAAAAAGCCCCACGGGGAAGAGGGAATTACCATGGACTTTTCTTCTCCTGCATTTTTATAGTGCCATGTGAGAACAGTATTACTGACTTCCTTCCAGCTTACTGCAAAGCTGACAAGCCTCCTCAACATCCAGCTGGGATGGCCATTGTACAGATGGGGACACTGAAGTGCAGAAAATTAAAAGTCATATTTCAAAAATGTCTCAAATTTCATTACTTGATTTTCAGAGGGATTTTTTCCCGACAAATCTAGAGTGTACTTTAAGTAGTAGTTAATAGAAAAAGAAAGTGTTCAATCATCTTGTATTTAGAAAAAGCAAATGGCTAATATTAGATACCTGTAAAGTGTGAAGGACCTAAAAATGAAGATCATATTTGAAAAGAGGAACTTCACTTATTTGACCAGAGTCCAGTATTAAATTAATAAGTGAGAACAGCTTTTTTGTTTACCATATTTTCTGTATGTACAGCTGAAATGACTTTGTCCGTGATGTAAATGGCAGAGAAGAATTCAGTAACACACTTCCCTGGCTGGAGATGCATCATTCAGGTAGGACTAGAAGATGTAATTGGTATATTTTTTGGTTAAAGTTCATTGCCTGCTTCTGACATATATTCACCAAGCTAAGTTAAAAGCTGCCACCCTCGCACTGTAAAACGATAACCATTTTCTAATCATTTCCATACCATCCAGGCATTCCTTGTTCACATCAGAGCACAAAAGCTTTTCCATGGCTGGAAATGATCAGTATGGTTATCAGGCTCTACAGGTGATGTGACACAAATTCATTTTGTACAGCTTGTGATATATGCATTGCTGTCACAGTCAATATTTTGATATCTCCAGAGATGAATACAGGGTTCTTTAAGTGCCAAGAGAAACACCAGCTATCTAAGGAACAGAACATTGAAAATCCGTAGGAGGTTTTACTTTTGCAGCTGCAGACACATATTTCCATCACAAGGGAAGCTGGAATGGTAATTCAGCACCAGCTTTACATTGCTAACAGTCTTGAATCAGCTGATTTATCTAAATTGGTGACCAGGGGCCATAAATGACATAGAAGAATTTTGTTCCTCTCACAATGGAGAATTTTCTTGCTCTAACATATCCTTAGTTTTGCCATCCTGTTAAAAGCAATAGCAATGATATTCATTACACTGCTAGATGTTAGTAGACTGTTTTCTTTAATACCATAATCATTTCAGTGGCATATTTTCATGGGCCAGATGGCATTCCTTATGCTGTTATTTCTCAGAGATAATATCTACTGCAAACAAACAGCCCAAGCTCTCCTAATTTCAGCTATCTCATACTAACTTTAAAAAAAATCTCTTTTCCTGACCCATTGCAAACATGCCATTCTATTACTGAATTGCATGAAGTTATTGAAGAATATTACATTTGGAAACTTTCTAGCAAATGGGATTATTTTCCTTTGAGTCTTTGTAAGCAAATTTTGAAACGGCAACTCTCAGCACTGACACACAGAAACTGCTATTCGCAATAACAGTTTTTGTCACACCGTAAACCTTTATACTACCTAGTAATTGGAGATGATTCACACGTGATTTGTTTCTGAAATCAGCTAAAAGAAAAAAAAAAAAAAAAAAACAAAGAAACCAACCAACCAGAAGAACCAAGTATCAAGCTTTACACAATTTAAGAGTGAAGTTAGAAGGCAATTTAGTCACAAACATTTCTATTTTTCTATTCCCAGGATTATTCATATTTTCTCCTAGAGTATAATTCATAATGAGAAGACTGCTGCAACCATGTATTTTACAATTAGATATTTCATTTGCCTTGTATTAATTTAGGCTGAGACTTTTTAAACCACGTAGTGGTAGCTCTAATATGCAAGGCTTAAGTGAGTTGAGAAGTCTATGTTTTCAGAAACGTTCAGACCATTCTTATTTATGGTTACTGTGTCTACCCTGAACCATGTAGACACTTCTTTGCTTGTGCTCCAAGTAAAGCAGATGGGAGGCAGCGTTAGTCCACTCAGGATGTAATGTAGCTAATGCAGTTGTATTAGCAGGACATTGAGATCATCAACAGTGCCTTACATTAGCTTAGGAAGAACATTACTCTAACGAGGCGAGCTGGCTTCTAGACCAGACTTGGTTCACCTCTGGCTAGTCCAGAGAAGGGCAGGAGTGAGCCACAAGTCTACACTCCTTTTCACAGTAAGTTTCAGAGTCCGTAATCATGTAAGCTACATAATGCCAAAAGGGGTTGTTCTTTTTTTTCTCTGAACACATTTATGAGAACAAGTGTTCTCCATCCTGAGTTTCAGAAGACACATGACACTTTCTGCTTCTAGATTGGAGCACTGCTGAAACTCTGTATATTCAAGTATATAAACCCCTCAAATTGCAGTTGCATAATTCCATGTTAACTTACGGGTCCTGTCTTTTTAGTGGCAAGATATCTCTGTCAGTTTCAGGATCCCTGTGACATCGCAGCAGTGATTCGCAGCTCTGTGTACAGTGGGATGCACAGTCTCATACCTTCATACAAGGATAGGGTAGTGGCTGGTGGCTGATCAGAAGCAAAACCAGCAAGTTAGATGGACTTTAAGTTAGCAGAGAAACTAAATGAATTATATGTGTTGCTGTTCACTGCAGTGAACATCTGGAGCATTCCTACAACAGTTCAATTCTTTAAAAAGGAAGCACATGAGTAAATGTCTCAGAATTAATGCACTGAAAAGGAAACAGATGACAAAAAGGAGGGGAAAAATCACTAGGACCAGAAAATTTTCCTCTAAAGGATCAAAAAATTGCAAATGTTAATTTGTTGAGCAACTTACCATGAGGATTTCAATCTGTCTTCCTGTCAGAACAGCAGAGATGAGAATGACCAGTGTTTAAGTCCACAGAACACAAGTTCAACTCTAGAAAAAGATGACAGGAGGGAGGTGTGGGGTAGGACATAAAGACAGATTTTCTGGTGCAGAGAAAGCTACGAACACAGTACTGAGAAGATTTACAGGGAATGACTTACTAAAGCAAACCAAAAGGCAAGTACCTTTCTTTATACAGCGCAGTTAAACTGTAGGCCAGTTTAAACAGGCCAGGTACATTCTAGAGACATAAGACCAAAAAAAAAAATTATATACATTTATAGGAAATGGGTCCGTTAATTGCTATTACACACATTAGTCCATACAAAACTGTCAGCTCAAGAAGACCAAACTGTTTTCCAGAAGCCTAACTAACCACAGTGAGCTTTCAGTCTGACTAATACATTACTTGTGTTTCTGCCTCATTGTCGTGGTTTGGCCTCAGCCAGCAACAGAGAACCACGCAGCCACTCGCTCGACTCCCACAGCCGTGGGAAAACTCAGCAGAAAAGGGCAAGAACTCGTGGGCTGAAATATTATAATTTAACAGAACAGACAAAGGGAAGAAGAAAGAAAAAAAATAACACCGGTAAAGGAATATAAGAACGCGATTACAGTACCGCCGCGCAGCGCGCCGACCGGACCCGCACCGCCGCAGCCCGCCCCCGCGTGGCGACTGACTCCCTCTCCCCGGCTAGCTCCTTTTATAGCTGGGCATGGGTCACGTGGTATGGAATACTTGCCTCCCCTGCCGGCTCCTTGGGGAAATTAACCCCATCCTTGCCGGAACCAGGACACTCATATTGAGAAGTTCCTTGCATTGCCATCTGGGCCACCCATACGCAATGAAAGCTTGCTGATAGCACATAGTATCTTACGATTGAAACTAAATCTGCTTTTTGTACAACTTCAGCTGCTATTTCTGGTAAAAGCATTACCAATATTTCTTTCCAATCTAAGTCAAGACATCTAATTAGCAAGTTCCGCTCTCCACAGATCTCGAAACACCGCATTCCATGTAACAAATCAACCCTGGTCAGCTCTCATAAATAGAGCAAACAGTTTTAACATCAGCTAGAACTTAGAATCATAGAATCGTTATGGCTGGAAAAGACCTTTAAGATCATCAAGTCCAAAAGTTATCTGACTCTACCAGGCCCACTTCTAAACCATGTCCCTGAGCACCATATCTAGATGGCTTTTAATTACATCCAAGAATGGCGATTCAATCACTTTCCTGGGCAGCCTGTTCCAGTCTGATAACCCTTTTGGTGTAGAAGTTTCTCCTAATCTCTAACCTAAATGTCCCCTGGCGCAACTTGACACTATTTCCTCTTGTCCTATCGGTTGTAACTTATGAGAAGAGACCAACGCCCACCTCTTTACAACCTCCTTTCAGGTAGCTGTAGAGAGCAATAAGGTCTCCCCTCAGCCTCCTTTTCTTCAGACTAAACAACCCCAAGTCCATCAGCCGCTCCTCATAAGACTTATTCTCAAGATCTTTCACCAGCTTCCTTGCCCTTCTCTGGACTCTCTCCAGCACCTCAATGTCCTTATACTGTGGCACCCAAAATTGAACACAGTACTCAAGGTGGGGCCTCACCAGTGCCGAGTACAGGGGAATGATCATTGCCCCAGTCCTGCTGGCTACACTATTCCTGATACAAGCCGGGATGCCATTGACCTTCTTAGCGACCTGCGCACACTGCTGCCTCATGTTCAGCCAGCTGTCAGTCAACACCCCCAGGGCCTTTTCTGCCAGGCAGCTTTCCAGCCACTCGCCCCCAAGCCTGTAGCATTGCATGGGGTTGTTGTAGCTCAAGTGCAGGACTCAGCACTTGGCCTTGTTGAAGCTCATACTATTGCCTCGGCCCATTGATCCAGCCTATCTAGGTCCCTCTGAAGAGCCCTCCTACCCTCAAGCAGATCAACACTCCCACCTATACTTGGTGTAGTCTGCAAACTTACTGAGGGTGCTCTCAATCTCCTCGTTCAGATCATTAATAAAGACATTAAACAGGAGTGGCCCCAACACTGAGCCCTGTGGAACACCACTTGTGACCAGCTGCCAACTGGATTTAGCTCCATTCACCACCACTCTCTGGGCCAGGCCATCCAGCCAGTGTTTGATCCAGCAGAGTGTACACCTGCCCAAGCCTTGGGTAGCCAGTTTTTCATGAGAATGCTGTGGGGAACAGTATTGAATGCTTTACTGAACTCTAGGTAAATAACATCCACAGCCTTTCCCTCGTCCACCTTGTCATAGAAAGAGATCAGGTTCATTAAGCAGGACCTGCCCTTCATGAACCCGTGTTGACTGGGCCTGATCGTCTGGTTGTCCTGTAAACAGTATGTAATGGCATTTGAGATGATCTGCTCCACAAGCTTTCCCGGCACTGAGGTCAGACTGACAGGTCCGTAGTTCCCCGGATCCTCTTTCCAGCCCTTCTTGTAGATGGGTATCACATCTGTTAATCTCCAGTCCATTGGGACCTCCCCAGTTAGACAGGACTGCTGAGAAATTATGAAGAGTGGTCTGGTGAGCACATCCGCCAACTCCTTCAACACTCTTGGGTGTAACCCATCTGGCCCCATAGACTTGTGTATGTCTAGGTGGTGCAGCAGGTCACTGACCATTTCCTCTTGGATTATGGAGGTCTCATTCTGTTCCAATCCCTGTCTTCCAGCTCAAGCGGCTGGATACCCAACAAACAACTAGTCCTGCTATTAGACTGAGGAAAAGAAGGCGTTAAATACCTTAGCCTTTTCCTCATTCTTAGTCATTGTGTTTCCCCTTGCATCCAATAAAGGAGGAAGAAATTTTTTCCAGTGCAAGTCCAGAAATTGAGAAATCCTATTTAATAAACTTGAAAGAGAGTCTATGTTAAACAGTTCATTGAATTCCCTCCTGATTCTAAGATGAGACACACTGTTTCACTTTCAAAGACTCAATTGCTTCACCTTTCCCTCATTTGCATGACTTCTGCACTTAGCCAGGAAGTTGAAACTTGAAATAAAATTTTTAAAAAAAAATCTTGACTTTAGTCTTTTCCTCCTGAATAAAATCTCTCTTGTATCATCAGCCTATTTTTCAGAGATTTTTTTTGGTTTTGTATCTCTGCATTATTTTTATTTAATGCTATATCCAATGTAGTTTGTAACTTCTTTTTTTAGAAAAAAAAAGCTTAAGAAAAGAAAAGACAACAAGAATTATAAAGTATCCACATCCTGAAACCTTTGTCTTCTTTTGCATTGTATGCATGTGTAATAGCAAAACCATCCCTGCTAAGAATACTGCATTTCAAATTTAAAACACTGTCAAAAATCTGAATGGATGCCAGCAACCCACACTTTCCCAAACCTGAAAAATGCAGCAGATTTAAAAGCAAGGGAAACAGAACAGAACTGCAGTTTAATCATCAATAAAACATACTAGCATAAAAAGAAAGGTACAAAGCAAGAGGTTACTACCCGTGTTACAAGATTTATAATGCAAATGGCTGATAATAGACACTGAAGGAATTGATCAAATAGGCAGTGGGGTCACAGACATGAAGAACATGCTTTTAAAAACAAATACTGAAAAAAAGAAATACAGGTTCATATACTCCGGCTTTATACAGGTCGTACAACCAAATATCAATCCAGAAAAGGAAGATGTGCTTCTAAATTCTTGTGCTATGTTTAAAACAGACCACTAAATGATCTATTCATCCTACCTGAATGTGAACAAAACAGAATTGCAGGACCTGTAATAAAAGATGATGTAAGGCAGCAGCTGGAAAAATGTAACAGTTTCAAATCAAGAGGCCCAGATAATTAGCTGAGAAGCTGCCTGAACTACCGACAATTTTTTAACAAACCTAAAAATCTAAGGAAATTATCAAATACAAACTGTTCCCAATGGTATTGCAGTGTTGCAAGAAGTAAAAGTGGTGGCTGGGGACCTGGAAACTGGTCAGCCTTATGCAAAGCCTGGAACGGTTAACTCGTAACTGGCAACACAGCTTCAAATATCATCAATGCCAGTCAACAGTCAAAATACAATAATTGATGTTTTCCTACCAAGTTGATCCTGTGAAAACAATCTGTTCTCCATTTAGAAAGGTGCATAGCAGTTTGATAAAGACAGCTGCGTCAGTGCAGTCCACTTGCGCTTCTCCAAGGTACTTGACTTAAAATGAAAAGTTTGCATTTGGAGGATAAAAAAGAATCTATTTCATATTTTCAGAACTTGCTTAAGAGATCTCTCAGTGTATAGGTAAGGGCAGACCAACAGTGTAGCTCACATCGTGTCTTACTACCATAGAACCCAACTGTAAATCCTATAGTGATTAAGCAGGTGGCCTGCCTCCTTTCTTCAGACGTGTTTCCAGTCACTGCCAAAAAATATGCAGGTTTTTTTAACAGAAATATAAGAAATTACCTAAAGCTTCCTATAGAACAGTGTAAAATGAAAATAATGCTTTTTCAATTGCTATACTGATTTTCATGGCAAACAAATGCTTTGCATGTCAACTCATCACTTCTCTAGTGAAGCAAAAATGATGGTCCCTGACTGAAAACTTTTTTTCCTGTTTTTTTTTTTTTCCTGTTTTTTTTTTTTCTTCTTAGGATATAAATTATACAAATTACACTTAACAACAAATACAACAGAATGGAATCTACTGTAATCCAATCTCTAACTTCAGCAGCCTGAAGCAAGGACCTCAAATGCTCATCAGAAGATCTAAGGGAACTGGGAATAATATTATTACAGCTGTTTTCATTCCTCTCATTCCTGGAGAAACCCAGTTTGGCTTGTTCCTGCTCTAAGTGTAAATTAGAGCAATTCCAAGGCTGTTTCAGAACTGCACTAGCTTCACATCACTCTTTGAATGGCTTTTGCCACCAAAACATAAAATGAATAAACTTCACAACATCTCCTCTTCCCGTACAATGGCAGACACTCAAAACCAAAACAAAACCCAATATATCAGAATGTAAAAGATGGTGGTATTGAGCTGGCTGACCTAGCTGTGCCCCTGTCACAAATTCCTCCCAAAGGAGAAAGACTCCTTCTGCCTATTTCCAGCAGTTTTCCTGCTCTTTAACACCACGCAAGGGCTGGATCAAGAGTCGAGAGTTTGTCCAAAAATACTAGAAGTGAGCTATATGTAGATAGCAAGTAATCATCCAGAGGTCCATGCTCAGGTCAGCATGATAACTGTCTTTAAAATCAAAAGAATGTGTTCTTTTCTGACTTTATGGGGAATGTTATTTAAAAAAAAATACAAAAGAAGTGATTCTCATCCCTCAAAAGTGGTACCACTACATCAAACAGTAATGTCAAGCTCCAAACGTTAATAGACAGTCATTCCAAGAGAAATCATCTTATAAAAGTGTTTGCAAATGCACTACACAAAAACGCAGTAATGATAAAACACTAAAGGAAATTGCAAAATCTGCCTACACACCCAGGAAAATTACTTCTTTTGCAGGAAAAAATATGTTGTTTTGCTATTTAATTGGATGTCCTCGCTCATTAACAAAGCCATCCTTGGATATCCATATTCATAGTAAGACCCTGCCTGCCCTTGAATATGAAACACAGATCATTTTGCCTTTCTAGCTAGATCTACCTTTGTAAACCTCAACTTTCATCTATTTTATTGACCTGCTTGTGTTATTGTAACACCAAGAGTAAAGAATTTAATATTGCCACATAATTTGCAGTGTCAGACTGCAAAAACTATGTTACTGTTACAGAACCGTCCAGGAACTCAGCTATAATGGAAAAATAATAACACACCAGGCTCAAGAAATAGACACATTCAGCAGATGTTTAGGAATATTAACAACTTCTAAAAGCCAGCATCTGAACGTATGCAGCAAAAGATCCATGTACTCTTTTCAGTTACTCTAAATGTTTAGATGCCTGTGATTTTTCTCCCCCCACATTTTCATAAGAGTCCTTTTGCACTCTCAGATTATACATTAACATTTCAATAAAAAATATGATAAAAACCCAGAAGATGGGTGAGGATGCAAAGAAGGGTGAAAAAGTGAATGTAAATGAGCCTTTTTCTGCTAATCTGCTGCTGAACTACCAGTTTAAAGGGGTATAGTTCAAATTTGTGGAAAGAATTGAATTTTTATAGAACTAAGTATATGTCTCTAATACTTTACAGAATATATTCGTTAACACAAATGGGAAAAATAAGTAATTCCTGTGTAATATAACTGTCCTAAATATACCATTCATTAATCCCACTACAACGTGATAAGGGCAAGCTGATGAGATATTTATTCAAGTAAGATTTGGTCCATTTGTCTTTTTAAAAGTCAGTGTGTGTTTTGGTCCTCGTAGGAGCAAAATATGTTCCCAGACCACAAGTATGCTCAAAAAGATATTTCCTTCCAAAGATCTCTGTCATTATTTTAACAGCTTTCAAATGCACTGAATCCATCTCAGACTTGCAGCCCAAGTTCTGCAGCTTATTATTTTGAACACGTTGAAATTGCAACGCTATAATTTTTAATGGTAAATGATAAATTACGGTCACATAAGGAAGACATTTTTACAATGAGGGTGGTGAAACACTGGCCCAGTTTGCCCAGAGAGGTGGGATGCCCCATCCCTGGAAAAATTCCAGGTCAGGTTGGATGGGGCTGGTTGGGTGGGGTGACCTTTAAATGTCCCTTCCAGCCCAAACTATTCTGTGATTCTATGATTACATTAACATTACCAGCTTTAGTATTCAGACTTCTTGCACTGGTTGGTTTTTTTTATAACACACTTTCAGTATGTAATTTAATGCTTTTAATTTTCTACTTATACCTAAGTAATTTCCATCAACTCATTCCCTCACACAAAAAATATTGTAGTATAAAAACTGATACACATATATTTAGTTTGAATAGGAAGTTATTTCATTACATCAATAAAAGTGATATTCTCAGATTATTGAAGATTATCTTAACATATATACGCAAAGAATCAAAGCAATTGAAACATAATATTGTTATTTTCTACTGATCTCTCAAGATGTAAGTGCACAATTAATCTGCCCTGCATCTTTTAAAGAACAAAAGACTACTTCTGGACTGTATTTTGTTGGATAAGAGGGCATGTGGGGTCAAGCTGGAAGCTGTGTGTTCAAAGCATCATGCACAGAACTACTAGGCACCAGAAAGTGCAATGGGAGGCCTGTAATTCTCCTGCAGCTGCTGTGGACACAAAGGTGATGCACAGGAAACTCAATAAATCTGAGATCTAACCATCCATTTCCAGATTAATATTCATAGTATATATACTGTTAAAAGGAACATAAATATCTCTTAACTCCTAATAAATTTTGCTGTCCCCCAAATTTGGGTCTTTATACATGCCCTCAATTTAAATCCTTCAAAAGCTTTAAATGGGATTTATATTGATTAAAACCTACCAAACTGAACAAAGCAGACCATGAAGAATATTAAAAAAAAAAAAAATACAAAGTTTTCAAAACGCTTGAAAAAATCCAAGAATGATAAAATTAAGAGATAATAGTTGAACATGGATAGAATGAGATCTGAAATAGCATTACTGAGATTGTATCAGTTTACAATTCATTTTGTTAAATGCAAATAATTTTAGAACTAAAATGGTATTTTTCTTCAAATTTTGCTTTGTAGACTTCTTCAGGAGTCAGTACACGTCTAAGTCTGAAGAAAATCAGTCTGCTAGCTTTATGTTAAAAACATTTAAAGCAGCAAAACCTGGGTCTGATTCATGTCAGACTGGATAAATTCAAACCTAGAGGCTCCAAATGTCCCAGCATGGCTTTAGCTTTGACTGATTCTAACAATGTTACACGTACATTAACATGAAAGGGGTGTACTCTGAAAAGTCTGGGTCATTTTTACTGTTTGGACAGCAAGATTCAAAGTACAATATGCGCCAAAAAAGCTAATTTTTAAGATAGATAGCTATTACTTTTTTAGAATGTTTAAGTATTTAAAACTGGCAAGCAAGTTAAAGGACAGACGCGCAACAGTACAACTAAGTGGTCAAAAGCAAATGACTGCCTCATACACACACGGTATTATTTAACTTTAATTAAAACTAAATTAAACCCAAACTTTTTTCCCAGCTGAAACAATACTAGTAGTTCTCAGCCTACCTATTTTTGCAATAGTTTTTCCCAGAAGAAAATAGGGGGTGGGTTTTTTCTAATAAGAAATAATATATTCTTTCACCACAAATTAATTCAGAATTGATTGATGGGAAAATTAAACCTTGGACAGAAAGCAATTGTGGATTTTTTTTAACCAATAGGGAAACGCTCTACAAAATTATAGTGTGCAGAGACAGCTGTTGCTATGGAAACTGTTTTGCAACCTTAAATGTGATGGCAAGTACCAGGTGTCTGCTGTAATGAGACTTTAAGGTAATTATGACATGTAAATAAAGTTTGCTGCCAAAATGATTTAGCAATAAGGATGGATTGAAACCAGGTATCATCTCCAGGCCTGAAGGACAAACCCTTCTCTGCATACCATGCTGGGGAGAAGGTGCAGTGCAGCGGTGGCTAACACTCAGCTTACAAGCCACATGGGCCTCCAAAGAGGCAAGCGCTGCTGAACAGCCCCCTGCTCCCAGCCCCAGCGGCCAAGGGAAGGATCCAAGCTGGGCTGTATGGTGGGAGTTAGAAAGCATGAATGCATGGTCATCAAAGAAGGACACACCTCCAGGAGAAACAAGACACAGAACAGCCACCAGACTTCACATTTGGTCACTCACCTTCTGCAGCACCCAGAAAAATTTCTTTTGATCTCATTGCAGGCTGCAGTTTCGGGATCCAGTGTACATTGCTGGCTGGCGATCAGAGACTGTGGCCCCTGGCACCAAGGTTCACAGGGAAGTGGGGGAGAGGCTGAGGACCTGCAATCTGTTTAGATGAGGTTCTTCCTACACTGGTTTCTGCAGTATTGCCAAGCTTCGAGCTGGATGTGGTTGACAACGATTCTGGGAAGCCCATACAGAGAATCCAAAACTGTCCTTTGACAGCACTGTGAGTTAGGGGATTATCCTGGAAGGGATTATCCTGAAGAGGGCACATCTCATATGTCAGGACATGGGAATACAGAAGTTTGGGTAAGTAAGGAGCATAGAGATACTGTGGCAGAGGAAGAACAAAGACAGCACAGGGCCTGGCTTTGTAAGGCATGGAGAGTAAGACAACTTACATAGTGGTAGTGGGTTCTTGGTGAGGGGAGAAGTTCAAAGTGTAGTGGGGACATAAAGGAGTGAGTAGATCTTCGATACATGAAGACTGAGCAATAAAAGTTGTCAGAGCCCTCTGTTTGGCTGTGTTAAAGAAAGTGGTTCTCTGTCCATGAGCCCAATCCCTTAGCAGAGAACTCACTTGCCCTTTAGAAAAGGCATCTGTTTTCACGGCAGAGGCAGTGTGAAACTCACACAGCTAACTCACTTCTACCTTTTCCCACAGATACCCACAGGGCACCAGCCTTTCCAGTCTTGTGTGGTAGGTCTGCAAGCAGCTAACCAACACATCAGGCACACAGGATCCACAAGTTGGAGAAACCACAGATCTACACTGCAGCTAAAAGGGGAGGGAAGGACCAGTAAGTAGGGCCCCACATTGAAAGGAGCCCAGCTACAAGTATGCATTTCCTTCAGTACAGGCTGAACTCGTTTAGGATGCTGAGAAATAGTAACAGATATTTTCCCCGTGTGCCCTGACAGTATTACATATCAAAATTAACCTGCTGCTTTTCTGAGTTATTTTAGAAGACTACGATGTATTTATTTTTGCATTTAAGTGATGGACTTCAATTTCCAAGGCTCTGGTTCTTAAAACACACTTCAGTAACCAGCAATATGGAAGTTACTCACACGAGCATTGATGAGTTAGAGCCCAAACCTGGCACTGTTGAGAAGTCAGTTGAATTTTCTCTAAATCGGGTCATTTTGGTAGATAAATCTTTACAACACTTTCATTGAAGAAGATTCTAAAAGGTTCCTCTTCTGAAATTTAGCTGTGTTTCTATCAGACACTTTTGGGTTTCTTAGTTATTCAAACCAGTGCTCAGAAATTCTGAACAGGTACACAATCACAGAGCCATCTCAGAGCCACTTCTCTCACTCCAGGGGAAGAAGAGGATTGCCTGTAACACCGACTGCATCTCTAACAGAGCATCCCACTCCAAGAAATCAGCATAAAGGGAAGCTCAGTCCCATCTGCCTTCACCCCCCTATAGAACAAACTGACCACTGTAACCAGCCTGGAGACTACATTAAGGGCTGACTCCTCAGATGCCAGCAATGTCCTGGTTTTGCTCAGGCGTTTCTAAGCCAAGTCTCATAACATTAATGAACTGACATTGAAAGACATCCTTCACAAAAAACAAGCCCACTTAAAACTTATGCCAGAAAAAATTATATTCTTCAATAGAAAGTTTCCCAGCATTCCCACTTGCTATAGAGCGTCTCTGGTGGCTGCCTGCAGAAATTTGTTTCTCATTACAATCACATGAATGCCAAACCACTCAAATGATTACATTTATTGAAATGTGTGCGACTGCTTCCAGTCAGTTAGTGCATGTTTCTAAGAGAAGCCCTGGAAGTCGTGCCCTGTATTCCAGACATGAAATCAAAGGAATTTGACTAGAGCTTTCCAACACAGTATCAGAAAGTCAAGTAATGCTAACCTTGACAGAGAGCCAACACTAAAAAAAGAAAAAGCGCATTTGTATGTCCCTGTAGTGTTGGAGAGGAAGGGGAGGAGGAAGAGGTGCAATAGAGCATAGTCATTTATCTCAATTATTGTCAGCTTTTCCTAAATCAGTTTTGACAAGAATTACATTTAATAATATCCATTATTCTCTCAGCCTTGTTGGGTTTGGTTGTCTCTCTCCATATTAACAAGTTCATCGACGTCTCCCTCAACCACATCTCCTGCTGCCACTGACAGAGAACAAACCCTGGGCTGGGTGGACTATCAACACCCACATGTGGTGTTCTCACAAAAGAGCAACAAGCAGTGCTTGTCCCATTGAGCACAGGAGTGCCACGAGGGAAGGTGTTTTTTCCTTGGGAAGTTCACAGGCGTGGGGAGCACTGGGTCGCATGCATAGCCAGGAGGCCTTATCTGCAAATGATACACATGCTTTTAACACTACATAAACATACAGCAAATAAAAAAGCAGGAATAGGGTAGAGATAATTTCTGCCTAGGAAGTTTTCCTGAAGAGAAAAAAATTGTTTTCAAATTACTATTGTAAATTGTTAAAAATTTTATCTTACCTCAAATACATAATGACCCTTTCTTGATATCTTTGCCCTTAGAGGAGTTACGGAACTGTAAGCTATTACCTATTTGATTGCTTCCTTATACAAAGAAATAAAACATTTCATGTTTTCAGTATCTATAAGTAACAGAATTCTAACCTAAAGACAATTACTCATTAATTAGGCTATTTTGCTAAATGAGGGAACATACCTTTCTGCTGTGATGCTGTCAGGAACACAGCAATAGAGAAACTTTGCTTTCACAGTGGAAAAAAAAAAAAAAAAGGCTTTAAAATTTTGTTGCAAAAAGAGAAAGATATCCCAGCACAGTGTGTATTATACCACCACCTTGAAGATACCATTTGGTTTAATGCAGTTATTAGGTGTGTTCTCCTCTTTCTCTGTCTTTTGATTTCTCACCTTGTGAAGATCCATCCTGAAGTAAAAATACTAAGAGCAACAATCATTCCTCAAATTGCTTTACCTTTAATGTGACATTTTTCAACAGAGAAAGGTTATAGCTTTGCCTTAGCCTTTCTACGCCTTAAATATTCAAGGATTGCCATGATCAGAACATCTTCAATGACAATTTGCTTTGTTTATTTGAATTTATCCCCTACAGGGAAGATACTTTTTCCTGCCACTGGGTTTTTAATTTGTAGAGGCTAGAACAGAACAAAATGCATAGCTCTATGTCCAGCTACTGGTAGAAACATCGATTTCTCCTTTTAACCACATCAGTTTTCACATTCCAATGAACGAGAGTGAAAATACTTCTCACTTATTTGACAGTTTCCATTTGTTTTGTTATCTAGATCTTGATAATTCAATAGATCTCTGATGTTTTAGAAGAACAAGTCCCAAAATATTGTGATGGAAGAAGACTGAATTATGGCCGTCCCTGCTTTTCTTTCAATGCTTTTCAGATCCTGTTTAATATTTTATTTTCATAATCAGTATCACCCAGTCTCAAAATATACTATGTTTTAAAGGAATTTAGTTATACAATTAACTAACTTTGGGCATTAAATGTTAAATAGCAGAGAGAGATGAGAGTTTTATTCAATGACAGAGACTGAGAAAAGATTTTTAAATGGTATACAGTGCAACAAAAGTTTTATCACAGAATCATATTGATAAAAATTATTTATATGGTGCAATTAAGTTCAGCATGTGATCAAGAATGCAGGTCATTATTGGTGCATTAGCCAATCCTGAAAGGGAAAGCAGAAAATTGGATAATACAGAATAACCATAATAAACTATGAGATGGCCAACTGAGTGAGGAAACCTGATAGCAAGTAGCACTAAAGTATCAAAAGATCGCAACGTTGAAATGCATGAAGAAGATTAAAACTGGATCTACAAAAGCAAGATTACGACCTAATTTTTTTTCCTCCTCACTGCTGAAGTGGTAAGCATAAAACGACAACAGAAAAGTACCAGAACCTCTGGAAAGAATCTGGTGCTTTTCTTCCCAACAAATTAATTTATAAGAGCTTAGGTCATCAGCCACAAGAAGAAATTTGGAGGTGCACAAAATATAACATAAGAACAGAAATTTTCACATAGCAGAAAACAAACTGGATCGGTGTTAGAATGTGACATCAAAAACATTTTCCTTTATAAGTGGATAAACAATGATACCATGTAGCTCTGCAAAAGAAACGGCTTTGTTATTTGGAAGACATCTTTTATATAGTTCATAGGCCATTTTTCAGCATTTTCTTAGTGTGAATTAGACTCTCAAAGTTATCACAGCACTAATAAATGGAGATGACAAATTTCTCAGTTATTTGTAGTCATGTAGTTATGCTTATGAGCCTGCACAAGATACTTTTGGAAAGATCACATAGTTCAATATCTGATATCAGTATCTCCCTTGCGACATTTCTGCCAGTTAGTTTTGGGACAATTCTCATATTTAACTAAATTCACCAGAAGACATTTAGATTTGTACATCTCAACCCATATAAATTAAAAATATAAATAGGAAAACATTGCAACTTTCTGTGTGTCCTCCAGCCTCTTATCCTTCTCGGTTGCCTTTCTGTCATTCAGTGTTCTTTGCTAGTGTTAAAGGTTCCCACATGGGCTGCAGTTTTCCTCCTAAATATTCCAGCATCACCTAATGTCCTAGACTTTCATTGGTTCATCAGATGGAGTTTGAATTAAATTTAATTTTAGTACAGTTTATGTTTCTTAAAACCACTTGCTCCATGGAAACATTTTTTTCTATCATTTCCAACACAGAAAGAAAAGCCAATTACAAGGAAAAACTTGCCAAGTACAAAAATCAAAATCTATTTGGAAAGACAAAACTGCTTTTTGTACACAACCTGACAATAAAATCTAAATATGAAACATAAATAGCATCTATTTCAGTAGTACTGCACCCTTGACAAGAAACTTCGTGTAAAGTAAAATTACCAAAAAGAAAATTGGTTCTGTTTTATCTCAATCCAGGACAGCAGCACATTTCACAGCGTGCCCTTTCCATACTTCCTACATCATTATGTCACACTACTTAGACTTTCTGAGTTTTATTATAGAAGAAAATGGTCCAAAAAACATCTGCATATGCATCATTAATTACTCTCACGTGGACTATGGTTCTCATTATTGTCATTCATGATTCCCACGCTGGAACTCTTACAGCATTCAGATATCAAGGTGTGTGTAAAAATCCATGTCCATATTTGGCAATCACAGCAAAATAAACAGAAATTATACTGAGTTGGTTTTGATGAATCAACAAATTG
Organism: Vanellus vanellus; assembly: GCF_965231255.1. Lineage (NCBI taxonomy): Eukaryota > Metazoa > Chordata > Aves > Charadriiformes > Charadriidae > Vanellus > Vanellus vanellus. The sequence continues at coordinate 10,377,512 of NC_138916.1, read as the reverse complement.
GTAACATTTCACGCAGCAGATAATTCTGGTTCACTGGTTATGGGCACAAGATTCCTGAACTAAGAAGCTGGAAAGACAACTAAAGGTAATCTGGGAACTCCAGGTAATACTTTCAATTATGTGTTGGACGTATTGTCTTCAGAACTGGAACCTAATGCCAGTGGCACAGATGAAATAAAAAGTGCCTTATATTAGCTGCTAATCTAACTACATTGAAGCCAACTAGTTAAACTAATCTGAATTTGCTCCAAGGTTTTATCACTTCAGCCTTGTCTTTTGTAATAAATCAAACATTATGAAAGAGAGAATTCAATAAAGTTACGGTGGCTTTATTTGGGATATATTAAAAAGAAATTCATGTGATACCAAGAGATGACAGCTCACAAGTTTGTTCTTTCACTTAAAAAATGCATAACATCCTCCAACCAATGATCTAGAGTGAAAGAAAATTCAAAGATCATTTGAATTTATAGGTTTGCTAAGTTTATAAAACAGATTTTATGCACATAGTACCACAGACTGAAAATTTTTGCATTATTTGAATTAATTCACATATAAAAAAAATTACAAGACTATGATTCTGAAAAACTGTAACGTGTAACTGAAAATATATTACCGAAATTAATTTTTTGTTCAGTTGGTTAAACACTGGTCAAGAATATATAAACTAATCTATTCTTCTCCCACAAACTAAAAAAGGAGAAAAACAAATCACCTGAAAAAATCAAAATGAAAAAGATAAAAACATTCAAATAGGTAGAATCTGCTACAATTATAGTTGTCCCATACTGCCAGTTGCTGTGCAGGAAGAGGGCCCCCGGCAATCACTTCATAAGCTTGCCTTTAGCAAATTTGTGGGGATGGGGAAGTGTTCAGATTATTTTGCAGATTCTATGTATCAATAATAAAATCTCCTTACGTGCCATATCACCAATGACACAAACTGGTATTTCAGTTCAACAGTTTGATTTATTGAGTCTTCAAACCTCACACCCACAAAATGGATAACTAAAGAACAAATGTTTGACTCTTCTCTGCTTCTTTTTCACATCTCTGCCAGTAATGTGATCACAGTGAGACAGCGTGGACACAAATGTCATGAAAAGATTAAATGTCTTCAACTATTATTTCTAAGTTTTAGTGAGATTTTTCCAGTTTTTCTTATTACTGTTCTTAAGCTCTAAGACATCAATTGAAAAGGAAAAACTCACACACAAGGTCTTTGACCCAAATTGCTTGCAGGTAATTAGGATATCAAAAGTCCCCAGTAATGGGTACACTACTATTCTTTTCAAAGAATACCTGACAATGAATGTTTGATGGTACTCACAGCTCTAACAGAAAAGTTCAATGTGAGGACTCTAATTCTGCTTTTAAGACCACCACAGTTAGTACTATCATGGGGGTGTGCACGGAGGTGAGAGCTTAAATAAGCTTTTTGTTGCAACAAATAGCAATGAGTTTGGTACCTCCTACAGACAAACAAGTTTATTAGTCAGAAGAGCTCAGCAAAGCAATGCTATTTTAAAGCTATGGTCAAAAAGCCATGGAATCACCACAATAGCAAAGAAAGATGGCCTGATTCAAGCATGCCTAGTCAACCTCTCCAAGTTCAGAACCTCTTCTGGCTCACCCACCTGGACAAGGTAATTGCTCTGCCAAGTGGCCCAGAGCTAGCCAAGGGCAGCAGCATTTCCCACAGAGGGGCTGTATTAGATCTCTGCAGGTCTGAGCATCTTCGCCCAAGCTATACTCATATTTGTAAATCAACTTTCTTTTCTTCTGAGAACAACTGGAAGTTGGATTTGTTTTGCTCGTTAACGTATAACTTCTAGTAAAGCCTTCAATTAAGGTCTTTCATTTATGGAATCATTGTAGGTTTCATCCCCTTAACCCAGAGCATAAAATTGAGATTTCTTCCATATTTACATTAACAACCTCCATTGGAAGCATCAAGCTTTCAGTAGTTCTTCTCTGCAAACAGGGTATGGACATACAACACTTTCCTCCTGCATCTCAAAAATATTTTCATGCAGGAGCCAAAATTTATATTATTAAAAGTATAATAATGTTTTTATCTGAATACTTCCTATGTTTCCTACAGCTATTTGCTCCACGTACAGAAATGGTTTTCCCGCCCCAACAATTCCACAAAGATCCAGTTAACGCCATTCAGCAATGAGTATCTCCCTGACCTTTCTCTTACCAGCATTAACTTCTCCTGGCTTAGTCTGAATTTTCATATCCTGAAACACCTAGGAGGTATGCAGTAGTGGCTATAAATAGCCATTTCCAATTATTCTTTCTCTGACCTTTCTGTCTCGTTCTTGCCAATGTTCCCTCTCAGGGCAGCCAAATGACAATTTTGTCAGTAGTTTTTTGGATGCACTCATTTATAGTCTCATTTATGCTCTCTTTTTTTTCTCCTATGCAAAAAATCTCAGTAAACCTTTCCACTTAAATTGCACATCTTCTTTTTGTTAATCAAGAATTAGTGCTCCACATGCAGCTTCCAAATTATAGCTTATATATATACCTACTGTACACAACCTCATACAGTTCCTCCATCTTTGCTTTTTTTCCACCCTGCTACACTCTTTATATCCTCTCTTTCTGACCCTGTTTTGTATGGCAAGAAAGAAATTCAAGACTCTCCTGAGATATTTTATATTTTCTTTTCATTAATGACTATTAGTTTATGCTGCTTTGTTTAAAATGTCCCCTACTTTGTTTTGTAAGAAAAAAATATTTTAGAGTTAAACATACACGTGCATAGAACCTAAAGCACATAGAGAAATTAGTGAAAATCACTATCCCTCCAGCTCTTGCAAGAGGATGTTGAGTGAGAAAAAGATCTGGAAGCCATAGCTTGCAATTAGAAGTGCACTACTTTAAAAAATTCAATACATATAAAACCTTGAACTAAACCAGTGTTTTCCACTGCAAGCACTACCTAATCTGTTTTCTGACTTCAGCACAATAAAAAGTAACAATGCAATATTCTTGAATAACAGCTTAAAAACAGAGGAGTAAAGTTATTTGCAAATGTTTATACACAGACCTATAAAGCATAACCTAACCATTAAAACACATTCCTACTATAAAAGTATACTACACACTGTCATCTTTCTTAGTCGAAAGCTTATTCAACATTTGAAGCGCGAAGGAGACATCAATTTTGAACCACTTAAAATGTTTGGAACCATCTATGGAAGCAGAACTCAGAAAAATGCACTGTAGATGATACTGGGTGGAGAGAACTGATGTGAGGACGAGGAAGCTTACAGGTTTAGCTTGAAAAAGTTGAGTGAGGATTTACTTACTGATTCCCTCATACTGTTATGAATCCATTAATGCTGCACACACTCACACAAACAGCTGTTAAACATTCATATCCATCCAACCGAGGACGGCATCCATGCAACACAGGTTTGTGTAAACCTGAGGTTTTAATCTTGTGGTCTGGGGACCCCTGGCAGGGGTTCTGCAGTATTTATAAGACATCTGCAATATGTAACTAAGAACAGAAAACTGATTGCAAGGTTTAAACTTGCCATACAAAAACCCAAACTTTCACTTTAAAAGCATAAGTGGTCCACAAGTGGAAAGAGGTTGGAAGTCACCGATACATCAGGCAAGACTTACAACATGGGTCACAATTCATCAAATATAACACTACACTTTTTCCATTAATACTATGGCAGTAGTCTGTGAGGAGATGATAGATCAGAATTTGCCTATAAAATTGTTCTGATTCTTTGTCAACATGTACTGAGTAGTTCAAGCAACATCAACTAAATCCTAGCCTATTACTTTTATTTAAATTTATATGTGCTCTGCAGGGTTAATACATGTTGTAGTTACCATTCTTGCCATGCTTCTTGGGGGGGGGGGGGGGGGGGAGTTACCAAAAGTAAATAAGATCTATAATATTTTTTTTTAAAGCTCTGGACAAAACTATAGCTGACAGCTTACTCTTGACAAAAGTTACTGCAAATGTTTGAGATGTTCTGTAGTTTAATTTTACATCTCCAAATCCCTGACCTAAGTAAAAATCTATACACTCCAAAATTCTTTAAAGATTGCTTCTAGCATTCTTCAAAGAGTAAGATTTTTCCCCTAGGACCGTGCAGGCTGATGGATGATGACCTTTTTTACAGTAAGACTGCACATCAAGTCTATTGGTAGAAGACACAACAGGAAATTCAGATTTGGCTTCCTTTCTCAGCTGATCAACAAATATAGTAGGATGACAGTTTACAGACACACGGTCACTCTAGAGAACACCACAAGGATTTAAGCTTTCTGCAAAACTGTTGTATAGCTACTTTATAATCAAGGCAACTCCTATATTTCTTCAATTTTCTTCAAAGACTTTCAAATTCACGTATGCTTACTGTACAAATTTTTGAAAGCTCTGATTTCAAGTCCTATAGTAGTGACATAATCTGAATGGGAGACATTCCACAAAACCAGAGGTGTTACATGGGTTTATGCTAGTGATTCATAAAAAGGTTCCTTTTATTGGGAGAGCAAATTCCTAATAAGGTCTTGTTGGGAACAAAAGCCTGGGAAGACCTGAGGGAATGCATACAAGCGATGACATTCTGCCCAAGCAGTAAAGCCTGAGGCCTTGACATTTTCTCATCATTAAGATTTCACAGAGCCATTTGTAAAAGTCAGGGACACCAGTCCTTGACTGCTGGCCCAGCTCCAATTTTTCTAATTACTCCCTGACAGCTTAAATTCCCCTTTGACTTTGAAATATCTTTCTGTTCTTTGTACAAAATCCCTAACACTTTTTCTTTGCTTAGTATCTCTGCTTTTTGTGGAGGTTCAGACTTGTATACCTTGACTTCAAGATCAAAAATAAGCTTTATTGCTTTGTACTACTCTCACTACTCAAAAGGCCATAGTTTCTGTTGATGCATAACCTGCTCTGGTTTCTCACCAAAGCATGGCCCATGGAGCACCAGTGAAACCAAAAGGCACTCTCAGTCACACTCAAATGATTTCCATTAAAGCAACGGGTTAGATTTACTCCTAATAGCTCAAGTCCAGGGAAGCAGGGCTCTAAAATGTTGATAAAAGAAGCCATAAGGAAAACAGCCTCTGAAATCTTTGAAGCTTAATCCCCAGAGCAGGAAGACATAGGAAGAATGACTTGAGGAGTTGCGCTCCAGAGCAGAGGGAGAAAGGATTGCGCTTCAGTTCAGTCCCCGTCTATGATGCTTCCAATGAGCTTGTAGGGAAGAAAATAATCTTTCGATAAACGTTAATAGATGAACTCAATTTTCGAATAACAGTTTACTAACACAACCTCAGCAGGCTGGTTATAGGCTGTGACCTGCAAATACAGTAGTTACAGAGCAATATTTTTTTCTTGTTTTTTTCCTCAAGCCTTATGTCTTTCTATCACTGTTTTGAGATTTGTATTTCCTCTGTCCATCCTTCCAGCTCCCTTCGTACAGTTGCTTTAAAAATCCATGTACAGAGACTCACATTGCTACTGGTACCAAGAGCTTTGGAATCAAAACTCCAAACTCTTCCACGCACAACTACAACAAAAAATACATGCAAGTTTGGGCATAATTTTTATCACACTTGTGGGTTTGTTTGGTTTTTAATACTAAATTTAATGAAAATAATATTTGCCATGCAAAATCCTGTAAGCAGAAAGAGAAGTCCAGGAATTACCACGAAGTTCTGCTTCGCCCTTTGGCCCCACCCCAGACAGGGCCTGGATAATCCCCACGTGCTGCTGGATTTCACTGTAAGATTTTAATTTGCAGATAGTGAATTTGGAGTTGCTTAGATTTGATGCAAAACGCTCTACTCCTGAAACACTTCTGCTGTCATCTGGAAGCCACCTTCTCCACTCAGCAGTAACGCACTTTGCTATAACGGCCCTTCCGCTTATGAATATGAGATGTTCAGTTAATCTATAGCACCTCATTGAAGGAAATAAATATTTTACAGGCAAAAATATGGTAAAAACATTAAGGATCACACTCTACTGCTTTGCACAGTATCTCGCAGTATGTAGAGTCTCCTCTGCAGTCATCAGAACTACTCCCAGCAGAAGAAAAAGTCTGAGCTTGAGGCGGTCCTACACGGCTGGCCAAGGTCATACAGCACACCTGTGACCAAAACTGGCAGAAAGCCCAAATCTCTTCCAAGTCCTGCCTCCTACGCCTTAATTTTCAAACTATACCTCCTCTCACTATGACATTCAAAGTCTTCAGAGCTCTTTAAAATATTGATGATACAGTACACCAATTTCTAAAAGATTTGGGATAATGTATACTCTAAACTGGTATGCATATAAAATATGAGTCATAACAAGAAGACAGAAAAGCCATTCATAGGGGGCACTGGAGTTAGAACCAATAACGCTGCTTAACAAGCAGCTCTGTGTTACAGTTTTCTTAATACCAGTGTACTCTGGCAAAGCCACTTGCCCAAAGGAAGTGAGCTCCAGCAGCGCTGCCAGGGTCCGTGCCGCCCTCCCCAAAGCCTGGGAAACACACACACATTCACAGAGACAGTATTTGCCCTATACAACTCAGGAGTCTGTACAATAGCACAGTATTTTTAAAGTGTCCTCATTGGCTTACTATTTTCTCAGATGTATACAGTTACAAAAAGTCATAAAGAAAAATCCTTAAATAATTATTTTTATCCTCCTTCTTGTATACACTCATTGGGGCTATCTAATGCTAGAGACATAATAACTTGTTCCCCTTGAAATGCCAGTCTGTGTCTACTGCAGTCTGATGCTTTGGCTGGTGACCAAGGCACCTCTGCCAGCTGCATCCACTGTTTGCATCTTAGCATTTCAACTTTTAACTTCACTTCTTTCCCTGCACAAATAACTTCAAACAATGTTTTTCCATGATATCCAGTGATGAAATACATCCCACAGACCCCCACCTTTGATGCTGTTAAACAGCAACATCAAGTGAAGAACACTACAAGCAGAATCATAACAGCCCAGATGCCTGCAATTAGCAGAAGCAGGTAAGAAGGAAAGAGCTCACAAACAATGTGTGACTGCTAAGCCAGAATTATTATGCAAAGGTATTTGTTCCCATTGCCGAAAGATGAAGGATTCTGGACATTCTCTCTCAGTGAATATTAACAGCTAAAGAGCAACATTGAGAAACCTGTCAAAATAGCTGACCTAAACCATTTTTGCAGAGCAAGTCCCACTCTCTGTGTTGGTAGTTGCAACACAGTAAAACACAATGAACATTACTCAACATTTCTCTATGGGCTGCCATACAGAAAGGGCTACATCTGTTATCTTTCATTGGATTTCTAGTATCTACCTTCCTTAATAAGAGATTTGGGGGAAGGGAGGTCACCAAAAAGGACCACCTGAAAGAATTAATTACCTGCACGTAACCTCAGCTGTTCTGGGTCTGCTGCTCATGTGATTTCATGTCCCATTCTCCCTGCTGACTCCACAAGCTGAAGACAGTACCATCCGCCCCATTCCCATACATCAGCACATAAGACTTTTTCTGTATTTTAAGATAGTCTTACTCAAGGACTTTGTCACCAGAAGTTATTTTCTCCTGCAGCCTTACACAGGCGACAAGTTTCTTTCAACTGAAATACTATTAAAAAGTACAGTCTGCCTCAGTCATCAGTTTGTTTCCGCCTCCGACATTGCATTCTGCCATTCAAACCAGAAAAGAAGACAACATTTCCATGGCACTCACCAGCAGTACTGACAGAGTGATGGGTAACATCGGTGTTAAAAAAGAACATTGGTGTACTCTTGTTAATTAGACTTATAAACATAATTGCAACCAATCAATTACATACTGAATTAGATATCTCCACAACCAGGCTCAGTGAAGGTCCCTTAATTACCTTTAGCATCTGCAGCGAACAGCTCCTGCGCTATGTGTTCCTCATTCCCATGAATGTAACTTTACATCCTTTTGGCTTTCATAAAACAAAAGTCATTTTGTCAGCATCTCTGCAAACCGGTGAACAGCAAAGCGAGCTAGCTTGCAGCACCAGGAGTTAAGAGCAAATCATCCTGGAGACAGTGTAAGCAGAGCTCACATCAGCCATGCAGCCAGCTCACCAGGATGTCTCCCTTGATTACAGCTGTTTTATTTCAGAAAATTATCAATGGAGATAACTCTACTTCACCTGTCAAAAGAAAGGGCATCTTAAAAAAACCAAACCAAAACAATACTCTTACCTAAGTATGAAACTAAAACAAATGTACCTGTTTCAGCATTATTCAGAACACAAAAAGAATCAAAGGTTCATTAAATTAAAATTTAATCTGACTTCATTCTTTCATACAGAATAGCACGGTTGTTGGCTCTGTTAAACATCATAATTCAATCATAAACATCATAATTCAACAGTCTCAGAAGGATAAAGGTCAATAATTTAGCAACTAAAGTTGAGAAAAAATTAAGCAAAGCAATAAAATGCCATAGTTCAGACAAAAAGTATGACTCTGTCACTGACGTGAACTGCGCTCCCAGGGCTATGCCAGACAGTCTGCATTCTGAAAGCATCATTACATAGCAATGCAGCTCGCTCACCTGCCAGGCAAAAATCCACCAGAAGGAACCTTTGGGGAAAATTCAGTCATGATGAATATACGTAATCGCTAATTACATATTTTTTCTGTTGCATTCTCACAGACCTTTGGAACATGGCCACTGCTTTTGAATAGTCTGCAGCATGCCACAGCATATGAAAGTATTATAAGTTGAAGTAATTGTCCCCGGAAAATAGGGCTGTTTATATTACTTTCATTTTCTTTTTGAATATTTATAACTATGCCACTGTAGTGTGGATGAATGATCTGTATTTCATATTGATCTTAGGGAACTCAGCAAAGGCTTTCTTTAATCTATAATTAAAAGTTAAAACCTTTAGGGGAGCTATTCATCTGACAGTCAGTTTTCTTCCTGCTGCCCTCTGCCAGTAATTAAGTTTTGCTAGTACTTTCAATTTTTGTAAGGACTTGGTTCATCATAATTTTCTTCAAATTTGTTGCCACAAAACACCAGAGGCTTATGTTACAACAACAACTTCCATTTTAAAAAAACCCTGCACAGTAATACTAATAATATATTTAAAGTGTTTGTTATTTCCAAGATCTGTTCTATGAAAACCAGTATTGCACATCCATCTGTCTTTACACTATGCCTACTACAGCTAAAAGTTACAGTTTGTAGAAAGAAGAACATAATTTTCACCATTCTGAATTCCATTTTGTTAGTTTAAAACTGCCTGGGTTTACCGAGTAAAGTCAATCCACCTGACTGATAGTGAGAAAGTGTTGCTACCACAAAACAATACCTAGTTATCACTTTCCAGTCAGATACATACGCTGGTCAAGTCTCAATATGTTTTGTGCAAAAGTTCTCCTTCTGTGCTGCCCCAATGGGACTAATGCTGATCTGTGTAGTAACCTCAACACTCTCCACCCAAAGAGCTCAGAGCACTTTTCTAGGGCTAAGCATAATTATCCCTGTTTCCCAGTGAGCCTGGCACTCCCATGACTAGCCCAAGACCCAGTTGTAAAGAAACAAATGTTTCTCTGGATTTTCACCAAACCTTTTCACATTAGACTAGTTAATATGCAGAAACACGACCAGAAAAACACCTCAGTAATGTCAAACAAGCTGCGTATTGAACTCCCTTGCTGCCTAAAAAATACTTGACTTTCATCTCTGCTTGTCAAATCAGAAATCATTAGTTTACAATAGAGAAATCTGGCGCTTGGCACTTTCCTTATTAGAATGGGAGCTCAGGAAGAAAACACAGTAAGAACACCTCTGCAGCAACGCGCCCCTGTGATTAGAATAGTGGCATGTGGTGCTTGACACTGCAGGTCTTGCTAGAAGGAAAAACTACAAAGCAGCTACCAGTCTTCCCCAAACCTGTCATTACTTGTAACTATAGGACTTAAAAAATTAATAGTAAGATAGGATCTGAATAACCTCCTGCTGTGTTACACAGTTTCTCCAAAAGGTTCTCAATCACTAGCCTGCAAAATGCCATAGGACAGACAAAACCAATTTTAGTTAAACAGCCGGGGAAACACAAAGGATCATAGCCAAAGCCAGCAAATCTCTGTGCTGCTGCATTTCAGTGAGCATTTAGAATTTCGGCCCACACTACTTCTTTTTTTATCAGTACAGATAAAGAAACATTAAAGAGTTTAGATTTTAGCCAGATTTAGAGTGTCAAACCCTGGAGCTAAAATGTTGAACGTCATCATCATTCTTCCCACTTTTATAACATTAATTCGAATGCAAAGCCAAGCTAAAGGGTCTAACGGGCACTCAAGCAAAATAAAGTAGGTATTTAGAAAAAGTCATTGGCGTGCCTTCTCATGCCATACTAAGAGGTTAAATATGTGTCCATGGGTAACATAATTAATCAAAACAATTCTGATATGAAGGACATACATTTAACTTCCGTGTTCTGGTTAAGACTAAAGAGAACGTGTATTATCCAGGAAGCAAGGTTGTGAGTGTAAAATGTAGGTGCACAGAGGTAAAATGGAAGTACCTGGTGAATCTGATGCCAGCATTACCTCCAACAGTTACTTTGCTTATCAGTTCTAATTTAAAAACACACAGCTGTGAAGATAACTATTTTGAAAGACATTTGAATTTCTTATGAAATGGAATGAGAACATGAAAACAAAACAGCCAAGTAATCTCAGCAATAACCCAAATCTTGTGACATTGACAATGCCCTGAGGATCATAGACACAGCTTGAAAAAAAAAAAGTATTTTCTACAGAGACAGTGCTGCTTTGTTTCTATTCATACTCTTGCATATTTATGAAGCCTAAGAAGTGAGTAATCTACTTTGTAGGAGAGGAACTTGTAAACTGAGCGCTGGGCCTGCTTATTTTACCTGGGATAGGAAGATTACAGGAAAACGTTCCTGTAATCTGACAGTCTGTGTTCACTGTCCCAGATATAGTGTTTATACACGTTTAACTTTCAAAAAGGAAAATGGCATATGCCAAAGCTCTGTTTCTGTGCTACTACTTATTTTTCTGAACTGAAGCAATAAGACTGTCTTAGATCCTCCTACCAGCGTATGCCAGAAGAACAAAATTAGAGAAGTGTTAGATATTTTGACTGTTTGGGTTTCTTTACTGGAGGCTGTTTTTCTTCTTTATCATTCATTTTTCAAGAGTGAATTTCTAAATTCCTGGACATATTAGGATATATATTCTTCTCCTCTGATTGCCATATATTACAAGACCTGAACTGGCCAGTACCTCAGGGTGGAAATGCTTCACCACTTCAAAGCCAAAAGGCACCAAAGGCTTCCAATCTGCAAAGCCAGGTTTCATTAAAATTAACCATATGGAAAATTAGACCAAGGTAACCTTTTAAAGCACAAAACCACAGACCTGCTGGGATGGACAGGTTAAAATTAAATGACCCGAGAACGAACCTCTTTTTCCCTTCCCACCATGTCCTTGCACAGTGCTTCTTTCCACTGCTCTTCACTTTCTAATACAGCAATTTTCAGCTGTTCCTGATTTACAACAAACTCCTCAGGCCTATAAACCGCCCCAGTGGAGGTGTCCTCTCTCAGCCATAGGACTGGCTGTGGGCTGCTCTCCTGCTTCAGGTTTCCAACGGGCTGTGCCTCTCACCAGGGCTGCGTGAACACAGCCTCCTCTCCCCCCTCAGCCCTGCTCACCCTAGCACAGGGCCACAACAGGTTGCCTTCCCCCTACCACCCTGTCGTGGTTTAGGCCAAATCCACCACTGGGGACCCGAGGGACCCCAGACGGGACCGACAGATGCTCCCCTCTACCCCTCTACAAAGAGAGAGGCAGAGGAGGAAAAAGAGACTTAAGAGTTTAGAAGAAACTAAACTACTTTAATGAAATATTAATAATAAAATAAAAAGAAATAATGAAAAAAAAAATATACAAAACCGTATCAAGCTCCCGAGATGACAATCACGTCACCGGCTGGCACTGGGGCAGTCCCAGGCTGGACTCAGTGGCGGACGGGAACTGGATTCCGGATCTGGAGTCAGGATTGGGATCACAGGCAGAGAGAGTCCTCCTCAGACGTCGGCCATTGAAGGAAGAGCCCCTGACCCTTTGGTCCCTCAGCTTTTATACTGAGCATGAGGCAGATGGGATGGAATACCCTGTTGGTCAGTTTTGGGTCACCTGTCCTGTCCGCTCCTCCCTGCAGGTGGGACCCCACTATGCTTTTCCGCTTCCGACCCTCCAACGTGGCAAATAACAAAGTTGGTTGGCCTTGGCTGTTATGGCAATAAGTGTAAGCAGGAGCCTCTCTGCATACCATGCCTGGGCATCAGCTATAAACAATTGGTCTTATCACTCTGAGAGAGTGAACACTGTCTGCACAATATGCAGTTAATTTCAGTTGTTAGAAGAGGCCCAGCTAAGAAGCGAAGTTACTGAACAAAATTGGTTCTGTTTTACCTCAAACCAGGACACACCCTGAGCAGAACAATGTACCACACCATAAATCCAGTTCTGACATCCATCGCACCTACATAAAGATAATTTCTGGCTCTATAGCCCTTTGTGAACCAGCATATTCCCAAGTCATCCAGTGAAGGAGCCCTCTCTACCTGCTAAGATGCCAGTAGGAATGCTAAACTTACTCTCTGCACCTCTCATAGCTGTAGTCCAGGGAAAAGGCCAGACCTGCGCGGCCACATAAAAACATGCCACAGTGAAAAGAAAGAATGAACACTCATTTCTGTACAGGCTGCATATTCACAGAGAAATTAACAGAAGCTGTATAAAAGGCATTATTGCATGGACAGCAATACAGCCCCCAGTCTCAATTACAACAAGCATCATTCTACTATGCCAATTTACATTACAGTTACTCATAACAAATACATGTTTCTATAAGGAAAAATATTTTCATAGCACTGCAACTAATGCTGCTTTGTTTCACTGTACCTGACTATGCAGCTCTCATGGAGAAATCACACTGAAGCAGCAGAGGAGAGTGCGTGTGTTGACCTTGTGAATGGGAGGACAGTAAATCTCTGTGGGTTTATTTTTCTTCTAGAGAACTTCTACATTCTGCTGCTTCAGTGTCTCTTTGCATGACTCAATGATCCTTGATCCCAAAGGGACATAAAATTTGGCAACTTTATTTTCTGTTGCTCCCTTGTTTTCTATTAGCTGTTAGTGTGAAGATATTGGATTTTTTCTTTGATCCGCCAGAAGAAAATCAATCTTTCTGAAGAAAAACAAGCAGAGAATTGTCTACTGACAATCACTGTTCATTTGACTTTTTCCTATTATTTAGGAGGCAGCAAATGCCTCATTCTACTGTAACACTACTTGTATTAACACCAAGTATTCTCCAAGGTTTTCCATTTTACTACTTAAGCTAGAAGATTTCCTTTTTGGTTAGTTTAGGCTCTGCAGCAGTCGCACCATATGCGAAAGCAAACATTGCAGATTTTCTGCCCAGTCATTAAGACATGACTAAGTTCTAAATCAAACTTCAGATAGACCCGAGCAGAAAATCTTTGTTAGAGAAAAGGCTTAAAAAACTATAAACTTCAGAGTTGCACCTCATTTCCAAACTCAGCCATTTGCATATCCCCCAGAAGGGAATCTGACCCAGGAACCTGCTGTGAATACGTGGCATAGGTGATCTGTGCACGGGCAGTAAATCCAACGTTTCTGATACATGCTGCATTTGCTAGCTGGGCCCTTATGGATTAGCAGCCCACTTGAGTGCGGCAGTGTGTTGTACAGCCTGTTGTGGTGTTTGGAGCACAAATGGTTGAGAGATGAGCAGAGACTCTCCTAACATCCTAGCCTTCTCCTGCTTTGTCCAAGCAAAGTTTTCAAATCTTATTTTTCTACTTGTCAGTTTGTTACTATCAGTTAAAAAGCACTGCCAAATAAGTTAGAAAACATAGAAAAATACTTTCATCTGGTTAATAACCCAAATTTCAATTAGAAAACTTGGAAAATGGTCTGAGGTAAAGTAAACCATGACACAGAAAATAATTTGCACTGGAAAATTTGCAGAAGCCAATATACTGTAAATTTCCTCACATGACTATGCAAAGGTCTTACTAAATTAAGGAGGGAGAGACAAAATCAACAGCAAAGTATATGAAGATTAGTTATATTCAATCATCATGGTATATATTGTTCTTTTTCCCCTGGGGTCAAGGAGTAAAGTCGATTTAAAAATTCTGTTCATCTGCCTATATTAAAAGTGATCATCAAAAAAACTTTTATCTCCCTCAAATACAATCGCCTTTGTTAGTTTCTCTGAAAAGCAGAAGGGAAGGCGTTATAACTGCCATGTCAACAATACCGTAAATGGCTTTTCATACTTCAGAGGTGACAAGGATGTAATTGAAATTCCATGCTTAAAAGGCAAGGCAAAGGGAGCAAGACAGCTGCTATAACTAGATCTGCTTAAAATAAATAAATAAATAAACAGATAGATAAATATAAGCAACTTTTCTGAGAAACGGGATACAAGTCCCCACGGGGCAAGAGGCGGCTTTGTTAGTGGTGGCAACAGTGTCACAGAGACTAACAGTAGATACCATTCCTCTCAGGCACTTACAAAACAAAAATAGGACGGCCGTTTTTAGGGATCTTTCAACGTGGACACTGCAGAAATCTCACAGGCTACTGCTAGACTGCAGTAAAAAAAAAAAAAATAATTCCTTAAAACCTACTCATTTAATTCAGGCATTTTCAGAGTGAAATCAGAAAACACGAGCTCAACAAAATGGACCAATAGATTAGTCTGTCTCCAGTCTAGTCTATCTAAGAACTGAGTGAGAGTAGTTCTAGATTTTATAGTCTGGAAATGCTGTGACTACCCCAGTTTCCTGGAGTTTCCAGGGTCCCAGTGGAGAGTACCAGGTGCCCTTTGCTGAAGAGTCCGTGTCAGAGACCACCGTGCTGCCCCACTGAAGCAACCTGCCCTGGCGACAAATCCAGCATGGCAGGGAAGGTGCTCTTTGTTCAAAAGCTGTACTGCTCCTCAACAAACATAGACAAAAATTTTCCATCAGAAAAATGCCAATCCAGAAAAATTCTGCAAGGACAAGTCAGTTTAGTCAACTCTAATGACTGAAGCTTTCTGGCTTCCTGCCTACTTGCCTGTCTCCTTGCCATCCCGTCTGTCCCAGCTCTTCATAGCATTTCCCAGTTTCCTGCAATAAAACTGGCAGCCTGGAAGTGCCACCCTGAGCTGAGATTCCCAGGGCATCATCCCTGCAAGGCTGCGAGGCGGGCAGGCATTAGGGGTCCCCATCTATTATTATTATTGTTGTTGTTGTTATTATTACTGTTGTTTTTTTAATAGAAACATACATTTGGAAGAGCCAATGAAGAGCATGCTGAGTATCCAGGTGTCTTCAGTAATGCTTCTATCTCCCATTACATTAAAGCCCAGAGCTCCAATATAAGCAGTCGAGGGAAAGGGTCCTCTCAAGAATATCATTCATTTCCTCACTAGACACATGTTTACAACTAGAAAACATGTTTACAGCCTAATTAGCTACTGTCAGGACTTCATTAACTACTGTCAAAAGCAACCAGAGAAAATTAGAAGCGCTGATGTTTTGTATAGGGATTTCTAAATATTTTCTTTCACGGAAAAGAGACCTCCACTAAGATGAGAAGGAGAAACACAACTGAGAGAAGAGGAAGGCAGAGGAGAGGATTTAATTCACAGAAAGAAATTAGAGCTTTTTCCCCTCATAAATAGACATGGTTTATTATGGTCACAAGACTGAGGGCATGGTTTACTACACATAGAATGCGTATGTTAACTTCAGTCTACTTGAAAGTGAGATTTTGAGTAGCTATAGGAAATTAAGAATCTCTCTGTGCCTCCCCTAAGAGCAGGGAATCAGGATGCAATGCAAAGAGAAGAGAATATTCAGGATGGCTGCGGCAGCTTATAGAACTCCTAAATCATTTTCAGGGGTGATTGATTAAAAGAAAAGTATTTCAAATGTGTAACAGAAAAGATTTCCAAATGAAGTTACTATTAGATAAGGTTCTGGCTTGACAGCGAGCCCCTGTTTCGCTGGGTTTCGTTGTTACTCAGTTCATCACAGGCATAGATATTTGCTTTCACCCAGTTTTTCAGGCTCAGTATATGCCTTTCTGCACTCATGAGATATACAGGAAGGCAGAATATCATCTGTCAGTGAATCTCATAAAAAATGAAAACTGAAGAATATTTTAATACCTCCCTGCAAAATGTAAGCACTAATAATATTCAGTTCCTGATAAATTCCAACAGGAAAAACCCTTGGAAATCTGTGATCTTTTGTTATAGAAAAATGTATTTTGGAAGGAAGGTCTATAGGTCTAGTTCACTTTCTTGCTTTAAGTAGGGCATTCATGTTTTTGTTTTTTTTTTTCCCTGAGATACCTACTCACATTAAATCATATGGGCACATATAACAAAGATAAAGTCTCCAAAAATGTCAGAAACCTGGGGGAGGCGGGGGGGGGGTGGGGGTGGGGGAAGTAGGGGGAGACATCAAACAAAACATACTTAAAGATAAGCTATTCCAGCATGAAATGCACTGGAGAGAACTTCCTAAAACAGCTGGTAAGAGAGCCAACTAGGGAAGGTGCCCTGCTGGATCTGTTGTTTGCAAACAGGGAAGGTCTTGTCGGGGATGTGACAGTTGGAGGCTGTCTTGGGAACAGTGACCATGAAATGATAGAGTTCTCGATTCTGGGAGAAGCAAGGAGGGGAGTCAGCAGAACTGCTACCTTGGACTTCCGGGGGGCAGACATTGGGCTTTTCAGGAGCCTGGTTGACAAAGTCCCCTGGGAGGCAGTCCTCCAGGGCAAAGGAGTCCAGGAAGCCTGGATGTTTTTCAAGAAAGAAGTCTCAAAGGCACAGGATCAGGTTGTCCCCATGTGCTGAAAGACAAGCCATCAGGGAAAAAGACCGGCCCAGCTGAACAGGGAGCTAGAGTTGCAACTTAGGAAAAAAAAGGAGGATTTACGGCCTTTGGAAGGAAGGGCAGGCCACTCAAGGGGACTACAAAGAGGTGGTGAGGCTATGTAGAGAAAAAATCAGGAGCGCCAAAGCCCAGCTAGAACTAAACCTGGCTTCTGTTGTCAAGGACAACAAAAAAAATTCTATAAATATATCAGCAATAAAAAGAGGACTAAGGATAATCTCTGTCCTCTAGTAGATGGGGCCTGTAACGTAGTGACCAAGGATGAGGAAAAGGCTGAGGTACTTAATGCCATCTTTGCCTCGGTCTTCAGCAGTAGGACCAGTTGTGCCCTGAGTACCCAGACCCCTGAGCTAGAAGACAGGGATGGGGAGCAGAATGAAGCCCCTGTAATCCAAAGAGAAATGGTGAGGGACCTGCTTCAGCACCTGGAGGTGCACAAATCTATGGGGCTGGATGGGATCCAGCCGAGGGTACTGAAGGAGCTGGCGGAAGTGCTCACCAGGCCACTTTGCATCATTTATGAGGAGTCCTGGGTAACTGGGGAGGTCCCAGCTGACTGGAGGTTGGCAAATGTGACACCCATCCACAAGAAGGGCCGGAAAGAGGATCCAGGGAACTACAGGCCAGTCAGTCTGACCTCGGTGCCTGGGAAGGTCATGGAACAGATCGTCCTCAGTGCCATTATATGGCACATACAGGAGAACAGGGTGATCAGGCCCAGTCAGCATGGGTTTGTGAAAGGCAGGTCATGCCTGACAAACCTGATCTCCTTCTATGATAGGTGACCCACTTAGTGGATGAGGGAAAAGCTGTGGATGATTTCTACCTGGATTTTTGCAAAGCTTTTGACACCGTTTCCCACAGCATTCTGGAGAAACTGGCTGCTCATGGCCTGGACAGCTGTACTCTTCGCTGGATAAAAAACTGGCTGGATGGCCATGTCCAGAGAGTGGTGGTGAATGGCGTTAAATCCAGTTGGTGTCTGGTCACAAGTGGTGTCCCCCAGGGCTCGGTGCTGGGGCCAGTTCTCTTTAATATCTTTATCAATGATCTGGATGAGGGGATCGAATGCACCCTCAGTAAGTTCGCAGATGACACTAAGCTAGGTGGGTGTGTTGATCCGCTTGAGGGTAGGATGGCTCTGCAGAGGGATCTGGACAGGCTGGACTGATGGGCTGAGGCCAATGGTATGAGGTTCAACAAGGCCAAGTGCCGGGTCCTGCACATGGGTCACAACAACCCCATGCAGCACTACAGGATTGGGGTAGAGTGGCTCAAAAGCTGCCCAGCAGAAAAGGACCTGGGGGTGTTGGTGGACAGCCCGCTGAATATGAGCCGGCAGTGTGCCCAGGTGGCCAAGAAGGCCAACAGCATCCTGGCTTGTATCAGGAATAGTGTGGCCAGCAGGACTAGGGAAGTGATCATCCCCCTGTACTCGGCACTGGTGAGGCCCCACCTCAAGTACTGCGTTCAGTTTTGGGCCCCTCACTAC
Source organism: Vanellus vanellus (assembly GCF_965231255.1). NCBI lineage: Eukaryota > Metazoa > Chordata > Aves > Charadriiformes > Charadriidae > Vanellus > Vanellus vanellus. The sequence continues at coordinate 10,359,025 of NC_138916.1, read as the reverse complement.
AAGGACATTGAGGTGTTGGAGTGTGTCCAGAGAAAGGCTACAAAGCTAGTGAGGGGTCTGGAGGACAAGTCTTATGAGGAACGACTGAGGGAACTGGGGTTGTTTAGCCTGGAGAAGAGGAGGCTGAGGGGAGACCTTATCGTTCTCTGCAACTGCCTGAAAGGAGGTTTGAGAGAGGTGGTGGCTGACCTCTTCTCCCTTGTGACAAGTGATAGGACGAGAGGAATTGGGTTCAAGTTATGTCAGGGCAGGTTTAGATTGGATATTAGGAAACATTTTTTCACTGAAAGGGTTATTAAACATTGGACCAGGCTGCCCAGGGAGGTGGTGGATTCGCCATCCCTGGAGGTGTTTAAAAAAAGGGGAAGATGTGGTACTTAAGGACATGGTTTAGAAGTGGTTGTCAGGGTAGGTTAATGGTTGGACTGGATGATCTTAAAGGTCCATTCCAACCTCAGCAATTCTATGATTCTATGAACATCCATACTTTCATGCAAATGAAATGATCCCAGTTTGCATAACTTGCCCCTTGAATACCAAGTTTGTTCCCCACCCACACAGCTATGAGTAGTTGTTTTCCTGAGAAGGATTTTTCCAGGAAAGGGGGGTCTTCCATTGGTATTCCTCCAGAAAAAAAAAAAAAACAACAAAAAAAACAACAACAAAAAACTCACCCCATTTTATTAACTTCTTCCTCCAGTAGGGAGGGAGGGAGAATAAAGCAAGCTTTTATACCCAACCTAATTAGATAACTACATTAACTGAGCAACTTACTATCTCATTTATTTCTGAAGCTGCTAATATAGCACTTCCGTGTTTGCACAAAATGTATAAAGAGGACCTAAGGATATTCTAGTGCAACTATTTATTTGCCTTGCTACAGACTTTCCACAACTTTGGAATATTGATTTATGTTGAAAGGGCTATTTTCATTGTAAGAACTGCAAACCCTTTGAGAGTAGCCAGGTTGTTTGTTCTGTGAATGAGATGCTGACAGCCTCACCAACACTGGCACCAAGATTTCTCTGGGAGTGAGAGCAGAGCCCAGACGATTTAATCAAGAACACTGCTATTATAATAGTGCAAGACAAACATTAATTTTAGTGATTTATAGAGCACCTATGCTGTCATCTTACCTCTCATGAGAGAGCCATCAATTACCTGATAGCAGTTTCACAAAAATAACTCCTAGCTTAATTGCAAATACATGTTAAACATTCTCTGAATCCAGACACTTGAAGCTTTACGGCATAAATTTTCACTTAGCTAGTTTTTCATCTGATGATGAGAAATCAGTTTACAAAGCTTAGTATTTTCCCAATGCTTCTGTAAGTTGAGTCTCATTACCATCTCAGAAACACGCACTATGAATTCATCAAAAATGTCAGAAGTAGCAACAGAAAGGACTGAGGTCTAACACAGATCACTTGATTAAACACCAGTATAATGCAAGCATTATTGCTTCAGCATAAAAAAGGCTTCTCTTCTATTTTATTATTAGGCTTCTCTCACTTAAACATAATTTAAATTCTGCTTTTTAATAGCTATTAAATTATAAAAAAATAAAGAAAATAAAATTTACTGCATTTCTCCATACTTTATACCTGAATCTGAATTTAAGCTCGTCATCTTCATGTTATCCAGATTGCAGAGTTTTAATTTTCATCTTCTCTTAGATAAGAAACAACCAAAAATATAAAGTAAAAAGAAATGGCTAAATATAAAATACTCAGTGTAAATACTCAATTCAATCCTTAGCAGAAATGGAGGAAATCTCCATAAGCATTCCAACACTTTTAAAACTTTGTTCAGTCACAGTTCTTTGCAGTTGCATAATTTCAGAAGTACAACAAAGAAGCATCACTAGAAGACGAAATGCTAGCGTATGCTGCACAGACAGGGACAACTAAAATTTGTGCAACATAGAGCTTAGCTCAGCAGATATGTAGAGATATGTACAATTCCAAAAAGACTCAAAACAGTAAGTTCTCCAAGAGGTAGAGCCATGCAGCCCTCTCTGGATTTTACCATCTGGATTTTATCTGTATCCTCTTAAAAAGTAAAAGGTCCCCCCCCATCTGGAATTGTACAAGACCATTCCATAACAGGCTTTTTAGACAAATGTGTCTCTCCTTGCCACAATAAACTTAAAAAAGAAAAAAAAAAAAAAGGCAGCAAGTTGTTCATGTGGTCTGAGTGAGGTGCATGGTCGCCTGGGAAGGAGCAGGGCCTGGTGGAGCACTCTGGAGGAAAGACCAGACAGGACCCAGGGAGAAGCACAGTTATGTGTGGGGCAGGGAAAGGGGTCAGAGGCCCGAGTAGAAATACAGAAAGAAACAGGGAAGAAAGAGCTGCTCAGGGTGGAACTTCCCAGGGACTAACAGGAACTGAGCAGAGTTTGCTGGCATGAAAATTTGTTGAGTTAGACAAACAAAGCTTTAGCACATAGACTCATCTGCAAGGACAGTGGGCTGGAGAACCACATATAAGCTCTACCTCCTGCTCCACCTTCTCTGGGCTTTTTGGATTTTTTTTTTAAAACATTAAATCTTTGAATTTAATTCTAATAAAACATTTTAGAAGGGCATGGTTTAAAGACTTCTGGGCTTTCTGGGCACCTCACTTAGCAGACTGTCTAGGCAGGTCCACTTCAAAGCTCTGTCTGCCTTGGAGCCCCATCACACCAAAAATTAAATTCAGAAATTAACTTTTTTATCATTTGAATGTATATCTGTTAGTAGATGTTAAGCAAGGAACATCAATTTTGTCAATATGTTAATTTTTAATTGCTATTTGTTCCTCACAAAGTCCTTTCTTCTTGACCCTCATGCTCCTAAAATATAGCCCTTTTAGTGTCGCAGTTACAAACTGGTGAGAATAGTTTACAGCCAGAAAAAGAGTTAGATGGAAGATGACAGTCAGATCAACAGGGTACACATAAAGGAATTGGCCTTGCTACCGTAAGGTGGTATTGATGGAAGTCAGAAAGCAAGGAAAATTACTGAAGGAGAACTCAGTGCTGCAGTAGGTCACAGAAAGGTATTGGATTTGTTTAAGTTAGCCTGGCCCGGAACCTCTCTGCTAATTGATACTTGCTGTGAGCACCCACCCTTTCCCCTGTTACTGCTGTTTGGGAGTGGAAGACCAGGGCCGTGTGAATTGCAATCACAGCAGCTGCTCTGAGTATTCAGAAAATGACACTAAAATATTGAGCAGGGATGTGTCACAAACACCGACTTTTCCCTGAACGATATTTTATATCAGCTTACAATTGTCAGCGCTGAATCTTTATGTTTAGACAAGAATAATGTCAGATATTTAATATTAAAAAAAATTATGACTTGCTGGAACCTTTCATTCAAAAATCACACCCCTGCCAAAACTGAGTTTCATCTTCCTTAAAGCACAAATTATACCACAGTGCACGGCATCAGTACAGCCTGCATTATTTATAACTGTCACTAGCTACATTTTAGCAGCCCTACTAGAGACAGTCATAAGCTTGAAAAATACTGTAGAGCATTGTTTCAGGATTTAAATCCGAAGCATTTGGGGTGGGGAAAAAAGCGCTCTCTTGTATGTCATTCAATTAATCCAAATCCAAAACATATATCATCTTCTTTGATTCCATTTACTTTTATCCTTTGCTTCACCAGAAAAATAATTTTAAATTCCTAATTGGTTTTACTTGTTTGGGTTATGGAGTCCCACAAGATTGCTTAAAGTCAGATTATTTGTAACTGAAGTAATTTGGCAAAATTGCAAGCTAATAGGTGCAATTTGTATTGTGAGTGAGCATTAGGAACTCCCTGGAGTGCCAACTAAGTAAAGAGTATTTGTGATACAATACTTTTTCTGGAGTAGAAAATTTATTTTCAATGAAGCTCAGAACAGCTACAGAATAAAGGACACCTCACCAAACAAATCTCTGGTTTTGAGGGAAAATATAATACTTCCTTGCCTTTGTAACATTAGGTTTCCTCTCTTTTGCAAAGGGGGGAAGGACTGAGAGGGAAAGATCTAGAAAGAGCTCAAAGTTTAAGACTTCAGCATGTAACATAATGTGAGCAAATACATCACAACACATTGAAACTGTGGAAGCACCAACAGAAAACTTTTATAAACTGGTTTGAATGTAAGCCTCCCCCCTTTAGTCAGACTGTTGGACTGCCATAGCCATTTGTATAGGAGCAAACTGTAATACACTGTTACTAAGATAAAGTGCAAAATACTTCATCACTGAAGATGTTTATCCAACTAGACTGATCTCACTTTCATGCATACAATGCCCAGCTGGAGGAAAAGAACCTAAGAAAAATGAAGTATTAGTCAATACTTAGTTCCAATGTTCCATCAGAAAAGACTGATTCACTGATTGCCTGCCTTCCAGGCAGTATAAAACATGTCTGTCCGCAGCTATTCAAAAGCTCAAGGAGATGTTATAATTACTGCACCATTGGCCAAATTCCTATTTTTCACAGGCCAAATGAATTCCAGCACCAGTTTGGGCTCTCTTCTGCCACAACTCATTACTTCAATCCATTTCTGTAACAGCATAACGAAGACATCATTTAGAGGTTATAAGTAGAAGTATGGCATAAAATTGAGAGAAAACTTCAGCCGAGCTGAAAATTGTCCCTAAAAATTGATACACAGAGAGCAATTGTAGTTTACTGCGAAGTGAACAAAAAAGACTTATTTCGGTGTTTGGCATGCTGAATTTCTATGCTTCTGTTATGTTTTATGTGGAATTTTTCTCAAACGCATGCTTTGAAGAAGGTGAAAAAAAGCTTCCCAAGCACCAGGCTAGAGAGGAATGCCAGACTGTAGAGAACTTGCTGGTATCTACTGAGAAATTACAGCTTATATGGTGTTAGTTTCTCTATTCTGACTATAAACTGAACTAAAAAGCAAATATTGGAAAAAGTATTTAATGATTTTTCTATGCATAGAATCAACAAAATAGAAGTACACCTGAGAAAATGTCTGGAGCTTCTAAGAATGTGCAGCACAGCCTCTAAACTTGCTTTTAATATCATAACAGATACACTGAAAAAGAAATCTCAGCAGTTATTTAGGCAGATCTCACTGTCCATAAAACTCTGGGGTTTAATATTTGCACTAGTCATTCCCCATGATTCTTTTTTTAATAAAATAATGATACAAGTTTCATTGTCTTCAGATCAATCAGACCTATATGGTTTCAGAAAAGCTTTCCTCCTGAATCTGAAGCTCCATTATATTCTTTGATCTTTCCTGGAGCTGGAAAGGTTACCAGAGATGCATATGAATGGTGCCATCCTTGATTTGGGTTTAGTGTGGAAACCCAAGTGATTAACACATAGACCTCAGAAACACCTTGAATCTTTTAAAATGCAGCCACAGAAAAGAGAGGGAGAAGGAAGGTAAGCAAACAACCTAACATTTTGTGTGTTCTGAAAAGTTTTGATATGAGCAAGTAGAAGCCTTTTCCTTAACCTTATCAAGTCACACTCAGTCTACAGTGAAAATCTTTCCTCTTAACAATATGAGCCAACTTGCACCACAAAGTAGCCAAAAAAGCTTTAGTTAATTTCACTTGTTTAATGCAGAACAGAGTACAAAAGCAAACTACAGCCCTGAATGCATTCCTCTATATTATAGTACAGAGCAAATTACTAATTAGCTAACTATTAATATAGCTGTAACGAATAAAGTGCCAGCCATTTTGACTTCTCCAAAAAGCTGGCATCTCCCTAGTATAGGATCTGGGACAGCAGATAACACTGAAGAAGCCCATTCTTGGTAGATCATTTCTTAATGTTGTTTCCATCTTCAAATACCTCTTTATAAGGCTACTCTTGATGCAGCTCCCAAGATCACCATTGCAAATTCTTTTTTCAACATGAATTTCAATGCAAGACAAAAATCTTTTCTCTCCAGTGAAATGACTTATAAGCATCAGCAAATGTAATCGTATTCATGATAAACTACACACAGATTCCATTTACCCTGATAGAAAATGTTTTGCCCAAGGGACAGTAAAAGCTAAGAGTTACATATGCCACCATGGATTAAATGATGTTAGACAACTGAATCCTTCAAAGACTCTGATGCTGTCCAGCTGATTGGATTTACAATTCAATATCCTTTAGAATAAAAGACATCGAACACTACAGAACACTGAAGGAAACCTCAGGATAATAGCATTAGATTGCTATGAGAAAAAATTTGGAACTTGTATTGAGAGGAGAGAGAAAATTATATGTAAAAGTATCTGCTGCTTTTCATCTCCTATGGGTTTAAAAATAAAAAAATTTAAACAAACCACCAAAGCTACAAGACACCAAGACAGTTTTTTCTTTTCTATATTTATAGATTGTCGTGGTTTGGCCTCAGCCAGCAACAGAGAACCACGCAGCCGCTCACTCGACTCCCACAGCCGTGGGAAAAATCAGCAGAAAAGGGCAAAACTCGTGGGTTGAAATATTATAATTTAACAGAACAGACAAAGGGAAAAAGAAAGAAAAGAAAGAAAGAAAAACAATAACACCGGTAAAGGAATACAAGAACGCGATTACAGTACCGCCGCGAAGCGCACCGACCGGACCCGCACCGCCGCAACCCGCCCCCGAGTGGCGACTGACTCCCCCGCCCCGGCTAGCTCCTTTTATAGCGGGGCATGGGTCACGTGGTATGGAATACGTGCCTCCCCTGCCGGCTCCTTGGAAATTAACCCCATCCTTGCCGGAACCAGGACATTATCCACCCCTTATTCCATACCATCTATGTCATGCCCAGATCTTTCAGTTCCCATAGTCTATGAGCCATCCCTTAAAAATGTCCATTAAGCTCACGTAGTCCATGACGGTAGGCTCCAGCAGTGAGAACAGTCTCTCAGGGTAGTCTTTAGCAGTCCATTATATCGTTCTATCTTACCCGAGGCTGGTGCGTGATAAGGAATGTGATATACCCACTCAATGCCATGCTCTTTGGCCCAGGTGTCTATGAGGCTGTTTCGGAAGTGAGTCCCGTTGTCCGACTCAATTCTTTCTGGGGTGCCCTGTCGCCATAGGATTTGCTTTTCAAAGCCCAGGATAGTGTTACGGGCGGTGGCATGGGGCACAGGGTATGTTTCCAGCCATCCAGTGGTTGCTTCCACCATTGTGAGCACGTGGCGCTTGCCTTGGCGAGTTTGTGGGAGTGTGATATAATCAATCTGCCAGGCCTCCTCATATTTATATTTTAGCCATCGTCCTCCGTACCAAAGAGGCTTTAACCGCTTGGCTTGCTTAATGGCAGCACACGTTTCACATTCGTGGATAACCTGTGCAATAGTGTCCATGGTCAAGTCCACCCCTCGGTCACGAGCCCATCTATATGTTGCATCTCTTCCTTGATGGCCTGAGGCATCGTGGGCCCACCGAGCTATGAATAGTTCACCCTTACGTTGCCAGTCCAGATCCACCTCAGCCACTTCAATTTTAGCAGCCTGATCTACCTGCTGGTTGTTTTGATGTTCCTCAGTGGCCCGATTCTTGGGGATGTGGGCATCTACATGACGTACTTTCACAACCAGATTCTCAATCCGGGCAGCTATATCTTGCCACAGTTCAGCAGCCCAGATGGGCTTACCTCTGCGCTGCCAGTTGTTCTGCTTCCACTGCTGTAACCACCCCCACAGAGCATTTGCCACCATCCATGAATCAGTATAGAGGTAAAGTACCGGCCATTTCTCTCGCTCAGCAATGTCCAAAGCCAGCTGGATGGCTTTTACCTCTGCAAACTGACTCGACTCACCTTGTCCTTCAGTGGCTTCTGCAACTCGTCGTGTCGGATTCCACACAGCAGCCTTCCACTTTCGATGCTTTCCCACAATTCGGCAGGACCCATCAGTGAACAGGGCATGTTTCTTCTCATTTTCTGGCAGTTCATTATACGGTGGGGCCTCTTCTGCACGCGTCACCTCTTCCTCTTGAGTAGGGAAACGCCTGCTCCTAATAGCTGAGATGCTGGCCTGTACAGGTGGGGAGTAGGACATACTCTCTTCAAGTTGCTGGACCTTCTGGGACAGTTTCTCCACAGCTGAAACGAGGGGGGAAGATAGGCTTTCTTCATATTGACGGAGTCGTCCAGCCACCTCATCCACCGTTGGTCCCTCTTCACCTCTCCATTCCATCACTGCCAAGGAGTTGGCATATGATGATGGTGCGCTCCGTACAAACTTCCGCCATATGGGCCTTGTGCACTGGACTTCATCAGGATCTGTGGGTAACTGCGCATTATCTGGGTCAAAGTAAATCATCTCTCGTACGGCTAATTCCCTTAGGTACTGAATACCTTTTTCCATGGTGGTCCACTTGCTTGGACGACATACAACATCTTCACTGAAAGGATACCTTTCCCTTACACCTGACAGGAGTCGCCTCCAGAGGCTGAGGGCTTGTGTCTTTTTCCCAATTGCCTTGTCAATGCCCGCCTCCCTAGACAAGGATCCCAGCTGCTTAGCTTCCCTGCCCTCTAATTCCAAGCTACTGGCCCCGTTATCCCAGCATCGGAGCAGCCAGGTGACAATGTGCTCACCAGGAAGTCGACTGAAATCTTTTCGCATATCTCGCAGCTCACTCAGGGATAGGGATCGGGTTATTACCTCTGGTTCTGTCTCTTCCTCCTGTTCCTTTGATGGCCCTGGTTCATCATCATCCTTTACTATGCGAACTGATTTCTTGGTGTATTTCTTCTTCTGTATAGGAGCAACTGATACTGGCACAGGTTGGTTGTCCGGTTCAGCTGCAGTGCCTGCCACTGGGGTTTGAGTGGCTGCATTGCCTGTCACCAGGGTTTGAGTAGCCACAGTGCCTGCCACTGGAGTTAGAGTAGCCTCATTGTCTGCCACCGGAGTTGGAGTAGGCATAGTGCCTGCCACCGGGGTTGGAGTAGCCTCCTTGTCTGCTGGTCTGGCTTTCCCCTCTTTCCCCTGAGGGTCCTGCATAGTACTGAGCAGTGTTTGGTAGATACTGGCCAGGGCCCAACACAGTGCCGTAAGTTGTGCCTCTCTGGAATAGCCACAGCATTTTCCTTTCAGATATTCTATTACTTTATCAGGGTCCTGTAGTTGTTCAAGGGTGAAGTCCCAAACCATTGGAGGTGAGAAGTTCTCTAGATACCTGCCCGTGTTCTCCCACATCCCATGCCACCCCTGACTATCTGGCCTTGGGACAGATTTCTGAGTGGTAGTCTTAAACAGCTGTTTTACCCTAAAAAAAAACTTGAAAAACATTCAGGAGACATAGCAATAGGAACACGCTGGTTTGAGCATCCCAAGGATATTCAAAATTCTCAAGAGGTGTTATACCTGGCCCAAAGGAGAAAAAGGAGGCAAAAGAGCTGGGGAAAGTATCTCCCCCTGTTTCTCCCATAGATTGGGTGTGATTATTGATAACTTCTGAGAGACGGGAACCAAGGTATGGACAGGACAGCAATACTACATAGAAACCCCAACAAAGCCACTTGAATAGTGATGTTGCCATATCATAAGCTGATATTGCACAGGACAGCAAAATTATAGTCCTGATCCCTCTCCCTGAGATAACAAACAGCATCACAGGGAGTACATACAGCATATAAGAATTTACATAACACAGCCATGTAAACAAACGAAGCAACATTGTAACCGGCAACTATTTAACTAATAGGAGAAATACACATAAGAAATCCGTTTTAACAAGCTCTGGTCAGATCTGTCGTTATTACAACCCTTCGTGCCCCACGTTGGGCGCCAAAAAGGACTGTCGCGGTTTGGCCTCAGCCAGCAACAGAGAACCACGCAGCCGCTCACTCGACTCCCACAGCCGTGGGAAAAATCAGCAGAAAAGGGCAAAACTCGTGGGTTGAAATATTATAATTTAACAGAACAGACAAAGGGAAAAAGAAAGAAAAGAAAGAAAGAAAAACAATAACACCGGTAAAGGAATACAAGAACGCGATTACAGTACCGCCGCGAAGCGCACCGACCGGACCCGCACCGCCGCAACCCGCCCCCGAGTGGCGACTGACTCCCCCGCCCCGGCTAGCTCCTTTTATAGCGGGGCATGGGTCACGTGGTATGGAATACGTGCCTCCCCTGCCGGCTCCTTGGAAATTAACCCCATCCTTGCCGGAACCAGGACATAGATATAAAATCTCAAGGATGTCATACACTAGAAAATAGAATGTAGAAATTAGTTACCAGTCTTGCCCAGATTGTCACTGCTTTGTAAATGCAACAGTAACATTCTGTGCTGGGCATTCGGAAATAGAAGTCTGAGAAGAGATCAAGTTGGCCAGACCTTTCTGCTGGATCTGGTTAGACCTTTAAAAAAGCAAAAAAGAAAAATAAAACCCCAGAACTTATACTAACAGATGGAACTCAACTCTGAAGACAGACAAGATTTGCAGACTAGACTATCCCCTGTCCTGGCACATGGTCTTTGTTTCCAGGATTGCCATTTCACCAGTTTCTAAGCTGCAGCAAACTCTGCCCAGTTCCCTTTGGTCCCCAGGCAGTTCTGTCTGTCCTTGTTCTAGACTTGGCAGGTTGCTCCCTGCTCCTCCTTGCAGGTTCTTTGCATAAGTTGCAGACACCCAGCTCCCTGCTGTGCCTACTTTACCTGCTCTGCAGTCTTTAAAGCCACCTCCTCCCCAAGAGAAGGAGCAACAACCCTCCGCAGCTTCAAAGGTTATCTTATGGCAGCTTCGAAAGAAATAAACAGAGGTGAGCAAAAAACAGATCAAAGATGCAGCCATTACAACAGAACTGTTTAAATAGTTGTTTTCTTATATTCTTTGTCAACACACACACAAATGACTAAGCCACTTAAAACTAGAATATTTTCTTCCTTTAATCCCCGTTGACAACACATTGGTAATGTTTAAGTACCACTCCTTGAGGGTTTCGTTTATGTATCTAGTCCAAGATATTTATGCATCATTGATCAGACTGTGTTTCAGTTTAGTCCCTAGAAACAATGCAGCCACAATGTAAATGGCTTAAAATAGTTTTATCTGAGATTATTTGCAATCTTCAAACTGAAGCACTTTCCTTAGAAAATGAAAATGAGTAATTGAAATGTCAAATATTGCGGTTATAAGGAAATTTATTCAAGTGGCTTGATTTCAAGACACATGACTAGAACAAAAATCCTTAATAAAATGCTTGTTTTAAAACAGAGACTAAAACTTCTAGAAAATGAAGTTCTGCTTGGTTCTATTTTTCTAGTTGAAAATGAAGTTCCAGTTCCTCCTAGTTTTGTCTCAATTGTTATACAAGCACCATCCATGCCAGCATCAGCCTACACACAGCGTTTTATAGAGCACATGCCAAACCACAGAATCCATGGAAGGACTGAAAGGGAGGCTGTCATCATATCAACTTGAAACTATTCAGCAAAATAAATTGTGAATATTTTGTTGAACCAGTCTTAACTATATTAAAATATTGGATAAATATAGTTTCCTTCTATAGTCTCCAGCCACAATTATGAGTCAAAGCAGTTGGAGTGACAGAACAAGCAAACACATGAGGAGGGAGTCAGAAGTGTGTATTTTAGGATAAAGATTTCTAATTTGTAATTACAGCCTCAGACAAGACAAAATGAGCCAAACCTCAGGGATATAAAATAATATTTAAAGCAACATTGTAACAAGCTCAATATTTTTCCTATTCCTAGAAGAAAATATGATCCCTGGTTACACACTCAGCTGGTTTGAGGGCAACCTGAGGAAGATGCAAACAGAACACAGAAAACCAGTCTTAAAGAAATTAGCTGCTCTGCGTTTCTTTATATGTCAATTAGCAGAGAAGTAGTTGACAGACTACTGCACACACCTCTAATTTGGTGCTATGCTATCGATATTCCCAGCAGGTTTCTATACAGTTTGCTGTTTCAGAGAGTCATATTATATTGTCACTAGGTGAAATTTACTATATTAAAAGCCTTTTCAGTGAAATAATAATCACTGTTTGCTGAGACAGTCTCCCACATGCATCAGCACAGGAGAGAAACATGTTCATCTTCCTCTAATCTGCTTTAAATTGCCATGTAGTCAGCTACATAAATCAATACACCCAAACAGACAATAACTGGTTTTTACTTTAACATGTACATAACGATGGAAGCACAGTAGCCCCGTTCCTACTTATTAGGAGCACTATTTGCAGTACTACAGTTACAAATATGTCAGTTAGTTCAGTAGAGAAACCTGTTTACAGAGATTTATAACCACATGACAAAAGTTGTCTTCAGGATGCAACATAGCATTAAAAGTTTCAGATGTGGTTTTCAGGCACTTAAAAAAAAAAAAAAAAAGAAAGAAAAAAAAAAAAAGAGAGAAAGGGGAAATAATCTTGCTTCAGAATTCCTGTATCGGATGCCAAACAGAAACAGCACAGGAACAGCTCAGAGTATTCTGACTTTACAGACTTTGGTGTCTCAGACAAGATCAACAATCCAGAGCGTTTGCTATCATTACAGATTCTGTGCCATGTTTTATTATGGTTAAGAGGTGTTCACGGCGGTGACATGCCCTAGTTCTGATCAAAGAGATTACATCCTGTTCATACAATCTTTCTGGACAGTTTCATTTGGACAGAGAGCTCATACTTGCTGTAATCCAATCTCTAGTATTGTGGACTTTATTAATAAGCCACTGTGGCGCACTCCAGAGACAGCTGCTCTTTAGCAAGTTAGATTATTTTTATATGTGATTATTTTTAGAAAGACCTATGGCAAATGGCTCTGTCCTTCATGTTTCTACATTCAGATAAGAACACTGTGCGCAGAGGCTGTCCGTACCAGAGGGCAGCTGACTGTCATTCACCTGGGGTACGACCTCAGGGAAAGAAGTGGGCAGGCAGAGACTTGTGCCAAGGTGTCCTCAAGTGCTGCTAGAGCTGGGGCACTGCTGTAGGGTACCTATATCCCTGTTTGTCTGGTGTAGAAAAGTTTAATTAGAAAGTTTGCAAGAGCAGTTTTAGAAGAAATGTAAGTATTTTTTTTCAAGTCTGATGCTCTTAATTCTTGCCTGTGTATCTCCACTTTAACCACAGTGTGTATCCAGAATTCCAAGTTCAAGGGAAAGAATGTTCAAAAACAGGAGCACGCCTGAAGCTTGGCTTGAGAGGGCCAAGACCAGCACAGAGCATCCAGTTAATTTAATCTTTAATATCTGTATTGTCTTTGATAGCAAACCACAGCAACTATCGGACAGATTTTTTTTTTTTCAACTCCCCACTCACCCTGCTATCAGGGTGACATGCTCTCCAGACTTTGCACAAGGCAAAACCAAACACACATTATTGCCATTCAGCTCTCAGAGAATAATTACTTTCAGGCAATAGTCAGTAGGGGCTTTCAAGAAAGGGCTATTGAAAGCTCTGGGTCATCTTCTGAGTGATCTGAACAAATCTATCTTGTCCAAGTGCTTTAATATTGCCTTGCCTTCTACAGGATGTGAATTAAATGTGCTCTTTTGCAGGAGAAATAGAAAGCTGTGCAGAGGTCTTAGTCACCATTCTGCAGAGCCGCTAATACCTTTCCCTCTCCCAATACCTAGCAGGAACTTGGAAACGTAAGGCAGGCATCAAGGAGACAGGCTCCACAGGCAGGAACAAACAAATACAGGATTTTTTGCATTTTCTTTGCTGTCATACCTGCTACTTATACGGTGCCAAAAGGACATTTGGGTACTGCCAGGACCTTTAGCCTTTTCCATGACTTTACAGCTCACCTGCTCCAACTTAATTTTACAGATCAAGACGAACAAATAGATAACATCATTTTGCATCACGGGCAAAAATTGATTTTTCAGTTTTTCAAATTTGATTTTTGTAACAATTACCCCCTGTTCTGAGAGGTCCAGCCATGCACTACTAAGGAAACCACTAAAGTCCCAATATAGGTCCCAGCAGGCATGGAAGCAGACAACCAAACTACCAACTTAGTATCAAGTCTTCTTGTTGTTTAGTAAAAGCATTCAGATAACGGGTGGCTCCCATATCTCTGCCACACAATGATTAACATGTTTTCTAATACAACTTTCAGGGGCCAACTTGCAGGCCCAGTCAGCAAAGCAAACTCCCCTTCACCATAAGTGCCAGCCCAATGAACTTAGAAGACTCAAACCGGAGCTATCCTCTGCCAAATAAATTTCCTTAACAGCTGAATAATTCTGCTTTATCAAGGAACAGGAATCTGTTCAGCTGTCTTGAGTCCCCTTGATGGAAATGCATAAGGACAGCAGCGTTTTTTAAATGCTGAGTTGCAGGAAGGTCTGATCACATGGCAAATATCAGCTTTTCTCCTGCACACTAGGAGGGGTTGTCAGATTGGAGCTAAGAAGCGAAGGACCAAAGTTTGGCCACAAGCCTGAAAGGTAAAGATCATTTGTAACCCCTTCTAAAGCAAGATCTGAATCAAGATTCCGTAGCTCTTCTCAGTCCACTTTTTTTCCTGTAGGGCACTACCTTTGCCAGATTTTCCAGGCAAAAACTCCTAAGCTGCAGTGGAAATACTAGGTGGCCAGATATAGAGCCTCTGGAATACCTGTCTTGCATTATCATACAATATCCCCCAATTACAGAACTAGAAGATAGACTGTTCAAAATATGAAAAACTAGAAGACCTAAGATAAAAATCAAGGCAGGTTAACATCTGTAATTTTTTAGCTGAGCACTTCACAAGCTGCAGAAGTCTTTGTCATTGTTCACTGCTCTCTTTAAAGCACCACTTTGTAACGAGGGCCAATGGTCTGTTTTGTAGTTCTCTCAAAACAAAAGAGAAACACTTTTGAAGCAACAAGCCCTTTTGTAAATGGTGCATATGAAGGGACTAAAACCAGTTTCAGCATGCAATAATACCTAAAGACATGACTGTATTTCAGACACAAATCTAAATACTACTGAAAATGAAACTAGAAAGAAAATTCTATTATCATTATCTGCAGAAGAAAACCAAGGCAGACTGTTGCAATGCTAGGGCACCAGCTGGCTCACAGAGAAACCCTTAATCTAAAAAAAGATTTCAAGATTACTTGAAAAGATATGCAGTAACTTGTGGTCTCCATTTTAAAATCACTAAAACTTCACTTAAACCCACTTTGCAATCACACAATGGGACACAATATTTTGATCACTTTTCTGTAACTATCAAAAATGCTTTGTCTGTATAAACGGAGTTGAGCAACTTTTAACCTCTGGAAGACCACAAGCCACAGAAATTTCCATTTACAATCACTCTCTACAGAAGAGCTGTATTGTACTACCCTCCTGATGGGGAGGGAGAGCTCATCTCTGAAAACTGAGCCCTACTTTAGATGGGTGGAAGTGAATTTTTCACACTTTGTATTAGTGTTTTTCAGATCTCCTGTTCTGACACATGGCCGTTTCTGGATTTACCCTATTAAGTTACAACATTAATTTCCCAAGCACTTGCACAGCTAAAATGTTCAGACGATCACTGGTGAAGAAAGGAAGGTGAGGGCAAGGCTTACGTTGAAAACACGGCACAATATTTCTGGTGTATACCCTTTCGTCTCCAGGATATAGGAAACAGAGATTGTCATCCTTATGTCCAACCTGCAACTCTACATATCACTATATATATGAAAAAAATATTTTCTGATTGTAATTTTACCAAAATTCAGAAACCTAGGAAACCCTACATCCTCATTTAGTCTGTTCTTTCAAACTCATCTAAGACAATACAGTGCCCTCTGCAGGTTTTCTTCTTATGTTACAACTCCAGGAAGTAGATGTCTTGGAGTATCTTCTCAATAGAAAAATAAACTGAATTTTTACCCTAAAATTCTGTCTGCTGATCTTTGAAATAACACTGTAAGTACTGTAAACTGAAAGGAAGCCATAAACTAAATAGAAATAGTCTCTTTTAAAAGTAATTATAATGCTGCTAATTTATCTTAAAAACTGGGAATTCGAATAGATGATAATATGCAGTTCTAAATTATTTGCTACTTAGGTGATTAAATTGAATGAAAGCATAGAAAATTTTTAACTGCTACCTAAGCATGTATTCTCAAGAAGAGTCTGCTAATAGTTTTTACAGGAATTCCACTTAGTTTAATTGTTATTAGTTTTAGCAGGAGCAAGTATAATTACAAACTCGATTAGCACTTAGAAAGTCAGAAAGGATATTACATCCCATCATACCAATTTGTGAAAAAGCTTTTTCTCCCCTAGCACCTGGATGCACACAAGCCAAACACTTCAAGCCATAATCACATTGGCCAGAACACTTAAACACACAGCCATAACCTCAGAGGTTGTAACACATGAAGCAGTTCAGATATAGCTAAACAAAACTTGTTCCTTGGCCTACTTTTTCACAGAATAGAGAAGAGACAGATATGAATTATTTTTCATTAGCTGCAATAAATTTTCATGAGAAGTTAATTCAGCATCTTTTTAAGGAATTTACAAAAGTACATGAAATTCTACTCAGTGCAAAGGTAAATCTTACTGAATTTCAGTAATTACGATGAATTGAGCCATGTTGCAGTAATATATATCACAGTAAATTTTGCCCACAAACAGATTGATGACAGTGACAGGAGTTACTTTCTTTCCGAATGTGTAAAACCCAGACAGAAAACCAGAGATTTTTATCTGAGGAAGCAATGAAAAAGATTAATATTGTTGTCATTTTCCTTCCTTTGTGTACAGCATGATTCAGTGACATGAAAACCCCTTTTAAATATATTGCTGAGCAAGGGGAAATGTCATTGCAATACAAGTTAGTTTCAAGGCTGCAAAAAGCACGTTTTTGGAGAAAGCTACGCCCTGCATCAGAAGCGTGGCAAATAGATATATGGATTTTATACACATGTGCACATGCATGTGTAATAAACAAATGTGTGATGGTCAGTTTGCTTTAGGTAGCAATTCTTTTTAAGCTACTGAAAAGGGAAGTTCTAGATTTATACACAAACCATTTCACTAGAATTTCACGATTCAGGAAGAGCACAGCAAACATCTGCTAGCTCATCAGATGTAACCACAAACAAAATAAAGACACCCTGACAAGCCATAGAGCGAAATGGAGTCAGTAACCCAGGTGGCAGTGCTCCAAAAGCAAACCTGTTGAATCTGTTTATAATCTCCCAAGTATACTAGCAGACTCTGACTTTGCAGACAAGATTAAAGGAAATACTGTCCTTCTTAATATACAGCCTTTCAACAGTTTCAACATGGATAGGAGCAACATTCCATTAATATTTTACCCCTCTAGATGTTTTTCCTAATATGCAATAGCATTTTCTCCTAAGAGAAATTTTTCTACCTTTTCACAAAATCTTTACCAAGTCTTGGGAAACGGGCGAGGTGCCTGAGGACTGGAGGAAAGCAAATGTCACTCCAGTCTTCAAAAAGGGCAAGAAGGAGGACCCGGGTAACTATAGACCGGTCAGCCTCACCTCCATCCCTGGGAAACTGATGGAACAGCTTATCCTTGGTGCCCTCTCAAGGCATATCAAGGATACAAGGGTTATTAGGGGCAGTCAGCATGGCTTTTCCAAGGGGAAGTCATGCTTGACCAACCTCATAGCCTTTTATGAGGAAATAACGAGGTGGATGGATGATGGCAGAGCGGTAGATGTGGTCTACCTTGACTTCAGTAAAGCATTTGACACGGTCTCCCACAGCATCCTCATGGCTAAACTGAGGAAGTGTGGACTGGATGACCGGATAATTAGGTGGACTGTGAACTGGCTGAAGGAGAGAAGCCAGAGAGTCGTAGTCAATGGGGCAGAGTCCAGTTGGAGGCCGGTAACCAGTGGAGTGCCTCAAGGGTCGGTACTGGGGCCCATATTATTCAATATATTCATCAATGATTTAGATGAGGGAATTGAGTGTACTATCAGCAAGTTTGCTGATGACACTAAGCTAGGAGGAGTGGCTGACACGCCAGAGGGCTGTGCTGCCATCCAGAGAGACTTGGACAGGCTGGAAATTTGGGCAGGGAATAACTTAATGAAATACAACAAGGGAAAGTGTAGGGTCCTACATCTGGGCAGAAACAACCCCAGGTTCCAGTATAGGATGGGGAGCTACCTGTTAGAGAGCAGTGTAGAGGAAAGGGACCTGGGGGTCCTGGTGGACAGCAGGATGACCATGAGCCAGCACTGTGCCCTTGTGGCCAAGAAGGCCAATGGCATCCTGGGCTGTATTAGAAGGGGGGTGGTTAGCAGATCGAGAGAGGTCCTCCTTCCCCTCTACTCTGCCCTGGTGAGACCACATCTGGAATATTGTATCCAGTTCTGGGCCCCTCAGTTCAAGAGGGACAGAGAGCTGCTGGAGAGAGTCCAGCGTAGGGCAACTAAGATGATTAAGGGAGTGGACATCTCCCTTATGAGGAAAGACTGAGGGAGCTGGGTCTCTTTAGTTTGGAGAAGAGGAGACTGAGGGGTGATCTTATTAGCGTTTATAAATATATAAAGGGGGAATGTCATGAGGATGGAGCCAGGCTCTTCTCAGTAGCAACCAATGATAGGACAAGGGGTAATGGATTCAAGCTGGAACACAAGAGGTTCCACTTAAATTTGAGAAGAAACTTCTTCTCAGTGAGGGTGACAGAGCACTGGAACAGGCTGCCCAGGGAGGTTGTGGAGTCTCCTTCTCTGGAGACATTCAAAACTCGCCTGGACGCCTTCCTGTGCAACCTCATCTAGGTGTTCCTGCTCCAACAGGGGGATTGGACTAGATGATCTTTTGAGGTCCCTTCCAATCCCTAGCATACTGTGATACTGTGATACTGTGAAAATGCTTAATGCCCCTGGCAATCCTGGGTCTCTAGCAATCCGTGGTTTCTCTCCCTTGCCTCTGCTAATGTTGTGGGAAGAACAAGCAAGAAATCTTAAAGGCAAGAGACTGGATACATGTTGTTATTCCAACAGCTCTCATCACCAGCTGGGTGCTGCAAACTGCTCTGACCATAAAAGTCTAAAATATGTCAATTCCCCAGGACTCCGAGATACACCAGAAGCTTATCACTGATCACTAGTAGCTGGAAGCTGCAATCTGACTTTTCAGTGTCTTTTAGGAGGACAGACAACCATGCAAGAGTGGGTTATGAGAACTGTAACACTTTTCTGACAGCTGTCCTCACACAGCCAATGTCAGCATGAGAAGGGTAAGTCATGTCCATGACTGCCATCTCCCCTAAGATTAGAGCAGAGGGGCAATAGCACTCTGCTGCACAAAGCCAGGGGGGGGAAAAAAAAAAAAAAAAAAAAAAGATTTCTTGAGAAAAAGCAGAATCAGACTCATTGTCTCACTGGATAAAATTACGTCAGGAAGTGAGGAATGAGAAGAAAATCGCTAGCTCATGTGAGAGTATTCCCAGTCATGTGGTGTGTCCTCTTGAGAGGGGGCTGCAGCACAGACTGGCTCCTGGATTGCAGCTCTAAGAGGATTCAGCTCCAACAGCAAAATAAACACAGGTTACACAGAATGACATGTCTGCAATGCTGCTGATGAGGAGCAGGCTTACATGCTGCATTAGAGTAGAAAAGTGAGGGATGTTTCACCCAAAACCGAACGGTATAAAATGGCATGTTTTGATTTCAGATATTCATTAGGCAGGAAGTTATCCGTTACATAAACAAAACACTGACACAGTTCAGCCTTCCCCCTGTGTTGCCATTGCTGCTTCCTGGCAATGGGAGCCTTCACCAGGTTATTTCAGGGTAGTAGCTGTCATCTGTGATTACAGTTTACTGTAGGGGTGATATCCTCCAGGGACTTTTGCCCTGTGACAAGGAATAGGATTCAAGAATTAAACAACTGCTCTGATGCTCAGGTTGATGTTTACAGGGAAGGCAGATTTTCCTGCTGTACTTCAAAGCAGGCTTTCATTATTTTGTTAGCACAGCATGTATTGAGCCCTGTGGCCTCAGGTCCCTGGCTTTCACTTCATAATTTAATGTTAAAGAAAACCCAATATCTTACCCTCTAGCTTTCAAAATCTGGACACAGCAATCCAGATATACCTCAGGGAATTGTATGATTATGTTCCCACAAGTGTGTGTCTATAATTAGGAGCATAGCCGGTAATTTACCAAGTGAACTGCTCAAAGTCGATTTCTCCATTGCAGCCGACTAATATTCCCAGCCAAGTCCCCGCTCACAGGAGGAATTCCAAAATCAGTGATCAGGCAGCAGCCAAAAAATTACAATTAGTTGGGTTCCAAGGAGAGAAGTTCATCAGGAATTAGCCATGTGTTAGAAAACAGACCCAAATCCATTTGGAAATGAAATGCATACTTTTGTTCCTGATAATCAGTGAAATATCCAGTATTCTGGTGGAACCGCAGATGTAGATTTTTTTTTTATACATATCCTTGATGATCTGTGCATTGTCACTCAACCACAGAGATGCTCAACCCTAGAGCAGCTGCTACAGTCAGGACAGAGATGTTAGTTTCTTGTGGCCCACACTGCACCCAGACCCTGGGTGAAGGCAGGTGAGCTGCAGAACACCTCGGGCCATTTGTCACTGACTTGGAGGACCTCACCCAGTATTGCCCTTCTCATCCTTTTTCCTCCTCACAACAGACAAGAGCTGAAGACTTTCTCAAAACAAGCAGGACCTGACAGAGGAACACAACAGCCAGCATTCACACACCTATGTCACCCATTGAACAGAAACTCTTTTATCACAGTAAGGCCAGTTTTCCCTGAGGCATCCTGACATACAATAAAAACCTCATTTTTGTCTCCTTGAGAGCAAGATGAGTATTACCATTCCCATTTAACCAACAGGGGAAGAGGATTTTCCACCAGCACAGAGCACCCAGAGCAGGGCAGCATGCCAGGAAGAGATCCCAAGGCTGCTCTACAGTTGTTGAAAACCTCCTGGGCATGGTGACAAATGGTCCTGTCAATAGTTCAGTTTGGGCATCACACACATGGCATCACAATTCAGTTCAAAGCCTCCCTAGGGCTCTATCTATTTCTTTTCTTTGGTTTGGTTTTAAGTTTTCTCCATGCTACTTATCTTATCCCCCCTCCCCCCCTCCAATGACTCTCAGTCAAATTCACACCAATTTTAAGCACACAGATTACATGGATTTCCTCCAAAATTTCGGATGAAAAAAGTGCTCATTAGAAAAGCCATATGACCTGTTGACATGACTTCTGCAGTGCCCACCAGCATTAAGTATATGATAAGTCATGCTGAGAACGTGATCATAAATTTAAGACCAGCTCTTGAAGAGAATATAATGAGCTGATCCACTGTTGTGTGTAGACACACCTCATTAAAAATAATTTTTAAAAAATCAAAAATAAAGGAGACAGATCAAAAAAGGCTTCAGTTACAGCTGCCTGTATTCTTACTGGCTTCATAACTTAACCCAATTACACAGCAGGCAGTTGCTGGAAGTGTTTCATTTAGGGCACCGTTCTTTGACTTTACAGGGACGCAGGCAGAATACAGCTCTGCATCATGCAAAACTTGTTGTTACCATGTACTAGATAAAGAGTTCAATTAACATGCTATATAGGACTCAAGAAGCCAACCATTTAGTCTTGATGCTAATGAGACCCACATGTCTAACTTACATATCCAAGGTTCTTTTTACTCCAGTGTTGCTGTGACTCAAGAAGCATCTGAAAGATTGAAAGTTTTCACCTTGAAGTTTTGTGCAATCACAAGTGTTTTCTATAAAGCCTGTTTTATCCTTTACATGACATACATAGTTATTTTCAGAGACCCTTTCCCTCATCACAACAATCAAATTTTTAATTAAAAAAAAGACTATTGTGATTATGAAACAGTGACAAAACCAGAAAATATGCAAAGTAGCTGGAAATAAAAGGCAATATTACATGGAATTTTGTAACTGATTTAAACCTATTTCCTTGTCCATTAGCTGTCCTCTGAATACACGAGGCCTCAGTGAAGTCATCAGGACTCCACTAGAGCTCAGACGTTTGCCCAAATGGCCCTCACAAGAATGAAGCCACCAGGCTTTAATCCTCATCTAATCATAACAGCAAGGCTGCTTCAATGGATAGTCTGCAGCCTTCACAGCTATGAACATATTTTCACTTGGGCAAAAAGCTAATTTCAAACATGGTAAAGAGATGCAGAAAATGCAACTGACATAATTGCAAATCAGAGTTTATCTAAGAGATGATCCCACCTACTCAAATGCCCTCACTTTCCTCTGTCATCCGTAGCTCTCTTAAAATTATCCAACTAAATACGCCAGCATAGTTTACACTAAAAAGAGAGGAGAGAAGAGGATTCTTGTAGTTAGCCAGCTAATAAGTGAAACTGGCATCATGCTGGAAGGGAGAAAATATGGCAAGGCTGACCGAATAGAGTGAAGGGGATGGGCAGGGCAGAGGTAGCTATTACAAGGAGATGAAATCAAGAAGAGTAAAGGAAATGACGGTATCAGAGGAAACAGGAGTATGGAGACTTTGATCTAGAGATTCTAGAAACGTAGGTAGGGAAAGGGTGAAGCTTCTTGCAATACGCCTGAGCACAGTGAGCTTTGGTGAGCAGCCTCTCCAAGGAGTACAGTAGGGATGCACAAACTGCACCACGGTTATTAAAAACCAGCAAACTAACGACCACAAAGCAATACAGCAGCAAAAGATGTCTGTTGCATCTTATTCACTAGTGAATATGGGTGTTATGGAATATTAGTTAAGCTCAACATTTACATGAATAATGATCCTAAAATCCACACTACTGTAAGGGAGAGCTGGATCTCACTTCTACAGTCTCCCAAGCGAAGGAAAATCCAGGCTGAAGCCTGGAACTTTTGGATTTTTTTTTGTGCATATGGACATATGCTGCCTCACATGTGCCTGCTGAATCTGGACGTGGATAGGGACAGCCATAAAAAACTGATCTCTGAAATTATACTTTTGGTAAGCTGAATCACAGTTTCTTCTCCGTCTCAGAATGCAACAGGCAGTCGGACAGCAGCTGACAAGCAAATACAAAAAGCAAATCACAGTAACTCAGAAAAGCGAGACGAAATAAAAGACAGCTTGCTTTTGTCTACAGCTCTAAGGAGGCAGAAAATAGAGAACTCACTCCCAGAATCCTGTCCTGCCATTCTGGGCTCTCATATACCACAATTATTCATAACACTTCTGCACCTCAAGGAGCCAAGAGCTGAATGTCTCCAGGCACTCAGTACTTGAAATACAGGAATCCCACAAATGCCAGCATAAAGCAACTGCTGCAGTTTCCAACCAAAACCAGTGGACTCTTCTTCAGAGTCAATGTTTACGCTTTCCTTTGGGTACACTAAACATCAGATTTCGAAGCCTGACTTTGCAGTTGGATGCTGACAGCATCCACTGACAGGAAAGCAAATCCAAGTGCCCTCTTGAGAAGCACCATTTTTGTAGTTATTGATGAAAATCTGCTTTGCCTTGGCACAAAGTAATGTTTTGCGTGTACTGTTCACCAGTAACCATCTCTGAGCCTAAATATGACTGATTATTCAGGTGAATGGCTTGTCCACAAAATAAGTCACACTATTCTAAAGCAAGTGTAATTATTTTTTAACCAAGTTAATTATTTCAGTACAGAAGGTTAAAAAGAGTTGAGTTTAATTCAGATGCAATTTAGAAGTCAGTTAGAAATATGATGATACTAAACTGAAAACAAGAATATTGAACAAAGTAATGTCAACCAAATGAAATAAATCAAAGCAAGTTTATATATAGGTAGGCCTATAAAGTCCATGCTCCAATTATTCTAGCAAATGTAGCAATTTCACACTACCTATGGTTTTAGAGATGCTTTAGAGGATCACGAACAGTTTATATTCAAGAGTTATTTATCCTACTAAAGGTCAATAGAGTCACTCATGAGAAGTTTAGGTATTTTTTTTTTTCAGAAACTCACAATATTTTCACACATACAAAACTTCGTTTAATATAAAAAAATCATATTTCCTTCTGCAGCTTTAATTATAAATTAAACCCAAGCTGTAAGCAAAGGCAAATCTATTTTTAAGGCTAAGATCACTGGCACACAGAAGAGTCACTAGCCTGTCTTCCCCAGGCAGCTGAGCACAATTTATACTCTGTTTGTGAAAAGTTGTTTCATAAACCCTCAATTTTCAGTGTAATGTGGACCAATTAACATAGTCTCCTGACTTAATGAGAACAGCATTTGGAATTTAAACAAATAGCTCTTTAGGGTGTTATCACAGGCAAAACTCTGCTGCAACACCAAAGAGAAAAAAGCAATAAAAACAGCTCAGCCAGTATGCAGGCTCCTAGCTCTCTGAATGAGAAGACAGCCACAAAATCCAGATTTGAATACTTCTCAGAGGAAAATACCTAGGTCTACATCAAGACTTTACATCTAGCTAAACACATTTTTTTCATTTAATTTTAAATGCCACAGCTAATCTTCAAGTTTTTTCCACAGATTAAAAAGCAGGTAGGTATCTCACCAGTCAGTGAAAAAGGACTAATGAAAATTGCACATTCCTCTCCCAAAATAATAATAAAAAAAAATATTTGAATCAGGCAAATAATTCCCTCTGCAGATTTCTGGTGTACTAACTAGCAAGAAGGGACAGACATATATTAATTGCTAATGATTTTTATACAACAATAACAACTTCAACATTTACATTTCACAAAATAGGAGAGCTTAAATCTTGAAGAGCCCAAGTCTTGCATCATAATGTCATCTCTTGTGGTGACAACAGTCAGAATCTGATGGGACTCTTGCATGATTTATTCAGCTTCCAGTAGAAAATGGCTTTAGTTCCTGTGTTATGCCTGTCACTTTAGCACTTTCATATATAGTCATGTTCACAAGATATTAAAAGTTTAAAGGAAGCTTGAATACCAGGTTAAAGCTTGATTCCTAGTATCCACTGAGCATTTAATAAACATCATCAAGAAATTTGTGGGAGGAAAATAATCTCTTGATTTGACAAGGAAGCAAGTGAGAAAATTAAAAATTACAAGATAGAAAGAAACTTCATTGAATGACTAAAACCAGAGTGACACAAGTGAGAATGGTTAGGTATTAGTATCATGGCGATGGTCTGTAATAGCTTCACATGCTTAATTCTATTATTTGGTCATGAGAAAACAAGAGACTTTCCCATGGACAACTTACAGAGTATCTATTTTTCTACCACTAATACCAAGAATGTCACTAGCAGGCTGCTTTATAGCAATCACAGCAAAATGTCTTCTCTCCTTCCCTGAGCAATTTTAGCTGCTTTGGCAACGGCATCTTAATGTTGCCTCTCTGTTAAGAATGGTCATAACAGTGACACATCCCCAGGGATCATAGGAGTACAGATGTCCCTTACTTGGAAAAAGCTTTAGCTGGTTGTGGTTTGTGTCCTAACCAAACACGGACTTTTTCTCAGCTGTCTGTGTTATGTTATTGCTCAGCTGTTCTGCCAGATCGCCTGTATTTTCCAATACATTCTGCACAATCAACAGATAATTCAGATTCTTTGAATAACTGACCTTCATGCAGCCTCACAAAGCATCACAAATTCAGAACAGAAAATTGGAAGTGTTTCTATATTTTTAATGGTATTCTATTTTTTTAAGTTCATCTTTAAGAAGGTGTTTAATTATTCTCCCTGGATTTTTTCTATAATCACTACATCACAAAGAAAAATCATTACACTAACAGTACAAATTGTTGTTTCATGGTTACTTGTTGCTTCCTTCTTTCTCTAGTATTACATTTTATCCAGTTTGAGCTCGCAAAAATGACCCTGAATAGTTTGCAAATGAAGTGTACAGGACTAAGGTTCTCCAACAACTTGCTATCATGCCAACTTCAGATAATCATTTCTTAAACTAAGAGACTTTCTCTTGAATTTCCCTTTTGCTTCTGTTATAGATACATTGGCCAAGAGTTTTATTCTCTTAGAGTTAGGAACTTTGCTTCCAATCCAAATTTATTCACTGCCAGTTTATGCCCATTACTCGTTCCAACATTTATCTCACAAAACTCTTTCCCTGGAGTTTGTTCTTTAGGTGGTATTTATATAGTAACATATCCATTCTCAGGCTTTGCTTTTCTGAGCCAACCAAAGCTTCCCCACAACATATATTCTCTCTTCCCTGAGGAGCCTTGCAATTCCTTTTGCACCTGCTCCAGCCTGCACCAAAAGTACATACTTGCAATGTTAAGGGCTTACCACAGCCTTGAGCAATAGCCCTCGGAGTCACTTGCCCCCACCCAGGGCGAGAGGAGAAAAGCAGCAGCAGCAGCAGCAGCAGCAGCAGCAGCAGCGCAATGCCAGCCCACGGGATGCTGGGGCAGCACAAGAGAAGCAGGTGAATGTCCCACACCTGGGGCCCCACTAGCTCTGCAGTTCTACCACGGCACAGCCCCGCATTGACATCAGCAGGGCCCTGCTGGCACACATGCTGTTAGAGCATTCCACCCATACAAATGCATCCATCCAGCACCAGCTGGGCACTGAACCAGCCTGCATCCAGCAGGGCTGACAACGGGCATAAAACTAAATCACTCACATCTGACCAGTTCACTTAGCTCAAACCTGCCACAGGAGCTGTACAGCTAAATCCCAGCAGTGCAGGGCCACAGCTGACAGATCCCACCAGAGCCAACTTGGAGCCATGCAGTGCTAAGCCAGGTCTGACAGTGTGACTCCATCCACCTGCAGCTGAGGTTATTCACCCACAAATAACAGAGGGGCAGCTGTATGCCCCTCCAGAAACATCTCTGCACATTTATGACTCCATCACACTGATGTCTCATACTCACCCTGGGCTGCTATAGTGCAGAAATCAAAAGCAGTCATATTCTGTATTTCCTGTGGGACTTGGCCATTGGTTAATTTCTTCATTGGTTTATCAACAGAACAAAATTGGAGTGGGTTACAACAATAAATTCCTTTCTAATCAACTATGATTTTTCAAGATGGTTGATTCTGGACAGTAGTCAGCTTCACAGGGCCGTAGCCAGAAAGGGCCGAGGTGGGTGCCAGCAGGTACATCTTCCATGTCCCTCCAACACTGGAAATGCAAGAGCAACACAGCTTAGCTGGAAGGAGACCTTCTCACTGCAATCCAATTCTGCTAGACCCTGAAAGTCCAATACAGTAATTTCAGTTATGTTCTTACACTGTATCTATCATCGTCTGCCATTTGCACTTCTACAAATACAGACGAAACGTTATACAAGCTTCAGTCTGCATGCCAGATTTTTAAATCCTTTAGCAGCTGTTTCAATTGACAGTAATGCCATAATGCACCAGGGTGTTGAAACAGTGGTGTGTACCTATATGTCCCCCTGGCAACACTCATCTGGTGTGACATTTGCCTGCTGCATCCTTCAGTCCACGAGAAAAGCCATTCTTTCGGTCATATTGTGTTCAGTAAAAAGCTGTGCTGCAGGAACTAAACCGTCAGAAGCAAAAGGAGAGACAGAAAGGAAGAAGCTGAGACTAGCTACAAGCTGCACGTAGTTCCTGGCCTTAAGAAAAGTCACAAATAGAGTCTGCCACTCTGTAGGTACAGATCAGTAGAAGTTATCCTGGATAAAGGAAGGAGACAGCACTCCAGTGATGGAGAAGATAAAAGAATAAATAGGGGAAAAATGCAGAAAGGAAACAGGAGAACCGGGACTAGTACAAATAACAATGGGGAAAAAATGAGGGAGAGGAAAGCGACAGAGTAGCAAAGAAAGAACATGAGAGACAAGGATGGGGACTTGAAGAGAATGAAAAGTGGCTTTCTAAACAAAGAGGATGAGTCAGAAAAGATTCCTGATTTCATTTGCAGAATAACTGCTTACAAAGCTGAACTGGTTTTGGCAGCTGCGCACCTTGAGATTGCAGGCCTCACAGGTGGCAAAGGGAACGGGAAACTTTGCATCCTATTGAAACAAGCTGCACGACAGCTGCAAAAGGAGACCTGAGATTCCTTCATTCCACAGAGCTACACGCACGCTAATTTCCCTCACTCCTCTGTGTAGTGGGGAAGAGACCATTTGCAATAGCTGGACAACAAGGCAAATTTTTTTTCAGGAAGAAAGTTGTATTTTAAGAGGTCTTAAAATTCAGAAAACGAAGTTTGTTTTACAAAGACTTTAAAAGATTGTTTATCATTTTAAAAGGAACAAAAGGGAAGGTCCTGTTACTGCATAGGTGCTGAGCATAATTACATTTCTTTCAGTGTGATCTCTAGCATAAGCAGCTACCACCACTGCCATTCTGGATGCTGCTCATCCCTGTCCCAGGCTCCCTCTCCTGGTCTTTTGGGACAGCGGTCAGTGGGAGCCCTGTTGAGAAACAAACCTTTCCTCAAAATCATCACTGCTGTCAAAAGAACTGGACACGTGCCTCTGAATTCAGTTCAAACCCCAAAATCATTCAAGAAGTTTTAAAAAAATATTACTATGAAAATTAGGACTTTATTCCTTGATGCAGTGAGGAAAATGGTCATGGCTAAAACATCTCGATTCCCAGTTCTGCCAATAAATCCACTGTGACTTTGTCACTCTCCTCTGTGCCTCAGTTCATCACCTGCACATGACAAGCTTTGCAAGAACCCATTCAAGTGTGTTTGAGACATTCACACTCCAAATCATGACAGCCAGAGACAAGCACAACAAGCTTTCAAACATAAGAAGGAAAAATTCTAGGAATTAAAAAAATCCAACTGCCAAGCACAGAGACCAGAGAGGTTTTTTATTTTATTGGAGTAGGAACCCAGGAGCGTGATGAGGAAAGGGAGGAAAGAGAAGACAGACGACTGAACACATCAGAAGTGCTGTGTGTCCAACCATGGCAGCAGCCACCCTACAGAGGAATGAGCACTGCAAAAGCAGTGCGTCTTTTTGGGACCGAGTTTGTCCAGATCAGGACCCCCAGGTCTGTTATTGCAGTACTGGCTGAGAAGAATTCGGTAGTGTCAGCTGAGATAACAGACATGCAGGTGAAAGAGCGAGTTGGATCAAGATACAGTAACAAGGTGCAATAACACAATGGTTGCCAGTGTGGTGGATAACATGGGAAACAGTAAAAGTCATTTTCAAAACAGAGACTGCTATTTTCACTCACAAGAAAAACAAGCGATTTTTTTCTCCAAATCACCAGCTGCTAATAGCGTATAGTATGAGCCAATTAACTGAAATAAAACTTTTTGTAAAACTCAGTTTACGTCAGCTGGGAAACTACAACAAAATCATTACAAGTCTAGAGGTAATGGGACATATCCTTTCCAGTATCGATTAGTGCAGTTCCCTTTGTTTCAGTCCAGTTTACACCAGTTAACTCTTGCAAGTGACACTACCAAACATGTTGTGCAGACAATAACACCAGGCATATGATCCATCAAAGGGCTGATGACAGGCACACTAATCAAGGAGAACCACTTGTTCTAATAACTGCTGAGAACCTGAACAACAGGGAGACATGGTGAACATTCATCTTGTAAAGTCTACATGAGAAACGTGGAATGACACGAGTCTATAGGCATAGTCTGGAGACAGTGAAATTAAGTCTAGTGCATTTTTTCACTTCTGTTGGGGTGTCTGTGCAGGGCTAGAGTGCGAATCCTCGGGGGGCTATCCAGGAACTGATTTGTGAAGTGAGATGTAGGTGCTTCACTGGAGATTTCACCTGCCTGACTTTTTCTGTCACAAACAAGTTCAGTGCAGACAAGAGGCCGTCTCTTGTAATGAAGGCCGATCTTTCCATTTTTCTTACTGCTGGCATTTACCCTCTTGCTCTAATGAGATCTGCAAACCAATAAAGGAATTCTACTACAAATTATCTTAACTTTAACCCGGTGAAAAACAAAACAAAAGCATATGATAAAGTATACATTTGCTTCAAGAGAGGTATAGCACTGCAAAATAGATGCAAACATCTTCCTAAAGATATCACAAAACTCAATCAAACTTGCTTTAAAACTATATTTCAGCTATACCTGAGAATAAGACAGTTTGTACATGAAACTGCCCACAGAACTGCAGTTTCCATCACTTTCAAGCCCTTCTCCATGAAAACACTCATTTCTCTCCCTTTATATTCTTCTGGTTGTGCTTTTAAGTTTAGTCTTCCTTCTACGAGATTATCAGCATCTTTTTCTAAGGCAAGATAAATGAGGAGAGCTCCATCCTAGAGAAGGTCCACCAGCAATCGCACTTTTCAATCAAAATCACCAGTCAACTGATGTGTGTTTCTAATGAAATTGCACTTTTCTTTGATAAACCTCTTTCTATTATTTTTATCGAGTTTTTCCTCGCAGCTGATTTTGGCTGATATCCTTGTAATTGACAACTTGACACAAGTCAGTACCTTTTCTGAATATTAATCATATGGTCTACTCCCTAGTCCTTACAAATGTAATGCTAAAAGCTAGAAATACTATTTTTCCTTTCTCAAAACTCAGAGACATAGGGCCAAGATTTTTAGGCCTGATTTGCAGCTCCAGCAATATTAAAACTAAAGGAGCTTTGCTAAGCCTCACCTTTAGGTAGGCAAATCACCCACCAATAGTCACGAGGGGGTAACACTGGATAGTTTTGGCCAGCAGGATCAAACTCCCAAAGATTATTCACTCACATTTTCCATATTTACCAACAAGTTACATCAATATTTTCTCTCAAGACACAGGAGAAATTGGGTTTTTTCTAGCTACTTGCCTCCTTGGCAGGCAAGATCATTCCTTATGCGGGCAGAATTCCCAGGGTCAATGGAATATTTCACAGAGTGTATGAAACCAGTCTTCACTAAAGACAAAATATCAATGTGAGTGGTATTTCTTTATTGCACATTCCCAGTTCCTGTTTATCAGAGAACTGGTTATCTCTTCCGATGCCCTAGCTGCAATATACTTTCAGCAGCGTGTTGTAAACAACCAGCCAGGGCTTTTTTTAGCTGTGTAATTAGAAGCCATTGCTTCTCTCTTTAATTTCTCCTTCTGTAAGTATAGCTCCCAGTCATTACCAGATGGCTATTGTTACTCTTATTATTGACCCTGCTGCTGTCTAGATACCTACTTACACTTAATATCCACTCTTATTTTTCCAAATAAGGACCATAATGAGGACAAGCATAGTCATTATCTCTACAATTGTGTATAAATATTTCAACTTTAAAATTCAGATTGTAAGCAGCGAGAGAGCATATGTTCAGAAAAAAAATTTTAAAAGATGTCCTTTATTACAATGTCAAATGATTCAATAGTAATGATACTTTTGCAGTCACCAAAATGCTGATTGTTTATAACTTCTACCTTATTTATTGTACAAGGTTTATTTCCTTGGATTTACTAAAAAATAGCTTTTGTCTGTTCAACAAATTAAAAAAAGAAAAAAAGAAATGAATCCTGTCTTAGCTCTAGAAATGCGTTCACATCTTAAGCTTTTCTCTTAAAGGACGTTATTCCCCTTGACTAATTATAATTAAAATTCTATACAAACTGTATTTTTCTTCTCCTACAAGCTTCTTAATTATGAAGAGTTCCTGGTCTTCTTTCTGTCACTCTCATGGGGATGTAGCAGATCGCAAACAAAAAAATATCACCTCATTACTTTCAGAGTCCATGACTTCCATCCAAATTGTCCCTGCTGTGTCAGCCAAAAGAAACGCATCATTTCTCCCCATCCACCAGCACCATCCATCAATGCCCTTTCTTCCACGCTTGCTTTGTTTGCCTATCCCTTTGGTAAACTTTGCACTTCAGCATTTTAGCATCTGAAGGCAGCTCTGAAGAGCTTGGAATTGAGCAAAACTACCAGGCACCATGGCAGGAGGGCAGGTAAAAGCAGTGCCCCAAGGCACCCTACTGGGGCTGGCCCCCGCACTGGGATGGCTCTGAGAGGCCAGCCCAGTAGCTATATATACTTGATGAACAAAGGCATCTGATCTTCCAGGGAAAAAACACTTTATGTAAGTGGATGATCTGCTTTTGGAGCAACTCTCTACCAGTTTTAATGATTTAAGTGTGCCAACATGAGCTGGAAGCTGTAATTCTGTGTGTATTCTCGAAGCGTGGGATACAAAGCTCAAGAGTACATAGCAAAATTAGTGAGGTTCATAGAGATCACATTCACAAATTTTAGTGATATATAAAAGCGTATCATTAATATGTTCGTAGCTTGGATGAGTATGCTGTACCAGTAATATTAACACTGGATATATCTAGGGCAGGGATTGAATATTTTTCTTTAATTTTTAAATTGGATATTCCTGGCAAAAAATATTCACCATATGCTGGCCTTATATATACAGGGGAACACAACAGTAATACATTAAAATAACCAAGTCACATCCATTACAGGTTTTAGCTAGCAAACGCTAACAAGCACCATTTTCTGCTTTACACGCAGCCTTTCCTCAGTATTGGCCTGGGGAACTTAAGAGGTAATTGAATTTATTGTCCACCAGAGCCCACACTGAGAAGGTTCTAATTAGATATGAAGACGCAAATGTCTAAGCCCCAGTATCGTCTTGCACAGGCCACTGTACAAGACTGTGAAATCTCTTGAAGACAGCTCATTTGAAACTTATTCACATTAGCAACACAGATGAAAGCACAGACAAGACAGTCAACGATACCTGGCTTATTATCCCATGAAATTTATACTTCCCCACTTCTAGACGTGCACCATTTATTTTGGCTACAAGTCACAATTCATCAGAATTCCAAATTATTTCAAGACACACTTAAATTCTCCTTCCCCACCCTCATTTAACCTAAATTGTTTATACTGTGCAACACCAGCAGCTACACAAATTCTCCTCTATTTTTTCTTCAACAATAGGGGTATTTGCTAGCGTCACACCAAGACACGGCATGAATACTTACGAAAAGTTATATTAGCTTAAACGGGTACATTTATAGATTCATTTGTTTTTGTCAAAACAATTTGTACCATTCATTCTAATTCCTAACCTGGATGGCTCTTTGCTGACTCAGAAGCCTGCATTTGCAGTGCCTTTCCAACTGGTACCATGCTGAAAATATCTCCATCCTGCATTCAAAATGAAAAAAGCCCCAAAACAATCAACCCCCACGATTTTATTGACATTCCTCCGACAAGCTAGCCTTGGATCAGCCAAGAATGGTGCTTTCACTGAGAATTAGCAAGTAAATTCCTACCTCTGTAACACTGCAAAGATACGCTCAGCTACACACTAAACAATTCAGTAACAATCTGGGAATTTGAAGCACGTGAAGCCTGGCTCTGACAACAGGGCTGTAATCAAGCAAGATTACAGATCTGATGACTCAGCAAATCAAATTTCCATAAGGTTTTGATTTCATTGACTATATTTACATCAACAGAAGAGGAAAATCTCAGAAGTCATAACACGGATTAGTGTAGTCTAATGAAGCACACAGCAGAGGGGAAATAAGTCAATAGCATACCTTCTATTTCCCTTATTTTAACCAGTCATTTGATTAACAGCAAGTCAGCAGCATTCTTGGCAAAAACCTCCAGGATTAAGTATTTTGCATTGGCTGCTCGTGCAGGAACTGCCATTGGGCAGGAACCCCCACACGCTGAAGCCAACATGTGGACAGCATACAAGGCCTTTACAGGTTGCTCTCAGAAATGCAGGGCATCCATCATGCTTTGGGACCGGGCCCTAGCCCCACACCTCCAGCAGCTGTCTCAGTGCATGAGAAACCAGGCTTCTCCCTCCTCCTTGGGGGTGGCCCAGGGCAGGCAGCACCCGCCAGGCATGCAGAGAGAGCACCTCCAGCCGTCCCGCAGCCCAGGCAGCGGAGAAAGTTAATTTACAGATTCATTCAGTACCAGAGGGGGCAGAAAGGCAGAACTGAAAGAGAAACACAAACTCAGACTTTCTTGCCATTTTTCAAATTTCTTCCATGATGCCAGGGTTCAAGAGCAAGTTCTTTAGAAGAAGAAACCCCTGATTAAAAACATTCCAGTCAGAGGAACCAGGGCTGAAACGAAAAATGCTAGCCAGGACAGTTTAGGATTTGTGAAAGGCTCCAGCCCATAAAACTAATCTCTTGCCGTAAAGTCAGCCCCAACTGAGGGCTGACAAAGTCATGCTTCAAAAGCCAGAAGCAGAGCAACCCCTCTTCCCCAGGCCCAGTGTGGGGTGGTGGAGATGTATCACCTTCCTGCAATTTAAGACCCCCAGTCTCATCCCAGTCCTAGGGTCCTGACAACAGGCAGCGTTAGCAGCGCTCTCAGAGGACCCAGACCCAGCCTTGTTTGCTAGACATGTCATCCCCTCCTTCTCATATCCTAAACAAATTCATTCTACACCCAGTTTGCCCACAGTAATTCTAAGGGAACAATAAGTCCCTCACAGTCTACCTCCAGACTAGTCTTTAATTATGCAGTCACAACCCCTGCAAACAGGCTCTGCTCTTTGATCTTCAGTTTAGAGCTGCCATAGATGTTCTTAATAGCTTTTTCTTTCCAAGTACACTTGGAAATGCACAGACAGGAGAATAAAGCAGCACAAGTTCCTGTTAAAGCTTAGGGGATTTTTGTCCCAACCAAGCAGCAGACCTGCTCTGAGCTGCCGAGGCCTCTTCCCTCCTGTCTCCTTTGGTGAAATGGAGACCTGCATGTGGAGACCGGCTGTGTGAGCACCCAGCAACCTGTTGGTGCAAAATGGTCTGAAATTGTGTGCATCCAACAGGCAGAGGTTACGTGCACCTAATCTCTTAATTTTCAGTTCCAAAGCAGCCTATCCTGAATATTAATCAATGGAAAATAGAAGAAGCAATTATTTAAATGGGCCTTCTCATTTATCAAATCAAGAAGCTATAGGTTTGTCACACATTAGGTCAGAAGGCAGACTACAGGGAGCTGTCAGCTTCTTCCAGCTAACCAAACTTGTGATTAAGTTAATTCTGTGCCCACTTTTCTCACACAGCTGGGCACCGATCCATCACAGCCCCTCCCCCCCATCCCCAGGAAGTCCACTTCCCTCAGTTTATCTCCAAAGAGCAGTTACGCATGCACAATGTTAGCCACTTCTGGTAGACTACATGCTGTTAGCAGGCTGTTTGAGAGACACAACCACTATCCGAGCAATAATCACTCACTGTTCAGTTCCCCACCACTCCCATCCTGTCTGCATAATTGAAAATCTGTTACCTTCTCTGACTTGGCTCTCTCACAATAGTGCTCAGCAAACATAGGGCTTTAACAGATGGCAAGACAATGACGCAGTTCAAAATCTAAATGTGATGCCACAAGATCAGACTTGTGCAGATTTGGTAACAAACAAAATGAAAAGCATGACAACTGTGGGATCAATAAGACACAGATGAAAAAATAAATGCAACTCTCATACAGTAGGGAGTGGATGTAGTTTGTTGAAGAATAAAAATAACAAGATTGCTTCTCTGGTATGTTGTGGTATCTGTAGAACCTCTTTATATGTTTCCCATTTCCCTACTAATGATGCTGCAAAACAATATGAACCAATAAAATAGCTCTTCATACTAAACACCCAGGCACTGAGAATTAAAAGATGTAGTTCATATATTTCACTCAAGTTGTCATGCTATACATACCATAAACTGTTTCTTATAGAGGTGATGTACCACAACTAAAAATGAGGACTGAAACTGTCTTAAACATGCTCTGATTTTGCACCTTGCTGCTTTGCTAAAAGTGAAAGCATGTGTAAAAAGATCAAGTAATTGGATCTTCTGTTTTCATCTATCACTATCAATATTCAGAGAAGACAGGCTGAAACAAAGAGACTAGGGAACATCTGAGATCAGATCAGGATAACTCAAAAGAAATGCTCGAAAATGGACGTGAAAAACCATGTCAAGAATTTATTCTCTTATTTATGAGTTTGTTATCTTTTAGTCAAAAGCATTTAAAATACCAGCATCTCACAAGCACTGCGCTTCCTTCATATCAGCCTACAGGAAATTATGCCTTTGGTTCTTGAACTTTTTGATAAA
The DNA here is from genome assembly GCF_965231255.1 of Vanellus vanellus. Classification (NCBI taxonomy): domain Eukaryota; kingdom Metazoa; phylum Chordata; class Aves; order Charadriiformes; family Charadriidae; genus Vanellus; species Vanellus vanellus. The sequence continues at coordinate 10,323,081 of NC_138916.1, read as the reverse complement.
CAACCAGTATACTACATGATGGATGAGTACCTAAACACGATGTGAAAGATTCCTATAAAAACACTAAAAATGCATTACATATTTCAGCACTTAAACCATGTATCAGGTCTCCCCTCTGTCTGGAATTAGAGGCAGAGAGCACCACAGCAATTATTTCACATCTAGCTCTTGGGGCCTAGTGTTTTATGCTGCTGTCTGTCACCAACTGAGAGTGGCATTAAATCACCCAGACCATACAACAACAGTAAGAAAGTTATCACGTAGGATTTATTACCTATGCCCCCATAAAGACTGCTGGGCTGCTGCTAAGTGAGGTAACCAACCAAGACAGCAAACGTAGAGATACAGACAAGTAGAGCACTGTGTCCTTGCCCCAAGGAAAGCCACATCATGCCATTTTAGTTCCTTCAGGAAGTTAATATGTTTCCTTGGAACAAAAAATTCAAGTCAGGAATCACGGGCTTAGGTTTCACTTGAAAACTTTTTCCACGGAGCTTTCAAAATGCAGCTGAAGTATTGATCGTGTGTTACTATTTCCCTAGACATGCTTATCATAGCAGCGCCTATGGACTAAGAAAGGATCAAGACACTGCCATGCAAGGAGACAGAGAAGAGGTATGGAGGGAGCTGCAGGGGAAGCTGTGAAGGACGATGGTGAGGGCTGGAGCAAAGGCAGCAAGAAAGTACAAGAGAAACTTCTTATTTATTGAAAGCTGTTGCTCTAGCTGTTACCCAGCCTGCACAACAGCTGCTGTAGAGTCCGTCTCCCTTGAATAAGGGCTGCCCTCAGACCCAGCTTGCATCTTTCTAGCCCAAGACACAACACATCTAAGACAGACTGGATGTTATCCTTGCAAAATATTTAGCTTTAATTTTACAGATAGAATAATCACAGCAGCAAGGAACCCCCGCTGCACAGGAACCCTGTGGCTCTAGTGCTCAAGGTAGCAAACAGTGCTTCCTCCTCTCTCCGTGGCTCAGCCTCCACACAAGCCCACCGATTCCACCCAAGATTAGTACCGATCTTCAGGATCTTGAAATTAGTTTCTGAAAACTGACATAATTTGAAGTAATGGGATTAACCAGGCCACTCTGGCTCTCACCTTGGGTCCATGCACTCTGAAAGATTCGGGTAAGTTACATCTTCCATGATCTCCCTGCCCACGTGTGCTTTGTGCTCCCAGCGCACTTGGACACCCAGATTCCCGCCATTCCCTCCCCAGGAAAGCCAGCCTTCCCCAAAGGATCCTTCTATATTACTGTAAACCCAGTTAAACTGCAGGAGAACAAGTAATTGAAACAGATTCTTCACAGCGTTTAAAAATCAATCCTTAATTACAAACTGGCAACCTCAAGATGGTCAAAGACTGAGGTACGTGAAACAGCCTCACTGAAAAGCCACAAAAATAGATTACAAAAGATTAAAGGGGTAAAAAAAAAATGGCTTAGGTCTGTTTTGACAGAACTTCTTCCACTTCTCCCACCACATAAAATCTAGGACAGTTGATGCCATAACTGTCTCAAGTTCTTCAGGTACTGACTTTCACTTTTTGGAGCTCTTCATCCCTACATCCACCCACACTATCCAGAATTAAAATTTGTTCTGTAAACCCTAAATCCATAGGGAAAAAAAAGCTTTTTTCAGGGCATTATCCCCAATGTATCATAAAGGTGTTTCGCATTCCCTCCACAGCAGTTTCAAAGTACACAGAATGCCAAATCCTCCTTGCTTTTCATATGCAATTAATTCCACCAAAATCCTCTGGGACTACTTCTAAAAGTAAAACAAGCAGGATTTAGTTTATAATCCAACATCGACAGGAAGGGAAAATATGATACAGTGTTTTTATTCCTAGCAAAGAACTCTGGCACCAAATCCTCATGAGTGAGTAGAGCATCAGTGCATATTCTGCAGCTAATCTGGCAATGGGGCAGTTTCCTGTTTGTAATTTATATTTTTGCCCAAATGACTGTGCAGAAACAGATGGTCACACCAAAGGAGGACAGTTCTGGAAAGAAATCTCCTTCCCTCAGGAATACTTCACAAGATCAGTCTGGGGACTGCCAAAGCAAGATCTTTTGCCAGGCAGCCGAATCACCATACACTGAACACCTTCTTCAGATTCTGGCTTCTGTATCAAATTCTTACCATCTAATAAATATAATGCTGAGGAGGAAAGAGCAAAAAGACATTTCCATGACTGGATAGGGCTTTGAATGCTAATGACTGGATGTTGAGACTCATTTCAAGTGTTTGTCATCCAAGGAAGGAAAGCTTTTCTGACTGCATTTTGCAGTCATCCTTAGGAGTACGCCCTAGGTTACTGATTATCTGGGATCCCATCACCAAGTTTTCAAGATACTTGTTTCCTTCAGGCTGGAATGGCTCAAACAGATCAAGTTTCTAAAACGCAGGCCATACAAATCTGATTTCAGCCAAGGGCTTTATTCTCCCTCATAATTTTCCACTATTTTCTGACACCAATTAACTGGGCCTTCTTCGTTTCGTTTTGAAGAGAAAATGAGGAATTTTAAGAATTAGATGTGAAAATGCATGATCTAGTTAGTATAGCAACCCACATATTCTTTATTTGAATGCTGAATTTGCCTTTCTCTGAATTTTCAATACGCCAGAAAGATTTCAATCATCCACAACTTCAGCTTAAAAACTTTCAGGGTTGTCAGGTAGCAAGAGTGATTTTTGGACAGTGAGATGAAATTAAATGCTGCTGTGATCATGAAGCTGAAGAGTTGCCAGTTTCGATTTTGATTAACCCAAGTTTCAGAATTAAAACTGGATTTAGAATAGTGGAAACCTACCTTTTATCTATGTGTTTTGCTTGTCTGCATGCTGAATAAGACATTACTTCTTTAAGGCATTCATATTTGGCCGAGATACATTCTTCATCAGCTTGAGGGCTAAGGAAAAAAGTTTTAAATTACATTTTAAAATACTGAAGTGCATTTCATGCTATAAATCATAAAATCTGCAACCTTGGAATCACAAAATACATGTGACTATATCCTCAGTGAATAGTTTAGGAATATTTCAGGTCTTTTGTCCTGTCTCCCTAATGGTAATAAATATAGAGATTTCAGTGCTAAATTTGGTTGCTTACTAGACTTACACTGGTCTATTACAATTTCCAAGTTGCATAAGCAGAGAGGGCTTCTGAAATCTGGCTTAAGGAAAAAATCATATAGAATACAAAGTGTTACTAGATATAAGAACTACTAGAATTTCCAATTATTTAACTTCAGCAGAGGCAGCAGAAATTAGTAAGATGTCGCACGCCCTAGGCATTCACCTAGTAAAACAATAGTCAGCTGCTTCTTTGCATAGGAGCCTCTTTATTCCTAGTCAAGTGTGTGGGGTCAGAGCAACAGAGTCATTACTGAATGGCACCGTGTCTGATTTGAATTATACTGATTTGTATCAGGTACACACATTAGCAGTCCCATCTGACTTCCACAGCAACCACTAAAACTGTCTTATGACTGAACCCGGCCCTAGAGGCCCCAGTCAGTGACACAAACCTAACAAAAAAAAAGATGGAAAGGATGAATGAAAGGAACTCTGTTTCAGAGCTGGGAAAGTAAGATTGAAATGGCGTAAAAAAAGTGTCCTGTAGGCTTCCAAAATAAAATTAATTGCTGGGGTAAGTCCCACTTCAGTCCCTTACTATGCATGGAAAGTTGAAAGAGAGGGATCCTACTCCTTGGGATCAAAGTAGACCATTTTAGACAGGACTCAGAAAAGCTGAGCAACTTGAATAAAATTACTGAGGAAAGCAGAGCCAGGAATAAAATTCAGGTCTGATGACTTGTAGCTGTCTACTCACCACTCAGCTACTGCATGTAACGTGTGGGAAGGGAAACGGCATACTGTATTTAGGATGTCAGAATTTACTTCTAAAAAGGTAAATAATTCATAAAACTCCATACTAGGGAACACTTCCCTGCATCTATGATCAGCTATGCTCAAGCATTTAAGACAACAGCACCACTCACTTCCAAGTCACAGTTCTCATGAACGAAGAGCATTCAAGGTGATATTCTTGGCTTGTTAAGAGCAGCAGATGCCCATCTGTTGAGATCTGTTTTGACATAATTTAATCCCTTTGCAGTTCTTTTTTTTGTGTGTCTGTTTATTTTTTTATAATGTTTTCTATCTCACTTCTCTTAAAAGCAAAATTCTAACCATGATGTCTGATGCATTCAGGTAGCCAAGGACTTGTCTGTTCACTAAAGATTTAGAAAGAGAAAACAGTGAATGACCTGGCAAATTCTAAATCAAAAGAAATGTGAACAGTGAAAGTTATTTTCTTTCTGCAAAACAAGCAGGAAAAAGCTAGGGGTATCTGTTGAAAAGACACTCAGTTGCAAAAGAAACAAAGAACAAAGGGGAAACAATGTACACATCCAGGGCACATCCATATCTTGAATATTTCAAGAATTTCTCATGATTCCATCCCACAAACCAGACAAGAAGAGTAGAGGTAAAAAAGAGCAACGAAGATGCTCAGAGGAGCATGCCTTCCTACAGAACAGGGTAACAGATTAGGACCCTTTGGTTTAGAAAATAACACTGCTGAGAAGGTGACAAGAGAACGATTATTCAGCTTCTTGCAATGCCAGAATTACAGAAAACACAATGGTGTCAAATCCAAATCCAAATAAGTTCTTCCTCACAATAAGAAATTAAAAAGGAGTATTCATCACCACATTACATTTGAGAAATGAAAGTACTGAGGGGCTCAAAATTAGATTAGATACACTTATAGAAGACTGGTTCACCAGCAATTTCCAAAGAAATGCCTAAATTACTGACTGTTTGAATTTGGGAAGATAAACCATGGAAAAGGTCACTCAGATGCATGCTTTTGTTATACTTCTCTGAAAGGATCTGTTGTACTGGCCAGCACTGGTAGTACTAGGTTAAACGGACTTTAGATATAAACCACCATGAAAGTTCCTCTATTTTCAGTCTAAAGGCTTTAAAGGTTTCCAAAATTGGACTCAACATGATTGTCATGAAAAGTGAAAAACTATTAACAAATTTTGGACAAACATCTGAAACTTGTGTAATTAAGGCAGATTTAAATGGCTGCCAAAAAAACTACGCAGTCTGGGAGGAGTAGTTCAGCAAAAGTTGGCATATCCTTAGCAAACAGGGAGAGTACAGTTCAGATGTTCCTCATATGACGAGGTTCATGTAGATCGTTACATATGATACAATAAGAAAATAAATGGACCTGAGTAAAGTGCAGACCATGATGATCTGTGGAAAAGCTTGCAATATTGCTGCCTGCAGACATTATTGTCCCATCAACAGAGGAAGAGGATAAATTTGCTAGTAGAGGCCCACAGGTTTTTACCCTGCTCAAGCACCTTTAGTTTAACCTAAGAATGCCTCCCATGTTCACAGCTGTATGTTTTTAAGCAGAACCTCAAGTCTATATATCTGCTGTAGAAAGCCTTCAACAGCCAGTAAAAGCAATTTTCAGAGGGCAATCTCCTTCATTTTTGAAACAAATGAATCTACATCAGCTGTGAAAAGTGAAGAATGCTTTGTGTCACCTTTGTATTACAGCTTTCTGACAGCACCAGTGACAAAATCTGGCACACAATCTCCTCCCAAGTCAACACCAGACATGGAGGTAGACAACTATGGAGAAAAAGTACGAGTTCTTTAAAAGCAGCATCACAATATTCCCCAGATATCCTGGGGATCCTCTATATGAGGCATCCCAAGCAGCAGCAAGGCCATGCCCTAAAGAAATCTGGATTAGAGTGTGCTTTGTGCACAGATCGTTCTAAATTTATTCCTAGCTCAAGGATAAATACCATTTCTTTCTAAATATCACACGTGAATTAGGATCACATTATGGTATCTGTATCTCCTATTTCAAAAGAAAGATTTTCCCCAGAGATTATTCACAAGCTGGGTAGAGCTAATCAAATTAACCTTGAATGACTTCCCATCTGTAACCAGGCACAACAAACCTAACAGAGAAGGCAGGAGCAGCCCAGGGGGCCAGCCTGGCTGGTTCTTTCTGTCTTCCAAACCCACCATCAGTCTGTTAGGCTTCCTAGAAGACAAAGCTGTCTTCACAGCTGAGTCTGAAGACTGCTGGGTTCAGGTCTGCCACCTTTATGAATCAAGCTAAACCTGTATGGCCTGTACTACTCTGTCCCCAAGTTTTGTGTCAGGGAGTACATAAAGCCTGCATACATGGGAATTTGAAGTGCAATCTGAACTTGCTCAATGCTGGGAATGGCAGGCAATGGTCATTGTACGAGAAAATCATTTGGTCTTTCTACCACTCGCCTTCAGAGACAATTTCTGCATTGAGGCTAAAAGAATGCAAACATTACCTTTAGCAACATCTTGCCTAAACAGAGATACTGAAACCAATGCTAACTTCAACACAAGAGAGAATTTTTTATTTTGTCAAGGACTGAGAAATCTCTCAAATTCTCCACTCGGGAATCACTTCAGTCAAAGTGGATTACCAAAGCAATTCTCTTAATCAGCAAGTTTAGTGCACAGGGGTGCTTTACAGAAAACAGCTTATATAACTGTAAACAAGAATTTCTTTTCAATTATGCAGAGCCCCCTGCCTTGATTCCAGGTGATAACCTGTGGATGCACAAAATTACTGCCTTATAAATAACACATCTATGTCCATTCAGAAGTCAGTTCCCTGTACTGAAACAATGTCACTAATAAATCATGCTGCTTGTAGAGCTAAATGTCCCGCTTTACCCAGTACGTACCTTTACTGCCATATATATGTATAAGATAAAATGTTCTCTGAGTGCTTTTTAGAAGTGAAACAACAGCAGTTTAAGAAACAAGAGTGACTTTGCAAACTAAACCTCATATGAAAAGCCTAAGTGGGGTGGGGGCGAGGGACAAAAACCAAACAACCAAAACCAGCAAAGAATGTCTTCCAATTCAGCTACCTCCACAAATCCTTATTTCTTCCTCTGCTCCTACCCAGTCTCAAGTAATGCTTGTTCAAAACACTAGGGCTTGTTCAAAACACTAGGGCTATAATCAGGTCAATTAGATCACAATTAGGAAAAAAAAGCCCTTGTATTTAGCAAACAACACCAAAGACTAATTATTACTGATACCAAGACAAAGAAATCCTAGGCATTCCTCTGTATAAGGCCTTTTTAAATTGAGATCTAAAAATAGGTAGACAGACAACAAGAAGACTTAAACAATTTTATCAGTGGTTGATTTATTTCGGCTTTCTGCTCTCCCTGGTCGCAGTTCAGTGCAACCCATAAATAAGTTAGGCTGGTGAAGGAGATTGAATTTTTGAGGCCAGAACAGAAACTGAGGAATTGAACAGCCTGGAGGTTGAAATATCATCTCCTGGGACATAGGCCTTTGGACCTATTAGCAGCTGTCTATATTGCTTTTCCAGCCATTGACACATATGACCATGTCAACATATTGAACTGATTTATGTTTCTTTGTGTCACAAAAGAACCAATCTCGTATGTGTTCTGGGGCTCCACAGTGCTGTTACTCTAAGAGTAAGAACATCTCAAGCCAGTTAGCTACACAGATTACAACACAGCCAACGTTTTCCTGCAAACTAAAAGTTTCCAGTCACCAACAAGTTTCTCTCAGGAACTGTTTTTCAACATTTAAAAGGCATCCAACCAAATCTAATAATTAGGAGGTTAGAAAAAGGGTTGACCAAGGCTTTTAAGCTGTAAACTTTTACAGTATAGTTACAGGAAAAAAATAATCTTATTTCAAAATATGTTTACTGTACCTAACACCTTGTTTCTCAGCTAGTTTGCAAAATTACCATTATCCACAGAATCTCAAAGATTTTTCCCTTGCCAAGTTCTAAAAAGTCAGATCGTTCCAAAATAAGGGAAGGCCCAATTTCCTGTGAAGAAAATCGTCACCAGCTCAGCACAACTCGACTATAGAGAAAGCAGTAATTTTCACTTTTTCCACACTGTATTTGTCAGCACTTGCAAAGGAAAGACTGAAAGGGAAGCCTGAGAATTTTTTTGCTTTTTTTCTCAAAAACAAAACAAACAAGCAGCACACACACCCCCATCACCCACCACTTCATTTTTTCCAGTCGTTCTCTCGGGATCAAAATTTCTCAAGAAAACAAGAAACACCACAGACAGCTGAAGCAACCAGTGACAAATTGCAAAACCAACCCATGACCAAAGGAAAAAAGAAGTTATCTCCAGGTCTTACTTCTTATGAAAGCACGGAAACAGCCTCAGCGAAAGCACCTGAGCTCTCCCAGGGCCTTTTTTACCTCAGGAAGGTGCCCTTGTTTCTAAGATGGCGCCACCAAGCGTGGGCCCCGGGCTTCGCAGGCCTAACAGGAACAGTTCCCCACACAGCACCCCGAGCAGTGGGGTTTCAGATAGTTATGATGACAATCACAGACCGAGAAAGAACGAAACTTGATAAAAGATCTAGAAGGCGTCTCTGGGGACTCAGGGCAGTGCTGTAACCTCACAGGGCCGCAGGCCTGCTCTGGCTCTGCTGCATGAGGTGAGGCAGTAGCCACAGTATGTTAGCAGGAGGTTAACCTTCTCCTGAAAACATAGCCAGCGCTTAGCTTGAAATCACTGAAGTGATGGATGAAAAAGGAAAAGGGGAAATATGAGAAAAAGTCACTTCATAAATCACTATTAAAAATCTACATTTCCACCTTTTGCACAGTCAGTCTGTAAAAAATGAAAAGAACATACATCTGGTTTTGTTTTGGAAGAAAAGATGACGGCAACTAAAACTAAAAGGCATTTCTTAAAAATAGAATATCATTTATTCTGATCGAGCCCATCACACCTTGTTTTGAAGAAAGGCTTCCAATGGCATCAAGTACAAACACAAAACAGCAAGAATTTGTTGCATCTAGTAAATGCCAAGCAAGATGGACTGTATACTGGAATTAAGCACTACCAGTTATTCATAAACAAGTTTTCTGATTAAATATTGAATCAAACGGACACATCATCATCATCTATCTTGTAACAGACTGTACTCACAGCACCTTGTGCTCTGCTCCTACTAGATCTCACCCCAGACAGGATCAGTGATTTGAACATATGGCACTAAAACAGAGATCTCTAATGAGTAACAATGTGCTGCTCATTAAATAGTAACAGGACGAGAGGCAATGGGCACAAGTTAGAACACAGGAAGTTCCGTTCAAATACACGGAAACACTTCTTTACGGTGAGGGTGACAGAGCACTGGCACAGGCTGCCCAGGGAGGTTGTGGAGTCCCCTTCCCTGGAGATTTTCAAGACCCGCCTGGATGCAGTCCTGAGTAATGTGCTCTGGGCAATCCTGCTTTAGCAGGGGAGTTGGACTAGATGATCTCTAGAGGTCCCTTCCAACTCTGATAATTCTGTGATTCTGTGAAATACCATCTCTCCAACTTGCTACTGAAGGGGGAACTGATCGCAGGTCCTGCCTCCCCACAGGGCTGGGCACTGCTCAGCCCCACAGGCAGGAGACAGACAAAGGCTCCCTGTCTGCTCAGTTGGACATTTTCTCTCCAAGTCTTGTAAAGAAAACCCCAAATCTAAAGGAATTTTCAGTCAGCTTTGTCTTAGCTGAAAATTCTCACCCTAAGCAAGCAAAGAAAATAACCACTCTTCACTAAAATGCCTTTGAATAAGAACAATTCCTATTAGAAATGTGGTTTGACAGCCAGCCCCCTAAAAGAAAAAGAAAAACGCCCACTCCTCTGCAGCTCAGCATCTCCTCGGGAAAGTCTCTGCATGCAGTGGGTTATGCCGAGATGGGCAGGACAGAGGATCACCAGCCTCATGTTGTTCTTCAGCTGCATTGTTCGCCGCCTCACCAGCATCCTGCTCCAGCTGACACAGACAAGAGAACAGGACAGCATAGCAATTAAATTAAAAAAAGAAAAAAAGAAAATCACAAGGGCACCTTCAGAACGGGTGCTGTAAGCACGTTACGACAAATTTTTAAACTCAACTACCTCCTACTTACTCACAAGGAATACACAGCAGGGCAGGCAACAAGTCTCTACTTCTCAGGGAAAAAAGCACAGCTGCACAATGATGGACAACTTCAGTATTAACTTCCAAATAGCCCTTGCTTGCAATTATATACACAGGCTGTAACGAGTTAACACTGGTTAAGCAACTCATAACTGGCAGGATGTTCAGGATTTATGGTTGTAGTGTATTCCCCAGACGGCTCTTAGCTGCTGCAAAATGACTGCTCCACTTACAGACCTTCATAGGAAAGGGTTAACAATCCCATAGAGACACTTTTTATAGAGCACACAAACAAGCTAAGGACTGAAGTTCATTTAAAGATGGGGACAGAAAAACTACAGATACTATGTAATATAAATTATTTAATACTAAAAAACCTCATATGAAGTAAAAAGATTGTATATAAATACTGCATAACATTCTGTGGGATTCATCACCTTTCTCTGCTTTGCACAGATTTACTTTACTATTTTTGGAGGAAATTAAAACTTGGCACTCACTGAACATGTCTTCAAAACTCAGTTAAAAAAAAAAAAATCTGTAGTAAGATTTTTAGACAAAGTATCCCACCTCAAGGATTAAGGACATAAAATACTATGATAAAACAGGCCATGCAAAAACCACATTTCCCAAGCTGAAATGCTGAGTTAACTTGTATAGTCACATATAAACATACTAATTAACGTTCTGTGAAGGTCTCCCTTCACTACGTCCAAGGATTATATTGTAGCATCTTAGCAATTTCACTCCATTGACATAGGTTTTCTAGCCAACTTACCATACAGTTTTGAGATGTTATTGATATTACAGTTGACAGGGGAAATAATTATTTTAGATGTACAGTATTAGTATCAGCTATCATCTTATCAGCAAATTTTAAATTATAGCAAAATTTTAATGTCATGTAAATATGAAGGAATTACATATTTTTATTACTAGAATTCAGGGTTTTTTATCTCACTACATCAAAGGTTTTTTAAATACCTAAACGTAATTCACCAATCAAGAGATGAAAAACTGAGTACGGTGCCTGTTTATTTCTCACACTCCCCATTGCCCCTTTTTGTATTTTTAAATACACTCCTTTCTGAACTACACAGGGTGGGTAGGCATGAGGAAGTTTTCCAGTGCTTAATATAGCACATATTCAAGCTTGGAATAGAACTACAAATTACTATTTTTCAGGATAACTAGCACTGACAAGAAAGTAAATACTATTTTATATGCCTTTGAAAGGCTTCTCTGATCACACTGTTGTAGATAAACCGCTGACAATTTAAAAAAGCAGGGTATTTACCTCAGCACTGATGACACATTAAATAAAGATAAATCCCACCATAATACGCAAAACGTCTATGCTTTAACATGATCTTCTTTTCTATCAAAATAATCCTGAGTATTAGGTAAAAACAGTGAAAAGTATGATTTATTGAGCATCTCGATCAGTGTGATTTGTGTCAGATTTGAATTTCAGCAGGTCAGGAGGATGGCAGGTCCAATTGCAGACTGGATGCTATCACCACTATTTTACAAACAGCAGAGTGCCCTACATCAATGTTAGCTTTGCCAGGCTTAGGTGACAACTGCAATGTAATCCTGGGAAAGCTGACTTGAAAAGCAGATAAAACAAATGCGATGTGCATTCATAACAAAGTGAAAAATTTTCCCAATGACGACAGTGAAAAGAAGTCTGGACTGCATTGGCCAGATGAAAAATAATACATCCTGCCCCACCTTGTAACCATTAAGATAGATCTTTATCTGCTTTTACTACTACAAAAGAACAGACAAAATAGGAAAAGTTCCAGGGGCAACATCTTTTATTCCTTGAATTATCAGGGAAAAGTTATCCAGAAAGAAAGTGTAACTTTCCAAGGAGCACACAGTATCTCAAACAATATGCCTTACTCTCCATCCTGCTGACAAGGTTTTCTCAAATTACATAATTATAAGTACTGCCCAAACATGTATACATCTTATTATTTTTTTATAAAACCAAAAATCATTCAAACTGTACATGACCGCTATTCATTAAAACGCATTTTACTTCAACTGTAAGCACAGTTCTGAACGATGCCAGGTGAAGCAGCAAGAACTGTTAACTGCTGAAGAGCTATAAATAGAAAATAAAAGCATTTTAAGAGTCTTCTTCCATAGCCACATCCTCTTGTAGTTTCTGTACCATTTTGTCCTCCAGCTGTTTTGGTGTGCCTTCAAAGCAAAGAAAAAAATAAATTAAAGATGTCTCTCTAAACCCAAATAACTGTTTTGCTATGAACAATATAAGTGTCTATTCCAGGTGAAACAGCCTAAATATATTGCTTCAGGAGTTTTTTAGGAGTAAACCCATCAAGCTTACAAGTATTTATTGCTAACCTCCATCACCACCTAAAACTACTGAAGAATTGTTTTAACGGAAAAGCCGATGCTATCTTTTTGCAAAATCTAAAATGCAGTCAACATGTTTTCATCTAGTATGATGAACTGTGATATACCTGGCAATACCTAGCAGAACCTTGCAAAGAACTATAAAAATGCCTTACTTTTAATAGACTAATGGCCTTCACACATTAGTTTTATATAAAGATTTAAGCCCTCCTGAATGCTGTGTTGCATGGCAATAGTGTTAACTCTCAATAATGCTACAAAAATCAAACAAAACAAAAATAAAATCCAAGATTGACATTTGATTCTGCTCTCTTTAAGGCCAGGCAGAAATTGCAAAACACTGAAAAGGTAGCTGCTCTTTGACAAACAGATGTACTACGTGCTATTGTGTATCACTCGTTTAACATAAGCAAAGACAAACAAAACAAGTAAGTGCTCAGGTTTAATCTTTTGAATTCAGATCCTTTTTCATTTTCTTCCCTCAAAAAACAAGGGACAGATTAAACCGAAGTTTAAATATAAATCGAAAAAAACTAGTTTCACATATATACAGTCTTAGACTATAGTTAACACAAACATGGAAAAAACATGGAAGAGAATTCTAGTTAACGTCTAATAATGTCACAGCTACATCAATGGAGACAAAATCACTGGTAATTTTTATAAAACAGTAACTAATGGAAACATTTTTAGCTTCTCTCCATTACTCTACTCCGCTAATTGTATTTAAAAAAATAAATCATCTTTACAATCCATTTTTTATCAACATCACCTAACACAAGCTAGTACTTGTAAAAAAGAGTTTAGAAACCAGAAAACTATTTAGGAGAAACAGGTTTCTCCAACTGAAAAACTCAGTTCACTGACAAAGAATATACATTGTTATATCTGAACTAGGCACAGATTTTAGTGAAAATTTGTACAATTACAATGTTTTTTAAAAAACGTTAAGCTTATGCTGAAGAAACAGTATTTTCATGTAAGCTTCATTATACACAATGAACTACAAAAAAACCCTACTCTCACAATTAGCTAACAAATTCTAAAAGTAGAGTTTAACTACTGTATTTTATATCAATCAGTGGTATAGTTCAAATAATCAATTCAAAGGGAAAACTTAGATAAACGTATTGGTTAAATGTGCAGTTCAGACAGTCCCCAGTATTGAAAGCAGTTTAAAATACTCCAGTAAGGAAAACGAAGGATGAATGCAGGACTAAATAAATGAAAAGGTATGTCTGATTTAGAACAAAGATACTGCTTACATTTAGTGTCAAGAGCTATTCTCCACATTGAATAGACAAATTAATTGCAAGAAAAACGCACAGGACTATTGATCTGTAGAATTAGTCATACCAAAAAAAAATAATCAATATTCATCACGAAACTGTATACACAAGTTAACCTAAGCAAACCAGGTAAAGCAAGTTCTTACCTGCATGTGGGGCACGAAGAAGGTGGATATTCTGTTTCACTTCTTTGATGTCTTCTGCCTTCTGCAACTCTTTGCTCTTCTTTAATCTGGGGGGTGGGAAATTAAATTTAATTACCTTTAAAGAGGAGATGTATGCTTTCATTTTAATGCATGACACACATCTTTAGCTAAAGGCATGCAAACTGTAAGTAACTATGATTATAAGGAAATAAAGGTAGAAAGTACTTGAAAACCAATTCAAGCATATACTGGATACAAAACCAGAAAAAAAAAAAGGCATCAACTCTTACCAGAAATGTGTTTAAATCTAAGACTCCGTATTACAAACAAGGAAATATAGCTATTATCATCAAGTGTCCAAAAGCTACATTCCACCAGAGAGCCAATAAAGCATAGTAGTTTGGTAGCATTGTAGAGCCGACTGAAAGTATTTTACCCCATAACTTGGTTGACTCTGTTTGTACAAAGCAAATAACCATTTAAAACTTTTGATCATCATTTCTCTGGAAAGATTGACTGTCTAATCCAGATTGTGAGAGTTCTTATAACACAGATACTTCTTCTCACCTGTTCATAATAAACCTGGCTTGGCGTTTTTGCTTTATTTCCTCCACTCTCTTCATTGCATCAACTGAAACAAAGCAGAAGTTGTTTTAAATGTGCTTACATACCTATGGTTGAAAATACACTAGCAGTATTCCATAACACCTCTATATCAGAGGCCACTCTTATGTAGAGGAAGTTATTCCTTCTTCAAAGAGCAGAGTAGAAGAATATTCTGCGTACCAACTATGATGAACTGTATTTTAAAACTTGTTTATGCTTCCACTTTTATGCCTACGCATATTTTCTACAATTAACCATCGCAACAAAAGACTCTTACTCTACTTGAAATCAGATGCAAGTTACCACTTTCTCCTTTGAGGCATTCATTCATGGCTTAAGTAACTCTTCCATTTTATAGCAATTGATTTATTAAACTGAAGTGGAATGAGCAGGAGCAAAGAAGCAACTGCATCAGTAGAAAAGGCTTACACTGGGAGCCTCTGAAAAAGTTGGATAACCACTAAGGTTTTTTGAAGATAATAATTCAAAATAGAGGAATGCTGCACCTCATTTTCTAACCAGTTTCTGAAAAAAAAAACAAAATCAAGTGAAACTCCACACCTGTTCACAACTCAAACCTCCTCCACACATAAGAACCTGGTCATGATTCCAGTATTTTCAAATGCAATCACTACAAAGTGTCAATATTTTAAGAAATCTGAACACATGTTCACTTAGAGTAGAAGTTCACTCCCCATAGTTCATCTTTTGGTTTGGTTTTTTTTTTTTCCTAAAATAACTCACCAGTCTTGTTCCACAACTCTCTTTGGTATTTCACTGGTTCATTTCTACGTTTTTCAAACTCAAATGAATTATCCTATATTAAGAAAAAGTAAATATAGATTATATACAGAAACATATTTAGATCAATACATTCTTACTAGAGCACTCACTCATATAACTTATTAATTTACATGATTCTTTTTTTTCCCCCTTTCAGAATCTCAGTTCCTATACCTTAACAGCCTTTAGAGATTACTAAACCAGAAGGAAATAAGAGTAGAGTGTTTGACCTCAAAGTGTCAGAAGCCACAGTAATTTGTCTGAAGAGAACTATTTATCAAAGCATCTCCCTCGGCTATTTTGTTATTAGCAAGACAAAAGGAAGAGAGAAGACCAATGAGGAGTAGGAAATACAGAGCAGACTAGACAGGTGGAAGGCAAAATTGAAAACGTGTAGAGTCAAAAGCATTTAATGTGGGTCGAGTAAGTTCTACTCAACAGCCTGTAATTTTGAAAAGGTTCCAAAAAGAAACACTATTTCATTTTAAGAATATTGAAACAATATAAAATCATTTGAAACAGTGAAATATTTCAATTCATGACATCATGGTATTTGGGGCAGCTAGGGTTTTTTCTTTTTGTTGTTTTTTGAGGGGGAGTTGGGTTTTTTTCCCCCAAGAGTTTAAGACAGAAAAAACAGTTTCCTGGTGATTTTTTTTTATTTTTGGTAGGCATACTTAGCTTTATACCAACTTTATCTGAGGACTTTTCCCTTCCCACAGGTTCTTTTCTGTAGTGGTAAAGCAGAGTTATTAGACCAGCTGCTAATCTTCACTTGAGCTAAAGACAGCTGCAATGAGAGCAACTGCACTGAATAGCAAGAATGGCATGTATACGCTCACAAGCCATGCTCCATTGGCAGACAAACGTTAGCTTTCACCACGGGATCGCATCAAGCAAAATATCTAAAATAAAAGCTGTAGAGCACACTGAATACGAACATCTATGTGCCATTCTTATTCTTAAGAAGAAACAATTACTTAAAATTCATTTTTAGCCAGCCGTGACACAGCACCACATCAATTCACTACAGTTTATCCTAAACTGTCAGCTTTTACCTACTTATAATATACAGCATTGTTTTGTATCATGAGAACACACCACAAACAGTGAAAAGAAGTCTCATAAGAGTACAGATGTTCAAAGTGTCATGCCCTTCTAACCTACAAGCACGGACATAAACTACAGCTGCCTCATATTGGTCAATTCCAAACATGAGGGGACAGCATGACCAACTCCTCAGTCATTCTGAGTGAGAAAGTAAGACAGTCCTTCAGAAGTACCCTGTGAACAACCACCTGGCAAGAGTCAATCCTTCTAAATTTTTTTGTTTAATAAAAAAAAAAACACCACTTGAAACCAAGGAAAACAAGCAAATATACTTAACCTCTATCCATATACCTGTTTAAGGCAACAAGAACTGTCACCTTCTTACAAACTACAGTATTTCCCATCATTACAAGCTTACTTCAACACTTTCCTCAAAGCTGGCTTATGAAAGAACAGATACCAACCAAACTACAACAAAGCACTATGTTTATAAATTGTTTTAATTTTTAGCATACATAGATATATCTCAAAACTGGAGCATGTTGTCACCTATTTAGACACGTATAAAAGAATTTTAAATTAAGATCTTAGCTTCTTTTCAAAAAGGTTATTCAGCTTAGACAGAAACAACTTGAAAGCGAGAAATACAATTACAGAAGATGATCATTAATCACAGTTTCTCAGAGTCACATTAAAAAAATAAAATCACATTCTTCTCCTTGGAAGATCCGCAGAAAGCAGCAAATCACTGTATAAAAATACTTACTAAATTGTTCGTATTCTGTCAAAAAACAGGTAATTAAGTCATAGTAATTCTTTAATTATTTAAGGACTGTCCCACCAAACATAAGTGCTTAGTATTTTTACCCCTGAAGTATCTTTGTCTTGAAATTGTTTTTAACTATTTTAAGATTTCCTATGCTGTTTTCGAAACATTCCTATCTACGCAAGGACTTTTCCTATACATTGTATGCTTTAAGGAGACTTCAAAGGGTAAATATCTTACGTGTCTACACAGAGACACTTCTTGGGGTACTGTGCTTTGTGCAGAAATACAATTACCAAATGTATTTGTACAGACAGTGGGAGATTTATAGATGGAAAAAATAATGCCTTGGACTTGGAAACCACCAACCCGATACACTGGCTGCCACGCTGAAGCTGAAATGGGAAGTTCCAAGTTACAGTCAAGCTAAATGAATAACTCACTCTCAAGAAAACTTTCACATCCTCTTCCACAATCCCTCTTTTCTCCACTTACTCCATCCCTCATGCTCATAGAATTAAATGATAATGCATTAAGCTAGCTAACCCAACCTGTTTGCAACTGGAAGAGGATATATTTCTGCCGTTTTAGTGAGCCCGTGTAAAGTGTGAACCAGTTCAACTTCTTACCACTGTCAATTCTTTGCCAGCTGCTTTCCGGAATGCTTTGGTCCATCTCATCTTTCTGGGATTTCGCTTCTTTTTAAAGTTTCTGTGGCATTTTGATTTGCAGAATCTAAATATCTTAAAGAAGAGAGGAGGGGGAAGAAACAAAAAACTTAAGAATCAAATCATAATAATCCTGCCCCATTTCAAGCATGATATCAAACACTAAAGTTTCTGTAGCAAGACTGCTCATTGAAAATGACATTCATCTTTCAAATTTCAATATTTTTAGTTGAAATATAGCTATTAACAAACAATTCCAAGTACTATTCTTATTTTTTTCATGATAAAGTCATTTTCACAGCTGTCAGGGACATGCACAAATACTTAAAATTAAGCTGATTACAAATAAAATATACCAAAGTTGTGAGAATTATCATCTGCAAAAATAGCTATAAAACAAAAGCTGTACTGTGAATAAACAATTCTCTTTACCTGTCAGCACTTTTTAGATACAGTGCCATCCTGACAACAACAAAAAAATCTTCACACCTCTCACATAACATTTTTCAATGCAATACACATAAATACACAAAAAGTCTATCTTCTGGAATGTAGCTTTAAGCATTAAAGATTACCCTGCAGCAGGAGTCCTAAGCGCATTAGTTAAGTCCTGGACTGAATTTACTGAAAGCTGTTAAAGCATATGCCAAAATGTTCTTTTGCCCCCTTTCATTTTTTCTACATATTCTACAGACCGCTAGACTCATTTTAGGCACCTGCCACTGCTAGCCATGGAAGCACCTTACGTTCATCCAGGTGATGCTTTCAGGACTGTCAAAGATGTATAACAGAAATGTCACTTTCCAGACTTGAAATTTCATTTTATTGGTGTTGAAATTATGTAACTAACAGCCAAGCTAAAGAACAACCCCTCATCCCAAACTGTCCCAAATCCAGACGTTTTCCAGTCAAAAAGATGCAGCAAAATGGCAGTAAGATGGGGGGGACAGACGACAACACATAATCACATCCTTATTTACAGTTCTTAATCCTCCATACATTTGTGCATCACTTTTAACTATCCTGGGCTGTCTAGTACCCAGAGCAGAGCTGAAACTTTACTTAAGAACACTGAAAATTACACTTGTTATTCATGAGTTTTTGAAAATCCTATTTTTCTTCTACTATACTCTCCTTCCCACCTAACAGTCACTCTTAAAGAAAATCAACAGTAAATAGGAAACCTCTAGTAAAGGTAATAATTGTCAAATATATTTTTTTACTTTTTTTTTTTTTAAAACACACACACCTTGTGGCCATTTTCTAGTAAACATAACTATGTCAATCTACATCTACCTCTAAATTCCCAAAAGCTGTGACTCGGATGAGCAATACAGTTGAGCCAGTATTTATTTTGAAATCTGAGCGCAGGAAGGAAGCTATTTGCGTAAGCTTCATTTCACACTGGGGCCTCCAATGCCCTTTAGGAGTGATAAGGAATACAGCAGAGGCTGGGGAACTATACACAACATTTTATGTACAGGATTGTCACCACAACGTAAAGCCCAAAGCGATATGCACATCCTGTTATGACAGCCTCAACTGGGTAAGTCACATCAGATATCCGAGTGAGTTACAACTTTTAGTATACTACCATGAGAGCGACACCAACCATCAGCTTTAGTACACAGTGTCTGTGATCTGGATTGTTCAAAGCTTTAGAATCACCTGCTATTAATCTGAAGCCTCTACTTCTCCAAAATCGGAAAATTAAAGAATGAAAATTTTGTATTGCCCTGTGAAGCATATAATTTCCTAGTAAAAATTAAAAACAAATAATTCAGCCCACGCTCTTCCCGAACGCCACAACAGCTGCCAAATTTCAGTATGGCCCCACGAAACGGCTCCCACACAACGAATAAATCGTCGGGGCTGACGTCGCCACCCAGCGCCCCCTCACAGCGCGGCTGCTGCGTGGGCTCCGGCAGGACGAGGGAAACGCTGCCTGCCCCCCCCCCCCCCCCCCGAGACCCCCACACGCCGAGAGGGACTTGGTATGAACGTAGGCAGCGGCACCCCGGCCCGGGAGAGGGGCATCGCGCCTTGGGCCCGTCTCTCAGCGGACACCGCCTGTGGGGGGTGAGGGCAGAGCGGGTACCTTTGCCCCCCCTCCGACGCAGGCCCGGAGGGGCCGAGAACGCCCCAGCGCTGGGACAGGCCCAGCCGGGCAGGCTGCGAGGGGGAGCGGGCCCCGGTGCCGCCGCTGAGAGTCGCCAGCCCAGCCCTCCCGCCGGCGGGCGGTACCTTGCAGTCGTTCCGCACGAACATGACGCCATGGCCCGGGTAGATGGGCCCCGAGCAGAAGTAGCATTTCTCGATCCTCATGGCCGGGCCCCGCCGCGCCGCCCCGCAGGCCCCGCCGGAAGGGAGCGCTCAGCTGACCGGAAGCGGCGGGGCACCGCCCGGCAGAATGGCCACGGCGCCCCCTGCCGGCCGCGGGGCGCCAAAGCGACACTGGCGCGGACGCGGGCGCATGCGCAGACGCTCGTCGGCCGGTCCCCGCCCCTCAGAGGCCTGGTGAGGCGGGGACGGCGCTTCCATTGCAGCGTCTGACTGCGGTCATTAGTGACGGCGGCGTTTGCGAGGCAGCCTTGGTGATCAGGAGCTCTGACAGCCCCGACACAGGCACCGGGCGGGAGACAACCAAGTGCTCGCTCCGGGCTCCCGGCCCAGCCTGCCCCACAGGAGTTACTGGGGGTGACGGAGCAACAGCTGTAACACAGGCCACGACAACCGTGGGCCACTTTCTCAGCGGGCACGGCCTGCTGAAGAGCCACCAGGTCATGCTGTATCGAGTCACATTCGAGCCACCACCATATGCGTGTTGGAAAACCTGGGGTGCATCCCCAGCAGTGTGGCCAGCAGGGCAAGGGAGGGGATTCTGCCCCTTCGCTCTGGTGTGACCCTCCCCTGCAGTGCTGTGTCCAGCTCTGGGGCCCTCAGCTCAGGAGAGGCAGAGACATGGTGGAGCAGGTCCAGAGGAGTCCAAAAAGATGATCAGAGGGCTGGAGCACCTCTGCAATGAGGACAGGCGGAGAGAGTTTGGGTTGTTCAGCCTGGAGAAGAGAAGGCTCTGGGGCTACCTTATAGTGGCCTTCCAGTACCTAAAGGGGTTTACAGGAAAGGTGGACAGGGACCCTTTATCAGGGAGTGTAGTGATAGGACAAGGAGTAATGGTTTTAAATAAAAAGGGCAGATTTTGACTAGATAGAAGGAAGAAACCTTTTACAGGGGTGGTGAAACACTGTTCCAGATTGCCCAGAAAGGTGGTTGATGCCCCATCGCTGGAAACATTCAAGGCCAGGTTGGACAGGGCACTAAGCAACCTGGTCTAGTGGGAGGTGTCCCTGCCCGCGGCAGGGGGGTTGGAACTAGACGATCTTTACAGGTCCCTTCCAACCCAAACTATTCTATCATTGTAAAATTCACCCTGTCAATGGGTCTACAGCAGGAGAGCTGCCAGCCAGCCCAGCCCCAGGGCCCCAAACAGCTGGTGTTGTGCCCAGAGGTGCAACATACCGGTACTTTACCTGTTCACAAGCTGCTTGCTGGAAAACAGCACTTCCAATTGTATCAGGGGCCATGGAAGCCTCTCCAACGAACGAAGAGCCTGACAAAGCGAGACAGTAGTGCTCCTCTGTAGCACACTATAGGCATCTGAGCAACCTACCCTGCAAAGAAACCAGCAGCCCAAAATAAAAGGATACCCCCAGGAGTCCTGTAAATAGGACCACATAAAGCCTACATGAAAAACAAAGAGCTCCTTTTCCTGAGCATGACTGAGGAGACCAGACACAGACACTGTTCCTGATGTGGTCTCTGCCAGAGCGAATGGGAAATAAGACAGCTTGGACATAAACCCCTTTACAGCACGATACAGGACTTGACCCTTCACCTTATCAAAACAAGCACGCTTCAGACCACACTCCCTCCCAAAGAAAGTAATTCTGGAAGAATGTATCATTTTTTAATTCAGGGATTTTGGTTTGGTTTTAACTCTTGAGTAGTAGAGTAGCATATGCTTTTCAAATCAGTCTTCACTTCTTTGGCAGGCTTTAACTGTTGTGAAACACAAGCAGGACCACGAGACTTATTATATGTCTTGGCAAGATTTCTTAATAAAAATAGATCAGTCCTATATAAAATGTGAAAGAGATTATTGCTCCAAAAATGAGAAACTGGGCCACAAGGCTGAGACGGTAGTTTGTGTGGACGTCAACATGGCTGTGCTTTCTTTGAAGCTGTAAGAAAGCTCCATTTATTAGTTTATTGGAGCCACAATTTCTAAATCCTTACATAAACAGGTTAGTGGGGGGAAAAGGGTGAGAAGAGTATCTACAAAAGCTGTACTATGCCAAAAACCACAAACGCGCTACATTCATTCACCAGACACACATCAGCCACATGCATGCTAACTGCAATCCACTATATTAAGACTGTGGTCCCTCCTTTGATTTCACCAGAGAATCCTGTTGAAAGCCAAGAAATACTCACACTCATGAAAGTACTTAAAAACAAACAAACAAACAAACATACACAGAAACAAAGTTGGGATGAACTATTAGACAATACTGCATCTTCAAAAGCAAAATTTCCGTTTCCCAAATGACTTTCTACTTCCCTGAAACATATATGCATATCTTAGTATGAAAATTAAATACAAATTAAAAGATTTTGTGATCAGCTTGTGTTTGATCCCCTCTAGCTTCACATTATGAATGCAAAATTTTGTTCTAAGTGTGAAAAATGAATGAAGCTAAAATGGCTCAGCATTAACATAAGGATAGAGACAGTAACCCAAGGAAAGGAAAGGGAGTCATAGATTTTTTTTTAAAACTAGAGTTGATTTACTCTAGAATTCAGGCAAATCACTTTCTGCTCCATTTCCATATTCGTAAGATCAAAGTCTTCTACAGGGGAATTAATTTTTAAAGCAAGATTTGAAGTACTGTCTAAAACTGATGGCTCCACACACATTATTCTAGGGAATCTCTTACTACTGCTGGTCTCCCCCCTACAGAGTTACCTGTTCATTGTGAAATGACCTAAAATTAGGCCCTGTACCTTCCTAAATTGTTTGGAATTGGAGAGCATCTTCTCTCTGTTCTTCAATCTTAGGATGCTATCCCAGCTCAGAGTCTGAAATCTTCCTCACCACGTAAGGCTTTACCACCACAATTCCTGCTTCTCCATTTAAAAGAAGTTAACTATCTGAGTATGTGGTGAAAAATCTATGTGTTGAATTGCATGTGCCTTTAGGGCAGTTTTTCCTTTCTGGTTTCTAGAAGAACAAAAAAGGCAGTCAGCTTGGGGTTATATTAAGCAAGACGGAAGGAAGAAAAAAATTGCTTTAGCACAGTAGAGTCACTAACCTTATCAGCACAGAGCTTGTCTCCAATCTTTTTGAAAACCAGACCTCAGCCACATCCTATTGCAGGAGACACAGGCTAGAGCATATGACTGGTGACTAGTACTCACCCCCAGCCCCAAGGAAGAACAGCTCCGAACTGGCTCAGAGACAGAGAGCAAGATAGGACTGTACAGGATATTAGCCTCATGCTGCACGCCGGAGGGAAGGCTCTGTGGCTGTGACAGAAGATGGCAACCCAGCTGATAAGAGGAAACAGCAGACACATAATACACAAAGTAATTTTATGAGGGAAACTATGAAGACACCAAGTCTACAGCTAGAGGCAAAACCAAATAGTAAACAAGTTTGTTTAGGTCTAGGGCTGCTGTGCTTTGGCATATGCAATTGCAATCCTTCTTTTTCAGTTTGATTACTTTGAGTTTCTTGCCCATGTAACTTTTTTTCCCTGTGGGCTGTATTTATTTCACTAAAGACAGCTTTTCCTGGCAGAGTACTGTACAGTGAAGTCTTTGGTGGCTTCTACAATTTAAACACTGTGGATTACAGCCTGTCACCAACGCCTCCAGCAGACAGATGGGATGTGAGAGCATAGTGATAATACAAGCATTTACAATTGGATTTTTCCCCCCTCCTTTTTTCATATCAAGGCACTAATCTCCTCTTCAAGTACGAGCCATTATGTTGTAGATTTGAAGTGCTTATTCCTGATCTAAAAGGCAATATAGATTGAAGGTTGCTGCACCCAGAATCCAGATTAATTATCAAAAAAGAATATGTACTTCTACTCCATTAACCATTATTCACAGACAGAATTAGGTATCCAGCTGACAAACAGCCTCACTTGAAGAAGAGGTTTTGCAGCAAACTGAGTGGCTCGTTTGTTTGATTTTTGACATAGATTACCACAGCAAGAATTGTTTCACCAAACATCTCAACTCAATACCTTAAACTCATAACAAAGCTCTGGTCTGCAAACATTTACATACTGGTCCAAGTTTCCCAATAGAAAAATTGTCATATACAGTTCATATAAACTGTCATATACAGTCATATAAAAGAACCGACAACTGTCAGGCATGTGCACTTCTAGGATCAGGTTCATAAAGCGTATAATCATGTTGACTGGAAGACACTTCTGGAGGTCATCTAGACCAGAGTCCTGCTCAAAGCAGAACAAATTACACCAGGTTGCTCAGGGCCACATCCAGTTGAATTTTTAGTGTCTTCAAGGATGGAGATTCTATAACCTCCCTTGTCTGCTGTTCCAATTTCTGACTACTTGTACGGTGACAATATTTTTCTAATGTCTAGTCAGAATTTTCTATACACCAATTTTTCTCCATTGCCTCTTTGCTATCCCTGTGCACTCTGAGAAGGGTCTGACTCCATTTTCTGTATACTCTTCCATTAGATAGATAGCAGAAAGTTCTCCCCTAGCTTTCTCTTCTTTAAGCTAAGCAAACCCAGTTATCTCTCCTCCGACCCTTGTGCTCCAACCCCCTGATCTTGGTGGCATCTGGCGGACTTACTCCAGTATGTCAATGCCTTTCTTCTACTGGGGTGTCCAAAACAGGACACATAACTCCAGATGCAGTGTTACAATTACCAAATATAAGGGAAGACTTACTTCCTCAACCTGATGGCTTCATTTTACTAAAGGAGCCCCAGATGGAGTTGGCCACCTTTGCTACAAGAGCACACTTCTGGCTTCTGGTCAACCTGCTTTTAAACAGAATGCCCATCTTCTTTTCTGCAAAATGTTTTTTCAGCCAGTATGACTACACGGAGTTATTCCAACCCAGACGGAATACCCAGTCACACTTGCCCTTGTTAAACTTAATGATGTTTAGTTCAGCTCATTTATCTTGCCTGTCAAGGAACCCCTGAATAGCAGCTGTGCCCTCCATAACTAACCTACCTGGTAATCTACACTGTTCTTGATGGAAGCACCTACTCTGAAAAATCAGGCTCCTTACCTTTGTAGAAGCAGTAGATTTTACAAAATGTATTGCTTGATTCCCTTTGCTCTGAACATGCTACATGCTCACATTAGCAGCTTTCTGAATGTCTTATGAATACAGAAGTGTTGCCTCTATTTTCTTCTATGGGTTTGAGCTCCTTCTGGCATCATCCAGGATGCATCAGCCCCCCCATCCAACTGGTCCCCCATCCAACTGGTTTTGTCAGTGCCAGAGGGTAACATCGAGAAGTACCTAGGCCACACAAGAGAACTTAGGTGCGTTTGAACTAAAAAAAACACATAACGCATAGGGACAGTGCAGAAGTGTTGAAATGAGACAACAGGAAATGTTACAATTCAGTTCAACAAATGCTGATAAGGTTCAGGTCAGGAATGTTTAACTATTTTATATTAATAAGAAATCCTGGGACAAAGCATCATTGTGGCAATCCTTTCCAAAACTTTGTTCCATTACAGATCAACATTTTCATCTGACACTGGATGAAAACAACTTTTCTTGAAAGAACAGTTTCTTATCACATTAGAATTCTTTGTTTGTTTTTTAAAACCAGCACTAGACTAGTAAGAAAACTGTAATTTACTGTCAAGAAACATTTACCATGATTTATTGTGAGAGCTAAAAGGGGACCAAAGTTTTGTCACAGAATAATTCAAACAAATAAATCTTACAGCACATTTCAAAGGCTGACTTCAAAGCAATTTTATACAGTAAATAGTTACATATAATATGCATGACAAAAATATGGCAGTTTCAGTATTTAATATCCAATCTAAACATAAGTTCTCAAAAGGAAGCATTTTTACAATATTTCAGTAGTCACTTAGCTCAGTAGTTGGTTGCAATAATCCTTACTGTTTTCAGGAACTGGATGGAGCTATAACCACAAAAACTCCCATTAAAGTTAACGCATGACAAAGTTCCACTGCAACCCTCTGAAAAGCAAAGAGTTACATTAAAAGAAATTCAGACACTGAAGTACACTGAAATGTATTGTGTCCTACAGTAGAGCTTGATACTCTACGGGTCAGAAACACGATGGTAACTTCAAAAGGCACTTTTAAACTACAGTAACTCTGGTCCACAAGCATTTTTGAATCTTGGTATTGTATAGTAAAAAAAAAAACAACCTATATTTATTCAATATAAATTGCTTTAATCTCTGTTCTAGCCCCAGAGCAGTCAAATTATATTGCACTTTTAAAATATTCTGTGTAGGCTGTGATAAAAATCGAGTATTTACATGTTGTGTTTGTTGAAGAACAATGCATTACTTGTAAAATATTTTAAGAACCAAGTTTTAACACTTATTCTTGTATTATTAATATAACCAGAGGCTACATCAAATAGATTTTTTTTATTAGCTCCTATTCTAGAAACATTTTTGGTCCTTCAAAAAAATTGTTATGCTGCAATTCATGTTCACAACTGATATCAGTGTTTGCCTGAAACTGGAATAGTTAGAATATTTAAATAAATAAATACATAATTTCCAAAGAAGTAACAGCTTTGGAGTTTTGTAAACAAACTGCTGTGGGAAGTCTGTAACAAGATTCAATTTGGCATGTTATGACTTTAATTGGCAATACTTTACCAGTTATACAACCTCTGCCAGGCTAGAAAACAGTTTGGTAGGCATATCTTATAAATCAGTCTGGAAAAAAAGCCCCGAAAATACTTATTGTTCCTTAGGTTACATGAATAAATAAAAACGATCAAAGAGTAATGTGATCCACTGAAACCAAAATTGGCATTTATGTGATTTGTAATGGGGGAGGGGGGAAAGAAAATCAACTCTATTCTTTTTTAAATACAATTTAAAGGAAATGAACAAGCCATAAATGAATATATGACAACCAAGATGTACAGGACACAAAGGCTGGCAGAATAAAATAAGCATTATAAATTTATACAAATACTGATCTAGACAGAACTGGTATCTTAGCTGCATCTCATCTGAAGACAATCATGATTCATTTTTCAATCCAAATTTGAAGAACCTTTCCAAACCTGTGTGGTAAAACAAATCCAGTAAAAAGCACCAGCTCTGATGAAATTCTGCTGACATCTAGGTTGCCCTACATTCCTGTTAAAACATGAGTGGTAACATAAAAGAAACATAACAACAGATGTATAGTTACACCATTTACATATAAATATATGTATATGCAAGTTCTAGAAATTCCATTGGTGTCAGGAGGTCTTGTAGGCTGTATTGGATATATTTTATATAGTACAGTTGTAGTTTACATGTTCAATTTCATGACATATCCAAAGTGCTCTACATATGCTGTACACCACTGTGCTTCTCTGTAGTTTTTTATTCTATATAGAATAGCTTTCTTTTGGTTTTCATCACTAAAAACTGATGGTTTGACAGAGCAAGGAAAAGCTACCTGCAGACCTTTGTGGAAAACACAGGATTTGCTCTTTAAGATTGTTATTGATGGATTAAATGATTAAATGTTTCTGTTCAAAACCAAGAACCATGTTGGTACACTTGCTGTTAGTAGAGACTAAGAGCTGTCACAATACCCAATCTACATGCCTAGTCTGTGTAGTTAATGGAGCCTTCAAAGGGCAATTGAAAATCCTTCAGTTCAAAAGCCCACCCTTTCTCATTGCCCATACAGAGAGATGTTTCTAAATTTGGTAACGACAATTCCTCTCCTTCCCTTCCCTCCAAAGTAGAGAATTAGAGGAATATCCAATGCTACACCAAATTAAACCTCTGTCGCATCACTAATAAACTGCACACCTTGCAAGCAAAAGTCAATGTTGTTTGAGAGGAAAAAACAAAAATTAGTATCAAGAATTAATATAGCTCATTAAATAACTACACAAAGTGATTTGTCCATAAGTTAAACAGTTAAGCTGCAACTGTACTATACTTTAGCATATATATTAAACTTAATTAATGAGTTAACAGCTGCATTTGCCTTTTTCTTGCTCCTCATTCAGTTGTTCTGTAGAGCTGTGCCCATTGGATCGCACTACGCCTTCTGGGATCCAGGATTTATCCACACACCGTTCCATGCGCTTCATAATGAGGTCAAGCAGAGTTTCAATGGCTTTGCTTACATTATTCCCATTAGCTGCACTGGTTTCAAAATATGGTATTCTGCATAAGACAAAACCCACAAACTTAGCTCACATAGTTTATATTCATAGGAGAAAAAACAATGCATGACTGCTGCCACATACTTAGAAATCCCGCAAACGCTTTTTTACTGCTACTCCATAGCATAATGACACTAAGTGGTCAATGGTCTGAAATGCAAAAGAAATTAACAAAATGGTTGCAGGTAGGGCAGAAGGATAAGCTTTAATAGATTCCACAACTTACAGAATCATAGAATGGTTAGGGTTGGAAAGGACCTTGAAGATCATTGAGCTCCAACCCCCTGCCATGGGCAGGGACACCTCCCACTAGACCAGGTTGCTCAAAGCCCCATCCAACCTGGCCTTGAACACCTCCAGGGATGCGGCATCCACAGCTTCTCTGGGCAACCTGTTCCAGTGCCTCACCAACCTCAGAGTAAAGAATTTCTTCCTAATACCTAATCAAAATCTACCCTGTTTCAGTTTAAACCCACTACCTCTCGTCCTATGACTACACTCCCCTTGTGTCAGTATGGGTCAGTATGAGTTCCCAAAAGTTCCCAAAGTTATGCTCCTCAGGTCCATTTTTTTTCAGCTCTGTTCCCCACAAGAGATGCAATTACTTTATATGGCCTTGTGTGCGTAAGTGTTCTCCTTACTGATTTCTATCTACATCAGCTAGGGAGTCGTTGCAAGAGAGGGAATGCTAGTATGGACGTTCCCCTGCTGGCAAGGCAGTAAAGACTCCTAATGTGGTACTCTTATCATTGCAAAAGGTGACTGTTTCTTCTGTTGACATCTGAATTATAAACTCTCTTACATATAAAAAAAAAATCTCAGTACTCAGATCACCTATGTTGTTGTGAACAAAAGTTTCTGGGTACCTTGTTATTGAAAATACATTGCTAGTTTTCATTATCGGTCAGGATGTTTCAACAGCATGTCTGTAGGCTCTGACCTTCTGTGCTCAGTGCTCCCCACAGGGTGGTGCTGGAGTGGCTACATTAGCGTTACTCCCCAGGTGACTGATATAATCACTTCATAATTTTAAGTATTTCTTACTTAACTTGCAAGATTCAGTGACCGGTCAAAAATATTATCTTACTGTCTCAGTGTATAGGTCTCCTGCCATCATTTTCAAAATACACCACTTACCAGTACAAAGCCTTTTCACAGAAAGAGTGTGTTCGCTGTCTCATGCTTTTGTTACCAGAAGAATGTTTGCTGCAGCAGGATTTATCTTGCTCCCCTCAGGAGTAAGTGACTGCTAGCATCTATCCTGTCTCATCTCTACAGGGCAGAGAGCTTTGTAACTGCCTACAGGTTGGACGTGATCTACAACTTTGACTTTTAGCACCCTATTCTTAATTTAAGTTGGCATTTTCAGCCACAAAGATAAACATTTCATAAATTATTTCCATAAATCACATGCAAAGAGATCTCTTTCAAATCTTTAAGAAATGGCCACATGCCATCTGCTGCTGTTTAAAAGTTTTTGCTCCTTCACAAGGAGCTGGTTAAAGTACCATAAGCACTGAGGACCTAGTGTTCACTTTGCGCATGTTTTGTGGACTTTACTTTAGACCAGCTGTAATCTACTTCTCCAGACTGAACACAGATTACTGGTTGGAGCACATCATCTAGTTTAATTTTCAGTTGAGAAAGAATCCAGTTCACATGTTAGAAAGCTGCTCCACCATGAGAATCAAACCACAATAAATGGATCAGAAGCTTTGCTTCAAAAATGCACTTCTGATCCACACTGAAATGCAAATGTAATCCAGAGATGAGACCCACAGAAGAGTTAAGAGGGTATTAAGAGTACTATGAGATTAATTAGTATCTGATAGGAACAAAGATTCCACACAGTTCCTTTGGGGACACATGACCTGTGACTGTAGTGAAGGGGAATGGCAAGGCTACCCTGTCTTCCTGCTGGTCTGACTCGGTTTTCAGACTCCCTGGGAGCCTGTGAGATCGCAGATGCCTGCAAGAAAACGCGGCTGACCCCTTTGAGGCTAAGTCACTAAGAATTCACCTAAGGTGAAGTCCTAACAAAATTGCTTGTACAGTTGAGGGAAGATTGAATGGGGAGGGGGCAGAGAACTGGGGAACCGTGGTCTGGACCAGAACTGCTCTTTTGTGGGAACCCAGCACTCTGTGGGCAGACTGTCCCAATACTGGCGAATAGGTCCCAAGACTCTCAACGAAACTGAGGCTGCATGTTTCCATGGCCGTGCCAGAGACAACAGCTACCCTACAACAAACTTCAGTAAAACAATTCAGCTTGTAAATTAGGATATCATTGCTTGGTATTATTTTTGTTTTCCCTAAAATCTGATGTGACACTCATCGCCTCACCAAATGCTCTTTTGGATTTCACTTTGTAAGAGACCTGGGTTTTCTGTGCCCCACAGAAAGCCTCAGCACAGGCAAGAGCAAAGAATTAGACCCCCATCCTTCACCTGCCTCTCCAGCTAAATTCTATCTCCTTTCTAGAATGTTTGGGAAAATTTACTTTGTTTACTGCCAAGGAAAAAAGATTAACCAGTCTCCAGTGCAAGATTATTGCAATACTAAGTATGAATTTTTAGGCAGTGCAGAAAACATTAATCTCTGACAGATAAAAAGATATCATACCATACTTAAAATACTTCTTCTCACAATAACCTTTCAGTATACAGAAAAGGCATTACAGAAGACATTTCATTCTGTTTTAAACACAGCAATAACTGGAAGGAAGTTACTTACCCATATTTTTCTGCAAGTTCCTTAGCCTCTTCTTCTTTCACCATTCTTTGGTCTTCCAGATCACTCTTGTTTCCACATAATACAATGTCAGGGTTTTCACAATATGCATGCATTTGTAGCTGACCTGACAGCAACAAGAATAGGGGTCACAACTTACTGTCACACATAAAGCCCACTAAGAACACTAACATGTTTCAAGGGACACAAAGTCCTTCAGGAAAGCAACTCTTTGAAAGACAGAAAACAAGTATGTTCTCTATTATCTCACAGGACTTCTGCTATGGCACTGAGGAGCCAGAGAACAGGAGGACATCCACTACCATGTACCCAGTGAAAGAGGCGGGGAACGAGCCAGGGGAGCAGAAGCCTGACAAAGTTAGCACAGAAGCTGTGTATTTGCAGTGTAAGGAGTTGTGCTCACAAAGCATCTTTAGTGAGCTGCCAGGAAAGGATGTACTTTCCTCTCCTGATGTATGATGCAGTCTGGGGACTCCTTCACCTAGATACACCAGCCTAGTAAAATTTGCCTTCCATTAAGTTTTGATGACAAAGCTTCAGGTGAGTCAAAATAGAGTTTTGCATATGCTTTCCACACACTTAAATTACTGAGTATCACCAGAGCCAGGGCTATTATGTTCTCTCAGCTTGCTTTTATATATGTTAAGATTCAAGTTCAGTAAGCAAAGCTGAATTTCAGGTAAGTACCAGAAGCCACCACTAGCAGCCATTACAATTATGAATGCAACATTTACTTTCTTTTACTGAGAAAGCTATAAAAACCAGTATTTTCAGTTCCATTTCTCAGTGAGACTCCATATTTATAAACATAGACCCCTCCCTGCCCATGGAAAGAAAGAAAAAAAGAAAAAAACAAAGAAATGCCATACTTATCCAGTTCCTGACATTCAGAAAGCTTTGCTCATTTGTCAGATCAAAGAGTAGAAGAAACCCCATGGCATCTCTGAAGAAAGCTGTTGTCAAGCTACGAAACCTAGACCAGCAAAGTGAAATTAGTTGGCTCATCTGACAAGTTACTTTGAAAATATAATTGCATACAGTCATGAAACTGAGGTAACTCAAGACTGAATTAACTAGAATGAAATATTCATCATAACTGTTTTGCTGTTGTAGAGACTGCATAACATTACTATGGTCTAATCAGGGCCTAAGGAAGTCAAGGAGACATTTCACTTAAGCATGAGATCTTTAGACAGTCTTCTACTCTAAAGCATGACTTGATCAAGCTTCAGAAATGAAAATAAGAATGAAATTCAAACTTTGAACCCTATACACATCAGTTCTTGATTTTAAGACTATCAACCACTGGATTGCTAGTCTTTTGATACACAAATAGAAAAGAATCCTTTGAGGTGATTTCACCTGCCTGGCTTTCCCAAGACCTCAACATATTTACAGAAATTTAAGGAAAACTGCAAAAATAAAAGCTTTAAAAGCATCTATATGCATTGGCCATGAAAAAAATAAACGAAAAGTTTCCCAAAAGACAGAGCAACAATTACAGTTTTAATGTTCTACAGCTGTAAATTACAGTTGTAATTTAATGGATATTCACAGGAAACTTTCCATCACTGTTAAAATTAAAATAAGCGTACTTTCCCATCTTGAGTTATACAATTAAAATGTAACAAAAATAAAGAGAATTCACATGCTCAGTTCCACTGGCACCTAGCTTGATGACAACTGTCTTACTTGCTAGGTGGGGGACAGAACATACCTTTCCTGCCCTGCAGTATCCCAGAGCTGAAGATGTATCCTCTGTCCTCTGCCCCCAACGCCATCTGGCCCATTGGGTCTATACACCTGTAAAAGGTAAATTTGCAAGACTGAGTGTTAGCAGTCCAGCCTCTATAGAACACAAAATAACTGAGCAATTTAAAGTCATCAAATGCAGCAAAACTAGCATTGCTGATGCAAAGATCCCAACTACAAATCAATCCCTCTGCTTTGTAAGACAAAAGTAACATGGGTTGCATTTTAGTTTTGCATCCAATTGAATATTTCAAATTAAGGGTAAGAGTTAAACTAGAAAAAACATATCCCATAGACTATGGACTCCAAACAGATACTTAGAGCGGCCATTAAATTGCATTAGACAAGCTTAATTTTAGGATTTCAATTTTCTATTTTTTGCTAATATCTTGTATCGTGTTCAAATTAAAATATAATTATAGGAAAGCAACAATTGGATCATGCAATCTGGCACTATATTTGTACCACCAACAGAACCTCATTAGCAAACAGAATATACTCATAAAGATAATGCCATCCCTTCTAAGCTGCCAAAAGATTGCTGAAAAAGGGTTGAGGGTAGATCTTATCGTATCATAGCTTAAAAAGATTAAATTGGATGATAATAATGAAAGCTTAAGAGTTTACTCAGCATGAAAATATAAATAAGGGCATCTGTTAGCTTTGGAAGGATCAGATCAAAATAGATTACTTCTTGTTTAGAACACTTCATGTTAGGTTGTCTTCTTTACCTTCAACTGTCGTACCTAAGATTACCAGAGTTAGAAACAGATCTTTAGAGACACATAAACTTGCCAAATTTGTGGATTATATGATTCAGGTTATGAAGCCTAAATCTTATCCTGAGTTATCAAATACGCTGATCAAGTAAATCCACCATGTTTACTATCCCACAAAAGGAACAGAACCTTATTCAAGCGAACAGTTTCACATTTCACTAAGATATTTACTCCTCACACTACTGCACTGCACGTCATCCATCAAAAGCCAGTCTGCACAATGCCCATTACACCATATAGACTTCTGGACGCTTGGGAAATCATCAGACTCCACTGAACGGAGTTTAATACTTCTACATAAGAATGAAAAGAACTTGTGCTAACTCAATTTCTCAGTGCAGAGAGGACCAGCATCCAATTGGTTATCGTAATGCAGTGCTCAGCTTCATATCAAAAGTACGCTTGCCTAGCTTAACACCAATTCCGGGGTTAAAAAAACCAAACCAACCAACCTTATTTTTCACAGTTCTTGTCCAGAAGTGGTAACTGCTTAGGAAGCCAGATCAGCTCCATGTATCATGCTATCCCATTTCATTCACATGTTTTAAAACAGTTTTAAAGTCAACGTTACAGTCTTTGTTCGCTAGCCATTCCAGTCCACAAACAGCAAAAACATTTTTACTACAGCCCAATCCTTCCTCATGAAGAGAGTTCAACAATAAAAGTGCTACTCCAGGTACTATATGCACAATTCATGGAGTAGATACACTCATCAACACTCGCTGAGCAGTAAGAAGTGGCTGCTTAGAATCAGCTCTTCTTACTTTAACTTTGGGGGAAATGGGGAGGGACAACACACAACAAAGACAAAAATAACCAGGTAAAATGAGACCATTTGCTTGTCACAAAATTAAGTACACACTAACTATTGCTCGCATGCCTGCATATAAGGATCAGCAGGTCAGATTTTTAAAAAATAGATTCTAGCCATCACCAAGACAGATACCATTTTAAAGTAGCACACTGTTTGTGAAAACTCACCACTCTCTTTTCCCGAAAATCAATGCCCACCGTTGTGATAAATTTGGAATTGAATTTGCCATCTGTATATTGGTAAAGAAGGCTGGTCTTTCCTACTCCAGAATCACCGAGTGCTAGAAATTTTATGAGGTAATCATAGTCCCCATCAGACATAGTGAGAGTTCAGGAGACACCTTAAAAAGCAAAGCAAAAAGGATTAGTTAGTCAACAACTCTGCCAAGGCTTCTTTTGACAAACGTTTAAAATACAAATCACTATTTGAACTACAAAGCATCCTGCAGTGGAACCAGTTCTGTACTCTTTTACACTGGTTTCACCTTAAACTCTTAATTATGCCAATTATCAATATCAAATTCAGCTGTGTCTGAAAAAGTGCATAGTTCATTTTATTGCATTCTTCCCGCTAGAAAGAGAAGGCAATGCAATTTTAACTTCTTCAGAAAAGACTGAAAATCAAGGTCAAAGTATTCAAGACATCTGGAACGTGAACTGCAGAACTGCTTTCAATCTGCATGGAAGCTGGCAAAAACTACTTAAATGTACCAGCAATGCAATTTTGACCTCACATTCATTGTGACATTATTAACATATGCATATTTTTTTTTCCTGACTGCCCACTATATTTAAATAAAAATTACAGTCATTTTCTATTAATAGCTATTTCTCAGTCTTCAAAAAGATTTTTCATACGAGGAGGAAATATAACCAAGCAACATTTTGCTGCTGCTGTTGGTTTTGTTGTTTTTTTTGTTTTGTTTTGTTTAGAGAACCAATTTTCAAAGTTTTTCAAGTTTCCGTCATGATACTAGTTAACCATTTAAACTAAATCTTGATCCTGAATTAAACACCACACTTTTTCTCATGGCCTGTACGCATTTAAGAAATTTCTCTATCCCTTTTGTGCCTTTGAAAAAATAACCATATTAGATATAGACGATCAAAGTGCAGTAACAGCTATAATGTATAACAGAAATCACTGGCAAATTTCATGTATACTAGAAAAGACTGATGTAAGCACACTAGCACTTTTCTATCGAGTAGCTACGAAGCCTCTCTTCCCCCAAAACAAACAGTAGAGAGCTGCCTTATGTTGTGTTCAAAGACGTGAACATGAAAAGATAAGCCTAAAATAACAATTCTAAAAGCAACGTAAAACTGGCATTAAATTGTCTCTTATGAAGGAGGGAAATAGATACCAAAATATAAAAAATAAAACGGATGATGAAATAAAATACAAAAAAAGCAGAATCTGCTGGGTCAACTGTAAATAAGTATTTTTGGAACTATTAGTAGCTTGAACTAGATAAAATTATTCATTTCAAGTCAAACACTGCAGTAATTTGCATCAATGGCAAAACACCAATTCATTTCTTGAATATCAGCTCACAGCTTGTGGTTTGGAACAAACTCTATCTTAAGTATGTGGACGTCAATCACTACCATTAAGCTAAAACCATAACTATCTTTAAAGTTTCAACTTTATGTTAGTACTGCACTTGGTTACAAGACAGAACTATGATTAGTTGACTTAGCCAGGACTGGACTTACCACGATCAAACGCAGACAACGATCAGATTTACACCCAGATAGTCTCCAACTGAAGAGTCAGTGGAAAGCATCTGATGCTTTTTTGCCGTTTCCGGCTTTGAAGCCTCCCTTTCCCCAGCCAAGGCACATTTTACATTATGCCCTCAATGACAGTAAAACTTTGCAGAAAAGGGGCTTTAGATGACTCACACACACTCACTACCACACCACAGCCAGCTAATTCACTTTCCACTGTTGTGTTTTAATATAAAGTTTTGTAATAAAGTAAAAGATTGAAACAGAAAACCCCACAGTAATAATTATCAGTGAGTTTTTCACATAAATACACCACAACTGCAGGCTTGCATCCACCACACAGGTCTGAAGGAGCAGCATATTCAAGTGAGCAGGTTGAACAGGCAGTAACACACTCACATAAGAACATTTTTAGAGGAAATTAAAAGCCCTGATCCATTAGACACGCTCATATATACCAGCAAAAGGAGTTTTTTGTTTTGTTTTTTAAATCATTCCCCTTGTTGGGGAAGGGAAAAAAAAAAAGTAAAATCAGATTGCCTACCTTGTAGCTCTACAAAGTCTTTTCATTGAAATGCACTAGAAGAAAGGGAAAAATATTTTAAAAAGCAAACAAAGCGGTTTTTACTAAAGACTGGATTTGATTTAGACTTCCATCTCATATATGGTGTTTCTTTTACCCTTAGATATTCTCCAAGGGCAAAGGGCTGTATAAGCTCCCCCCCTACTCAAGTACATTTTCTTTCAGCTTCACTGCCCCTAAATTAATTGTTGCTTAAAAAGGCTGACATGCAAATCTTAGGGCCAGTAGATTATACAAAGACAAGCTAGCTTCATGTCTTTTACTATGCTATCGTACCTGTATTTGCCTTGTCTCGTTGGTATTTTGTTAGCTAGCTATAGGTATATAGAACATACTTTTAATAACAGATACAAATTATGTGCCACCTAATCACTTACTATGTTGTAAGAAAGCTAGTTTATAATGCGCCCTGTGCAAGACCTTACGGAGGAAGAAAGGGCACTACAGCTCTTACCTGGAGCTGTAAGAAACTGTTACGGTTCAGCTGCACCCTTCCCCTGGACAGAGCTGAGTGAAAGCCCTGGTTAAAACATAAAGGTCAAGGCTAGACCTTGGGGAAGTAAAACCTAAAGGTATTCTTTGTGTCATATCTGATTTGTGGAGTATCTATTTGGACAAACACACCACATCATTCAGACCACTTGAACCTCAATTCTCCATATGGCTGGTAGAAGCCCTTCACAGGAAGGGCATAAAAATGCTATCTAAAGGGTTTCCTTGAGAAGGAAATTTTCTCCTTAGGCTTTTGAAATGCACACACCTTTCACTGCACCCCATAGTGTCAATCTATTATTCAAATATCTCCAGGGAGTGGTTCTTCTGAAACCCTGCACAGTTAACCTATCCTTGGAGACATGCAAAGAGCTACTTTCATAGCAGTTTCATGCCTTGTCCTCCTCCCTGTACAAATATTTAAAAAGGGATCTCCACCCTCTGCTTCCGAGATCTGCAGTCCTAGTGCCCAGACACCTCCAGCCTCCAGCTCCACACAACATAAATAAGAATATATTCACAGCAAAGTATATTCATGGCAAAAACTGCTGTGGAGTTTGAAAACTCATGGCCCTGTTTCTAAAAACCCATCCCATTTTTTCGTTCCAATTTTGTGTGTGGTTTTTTTTTTTGTTTGTTTGTTTGTTTTTAAATTAGGCTTTATAGCTTCACATCTTCCAGTCTTTCCTCCCACATTCTATACCTTGTGTATCAGGAGAGTGGGAGGTAGAAAAGGAAGAACCAGAGAAAACTGATGATACAATTAGAATTCATTAGGTCACCAAAATAAAAAAAATCTGAATTCATTTTAGAATGATCATTCTCAAATCTTGCTTCTAAGAGTAAGAACTCCTTGGCTGAAAAAAATTCACTGATGCACACAGTTTTAGGCTCCACATCAAGCCCTCCGTGGTTTTGCCTTTTGTAAACCCCTCCTTAAATCCCATTCAGCTCTGGCTTCGCACTTCACCTAGCATGCAGATGGTCAGGGGCTATAAGCACGTGCTGGGAAAATTCCACTGGCCTTTTCCATTGCTGACAGGATCCCCACAGCCATCACTTAAGCTGTTCATGTACAGCTGCTGCTCTGGAGCCTCCACATACATGCATGTCCAGATTGTGGCTTGCCAAGAAGGGATACTCTTCAAAGCAAGTGCTGCTCTTGTTCAGCAGATTTCCTAGTCCAAGGTACTTGCATGTGAACAAGTATCAATGTTAACAGGCTTGTATTTTTGCCTCCAGGACACAAATATCACAACCCTATTGTGTGATAAAACATTCAAGACTATGGTAGTGTTGCTCCTGTATAAATTAAGGAAATTGGCTTGGCATGCAGGATTTCCCCTGTGCAGTATGGGGACAGGGAATATGCTTTCTGAACTGGCCTTGTACAAAACATGCAACTCCTGTGCTGCTACAGAGCTGATGGAGGGGAGGAGGAAAAAGGAAGAAGGCACAAAGAGATAAATAAATAACCACCACCACCACCCCACCCCCCCCAAAAAAAGCATTGAGCTGCAAATAAAAATGTGTACACACACACACAGTGTAAAATTCAGGAAATCTGAACATGCTCTTAATCAGACAGTTCTCAAGCACATCAATTTAAAGTAAAACATACCACTTACCCCAACCTCTGCTAAAGGAATAGTTAGGGCACACTGGAGATAGTACTTCCAGTAGGAGTATTTTTCTAGCACCACCTCTTTAGCACGCAGCCAAGAAGCTTACGTGTCACCTGTTTGCATTCATGTTGATGGGAGCTCAGAGATAAAGAGGTGTGCCTCATGTCTCCATGTCTACGGAGGGTGCTGCCTGACAGCATGGCTGGGAAGCAATTACACAGTTCACATGTCCCATTTATTCCTAGAGGCAAAGAGCATTTCAGAAGAGATTTGTGCACGACCCACCTAGGAGCAGAAATCACCCACACACCTTAATACAATGACATTGTTCCTAATAAGTGTTTTCATACAAAAATGTATTAATGATGGAGTATATGGATCACAGCTGTTCAGTTCCGTTCATAGCTGTACATCCTTCTCTTTCGGGTGCGAGAAGGACACAGCAAACTGCTGGGTTTTTCCTTTCTTGTACAGACTCAAGGACACTGCGCTGCCCCATGGGTACCATGGTGAAAGTCGTCTTTACCATAGAAGAGAAAAATTATTCTTTGGTAAAGACTGGAACATAAGATATTACATCTCACATGACTTCAGACCACACCTGCAACACCACCCCATTTCACAGAGAAGCAACACATTTAACAGAGGAAGCTTTCTGGGGGTAAGGGAGTCCTCCCCACACTACACCACCTAGCCAGCCCTCCCAAGAGCAAAAAAGCCACTATTCTGTATGAAACTACACAAATAAAACTATTTGTTTGACTCAACCCACTCTTCCCCCTCACACCAAGTGAAATGACTCTCTGTACAGCTCAGACATCACTCCAGCATCCTGGATTGGTAGTGCAGCCATAAAGCCAGTGACTAACATGGTAAGATGTACCACACAACTATAAAGAGATACACCAAATTGAATTTATGAAAACACAGGTATTAGACCAATAATTAATTCATACTTTAAGATACCACAGGATTTCACCACATTGTCCCTTTGGGGACAGAGAGCAGATGCTCAAGGGTTACAGTTAACTTTTAACAGTGTCCACCTTCTGCAAGTGTCACTCAGCTTTCAGGTAGATCTTACAAAGACGAAGGAGTTGTATCTTGGCCTTGCTGCCTTTGCTCGGGAAAACCAGACCCCACTGCAAAAGTCCAAATCCCACACAGACAGAAAAGGAAGATATTGCAGGTCTCTTGATGAACCATGTGTAAATACAAGTACATGGTAATAATGCATTTGTACAGGTTTAATCATTCTGCAAGTGCAAGTAAATTCATACTAAAAAAGCTTCTCACCCGGGCACTACACAGACTTAAACAACTTCAATAGCTGTTTTATACATCACCTGATCTGTTACAGCAGAAGCACTGAGAAAGTGATCTGGAACTCCAAGGACTAAGTTCACTAATCCTGTCATAGGAGCACTCCCATCACACTATGGCAAAGCAATAACCACATTCTTGCCTAGTGTGGGCGAAGCATAGCGAACGGCCTCACCCTGCTCTAAGGCTTCAGTAGGCACCTTAATGCTTGCAGAACTGGTCGCCATCAGACGCTTGCCAGCTCTGTCGAAACAAGGGACAGAGTTAAACAATGTTCCTGCTTAGTCAACACTTTATTAGCAGTGCCTTTAGCTAAAAGCTGCCAGATATGTACCAATATAATATAAACAAATTATGACAGCAAGTTTTTATACCTCAAGTAACTGCTATGCTGGGGGAAGAGAGTTAATAAATAAGTACTGTACTGAAATATTCTGAGCTGCACTATTTTTTTCTTAGGAAAATATATGACCTGGCTTGCTTTAATTTTGGCCAAAATGGCACTTTCTGCGACTTCTGGGACTTTTCTGTAACATAAATAACAAGAAGGAAAACACCCCTTCCTCTCACAAACAAGAAGAAGAGATTCAGTTGCTCTGAGCATTTATCTTTTGGTTACTCTCAATTGCTTTACTTGACATTTTACTGTTATGACCTTTTTAGTTTCAACTATAGAGGAGTTCTAAGGAATTGTAGGATCGATGTCGAAGGATTGTCCCTTTCTTGGAAGGATGTAAGTCATTTTAAGGATGCTCAGGGTACATACAGGATTCTGCAAAAACACACACAAAAAAATATTCTGTGAGGTTTTAGCTTCCAAATGCTGATGTCGCTTCTAGCTCAGCTGAAGGTGCTGCAGGACACTGTCAGCTGTCACCATTGTTAGAACTGCAGGATTTTGTAGAGCAAAAAGAACTGATAGGCACACAAAGCACTCTGAGAACTGAGTTACAATGGGAGATGCCAGGCATAAAATCATGATCCTACCCAGAAAGGAGGCACAAAAGGGGTAAGTGAAGCAACAGGTCTGCAGATGCGGTGAGAACCTTGCACAACAGACCAAGCAAGGAAACAACAGATTCTGGATTTTGTTTCCAGAAAACCAGAGGAAACTGGGAATGGAGAGGCCAGGAAAGGAAACAACAGTTAGTTTTGCAACTACATCCGCATTTCATCATAACCAAACCAACAAAAAGGAGGCTGAAATTCAAAGAATGGCTCAGTTACATAAAGGAATGAAGGCAGCACAGAACTGGAAAAAAAAGGAAAATAAAACCAGGAATGTTGCAGGTGATACTCCAACATCACCCACGTGGAAGGATCTCTCTGCAGTTTCAACTTTTCTGCAAAAAACACAGCACCGTCTCTATTCCCCCATCAGTTCCTAACATTTTCATGCTTCATGGTAAGAAAATACTGTAGATAAATAAAGATTTGCAACGGTATCTGATGAAAACAGTTGAACTGTCTCAGAGGACCTGTCCCCCCTCCTGGGAACAAGAGCTTTTGTCTCCCAAGTTGCCTCTTTGAACTCTCATCAGAAGTTGCTTTCAAGTTGCAGCAGTGAAGCAAACATCTGTACCACGTGAATAAACTCCAGACTAGACTGGGAAAAATAAAGCAAAGAAATTTTTTATTTTTCTTTTTAAAACAGCTCCATACTATTTACTCCTTTCTAACCATTCAACTGTTCCTCTAATAAATATATTAAAGTCACAATGCCTTACAAGTTAATGTGCCATGCTTCTTCACCAACTTATAAACAGGAAATTCAGAGCAATGCCCAGCATCCCTTCTTGATGTGACAATTCTCACCGCTTGGGACCCAGTCCATAGCTTACCCACAGCCTAACCTTAACATGTGTAACACATCACTACACTGTCCTGCTCTTGACAGTACCAAGGAATTATGAATGATAGTCTTACATAGATTGACAGTTTCCAACTCTTTCAGTCAACACAGGAGCCACCAGGATTTCACCCACAAAGCTGGTCATATTTACAGGAGGGAAATATCCAGAAGTTTGCCCACCCACTCATTCGGCAACACTTCCACTCCAGAAGGGCAAGGAAGAAGAGTACAATTCTATTTCTGCCCTCAGAAATAGCCACTGAAAGATAAATGAGAAGATAATAAGAATCACACAGGATCATAAGAATCACACAGGATCATAAGAATCACACAGGATCATAAGAATCACACAGGATCATAAGAATCACACAGGATCATAAGAATCACACAGGATCATAAGAATCACACAGGATCATAAGAATCACACAGGATCATAAGAATTGAGCATTTCTTTAAGGAATGGTTTGGTTTTCCTGGAGATAACAAAAATCTCCAGCAGACAGCGAGAATAAGCAGATGCATGAAAAAGCAGAA
This sequence comes from Vanellus vanellus, assembly GCF_965231255.1. Classification (NCBI taxonomy): domain Eukaryota; kingdom Metazoa; phylum Chordata; class Aves; order Charadriiformes; family Charadriidae; genus Vanellus; species Vanellus vanellus. The sequence continues at coordinate 10,280,645 of NC_138916.1, read as the reverse complement.
TAAAAGGAATAAGAAAAGGTAAAAAAACTAAAAAATGAAGCTATTTCATATGTGCAGTTAGAACATGAATGAAGCGACATCTCAAGGAAAACATGTACATGTACTCATGCTAAAGAAAGTATTATATTTTATGCTCTGCCTATGTGGGCAATTCAGCAGGCTGCAATACACATTAGTCAGGCCAGGTTCTTTGTTTAAGCCTGTTAAAGCCCACACTGTGAACAGCCAGAGGAAACTATTTACAGCTTCCTTAGAAATATAGTGGGGTTTTTTTCTCCTCCAGGGCACGAATGTTCTCAGCTGCCTTACACCTTGTTTTGTAGAACAGATACCTGGAATACACATAATGATTCCCCAAAAGGTCACACTGCCAAGCTTATGAAGGCTACAAGATATATGCTGCATTAGAGGAAAATAATCTGGCAAAAATAAATTATCATGATTAGGTCAATTAAAAGTCTGTGGAGAAGGTCAGGCAACAGACAACCTGAAGATACCGCCTAGTCACTGTTAGATAAAAGTGAAACCCACACAAATATCATACAAATTGGACTATAAAACTACATCATTCATCTAACGTGATGTGGGCAAGCATACAAAGGGGTGAGGCAGGAAAGAATTTCAGTGCAGAATTTAATCCACCTTTTCATCCTTTGGATTGGGAAATATCTGCTTCTCTTGTTTTTCATAGGACGTAAACTCTGTTCCTTGCTAACTCTGCTTTTTGATTGGTAGATGCACCAAAAGTTACCTTTTTTTTTTTTTTTAAGCTGCTACCATTCTTTAGCGTTGTTTTTCTATAGTATTGTAACCTGTCCTTATTTTTGGTTCGAGTTATATATAGCATTTCCTACATTTTGTTCTGGCTATTATTCCTCAGGAAGTTAAAAGTTTTCTCGTTACTGAGATGACATTCAAAGCTTTTTAAGTCCATCAGAAATTAGTCTGTCTACACCTGCCAAATGAAAACCACTAATCACTGTGGCACCTTTTGGAGCAGGACTGCTATGTCAGATCACACTTCCAGCCACCAGTGAAAACATACTGTTCCTCAGAAAACTTGCTGGTTATCAAAGCTATTGACTGAACAACTAATCAATATCCATTTCTAATGAGACGGAAAATCTCCATTATCTATAAGTATCGGGCATGACATTAGGAAATATTTAATGAGAAGGGTTTCTTAAATGGATCTAGCACAAAGGTCAAAATAAATTTATAGTTATCTGTGGGAAAGCAACGGAAACTGTCAGTCGAGAAAAACCGTGTCTAATAATTAGAAAAGGTTATTCCTTCTACTCCTTAATCTCGAATCCAACGTGATTGGACTTCAGACACAAGGGACAGTCAGAGATGCTAAGCAGGGAAGCGATGCACATGGATGGAGATGGAAGAACGTACCTAGATTGAGAAAACTGAGGCTGACAGCTAACATTCACTTATCCAAAGCTTTTAAAGGTCATAAAATCTTGACAGAAGCATCCTTGCAGGTGCCAAGCTCACTGGGCCTACTCCAGATCATGCTGGTAACCACCACAATGTGGAGACAGGCGGAGCACTGCAGGCTGTCAGCACAACACTTCAAACAAATTGAGAGATGGGTCAATTATGAATAATCTGCTCTTAAGAGATCTCAAAAAGGAACTGAGCCTTTGATTTCATGGTCTGTAATAGCTACAGTCTGAGAGAGAGAGTTTCAGTCAGTACCGGGCAGGATTTCTTAGCAAACATGTCTGGAAATAGTAAGCATACGTGATGCTTCCATGCTTCATAAATGCTATGAAAAGGTTAGAAATAACTTGCTGAGAATAGTCTGGGCACAATTTAACTTGTCCATTACATAATAAAACACCACTTCAGCCTAAAATACAGCCATGCGTTATCCAATAGGCCACGACCTGTTCTCTTCAGGAAGCCACTAACGTGCAACAGCAAAGCAGAAATCTTGATCTGTGACAGCAAGACAGTCATTTTGGAACACGCTTGTGGCTCAAAAGCATCACTCAAACTATTCTATCAAAGCAAAGCTAAAACTAGAGCTTAGGTGGGGTTTTTTCCACAAGAATTGAAAAATAAGCCCATACTTTCAACAAGTCACCAAATCTTCCACTTGAACAGCTCCAGAACTACAGCATGTATCAACACTGTCCAAGCTTTCTATTGAAGCTCTGCAGCCTGCCAAAATATTCAGACAGTGCTTTGGCAAAATGTTTGCTTCAATTCGTGTCCTAGCACAGCTTCTTTTCTAGAGTCTCAGGGAAGGGATAATTCAAAAAGAAGCACTGATTAAGCACGCTGAACTGCACAACACAAAGCTTCCATTCAAAAAGCCTGCTGTTTTTCAACCTGAGTTACTGACACTATTTATCTTACTGCTGTGATCAGAATCCCACATTACAGCATGAATTACATTTAAAACTTGATATACAGCAAAGACTGCTCAGATGAAAAGCAGAGCAAGCTAGAATTTCTTACACTAATTCTTGTCATGAAGGTATGCATGAGCCCTGCAAGGAAAGCAAAAACAATCACAAGTCTAACGCCACAGTTTGCCTATACTATTCATTTGAGTTATTCTCGGACTGAAGGAGGGCCACAAGATGCCTATAGAGTAACACCCCTGGCTGAAACCTGGCAGCTGTTGCCAGCTTTTCATGCTGTAGCTGCCTTCTTGCAGAATTCTTTCTTAAAATTTCCTGCAGACGTAGTGTCCTCAATTTTCATCTTAACTGATCTACAATAATAGGCAATTTCCTACCTCTCCCCCCAGAAGTCTTCAATAAAATTATTATTCAGAATGTTTCTGCTATAGCTAATTAATGGCTTAGCAGCGGCAAGCTTACAGAAAAACCACCTCTATAACCCAAGTTCCAGAAAAAATATACAAAGTTATTCCAAGAAAATAAACTGCCAGCCAGACTGCTCTAATTGATCCAAGCAGCGCAAGTTCCCTGCAGAAAACGGCGTCAAAGAAACACATACGTAGTTTTCATAGCACAGTGGATTCAAACTGTGCTTTCTTGACTTAACGCTAAGTATAAAACTCTGCATACTTATGAAAAATCCAAAAATCTCGTGCAAACTGACAAGCCAACTTCATATAATGATTTGCAATCTTTTATGTTCTACATTATGACTGAGAAAGGCATCAAACCTCTGAAATGAAAAACAGGATATAAAGGGTAAATAGATATGAAAGAATCTATTCAGCTATGCACTTCTGTGCACAAGTCACAAGAAAATGGGAGTATGCACTGGTACTGTCCAACAAGTTTCTATTTGAAAAGACTCATTAAAGTAGGCTTTGCTGTATCATCCTTTATTAATAGACTGACTTTGGCTTGCAATGTTTGGTTTCATTTTAAACCAGTGCATATGATTTCCCATAGGAGGAAATAAAAACCCAGTAATGAGATTCCAGTAAAAACAAATCCAATATGGGAAAAAAAGAAAATCTCAGTTAGTACTAATCAGTACAGCTGCAGTGCCTATAGCGGAGCTATGCTAACATAGATTAGCCCACTCGCTCCCAGAGAACTACCACCTCACCAAGATCCCAGTTCTGCTTCTGTTTATACCAACAGTTGCACCATAATGGATCAAAGCTGTATTTTTGTAAAGAAACTTTATTGCTATGACACAGTGCTTAAACAAAATTCAGAAGCAGGAGCTATGTTATTTCCTAGTTATAAAGTCAAACATTTTAGACCAAAGAAAAGTTACTCATAACTTTTTGTCCTTATTACTGCTTCCCTTCGACTAGAGCCCATTTCCTTCATTCCACTAGGATATGTTCCGGGTCTTCTTCCATTAACTGCTTTTAAGATTTTTTTATTAGTTAATTCTTTAAATTTTATATAGTTTCAGAATTTTTCATGGTCTTCTTTTTTTCAATTTATTTTTAAGGCCAAAAAAAATACAAGTTCTCTTTGATGCCATTCTTAGTGACATGTTTAAAGAATTCCAGCTGAATTAAGATTCCTAGTTTGCCTTTACCAGGCTTAATTACTAAGGTGTTTTGTTTAAGATAGTGTTGTAAACAAAAGACATGCTGGAAAAAAGCAAATACACTGAAACCCACTGGGAGTACGGTGAGGGAAAAGGGGGCAGCACCACATGCCAGAATATTGTTTTGCTCTATACAACCAAATCCCAACATTATCAAAATTTAATCCTCAAATAACTTCGGCTATTAGAAATCTCTACCCTAAAATGTGCTAGAAATTGTTTCTTTAACACACATCCAAAATGCACACGTAATGCAGTAATTGAAAAGCATTATTTAACGGTAAGTTACAATGAAGCAACTATGACAACCAATCCATCCAGCACAGCAAAGAAAAAAATTCACTAAATCAAGCATCAATGTTCACAAAAATCCTTCCTCCCAGTTATTTTATATATACTTTTTCATATCATGAGAATGTCTATAAGGAAACAGCAAGAAAATATAGTAATTTAACTACATTTATGAATTTTTAACTTCTTTCTCATAAACACAAGTCAAGGGGTGATGATTGGGACTAGAAAAATCATCTCAAGATACTCAATGTTAGACATCAATTAAAACCCTGGGAAAGCCTTGTGACCTTCCCACAGAAGTGGGGAACACAGTTTTCTGTTCTCTGAACTCCTCCTTGGTTATTTACAGTCTACAGAAACTGGAGTTTTGGTCCATGATTAGAAAAACGCTGGCAAACACATGGGCTAGAAAGGATGCCTGATTACAAATTCATGCTTGGGGTGGCAAGGAATGACCTAGTCACGTACATTTTGAGTTTCTTCCAGGGAGGATACAAAACACAGTAATAACATCCCACCCCCATACTGCCTTTACCATAATTAATCTTAAGAATGAAACCACTACTACATGATTGAACACGGAACATGAACTAGATAAGCTCTCATGGTTCCTTGCAGTCCGATTTCTTTTGCTAATTAAAAATAACAGACTGTGCAACACACCGTTTTTATTCCTTTTATCATCAATACATTCAGAATACAGGAGAACAAACATGCTGGTGCACAACTCAGTTAAAAAAACCACCACTCTAAAGGACTGATTTATTAAGTGTAATTTATCTTTACATGTTAATGAGAACACAGGAATAAGTAGAGGGGGAAAAAGTTCAAGCAGTACAACATTTAAAAATACTGGGTTACTTTTTTCTGTATTATGAAACGTTATTTGCACAGTACCCGTTACTATCAAAGGTCTAATTCCATCGTCTAACTGTAGAACGAGTTTGACTTAACCCAGAAGGAAACGTAGGCTGATGACTTGGGACCAGAAAGGGCATCTTATGGTTACTGAATCCAGACACTGTGCGCTGCAGTCATTTGTTTTAATCTTATTGATAAACTTACCCAGCTTTGTCTTTAAATCTGCCCGATTTCTTTGCAAAAAGCAATGACCAAAGACACACCAAAGAGCTGCCGTTTTGCCATTTATACCCAAAGCCTGTGTTTTATGTAAGCCAGTACACTTCCCAGTTTTAAGTTTAACTTTCCCTCCAGAACATGAGGACACAGCGATGCTGAACTGTCTCTCAAAATCAAAATATTTCAGGCAGTTTGTCAAAAGTACAGCAACATTGTTTCAAAGCTCTTAACAGAGGAACAGTTGGCACACAACAACTGTCAGCTCAAGGAAAACAATACAATAAATCTTGTGAAAATAAATAAAAAAGAGAAAGTGTTTACGTACCTATGCTTAACAGCTGCAAATGGATCTGTAGTTTTCCAAGGGTACTTCAGCAATGAGTTCCCTGACACTGTTCAGATCTCTTGAATACCATAGTCATGCAAAAAGAGCCGTTTCTCATCTACAGGTAGTATCAGAAGAGAAAGAAAATAAAAACAGCGTAGTTCAGCATAATAGCTCCGAAATTCACATCGACATGCAAAGCTGCCAGCCCCACACAACCACCCTACCACCTAATTACATTCAGCTGCTTGTCATGTGGTCTCACTGACCGATCAAGTGATCTCTTTTCCTCCTCTTGAAACTAAGCAATGTAGTTAACCAGATCTCCCTAAAACAGGTAACAAACATTAAGCCTTTGCGTAAACTACTGACCCTCCTCCTTCTTGTCATAAGGAGAGGAAGTTGCAGCATGTTTCATTACAAAAAAATAAAATACAGCACACACAGTAGTCTACTATAATGAAACACAGGGAGCACCAAAAGCTCCCAAAACCTAACGGAGAATTTCAGTTTTGAGCCTGGTTTTATTTTATGCCTTTACAGATGGCAGAAAAAGTTACCGATAACAACATAGGCACAGACGCCAGAGTGAGACCAGGCGAGAAGGAGCTGGAAGGATTTGGGAGCGCAGTGGCAGCAGTACTACAGGGCTTTGTGGGCATCCACGTCCAGCCCCTTCTGCTGAACCACTTCTGCTGGCAACAAGTTCCAACAGAAGACCAGAGTCAAGGTGTTGCCAGACACTTTCTGAACCACTGCAGCTAAATCTGCAAGCCCACCCCACCCAATCCTGAGAGACACATGCAGACATTTAAATAACTTCAAGGAAATAAAGTTACTGACTTAACATGTAAACCAGCTCTTCCTCAACAAAGAGTCCGTCCATCGAGGCCTGTTAACACAGGCAAGATTCACACGCCCAGCCAGGTTACAGCACTGGTGTCTGTACCAAGCCTGGACAGAGGTCCCTGCGCCAGGTCCAAGGGATGAGCCGCCTGCAGTCCCCTCTAACAAACATCCTTAACAATATAGATGCTATCGGTAGAGGGCTGAAAGGTATGGACAAAGTGAGTTTTGCACTCACCACGTAAGATTTAGCAGATGTGAGCTTTTACAGAAGACGGGTCGCCTTGCACAACCCTTTCTTGTCTCTGTTTCTTCCCTCACAGTGTTTCAAGAGCAGAGAAGAAAGGAAATTAAGGTTTCTAAGACTACTCTCCAGTCTTACCATTTAAGAAATGCTGCAGATGGCCTGCTACAACATTTAATGTATCCTTACTGCATTTGTCTACCAGTAACAAAGACAACTCCACAAGCTCCTTAATTCATTTGTTTCAGTGCTCAACTCTCTCTCCTTCTTTCCTGCGAATAAAGGCCATCTTTGAACATGTAAGTTCCGTTATACAGAGCTGGCAAACAACCGCCTGTGGTGGAACACTTTTTCATACCCTGCCCTAGCATTTTTCCAAATTTACCTAAAATCCATTTCTTTGACATTTTGTTACAGGTTATAACTTTTAAAACTCCACCCATTCTTGGCTCATTCCAATCTTCTGTAAATTCCACCACAGTTTCAGAAGAACACAGAAGTCCCTTTTCTGCTCCTACATGCAATAAAAAAGTTTTGGTTCCATTTTCAGCAATGTGAACATTTTAAATCTTTAACTGCTTCCCTGATCAATACCAGCACATTTGCTTACTGTGAAGAAATATTCAGACCACAAGCACCCGAGAATTTCTGGTAACTGCTCCAGAGCACAGAAGGAGGAACAGGATAAGAAGTGTTGACAGACAAAGCAACAACCCTTTTGCCGTGTTGCAAACAGCTCTGGGGGGTGGCTACACACGCTGAACACAAACTGCCTGTCTGGAAGTCTCAACCAGCAATGTAAATGGAGTTCCAGCTTTTCCATATCGTGAGATTTTTTGCCCTCTTTAAAGGGAAGACAATTCATAAATAATTTCCAGACTTCAGTTTTTTATTTCAGGACAAAACGAGGCTGCTTAACTTTCCTCTTACCAACTTGGTGTGAGAAATACCAATTAATTTTCCCTTCCCCCTTCCAGGAAAGGGTTTTATCCAAAACAGCAAGACTTTGCTGGGAAGGTACGGCTGAAGTAACGCTTATTTTCTGAGGGTGAAGTTATGCTGATTTCAAACTGCAGCGTTAGTACCAAAAGAGAGGGCCTCATTTTACAAACCCGGAGGACATCAATGTTTGGTTACTTAAACTCTCTGTTTTCAAACACATTTGCAGCCCCTCAGCAGAGGCTGCACAAACAGCTGAGCCAACCCTACTGCGGTGGCAGGAAGCGCATGCAAACAGTATGGCAGCAGCTGGAACAGGAACCACTGCAGCCAGCCAAGGTAAGCCTTCCTCTCGCTGCCACCCGAATCTTCGGGGGTTATAAGAGTTTGGACATCTTCTAAGTTTATGAAGGGAATCAAAATTACACCAGTAAAGTTCTGAAACTGTGAAATGTAGTTTTGAAGCTACAGCTCTACAAAGGAATGGCCACATATTTAGTTATTACATCTTCCCATCGTTTTTATGAACAAGTTTTATGAACAGGTGGTATGAACAAGATGACCTGAATGCATGGAATTTATGGCCTTCTTGTAAAACTGACCTATGCTATACAGGCCAAGGAATTTAGGAGGAAATTTGAGGAGAGTCACAGCGGACAGCGTGGAACATTCTTCATTGCAAGCATCAGAATATTTGCCTTCATTCCATGCTCTTGAGAAAAGCTGCAAGTGGGAGAACTGCCCTGCAGCAGGTGTTTCCCCTAGAAGAAAACGCTGGATTTTTACCTGTCTGACCATGGTTCTCGCAGGAATTAAGACATCTGGCACTTGTCAGGGCACTGGAGACAGAAATAGGGGAAGAGGAGGATCTAGGAACAGTCCGTTTCAGATAAAGCTACAGAACAACTCATCTCTGTTTTCTAAGCCAAAAGCTGTGCCTAACATCAGTGCCAACTGTCTCCACTCTCCCCCCTCCCCAATTACCCAGTTCTGTTGGAGGTCTCCTCTTCAGCACTCTGACCAGTTACTGGCTTTTTACAACACACAATGAAAACTTACTATGCTCTTACCAACAGCCATAGTTTTTACACGTGCATCCAACAGATGACCTGCAAGTCTACGGAATGAAAACCAACCAGCCAAGGGTAATGTTATTTCTTAGCGTCCACAAATTTTATCTGTGCCACAAAACCTCTACTGGCAATCAAAGAGGAAACTTAAGAAATTCAAGAGAGGGAAAAGCAGCCACTGGGACACACTTCCTATGAACTGATTTGCATATACGGTGGCACACTTCAAGAAGAGCCAGAGTATGTGCTATACAGCAATTATTTCACAGTGAGAGAAATACCCTACAAAATAGAAAAAAAAAAAAAAAAAGATGTGATAAAAAAGTAAATAGGAAAAATACAAACTTATTCATTGGGACAGGCAGATTCCTACAACTGTAAAACAGAATTATAGTTGTTTCCTTGGAAGAAAGTTGGTTTCTGCAGAAAAGACACTCTGGAAAAAATTAGAGAGGCTGATGGGATGTGCTGCAAAGGAAAATTGACCAGCTATCATGTGAATGAGCTTGCTACTTACTGCCACAGCACTCCATAAATGCAGTAACATGCCAATACCTCAAGACAGAACTAAAAAGACCTGAAGAAAGGAGACAAAATCCTTTATATTGATTTTTTTCTGCTTTCCTCTCACCAATCTCCTTCCAACAAAAAGAAGAAAGAAAAGACAACCCACACTTAGAGGATCAGCTTTCACACCAGAAATGTAACAGCTGAATTTTGCCAGCATCATATCATGAAAAACCCCTTCAGTGATTAAAATGAAAGTAGGTCATGGCAGGCTTTCCTCCTACCCAAAAGGCACATCTGCTAAATATTTAGTAATACTCTAGATTAAAGTAAAACTTTCATGTTTTGTTCTTTCAACTACAGGCCAATCTAGACAGTTTCTAGAAATGGTGACAGAGCTTTCTTTTAGCATTGCAAGAGATAAAAGTATTGGTATGTTTAAGATCAGTAGCATTTTACACAGAAAAGAGCTTCTTAAAAATAGTCCCCTGCAAGAGAGGCTCTAGATGACTAACTTCCAAGAGTTACCAGGGTCTCTCTAAGAATTTAAAGAAGTTAATGCTAAAATAATCGACAAATTAAAAGCATCGGTTTTGTTTTCATGGAACATCATACTGCCTAAAGGCAGGAATTCTTCCCAGCAACCAGGCACTTAACATCAGCACTTTGACAAACTTTAGATCAAACTCTGTCATCCTTTTCACAGGAAAAACATAAAAAAATTGCTTCCCAAAATAAAATTTGCTTACATTTGAAGAACCTGTTAGTATCCAGAAAAGACTAGTAAAATTATCCCAAACAAGTGGATCTAATTGATTTGTCAGTTCGAACTACAAGTTTACTGCCTCCACATCACTTTCTATTAATGTCAGTGTAGGCACAGTTTATCCTGAGGCAAAGCCAAGAGTGTAGGTGCTTGCTCCAGATCTGAACGAAAAGGGGAAGAAAAAAAAAAAATTAATTCCTGAATCAGGTTCTCTCTCTCTTATTACAGTTCTGAAATATTAGAAAGGAGGAAATAGAAAAAAATACATTGTCCATGTACAAAGTGTTAAGGCACCAAGAAACGGTGAACAAAAATTTCTGTATTTAAAATGGCAATAAAATGTATCAGTGTAAGACCAAACATGATTATTCATTCTGACTCAAATAAATAAGTTTCATCCTTTTGCATGTAGGAAACGGTATTTCGGCAACATTCACACTATTCAGATTACATCATCTGTACTCAAAAGAGGATTATCTTTAACCTAAAGATGGATGAACTATTTGACATGCTACAGCTCTTCTGTGAGACTTATGCTGATTCCACGTTTTTTTAAGACTTACGAAGTGGGTGCCTGACTGCATGAAGAGAGCACCTAGAACAGTAATGTATGCGGATAGAAACGTCCCTGCGTTTTGGTAAGAAGCTGTAAAAGTACGCTAATAATTTGATGTCTCTGTCTGAAGTGTTACAAATCTCATTTTAGATCCATGATCTTTATCTATGTATTAGAAGGGTTGATGACTAAGTGTATTTTTTTAATTAAAAAACGTAGTGGCTTTACAGGAAGCTGTTGTACCAGTGTAAAGGAAACGTGCATTACAGCTTCTTTAGAAAGGGTTTTCAATGTTTTACAATCCTGTAGTATTAATACAGTTTTGAAAGTCGCTTTCAAATTTTTATTCATGCTTAAGCTTAATCGATATGCATTTGTTCTTTGTACTACCTAATCCAGTATGTCATTGCCAAGTAAAAGACATTGCTTTTTAAAACTGATCTCAGCAGAGCTCCAATTTGGACACAGCTGGGCTCTCTTTCTAGCACAAGACGACCTGTTCACGCCATTTGTAAATCTACTTAATAGGACAAGTGGTCCTTCATTCTCCCCATAAGCTGACAACAGTGTCTTATCCACTTTAAATTTGCTCTCAGGAGGAAAGATTGGAAGGCTAGTTATTTGCACTATTTGACAGATAAAGTATGCCTCTTCTGAGCTGTAGCAAAGTATTCCTTTTGCCCTGTATTATTGTTCGATCTTCCACGCAACGAAGCATATGAAACCTAACTAAACACCCGTGATGCCTATTTCTCTCCTCTACCGTTTCTTAAACCACGCATGTCATTAACATTAGAGCGCCTTCATTTCCACATTTATTCAGTGACTCCCCAAGTTAAGCATGACTAACCTCACTGATTGATCTTATTCCCTTCAGAGTGCGCAAGAGGAATGGGTGGGCTTGTAAAGATGGTGGTTCTGGAGGACATTACCAAAGTAGGCCTTTCAGTTCCATTGGCCCTATTCCACTCCCTGTGCAACTCCCAATTATGAAAAACGTTACTGCTTCCGCTCCTTGTGATCCCTCAGGATGCCAGGCTGAAGAAAAATTCCCTAAGGCTCAACACGCCGTACCAGAGATTGCGAATACAGTACGGACTTCTTGGAGCAAAGCCCCCAATTTGCAATGCAAAAAATAAAGCTGAAATGAGGACATGCCTCTTAGCCTGGTTTCCTAAGGAAACAAAGCTTATTAGAGAGAGGGGCAGAGACACTGAATTTCTCTCATTTCCGCCTTCTCCTTCAACACTTGAATCAGTTGATCAGTTTTAACACTCCTTCACAGAGGGGAAGAAGCCGCAAAGATATGGAGTTCCTATACGCTTTGTGGAAAATGGGCAGCAGGCTAAAGAAAAGAGTCAGATGCAGGCCTCCACTGAGAGCTGGCAGTTACGGTGTTTCAGTTCCAAAAGGGCACCCAATAGCCGGCCAAATTGCTCCAGACTAGCCACAGCACGTACTGCCATGATCATTTAATTTTACATTTACTTTCAATTTGGGTTTAAAGACATTTTCTAGTTAAAAGCAAATTAAATTTAAGCACATCTGTTATTAAAAATAAAAAGTTAATAGAATAAAACCTAGTCAAGTTTCACTGTATTAGCAGTTCGAATTTGGGGGTTTTTTTGTGTTTTGTTTTGGTTTCAAACCCACTAAAAGCATGATTCTACTTTTGCAGCACGTTCTTTTCATAGGTCTTCCAAAGTCTGCTCCTCAGCTTCTACTGACACACAGCAGGATCGCAGGCCCCATCCCGTGCATTCGGTGCTATATCCAAACCGACAGTTCTAGAAAACTGTCAAATAAAGAGTTATAGTCACCTCTTCTACTTCATAGCTGAAGAACATTAAGAAAACTACTATTTCAACAACTCCAACTTAGGGCTACATTTATCCAAACTAAAATTATGAGATTTTTGCTAACAAATTCAGAAGAAATACAATCAAATTCAGACAGTACTGTCTTCAAACATGGATGACACCACCTCTGTGCAGAGACGTCTATCCTGACACCATTCTAATGCAAGAAAGAATATGGAAAACTTTAGTATAGCCAGACAGTTCATGCCCCGGCAGAAAAGACCTGTCAAATTGAATCATTGTCAGAGGAGAACGTCAGCGGAGCATGTGCTGTTAAGTGCACAGGATCTTAAAGTGCTGGATGAGAAACACTACGTTGTAAATGGATGTTACCAGCAGGGCTAGAAACTAACCTGATACCTGTATTTTGGGTCACATTCAGTCATGGATAAAGTTTGGTTTGGAACCAAACAAGTGGGGAGGAAGGGAATTATGATTAACATTTGCAATTTAAAAAACCAACAACAAAAAAACCCAACCACCCCAAAAAACCCATCCTACTTTTTGCTGAATGTTAGCTAGGCTTCAAAGTAGACTTGGAAAGCACCACCCATTGGCAGTAACTAGAACAGCAATTCATCTCTCATGCAAACCTCGCATAAAACAGTTCCACAGCACAAGCAACTCCCACGACTGCTAGCTTTGAGTGATATCCTGAAGTTTTCAAATCGCATCACACTCCATGTTAGTCATACAATTATCAGCAGGGATTTCCAGGAGGAATGTAATTTCCCTCAGCGACTGCTAATGTGAAACATAATACCCGCAAGACTAGCCAGAGACATACAAGAAAACCAGAGAACTTGCATTTTTTAATCATAAAAATGAATCAACATTTATTTTACTCCTACCCAACGTACGTGCTTTATTAGTCCTTATCACTAATAGCTGCCTTTAGTCTAGCCCAAATATTCCCATTCCCCAAGGATGTTATTGGAAATAATTGTTTTTCTTCCATTTCAGTTCATAGAGCAACGAGAACCAAATGAAATATCCAACAGTTATGAAAATAATGATAGGCCCTCAAGACTGAAACTTGGTTGACTTTAGAGAGCATATGCTGTTCACTTTCACGGTTGTATAGCCGCTACCATGACAGCGCTGCCATTTTGAACTGTTTAATTAGAAATGGGAGGATGCCTTTAAAACAGTAGTAATTCTGCATGAGAAGCTCCATCACCTTCTAATGAAATATGCTGCCTCATGGGTTAATATGCTTAACAGAAGTACAATAAAGATCGTGTATCAATTGTTTTCAATTTTTTTTTTGTATTCTGCTGTTTCTAATTCAAACCTGAAAGAGCCTTATACACCTGAAAGCTCACCTACCTTTTCCAACAACGTAAGTTGGCCTACCATGGAGCTCACCTTACCTGAAAGGAAAAAACCTGAATCTTGAGTAATACTTAACTATTTTGATATTTATTCCTTTATCCTTTTATCACCTTTTAAACTGATAGTTGTACACACAAACAGCAAAACTGCAATCAAAACCTCCAAAATTAATCTGGAATCATCTACTTGATTTGTGTTGCAGTTATCCTTATGCAGTGTTTTATTTGCACATAAAATATTTCAGTTAGATATACTCCTCACAGTCCTTTCATTCACATAACTCTTACACAGAGAGTCACTGCAGAACTGTAGAGTGATTTTCAAAATACTATTTGCAAGTGCCCACAAATTTAACTTTTAATTTAAAAACACTGCTCATATATCTACCAACTCCTTTTTTCCACTGTTCACCATCAATTTCTAGTAAAGCTGTACTCCTCCTACTAAGCTTGTATCTTCATTGCTGCTCCCTGCCCCTTTCTTACCTTAGTACCAGTCTTCACACCACCTTCCAGAAGCGCCTTTATGTAATATGGTTTAGTCTTACCCATTTCTCATCATTAAAAGTATCAGACAGAGAGAAAGGGAACAGCTGTGGTAAATGGATTTGCAAACTCAGGAAAATAGCACTGCATTGGTTTGTGCTTTCATATTATCTTCAGTGCCATAAAAGCAAGGACATTTGCCTTTTTTTTTTTCCCTGCACTAGTTTAAAATACTGAAGAACTTGTCAGGTCAGCTCCAAAGTGCTGGTCAGTATGTGAAAAGGATTCCAACGCCTGGTACTATGCAAAACTGTTAAGACACATATCAGAGTCTTTTCAACCCCTTGAAGCCACAGCAACATCACAGGAAAAAATTGTGCTGGTTATATGTCATATTTTAATCTATATGCCATAACTTAATCTTCAAAGCTTATTAGACTGGAAAATAAATCACAGATGTTGAGACTACTTATTACAATACTCAAAAGTAAATTCAGTTGTATTACGTATGAAAAAAAAAAACAAACAATATAAGGATGTTCCAGGAAAGAGATTACGGGCTAGGACTGCTCATTCACTATGGTTTTACCTCCACTGGAGATAAAATAGTATGATCTCAGCTGATTTAATGTGGTTCAAGTTAGTCCTGCCCCCTGACAGCGATGCAGTTTTCAAACTATGACAACCAAACAAGAAATGAGGAAAAAAAATCTCATAATCAGCTGCTATTCCCAGAGGAAGACTGGTTGGGAATATACTTGTATAAATAGAAAAAAGTGTGATTCTGCCATAAAATGCTGCCTTTTAGAGAAGTATTTCTTAAACCATGCTGTACCTAAACAACTTTTCAGCCATATTTGAAGTCAATTATGTAAACATGATTGTATCTCCAGCATGAGTGGTATCTGCAAGACAAGAGGTACGAAAGCAAGTCCTTGAGCACTCCACATGTCCAGCCCAGCAAATGCTTAGCTATAAATATGTAACCCTTTGAAATTACTGAAGAACAAACTTAACTGTCTGCCAGATCAGATCACATGCGCAGTGGAGTACAATAACGCAGCTTTAGTACAGAAGAGAGTATGTGATTATTAACTATTTAAATCATAAGTTTAATACAATTTAAAATATGCACCTTGTTATAATTATTTGCCAAGACATTAACAGCAACAAAGAGTTCTCATTCCTTATATTCCACCTCTAGTGCCAATTTTGCCCGTTTCCAAATTCAATTCTTACTAGCCCTCTGTTGACTACAACAGACTGTTCTTAGTAACAGTGTTGGATCTGCAAGTCCAGGGTTAGGCTGAAAACTGACAGACTAATCAATGGTCATAACACCAGCAGATAGCTGGCGGTAACAGAACAACCAAGAATCCAAAGACGACACACAAGGATTACTGCTTATAATACTTGTTTCTGTAAATGCCAAAAGCTAGTTAGAAATTATTTTATCTCCCCAATCTTCTCTTTGAAAGAAAAGGAAATGTGTAGTCAAGTGATAAAATAATGTGTTCCCATGTTTAATGACAGTGATAAAAACAAACTTACAGTCTAGTTTTAGATATCTGGCTGCCGATGAGAAATTTTATTAACTGTAAAAATAAAAGTGTAAATTGTAGCACATTCCCCCCCCACAGAACTCCTTTGTGCAAGAGATTAAGTAGACATAAAATTAGAGCCCTGAACTAGAAACACAGGAACATGCTGTTCTTTTTTCCATCTTTTTAACCATGCTTTTGAGACATCCATTTAGCATCACAAATACTATTCCTACAATTACATATCAACATTTGAAATATGTATTGTATTATACGCTTCTTACTGGCTGGAAAATACTTGGAACAGTCACAAAAGTTGTTTAAGTCTATGAAAAGAAATAGGGGCTGAGAAGACTAGTCTACTTAAGAATAAACTTACAAAAAAAAAAAAAAAGGCAGGCAGAATAGATTTTAGACACCGATTAGTGCCGCTAACGTGTTTTATGCGTGGAAATTTGTAGAGTTTCAATAAAAACTGTAAGTATAGAGAAACATCACCTTGCCAATAACACCTGGCAGAACTCCCAACTCCAAACATGTGTATGTGTTATCCTGATTAAAAACTCATAAGCACTAATCATTAAGGAAAGTGTTTGAGGAGTCACAGGATCAGAAAGCTCAAAATACACCTGATGCATCTCTAAGGAAAGATAAAAATTAAAGCTGGGTGTTCATGACAGTTCTAGGCACGTCCCTTAAACTCTGCTAGCGCCATAAAAAACACCCCCTATATATTAATATAATCTAGTTACTTACAGACCTACAAAAACCAAGATTTTTTTTCTGATGGATTTAGCTTTCTTTAGATCCAAGATCATCAAAGCATTAGTTTAGCCCGAGCATTGCAAACCAGGCTGAAGAGCCGTCCTGAACCCTCTCAGGAAGCAGACTGTCAGGCAAACTTGCAGTGTTCAGAAACAAGCAACAGCTCTGTTGATACTCAAATACATGACTTAAGTTCTGACTAAACAGATAAAACACGCTTATATTGCCCCCTCAACAATTTACCATTTTTAAAAGCTTTTTTCTTTAAAAAAAAAACAAAAACAAAAACAAAACAGACACACAATCCACTTCTGTTTCACAAAAGAAACGCATGTCTTCAGCTGTGGCAAACTTGCAGGTCCCACAGTTGCTACACGTGAAGGCCTGAGAGGGATTATTCGTGCGGTGGTGCTCACGGCAGCACTGCCAGGAGAGAGGTGCCAGCAGCCCGTCACACCAGCCCGCTCTGCAGCACAAGGAAATCCCCTTTTTTCCCCCCAAGTATTCCGAGTTCCCTGCCCAAACCACTCGTCCCGAGACGATTTCTTAACTCCTTTCGCAGCGGAGGCGTTGCTCCGAAGCCCCCGCCGCCGCCGCCCCCCACCCCTCCTACCTGCTCGCCGCCCCCGGCCACCAGGGCTCCCGCAGCGCCGCGTCCCTCCGCACCTGCCCTTTTTTGGGCTGCAAGCGTGCCTTTTCCGTCAAGGCAGCATCACTTCCCGTAAGGCCCGAGGTAGGGGCGGGAACGGCGCTGCGCTCGCATCCAGAAGGGCGGCTTTAACCAAAGAGGCTGGCCCGGCAGTCGTTCTCCTCTTGGCTTTTCTGAAAGATCACATGCCGTTTTAATAAAAATTCACGAGAGGCAAAACAGGTTTTGAAGAGAAGATACGTGGTGCCAGGTAATGTGGGTTCAGTGAGGCGTCTCTGCCGCCTGCTGGCTACCTCCCCTTACAGGAGAGTAGTTTTGCCATGCCCTCTCAAAAATAACCCCACTTTAAATGTCTCCAGAAGCTCAGTTGCATCAATAACCCCTTCTGTCTGCATCAGTTCAAGCATCCTCTTTCTTGAGACTTTTCAAAATCAACTGCCATCTTTACAGACAAACTTCCAGCAACTACGCTTACAAAGTGCCTACTACACTTCAGTTACGCCTTTTCAATATATAATGGTCTTGTAAACAAAGGAAGCTGGTGGAATCACCACAGCTGTTGTGTGTTTGCACTCATCACAGACTTGTGGCACTTCCTTGTGCCCAAACCAGATTTATCACGTACTCAACTGCACCTCCCAGTCCACCTCCTACCGCTGTCCTCTCCTCTTAGCTTCTGTGAAGTCTGTCCACTGCCTCCAGCCAGCACATCACTCCTGGCTTTAAATAAAAGCACATCCAGGGAGGGGATTTCTTCCCTCATGCTGCCAAAACTTGTTTGGACTTCTTTTTACTAAAGTCTTGAAATATCTACTGCTGTAGTTTCCCTGAGTCTCACATTGTGTTCTCTGTTGCCAGACTGATCCACACCTACTGCAAGGCTAACGCTGTCCTGAGCTACGCGCTGAGGCACTTCTCCAAGTACAACTTGACTTTCAGGCAATCTTCTCTACTAAGCAGCCACTCCAGCCTCCTTCTGTCAGGGATGAAAGACGTGTATATGCATCTGTGGTTCATGTGTGTACGTATATATATATATATATATATACACAGGTATGAACATGAGCCAAGGACACCAAAGGTGGGTGCAGTTCCCTTCTCAGCCATCAGTACAACTGCATTCCCAACAGAACTGAAGTATTAAGAAGTGAAACCATGACAACTCAATAAAAACGGTATTTATGTCTTGGAGGCTCCGATCAGAGGCAATAAAGAAAAACCCATGAAATGTAACCGTACAACAGCGACTTTCTTTTTCCAGTTCCCCGGTGGTTATTTAAACTTAGATGTGAAGACAACACTCAGAATTTTATACAAATGTCAACGTTCACGTCCCGACAGGCCGCTACCGAACACACAGCGTATGCAGCGACACCTTCGGCCGGCGGGATGCTTCCGAGCAGGGCCGGGCTGCCGGGGAGGCCGCTGGGGACGGCCACGGCTGCCGCCCGCCGCAGGAGGGAGGTTCCCCAGCAGGCGACGAACGCAGCGACTCGGCGGGAGTTTCGGGCGCCATTTCCTCTGCCGGGAGGCGCGGGCGGGCAGGCGGCACCGGGGAACGACGCGGCTCACACGACTCCCTCAGGACCTCTTCTCCGGCGCGGCGCCCGCCGGCGGCCCCGCCGAGCCCTCGGGGGGCTGTGGAGGCGGCTGGAAGACGGGCCGATAGATGTAGAGCCCGCTGGCCACGCCGAGCGCCATGGCCAGCGCCACCTGAGGCAGCGGCAGCCGCCCTCGCATGGCGGCAAGCGGCGCTACCGCACCCGCGGACTCAAGGGAGAAGCGCCGCGGCCGCTCCGCACTCCTCGGCGGTACCTTCGCTCCCCGGCAGGGAGAGAGGAGAAGGGACGGCGACAGAAAGTTCGGCGCTCCCCGCCCCGGGAGCGCTTCGCCCTACAGACCCGGCGCCCCTCACCTGAAGGACGGGAGACCACAGAGCGGAGACCTCCCATTCGCTAGAGCGGCCGGAAGGAAGTGTGTCCCCGCTGCCGTGAGGTGGCGCGTGCGCCGCCGCCGTACGCCCGCCCCCGCGGATGGAGGCGGCCGGCGGGCTGCTGGCCCGGGCCCGGGCCCGGAGGCCGGAGGCGGTGCGGCTCCGCAAGCGGCGATCGGTGCTGTACAGCCACCCCGGGCAGCGGGGCGCCGGTAAGCGGGGTGCGGGGGCGAAGCCAGGGGGCAGCGGCAGCCCTCGGAGGGGCCGCCGACGGACAGCCTTGCCTTCGCAGGGGGGGCCGGCGGGCCGGCGGCACTGCTGGCGCTGACGGTGGGGCTGCGGACGCTCAACTGCTTCCTCGTCCAGACCAGCTTCGTCCCGGACGAGTACTGGCAGTCGCTAGAGGTGGCGCATCGCATGGCCTTCGAATATCCTTCCGCCGGCCTTCACGGCCCCCTCGCCGTGGGTTGCGGCGGGCCGCGGGGGGGAGCACGGCCCCGCTTCGTACCGCCCCGGCGCCAGCGGGCAGTCACGGGGGGAGCGCTCGGGAGGAGAGTTCCGCGGCAGCAGGGTGCTGGCTTGACCAGTGACAGAATTCCGCTCCCCCCGCCTTTTGGGCACAAGGGTAAATGTCTCAGAATGACACAGCTCGAATGAAGCTTTTTGTTTCAGTTGTTCGTGATCGATCCTTAATATTAATAATTATGGCTACCTGACTTGGGAGTGGGCAAACGGCTTAAGGGGCTACTCATACCCACTGATCTTTGCAACCATCTACAAAGCTTTACAGCTGCTGGCTAAGGATGATGTCCAGCTGCTGGTGAGTATAATCCAGAGAACCCATAAGCTACTTAAATTCAACTTAAAAGCACTGTATTGAAATTCAGTGTATTTTTATCATTGTCCAGGTAAAATACAAAGCCTCGAATCTGGCAATTAGAGATGTATGAGCACAGAGACCTCCCTGAAGTGTTTCGCACAGGTGTAGAACTCATTCGTGGATCTCGCATCAAAGAGACTGCCTGTGGAGGATTATTCTTGGCCTCCATCCTGAGTTTCATACTGATGTTGTTTGCCACTACATCATAATTGCTCAGTGGTTTGGTTTTCCGGAGTGTTTAGTAATACGTATTAGTAGTAAACTTGGTAACAACAGCCCCTTTGACTTCTACTGGAGATGAATAGCAAAGAATTCTACTTTCAGTTACTGAACACTTTAGAGTTTTGGCAGAAATATTAGTCCTACCAAAGGACCTTACTATTTTTACTAAAAAATCTTAAAAAGCTATAGAGAATGTTCACTAATCCACTTACTATTTTCAAGTCTGAACAGTCATTCACTAATTCAGTAGTTCTCTCTTCAAACTTGGGATATAACAGGTTTGTTGCAATTAAAATTTTCTCTCTGCTTACATAGATATGGGTCCCTAGACTTGCACAGGCAGTGCTGGCAGCTTTTGCTGATGTGAAGCTTTACTTATTAGTGCAACACCTTGAAAACGCAGAAACAGCAAAGTATGTGGTGAGTGTCAGCCTTTAAAACAATTTTATGCATGTTAACAAACACTGTTGTAGTGTAGACAACAGCAAAATGATAGTAAGTCACACCTTTTAAAACTACAGAATTTGTTTTAATGTTTCTCCCTGTGCATTCTGTTGTTCATAATTATTTTCAGTACTTCTGCCAGCTGTGTTCCTGGTTTACATGGTATTCCTGTACCAGAACTCTAACAAACACCATGGAAGCTCTTCTTACCATATTTGCTCTTTACTACTATCCAATAAAAGGTTCCAAGATGGGGAGCAGGTGAGAAACTTTCTACTAACAGTACTGCTAATTTTTGGCTAATCTACTAATACTGTTTAAAATGCTATCTTGTACCTTAAAATATAAGGCAGTCAAAAACACCTCATTCAGGTAGCAAGAGCTCCAAATCACGGAAGGAACAGCATTGTGGTATTTCCTCTAAAATTGTGTTGAAGCCATGATACAGCTGTTATATAAAATTACTATTCTTCAGTTCCCTTGTGCAAACTATCCCTTTATGGGAAACTTTAAATTAAACTTTACAAGGCCTGGACTTTGTGGTAACTTGGGAAAAGATAACAAAAGCTTGTTTGGGTTCAGACGTAGGTAAATTTGTGGTCACAGCTTACTTTACTGGCTATCTATTTTAAAGCAAGTGTGTGCTTCCGTTTAGCAACTCCATTGCTAGTAAAGTAATTATATAGTTGGCAACCTTCCAAGCAAAAGTGTCTGCACTGACAGGATCAAAGTTATACACAGTATGAAAAACTTTTGGTCAGAGATGTGACAGTACTTAAACTGTTGAAATGCCACTGACGAAACCTTTTGATAAACTACTGTTTTTCTTATGTTCCCTCACTCTAGTTGCAAATATTTAGCTTTGATAGCACTTGCAGTTGTTGTTCGTCCCACTGCTGTTATCCCATGGATACCTTTGGTCTTCAGTCATCTTTTGCAAGAACAGAGGAAAGCAGACCTTATCCTACACAACTGCATTCCAGTTGGGTCAGTTCTTTCTGAATTTAAACTATATGCATATCTTAAGGTTGATTTTACTACCGCAAAGGCATACAGGCCCAAAAAGATGATTTCATGTAAAAAATAAGGAAAAAAAAAATAGAGTCCTTTTGGAGACGTGCTTCCTTTAAAGTAACATATATGCTACAAAAAAGCACTAGGAGAGGTTTCATGAGGAGGAGACATGAACGGTATTCCAGCTTACTCTGGGATTGTACTAAGGATACCGGGTGATGGCAAATGGCCACTGTAGAAGGGCCGTGAATATGGATAATCTCAATAAAAGATTAGGAATAACTACTCAGGGAGTTTCGACAGCTATTTGGAGAAAAGTAGAATCTGATACAAAAGTAATTCAGGCGATATCAGTGCAACCAACTTTCCATTTTTGCAGATTGGTCACAGTAGGAACCTCTTTAATAATTGACCGTGTGTTTTTTGGTGAGGTAAGTTGCTTTAAACTTGACTTAAAGAAAAAGGTTGATTTGTAGCATTTTAACATAGACAGATATTTCTAACTTCTGTTAGTTTTGTGACTGTGTCTTGCCTATGAGCTCTAATGATATCCCACGCCATAAACCCTTAAACACTGACTTCTCAGTTATTTTCAATGACAGACTGTTACTTAAAATCAGTGTGCTCAGCTCTCAATAAATCAATAGTTATCAACGAACCCCAAAACTTACACACTTCTGTGTGTAATTGTTAAATATAGGAAGTCTGTGACAAGTCTTAGTAGAAAAAAAAATAAGTATGAATGAAGATGCTGTAGCATTTAAGGCCAGTGATGACTATGTAATTCAATTTAGTTGTTCGTTTTCACTTTGGATTTGTATTTCACTTTTGCTCCCCCTCCCCCCTGCAATTTCCCAGTGGGTACTCGTTCAGCTGAACTTCCTGAAATTCAACGTGCTACAAAATTTGGGAACGTTTTACGGATCTCATCCTTGGCATTGGTACTTCACTCAGGGACTACCAGTCATCTTGGGTACCCATCTGCCTTTCTTTATTCATGGCTGTGTGCTTGCACCAAAAAGGTATCGCATCTTTCTGATTACAGTGATTTGGACAGTGTTGGTATACAGGTAATTTCTCCTAAGTGTAACTACTGTCTTTCACTGGTTGTGTTCTTTTCAAAGATTATGTCCTTTCTAGACCAAAAAAGCATAGTATTCAGGTTAAGTGATAGAAAACTTTAAACTATTCAAATACTTCAAGAAATGCACTCAATTATACAATAGTTTCTAGAATTTTATGTAATACTAATTCTTGTATCATTACCAAACGTGTATTTTTAGAATTGATTAGACCCTTAAAGAATAAAATAATTCCGCGTGAAATTCAATGGAGAAAAAAACACCCGAACAATCACCTAACAGGTGTTTAAGCAATAATAGAATTAGTTAGAAAACTGTTTACTGGATGCCTGTTAATGAAAATACGATTTCATTTGGTTCTTTAATACATCCCTAATAAGATCAGAGGTTCTTAGGCCTCTAAAACTTACTCCATTCACAAGTATACGCACAGCTCTTAACATTTATCATAGGACTGTCTGTCTCATTTTAAGTTGAGAAGGAGAAGAGATGGTAAGCTGTTTCTAAAACATCAGAATTAACTGTAGACTAAAGGAGACACTTTCAAGGCAAGAAAAGACACAGCAAATTAATAAATGCTAAGTAATAAATGGTATTGGACTACAGTAGCAACAGAATACAGCAAAACAGTAGCAAGGCCACAAATGCCATCTCTTCTTTCAATCCAACTCAAAACTGTATGTAGCTTTGTTGGTTTTAAGCCTTTTTTGTCTCCCTTAAGTCTTGTAAGATTCCCATGTTTGATTCCCATGACACAAGTCTTGCAGTAATCCCCAAAAAAGACCCAAAAGTTGGCATGGGAAATTGTGTAAAGTTGTATTAGCAGAGGTAAATGTCACTTTGTTAGATACAAATGTGTACTTGAATCTTAGCTTAGCATCCACACTTGCTATGGCATATTATTACAGAAAGGAAACTGAAGTACTACCTAAGTGATATTTAGTAGTCATAGAATCAGACTGCTTAATTGCTATAGTAGCCAGGTACTTTGGTTTAAACTGACCACATAATATCTTAGTTTGAATGTACTCATATTAATAAAGTGACAATTTGCATTTTTACTCTAAACTGCTTCAATGCCAAAAGCTTTTTAGTACATGCAAGTGCTTTTCTTCCAGTCCTCTATGCTCTAAAACATACTTTGTCAACAGAACTGGTGCATTTCTTGTTTTCTGTTTTATTAACAGCATGCTGAGCCATAAAGAATTCAGGTTCATCTATCCAGTACTACCATTTTGTATGTTTTTTTGTGGTAAGCATTGGTTTCAAATGTCTTGCAACCTGCCCTGTATATAATTTTTGCCTAAAGAGAGACTGTTAATTAGTCAATGTAGGTATTTGACAAAGGATTCTTTGAAGTAACCTAACCTTTTCTTACAGCTAGGAAAAAAAAAAAAAAAAAAAAAAAAAAAAAGGAGGGCAAATGACTGAAACACAGACAGAGAATTCATAGCATAGGTGTAAAAGTAATTCCTGAAAAAAAAAAAAAAAAAAATTACTTCAGTGGCTACTCACTTTTTAGCAATGCCACTCCTACAGTGAATTTTGTTCCTCAGCTCCTTTGTAGTATTTTTCCACCTACTTCTCTCAAATGTGTCTGACAAATGCCTTTGAGTATGCAACAAAAAAAATGAAGTATTCAAAACCTAAAATTATCCTTTTCTAGGTTCAGGTGTGTAAGCAGATGATGCTAGCTTTCTGTCTGCTCTTGACCAACCACCTACTGTGAGGCTACTTCCCGCAAGTTTTAGAGCAGTTAATGTGATAGCTTTTTTCTTCCAGCAGTCTAAGGTGAATTTGTTAAAACAGGAATAAGGTCCCTAAACTAATGTGGTTAACTTAAAAATTAAAGACAATCTGTCCAGTTTAAATTGGAAAGCATATTACTTTTGCTAACTTCAGATTTTTTTGATACTTTAACAGAAACTTTTAAAGTATTCATTTATCTTTTTCCCTTCTTTTGTTGTTTTTTTTTTCTTTTAAACACAGAAAAGAGCCTAATAAGGAAGTACTTTATATTTTACAAAGCTAGGTATTAACTACACTAGTGTGTCTATAGAAAAAGTAAAATCATGATGTAAAGTCTAGTATGCTGAAAAGTTATAAAGGAAAGATTAAGATTTCTGGAACATGAAGCTGTATAGCTTTAGTTTAAATACAAGTTCAAAACAGATGAATCAATGAAAATTGTAATTTTCTTTAACCTGTTTTACTAGTCTAGAGAAAAGTAGATCTTATCTCAATAATTTTGCTCTCTGCTGTGATCAGATACATAGTATGTCTTGGCTTAGTTCAACATTCAGTTCAAGAGCAGATTCAAGATGAACCAGATCTACCTCACATGCAGAAAAATTCCTATCAGGCCACTATTTTTTGTTAATATCCCTCTTAACTGTCATGTCTATAAGGGAATGAGGTCATCTCAATTTATCAAGAGCTAATTGTCATCTGTTTTGGATACTTTCATAAAAAAAAAAATGACAAAAGTTACTTCTGATAACTCAGTTGTTACAAAGAGATCTTTAAATTGCTCAAAACATTATAAATAAAAGCATAAAAAACCCACATGAATTACAAAGTCATTTCCAAGCACACTTAAAGATAAGCTAAGAGCATTTCACAAAAGCGGTAAAAAAATGCGTATAATAGAATGTTTGCACTCATGTTTAAACCACAGACTAATTAGTGGACTTTGTTTTCATCTGAGATAAAGATCTGCAATTTGTCAGGACAGACCAACTGAAGACCAATTAAACTTACTTGTTACTCGCTTCTGAAACAGGCCTATTCTAACTTGTTTCTTGTGAGTCAGTAAAGGTGGTAACAGAGCTAGGCTGCATAAAATATTTTTATCTCCCAATACTGACAAGCATGTGACTTAATAAGGGTTTCCAGACTGGTTGCAACGTGAAGCTATCTTCTGTGCCAGGTTTATCTAACTTGTGGTTGTGAGAAACAGGTTTATACAGCTATCTCCAAGCAGGAGAAATGCCTCTTCCTATTATTAGCTCCTTCAGAAAGAGCAGGGATGGGAGATGGGAAGAGATGGAGGAGTATGCTTTTCCAAGGATAGTAGCTCAAAAATGACTAACAATAAGGGAATGCTGTAGCTTTCAGCATGTTGGAGAAAAAGAATACCGCAGCCATACCACAAGCACAGGTAGTTACCATTTATTCTGGCTCTACTTGGACACGCATGAATCAGAACACATCAGTAAGTTGCCACATACTCATCCAAACCAGTGACTGGATTATTTCCCCACCACCACCAAGAAATTAAAATCAAGCTCTAAAGAGACAAAGCACTGGCTTTGAAATCATACTTCTGTAGTTCAAAAGACAGGTATGGGCTTAACATTTACACTGTTAAATCCAAGAGTTACTAAGGTCAAAGTCTAACCTTCAAATTTCCATTTAGAGAGTAAAGACTGCAAGAACACTGTTATTAAAATACCTCAAAGCAAGGTATTCTTATCAACCGAGTAATGGTTTTCCAATAAGTTATGGTACTTTCAAAAATACTGTGTGGAACTGTTAGTATTTGTTTATCTCCAAAACTTACTCAAATGTTTCTCTAGGATATTCTTTGAAGCACCTGAAAGCATGGAAGAAATCCGCAGCAAGTTTCCTGCTTTTATCAAACTTAGTGCCAGCCCTGTATACAGGCTTGATTCACCAGCGAGGCTCTCTTGATGTTATGAGTCACATACAGCAACTCTGTAGTAACTCTTACCAGTCACAAGCTTTTGTCTTCTTCATGATGCCGTGCCACTCTACTCCATTTTACAGGTATTAAAATAATTAACAACGTACTACATTAAAATCCATACACTTAAGCAGAAATTAAGTTTTTTTTTTCCTAAGCTTAATAAATTGAGATGCATAGACGTATACAGGAAGAGTTTTGATTTTTCATACAGCTAATATAGAATGAATAGGGGAAATAAGCTAAATGCTTATACCACAGAATAAAATTCAGCATCTAAGCTTTGTTCAGTTTTTGTGAAATAGCTTTCTATGAGGATATGCAGTAAGTCTTGCAACTTCTGAAAGTAATTCATACTGCCTCATTACGGTAACTTTTGTAGCAAAACTAAAGGCTAATTGTTACAGTCAAAATGTCTTAACTTTACCTTTACTTCTGCTGCTAGAGAGTAAAGAAATGGAATTAGAACATACAATGACTGAAGTCACTGTTCCAAAAAGTCTGCAATAGATCCTGGCAAGTAAACAAAACATTGAAGCAGATATAAACAGTGAAGCTGATATGGGAAAATACCTTTTTGAGAAACTGATGTTACACAGATGGTATTTTTATTAAAATAAATCTGCTTTCTGTGAACTGCTAACAACGTAGTCACAGCAGTTTGAAGCTGAGTCCACTTGTTCTACTTTTGCTTTGTATGAAGTACAGAGGGAAGAAAATAGGACTCTGGGAAATAAAGTAATTAGTCGATCATGGATTTGACTGAGGTATCTTTAAGTGAAGAGTCATTTCAAATCTTAGATGTTGATCATATTATCCTGAAGTGTTTGTTGTGTTTTTCTTCCTAGTCATGTTCACTGTCCTCTAAAAATGAGATTCCTTCAGTGTCCCCCAGACCTAACGGGAAATGAGAGCTATATTGATGAAGCAGATGTGTTTTACTCTAACCCACTTGGCTGGCTTAGTAAGGAGTTCTACAATGATACGTTATTACCCAGTCACTTGGTCTTCTTCAGTGTGCTAGAACAGGTATGGTAACTGCAAGATGAAACAACTAGCTTTGAGGTCAAGCTACAAAATAAATTAAGGGAGAGTTATATTTAAGATTTTTGAAAATTGTTGCCCAGAACTTTTTAAAACACAGCTTATGTGAAATTTGAACCCTCTAATCCACAACATAGTATAGATACCATTCCAGTGATATATACTTAACTTTCACGTATGCCCTCTGCTCTGTGCAAATTCTACATGCCATAAAGTAATGTTTTATGGAGTTCTCCTCATGCCATATTAAAACAAATGTGTGGTCTGTTCCCAGAACTATATAATTAAGTAACAATGACAAGCCAAAATGCCTGCAGTCAGAGTACCTCTTCCCCTCAAATTTTCTAGAGGGTCAAACATGTTTTACTCAAACATCAGTCTGGTGAATATCCACTCTGGACAAGATTAAACAGGATAGGTACCTCTTTTTCTAGGAGTCTTTCCTAAAATAAAGATAAAACTTCTGGGGGAAAGTTGAATTTATGGTTTTCAGAAGATGTTGGAACACTGTTCTGATGCCCCCAACTACACTTTCTGACTGTGGAAACTAATGTATGTTCATTTACAGGAAATATCATCATTTCTAGCTTTAAAGGGCTACGAGAAAACGGCCACTGTGTTTCACACTCATCTACCTCAAGGACGAGTTGGAAGCCACATCCTTGTCTACAGGAGAAAAAACACTGAAATAAATCATACCTGAAGATCAGTTTCTAGACTTAAGTCCTACTGAGATCAGTTTTGCATAGCAGTACTATGCTTAGAAGACCTTGTACTGCAGACAGGAGAGAGTAGTGAGTCTGAATCCGGGTAAGTCAAACGGGGAAGTCTGATTAGGCAGCCGCTGGCTGGCTGCAAACACCTAAACCTCTTCCTGAAGGCAACTTCAGTGGCAGTATGGGGTGGCGGGGGGATGTTGACCTACCTTACAACACTAGAAAACATCAGGAAGACCAAAGTTACCATATGACTACTTAAACAATAAGAAATTGGACAAGACTGGACCATTTTTATAGAACTGTACAGCTATGCTAGGTTTCTTTTATAAATAAAGACTTTTACCCACAACGTCTCTTTATTTTTCTTCTACAATATGCAGATACGCAAGACATTTCAAGTGCTTAAATCAGCAAGCTGATTAGAATGCAGCACAGCAAATTCTTCGCAATTCAACAGGCTCTTGAACCCCCCCCCCCCCCAAGACAAGAAGCAAGTATAAGATTACAAAACACCAGCAAATACATTACCATAATGTAGACCTATTTTTTTGAAGGATGAGATGAAGTTAGTATATCAAACATTGGAGTTAATTATTGGTACATTATGCATGACTGAAGCTTGAACTACACTAATGGAATGCAATTAAGCATATTTTTCATACACAAGTCATTGCATGCCTAGTTTCTGCAACAGTGCTGCCACCCAAACTACCATCACTTCCAAAGAACAGTTAAAGCAACAGTACAGAATATGCAAATTAGAAAGCTTGACTTCTGCCTTTTAACAAAAATGTGTAAAAATCAAATTATTTAGAGAAAAAAACTTGCATCTTGCCACTTTGTTGAAAAACAATAGTTTCCAGAGATGTGAATTATTAATTCTAATCTTATTTTTAACGTAAATTACTCAATACTTTGGATCAAAAGGTAATTGCCCCAACTCTATTTCAAGATTTGCCATGTGTCTTCCATTAGTGCGACCATGTTTATGCCATTTACCTTCTCTTTTATTACGGTGGTGGTACTTCTGAGCTTGTTTTTCATGTCTGGAATTTTCAGTTTGTGTGAAAGAAGGCCTTTTAGGTCGACTGCAAGGAGTAAACAAAAGCTTATTACTACTCTCATGAAAGCATCTCTCTAAAAGCATTTTGAAACACACTTACATTGTCAAGAACAGCTTTTAACATGCTGAGGTTGACTGAAAAGAAAACAATATTAAGTAGTCATCTTGTGAGAAAAATGGGATGGGGGTTATTTGTTTAAATCATCAGTAAGCTGGTATATTTGAAATAAATTCTTTCTAAAATTAAAAATGCTCTGCAGCTGGTTGCCCAAAGTTCTTCTTAGAATAAAGCCAGGTAACCATCTGTTTGATTATCCCTACTGTGAGGCTTGAGTGAGGTCTCCGTCTAGTTTTTCGTTATTCTATTACATTCTGCTCTATAAAAATAGTGAAAACTTTTTAGACCCTTAGGAAAGTATGCTTTGTGCAAACACAGGCACTTCAGAGGTTTTCATGTACAGTAAATACATTTATACAGAGAGAGGGGGCACTGACAAAACACTGTTGCTCACCTATTGCAGTTTTTGCCGCAGTCCCGTTATACTATGCGCTGTTACCATATGACTAGCACCTCTAGCCACCTGCTAAGCCAAGTTAAGGCTATTTTCATCCTCAGTATCATACAAACTTCTGTATAATACTATCACTAAATTAATTTGAAATTCTTTTTTTCTGCAAATGGAATTAAAGTATGCAAAAAGTAAGCATTTAAATTAACTAAAAATTAAAGTTCATTTTAATAATAAATTAGTAAGAAGTACTTGGACTATAAATAAAAACATAAAACTTGTGCGTTTGCCAAAACTACACATTAAAAAGGCTACTTGGTAGCCGATAATAGGATTGTCATCTTCATGGTTCGACTTTTAATAGAGAAAGTACTACCTCACATAATATTTAGTAACCCCAAAGTAGTTAAGCATTCAGACTTCCTGCTGCAATAAAACACATGAAGTAATAAATAATACAAGTCCAAAAGAGAAACCTGACTGAAGAATTTGATCTAAATACTAAATATGCTTTGCACTGAATACCAGCACAGCAAAAAGCTCTGTTATATCTACAAGGACAATTTGTGTATTATAAATTAGCCAATATGTCACATTTTTTCCTAACCTGATGAGAAGAAACATTAGTACAAGAGACCATATAGCCAATTTTGTAATAGCAAGGATATTAAAAGCCACATAAGATAAATATGTAAGCATTCCAGAAAGAGCAAGTTTCACACAATCTATTAAGGCTCCTTGCTTAATTTTCTTTCACCAAAGTCTATGCAGTAGAAACAGTCCACGGTATCTAGTGCCACTGGCCCAGCCAGGCAGCATACCACAACCGCTCTGTAGAAGCCCTGGGAATACCAGTAGATACAGGAAAGTAATGTAGGAAACAATTCATGCCAAGGACCTTTGTAAGCAAGCCTGAACAAAACACAGTCAGGGTCAGGATCTGAACTAAAGCCTGCCATTGGAGTAGCTCCACTCTGGGCACACAGACTAACTCACTATTATACTAAGCTACAAGAGAGTAGCGAAATTCCTGAAAAGCCAGCAAGGAATGTACCTGCCAGAACAGGACTTTGAGACTGCTGAAATATATCCAAAAACCCCTCTCATTCAGAGAAGGACAACAAGGAAGTCCTAGGTAATGCTTCTTCTGAGCTAGTTACTGATTCCATTAGATAGGCAATCATAGCTGTTCAGTCTAAAGTAATCCTACTTGCAGTTTTCTAAAGAACTCAGTAGAAATACTAGATTGTGCTATGTACAATCTGCAGTGCCTCCCAAACTAACATCCCTCCTCCCGCAAATTATATATATAAGGTACTACAGATCCACTTTATATAACATAAATCTACATTTCCATTGAGTCCTTCAGAAAGACAACCTATGAGAACAAGGACACTAGTTGTCTTTACAAAGACTACTTCATTGTGTTAACAAGTTCAGGAAACATGGAAACAAACCTGGGTCCATATTGGGGTAAATTATCATAATGAAAGTAGTATCTGTAGACGTATTTGTCCAAATCCTCAAAAACCTTTCCATTATTATTTTGGTATTCCTTCATATCTTCCAGGTAATCCTTGACATCATTAACAAAATCAGTGAACAGCATCTGGTCATGTATAAATACCCCATTATGAAAAAACTTATTGATGAAACTTTCTAGTTCTCTCCAGTGATGAAAGTTATGTACAACTTGTTGCAAATACTTTTTCATTAGCCGATTAAATTCATCCACCCTGATAGGATCCGATACTCTGTTAAAGAGACTAATGAATTCTTGATGAGCACATTCAAAAATACCAGAGCAGCCCTTTAGGACAAACTGATGTTTTCTATTACACAAAGGATCATTGAGACATTTCTGTGAATCTGTATCTTTTTCAAATGTTGTAAACTGATGTTTTCTTCCATCTTTAATTTCTTTTTGCATGTTAGGTCCCTTGTAATGCATGTGCTTCAAGTCCTCATGAGAGTTATGTTCTCGGTAAAAAGTTCGAGGTTTCTTGTTTGCCTCGTGTCTTTTATCATTTGACTTCTTCTTTTCATCAAAGATGTTTTTTGTGGTATCTTTGAAGTGTCTGAATGTAGACTTTACAGAATCAGAGAATTTTTTCAGGTTTTCTTTCACTGCTTCTTTAGCCTGCTTAATCTTTTCTTTATGGTGTCTTACAAACTCTTTTGTGGAATTTTTCATAGCATCGAAAGTTTCTTTAACTGAACCAAAAAATGATTCCTTTGATTTCTTTTTAGTCTTACTTTGCCCTTTAGCACCTTTCTTTTGTCCCTTTTCATTCATTTGTTGTTTTTCAGTTTGGTCTTTTGCTTCAACATACAGCTTCTCCCATAAGTCAGAGCGCTGTTGCTCAAAGTTTAGCTTTTTTTCTAGTTCTATTAGTCTTCCTCGCAGAGTTTCTATTTCTTGATTTTCTCTTAATGTATCATCATCAGCATAGTCAGGTGTTTGACGAGAACTTAACCGTTCCAGTTCTTTTTTTAGAGCTTCTGTAACATGACGTTCTTTGTCCAGTTCTCTCCTTAACATCTGTGCCTCTGCAAAGAGTGTTTCCTTTTGCCTAAGAAAGTTGTGGTT
The DNA here is from genome assembly GCF_965231255.1 of Vanellus vanellus. Lineage (NCBI taxonomy): Eukaryota > Metazoa > Chordata > Aves > Charadriiformes > Charadriidae > Vanellus > Vanellus vanellus. The sequence continues at coordinate 10,248,170 of NC_138916.1, read as the reverse complement.
CCTTTGCTTTTCCTCTTCCAAATGTTCCCTTAGTTTCTGATTTTCCATTACAATAGACTCAGTGCTAGTACCTTTATCTTCCAAGTTTCTAATTTGTTGTCTTAACTTTCTTAATTCTTCCTGAAGTGAGGCCAAAGCCTTTTCTTCCTTCTCTAGAGATTCTCTTAAGTGCTGATTTTCTGCAGCAAGACTTTTTTTTTGAGATTCAAAGGATTTCTTCTCCACCTCAGTAGAGGTCAAACATGTGGCAAGATCTCCCTTAAGTGACTAATACAAACAAAAAGAAAGCAAGCAAAAATACTTCAGTTAGGTTGTTACAATTTCAGCTAGAAAGATGAAAGACCACGCTAGCCCAGACAAAGTTTAGTTATCATTTTGGATGCAGTGACACATGTTGCAGCAAGATGCAAAAATAGAGCTAGTTTGTTTATCTTGGATATACAAACAAACACTTTCTTGGCAACAAAGACCATGTGAGAGGCTCCCCTTTCCAACTACAGGTCATCACCCCTCGCTTATATTGGTTTAACTAGCCAAAGAATAGCAAACTGCATACATGGATTGATCCATCTTAAAAGGTGCGTGGTTTAGGCAATACTCACATGAAAATGTGTGTATTTGCTGTTGCTTTATTTTCAGCAAACTGGGGTTACAGATTGCAAAACCCAAATACATTAGCAGAAGCAAGGGCATTCAACAGTTGGGGCAGAAATTCAGGAACTGATTTTGAACCAAATTTGCTGCTGAAAATACATGTTCATGTAACTATATCCTAACACAAAGGATCTCCGCAGTCTCTTGGCATCACTGACAAACTCCAGAACCAAACAGATTGAACTATGTATAAGTGCTGCTATCAGCAACATAAATAAAACTTTTTTTTTAAAAAAAAAAAGACATACACACACAAAGCACTCCCTAATATTCCCTCTCAATGACTGAACAGTAAAATGTACTTTTAGTTCTTTACTGTTCTGTCTTTACAGGCTAAGTATTTAAAAAATTAATAACCATTGACAATTTAGAAAGCAAATTCACAAAACCTGTAGGTTCAACCCGCAATAGGTTTTTACCAGGATGTTCTATTTCAGCTGTCTTTATTAATGACAACCTGGCATTATGTCATAGGGAAAGAAACAGTTTCTGTGTCCAGATAACTGCTGGACTATATACATAAAAATCAGTATGTTTAAACACATTCCAATAACAAATCTGATCAAAGTACGAAGTCATTGTCAAGAATTCAGGGAAAAGAAAAATTAGATTCTCATAAAGAACTTACTAAAGAAAAAAATGTAATGGATTTTTGTGATAAATTTATTTCACTTTGTGTAGATTGCACACATAATGACAGAATAACCCAACGACTTCCAGCTAAACCCATACCTACCCCCACTTCATGATGCACATTTTCTCCTCGCTCCTGTTGGCACTGGTAAAGGTCATCTTTCATATCCTTTAATTCACGTGTCTTTGTCACCAGCTGCTGACGTTCCTGGACCTGTATTGTACCTACAAAGATAAGTTTCTTTTGATAGTCTAACTTACATTAAGTAGTTAGAGGAACAGACAATTAACTCCATTTTCTCTGCAAATTCAAGAGCATTCTTACCATGCAATTTCTGCCCAGTACTTACTAGTAAGTGTTTAGCTGTAACAAAATAAAAGATTATTAAACCAGACTGTTATATACTGATTCTGTTTCTTCCAATGATAATCAATTTCTCAAACAGACCGCCAAAATCTATCTTTTATTTGACAATAACAAATGGAGGAATTTTGGAACACTACATAGAAATAAGTTAGACACAAAACAATGAACGTTATGTAGGAAAGGGTATGGGTCATTTTTTTGTCTTTTTTCAGTAACATGCAAGCCGATCAGGATAAAAGGGAAACCATGCATTATCCGTTTCAACTTCCACTGTTAACTCAAGTTACATGAATAAGAGGATCTTAACACAGTATTTAAACTTTCATGCAGAAACACAATTATTACACACTGCTCACATAGCAGTGCGTATTTGCAGGCCCTGCCCTGTCATTCTTATTCATGAGTGAAGGCTGAAGAGTAAGCGAATATCGTCTTTCAATTGTCAGATAAAGGCTGACGTACTATTTTTCTGAAAAAAATATCTTCGCTGTACTAGCCACCAATTTTTTCCTGTCAAGTAAAACTTCTTTACTGGTACTTCCCTACCTATACACATATTCTGTAAATCCTAGCACTGATGTGGTTTTTATTTCTTTGCTTTTAAGATTCTCTTGAATTGACAACAGCAGATAACAACAGCAAGTTTTAGCTATTTCTTTCAAAACCAGTGCAGCATATGCAGAATTCTATTCCTGTATTTAAAGGGGGGAGGAAGGGAGGTGTATTATTAAACAAGAAATTCTATAAGTACTATTATACTGAAGAATTTTTTGAGCTCTCAATTTCTATTTAACATATTGCCAAGTATGAACTTAAAAACAGACAATGCTCTATTAAAGTTGATCCTCAATAGTTCAATTCAGCTAAGGGAAAGTAAAGTTTTTGCAGCAATGATTTTAAGTTTGCAGAGTCCTAATAAACACTTACTGGAAGCACAGATCTTTGCATAAGTGAGTTTAAGTATACTGACGGTAAATTTGTTTTTCATATTTATGTTTTATAGGTACTTTTGAAAAAGTCCGTTGACCCTAAGAATCTGAAGGCTGCCTCTGAAAAATCATCATTTAGTGTAAAGGGTTCGTGTTAAGAGGAACCTGAATTATAGAAAAACAATCAAACTCCGTTTCTCTGCTTATCAAAAATCGTAATTTAGATACAGTAAGCAAAAATGACATTTAGCAATACAGAAAGGCACTGAAAATGCACATAATGAGGTACCATTCCTCAGTAATTGGTTTGTGTTTCCAGCTGGTACGCTAACTCACAGTATCCTTCAGATTCTTTAAGTAATCTATCCAAATCCCTAGCATTACAGCAATATTCCCTTTTGCAGATCCTGATTAAAGAAAAAAATTAAGTATCTGCACGTCCATAAGGAGACACTCTTCTGGCAAGGGCTTCCTAACCTTAGCTTTTCCAGTTACCTATTTTCCTGGAAAGCTTGTCTTCTTTCAGATCTCCTTCCTAGAGCATCATAAAGCCAGCTAACTCAGTTTAATACTGATTAGTGTACAGTTATTGATTAAAACCTAATCCTGGTTGCTTTCTACCTCTTCAGAAATTTTAAAGGGGTCCTGGAGATCTAGCTAAAGGGAAAACACTATCCTGATACTGACACCACCCCCATTCCCCCCCCTGCCGAAAAAGTAATTTCATAAAAAGTAACCCTTCCCAGTCCACTTACACAAGAATTAGCCTAGCATTAAAAGACTGCTGTGGAAAACATTCATTCCAAGCTGAATCACAAAAATGCAAAGTAGTCCTCTTGGGAGATGGATTTTTCTTTGCAAGTTTGTGTTTAAAAAAAAAAACAAGCAAAACACAGGAAGATGGAAAGCAGGGTTTGATTTCCTTTCTACTGGTAGAAAGATTAGTTATCACAGAACCATGAAGAACTTTCACATGAAGAAGCAAAAACTAAAGCCACAGAGTTTCCTTCTTTCTGCTGAGAATGCTGTCAGCACTGTCATCAGTGATGACAATTTTCATTTAGAAGTACAGATTCAATGAATGAACAAGGCAAAGCGAATCCCTTAATAAAGATATGACCCTGAGTACATGTCCAAAATCTATTTCTCATCCTTAGATCTCAAAGTTCTTTAAAAGGATAGCATTTATCACCCAATTTAAACACAGTGAAATGATTAACAGAAGTAAAACCTCAAGTAACTATCACAACACGCTACCAAAGACTGGCCTAGCCATTGCACTCCTCTGCTTCTAGCATGCCAATATATATCAATCAGTTTTTACACCAGCTACTACTAGCTGCAGCTGCTAAATAAAAAGTATTTTACACAACTGGTCATTCCTATAATCCCACATACACTAGTAATTCTTAAAACTTGATTTTTATTTTTTTTTAATATAAGTATGCATACATATACAGACGTGTGTGTACACATACACATACAGACGTGTGTGTACACATACACATACAGACGTGTGTGTACACATACACATGCACAATTTAAAAAGGAAGTCAGAATGCATCCACATATACATCACTCATGACTCTTACCTTCAGGTTTACCTAAGAACAAAAAAAAAAAATCAAATCCAATTAGAATCATATTCCCAGTCTGAAATGGAATTACAAGTCTTCTTATGAAGGCACATTTTCATATAAAACTAAAACTACTCAGGAAAAATTACTATTGAAATAAATGCCCTATCATTTTTATCATAATACACGTATCTTAGAAAATCAGGATTGCACTACGCAGATTTGGATCTGTAATGAGTTCTGCTGTTTTGTTAAATGTAGAAACAACCTGAGTAATGCTTAACTTAAGATGATACACAACGCAGAAAAATTGCTGCTATCTTGGGTTCCCTAAACCACTCTGGAATTGCAAGGACAATTACAGCATATTTTCTTCTCCACTGGAGAGAGAGAAAAATATTGATACTATGAACTCCTGTAAAAAAACATGCCTGCTCTTACATTTACCAGATAAGTATATACGGGACAAAAGCCTGAAATAACTGTGAATGCTGTTAGGAATGATAAGCACTACCACAAATAATTTCAAAAGAAAAGATGTGAAAAATGACGGGTACACACTGCATTATGAGAACAACAAGAAATTTCTGTCTGGAAGAGCAACTAAAAATTAATTTCTTGTTATTTACTTTCATCTTAAAGTAGTGTATATTAAATACAAATGCACCGCTGAAGGGCCTCCCTAATATTATCCATACATTAGCAGTTGCTTTTTCTCATTTCTACATTTAGCTTGTTAGCAGAAAACCAGGGAAAAAAAACCAACACAAAAACAACAACAACAAAAAATAGTGTCACAATAAAATGGTATTTGTTGTGTAATACTTTATTCTATGTATTTTGTTTTCTGTAAACTCACCATAGAAGTGTCCAAAGCCCATGCTGACTGCAATCACCAAAGCTAGTATGATGCATCTGTTAAGGCCGCTACTGAACTGGCGTTTGTGCTGCTCTTCTCTGGGAGGTTCAGACTCCAGTTCAGCAGGTGACCCACCCTCAGCCTCGGAGCTGGAGATCAGCCTCTTCTTAGCCCGACGTTTTCGTACTGTGGGACTGGACTGATTGCTAGTTTCATCACTACTTGATTCATCATGGCTAGCCTGAGATGAAAAAACTGAAACGCAACATAGAACAGTCTTTAAAATGCATTAATTGTTGCTTTAAAAATTAACTCCAGTACCAAAATCTATCATATTTATACAAAATGTATTTAGCACTTATCTTGGAGAACATTAAGACAAAATAAAAATTCTCAGTGTGACAGTTTATCACAGATTAGTCGAGGTTGGAAGGGACTTTTGGGGATCATCTAGTCCAACCCCCCTGCCAAAGCAGGTTCACCCACAGCAGGTTGGACAGCAACGCGTCCAAGCGGGTTTTGACTATCTCCAGAGGAAGAGACTCCACAACATCTCTGGGCAGCCTGTGCCAGTGCTCTGCCACCCTCAAAGTAAAGAAGTTTTTCCTCATATTGGGAACAAATTTCACGTGTTCCAGTTTGTGCTTGTTGCTCCTCATCCTGTCGCTGGGCACCAATGAACAGAGTCTGGCCCAATCCTATTGCAACCCACTCTTTAAATATCGGTAAGCATTGATGAGACCCCCTCTCAGTCTTCTCTTCTCCAGGCTAAACAGACGCAGGTGTCTCAGCCTTTCCTCGTAAGAGAGATGCTCCGTTGCCCTGATCATCTTTGTAGTCCTCCACTGGACTCTCTCCAGTAGTTCCTTGTCTTTCTTGAACTGGGGAGCCCAGAATTGGACACAGTACTCCAGATGTAGCCTCACCAGGGCAGAGTAGAGGGGGAGGATGACCTCCCTTGAGCTGCTGGCCACACTCTTTTTAATGCACCCTGGGATACCATTGACCTTCTTGGCCACAAAGGCACACTGCTGGCTCATGGTCAACTTGCTGTCCACCAGCACTCCCAGGTCCCTCTCTGCAGAGCTGCTTTCCAGCAGGCCAACCCCTAACCTGTACCAGTGCGCGGGGTTAGTTCTCCCTAGGTGCAGGACCCTACACTTGCCCTTGTTGAACTCCATTAGCATCCTCACTGCCCAACTCTCTAGCCTGTATATGCTGGATGTTACACAAGGAATGTATGATCTCCAAAGTTAAAAATTCACTTTCTAAAAATAAAAGCTAGAGGATCAAGAAATTAGCAAAAAAGTGTATGGCACTTCCCCATACCTTACTGTTGATTTATTAGAAGGTGTTGCTTTCAGACAATCCTGCCTCTTAAAGCACCTATATGTACTGCCTCCACAAATTCTTGTGAAGGAGAAAGGTTAAGAATTGAGTTTTCCTTCTCTTACCGATATTGAGACTAAACTATTTAATAACAAAAGGCCAACAGAAAGACTTGCTAAAATAAAGCCTCCTGAAAGACAGACATGGTTTTATTATAGTCTCTCAAAAAACTCCATTCTGTGATCTACATGCAGCTGCAGACAACATTCCATTAAAGTTCCATTAATGTAGGTATTATAAATACCCAAAGCTTTGCATTGCAAATTTATTTACATATGTAATTTTGTTTACTTTTAATATCTACCATATGCTACCTATTAACATCTTTACCCACCTTTCAAAAAAAGCCATTTTCAACCACTACTGCACAAGAACCAGCCAGGTGCTTCTGTGTTTGTCCCTCCCTCACACACTGAATCCAAAACACTTCTATTACCTTACTCATGTTTTGCAAGATTGAATTGGCCAAGATTTGAGATAAGAATAAATTCTAATGATAAAAAAAAATATTTTTATAGCATTTTTGAAAAATGGTATTTATGATACCATTTGTACGTTCATGTTCCTATGGCCCAAAAGCCATATATTCTAATTGGGAAAACAAGGGACCTGTAATTGCTTGTTGCTATTAGTGGTACAAATGCTTGCTGCGTATACTGTAAATAAATTTATATAATCCAGTATATAAGTAATGATTATTTAATCTCTCTCCTTTGAAAGCATCATTTTCAAGTGTAAGGCAAGTATCAAGAGGAAGCAGTAGCAGGGTGAAAAAAAAAAAAAATAAAAATTTCAAATCGATGTTCATGTACTTAATTCACATGCCTGAAATAGATTCAACGTGGTGTATGAAGCCTCCAGCACATGACAAAGTGCTCCTGCTTGGATAGTTCTAAATTTGATGCCCGTAATTACACAATGCTAATGCCCCTTCTAGAAATATAGTTGTTCATTCTCATATCAGAGATCATCACTCAAATGTAAAAATATAACTACAGAGTTACTGTCCTTGAACATTTCACAACTGAAAATAATTTGTTTGAGCAGAGCCATGCACACATCACTGAACAGACAAGAATGCCAAGCAGTGCTAGCCATTATCTATTGAAGGCATTACCAGTTAAAATTCTTCACTGAAAATAAATTCCATCTTCATAGAAGTGATTGCATCAACCCCAGAAAAGGCTACCAATTAGTATCTGGAATACATGCCTAATTTCTTACTCCATGGACAAGCAACAGGTCAGATAATGAAAGATAACTTCCCATCTTACTAAAAGAAAAAAATCACAGACATTGCAATAAAGACAAATCACTTAAACAGCTACTTGCCATGCAGATTCTTAAATGAATTTATATAGCTTGGCAGAAAAGGACGCTATTTTAGAATCAGTCATTTAAGCAGATGCATACTTCTCCAATCCTGGACAATAGAGACAAGCATTCAGAAATTAGTCAGGAGAGCGCTATTTTTACTAGAATGCAGAGGTCAGACATCATAAAGGATTATACAGGACATACTTAATAAGACAGACATTATTATTGCTTATTTGTTTTTTTACGTTTTTTTTTTCAACAACCAAAGAAGCTTACACATATGGAATACAAGAGCGGTTAAGGAACAAGCTGCTTCTAGCCAAATGGGAAATTCTTTAATGTACTCTGCACAGCAAAGTATAGGAAGGAAAAAAAGAAATAGACAATCAGAAAGCAAAGAGAAAAAGCTCTAAGACACTTTGAGCCATTCATAAGCACGTACTGGCAAGCTGTCAACAGCATTACACTTTCAGACAAGAATGACATTGCCTTACAGCTGCTCTACAAATTCAGTACAAAGCTGTACCCTAAAATTCCCAGGATGAACAGGGGTATTAATGAAACAGTGTGATCACAGTAGCAGTCCAAAATCCTAGCTTCTGCTATGATTTTGAAGTGTCAGATCTACACTAGAAACTAGACAAAGTAACAATGTCAGTTAAGAATGGGATTTTCTTTGACGCTTCTGCACAGGCATGTCTCAAACCCAGATACAGTTCATTTCAGTATATGAGCGCTTCTGCTTGTTAACATCATTCATGAAGGAATATTAAAGCACTTCCGTTTGTACAGTGAAGACAGCCTAAACAGGAATTTGTTTGCAAGTAAAAATGGCAGAAAATCCTCATAGAACGTTTTAGTATCGACATTAGGAAAATCTGAAGCTCATCCTTTTCCAACACAGTAGACAACTCAACAAAAGTGGATGGCAAAGATTTCCATTGCCAAAAGGTGGCATGAAAATTTTGACTACAACTTTGGCATTTAAAATAAATGCAAAAGTACTCCAGACACTTTCTATAATACTTGGTCAATCAAATGCACAGTGCTAAGACCATGCTGAAATCAGCTTAAGATAGAAGGAAGAAATTATTTTTGCCAGTCACACATAGATTTGGAATCCAACAAGAACCATTCATTTAAATGGTCAAGCATACGTATTAAAATGTATTACAAAGCTTACTGATGCCCATTCCAAATGTACATGTAAGTTTAACATTTTTCAAAAAAGCAAATAAAACACTGACAGCTTAGCCAAACTCTTCAGTGAGGAGTGGCTTTCAGCATCTGTTTGGAATATCAGTACTGTAAGACCAATTCAGATTGCTACTGATAATATTAAGAACACTCCATGCAAGCCATAAGCAATCAGCTTTACACAAGCTGATCAAATTTAATCACACCACCTTGGAAAGGAAGACTGCGAGACACATGCTCTTTCACCTCATTTCCCCATCCCCTTACACAATCAGGAATCTTCCTCAGCTTCTCCAGCCAACTGACTTTTGTGTACAAACACATGGGGAGGAAAAAAAAACAATTTTAGAACTCAGACCTAAAAGAAAAAAAGAAAGTCAACTAAATTTTGAATTAAAAATTAAGTCAAGTAATCCAGAAGACTTAAAGGCGGCGACTACTTTGTTACGAATCATCACTGGTCATAGTCAGATGCTAAGCTGTCATTTTCTGATTCCAATAGATGCTATACAGATCCATGAACCTTCAACGATGCTGTATTCTACTTCTAAGATAAAACAGTATTTTAAGGAAAATCCTGCTCTTGTAATAAACTTACTTTGAAAATCAAAAGTCAGAAGCACAAAATGTTACAGAGAATAAAGAGAACAGAAAAGATTACAAAGAAGCAGCCAAACAGAATTAAAAAGGAAGACTAGAGAACTAAAGAAGAGTAACATCACAGTAATTTTTTTGTTTGGGTTTGTTGGGTTTTCATTTGTTTTCAGTTGGCCAAATGTTCATATCCTTCCTCCTGAATATCATGCATTGCCTTTTTGTCAAGTACTGGGAGTATCTTAAATATATATATATTCTACATAGCTATGAAGGTAAGCAAGAAAGTTTTTGTAGTCATGCTGCTATTAGTCCTCATAGCCCCCCAAAAAATCAACTCTCTCCCAGTTGCTAGTTATTTATGCCAACTCTATAAAAGCCTAAACATTCCCAAGAGAAAACCTACAATTATTCTATGAACTAGAAGTCATTTTAATTCTCAGAAGTATGATAGAAATTTACTTTCTATTTAAAATAGTTAATACTTAATGGGAGAAAATGCTCTCAAATAAAAAAATTGCAGACGTACATTTAGACAAAGTTTTAGAGTTAGGGCAACTAAACTTGTCCTAGAGACCACAAATACTTAGACGTGTGCTCAACAAGACCAATTTTTTTCCTCTCTGCACACAAAGAAGGTTCCCTACACAAAGATTTTTATTCCTCCCCCCCGACCCCTGGGGGGTAAATAGTAATTTATTGCTCTTACCAGTTTCCAGATGGGAGAAAGCATATTGACTGCTAGAGGAGGAACCCATGTTAAAATCCTCAGAACTTCGAGCTTCTTCATCATCAGCTGGAGCTTCCTCCTGACTTTGAGTTTCTTCTGGTTTTGGAGCTTCAAGTGTAACGATGTCAGAATCATCACTAATAGTTCCAATGCAGGACGCATCATCAGGGATTTTTTCTTTCTTTCCCTAGGGAAATGGACAACATGAAAATTACTCAGAGACACGCAATAGAAAGTAATTTTTAAAAACAGCAAGAATTCTTAATACCTTAAGGAAATTATTTTAATGCCTTCAAAACATTACTTGGCATTGGCAGACGGGGCTTACAGAGCTTCTGAATAACATAACGTAATTTACCTCTGGAACTGGCTGAGTTTCCTCAAAAGCAGACAGAGTATTGTCTACCCCTGGTATCTCTCCATCATTATTGCACTGAGCTATATAAATAAAAAGAGGAAAAACAAAACCACAGGATTAAAACCAGTAACTCTACAAATTATGCCCACTCCCATATAATATTAAAATAGGTATAGTTGTGACAGATTTCTATTATCTACTCATATCAGGAGAGGTTTTCTAAAAATACACATCTCTCTTTTAATATCCCTCTAACAAACATCAGAATCCAATTTGTCATTATGTAATACAATGCTTTGAAGCATACTTAAATTCGAATGCTCATACTGATCGGAATGCAAGTAACCTATAAATGAAAAGCACAGTTAGATAAAAAACACTCTATTGTAAGCTGATACCACCGTACATTTGCAATTAAAATATTTTCCTGATAGTCATTGGAGTTTGAGTGTCTAGTCCTGTCTTTACAAGGAGAGCTTATGAATTTGGAAACATGGCCAAGCTCAAATTAAGTCAACTGCACACCGAACCTGTCAAGTCTGTGTTCTTATACCAATATTAACAAATCAATTATTAAATTAAGTAATCAAAATAAGTGGAAGGATTTTCATTACATTAATATGCACCAGACTCACACATGCAACTCATAAATGCTAACACGGTGCCACAATGTTACCTTTTAAGTGTAAAAGCATTGATGGTTCCTTCCAAATTACTCTTATTTGATCTATGACATTATTAAGGAATGTTTAATCTAGTAAATTTCTTTTATCAATAGAACTTCTATGAATTATTTTCATCAACACCAGTGCATACTATTCTATAACACACCCAACGTATTCACAAAATGAAAGACATTCTACTAATTTCATCTATTTAAAAAAAAAACAAAACAAAAACACTTTTATAAAGTCGATGACTGAATATTTTCCATAACACTGATGAAGCAAGTACTTTGACAGAGGCCTACAAGGTATACAAACTCTATTAAAAATACTAATTTTGTGCCAATGCAACAACAGTCACTGACCTATTTTATGGAACTGCTCCTCTTTTAATATCTTACCTTGCAAATCAACCGGTTGCTCCTCTTCTTGCAAAGAAATGTATTCTTCTGAAACAAACTCATGGTTATCATTTGTGCTTCCATTTTCTGAAGTCACCGTCTCTATGTCAGAACCCTGGAGTTGAAGAGTTTTAAGTGAACTTTACAGTTATTGGGGTTTCCGTCAGTAAAGCAGAAGGAAAGGGTTACAAAGAAAACAATATTAATAATAAAAACTGAGAGAAGAATAATAACCTTTAAAACTGAAGAAGATTTTAAGCAAAAAAAAAAAAAAGCAAGAGATACCAAGTAATTAAACAGAGCGAAACAACTGTTAGGGTGTAAGACTTATGACCATAATTGAAAAAAAGGCAGAGAAGGACAATTCTAGGGGGAAAAAAAAAAAAAAAAAAGCAATTTAGGCATCAATTGACAACTATGGTAACTATTTTAAATAACTATTTAAATAACTATTAGCTTTATTAGATCTATTTATTAAACAGAATTTAGAGAGACAGGGGAGGTTGTCAAATGAGTTTTGAATATAGGATCTAACTCTTGCCCACATGTCCATATATTATATGTAAACACACCACCCACCCCCAAAAATGGAACTTCAAGAGTACCACCATCAACTCTAGTAAGTACTAGTACCAGGAAAAAATATGTATAACTACTCCACCTCAGTTCCTGTCAGCAAATTTGAATGACTGTTTTAATAATACATCTCTGACACCAGGAAAACAAATATTTATATACGGTCTCTAAATTGGATTTCTGTCTTTAATCCAAAGAGGAGCCTTAGTAGACTAATGTCAGCTGCCAGTCAGCAACAACCTCAGAGCAAAACAGGAACTGAAGATAAACAATGCTCAGAGACTGCAGGGCACTAGAGGCAAGCAATATGGTTGACACCGCTAAATATTTAATCTTCATATTGTAATTTTTATTTAAAAGAGCTGGTGGAACACAAGTAAGGTTATTAGAAAACTATAAACATGCAAAACATAACTGAAAAATACTAAGTCACTCTGATCCATAAATAACTTGAGCTGGTTTTGTAAACAGAGATAGTTATTTTTGCAACACCAGGTCTGAAATTACAGTAGTAGTAATACTTCCAGATCACTTTCCCTAGATGCTTTATTTCAGGACTCAAGCAAACATGTACAGTTTTGTTTTTAAGAGGTGGCTGTACTGGAAGATTAGATACCTCAAAAAGAGTTGCTTAAGATAACTTTGTAATGTGATTGCAGAATATATGTTCCTTTTAAAAATGCTTCAAAAATTAATTGCTTTATTAATTTGACAAATACTTTGGTGTTTTTTTTTTTCTTTTGACTACAAAAGTATCACAATTTTAATCTCAAATGTTTCACAGAAATTCACCAGTCAATTAGAAGTAACTTATTAAAATCTGAGTGAAATCTCAGGAAAGAAAATACAAAATTATTTGGGATTTTTGACTTGGTTGGGTTTTATAGATAGGTATATAGATTTATTATGTGACAATTCTTCTCTGGTGTAATAGAACCGTTACTTTAATTTCTTAAGTTGTGAAGAAGAAAAAGAATAAGAAAAATTTAGTTTGCCCGCACTCCACAACAAGGCAAACATGAGGAATATACCTTAGAACAGATTAAAATTTCAGCTAAAATCCCAAGAAACTGGGCTAGTGGAGTACAAGGTAAGCCATCCTTTTTTAAACACATGCAGACTGCTGTGGATGTCTGAACTTTCCGATTTGCTTTATCTATTGCTACATCTCTTATCACCCTTCCATTTCAACAAGGCCAAAGAGGTTGAAAAAGGATATGGTCTCCTCACTACACTCGTTTTCTCACACTACACAAAATTGCAAGTCCTTTCTTAAGAGTAGTCCAACAATACACAGCATCACTTCTCTGTTCCAAGCATATTAAATGTATTAAATTCAGCATACACAGCTGTCAGCTCTCTGCAATCACAATCTAGCCAATTGCCATTTCTTGCCCCTCTTAACTTGGTGCCTTTGTAAATGGCAAAACAAATCCAGAAACTGATTCTGTTGTGTCATCATCAATACAAGTCGCAATAATACCTGAGAAAGTAATATTGTAGCATGCCTAATTTGTCTAATCCTCAGCTCTATTCCTTTCCTAAATATATAAATCATTTCCCCAAGGTATACAGTATTCCACATGTCACCCCTTCCCTGGATAGCAAGTGTGTGAAGGGTATCTAGCCATCCCATTCGTGCTACTCTCTTCACGCTCAGGTTCAAAGCTGTCTTGCTGGGAGAACGTCAATAACGGGGGTGCTTAAACACCAGTCTTTTCCTACCCTGAACAGAATGATTATGTTTCTTTTAATAAGGGAGGAGTAACTTGGAACAGAAAATCTCTAGTCCACAGAAATCTGTTCTGCTGTGGCTAGACAAATCCCTGCCTTCCTATAATCTTGTGTTATCTTAATTTATTTAGACTGCATAATACATTTTCAGTTAGTCTAAAATAACTATGCCAAGATGAAAGTAAAGCCTGCAATTCACAGCTGAGTGACCCAACTGTTGTAGCCAACTCCTAAATCCTTTCACGTTTATTAGATATCCATAAAGCCTGGCAGCCTGTGCACTCCTGTATCCTACTTTTGAAACTGAACTGAGCTTTCAGAACTTGAGTACCACCACAAGCTTGTAATGGCTTGCCTTTCAAGTTACCTAGAATTGCATTATAATTTGTAAATAGGGAAGTGTGCAGTGAAGGAGAAACAGCTGATCACTACCCATCACCTCTTCCCATTATTTCCCATTTTCCTCTTATGACTGAAATTATCTCAAATACCGTTCCTTGAAATGTTCTGGGGCAGGCAACAAGAACATACAAGCAGCCAGTATGGAGGTGTCATTCCAGTTGAGCCAGAATCCTCAGAGCTAATGGGTTAAGAACCTGCTCAGTTTAAAAGACAATGCAAAACACTTAAAAAACAAAACAAACCAAAAAAAAAAAAAAAAAACACCCATCTGACACTAGACCCACATATCAGGCAAGATCTGAAGAGATACAAAAAACCTCAGGACTAAAGTAGAAGAGTATACTGGAGGTCCACACCAATAGGTAGAGCCCCTCAGTTTCTGAGCAACTCAAGCCTGCCTTGTTCACCTCTAGGGGAAAGTAAGATAAAACATTAATCTTACCTAACTTCAAGTGCCTACACCTGAGCAAACTGCTGAAGGCACTTTTACAATCAATACAGTCAGCGGAGTCAAGACAGCAAGTCATTTCGTCAAATATAAGTGTTGACCTTAGCATAAGAATTTACTACTCTCTAGTCTCCACTGATTGTATTGATTTATTCTATATAATGCAAATTTAGCAACTAACATCAGATTCAGACATCTATCCTGTAGACACCTAGGCAACAATGAATCCCATCCCAACAGACCTTTAATTGCCTCACTTTTTTTTCCATTTTTCTCAAGCTTTAGTCTACTAGGAATTAAAAATTACTTCTGTTTTAATAAAGCCACTGTCATTTTATGTAACTAATCAAACATCAGAAGATAGGAAACAAACACACAAATTAAAAACAGTGACTTTACAAACAGCTATACCCCAAGACCTGACCAAAGAAAGAGGGAATTTTAGCATTTCATCCCAAATAAAATTACACCTAATAAGTGAAGCTATAAACAGAGATCAAAAGGTGGACAGAAACACAACTGAAGCCATACAAATTTGACAGAGCTCCACACATCAACTGACTAGGTTTTAAAAGACAAGTATTTTGAACCAAGAACAGTCCTTTTCCCGTTAGCTCTTTCCATCTGCATCTTTCAATCTACCATCACAACTTCCTTACAAAATAATTAGACTGCTTCTGTAAATTTCCTTATGGAAGATACCTCTTAAGTGACAGTTTGCCTAATGGAGAAAAAAAACCCAACATTCTCTTAGTTGCTGCCACTAGCTCAGTCCGGCACTGCCATATGAATTCCTTCTCCACAAGGTGCCGACATCCAGATTATTTCTACACATTTTATGCACTTTCCTACCTGAACAATAAAGCCAAGGAAACCCAGAATTCCAGCACGAATTGCAAATAACTTGTGCTAGAAGTAGCTGCGAGTCCCCGGACAACACAAAAAAAGTCACTTCAAAACTCAATCCTTCTCACAGAAGAATCTCTTAACACCTCCAAGGCTCCTTCAGGCTTTTACCATTTTCAAGACCCTCCAAGTGTAAGTATGGCAAGCCCTCACCAATCATCATTTGAAGCTCCAAGAAGGCTATTCTTCTCATTCCCAACCTTACAGCCCAGATGTAAGGAGACCTGTCCTGCACTCCCATCACCTTTCATTTCCCAATAAACCTAATAAAATGTTGGCTTTCCTTTACTCCCTGTAGCTTCATAGTAAGAAAAACAGAACGTGAGGACAGAGGGCTGTTCCTAAAGAGCAACTGTTGAAGCTAGGAACAGCTAATTTTGTGGTAGGAAAAACCTGGAGAAATCATGGAATCAAATCCTTCTGCATGAGATACCATTGCCCATTATTCAGAGCTTTTTTTTTTTTTTGGAGGGGTGGGTGGGAAGGGTGGGGTGATGTGGTGGTGGAAGAGGATTTGGAAGGAAAAGAAGAAATGTATTAGCAACAACAGATAAGTTACACAGTATGTCCGTATTTTCAGGAAAGATGGAACAAAGGAGAGCATCTCACTAAAATTCTAGCAATCCCTCAAAGCAAAAAACTTTGAAGAAAAAAATTATTCTTTTAAATAAGAAAGTTTGTATCAGGTATAGTAAAGGATACACATTTTTAAACAGCAGATTTGTGTCTTCTTACTTATAAGTCTCTCTTTTATATTCTCTGTTGATATGCAATATCCACACAAAACGAGAACTACAAAGTTAAAATAATATTTTACTGCATATGGCTAGTCTTAAACCAACAGAACTTTATTAATTTGAGACTGGGTACCTCATGATTGATGACAGTCCAGCCACAAGATGAATCACTGTCACTGGAATTTTCAGACATTTTCAAAGCACACTGCAAGTAAAAGTAGATTCTTGTAACATGCAAGATATGTAATTTCACTGCTCTCTTGAAAAAAAAACAAAACAAAACAAAAACAAAAACAAAGAAAACAGAAGAATCCAAAATCATTATGCTACAACACACTACAGTAACTCTCAACCTGTTATTCTGGAATTAAAAAAAAAAAAAAAGAAGAACAGAAGTTTAGAAAGAAAACGTATTTGTTTGTAAATATTTCCTATTATCTTTTTTTATACTCTAAGCAAACATGGCTTTGCTAGGTACATACTTATTTTAGCCAGTCAAAAAGCTTTTAGACTAGCTAAGAACACACACACAAGGCTAGCCAATAAATCAATAATTAAATTTAAAATGTGTCTGTAGCATCATTGTTTAAGACATGTTTCAGTAGGTGAAGTCATTTCTGAATTGTTACATGCTCAGGAACTACAATTTATTCAAGAAAAACACTTTTTTTTTTTTTTGAGAAGACACAAACTAGGATCTTTTGGAACAAATTCTCTTGAACTACTGGGCACAACAATGTTTCATGTTTCTTTCAGTCCTTGCAAGTACTCTTAAAAATACTGATTCTGTATTGAGAAAATTGAGAGAGTACTTGGAGAATACAAAAACAAAACGAACAAAACTGAAATACAAATTTTACTTGTTACAATACTACTGGATGACTTTGGTAGTTACTTCAGAAGAGAGCTGTCTGGCTGCAGCTGCCTGTTTATTTTTTATCCTATGCCAGGAATAAAGAGTATTCATTATTGTTACAAACTGAGATTATTTTTTAAAGTTCTTAACTAACAGAAAGACTTTAAGAAGAAATTTAATGCACTGCATGTTCCTTAAAATAAAAATATATCAAGTTTTTAAATAAAATTTACTATAGATTTATCTTGAGGAAAAAAAACTTCCCAAAAATAGAACAATTTCCAATCAATTGTGCATTACGTTATGTATCCAACGTAAGCAAAAGAAATCACAGTTTAATGAAGCTGTCAATATAATCATTGTTTTATAGAAAATCAAAGAGTTCTGAGACCTTCAGACATCTGCTTTATTTCCCACACTTAGTTACTTCCAGTAAGATCACAGAGAAAAGTACCTATCTGATTAAATTTATTTACTCCCTCCTTTATTATCAATCCTGTCTTTACTCCCAGTTTGTTAACACAGAAAATATACACAATTAGAACATCTAAATAAGACAGTGTGACTAGAAATTTGCCCAACAAAACATGAAACTTCCAATTCCATTTAGATTTCTTTAAAAATACAGTAAACATTCCTTTCATATCTCTGCATTATGGTAGTTATGTTTTTTCTAATGTAACACTTTTTCCTCATCAACTTCAACTAATATATTTGGGGTTCCTCTGCAAAAAAAGGCAATGGTAACAATCACAATCACGGTTTATAAAGCAAAAATACTCAGTAACAATCAACTTGGGTATCAAACTTACAGAGAAACTGGATTTCCATTTATTATAAAGCCCTTACTTTGAATATGGTTGTCATTTTCCTTTAGATCTTTTCCTTCTGTCATTAGTGCTTTTCCTGGAAGCTCAGCTAGGGAACATCAGGGTTGGGGAAGGGTGGGGTGTTTTGTTTTGGGTTGGTGGTGTTTATGTTTGGGGTTTTTCTTAAATCCTACTGTATTCAAT
Source organism: Vanellus vanellus (assembly GCF_965231255.1). Lineage (NCBI taxonomy): Eukaryota > Metazoa > Chordata > Aves > Charadriiformes > Charadriidae > Vanellus > Vanellus vanellus. The sequence continues at coordinate 10,229,828 of NC_138916.1, read as the reverse complement.
CATCAAAAATTTTTTTAATCATTTTTTTTAAATCATACTTCTTCCATCATCAAAATAACAAATGCCCAAATGGCAAAGACTGCATTCCAGAGTTCTCACGAGTCCTTGCTGTCATTAAATTATTTTGAATTTGACCAGGCATTCAGCAGCAGCATTCCTTTCAGAAGAAGGTAACTACCAGCACCAGAACTTGCCATCTATCAGAAACATTGCTGGCTACATTGCAAAAACTGTACCGGTGACCTGAAATTATCTTTTAAGAATTCTCTTCAGTATAAAAACATTCCCATTTAATTATTCTACAGTTCAGTGAATTGAGAGATCACAAGAGCACCAAGTTTATTGTCGCTGAAAACCAAGCCTTTTGTGTAACCACAAAAAATACAGTTTGGGGCCAATATAGTACAGGCAGCTACCCAGTCCCTACTACCGAGTTGGATCTCCACTGTGGAAGAAATTCAGGCTGTGGTTTCATAACATGGCAGTTCCAGTTTTAGTGCATCTCAGTGCTAGATGAAAAACAATGAAGTCACAAAATGCAAATCCTTCAATAAGAAAAAAAAATATCTGTTGATACAAGTGCATTTACAAGTTTTGAAAGAGCAAGTTTTAACAGCAGACTCTGTGCTGGACATTGTAACACCTGTCTTCCTCCAGCTAACTCAGCATTTCATCACCTATGGTGTTTTCCCTCTCCATCCAGATCACAGACTGACAGGTAATTGAGCACTGCACAAAGCCAATTCTACTGAATATACAACCACAGCCGCAGGCTCCACCAAGCATTAATCACCTGTCTTCCCTTCCCAAATGAAAGCTTCAGGACCTAATTACATGGGTATGGGTATAATCACAAAATATTAAAAAAAAACAGAGGAACAAGCAGACATACAATCATTATTTTCTATTGCTTGCTGGCCTTGAGTTAATTACTTGTCTTGTATTCAACCAGAACATTATACTAATACTGCATATTTAACTGCATACAAGTGATCAATCTCCAAAATAGAAAGTTTTTAATATCAAGAAAAAGAATGGAATAAAAAAAGAATAATTACAAAATCATTGAGGTTTACAGGTAGAACTGCTAAATTTTTCAAAGATGATAGGTAGCATGGTATCAGACTGAAGGGCATCTCTAGGGTTGCTATATTCCTACAAGCACATTTAACAACCATACACATGTAAAATAGTTAGCAAAAGTAAAGCATCTTATTAATTATAAATAGTTAGCTCTTACAGAACAAAACAACCTAAAAAGCTTAAATAAAAAAATACCTAGGTATAGTGTTCCCAGACTTCAATCATTCGCTTATTTCTGTAAGAGATTAATATAATACACACAGTCATAACTAAATCTGAGGTCAAACCTAGTCCCTTCAGTAAACTGAAATACACAAGGCTAATCTGACCACAATGGCTACACTGACCTACTCAATATCTTTACCATCTTGTATTCTCCACCACCAAATGGCAAAGACCCACTAAGAACCAGGAGGCTTTTCCTACCTGCTGGATACCGTTGACACTGTCTTCCTGAATGCGAGCTATTAAAAAAAAAAAAAAGTTGCTTCAGGCAGGAATTAAACAGACATAAATCCTGCAAACTTCCTAACAAATCAAAATTATGCTAATGGGGGTTCTAGTCCAGTAACAGCAGGGATAACTGGAGGATGCAGTAGATTATTCCACATCTCCTGTATGTCAGACCAAGCCAGAAGAGTGAAAAAAAGAAAAACCCACCTCCCAGACACAGATTCACTGGATTGACTTACCACTAAATACCTTCACTGATGCTATTTTTCAAAAGAAGTTACAGTTCAAGTTCTTCTACACTCCAGTTTAAACCGCAAAGTTGATTCTCAGCCCACAAATGTCCTACACTCACAGTGATACTGCCTTTTAAATTTCTATCTAGACAAAATAAATATCCATTGTATTCAGAGTTCAACCTCTACGTATTTCTGTTGGGGGGGCGGGGAATAGGGCAGGGAATCAGAAGCGTGAACTACTTTCCTAACCTTAGTGAAATGCAAACCAGAAGCATAAGGCACCTAAGTTTACAGCCGTAAGTGCTGTTGATAACATAACACATATCACATCCTATTTATCCACTGTGAATTAGAATAAACAGACTCAGAAAGAATAACCGTTCCAGTCAAAACAAACCCGTAAGTTCTTCAGCCTTCAGAGCGGATTTCCTAGACTAAAAAAACCTCAATAAGCGTTGACAAAGATGAGTAAGAAGGCACTGATAGGAACCGGTGTTCTTTAGAGTTTGTTGTGCTGTCATTCCAAGTAACAACTCACAGTTCTCTTCTACAGCAGCTTCTTTGCTGCATAGCAGAAATAAAACCGTGTTACAGTGGTATTATACCTCAGGGTTTTCATGCAAGTTGATTATTTCTACAAAGCGGTATAATTTCTTCCCCAAAGTTACACTCTTCTTGATGAACATACTTAGCAACCCATAAAGACTATTTCCCTGCTGTGACTTCCAGCCAGGCCAACGTGGCTGCTAAAAGCCAGCGCACCCCACGGCCGGGCACCCCCCGCTCAGCACCCACGGCTGCGCCACGGGCGCTCTGAGCACACCTGCAGCACAGAGCAGCCCCGGGCCACAACGGCTACAGCCACAATAAGGCCATTTATGAAACGGAACACCTTGCATCAGCCGGCGAGACGGAGGCAGATGATGAAAGAGGAGGAAGTTGGCAGAGGCCAGCGCCCAGGGCCAGGGCCGGGTAAGCGGGAAACGTGGCCCGCGGAGCCCGCTCGGCCGCCTCAGAGAGGCCCGGCCGCCCCGCCGCGTCCCGGCCCCTGAGCCCCCGGGCTTCGCCCCGCTCCAGGCAGCCCCTCCGCGGCCACAGCCGCCGCGCCCCCCGGAGGGGAAGCTGCCCACCGAGGCCGGGCCAGGAGGCGGCAACCTCTCGCCCCTCCCCGCTCTGCTTGGGGCCGCTCCCGCCGACCTACCTGAGCGCGGCCCCGAGCGGGGCCCGGCACGGACGAGGGACCACCGCCAGTGACGCCGTCAAAAACAACAACGACCCGCCCGGGCCGCGCCTGCGCACTGCGGCGGTGCCCCGCGGCACCCTGGGCAGCGCGGTCCACGCCCCGCCGCCGCCCGCCGCCCCGCGCGCCTGGCGAACTACAGCGCCCAGCATGCACCGCGGCGGAACGCCCGTCCCCCGCTGCCATGGCAACGCCGCGCCGCCACGAGCGAGACCGGGCCTGCCTATGGGCTACAAATATTTGACCCTTCGAGTCCTGGACAGGTGGATGACGGCGAATTAACTAATTTGGGAGGTTTCCCAACAGCGGAGGCTTGGAACTGCTTCGGGAGCAGCTGTCCGTCCCGAGGGCCGCTGGGGCCCGGGGTAAGGCAGCTCCCACCCCCCACCACCGGGTCGCGCCGAGCGGGGCCGAAGGCCCAGAGGTCTCGGCCCAGCAGGGTCTAGTACTGGTGTGAAAAATAAACGGGAGACAACAACAGGCCTCGTTAATAAACACAGTAAAGGAAAAATCCCAATTTCTTACTGGAGTTTTAGCTAAGCTAGCAACTTCAGTGTTTTCTTCATCTCTTACATGATTGAGAAACAAAGAAAATAGATTTCATTGCACCTCTGAAGAACAGCGGGGTTTGAATGTTTTGCTCAGCAAAACTAAGGGAGGTACCTTATTCAGTGCTGGTTTACCCCACGCTTGTCAATACTGCATTAGAGAACTTCCCATGAACGTACTAACAAGTATCCGTCATATGTTAATTTGCTCTCTAGAGAGGAAAAAAAAATGCATCATGTGAACACAAGCGAGGAAGCAGAGTCATTTGGAGGTTTGTTTAAGGCTTTGTTTAGGGCATACAGATTTCTGTATATTAGAGAAGGAAAAGTCAAAACCAAAACAAAGCATCCACAAAGTCTCACCATATTCTTACTCTCCTTCATATTTTTATTATCCAAACTAATTATTTCTGCCACGCACAGTAATATTTTCTATGCTCAAGATTATCACTAATGCAGAAATTGATGCAAATTCCAATTTTTACTATACTTCATAGTCAACATGAGTCCATTTATCACTGCCCACAGTTTACTAAATAAGGTCAAAAGTCAGCATTGTTAACTTCCTCAATCTCCACCGTGCATGTATTTCAATAGAAATCTTGAGCAACATTTGCTCTGACCACAAACATTTAACAAAGGTGAAATGCTTTGCCTGTTATTTGAAAGGCTGAATTAAAATCTTTCTCCTCACTAGGGAAAGAAGATGACTTCTGCTGAGAAACTGCCATCAAGTCCAAACACTGAGCAAAACCAACCTCCTCCTCTGCTTCTCTGCGCAAATCCTGGCAACCCGGTGTTTTCCTGTATGCTGGACACCAAAACACTCATGACCAACGGTTCTTTGAAAAAGCCTCAGGTTTTACTGTTTAAAACAACTTCAAGTGAATATGGTGCTATACCGCCTATCTCACAGTTGGTACCCTGTACTTATCACCCAGTGGATCAAACCTTTTCAAAACACCTACTCACTTGTGGGTCATTTCAACATAGTTATTTAAACACTGCCATTGACAGAAGTAGGGTATATGACCACCCCAATTTACAGCATACTCTGTAAAAATGCATCTCCATCTTTTTGTCACAGACTTAGACTAGATACGTAGCTTTAAGAAAACCAATCTGTTATTGCAGTCATTCTGGGAATAACTGTCAATATCTGATTTATTTTGGTTTTGCTGGGTTGAATAAGATGTATCAAAAAAGATATAGCCCATTTGATGAAACACTTCTCTCAATCAGACCTAAACCCATAAAAATAAAACTTTTGAAACTGGTATCATAAATGTGGACCTCTAATTTTATAGAAAGAGTTAAGTGCAAGAGACATTGACCGGAAGGTTTATTTGTTTTAATTAAAGTATTTTCTGGTTTTAAAACTTGAAGTCAGTCTCCACGTTCCTACATCTCAGGACACTAATGCCAACACAATGCATATGACTTTGATATGGTATACACACCGTCAGTTCAGGTATTGAAGCCAGAAGTTGAATATCCATTTGTTCCCAATATAATCAGATGAAACAGGCAGATACTGCTTGTACTACCAAGCACATTTGCTTCCCTAACCTTTAAAGAGGGCACTGTTTCTATTTCATAGCAGTAGAAAAAAGTGCCTGTCTACATCAAAAATAGCCTTGAGTAGCTACAACAAATCACTACAATACAAACAGCCTATACAGAGGTATACAGATTGTTCTAACAGGCTCAGGAAGCAAAAGAGAAAATGAGGAACTTGGAACCAGCGTCTGCTTCTTTGCATTTTCTTTTTCCCATTGCCAGCGTCTCTCCTCCTTAGCTTCCATATCCTCTCAGAAAATAGCCATGTTTTGGCAAGTATACCATTACACTCAACTGAGGCACTAAAGCTCCTGCACTGCCCTCCTTCTAAGTGCTATAAAAAAAAAGTATTCTCACCCCCTTCCACTGCAATGCAGTAGGTATCCACAGGAAAGAAGGAACAGCAGCTACCCATTTCTGACTCACCTCAGCACTCCTCTCAAGGCTCTAAGTAAAGCAACCGGAAGCAACACCTGCCACCTTCTCCCTGTTCCAAGAGTATAAAATTTACACAGAATGACATATATCTGCATAATAAATATTTTCTTCTAAAGAAAGAAATCAGTCATAAATGGTATTCAGGAAACAGACTGATGGGGAAAATTCAGAAGTCTGCTAAAACTGCTACTGAAGGGAGTGTAGTTGAAATAGTCACGATTTGCATAGCATGCCCAACAAAACAGAGCCACTTCAAGTCCAGTGTTTCAGGTTGTCACTGTAATACAAATGCTAACATATATATATATAAAAAATGCAATTCTATATTACATTCTTCCACTACCCAAAACAATAGGTGCAGGACTTCAAAGCAGTGTGGTACTTCATGTCATTTTACACTGCTTGTAACCTTACCAGGATGGTCCCTTTTTTGAGAATCTTTAATCACACAAGTACCCCTGAGATACTGGCCAATGTCAAAACAGTATGAACCAAAATACTAGCTCAGGAAAAACATATATGCTCATATAAATAACAATGTTTTTGATTTAGAATATGTTTTACAGGTACACTGTAAGATTACTAATTGTAGTAGGATGGAAGAAGTGAGTCATGTTAATTGAGAGGACAATTTATCACAGGATTAATTTACCACTACACACAACACTACATGTTTGTAATTTTTCCAATTACCTTGTTAGGGCAACCCAAACAAATGTCTCAAAATAGCCTGACAGCATTCGATGTACATTACTTAACGTTAAAAAGAATGTTCTGCACTACATAAAATCTACCTCTACGCTTCCAGGTGAAGGAATTCCAAATTAGATGTCTGAATTAGAGTATCTAAATTCACTGTCTTAGTTTCAGATGTGCCAAACACTGCGAACAACAAGAAAAGAGGAAAGCATATAACCATATAACTCATACCTGTTTCAGCTTTGGTGGAGAACAGAAAGATAAGAAGTTAACAGGTGTTTACTACACGGAGATACTGAAGTTGTCTGAAATCCCATTGTTTATATTCAGTAGATATTTCCAGACAGATACTTCATTTAGTTATGAGTAACTTTACATCAAGTACCAAAAGCATGTTTTAATATTCGGCCCACCAATACTCCGCAGAAAGCCACAATGTGACAACTTTGTATCAAAATGATATAAAATACATCTAATCTTATTTGTTAGAATACTATGGTTTCCAAAAATAGTAATTCATATGTGCAACCTTTTACCAATTCTGTAGGTGTTCTGAGTGAAACAGAAAAATGTCCAGTTAACAACATATTGATGAGAACTAGGATTTCTTCTGATGCCCTCAAAAGTCACTCCTGTTGTGTTTTTGTTTTTTTTTAATTAAGAATCTTCCATTGTTCCTTGAATTAGGTGTCGAATCTTCTCAGCATCTTTTTCTATAGTTTTATTTTTAGGATCAATCTTGAGAGCTGCTTCATAATCCTGAAGACCTAATATAGATACATCAATAAAAACGTCAATCAATAATGCAAGAGCATCCTTTTTAGCCACTACCTGGAAATAACCGTTCCCTAGTCATATGCATAAAGTATTGATCTTGAGTTTTGCTACTGAGCAAGATTGAATTTTCACACAAATCACACATACTCGATGAAACATTTTGCTCATCAATACAGGTTTAACACATCATTTTACAAAGATATGATACTAAGCACTTCACAGGCAAATATTTTAGAAATATGTCACATTATTTTAAGTTAATTTGTTCTATAGTTGTAAATACTGTAAATATAATCTCAAAACCAATAAAACATTGCTTCACAAACAGCAAAACTAGCGCAACCTGGTTTCTTATCAGTTCGCATCCTATATTTGAATGCTTCCCAATGCAAATACCTCATCTCTGACCCCTCATTAGTTCCTCACTAATACCTTCCACGGCCACCAAGCTGATATGGTCACTAGCTGGCCATTATGCACAGAAAGACTGACTACCCCATAGACCAAACAGAGGATACACAACTCACAAAAGCCTTTTCCTCAATGGAAAAACTAATTTGTACTCCTTAAATTAGGAGTACAATCAATTTTCTTAAAACATAAAGATTTTTCAAGTGGAATTGCAATTAGCCAGTAATTTAAAAAAAAATAGAGGAATGTGGCACAAAGGTTCATAACAAAAAGAAACATAGATTGTATAGGCTTCCTTTAACATCTCTCCTGAAAAAATAAAGGTGTGAGCCATCTCATTGAGCTGAACAGAATTACTTGCATGTCACTATAAATCCATGTGCATGTTTTCACAAAATCAAGGTCTCACCTTCAGTATATAATTCCAGCTGACAAAACGCTGTCCCACGTCTCACATATGCTTTTATTCGAGCATTCTTATTATCAGGAACAGGTGGTGTCAGCAGTTCTAGTGCCTTTACAAGTGAAAATACTCAAAATATTTAGAGGTAGATTTTCCATAATTTTGAGGTTTTTTTCTTATTTACACACTTTTCTCACCTAATTACTATTATTACACAGTAACATAATTCAAATAGAAATAGAAAATAACTATTCAAATTTAACTATATGGCTTGTGATTCTAGTCATTAAGATTTGTATCTGTCACCCCACAGTTTGCTAAATACAGTTTCATTGCCATGTCTAAAAGCTGACAAATAATGTGTTAAATGTTTATTACAGCCAAATAATGTATTCTATTTTCATACATGATATTACATACCATGCAACAACAACAAAACAGCCCTAAAGAAGCACATGTGTCACAGCAGTAGTTATTAAAAAAAAAGAAGTTTCAAGCCTTAAGCACTTAGTTCAAAAAACAGTAATTCTGGGACAACTTTCTCCAAATTATTCAGGTGCCATTTGAGATCATTCCTCTCTCATGGCACAAATAATGGCTACTAAAATATCGAGTTGATACAGCCCTTCTTTAAAAATGCCTGGTTTGTAGTTTGGGGTTTTTTGTTTGGGTTTTTTTTAAGGTATCTTCACCACCACCTTTTTTTTTTTCTTCCAACCAAATGAAGAACACCGCAATGTAATACAAAAGGTATCTGTCTATATTTTCTTTTATTTCCTGCTCAAAGTTGTCTTTTTTTCCAGGTCTATATATTGCTACAATATTTTACCTGTAAAGAAACACGTCCTGAGTCAACATACAGCCATTCAGCCTAAATGTGTGGAAGCATGGTTTGGCTTTTTTTTTGTTGCTGTTTTCTGTTAAATTTCTGAAAGTTCATTGATCAATCACTATCAAGTTTTAATATTTCACCATGGCTTCATTATATCAATTCTGAATTTAACAATTTTGAATCACATTCATAAGTATTAACAGATCTGCATGAAACAGAAGCATCACAGTAATAAATCACAATCATGTATGAGTCTGAGAACCTATATATTTATACCTTAGACGAATCTTCAATAGCTTTATGTAAATTTCTCAGTTTAAGGTGGCAAGCAGCACGATTCAGATACAGTAGGGGAAGCTTATTGTTTAGCTGCACTGCGAGGTTATATGCATTTACAGCTGCAAGATAGTTTCCTGTTGCAAACATTTTGCTAAATATAAAACAAAAAAGTGAAACAAGGTGATGCATAACAAAATAACTACTTATTGTTAACAATTAATTTTCAAAAATTTGAAATTTTAGCAGCTTTTCCTTGGAAATGGCCTTTCCTGAGAACAACATAGCTGAGTCAAACCTGGTACTGACAACAAAGCATATAAACACACAACTTGACAAAGATAGTCACTGCTTAAAAGCAATGAAGAACAGTAAGACGTGGACACATCTATGCAGACACAGAACTAATGTTGAAAGCAACATATCTGATTATGATCCCTTAATCCTTTCTGTATAACACAGCTATATAAACATTCCAACATTTCTATCAAATTCCTAGAGTTTGTTTTAGACAGATGTTTAACCTCTCAATAAAAAGTACGAATGAAAGGAAATCTGTCTGTGTCTAGGATAAATAGAAAATATCAAACCTAACCAAGAGACACACACTATATAACTAATACTTCATTTTAAATACATCTTCAAACGGAATCTAACTTACTTTCCTTTGTCCTTTAACCATTCTGGATTCTTTTCCTCTTCTTTTAAATCTTCCAGCGCAGACAAATCAGCACTTATGGTTCTTCGAGCTTCTGCTTGTTTATGTAACCACTGTAAATATACATCGTGCAAGGATAATTTCTGAAGGAAAACTCAGATCAAAAAAAGGATTTTGCTTTCATTTCTTCACTCATTCCTATCAAAGTAATTCTATTTGCCACATATTTTGGACAGAAATATTTAATAATGTCAGATATGAAAAACTTCCAGGTTTCCCCAAATATTTTATGACTATGTGAAAAGTAAGGTTATTGCATCTCTAATACATTTTTGTTTGCATGTTTGTTTTGGAAATGCCAAAATTACGCTTTGTGTTCATTCAATAGAGCTCTAACAAGCTAACTGTGAGCTTTTTTTTAAGAAGGCAGAACTTAAAGCATCTTAAATAAGAGAGTAAAGACAATTCAAATTTTGTACTTCAAGGAATTCTATTAGTATTGCTGCCATTTTTTTTCCCTCCCCAAAAAAGGTATGTGCTATTTACTAATCTGCACAATCACATGCTTGGTGAAAATAATCTTTATCTAAAAGACTTTCTTTAAATCTTAATTTAAATAAGACTGTCTTCCTTAGAAGATAAGAATATTGCACAGGTATAATTTCTTGGCACAGGTAATATTTTTGTTAACTGACTGGATAAACGGTAAGAAATTCACCACCTTGGAAGACAAGTAGAAGCATCATACTCAAATACAGAGCAATCCTTACCTCCTCCTCTTCTGCAACGCGAGATTCTCGCAGAGCTGTAGGAAAAACACGTGCCGTAAAGTTGATTTTAATTGTAGCAGCAGATCGAGGGGCTGGTAGCTGTTCTTCCTTTAAATTTTCTGAAAACATACTATAGGAACCATGACCTATGAAGAGAATTGTAGTACTGGAAATGAAAAACGAAGCAAAAGGGATTTTTCTGGTTTTCTACCAAAGTACATCAAATTTAGAAATTCTGCACATTCGAACTAAACCTGTAACAGCCTGAGAAGGGAAGGTTCAAAAAAGTTCTGTTCTGGCTGTATCATGCCTTCTATTTACTGGCTATGTTGTCTGTCAAAAATGAACTTAAACTTCTCTTAAACACTATCTCTGTCACTTACATGATTCTCTGACAGGGCAACCACAAGAGCTAAAACTAAACTTACCAAAACAAACAAGTAAAACAAAAATGTTCTGTTGTTTTAGTTCCCTGAATTGGCTCTCTGGGGACCAAGACATGGGATAGAGAGCCAAAAAGAGATTGTGTATTTCTGTGAAAACCAGCAGTTAGATAACTTAGGGTAACATGAACTCCACCCTCAAAGTCTGCATTACTCTGTCAGAAACGCTTTCTGTTTTACTTTTCTGAAGCTTAGAACAAAATCTGCCCTTGTATTTCCAAAGACTTAAACAAGAGCTAAGAACCCACATGCTTTAGCTCAATAAATTGCCTGAAAATACAGACTCTAAAACAACTGCAAACTAAAAGAATCAGTTCAGTATGATAGAGACAAAGATAAATGATGATTTCAAATATCCAGGAATAAAGTTATAGCCACACTTTAAAGAATGATAAAATACACTCCAATAATACAACCTTTAATAGCTTTGAGTCTGGTCTTGGAAGTTCCTTCATTAGGAACCCTAGTGGTGTTCATTTTTTCTTTTTTCCGCTCCTTTAATTGATCCACTTCTTGATGTAGTTCCCCTCCTTTTTGTACCCTTTTTTGTTTCTCAGCATCTTCTTGCTGTTTTTTCCATAACTCCAATTCCTTAGTGACCTTCTGCCGCTCCTTTTCTTTCAAATCTTCAATTCTTTTTCTTTCTGCTTCTTCTAGCTGTTTGAATGATAAAACTATGAGATATGTAACTTCTGATAATAGTAAAATGTCTAACTAAAGGTTATCATTATTTTCCCAGTTTCATATCCCAAGCATAGTGTCATCATTAATGTGATCGTACAAGCAGAGTTATGAAAGATGCTTAAAAATGACTGAGAGACTAAAGATTTCTGCTTAGCTTTGAAAAATCGCATCTTTTCACTATTTTACTACCACTACTAAGGTATGATCCAGAAACATTCAGAAATGAGTTTTACTTGTAAACAATGAAAACGCCATATTCCAATGCAGAACTCCAGAATATACATAAATGTAAAACATATGGCTTCATTTTAATACACTATTTCTTATTTCTCCTTTTTCAGATTATTACATAGGCAGAATAGGTACAACATTGCTACTAAAAAAGCCACTAACTGCAGCTCATTTTGGTCCAAATTGCATATGTAATCTTAAAATTACATTGCATACTTTTAAAAATCCATTTAAACACAGATGAAGTGACTGGACTCTTATATACATAAAAGTTTTGAGAAAAAGAATTTATCTCAAAATACACATAAAATGCAGAACAACAAAGATACATACACGCAAAAGACAATGAACAGCAAGTCTGATATAAAATATAACAATGAATAAATAAAATATTTTTTTTAAATCAGTATTTTTGACAGTGCCAAATGACTAAACACTTGCACTGAACAAAGGCCACAAACGATTATGGTTTTGTCACATTACTGTAGTCTCCTTTCTTTCAGTTGACAAAAATCTCAGGTCCTCACCAATTATTTTCATTATTTTAGTATTACTAATGGAAAATGGCAACTTCTAAATATTTTTTCTGTATAATTTTATATTTGGTAATAGATGTGCTTTAACTACAAAGAAATAACATGGTTCACCACCACTGTAATAAAAATGAGTACTTTTCATATTTTTTAAGGTACATTTAAACAAGCAGCTGCCAGATTAGTTGGTAACTGTTTACATGTATATGTCTTACAGAGTTCCTTCTAAGTTTACCTTCATTGTGGCCTCTAAAGCATATTTTTTGTGTTCCTGTTTTGTAACTTTTTTTGCTTCTGTCTCCTCTTTTGCCTTTTCATGGGCTTTTAGAACAGCATTCTCCCTTAGATACTGCAGTTTCTCCTTGTTAGCTTAAAAAACAAATAAAAACTATTTTAGTAATTTAGGCGTGAAGTTCTACTTTTATGTACCATATTCATAAAAACAGGATTCCTTTTGCTACTTTGTCTGGGAAAACACAACATGGTTCAAATTTCACAAAGCAGTCTCTATCAAGCCTATCTCTAAAAAAGAAAAAACTAAGATTTGTTTACACACAAAACGTAAGCTTTACAAGAGACATTGGTTTGTGTTGTTTGCAATAGAGCCAGTAGATGCTCTTTTGTCTATTTTCATATACTTTCTGTTTTTAACAATGAACAACAAGGTTTAACTTAATCAGACATCTAGCTGCATAAGTTTCACATCACTTATAGTTTGTAAAGTTTTGGCACAGTTTGTGTTTCTGACATGCAACCTACTTTTCATAGTAGAGAACTTACCATTTGCTAGAGTTAGGGAATCCCACATGGCTGCCTCTTTTTTATACAAAGTGAAGAAAATGATTCCATTTCCAATCTTTGCTGTGCTATTTGTGTCATCAATAGGAGCATACAGAACGGCTTCAAATAAAAAGGGAGGGATGCTTACCTATAAAAATATAATGTGTACTAATATTTACAATTTTTAATTGTCTTACCTATTCAAAATAGTTTGTACAAGCATACAGTAAACCTCAAGAAAGACACGCTATTGACAAAACTAATTTGCTTGGCAGGCAGTATGGAGGCTAAATATTTTATGAGACTGATAAAAGAGAATGAAAAAGTGGGTTCTTCAGCACTGCAACAGAAGCTGTGGATCTCAAACTTAGAATTATTATTCATAATATAAGCTGCTGTTTAAAATTCGGGCCATTTATGAGCAAAAGGCAGCTGGCACCTATTGAGTAGCAAGAGCACTGGTACCAAGAAGAATGAAGAGCGGTAAAGCTGTTATCTCTGGTGGGGCAGGTATTTAACAGGCTGCAGCATACAAAGGGAGGTTATAGATTAAACGTTATAAAAGATTACAAACTTGACAGCGGCTGCTGCTATGGAGTATTAAGGCTGCGCTTTTGAACACAGCTATAAACCAACGACACCACAGGCCCACGGGCCCAACACATCCCAAGGCAGCGACACGGCAGAGCAGCAGCCCCTGAGGCGCGCGGCCGCCCCACCTTCAGGTACCGGTCGGTGCAGAAGATGCTGGCGGGGGTGACCCGAAGGCCGCGCACGGGCAGCGAGAGGTACACGGCGGAGTCGGTCTGTCGCCAGCGGTGCTCCCGCAGCCACACCGGCATGGCGGCGCCTGTCGCTACGGGCGCGCCGCCGCCGTTGCTAGGGCAGGAGAGCTTCCGGGGCTCTCCAAAGCACTTCCGGGGCTCTCCGCGCTGCCCCCGGAAGTGCTGGCAGACGCCTGTGGGGTGGTTTTCGTCACTCGCACCTAAGCAGAGCAGGGGGGAATGCGGCTCTTATTATCCAAATACATTTTCATACAGAGACAAACTGCTGTTTGAGAATGTCTGGGAAAAACCTGTTAAAAGCTGAGGGCGGATTTAGCAATGCAGTGACCCCTGCAGGTCTCCCCGCAAACGCCGATCGCCTCACAGGATCGCCGGCTCTGCTGGCTGTGCCCGCACCTCGGGAGGCGATGTGCAATTGTTGCTCAGCTTCCCTCAAAAACACAGTAACTCTCTTATCTGCCAAAATAAAGTCTAGTATGTGGAAAGCAGCAGCTGCTGGGGAGCTTCAAAGGCGAGTCAGACGCATCTGGATAAACATCCAGGCATGCTTAAGTACCACAAAAGCATACAATTGCTTGGAACTAGTTGAAAAACATCCAGAACCAAAAGGTCTGGTCTCCCCCCTCTCCTTTCTTTTAAAATATGATGAAGGAAAACCGAGTTTAACATTGCACGCATTAGCTAAGATTTCTGATGCATCATTGAAGATTTAATGTTCTATGTTCTATTATCTTTTTTTTTTTTTTTGAAACCTTGCACAATACATATTTTCAGACTTACAGTAAGATCTGCACCGTGGCATAGGGAGCCTTGCTGTCAGCTGCAGAAGGTAAGACTTCTGCGGTTCATAGCTCTGAATGTAGACTTAAACCACATTTCCATAAATAGTCTGCTATCAGTCTAAGAAACTGTAAGAGAAAATAAGTAAGTAAATAAAAGCCGAGGAAAGATTCTCCCTGTGAGAACAAAACTCCTCCCGTTTGTCATAAACCTGTCTCTTGTTACCTTTCTTTAATATCTCTTAGTTGTCTCCATTGCAAGACAAACTTCAGGCAAGTGCAGACAAGGATGAAACAAGGAAGTTCTAAACATCCCTTCTGTGCCATTCAGTTTTTTGTAGACCTTTCTCCGCTCTGAGAGATGTTCGTTTTTCCTAGAAGGACTCTTGGCTCACTTACATTTCTTTTACATAGCTTTCTCTTCCTTGCTGACCTCTAAAGCTTTCCCAGTTCTACTATATTGAAAATGGAGAGGCCAAGACTGCACACAGTAGTCAAAATCCTATTTGCCTGCTTCCTAGATAAAGTAATGGAAAAGTTGGGGGTTGGAGGAGGATAGTGTTTTGTTTCGTTTTAAATTCGGGGTGTTCCAATAGCAGCACAGACTAGAATGATTATAATGTAATAGTAACTCAAAATCTCCTACCACTCCAGAATGCAGCCGTAGTCATCCGGAACGCATCCTTCAGTTTTGGAGAGTTCATTCACAGACAATAAAAGTCCTAGATTTGTTGAGTGCTGGTCTTCTGCCTTAGTCATCCAGGTGTCATTTTTAGTTTAATCATAGTGAATATACTGAAATGAAGCAGCTTATTGTTTATTCCTGCCAGAAAGGACACAGTACATATCCACACTTTACAAGACAAGACATAGTCATGGTTACCTGTATTTGGTGTCCTCAAGTTACACAAAATAGCTCCAATACATTAACAAAAAAAGTCTATTTACTTAAAGATCTTCAGTGCAAAGCTCTGTATTTCACTCGTAGCAGACACAGTAAGTGTCACTAACACATTTCTAAGTCAAGGTAGCAGATTTAGCTGCTAAAAGACACAAAAGGGACTGAGGTCTTGGATCAACCTTAAAAATCTTGTATTGATGTGTACCTGCAGAAACACCCTCTGTTATACATATTCCACATTACTAGCTTACTTGGACAAATGACTGAGCTCTTGCTACAACACTTTTGCAAACTAAACCAAAAGAGAGGTCCATCCAGGATCTTTCTTCTGTTGGCACTAACTTATCAGTCAAACGAGCAAGAAACTTTGTGGTAAAAGGAGATAAAATTTTCCCTGGAAGACTTTATTCTTAAATTCCCATCTCCTGTGCTATGAAGGATGGAGATTTGTATTCCAGTCAAATCTTAATAATATTACTAATACCCTGGACCTTCCAGTTGCCAATATATACACACATCTCTTCCAAGGGTTATTTCGCTTTTAATGGCCTCAGAGGCTTTAATATATGGGGGAGAAAATCCTTTAAATAGTTTACATTTTCTTATCTTCAGTTTAATAAATAACCTTTTTTTTTTTTTCCTCCAATCCTTCCTAGTTCTCTCTCATTTCTTTCGTCCCTCCATATTCTCCAAGAGCAGGAACATTTTATGAGATGCTATTTATGCCAACTAACTGTTTTGCATGTATAGCTTGGGACCACCCATATAGGTTGCTTTTAAAAATTATTGGTAAGGTACTGATTTGGTATGTGTTAGTTCTGGCATTTCCACAAAGAGGAATAGCTTAGTAATAATTTTATAAATTAGAATAAATAATTCTTTGCAGAATCTCTTCCCAAGTGCAGAAAGCTCTAAAAAAATCTCTTCAGCCAAGTGATGCCTGAGCCTTCCCTCCCACCCTGTAAGAAAGAAACGCAGCTCATGGTGCAAGACCGCTTCTGATCTGCTTTGAAGTTACTTCAGATTAATGCCTCCACAGAACAGCAGACCTTTCCAAGAGAGGCAGGAGCTGTCCTTTCTGATCAATATGACCTCATACTGTTTCTTGCAGGATTATGCCTAATCCAAATGCATTCTCACAGCCAAAACATTAGAAGACTTAATCTAGGCATTACATCATCTTCATAAAATCAACAAGCAACTTCCCCGCAAAAATTATCTTTATTTTAAAAGAAACTGAAACCAGACAACAGAAAGCAACAAAGTTACATACAGTGCTGGACAAAATCTACCATATACATTTTCCAAGAACGCTTGAATCAGATTCTGATATATGTTCTTCTAAAAGGTAAAATATCACATAATTATTAACAAAAAAATTAAATGTCAACAACCTTAATCAGCTTATATTTTGCATTGTTTGGATGGCAGTAGATTGGTAACTTGCCTTTTTCAACTCATCTTTAACACTGAAAAGAGAATGTGGACAAAAAAATTCCAAGTCAGAAGGCCCTAAAGAACACAGTGTCTGCTCTAAAGACCTTATACAAAAGCTTGGAGGAGAGACTGTCTTTTAAGTAAAAATCCCTCAACAACTCCATATTATTTCACATTTCAGGAAAAACTATCAAGAAAGGAAAAAAAAAAAAGAAGATATATATTAAAAGCTTGCCCTCCTCAAGTGATATGGAAGTTCAGATTTAGACCATCCTTTAGAAGACAAGTGTCTAAGAATAGACACAACATCTCTCCTCACTCCAATCCCAAACTGCCTCCAATTAAGCGATACAATGCACAAACCTTTGAGTAAAAAGGTGAGGTTGGATCAAAAATTATTTTGAAACAGTTTGTTTGAACTCTGAAAGGAAAATCAATCATGTATGACAAAGAATACAAAAATAGGTATTTCCTATGATGTTGGAATAAGCCATTTCTGAACCAGGAAACTAAGGGCAACATTTACTACTTTAAGCTATAGGCAGCTCCTCTAAGGGCCTGAACACCATTCAGAATTAATTACCTCAGAACTGATGACACAGAACACTAGGACACTAAAGGGACCCTTTATTTCCATATAAAGCATAAGCCAACAAGAAATCAAGAGAGTTCCATACAAAGACGTGAATGTGCTTAACTCAAGATGTAGTGTAGGATAGCTATATTGCCTTAAGAGTTCTGCTAAGTACACTTAATTTTCCAATTTTAAGGAAAAGTCTATTCTAATATAGAAAGTTTCACAGAAAACTCAGGAATTGCAGAATAACTTTAAAATACATCCAGTTCTACATCCCCCTGCATATATCTAATCACATCCAATAGATAAAAAAAATTATGTTGTGTAAACCAAGTAAAGTGTTAGAATAGAATTTTCACACCCATGAGCTTATTACCAAATGTTCACCCATTTGTCGGTGGATAAGATTAAGAAATTCATACTAACAGTTATGGCAACAAGATGACAATGCACATAAGCGCTGCGTGTTCTGAAAGGTAATCAGTTTTAATTACCATTAATTGCTACCATCTATCATACCTCATTCTATGCAAGATACCACGCCAGCTACCAATCCATAAACAATAATGTTTCACATACTTCATAGAGTAGCTTAAAACACATGGTGATAGGAAATAATTTGTATTACATAGTAATTTCATCCCTGGCCACAGGGTTAATGTTGGACAAAGTCTGGAAACTTTTTTCCAATTTGAATTACATACATTAACTTTGCCACACACCACAGCACTAATGCATGTATTACTTCAGACATGCTATAATTTAAAATCGAAACAAAAAAGTTGTTGCAAAAATACATGTCACCAATGTGGAACACATTCAAGATTGTATAAAAAGTACTGAACTGATATCCCAAAACAGGTATATTTAAGCAGTACATAAGGAAAGATTAGTTTTAATATGAAACAGTCATTTAAGTCACATACAACATGATAAGAAGCATGACTTCCTTTTTTAAAAATGTTACACCGATACTTTTACTGCCAAGCAATGTTTATTTATAAGATGAAAGGGATATATTTAATGCAGATGTGTTATTGTATTAAGTTGGAATAAAGACAAATGTTAAAAAGGTGCTACATTTGAACACCATTGATTTTGTAAAAATCTCAAACCATAAAAAGCATTTCACTTGCAAATATCATAGGCCCCGAACTGCAAACACTTGGAAACTTTCTTGACTGTGTGCATGCAGTTCCGCTGACTTCATTAATTCTGACATGCTCGAAGTTAAGCCTGAAAAATGTGATTACAAAACTGGTTCTTAGATGAAAAACTTCAGGTCATAAAGCATATTCTCCTTTGAGCAGCCCCCAAAGTTATATTTTTGCTTTAAACAGAGCAAACTTTGTTACTTTTCTCTACTCTATTTCATCCAAAGATCTCAAATAATAACTAGGCCTCTAAACATCCTCAGGAAGTAAGCATTAGTCTGATCTTCTAAAAGACAAGATGGAAGCACAAACAGTTATCCTGCTTGTCTCGAGTTGTAGAAGGGATCAGCAAAACATCCAGAAACAAGATTTTTTGATACCTACCCTCTAGACTGTTTGCAGCACTGTCACTTACTGACACCAATGAAACAAGTACTTTAAAGAACAAATTGCGTATTTTCTCATTTAAAACTGGTCTCTGGAAAAAACAAAAAACAAAACAAAACCCTAAGTATTAAGGGCAGTTCAATCCAGTTTATGCCTACTTATTTTAGCCTAGTGGAAAAAAAAAAAAAAAAAAGACAGGTAATATGGGCTGTATTTCTGACCATGACAAGGAGCTATTTAAAAAGGACATAAAAATGTTAAGGTTTGTAACATTTACAAAATCTTTGTGATATGTTTGGTGTGCAGCACCAGTACAGTCTAAATCACTAGTAGTGAAAGAAGCACATGATAGTTCAATACAAATTGTTTCATGTAGAGTATTACAAAAAAACTCACCTATTCTAATCAACCCTCCCTCCCACCCACCCTTCTATAACTAATTTCTAATTCTAATTCTAACCAGCTGACATTTTCCTAGTACCTTACTAGCAAAACATGATTGTTGTTTTCCCTGTGCATACTTGAACTACTACTAGTCAATACATGCAGAGAAAAACAAAGTATAACCCTCTCTCTAGATAAAGAGTCCAGGTATGCCAAGAGCGTATCAGTAGGGCAAGCATATTCGCTAGATGACTTTCGGAGATCCTAATCAGTCATATCTCTATGATCCATGTTATAACAAGTTTGGTTTTGTTGTTAATTTGTTTTTATTTGATATAATTGGCATTTGTTAATACCTTGAATTTGTAGGTTAACGAGCACAGAAAATTTACTGGGTTACAAACCCACCCATAGTCCCAGTTTAGAAAACCTGAAATAAATTGTTAAAATAAGTTTCAGAAATACACAATTTAAGGCCTCATAAAATTATACTCCGGTTGTTTTTAAGTTTGTGAGAACACTATACGTACATTCTAATGTCTTGGTAGCTAATACAGAAGACACTTGCCTAACTTCACGTAGGGTTGAGGAAGAGATTAAGAAATTCATGGCTATTTTAAATACAGTATCCGCTCCAAAAGATTAAAACATTAATTGGACTTTGAGAACAAACTCCGCAAACATCTTCTCACAACAGGAATGGGGTGTGGGAGTGGGAAAGGTTTTGTGTACAGCACGCTTGGGTAAAAATATAATCACTGGAGCTTTTGTTGAACTTTCACTGAGCAAAACTTTTTATTTCATTAACATTGCTGTAAATCTGAACCAGCTCCTCTACCTTCACAGTGCACACTGTTGCAGAGATTAAACTGATTCCCAGAGGAACAAATCTATCTAAGCAAGGTTTGGTTTAATTTCTACTTTAGATACCAAAAGCAGATTGTAACAGTCAGTCAGTCATTAGGAAAACTACTGCAGAATAAATCTCTTTTAACAGAGGTTGTTGCTTGGTTGGTTTTTTTTTGTTGTTTGTTTTTAAATATCACACCTCTAAAAAAACAAGACTAAGTTTAGTCTCTGTGCTAAATAAAGCAATTAGTGATGAAAAAAGAAGCCCTGGATCTGCCTTACACTTTCTTTACATCTCCATACAGGAAATCCTCAAGATAAGAATTGTGTCATTTACACTTTAGACATTATTTCCTTTTCTCTGATGAGAGGCAAGACAAAAAAGGAGGGCAATACTCCACTTCTCCAGTAAAAGAGTATATAAAACTTTTCACTTTTAAAATAAAACAAGGACAGTTATGTAGATCTGCACAGCATCTTCCAGTAAAGTACCACAGTAGAGACCGTTTAATATCAAACACACTGTTGAACTAGCAAACAGGCCTTACTTTTCACTCATTAGCACAGCTTACCATAAAAACTACCTCTTTATAAGGATGACTGTAATCTACATACGCTCCTACATCACTCATCACCACAGACCTGACCAATTTATCACATTAAGGAATGTGACTAGTACCTGTATGCCTGACACATGATATAATTGGTGATTGTTTAAAAACTAAGTTTCCAGTACAGAGGTGAGTACTGCAAGCAGAGTCTGTTATTACAGTGCCACCTTTTTGTTAAGTTAAAACAACACTTCTCTCTACAGAAACACTCATTGTCAGCTGCATATGCAACTTTATCACACCGCTAAGGCTGAAGTGTTCAAGGTTTTGAAGCCTTCCACATGTAAAAAAAAAAAAAAAAAAGGTGGGGAGGGAGTATTTTTGAGATCAAGAATAAGATCAAATTACCCACATTAAAATAGAATTTTTAGCATCACATATGAAGCTATAGTGCCATTCATACTTGTCAGTAGGATATCGAGTTGAACAAAGAAGCTAACCTTCTGACTACTTGCTCCTGGTGTGAGCTAAACATACCCGATGTGAAATCTGTATTTCTCTCCACCCTAGATTTCCCACCCCCTCGCTGCACGACAGGCTGAGGCAGCAGTGGGAATTCAGTTTCAAGACTTTGCTGGCCAAATTATCTTGCAATTCGGAGCCTGTGCTGAGCACACTCTATTGCCTTGCACCCTCCTTCATGCCAAGTGGACTGTGCAAGCTCAGGATGACCAAGCAGGCTCTACCTGAAAGTCCCAGAAGATGGGCAGGACTTTCCCTGCACTAGTTCATTCACAATTGTCAGGCAGCACTGAGGCAGCAGACTAGAACTATCAATGCATAAGAAGAGAGGTGCGTGATTGCACAACCATGACAGATGCAGAGACTGTTTCGTAATATATGTGCTTAAGGTAAATTAATTATGGTTACATATGCAACCCTAGTTTTGGTATTCTCTAGATTTAAAGCACTGGACTTCATGAACTTGATGTGTTCTTTTTCCAGTGTAATCATATTTTCTAACTATATCCAAATCCTGCAAGACCTAGCAAGACTCTTCAGCAAGTAAGTATTTGCTGAGAAGTCGAGATCATTGCCTTCTCAAGAAAATATAAATGTGTAAAAGTTAGCGGTTTCATTGTGCTGCTAAGCATGAAGTCAATTTTTAACTAGTGTGTTAATGCTTTACTTCAAAAATAGGAAAAAACACATATGAAATTCTCTGTATTTACCCTAAAATAAAAATTATTAGTACTGCACATTCCTCCATGTCATCTCCACTATATGCAAAGAAAAAAATAGCAAGAACATAAGTAATGGACATTCACCTCAAAAAAATAAAATGTCATGAGTACTTGCAAATATAGTACCTATTAAACTCAAGCACTAAATCCTAGTATTAGTTAACACATTAACACTAGCAAATTAGGGGCTCTTCATACAGGCACGTTTTTGCCTTCAATAAAATTGTCAACGCACATCTTACTTCTGATCAGTTGTCAGTTCTGTTTTACAATTTAATCAGAAACATATTCCATCCTGTAAAACATTTGCACACATAAAATGAAGAGTACAAAAGCTGAGATGGAAGTTTATGAATGAAGACAGATTAGGGAAAAAAGACAACAGCGATCAAACACAACTGACTGTCTGCAGAAAGTGAAGTACCCAATTTGTAACCAAATCTTCATAGCAAGTTTTTCAATCACTACCACCAATTCACGTTGTTAGCCATCCGTATTCAACGCAGGCGGTCCTGCAGCCTCTCTTGTACGCATTAACTGGACATCTTTGTCAGCCATGCAAGTATCACAGCCCCATACTGCTGATGCTTCTGCTGTAAGAAGGCCATAAGCTGACTCAGTCATGCCTGTACAGATCCGATGAAACCATTTTTGACAAGAGGCTTCACACAGGATGGCATCCTGGTCATCATTAACTTCATGTGTACAAATTCCACATGGATAGACGGGTTCAGAGGATGAGTGACCATGACGACTGGGATGAAGGGCTGTTTTGCTGCTCTTTTCAGAATTGCATCCTTCAGCAGTACCTCGAGGCTGGCGGGACTTACTCTGAGTCCCATTTGAATGACCAGCATTAGTGTTATCAGCACTATTAGAATGGCTATTATCCTGATTTACCACATTGGTTCGACTAACATTTTTTAGGTCACTGTTACCTTGACTCACAATGTCCTCTGTCCTGTGATGATGCTGATGAGCAGCTGTGCTCTGGCTGGATGCTTTGCTTGCACCTTGACTAAAGTCTTGCTTTTGTGCGGATGATTTTGTCTGGTTGTACGTGTTTGGTGGAGGAACAAAAGAATGGTTTGATTCTAGCTGAGAATTTGGGAAATTTGGATTATTTCCAGGACCAAAGTTAGACGGCACATCAGGGTGAGGTATCTGACCAGAATGGCCAAAGTTCTCACCAGGATTAGGTCTGAAATGCTGACCAGGCATATTGACATTTTGATTTATCTGACCACTACTGTAAGGTGGTTGATTCCCAAAACCTGGGTTATCATGTGGACCAAAGCTGAAAGAGTGGGGTCGGCTAAAACCCATTCCCACAGGGTTTTGAGGAAGGGGATGCGGTTGGTTTCTGAGGGAGTAAGAACCACCATAAGGTGAGGACACTCTGGGCAGCATGTGAGGTGGCATTCTGAAAGCGTTATAGCCTCCAAAGCCAGGATAACCAGGATTACTAAAATATGGATTTCCTGAAGGAAGTGGTTTATAAGACACAGTGCTATAGTTGTCATCAAATGGATTTGCAGCTACAAGGTGGTCAGAGCTTGGATTCGGCGGTGGAGCATATTCAGATGGAGGAGGAAATGATGATCCCTAAAAATATTTTAAATACAACATTTAAATTAGTTTTAGTATTTCCCTGCAAGACAGGCCAACCTCAAAGGTCCTGGATTAACAGCACTACAGCTAAAAAGATCTATTCAGCTGTTGTGTAAAGCTCACCCACTGTACCCTGCCAGGCTGTCTGAAATTTCAGTACGGAGGCAAGAGAGGAGTCTGGGCACCAGACAACATGGTGATTTATAGTAATCTCAGTGTTTCAAAAATTGTGCAGTTGCCCAACCATGCTTCTGTAAGTACTGCTTGATATGCAACTTCTTAATCTTTTACATAAGGAAAGCAACAATACAGAAAGCCATGTGTCACTTAAACACGTGCACAAAATATTTCCAAATGTTGAAGAACAGATTTGAAGCATTTCCTTAGTTTCATTTGGGATAATTTTACTGAATATACATTTCATTTGGGATAATTTTACTGAATATACATCTCTTAAGCCACCCCACTTCTATGACGATATACAAACCTAATGTTGCTGTAACCCTAAAAAAAGGTATATGGAATACAGGAGTCTGAATATAGGAATTTTCTATATTCTGTGTACTGAACAGAGGTGTCCCTTATGAGCATTCAGTGATTGTGGACAGACTGCAAAGCAGAGTCGGTAGGTATAAAATACGAGGATTTCTGGTTACAGAGCATAACCAAGTGTTTAATGGAGCCCAGAGGCTGTTTAAATGTCATCAGAGAGGCTACAGAATGAAATTCAATTGTAGACTAGCCTGTGGGGAACATCTAGCTGGCTCACCCTCACACTAACTGTGTTCACAGAAAGCATTTCCTCCTAAATACTAATAAACTATGAATGAACTACTTCTTTTTTTTTTTTTCCCCAAAAAAATTCTGCTGTGCTGCACATTTTGAACCTGGTAGGAAAAGAGAAGAAACTAATCTGCATGCCCTCTACAGTTATCACCATTCCAGAACACAAGGAGAGCTCCACCCAGAAAGAGGTCTGAAACCCTTAATTTAACTGAGTATTTCTCACCATGACTACTTTAAAACAAAACAAAACCTAAAAGAACAGATCCACATCTCAATGGAATCTGGATAGGCCTAACAGAAAGTGATTGTTTGACCTACATAAATAAAATTACTCTCCCTGGGCAGTACCAAATTAACAGATACTCTCATTCAAAGCTGAATGAACACACAAAGGAAAATTCTGCACTACAGATATCTAATTGCTTTAGATGTTTTATATTCAGGCTTCCTTTTCTGGAAACAGAAACTATATAGAAATGCCAAATTACAGGGATTCACTGGAAAGGAGCCGAACCTGCCTCACAGCTTTTGCTTGAAAATCACTTGGGGAATATGCCAAGAGTTTGGTCAAAGCATTAACAAACTGTACTGATCCATTAGACCACAAACCTACACATATAGGAATAAAAGCATGAAGAAAAGTAGTCTCATGGCAACTACTCATGCTGCACGGATTTCTACTAATGGCTACAAAGTCATTAAAAGAAAGTCTGTCTCAGAATTAAATCCATATGGTAAAATACAAGTTGTTACAGTCTCACTGTGCTCCTCTCTTTATAGGTCTTTGGCGAACTACAGAGATTAAAATAACTTCAATGAGAATAACTAGTATTATGAAGATTTCAGCTTCACAGTACAACTGAAATGTTTTTGTATGTAGCTGCTACTTTTGAGAACAGACTGATATTCTGAACAATGCAAGATAGCCATACCAGCAAACAACATCTGAGTGCACTATTTATTAGAAATCAAAAGAACCAAAGGGAATTTACCTGTGTATTTGCTTTGCGCTTTTTCTTATCAGGGCTTCCAAGTTGTACTCCTGGTCCTCCTAACCCATCCAATCCACTGTCGCCACCTACAAAATTTCAAATCAGGGCAATACTGCATTAGTTTTCTTACAGACTGTATTTAAGTTTGCCTCTGTCATAGCAACACATATCTGTTACAAATACTGAACTTGCATTAATTCTGGTGCCTGACATTGCAAGTCCTTAAGGAGCAAACATCTGGAGGTAGAAAGTAGCATACCTCGTATACAGCTATCTTACTGTATTACCACTTTAATGTCCAATTCATGCTCATTGCAGTTGAAATAAACATTGCCGTTTATTTTATCTGTCCCTTGGTTCTCAACATCTCCACTTCACCCATTAGAAGTATTTCTTGTTAGCATAATGCATAAAACTTTCAAAAGAACTGCTTAAAACCATGCCTAAGATTCACCTCCTATTTAAGGTATACAGACATGGCATTTATCAAACTCACTGTATCAATATATAACAGTACGTTATGATACAGCATGAAGGAAAAAGCAAACAGTAGTAGATCCATGAATAAAACTACTGAGAACCTGCCATGTTGTTTAGACGTATCTCCAGTTTGTCAGATCTAAGTTTCACTAAACGTGAATAAAAAGAAACCTGCCAAAAATGAGAGGGGTTCTAAGCAAATCTGTCCTACTCTGCAGAAACCTCACAGAATAACTGAGCATGGCTGCTCTGGCACGAAGAAGTAAAAAATGTTCATTTTACTGATCACTCAGTCAGACTTGACTCTGAGCAATAAAGAGATACCTGTACTTCACCTGGGATTCTTCTTCACCTTTCGTAACAGTGGGACAAGCTCTCAAAGTTGTCTAAATTGTGATTTTCATTTTTAAAACTCTAGTTAGACCACAGAGAAACAAAAAACAACAACAAAAAATATTCTAGCACATTCTTTATTCATAAGGCTCAAGTTGATTTGCCATCATATGGGAATGCAAAGAAAACCCTGAGATGAAGTATGAAAATCACTTTTGGGTGATAGGAGAGCGACGCGTGTTAAGATAATACACAGTTTCTTAATGTAATGATGCTAGTAATTCATTTTTCCCAGGTCCATTAAGATAATAGCTTATTTACTCTTTAAATACATATATATATACGCACACACACTAACAATACAGAACTGCAAGAAGTGAGCAATCCAACCTAAAAATTTTACTGTTATTTGTTTAAAACTCATATTTGGAATACAAGTCAAACTTTATCAAGATGCAAGCATACAGTTGAACACACAGGTTTGTCTTTATTACCAAAGGCAACCTGAAGATAACTGTGAATTATCAACAGTATAATGTAAAGAAGCATAATGTATGACATTACACCGCTCTACGTTGGACAAGTATTCCCAGCAGACAGCTAAACCAGCTTTAGGACTATTCAGTAAAGTAACACAAAATCTCTTCTCGCTGGGAAGAAGTAGACCTACCGTACACACACTGAAACATCCAACAGTTATTTCAAATACTCCTGATCAAAGGAGGCCTGACACATTTTCACTCCTAGCACTTCCTTCCTCCCCCACTCCTATTTTGAGGTTTCAAGGAATTTACCAGTCCTACCTCAAGTAAGAATCCAGTTCTGCTTCTGCTATAATAAGTTCATTTTAGCTTTGGCTGTCACTGTTGAAATTCTTTTTCATTTTTCATCATACATTAAGGAAGATAACGTGGACATCCCAAATCAACACCTATCAAATTTTAAGTCTGAATTTCAAGGACTAGGGCACGAAGTCACGATCGTTTCCTCAAAATAAACTCATACTTGAGCAGAGCATATCGCGGTATAACCTACCATCAGAGTAACTAGGGATTACTCTTTAAAAAGAAGAAAAAAAAAGTCCTTTTTGCCTTGATTTAGAATATAATTTTAGCATATACTTAGTATGCTATGAAGCACTGCCACTGCATTAACTGTAGGTACTAAATAATTACATTATAATGTTTTATGTAAAGAATGATGACAAATCTCCCTTAAATTCCATCACTATCAATCATCTTCTTGAAGCTAATGGGAAGTGCAGAGTTCATCTTCTCCAGCATTCCTATATGTTTATCATAACTTCAGATATGTTTATCATAAATTCACTAGGAGATTGTACTGTGAACACCATTCCTCACAACTGCATAAAATACACTCCTGTTCGAGGTCCTGTACTCTTAATACATAAATGACGTTAACCAACGACAGCAAAATATTACAAATATCCAGGTTTCTTTTAATAAATTCAACAACTAGCAGCACGGATATTAGCATATCTCTGATCAAGTAGAATACTGAGGATAATATGCAAGTGCTGGTTTACAGTAGCATAAATTAAAACTTTATAAAGTTATGTATAAATTCCCTCTCTGGAACATCATTCTTCAAAAACATAAGCATATGAATATTAGAATTCCAATGACAAGTTCCACCAATTTCTACATGAGTGAATTACATGGGTGAAGCCATTCACATGGCTATGTTTGCAGAACTGAGTCCTATGTCTGGAGAGGTACAAAGCTTTTGTATTTTCAGTTCTCGCTGTGTGAGGCCAACGATTTAATTTAGCCCTACGAATTTATATTTTCCCTGTGGATTTTATAATGATTTAATTTATACATGAAAGGAAACAGATTGTTAGTCCTAGCATACCTCCAAAAAAGAGTGAATAAGGGTCATTTTCAGGCAGCCAAAATAAACTTTCCAGAAAGTCACTTTCGGTACCTACCACACAGATGCATTAAAAGGTGTACTGAGCATTTTGGAATGTTGCACTAAGTGTAAAAAATTATGTAATTGTTTGAGACTAATTTCCCAGTAAAAAATACAATCCTTTTGACTGGGACATAATATATGTAGTGGATCTAGAGATATAAATACATATCTGATAACTATTCCCTTATTAAATAACAGATAAAATGTATTTCAAACATTTACTTTGGGGAAAAGGAGAAGAGGTAAGTCTTGTATTCTTTTTTACTTCAAACACACACAAGACACGTTTTCAGTGTTAGTCAGAAGAACTGCAACTTGTAGTTCTGTTTACACGTTAAGAGATTATGACTTTGCATGTAATTTATGCCATACTGAACATGCTGCAAATACACCATGGAGCATTTTCATATTCACTGACAAATCTCTGTCTAGGTTTTTACAGGATGAGTGCCAGAGTCTTTTTAAACAGTGCTTTATCTCAGTAAGAACTTCTCCCAAGAAACATAAATGGCCGAGTAAACTTTTCTTTATAGACAGAAAACTAAAAAGAGTCTAATGTCAACCAGATTTGGTGAGCCTATTCTGTAGCCCTGATACTGTAAACAGTTTCGATATTAAGTGGTAATCACATGGAACTCAGTGGGTAACTCAGGCATGTGAAACTGTATGTGCTTAAATATTTGCAGAATCAGGGCTTGAGAGTGAAGGAGTCTAATGAATCCCAGTCTCCTTTGTAACACTGCTGTTTATTTTCATTCTCTCATTCTCAAGGTTGCAGTCCAGCTGTTACTAGAACAGTTTTAGAAAAGCAAACTGTAAATCAATGACAGATTGAAGAATCCACACCTTTCCCCACTTACCCAACCATAAAAAAGCTGAAAACATCAAGAACAATAGAATTCCAGAGGCAAAACAGGAGGCGAGGAAAAGAGAAACAACAAATTGCAGATCTTATCATTTTGCCATGATTTTCACCAACTCAGTCACCCTACTGCCTTTCATTATTCCATTCAGAAATGCATTTGTGGTTTTAAAGACTATAAGGACACCACTACCGCTATGTAGACCGATGTGCTACTGCCATTAAAGTCAGTTGCCCAGCCGAAGTCAGAAGAGATACCGTATTTCTATCCTTCTCCTTACGCATCTCAAACAAACGCATACTTCAAACCTCACTAGAGCCACACGAGCGTGCTATTAATAAAGATATTTCGATAATTTTTTTTTCATTTCCCAAAACGAGGAAAAACAAACCCCCAACTAGAATCAAGCCCATGAGCCAGACCGAAGGTAGAGGAGCAAACACTCAAGTGTAATTTACGGGCTCTGCATCAACACTCACTCGGACATGTGGCACCGCCGCCGTATTCCCTTGCACCAGCAGTATGCACGCTGCATACTAATGCCCAGCACATCCAGAAAAACACAGGAGACCCCGCCGCGCTCCCGCACGCCTCCGCCGGCGGGGCACATCTGCGGGCAGAGCCAGCCCCCAGGTTGCCATTTCAAGGCCCGGCGGCTGCGGGGACCCGCGGGGCCGGACCGGGCCCCACCGTGCAAACTTAGCGCGGCTCCTGCCCCGCCGCCAGCCGCAGGGAGGGACCGCGCCGGGGGGGGGGAGCGGGCGGCCCGGCCCGGAGCCCGGCGGGCAGCGGCGGCGGCGGGGTCGGGCCGGGCCAGTGAACGCATCCCGCCGCACCGCCAGCTCTCCTCACGGGAGTTAGGCCCCAGCAGCGGCCACCCCCCCACTCCATCCCGGCCCTCCCCGTACCTCGGGATCTCTTCAGCGCGATGGGGTCCTTCTCCTGTTCCGCTGACATTACAGACAGCAGCGCATGGCTCCCAGGGCGGCAGGAATCGGGGCTCTTTGATGCTGCTGCTGCTGCCGCCGCCGCCGGCCCGCACCCCGCCCCCTCCGCCCCCGCCTCCTCCGCCGCCGCGCCCGCCCGCCGCTGCCGTAGCCGCCGCCGCCGCCCCAGCAGCGGAGCTGCCAGACTTTGCAAAGTTTGGGCGCGGGAGGGCTCCGCGGCGGCCCGCGGAGGGGGCCGGGCGAGGCGGGCTCCGGCGAGCGGAGGGCCGCTGCCCGGGAACTGCGCGGGGGTGCGCGGAGCGCCCAGCCGCGCCAGGCAGGGTCCCCGCGGGCTGCGGGCGCCCGCCTCGCTCGGCGCCCGCCGCCGGGGCTGCCAGGCCCCGCGGCCCCGCACAGCGCCCTCCTCGGCCACCGGCGCCGCTCACCGCGCCGTGCCCCGGCCGCCGCTGCCAGCCGGCTCCCGGGCCCGCAGCTCCCGCGGCGGCGGGGCTCCCCGCGCTCCCGCCATGAGCGCGGCCCTTCCCTGGGGTGGAGGGGGAGGGGGAGGCTGCCGGCCCCGGCCCGGGCCGCCGCTCGGAACAAAGAGGCGGCGGGGCTGGGGCGGATTCCGCCGCGGGCCGGCGGCCGGCGGGACGCGCTGGTCGAGGCGCCGGCCCCGGGGCGGGCTTGGCTGCTGAGGGGCGGCGGAGCCGGCGCCCAGCGCGCGACCGCGAGGACCGTTAGTGCGCGCGAGGGCGGGGGCCGGGGCGGGAGCGGTCGCTGCCCGCCCTGACTGGAAGCGGCGGCGACGGGCGGCAGCCGGGGCCAACGCGCGTGGCTTCTTCTGGCCACTTCTTGGCCGCGGCCATCCTGCCTCAAGCGCCGCGCGGGTAATGGCTTCTCGGTCTGGGCTGCGGTCCCCGGGTGTTTAATGGCTTCGCCGCTTACCTCGCTGCTAACGCTGCCTTCTCGCCTCCAGGCTGCAGCCCCAGTTCCTCCCAGTCCAGGCGGGCGTTGATCTGAAGCACCGGGGTCCAGCGGCGCGGTCCAGGTAGGTCCACGCCAGGTGGAGGACCCTCTCCCAGGGGTATCGCAGCTGGCTGGAGGGTGGCACGGAGGAGATGTGGCCCGCTGGGCCAAACTGGTGGCCCTCGCGGTGTCGGTAAACCCTTGAAAAACACAAGCTGGTAGGTAAACCACTGCGGCGCTCTCTGTCATTTTGTGGAAACATGCATTCTGCCACGGTTTCCCGTCTTCTGAAGCGGCTGCATTTCAGAGGTGTTACATATGGAGTCCTCAGCCTTGATCAAAACTGTTAATCAGCTGTATTAAAAATAATTATCTTTTGAACAAGGATTTGTCCTCCCTTAGCTGGGATAAAGATGTCCAGCTGTAAAGTACGGGTTTTGCTCACGCACCTTATTTCACGGTACTTAGCAGTGATGTTTCTTTACATACCTTCTTGTTAGATGGATAGTTGGTACTTTCCTAGTATTTGGAACACTTTTTCTGACAGAAAGAAACTGATGTTTGTGTTAAGGTTAAGGTATCGGTATTACTACGTTTTTGCTTTTACATTTTGCATTTCTAGCTAAATAAAACTGAGACAGTTATTCAGGTTTTTTGTGTCGATTTCTGTCCTTCCCTAGACATCGCTTTTATTTGTCCACAGTCACTTACTTTGCGGCAATCCCAGAGTGAATGTTCCTCGAATTACAGCGCATTGCCAATATTCTCGAGGGATCTGCTGGTTAATTTTGTGTAATCTTGCTGAAGAGAAGTATAGCCTGTTATTAGCAAGGTGGGTGTAAGCTAGTCTATATTTGGAGGAAGATGTGTCTTATCTTTGAAGAGATTTGCATTTTCTGTGATGGAGCTTGCTGTAGGCCTGGATGATTCTCCCAGGACTGCACAAGCTTTTGTGCAAGGCTGCCTGGTAATAGCATGTAGACTGTAATTATGGATGCGCAGATTGATGTCACTGAGTCTATAAAGGTTCCAAGGGGGAGATTGTCTGCATCAGAAATGTGAGCAGGGAATTCAGATTTAACCCAGTGCTCCAGTTGTGAAAAATTAGGTCTCTTTTGCTGTTCATCCAAATTCAGCTTAAACTTGCACTCAGGTCTTTAGTGAGTGGTCTGTGAGAATCCTGTTGGACCAACTTTACACTTCTAAACCTACATTGGAAACAGCTGATGCAGTGTCTGAAGGGAATTCCTTTGCTTGCTCAGGTGCCTACACCAGCATCTCAAATATTCCCCAAAAGTCTGTGAAAAGTTCTCATAATCACACACCTTTGACCACCTGATAGCCTTGCTGCTCATTGGTTGTCCTTAAAATTACTCCAGCATTTCTTCCTCTCAAAAGTTGGCATTACTTAAGAAAGCTTAGGTGTTAGAAGGTTGCTATTATGTACCCCTAAGTGGAAGTTACCAAGAAGAGAGAGACAGGATCTTTGCTGAAGTGCGTAACAGGAAAGTGAGACTCAGCGGTCATAACTTGAAATGAGGTTCCAACTGGCTGCAAGCATTGGGACAAGAAACTAAAGAAATTGTAGTATCTCCATCCTGGGAGGTTTCCATGACCCAACTGGGCAAAGCCCAGAGTAGCCTGGCCCAAGTTCAGTGTTAACCTTGCTTTGTGCAGGAAAAGTCAAGACCTCCCAAGACCCTTTCAAACTGTAATGATTCTGTGATTCTGAAATACCTTTCTTCTTTTTGGCAATAACCAACCACACAAGAAGCTCTTGCTCCCAGCTAGAGTTGTGAAGAAATACTGTTGTTTAATACTTTATAACTCACCCTGACTATTGAAAAGGGTGGCTTTGGTGAGATGAAAGTAACTTCAATCGCATGTGACACATCAGACCTAAAAATGTTAAGTATAGAAGAGCTGCTTTTGGTAACTTCTAGGTTCCTTTCCTTCTGAATTCAGGTTAAAAAGGTGGCTACTAAAAGAGCCTTTCTGTACAAACTACCAGTAGGTAAAGGAAGTTCTTTTACTAATCGTTGTCATAGCATCTGAACATTCAAAACTGCATGACATTATCAGGAGAGAAATATCAATGAGACATGGATCCACAACAAAGCATTAACATTTTAAGGGGTTTACTGCATCTTTTCACGTCCGTCTACTGCACACCTCAGGAGCAGAGTAGCATAGAAGCCCTATTTGGCAACATAAGAACGTATGCAAATGTGCTAATGGAAAAGATATAAACACCTTAGAGAAATATACTGACATTTAAGGAATTCAAAAAAGGAAAAAGTGAAAGATCTGTTCTGTTTGATTTTATGGGAGCCAAGATTTTGTCCCAGAGGAATAAAATTAGGAAAGAAAAAAGAAAGCCTGACGTCAGAAGGGAAAAAGCTGGAAACCAGCCGAACTGTGTAACTCTGCCACTTGCAGTACCAGGGGAAAATACAAAAGTTTTCCTCTCATGTAAGCCATAAAATAAATAAAACACATGCAGCTTTAACCTGTCAAGTTACTGTGATTTATCAACTCATCTCGGAAGATTTCCTACACAGCAAGACAGAAACAGGCCCCTGTGCAATGGATGTGGAGCTGGGAGCCCAGCAGGCTCGTGCAGAAGAGCAGTACGTCCAGCCTGCCTGGGCAGTGTTGAGGTACAGCGCACGCACAGTAAGATCCAGCAGCACCTGTGCAGAGTTTCTGACATGTGGATGCAGAAGCCAAGCAGCCAGTAGTCTCTCTCCCACCTGGACAGAAAGCATTCAGCTGGAGAAAAGCGATGCATTTAAGGAAATTTGGATCGTGATAGCCTTAGCTCGTAACAGTCTTCCAGCATCAGTAGATTTGATTCCCCCGCCTGCTATGAGGAAAAAAAAATAAAATCAATAATTCATTTTTCTAGAAGGGCCCTTTTCATGTTATACAAATTAAAGTGCTAGTTATACAAACTTGTACATGTTTCACAATACTACTGTGATAAGTAGGACTATTTATCAAGGCTGGAGGGAGTTTCTGTCAGGCCTGAGACAACATTAAAAATCTGGTTTTGTTGTTACGCTAGAGTTAACACCTCTTCCTCCAGACTCATTTGTGCTCCTCCTCCACATCTCCCTTTTCCAGGGTAGTAAAATTAAACACATACATGTTTGTAAGTTAGAGATGTGCTTTTTATGCCTTTTTAGTCTAGCTGGTTATGCAGCTGGTATTGCTCTGGAAACAAATGTGTTAACCAGGACCCTTCTGGGTCTATCAGATGTAGAGCATCTCTGCCAATCTCAGGGAGTGTAACTGAAACAGTTTGAGCACAAGTCATTGAAACTATTTTAGGGCAAATTGCTCGCCTACTGGTGAATGCTACATCTGTTATGGTGATGTAAACCAGGTCTCGCAAGCCCATGTCTGCTTCATTTCTGATTTTAATCAACAAAAATTAAGACTGTCTAAACTTTTGCATTAATCATTCATCCACATAATGTAAAGTACAAAACAAAATCTAATTAATTGTCTGTTCATGTTTCAACTTTAATCTGACATGAATACAAAACTGTTCATAGAGAAAAAGTGCAGGACAAATTGCTTTATGAGTTAGTCCATGAAAGAATGACAGATTTTTTCTGTAATCCATTGTGTTAGTTTTCTTCCATATGATGCATGATGTATCTTGAAATCAAGTAAAAGTCCTGAGAATGATCATGCCTTTGTCTAATCACATAGCAAATCATTGGCTGATGAAACACATTTTTCTAAGCTTTGTAAGACAAGTTATTAGTGGACCGATCAAAAAATGTCTCAGAAATGTGTACAAAGGGCACTCTAGTGTCACATCTAGACTGGAACAAACATTTTAAAGTTCAATGCAAGCTCATAGACAGTTCTGAAATTTAGCGAGACTAATTGAGTTCTTTTTTTGAGTGCACACTTGCCTTTTCAACTTACAGTTAAAATATAGCCATGCGCAAGTATTTCAGGAAAAAAACTTCAATGCACTCAGATACTTTTGCCAACAACACATATGACTTATAAAGTTAAAACCTACATTTACCAACATTTTTAAACTATATAATTTTACAGGCAGTATGTAAAAATTAGTAAGTATATGACCTAAACCACTGGTTATCTAGGAACTTCAGTTTCATTATTGTATTTACTTATATACCAAAGTTTTGACAAGAAATCCAGTGTGTCTGTGAGTATATATATATATATATATATATATATATATATGCATTAAAAAACCCTTATATGATCTTCAAGTTACCAAGGAACATAAGATTACTTTCCACTTTACCTCTAAGATATGTAGAAGGGAACTTTCAGTTTACCACGCTAACGTTGTCAATCTAATAAATTTTTAAAAGGGGCAAATACATGTTTAACAAATCTTTGTGGGCTTCTCTGTGAAATGGACTGCTACCTACTCAAAGTGATCTCCTGTTGAGCAATGAATAGTGAAATGGGGACACTCGGTGGGGAAATGAAAGAAATGCAATTTCTTGCGCTTTTTGGATTATCAACTTTAACCCTTTACATTTTCCTGTTTATCATGTTTTGATGAAGAGAGGCAAGCATTTCATTCCTGCACTTACTCAGTCCTCTCAAGAGCCCTTTCTATTTTTCTGCATAGGCCATGCTGATCTTTGCAATAATCGGTTATGAATCTGCTCTTGGATCTGGACTCTGTCAATGACTTTGCTGAGAGTCAAAGTTAAAAAGTTTGTTGCTGTAAAAACCTGAGGAAGCCTTGTCCATGGCTGTCCTGTCCATCAGTGCATTTGTAACTAAGTAATTAAATTTAGGCAAAGACCCTTCTGGGATTTACATTGCAGAATTGCCGAAGTGAAATTTTTGCCATAAAACTGAATCGTCTTTACAAAGTTTTGCAAGTCAGTCATTTGACAAGATCTATTATAGAAACTTCCACACACAAAAATGCCTTTGTTTTATGCTCTGCTTTTTATGGGTTTGGAGAGTGCAGTTCACAGGGCACTGCCTCTGGGATGGATCAGACCCATTGAACATTGCTGATTGAAGTCCTTCAGTTTCAAGGACTAGGACCGCCTGTCCAGTCAGAGTTAAGTACATATGGAAACTGCAGCTCAGAGTATCAGGCAGAGTCACTGGGAGAATAGCAGAGCTGCCCTCAATACTTCTGTAGACTGTTCTGGATTATGTGATACCACTATATGCAACTTCTGGCCACACCACCGTCGCTCTAACCCTAGTTACAGATGGGTAAATAACAACTTCCCGCACTGAGGAAGAGGATCAGTACCTCAATGCTATAGTCAAAGAGCACATGAAGGAATTGATTTAATCCATGCATTTGTGATTTACTGTCTTCAATTAAAACCGACATGCGTTAGTAGGGAGACAAAATACTAATGCTCAGCTCATGGCAAGAGAACTCCAAGTCAGCTTTAGAGGCCATCTGGTTTTGATGTTTCTGTACTAGTTTCTCTTTGGAGGACTTATGGGGCTTATGGGTACATCTGATCTCTCTGGGGAGGATATGGATAGCCAAGAATGGGGGCAGATTTTAGCAAGAACATGTCTGTCAAGAGGAACAATGAATTTTATAGCCATCTCAGTCAAATTATATCTGTTTCCCTGCATACAGATCAGTAGTTGAGTTTTTCAACTGTAATTATCTTTCTTTGAAATTAAGAGCAGTCTGCTCAGAAGCCAGCTCTATATCAAACAAAAAATGGGATCAAAATCTTAGTACAAAAATATCATTAATATTTGTATTGGGTGTAGGTGGCATGGTTTTGGTAGCAGGGGGGCTTGCAGGGGTGGCCTCTGTGAGTACAGACCAGGGGCAGTAAATTAGTCTTCCCCAAGTTCGGTCTGTTTTGCCTGTGATGGTAATTGGTAAGCCTGTTTTTATCTTGACTCACAAGCTTTTACATTTTTATTTTCTCCCCATTCTGTTGAGGAGGGGGAGCGAGAGAGCAGCTTGGTGGGCACCTGGCAGCCAGCCGTGGTTAACCTGCCATAATGTTTCAGACCTTCTTACAGTAAGACCACATGTATTTGCAGGAATTACCAAGCATTTCCACAATTAGCAAGTAACAAGGAAATGTAGTAAGTAGACAATCGAGGGGACTGCGGCATGACAGTATGTGTTGTGTCTTTTTCTTTTTTTTTTTTTTTTTTTTGTTTGGCAACTATAGCTTAGTCTTAATTTTTAAGGAAAATGTTTACTGGAATGCAGTAAGAAGACCTCTGTTTTGAACAAGCAACTATGTCCGAGTAACAGGAGATGTGCTGGGAAGCAGGAACCAACTAGTGTCTGAATTTGGGGGGTTTTAGACTATGAAAGGAAAACGCAGCTAAACCAGAAAAAAATATCAAAATGAAAGAAATCACAAACATACTGTTGTTAGAAGACTACGTAAAAAACTACTGCTACGAAATCTTAGAATTCTGCAATCCTTTAAGAGGAGGTAAGAAATCAAACTTAGTTACCTCTTTTGTTTATTGTGCAACAAAAGGAGGGACAAACACAAGAACAGATAACTAAATATGCCTAAGTACACTGTGACCTAGTTACATAGATGCTGCACTCGCCCATTACATCTGAGAGCAGCTTCCCTGATCCCCAGGCTAAAATTCATATGAAATCCAGGATTTCAAGAAAAGAACGTGGAACTAATTATTTAAAATACATGCACTGTCTGTCCACAAACACTAAACTGGATTAAATTGCTTGACATGTATTATGCCTCGTGTACAATTCAAAATATGAAATTTACAGACAGACATTTTAGAGTGCTATACATCTGTTCCTACGGGAATCCTGTCATTTAGGTATCTGCAACTGCAGGGCTGGGCTGTAAGTTTTGGCCTAGCTGAGCTACCAAAGAGAAACACCATCACAAACCCTTAAAACCTTGTTGAACGCTAAATCAAGTCGTGGAGTGCTCCTATTAAAAGGCTGTTTCCGGCCAACTCAACTACAAACGGCAACCTCATCTCTTGGGCCAAGACTTCTAAATCCTAGGATATGATGCAAGCCAGGACACTCTGCTGGGTGCCAGCGTGCTTCTCCCGTCTCTAGCCAGTACTCAAAAGCTAATCATGGAGGTAGTCCAGGCTCAGGTAAACCTCTGAGCCTTTACAATGGCAGAAGTGGACTCTTGGCTTTTGACTGTGCTTCTAGGCTGTGTTTTGGCTATGTTACAATGGCTTCTAATATGCAGACCTTCTTCACTGATTTTATCTTGCTGTGTGTAGATCAGAAAGCTAGAGATGCAGTAAATAAAAAATAAGAGGGTGCTTTCTTCTTTAATATACTCATTTTTCTGTAGTGTGTTGTAAAAGCCAGTATCAGAATTAATTCCTATTATGAACTAGAGGTTGTCTTGCTTTTGATTTTGCAGAAGAATTTTAATTGAAAAACTCAAGCTTGGAATTAACTTATTGCTTTGAAGTTGGAAATCTTGATCTCTAGGGATTCATTCTGCCTCGACTGTGGGTTTCGTATAAAGCAAAGCCAGATTGTTTTATTTGGTAGCGACTGAGCAAGCTGTTACTGACTTTTAAATATTCAGGATCTATTCCAAAGCATGATGGTTGCTAACATGAACGATATAATTTTTAATGGATTTTTTTTTTTTTAAATTTTACAGTCTGTGCTGTAAACTATCTTACTCCCAACTTCAATTGCATGACCTAATATAGGGAAGGCTGTGAGCAAGTAGTTCAGTGGGATTGTTTTAAGCTAATATGACTGTAAACTGCAAAAGTGAGAAGGCAGCATATATTAAGCTCTGCTACTTACCCCAGTGCTAACTTTCAGCAAACCAGAGAGGCTAATTTCCTAAAGCAGTACACCAAAATGCAAATTGTTAAAGGTTGTAGTGAGCTGTAGTGTGAGCAACACTTTTCCTGCTTTCATGTGGTGCAACCACCTGGCAGCCCACCCAGAAATCTGCTTTACTCATGAAAATCTTTTTTTTCACAGTGTAATGCCGTGAGGGTAAAAAGGAAATTCAAAACCATTCTATTAACATGACCTTTGCGGAGTCCCAAGTCGATTTCCAGCTAAAGCAGAATCCAGTGTTTTGGGCACTGATTTAAAACTTCTCATGGAGCAGTATAATAGGAAACATATCTTCAGTCACTCAGAGAAGTTCACATTCATCCTTCAAAACTGCAGATGATTACAGTATCTAGCATCCCCTAGACCTACCTGAATTTGGGTCAACTTCCAGTGGTGCTTGAGCCATCTCTCCAGAGAAACCCTGAGGAACTTGGACCACTTTGCAGCAACGCTGGAAAACCATCACAGCTGGTTCTTGAAGGCCAAATGGGGATTCATGCCTGATAGTTAAGGCAGAAGTCTCTCAGAGAACAGCTGGCACCCAAATGTTTGCTAGCCCCCAGACCTCTATTGCCAGCCAAGTGAGATCCTAAGCATGAGGGATATCCGTGCGTGGTATATCTTTCACTGAGCCATAGCTAGATTCTGAATTATTTGCATTTTCTGTTTATCTAAACAGTGCATCCCTGTGTAAATAGGATTTAAGTTATGGGATTTAAGTAAAGCTTATGCTCTACTTTCAGGTAGGAACAATATGGTATCTTTTTGTCAAATCTGAGCTTGTTCACCTGGGGCTCTAGCATGCAGGGATGTGCAGAGAGGAGGGTTCAAATCCCACCCTCTTCACTGTGTGAGGAGGAAAAGGTGAAGCCAAGTCTTAGTACATTAATTATGGAAAGGGTAGGACACAGCAACAGGGACAGCAACAGCATTAGCACCTACAGCTTCTCTCTTACTGACAGAGCCTTACTGTCCAGCACCAATCCGGAGACAATGATTGCGGATGAAGGAAAAAGGGGAGACAGGCTGGGCTGCACAGTGCCAACATGTGTTAGAAATAAAACATGGCACAGTATTAGCAGCCAAACTCGGGCACAGACATCTTAACAGAGATGCCAATTTTACCTGCTGAATGAAAGGACGAGGACAGGAAGAGGAATTAACCCATGAAGAACTACCGCTCACCTGTTGTAGTGCAAGGGAAGTTCTGCAATCCTGGTGTGTTGCCACAAGCGCAGCTCCTTTCCTTCCCTACTCCCAGCTTTCCTGCTTGCTGGGGGCCAAGCAACCTGCAAAGCACGACAGGAAGCTGGCCTTCATATTCCAAGGTATCAGTCCTTTTATCCAAAAAATAGATAAGCAAAGACTGTAGGTTGATGTCACTGATAAACTAAACAAAGACACAGCAATTTTGTCATTTCAATTAACGTGGCCGTTCAAATGCAAGTGGCCCACAGAGCTCACCTGTCCGAAGCTCACACGTTCAGGTTGTTGGCAGACTGCAGGCAGGTAGCACAGCATCACGTCACAAACCAGGGCTGGTTTAAAGCTTTCCTTTGCAATAACAACTCCTTGAAAGATGGGGGTTTACTATTTATTTAGTGCTATTGAGAATCAGGATTCTGAACTGTAAAACGTACCTGTACTAACCAGCAATAACATAATCAGGAACCACAGTTGTTTTTTGTTCTTGCCTGTAGAAAGAACAGCATCTCTGGTGAACTACACTGGTAGGGCTTTTGTATTGCTGGACAGTCCAAGACTGACTGCTGCCTAGCTATTCCAAGTTCTTTGATATCTTTTTAAGTTTATTTACTTGTTTTAGAATAAATTAATAATATAATAAAATAAATTTATTTACTATGTTTACAGTTTATTAATTTTTTTTTACAAATACGTTGTTAAAATACTTTATTATTTTTTCAGCATTGGTCTAATTTGCTCAATTACTTCTGAATAACAATATTTCAGGGTTCCTATATTTGAACATAAGGAATAAAGAATTTTGGATTAGAGCTGGTTTTATAAATAGTCACCACAGCTGGTGCTCTAATACTCCCAGGGATAAATGTCGTATAATCTAGGCAGAACTGTTCTATAAGCAGACTCTGCAGGTAAGAAAGCTGTGATTCATAAAGAAGCATGATGAGGCTTTTTGGAGTTCCTTTTTCTTTGGAGAATTCCAAAGGAAAGCAAGCCATCATGGTTCTACTGTAGAATCCTGGCAGCCCGACTCACCAGGATGAGACACTGCCAGAGCAGAAAGGCTCTGTCCCTTAGGGGCACACACAGCGCACTCTCTCTCTTAGGGGCACCTGTAAGTGTCAGGGCGCATGCCTCAGAGAGGGTCAAAATAAGACTAAAAACTAATGTCTTCAGAAGCAGTCATTTCCTGGACATAGAAGAAAGGTAGTGAACTTTTGTTTCAAATCTTCAATTTCCAATACTGTGATTTCAAAGCTTTGAAATACCTGTGAAATATCTTTTCTTTCCCATTAAGTATATTCAGTGCCAGTGAAGAGTTCCACTCTTTTAAGGAACAATATAGATGAAAAACTAAAGTCAAACCTACCTAAGTATTGTGAGAGTTCAGCTTCCATTGCTGTTCTGTTTTTACTGTCCCTAGAGACCTTGTAAATAACAGCAGTAATTATTGTGGTTTCATTTCCAGTAGTGAAAGATTTGCACGGGCACAACTATTCTAAATCCAACCCTGTACCTAACTTTCTAAACCACCTGCCCAATTTTACAGTGCTTTCAAGTGGCAATCAGTAATCAACCTGCTAGCAATAGAAACCTTTTAATCCCTATAGAACATAATTTCCTTGCTAATTTAACTGGACTGACTTCCGCCTACGTTGTGGTCCTTTGTAAAAATAGCAGTTTGCCTTTTGACAACAACAGCAACTGCATTTTCATAGTCTTGTCGTATGTTGAAACACCAGGTTCAACAGTTAGCGGGTGTAAAAATGCTGGGAAAAACTCAGTTGTGCAGCTGTGCCAGCAGCTTTCCAGACTTTTGAGAAAATTGTGCTGAGAACCACATCTTCCACACCCAATGAAAATAAACCAAAACAGAGATCCTGCATGGGTGTTTTTGACAATGGTGGGACACAGACGGAGTTTTTAAGTGGGAAATAATTCCAGGTACATAAATAATACATGAATACGTGCTTGGGAAAGTTCTGTGAATTTCAATGATAAGGCACATGCAGTTTAACTCTCTACCTCTTTTTATGACTACATGCCAACATTTCCCTAGCCGCTCAGTCTAAAATAAGGCACGGTATTTATATCTTCGTTGTTTTGAGCCGCTCGTCAGAGACACTGAAAATAAAATATTTATCAGGTAGCACTTTTACTAAGGAAAACTTTTATTTCAACTGTGCAATCAATCAGTATTTAGACAGCAGTTTCATAAACATTTGGCATTTAAACTTCTATTACTTTTTGGCATGACCTTGGGGTAGTATATAAACAACCCTGGAGG
Source organism: Vanellus vanellus (assembly GCF_965231255.1). Lineage (NCBI taxonomy): Eukaryota > Metazoa > Chordata > Aves > Charadriiformes > Charadriidae > Vanellus > Vanellus vanellus. The sequence continues at coordinate 10,187,506 of NC_138916.1, read as the reverse complement.
GGAAAAATGGACCAACACACTAGGTAACATTTACTAGAATGCTAGAAAAAGAAAAACAAATCCACATTATTAAACAAAATAGTTTTTAAAAGACATTAAAAAGTTACATTCAAATCAGGGCAAACATTAGCTTCCCTCATGCAATGGAATTCACAGAGCTGATCCCCTGAGACAAATACAAAATTAATACAATTCAGCTCCATCCTCCATTAGCCAGTTGGCCACTGCTGCCCTTAGAAGAAAATGGCACACGGAGTGACAGGATCCAGAACACCACAATATGAGATACATACCTGGCTCCTACACTGGCAATTCATTCACAACTTTAAAAAAACCCAAAAGCCAAACAATCAAAAAGCAACATTTGTATAAGTCAGTTTTTCATATACAGTCAGTCTTTACTGAAAACACACCAGGCAGATGCAATGCGGGTGTATGCAACCATGAAAAGCTGAAAACTTCCAGAAGGAGCACAGCTCGCAATGGAACCTGAGGGCCCAACATGGCAAAACCTTAAGCGTGTGTTTACATCCCTTTTGAGCCAATTAGGACCAGTCTCAGTGTAAATCTAGAGGAATTCCGAGGAAATAAACTTACTCGCATTTGAGCCAAATTGAATTTCTGTTCTTTCCATACGGGCCTCTATTAACAGAAAGCGATTTGGTTTGGGGCTTGTATTGAAGAATAGTATTTTTTTGAAACACATGTTCCAAAACATAGTTACATAAATAATATATTTTTAACTTGTGTTATTATAGAAAGTCGCTCAATATTTCTTGCAGACAGTGAAATTCCTCTGCTTTAGAAGTTGCTTGCTATTAGCAAAGCTGCAGTTGCAAGAACTAGTAAGCAGGTAACAATTGTTCAAGCTAAGAACTACCTCTCTTTAGCAACTACTAGGTATTCTGCTTTCAATTTTACCAGAATAACTTCAGTAAATTGATTTCTGTGGCATACCACCAGAATTACACCTGTGCAGCTCTCTTTGCAGTTGGTCTGAGTTGAGATTTTTGGCTAAACGTGGAGTGCCCTACAAAGCCTACCAACATTCCCTGTGTTAGGAGATGGGCTTTTCCCTGTGTGAACTTCCTTCTGTAACAAATAAAATGAGCAAGAGCTCCTGGTCTTCGGGCTTACAAGCATGGTCAGAGAGTAATGTGTAACTGAGACCCATCAGTCCACGGTGACAGTGCTTGTGTATGCACAGGTTGCAGCAAATGGTTAAGTCATTCAATTGACTTCGTTTGCAATAAAAGTGGTAAACTGACTTGAAATACTCAGTATTTACTACAGGCCAAGACTGGATGCATGGAGAGTTACAGTGGACCTCTGATGCATGGTAACTTGTTATTGTACCAAAAATCTATTTGCCAATGGGAATTTTAACCACATAAGAATTCTGTCCTTTAAAAATAATACTGTGAAGATTTAAAAAGCAAAGAAACAAAAAGATGATTTTGTCTGTCCAAACCATGCAAACTGAAATAAAAATTAATTCTTCCATTGACTTCAAAAGGAACAGGATGAGGACCCTGATTTGAATAAGGCAAGCAAGCTCATAGCTCATAGTCTAAAGCAAGGGAATAAAACCAAAGAGGCAATGAACTATGAAGAATAATTAAAAACAGGTGAAGAAATCTCTTGATACTTTTTTCTGTTAAAAATCTCAGAAGTTATACAGAAAATGCACAGCTAATATAGGAAATTATTAAAAGTGATATGTAGCTTGTTCAACTTTCTCTTACAAAAGCAGAGCTATTAAAAAAAAAAAAAAAAAAAAAAAAATCAACTGATAGGCCCTGTTCTACACAGCATATACATTCCCAGTTCTCCTAGATAACTCCTTAAAGATGAGAATACTTTTTATTTGTTAAACATCAAGAAAGTACACAAGTGTATCCGTGGGCAGATTGAGCATTTGATTTTGGATCCAGGTTCTGCAGGCATTCCTGTTGCAACTGAAGTACAGGGTCCTCACGTGGAAACACAGCACAGTAAGCCAGGTTCAAGATTTCCTCTCTAAGTTTTGATGCAGTTCAAGTCACATCAACTGTAACATTCTGGCTTTCATTTTAAAGTACAAGGGTTGCATATACACTCATTACACCAGCCATGGCTCCTTAGTTTTTTATACACTTAAACAAAATCAATTCACATAGTGTAACACTAAATTCCACATTTATGTTCATCTTCCAGAACATATTTAGTAAAATTCATAATTAAAAAATGGTAATTTTTTCTCCAGGACCCAGTTTCTACAGACATAACAAAGAAAAAAATACTGGAAAATGTGAAACCATTCTACCTGCTGTGTTCTGCCAGCTCTTTCTAGGCAAATTGAACGAACAAAGTTTACATATGAAAAACTGATTTCCTTAGACAGCCACAGGTACAAACTTTTAAGAAAATTAATATCTGTAATATCATATCTATAATTACATGTGTTGGCTTCAAGGACATGAAGCATTTAAACTTTGAGCCCAATTTTGCACCTTTACAAAGTGCACTGTTACACGAAGGATTGATTCTGCTGTTGAGTTCAATAGAGAACGTATCAATTTCTACACAATTTTTCTGGAAATTCCTTTGCTTACATTGGTGGAGTTTTCAATAACAAGACAAATTTTCTCTTGCAAAAACTTGTCATATTAGTAACAGGCCATGAATGTTGAAGAGAACATATTTTTTGTTCTGTAGCAATCATGGCTATGTGACAAAGTAAAGGGAAGCACATGAACGTTGACTGGGTTCTGGAGAAACATATATTTGGTTAACATAAAAACAAAGAAAAAGACAGAATAATTAATGTCTAACTAAGCTTGCCTATATGCTGAGGTAACCTTAAATATCTTTGGTTTTCTTTATTTGCTGATAAAAAGTACCTTAATAAAACATTAAGTGATGAGAAGAGTTCTGGATGCTTTGCTCTCTAATACACTGAATATTTTCAGCTCTTTGGCTATTGAAGCTAGAGCATCTATATTAGATTGACAAATTTTATATGAAGTCTGTTTCTCTCAAATGGGTTAAACTACAGAGTGTAGTGGGTGTCTAGAAGAAAATTTTAGGATTTAAAGTATTTACCTGTAATGAGAGTCATAAAATTACATCAGATTATCAGTACTTACAGCAAACAAGTCTTTGGAGAAGCAGTTACCGTCTGCATATCAGCTCTTTCTGAATGAAACTAACAAAAGAGGCTACTCTGAAAGATGAAGTGTGAAACTTCATGCTACAGTTACACATTCTTAATCTAGTTTTGATTAATTCACACTTTACCTAACTAGAAACAGTTCTCTGCTGTACACTAAACATTCTGCCTGACAAGACCAAAAATAAATCTTTGGTGAAAGTTTCCTTTTTCTTCAGCAAGTAGATAAAAATTGTTCAAAAATTATTTTTTTTTAATACTGTATCGTTGATCAACTACATGCTGGAGAAAAAAATTACACTTGGAAGTCTTTGGAGGTATCTGCTGGTATTATTATAACTTTCTTTAAAGGCTCTTGTAACAACAAGGTAGTTAAAATAGTAGAAGCATACAACTCATCTATGCAATCAACTACTACAATCAAGAAGCCCTCTTGGTTTTTGTTAGTTACTACTTATTACAATAAAATGTATTCAGCTCTTCAAACCTATAGCTTTTAACTAGTTCAATTATTTTTGGACAATATGTGGCTTCCTTCTTTTCTACAGAAAAGTCTTTGGTACAAGATTGTTTTTAAAGCGTTTGAATCAACACTTATGAAAAGGTGAATGTGTACTGTCTGGTTCAGAACTAGCAAACAGTTACAAGGTAAAGAACTACAGTAAGGTAAAGAACTGGGGGCTGATTCACCAACACAAAGCAGACAGAACAGTAGGGCTTATTGACGACTTCTGACCACCTTTTGATACATGAGGAACAACACAACAGTCAGCCTGGCCTACCTTAGGGGTGATGTCTTGGCCCCAGTAAGTCAATGGGAGTTCTGACAGACTTAAATAGAGCCAGGAGTTCCTATGGTTGCTTTCTCACAACATTACATTTTAAACATATTTTTTTAAAGTAAAAACATATGCCTAATTTTTTTTTCCTTTTTTTTTTTTTTTTTTTTTTTAAAGTAGAACAGGGAAAGAGGAGGAGTGGAGAAGAGGACTGGACATAGATACAGGCAAATTTTTGACATTGGATGATTCCAACCTCCTCCCTCTCTCTTCCTCTCTCCTATTAAAAAACAAAATATGATACCCTGTCAGTTTGCTCCACGTTTCCGTGAGGCAGCTCAAAAGTAACAAACTGTTCCCTGAGTACAGGAAAAAACAACAAAAAAACACCCCAAAACACTAGAATAACTTTTAAAGGAGGTAGTATAAAACAGGAATTGCATGGGTTCAAGGCAGTAGCTGTACTCACCTCTTTCAACAGACTCTTCAACTAAAGCTCTGGCTTTTTTATTTCTGGTGGTAGCCTAATCAGAGTTTTAAATTGGCATGTGGATAAAGTCACTCCCTGAGCTAAAATTCCTGGCTAACAGCACACTAGGCAAAGGCAAGGAGCAGGGTTACATCCTAACAACAGCTCTGAGACATACTATGATGCTGGCAGTGCTTGTCAGCACTCAAAGCTGGGTAAAAATGAATGTTAAACTCATGATACAGTTTACTTAAAACATCTAAGAAGCATTTAAGGCATCTTTCTGTACTCCAAAGCAAATTTATGAATACTAAAAAGGCATAAGGCAAATCAGAAATTTCATAATATATAATGCAAGGCACCATTGCTAAGAAGTACTGCGATACTGAAACACTCAGCATTATTATCTATTCCATGACTCTCAGGCAGAGCCAAACTGGAAATGCTGAGTAGTTCTTCATTTTGCCATGCTTTTTAGCATTAACTGTCAATAAAGGGGCAACATTTGTCACTGTGGGGAACCCAACATGTCCCAGAGCCCTAAGGATATAGCATACATCCTGTCAGCAGTTGCTGGCACAAGTTTCTGGGGAAAGGCACTGTCCTAGGCTCAGTGGGGTTATGAGAAATCAAGAGGTACAAAAGATTTCATGTGGCTGTATAAGTGGAAGCACCAACTCCAGTTTTCCCCAGTTTTTAACATCCTGTGTCAACCACATTCAATCATTACATTTTATACTCTGAGGTTTCCTTCTTTTTAAAGGCAGAGCTTCAGCTAAACAATCTTATTCACCTACCTATACAACTCCCTGATCACTGAGCACACACACAGGCACACGCACGCATTCTACACACAACTGAAAACAAACCAAAAAACCAAAATAAAACAACACTACTAGGAAGTATCATCAGTTCCATAGCTGAGACCAACTAGAACACAAATGAGGTAAAGCAGTCGTCATTCAGAGTTCACCTCTCGGCAAACTGAGGTAGATAGTCAGCAAAAGGGCCAACAGCCTTCCCTTTGCTCCAGTGACATATTTTTAACTTTAGTCAGAAATCTTCACTGTCCTTTCACATTTGTTGACCACTGAACATTCAAAATGAGTGAGTTTTAAAAAACAAACAAAAGAAAACACAAAAAAGAAAAAAAACATTCAACAGAAATATGGGATCACCTGCTAGGTTAGTCAGGCTTTCCACAATAAAACTTTGGCTCCCTGTTCATTGTCCTTCGAACAGACATACACTGCAAGAATGTCTGGCGTGGCCCTAAGGATGCGGGTTTTGCACCGAAGGGTGTATCTGAAGAGGTGAGGTAGGAGTCTGGTCAGTAGCGAATGGCAGAGGAGACTCTGTGCAGTTACTTATGGCAGGGCTCATCGTTTTCGTACCCGAGTCACTGCTTGCAAAAGGACTGGTAGTGGGAGGCGTGGCGCTTGTCACAGAGGAGAGGTGTATCTCGTCGTTGGACTCATGAGAAAATCTTCCAGAGTCACCAGTCTCATGGCTTCCTTCACTGTTGGCTGAATGCTCCGTATCGGCAACAATACTGAACGGCACCTGGAAATTAGACTGCTGGCTGGGAGAGCTGGGGGAGTCATCCTCACTGATCAGCACAGTGGTGCCTGGCTGGTACAGACATACTGCCTGGACAAATCTTCTCTGAGGCTACATAAAAAGAAAGAAAAAGGTTGTTCAGCCTCTGAAAAGCTGAGCCATAATTTGAATTTTTACTGAATGTCCTATCTCGTATTCTGCCAGAGTGCCTCTAACAGCATTGACTTGGAACAATCTGGGCTTTCCTACAGGAGGTTAAAAAGAATCAATCTCAAGTCTTGCTAATACTTTTCTCTTCCATAATAGATGAAATAATCCCTTCTAGCTAAGCATGGCTAATCAAGAATGATTTCACTGGAGAGACTTGAATGGTATTTTAAAAACATACTTGGTAGAGCTCTCTCCCATCCCTTCGTGCATATTCTTTAAGCATTACTCCTTGGGTGGTAGCAAATATTTTGCTTATAGAGGCATGAGAATACGCAGCTGCTTCTGGAAATATTTTAGAATATGAATTTACGATGTGGATATCAAGACTTCCTATTCCTTGAACATACAAGAGCACAATACAAGTTACAATTCAATAAACATTAGTTAGATGCCCTGAAGGTGTGAATTTGCATGATAATGTTCAGGATTTGGTTTAACACTTCAGTTTTAAACTTATTTTTCTCATCCAAATAGCAAATGCATCCAGAGCAACAATTTCAGAAGCCAGACAGTTCTACTCAGAGTCTCAGTTTCTTCAGTACTTTGGTTAAATCATTTAATTTCCCTCTTTTGGTTTCACTTCAGAAAACAAAGTTTTACCTGTCAGGGTAGGATGGGATTCTTTATATTTTTATATTATTTTTATTTATAAATACATATTTAATTTTTATTTCTATTTATAAAAAGTCTCTGCAGATGTAGTACTGTAGATGCTATGCATAGACCCGGTACAACAAATCCTTTTCTCGCAGATAAAAGGGCACAGGCAGGAAAGCAATCAGTTAACTGCAAAGAGTTAAAATAACTAATAACTTGGGACAAAAAAAAGGAACTTCCATAAGACTTTACTACGATGTAGAACACCACCAACCTTAACACAACTGAAACGATCCAATTAAAACTTAGACCACTAATTATGCTTCTCCATTAAGAGAAAACTATGTATCTTCCTTTGCAAAGACAGGTATTATAGTAAAGGTTGTGCATCTCTGCCCATTAGACCAATTACCTCCTCAGTCTTCACCTTCTTAGTATCTTGGAAGAACAGCCACCTTTTCTTGCAGTTAGCCTTTGTGACCGGCCCATAGCTGTTAATAATCAGATCAGACCCCCCCTACAATAGAGGGAGACACGTAGACATTTATTTTAACAACTAAATTTCTAAGATACTTAAAAATATTTTTCTATCCCTACCTATTGGCTCCATACTGAAAAGGAAGACAAATGAAGTCTTAGCGCTCAGTCATGTTTTTGTGGTCTGGTATTCATCTACTGCTCGAGAGAAGTTAAGACCAGATCCACTAAATCTGGCAAGCCCACAGGCCAGACCCAACAGCTATAACACTGCAAACACACAGCAAAATATTCCAGCTACTGCTCTTGCTCTACTACTTTTGAGTGTGACCATTCATAGACATAGTGTCTGTGCCTGTACTGGGGTCCATGTCCATTTCCCAGCTCTTGCTCCTCAGGGAACAGCTCCATTGAAGTTTGTAGTTTGTACAGAACAAGCCATAAGTCAGCATGTCTGCTTATGAAAGTAAGGCCACTGTGTTTTTATCACACTGAACTCCTGGACTGTAAGATTTTACACATCCACTGATACATCCTGCCATCTAGATTAACTTATAATTTGACCCAATATAAGTTTACAAAACGTAACATTGTCTTGCCAGTAAATATACAGAAAAATAGTATTTTCTTTAATAGCTGCTTAGTGTCATACTTGACTAAATCGTGCACAGGCACTTACTGAACTAGGTGCTGACAAGGACTCTCTCACCTATCTCCTTGGACTAGCAGAGGCCACCTAGCAGCCCTAAGTCTATGGAGCTTTCATCCTTTGATGCTATGCCAGAGACAGACTCTGCTATCTGCAGAGCACAGTGTAAGACAAGTGTACTGAATCAGAGCTCTAGCTGAACTTTAAGATGAGTCTTGAAAATCTGACACTCGATTGCCAAACGTGTGCTTGTCCCATTAAAAAAACCTGCTGTGGATTTGTAGTGTACATATTTTACTTTTGATAAGGACCCAGATGTTATAGCAACAGAATTCTAAAGAAGGATTTCGGTTTTGGGAGTGAGTAAAGCTCACAGTACCTTAGCATCGATGAAGCTATTTCCCACTATCATTGGCAATAAGGATTCTTCATTCTCCGCAATTCCTTCAATACTTTTCTCCACCTCATTAGCACTGGCTAATGAGATGCTGGTATGTGACAGCTGGTCAGTGCTTTGCTGCACAGGTTTAGGAGCAGATGTTTTCCTACACAATGTTAAGCAGGAATAAAATTGATCCACAGGAAGAAAATGCAAAAAATCAAGGATAAACTTTAAAGCTATCATTAATTAAGTAATATTGATAATATTCTTGGCATTTACATATTGTTATATGATACTCCTAACTCTCATGGAATTTAAATGTTATTGCTTGTGATAAAAATAACATCTGCTTCCAGGTAATCATACACAGTAGGCTACAAGCTTATGTGCAGACAGGAATCGTCATGATTAGTAATATTACTTGGAGGAAGTAACCACTAATGATATTAAGACATTTCTAGCATGCTACACAGACTATCTCCCAATCCATATTCTTTCCTGCATGTATACCCTTGTTACTAAAATATACTTTCAGACAGTTTGTTAATTTATTATTTCAAGTAACTTATATTTGTTCTGAACCCAAAGTAATGGGCAGAGTCACTGGGCCAGTTCATGCCCCATAGCAGCCGATGACAAGTCAGCAAGATGTTGGCTCGCACCACTGCAAAGAAACTGCATCATGGAACTGCTTTATGTCAGAGTTCCTCTTGTCCAGCAACAGCAGATGGTTAAAGCCTTGCAAACCAGATCTGGGCAGGCTGGAGGGTTAAGCAAGAGGAGCAGATGATGTAAAGCAGCATGCTTATCGGACTCAAAAGTTGGGGTTTTTTATTTGGTAACATGCCTCATACTTAGTTGTCAAAGCACCACTGACTCACTCTGTAGGTTCTTCCTTCTTTTCATTGGAGAATGGACTCAGGTAGAGTAGGAAGAGCCAACAAAGTGCTTTGTTTCTACTGCTGATAGGAATAGGTGAAGAGACAGAGTACTTCAGAGAACTTAGCACTCTTAGAGAAGAAGGCATGTCCCAAGAATTGAGAAAGAGCTCAGTCTTCAAGAATGAAAACATACCTGGCTTTACTGCGATAAATTAAGATCAGGATGCAGATAAGGATGCAGGTCAAGGCTATGCAAACCCCAACAACAATGCCAGTCATTGATTTCTGGTCCAGATGGTAATAGTCAGAATAAGCTACAGCAAAAAAGAACACAGAAAGGCTCAGTAAATAAGAAGAGTTACCCCCTGCTCCCTGTCAGGAAATTAATAGGGTTACAGTCACAACCACAGAGACAAATGCTTCCTTTTAATGACATTTCCAGACCTTCTCAGTCATACATTTTGACACTTTTCAAAATAAAACTTGTAGACCAAACAGAGGAGTGTATGCAGTCCTGGTGTGGGAAGGGAAGAAGGGACTGCCCCACACCACAGCCTCTTCGGTGACCTACAACACAGAGCAGAGGAGCTCCCTCCAACCCCTTCCTTACAAGGTGCTACTAGACAATAAAGGGAAAAGGCTTGGAGAATTCTAGGTGCTGTCACCTAGGAGGGTTCACTTTGGTTTATGCTTTGACATCATTTGTCTATTAACCTAATCCTGAGGGCATGACTCTATTTGCTTATTCAGGCCTAAAATATAACTGAATTCCAGGAAGCAAAAAAAATGGAGCAAGAAAAATCCCCGTGTTTTAATCACAATTCAATGTGTAGCAACAAGAAAAGGTTAAAAGGTTCATATACCTGAATAATTCCTAGCTCTTTTCTCCCCAAGTAGCTTTAAAATCTGTAACAAGTCACCAAGATAAATCCTCTTCTATGTCAGACAAAGACAACGTGTTCTTCCATTCTTATATGGAGAAACCACTGATGTTACCTTCATTTCCACAAGGTAACACATAATTTTCCCCAAAGAGCTGCAGGTGGGGCTGACTTCTTTGGTGAAAATATACTGGTATACCACTGCCTGACAGGTTGATTTGGGTTGCTGGAATACCAGCAAATTTCAACAGATTTGAGATGCATCTCATCCTGCTGGACTGTCTGGTTCTAACTGACCCAGTGCTACAGGTATCTTGAGTCAAATAAAGGACTTAAAGGAAGTGTCCTAAAAGAGTGGCTGCAAGGTTGATATTGATGTCAAATTCAAAACAGTTACATATTCTCATTTGAAAGGCAGACTTCCAACTTCTGAGCAAGAGAAAGCAGTTCTGAGTTGAACTGAGATAAAAATTCCAAAATTATTTAATTTAGAAAAAAACACTACACTGTTAGGACTACCTCACGTAAACCAGAAAGCTAAACGAGCTAAAACAAACAGGGATCTTTTCCTGGTACTTGTAACAGCAGTAATCAAAACATTGCTACTGACTTGTGGAATCTCCTGAATCCAAGCGTTTAGGTCTCTGATTAGACTCTGATGTCTCCTTTGGCAGGACAGCAAGTTCTACTGCATTTGAGAAGGGTCCTTCTCCCACTTCATTGGAGGCTGCTATTTTGACTAAGTAGACATTTCCTGCTACAAGGTTTTCCAGCAAAGCCATGGTCATTGCTCCTATGAAAAGATTTGATAAACAGTTCCAGTTAGACAAAATCTATGGGAACAGACTGAGATTTAGACATTGGGACCTACACTTTCTTTCCAATGCCACCTCCAAATCTTGTTTGAGGACTGTGATCACTTTTATACGTTCTAACCTGCATATACAGGGTACAGAATGAACACGGGGGTTGCCTGCTTGTCCCGTCTGTCCTTTCTCTCCATACTGCTTGAACACTGTGAAGTGCCAGTATAGTTCAAAACCAAGAGTCAAGTATTGGCTGCGATACACAGCATACTAATCCTAAATCTAGCGCTACCTGCATTTCAGTGTGATAGTGTTTATGTTGTGATTGTATCTGTGAGGCGACACTCCAAGCATTAACCAGACTTTCAGGCACAGAAAGCAGAACGTTAGACTTCTCGCATATACTGATCTATGTGCCTCTCCTAGATCCACTGTACCATAAATGTGAATGAAAATTGTCATAACAAAATAATTCAGGTTCAGTTTATCCAATTTAGGTCTAGTTGGTAAAATATAAATGACAGATTTGGAAGAGTACATTATACCACACTTTTAAAATAAAATTAAACCCATTTACGCCTGCGTAGGCTTCCATGATTACTGTGCATCTCAGCTGTGCTACTAAAAATATTACAGAAAATGTCTTTCTCACATGCTAAGGATTCATTTCCTAAAGTCCCCGAAGGCAGGAAAAACAGATTAAGCAGATAAATACGATGCACTTGCATTGATCTTAGACAGGCAAAACTCTTATCAAAGTCATTGAGAGCTTTGCCTGTCCAGGGACTGCAGACTGCTGCTTAAAATTCAATTCCCTTCTAAAATGCCTGTGTTTCTTCCTACTGTAGAAATATATTGCTATTCTTTCCCTAAATAGTGGCAGTTACAGTACCAAATCTATCCCTTGCTCTTTCACTTATTCCATTCACTTTCTCAGACTTAAGTCTAAATTTCAACCTTTCAAATCAGTTTCAGTAGTCAGAATTTATAGTATCACAGGAGCGTATAAATTGTAAGGCTGATGTGTTGACAGAAAAGATTATACATTTGGCATAAGGGAAGCTACTTCAAAAGCTATTTCAGCTCTTCCATAAAAAGCACCCATTAGCTGAAAGCATTTGAAGTAAAATGTGAGGTATCTGTAACCAAAGGAGCTGTAATATTTAGCACCAGCAAGGGCGAAAGGTCACGTTTCAATATTAAAGGCTCTTTCCCACCAGCTCCTTTCAAATCTGCTGCGTTGCTAAAACAAGTAAGCACTTTGTACTGATTTACTGCATGCCAAGCGTGTAAAGGCTGTAACTTCTGATCCACTTGAAGAGAATTAGAGAAAAGGGGGGAGGTGGCTGGAAGATAACTCACATCACGAATCATAACAAACTGCAGGTATATTTTCTATTTCTGTCATAGCTAACACAAGCTCCATCAAATTAGGGTTTTGTTTTTTAAGTTGGTGGGTTGGTAGAAATTTCCATGCATAAGCTAAAGCCCATGCTGGGACTTTTATAGGTGGTAGGATTGGTTTGTGGTTTTTTGTTTTGGTGCGGTTTTCTAATTTTTTTTATTTGGGGGGGTGTCTTCGGAGGTATGGGAAGGGAATGGGGTTAAGATTTCACAAATCTTCTGCAGAACAGTTTTAGTGTCAAGACAAAACAGTGCTATTTATTGCATAGGGTTAGCTGATCTTATCAGAATAAATGCATTAAAAAACCCAAACCCTGCTTCTACCTCAAAGTATCACAGTATGCTAGGGATTGGAAGGGACCTCAAAAGATCATCTAGTCCAATCCCCCTGTCGGAGCAGGAACACCTAGATGAGGTTGCACAGGAAGGCGTCCAGGCGAGTTTTGAATGTCTCCAGAGAAGGAGACTCCACAACCTCCCTGGGCAGCCTGTTCCAGTGCTCTGTCACCCTCACTGAGAAGAAGTTTCTTCTCAAATTTAAGTGGAACCTCTTGTGTTCCAGCTTGAATCCATTACCCCTTGTCCTATCATTGGTTGCTAAACTACCTATGAAAGGACTGTCATGGGACTATAACAGTATTCCCACAATTTTACCTCTACATACTCATTTTCTTTCACAGGCCTTTTCATCTGTACTTTAACTAAGAGCATTACAGATTGTCCTAATGTGTCAAGTTGCCCGAATTCCACGCCATGCCTCAAACCCTAATATATCTGTCAAAATACAAAATTAGTGACTGTAACATTGATGGACATAGTAATACACAGAGATTTATAGCTCTCCATTTGCTCATTGCCTCCAACACTTTCAGTACAGGAACACATGAAAATGTTTACTGTTATTGCCATCCCCTCATCCAAAATATCTATGGTAAAATACAATTTGAGATGCTGTTTGGTTTCACAGCCGTGACTAAGCTGAAGTATATACCTGAAAGCAATTCAGCCACTTTGCTGCACACAACAAATATCATCACCAGAATGACAAAATTTATTCTTCAAGTATTAAGATCCCTGTGAATTTAAATCTGCTGGGTTTTTAGTGAGTAAAAATTAATATTTCATTTGTCCTTTAATATTACAACTTTACATCACTGTTTCTTTCAACAATTTAATGGGGCAACTTTATATCATTGTTTCTTTGAACAATTTTAACAGTGAGAAACCACGGGCTCAATCTTCCCCTATAGTTGGACCTCATTGATATTTCAGAGACTAGTTATTTATCACAAATTTTGCTTAAGATTAATAGTCATTTCACTGTTATTCTTCACAGCTGACCATTCTATTTGAGGCCAGCCCAACAAATACATGCTGCTCCAGCAAAGACAAAGCAGCACTGCCACCTTTCAAAATGGCTGTCGGTCCTTCATCCCCTCTTCAGGAGCAGCACAAATGACAACCACCATCTTTGAACTAAAACAATTCACTCTCACTGATGGCAAAATGAATTGTCCACTGTGAGTGCACTCATTAAGTTTTATGAATTTTCTCCACAGAAAATTTAAAACCTCACACTCTGCTGACAAGCTTTCAGCCATGAAACAACACAGAACAACAAAATACTAATTGTCCCTGGGCAATCCTCTTAAATAAGCTACTCAAGCACATGACTTCACTCTCTAACACTGAGCTTCCCTCTCTGGTTTAATACATTATTAGAACATTATATATTCTGAACTGTCTCTCTCTATTTTGAATACTAACCGAACAGTAAATGCCTTTCTCTTTTTTTTTCCTGACTATAATAGAGAGCTGTTCTTGATGCAGCTCCTTAGACTATATTTACAACTAATTGCAAAGATGTGACTGCAGTTCATATCACCATACCTGAGTTACTGTTAGATTAGCTAGCTGGGGCTCAGCAATAGAATAAAGCCACAGGGTTAAACTGAACTTGCAGAGTGATTAACTGGGAGTAGGGGAAAGTTCATTAAGCCAACTGAGCTAACTGGATTTGCAATGATCAAAAGAAACACATAAACCCACAGAGCCACAGTTATAAATTTATTTCTGGAGAGCAAGGTATCTCTGAGACTTCAGATTTGAAAGAGTGCATTCACAAAATGTAACCATCACAAACATGGTTACAACAGACCCAAGATGGATATAATTGGATTTATGAAACGTTTTGGTTCACATGTACACACTGAGCTCCAAAGCAACACAACAGCCCCTCCCCCCTCCCCTTCTGACTATTAATTGGGTTTTAATACTTTTTCATCACAACCATGGGAATAATTCTAAACTAACTGTAACTTTTATGTGAACATTTATATGGATTTCTTTCTTATTGTAGTCCAAGGGAGCTGAAAGTAACAAAGCATCTTATAAGTAGCATCATTTTTTGCCCAGTTCATAGGTCCATGATTTTAGTTTACCTTCTCTGTGCAACACTTGCCATTCCCCAGCAATCCAAGACTTCCTGGATGCATAGAGGATAGTGTATCGCGTAACAACTGTTTCCGGACCGTCAGGTGGCTTCCAGGAAACCAAAGCAGTATCATCCTCTATCAAAGTCACCTTCACTCCTACTGGAGGGCCAGATGGTGCTGTGAGAACAGTAACACAATGCTATTAGGCTAACCTAATTTACATGCAATTAAATTGCTCAGAAAGAAACTGATGTGCAGACCTAATGGCTACTGCTACATCCCAGATAAACAACATATAAACAAAGACCTACTCAGTGCTCCCCAAGAGAAACTCTCCTGTTAACTCTCATCTGGTCAATAGCTTAGATCTTGTAAAAGCAAATTTCATATTTTTCCAGAAGGAAAGGGTTACTGACAAAAAAATCGCATCATTACCCTGTGAGCAGGAACATCCCAAACATTGCAGTGTTGAGAATGCAAAACTGAAGTTTTTGATTTTCATTGACAAAGCTGACAGAAAAGCAAACCAGCAGCTAGGGCAGTAGATGTGTAATATTCTCACAGTTTCCAAAACTTGTTTTTTAAAATATGTTTTCGTAATGCCTATGAATCAGCCATGCCTCTTCAGTATATATTTTAAATTTTTTATTCAAGTTATTTTCGTTCAGTGGTTGCTAATGGTGTAAGTATATAAAATTTAATATAAAAACCCTTGATGATTTTAGGTAGATTTTGACAGGGAATTTCACAGTTCCAAACCATGGATTTTCCTGACAGCATTTTTCTCTCTCTCATTTAGAAGAGCAATATATGTATCTCAGAGGAAAGTATTTCTCTCTCCTACAGACAGCTTAAAATTAATAAGCAATTTTTCAGGCCATTTGGCTTCCAGAGCTTTCTTTTTAGAACCATGTGGTCCCCTCCTAGTGCCTTACCTTCTGGAAGGGTAGTATGGTAGACTACTGGACTCCAGGGACTGGAGAGCTGATCCACATGCAGCCGAACTGCAAATTCATACATGGTTTTTGGCTCAAGACCTTGAACTAACATGTGAGTCTCTGACCTGTACAGATGACAGAATAAAATAAATTTAATAGCAGCAGTTGACTTGAAGATCCCAAACTCAGATGATATCTCTTAGTCACTGTGAGTAGATTCTCACTGTCAGATCAACACAAACTAGTTCAAGTCCAGACACATGGTCCACCTGTGCTGTCTACCTGAAAATCGAATTGTACTAATCCTGAAGCTCTCTGGAGGATATTATGTCTGCTGTCAGTTGACTTGAGCTCAAGTTTTTATAAAGGTTGTTTGAACAGCTGATGAACAAGCAAGTCCAAGAATATTATTGCCCAGATCACCAGTAGGTATCCCAAACTCAGCTCTTTCCACATTCGTCCATATGACACTATGCTTCAAGCTGGAGTAACACTTAAACTACAGCCAGCACTGCAGCTGAAAAGGCACATGCTGTTGGCTTCATCAGCTTTTTCTGGATCTGCTTCTCAGTTCACGGAACAGACATAGGCTATGCGTGCAACTTCCCCTTCTGCTTATGGCCTCTATCACCTCATGTTTAGAGGATGTCTGTAGAATAAGACTGTTCCCTAATCATATTTGGTAATTTATTAATTGTAAAATTGATTATATTCATTTTAATATTGCAATTTACTAATTGATCACAAAGTCAATTAATTGTATACATTCTGTTTTATTTTGATTCTGGGGGCAGGGGGAAATCTTTCATATACACCAGGCTTAATTCCAGGTGATAATACCCAAGTCAAGATTAAATCTCAGGTTAAAATGGTGTCACTCTACAGATATTGCTTCATTAAATCTCATTTAGTATTTTCATCTTCCATACTGCAAAAGCAGTCACCAATATTTGCAATAGTTTCATCCAATCACAAAAAGCAGCATTCATTGCTATGCTCCATATTGCACACTAAGAATTTTACATGGTGATTACCCTGTGCCTAATTATTAAGTCGGGAGCTATACAGCAGGGAATGTGTTCTTTGAAGAGAAAACTATCAATATTAGGATAGAAACTATCTTTTAAGACAGCATTTTTCTTATTTATTTTCTTATTTAGAAGGCTTGAGTAAACCCAAGTATTGAGGGAACTGCCCATGTATGGATTCCCTCAACAGCATGACGGCCCCCGGCATCAGCAGTCACAATGGAGCAAAGTCTTCTGCTCGCATACCACCTGGGCAGAGAGTTGCACAGCACGCCCAGGCAGAATTTCTTCCCTGTTCTGCCATTCTGTGGCTCATGCATTGCCTCCCTGAAAAGCAGGCTGTAGTTCCTATTCAGCTTTCTCCTGGCAGGGTGCCACACACTCCAGAATGTGGCATTCCCCCAATAACATGCTCAACCCCTCAAAAGTCAAAAATTCTTGTTTTCATTCTTAAAATCAGACACTGGACTAAGTCCCATCTTTTCCCAAACAAGCTATAGGTAATCTCTTTTGTTTGGAAACTTAAATTCAACTTAGACAGCTAAAAAGCCATTAAAAATTCAAGAGCTCGCCCAGGGATCCAACACAGGGATCACAGGTAAAGAATTAAGCTGTTCAACCAACACATCTTAAATAACTCAAGAAACAGAACTAGCAACCACTGGGCAAAACACACAGTCCTCTAAGGGAGACGAAAGTTGTTACAGTAAAAGGCAATTAAGAGAGGACAGGAAGAGCAGAAACTGAGTGGGAAGGATCTGGAAACAGGAAACAAAGACTCATTAGTAGCACTGCACTTACGTTTGAAGGTAGAGAACCAGAGAAGCATTCTGCAGCCCCACTGGGTTGCAGCGGATTGTGTAGTTAATGACTTGTGCAGATGTAAAGGCAGGCTTTCCCCAGTGAAGGTAGATAGAAGATGAAGTGTTAGCTTTGGCATAGAGGTGGTGAGGGGGTGGTGGTGGTGGCACCATGCGATCACGGACAGCTGTTAAAAACAAAAAAGGAGCATGAATTATTTAACGAACTCTCTACAAATACTGGTAAGATTAAGACACAGGTCTGAGCCCACAGGTTTAGATTCAAACCTGCCCCTACCCAGCACTACATGGTATTCAGACCCAGGAATCTACTTCAACCTATTAAACCAACACATGTCACATATTGCTTTTGTAGTCCCACTTGTTTAGTCAAAAACAAAGTCAAAACTACAAACAGGGACATGGGAGAGGGATAAATCTCTCATAAGATACATGATACATCACTGGTTAGATGATGCAGACAATCCAATAGGGGAGGAAAATGCGCTTGGTAGCTATCTTGTTTCCTCAGCTGCAGTTCATGAACACAGGAGCCTGTCTCAGTTGCAGGATGACTAGGACAGTATTTGTCACAGCTATGATCTTTCTGGTTATCTGTTTTACACTGAATTAATTGATTATTTATAGGTTAAAAACACAGAGCTGCTGGGACCTTGAAACAGCTCAGCTCTTAATAAATTCTTCATGCACCTACAACACTTACAGACACATCCTGGAGTGCTGACTGTTTGGTCTGCCTGATAACCTTCTTCCATACTGTTATAAGCCAGCAGCCTTACATGATACTTTCTTCTTGGATCTGCACAAAGAGAAAAGGAATAATTAGACTCAAGAAAAAAAAATAAGGATTTTCAGACTTCTACAGATAGTGAGATAACTTGATTCTCTTGCATGTTTCGCTCAAAACTTGTCTGCTACAATCAGCAGACTGATAAACAGGCTGGATGCCTGGAAGCCTGTCTTTTCTCCAGCTCTGCAAATTTCCCTGAATCTTTGCCCAGACTGCACTAGAACCAATCACATATCTCCCAGTCTTGTTTCCGATAGCCTGAAACTGAAGTCTGTAACAGGAATCAGTGGGAGTAGGATAAATATCACATTTCTATCTGTAACAAAATCACACCTTCACAGCTACAGAGCTAGATTTAATAGTATTACTCAGCATATTGAAAGTGCTTTCAGTCTACAATAAAGATCTGTTAAAACAAACAGCACGAGGTCCACAGAATGCAACATTTATTTCTGGATAAGCAGGCCGTAACGAAGCAGGGCAATCAAAGCAAAGCCAGGAAGACAGGACCCAGCAAAGAAATGGGAAATGTTTTGGTTCCAGGCTCCCAGAGGAGATACACTGTGAAAGAACAGTGATTCTTAATAATGCCTTTGACTCACAACTGCCACTTCCACATGTTTTCTTGAAAACTGGTTCTGGCATTCTTAGAGGGCCACTGTTCCTAGCTTGAAGGGTGTCCCTGTAGCCCTTTCTCCAGTCATGTCTTTGGGTACCCATATTGCAGTTTTCTGCTTCTCTCAGTTCTGTTAATGACACACTGGTCTTGATCCAAGTGAACAACTACTAAAGGGAAATGAGTTAGAAAGGGGTCTTGAGCTTTCTGTAAGCGAGGGTGGCATGGGCTACCGGCTGGTGGTGAGGAGTGCAAACCACCAGGATGGCTCCACTGCTTCTCTCCAGCCTGCTCCCTTGCCATGATATTTGCAACAAATCCCTTCCATAACAATGACGATTTGCAAGGTGGTGGCACTTGCTACTAGTACCTACAAGCTCTTCTGGGTTCAGCTAAACTTCAGCCCAGTGCTGATGTAGATATTAGGCCATTTTCCTCTTCTGCTGTCATGATCTTATTTCTCTCTATGAAGATTTTCAGACAATCTAGACAGATGTTATATAACAGTGCTCATCTTGTTTATTTCTTTTTTCCATGCCCTAAAATACCATAATACTATGCCCTCACAAAATAAGCTCTCCTCGTTCTCATTTTAGCTGAGATTTGACATGGCCTCTCTCATGAAATAAACAGGAATACAAATCCCAGACATTCCTTCACCACAAATAGGACTTCTGTTTACATCAGATCGTTAGCTCCCTCTGCAGTCTCTGCACCAGCAACACAATCTTAACAACTCTTGATGGGATGTTTCCATAAAGGTGGCACAGTAATTTCATAATAATGCATTTTGCAAAATCTTTTCATATTTATTTTGAAACAGACAATCTTTTTGTGCTGTAGTTACTAACATCAGCTTTAAATGAGATATTGCTAGGTAAAGTTTACATCTCGAGGTATGTTCATTTCTAAAAGATTGTTTTACCAAAGTCTAAATATAGGTATAAAGAAAAAGGGGCGCTTAAATTTGGATTAAAGTATTTCTTTGATGTGTTTAATACTAATGGTAGAATAGGCAAGACGGGCCCATTTCTATTTTTCAAAGAGATTTTAACATCACAAATAGACAATATAAATAAAAAAAGTCAAAAAATGAGTTTTTTTTTTTTAAACTAGAGCAAAATTCTCGTTTGCTTTGAAGTTTTTTTTCACTGTACAAGAACACTTTGACAGATGGCATCAGTTGTTCCTAGCCAACAAATTACAATCGGAGAAAAGGAGATGGACACAAACACGCAGAATAACCTTAAGCGTGTGATAAAAGAAAATATGGAATTTACATATTGAAAATTCAGAAATATAGTAATATATTATATGTAAATCACTGCAATCTCTAAAAAATTCATAAAAAAACAAAAAACATGTGAAGGGAAGGTGCATTTAAAACCACTGAGCCCAACCAAAAAGAAGTGATTGAATACCCCAAAAATCAAGTTATGGTAACTTATCGAGGTGAATTGCAGCACGCATCTCAGAAAAGCAGAAATACGTACCTTTCCAGGCTTATTAACCTGTGGTAGGAATACATCTATTTAGCGCATAACTGAAATATTCAAAAGCAAAGCCAAAATTTAAAAAAGAGGCCATCAAGACATCTTTAAAATCTCATTAGGATTATGCTTTGGAGGTTATTATAATAAGCAATTCTCCCATCCATTCGTAGCACCCAAATTCAATTTTTTTCTATTTAGCAGACCCTCGACCAGATTCCACAGAAACAGGCGGTATCCAGCCAGCCAAGTGTCACAGTCTATCTTTTTCTTTACAAGTTCCTGCAGAAGAGACCCCTGCTGCATTTCCGCAAGACACAGGATGACAGACACAACGATTTATCATCCTGCCGAGCACCTTCAAAAACTCTGTGCCCTTTGAAAGTGGTCACCCAGAACTGATCATCTTCACTGTGAAATGAAGAATAGTGCCCTGCTGAGCTGAATGAGGAGCCTGTGAGGTCTGTTTATCCTCATTGCTTTTTTCTAAAAAAAAAAAAATAATTCCTCATTAACACTTGATTGGGGAGGAGAGGAAGAACAATGGGATGTCTAAGAAAGGCAAAAATATAACTCCCACAAAAAAATTCAAATATCTTTGAGAAAACCACCTTTTTTAATCTTATTTTTATGTCTTTAACGCTGTATGTTTAGAAAAAGTACAGCATTGAATACCATTAATCTTACTCTTGTGTAATGCAAGAAGTTTCAAAAAGAATTATCTTTATATAGAATCACCTGTTTAAAAATAAATTCTCTCAACTAGTCTCTACCATCTAAAAAACAAAGTTATTTCCACTTCAGGACATCATGGTTCAATTGGTACCAAGACTAGTTGAATCCAAAAGCAATGTCAGAATGTTTAAGCTGTCACACATTACTGCTTCTGTGGTTGAAAACCGTCTGCTGGTATCTGTAATTGAACAGCAACTGAGGAGGGCTGCATTATGTATTGGCCTAGAAAAGCCTAACTGTCACAGTAATCTAAAAAGGAGAATATAAAAGAATTTTACAGACAATGTACTGAGCAGCAAAAGGAACTGATATGAAACTTGCTTCACATATTACACGTATAAAATTACAGAAGACCAATACAAGGTACCTGCTGAGATGCTGTTCCCTGTTGGTCATAGCTTCACCATATGCAACACAAGAAAACCAATAGCCAAAGATCTGCCTCCAGTTTCAACAGATACTTGCACACTATTTGTTTTATGAAGTGGAAATATTTTTTGTCTGAAGTAGCCTCTGTTTAGAATATTTTTAACAATTGTTAGTTTCGTTTACAGGTTTATGGTATGATTTACTCCTCAATGGCAATCCCAGTACAAACTTGGCACAAACACTTTCATCTAGCAGGATCAAACATTCAAGGCCAGACATATCCTTCGAGAGAAAACAAACTTCAGGAGCTTTCTTATCTTTAACCAGCATAGATAGCCTAAATAGTTTAAACATAAATAATCGATAAAAGTTTGGGAATAGCATGGCCACCTGGGGGGCTGACAGCCCCAAATTTAGTGTACGCCATCCATACGCTCTATACAGCAACAGGAGGCTTGAGAGGCTTGAGAGCAACCAGGGAAGTGAGTATTGAGGCCATCAGTCATGTTCATAACACACCCAGGAGTAACACATCTTTCCACAGAAGATCACTGCTATTCAGAAACAAATTAGGTGCAGTGATTTACTCAACTCATGCAACACATAAATTCAGTTTAAGTAAAAAAACCTCACATCAAGATTTCACTTCTGCATTTTCAAAATTTCTCTGCACAGCCTGGTAATGCTGAGTCATTTCAATTAATTCTCTTGCAATTGCCAGCATTTGTGTAGTGGCTGAAGGCTTGTTCCCAAACCTAAGATGAACAGGAACAATTTTGTAGCCTATTTACCAACTGTCTGAATTTTTTTAAAGTTTATTTCTTTCTGTTGAATGTGGTTTGTTTTGTTTTGTTTTGTTTTGTTTTTTTTTTTTTTTAGTGCTGCTGGCGTTAGGTTGTTGTAAAATTAAGTGGCACAGCCCTACAGCTTTTTAATAGGCATTTTTATTGTAATTACTTAAATCAGCTGGTGGACACAAACACTACACTGTTAGTACAAATCAAGAGGCTGTCACTGATGTTGATATAAACATGCTAGAGATAATTCATAAATTTTGTTGCAAGAGTGCCTGTGGACTACACAGAGACTGTCTTTTAAAAGACATTAGAGGCTGGATGTGATAAGATGACATAGCTTTACAGAGTACAATAGATCTGCCTCATACACCCTTTTTATATATCCAAAACTTATCAATATTAAAAACACATGAATAATAGTTCAACAAGAGGCACAAATTTCACCTCTAATAATAATACTTCTATAAAATAAAATCCGGAAAGAGCTAAATATGCCTTATATTGATTAATTTCAAATTATCAAAATATCCCAAAAATCAGTTTTACATTTTATGTAGGATCAGCCTCATTTTTCTATGGCAGTTTTTGAAGATAGGTCACTGCTCCTTGGTGATACTCCTCTGGAATCCCATATCCTGCCATTCACTCGCCCATAAAAATCTGCAGTCAGCCCTGCAGATTCAACCCTGATAGGTCTTTCAGCAGCAAGACACACAGGAGAGCCTTCTCTTTGGTTTGCGAGTCTATAAACAGGTTCTACACCTTATAGTGAAACTACAGCAGAGCTAAATACTGCAAGTATAAGCAAAAGAATTAAGTTGAACAATAATTTAAAGCATGGATTGTAACTTGGAAAATACATTAAACATTACAGTAGGTGAAGCTTGGTAAGAGTTCGGATGACAGGGATTTACTTGTATATTTTACTGTCTTACTACATCCCTGAGATATAATCTTGGAGATTATGTTCAGCTTCTCAGGAAGCAGATAGGAAACTCATAGCAGTTAGTGGTGCTACTGATGTAAAAACAGATTCTTCAAGAAAAGTATTACAGTGCATGCAGATATTCCAACCCTGGTTTTGTGACAAGTCATTTCGTTTCGAGCGTGAAGGGAGAACCACAGCTGCTTGTCTGCCTGGATGCAAGAAACTGAAACAAACTGCAAAAATATCTTGAAGAATTGAGACTTGATTTATTAGCAGTTCTATTGCTCTACAGTTCACTGGAACATCCACGTTTTATTGCACCAGCTCAGAGTTACTCAGTATTCCTTGCTACTGCCATCAGCCTTGCTTCTACGTAAATCTTCCATTCTCTTTCAGTAAGGAGAGAAGTTGCTACTACAAAGCAGCTTTGGATTTTCCCATTTTCTTTCCCAAAACTTAAGTTTTTAATATGTTCAAATTACATCTATTTATTAGTAAAACATGGGTTAAACATACAGAGCCCATTTTTTAAAGCTCAGGAAAATATCAATGGTCTAATAAATACATACACAATGGTAGGCAAAAGGAACTACAGAGTTGACATCTTCTCATGCCAGAACTAGTTTTAGTGTATGTTGGTGTATTCCATGGAATTCCTTTGAGTTATTGTCTCAAACTTAGTTCTTCAGATCTTCTAAAACATTGAGACAAATACACAAAAACATATAAAACAATCTGGCATTGTCCCTCAATAGAATAAATGGTACTTCTGTTGACCCTTACTGGCCTCTGAAATATATCCCCTGAAAACCTAGGCTTTGCTGGGATGACTGCTGTAGCAGTTACCATTATTTGGAGGAAGCGGCAGGGGGGGAATTTCGTCTGTTTTGAAGACATTTCCCTAGTGATAAAGGTGACATGGGAAGAGGAAGGCACATCTCTCCAACCAGCGTGGGTTAGTTCCATCTGGTAGAGTTATACCTCATTACTGCCAGATGGTGTCCTCTTGCACTTCCAAGGAACACAGCTGGAAAAACCAGTGGCATCAAAGATTAAATGTCTGTACTAGCAGTTAAACAACTGAAAACATAAATGTGCTTCTTTGCAGCTGGTGAAGTACTTTTTAATGCAACTACCTCATTCTTAAATGACCAAGATTGCACAGACTGACCTGTTAGGAAAAGTTACTAAGAACAATAATGTCACTTCCATATTCACAATGGAACAAAAATTCCATTCTCAATACATTCTATTACATCATTAAAACCCTCTAAACTTAAAGCAGCATGACACTAACAACACAGCCAATGAAAAATCCTAATCCACATATAATTCCATCCTCCCTTCTCAAAAGAATACATAGAAATGTATGTGTCCTGATTACATTTTAATACTATCTTCAAATTAGTTTTCTGCAAAAGACTGAACTGTGTTTATCCCATTCGGATTCTGATAGTTTGTCTTCATACGATTCTCCTATTCCAGGTAAATTTATAGCATTAAAGATAAGTATAAAACCTGTAACAGCAGGTTCCACGATCACATTGTACACACAAGACATGCTCTGGGTAACTGTTCATTCAGCATTGAATGCAAAATGTAGAGTCTTAAATCAAGAGCGTTACGTAGCTGTGTTAGCCGATATCAACACAGCCAAAATTTTGGCTTTCTGGCAAATGCTTCATAGAAAGCATCTGTTTACAGGCTACTTAGCCAAGGTTACAAGAGAGTGTAATATTGCAACCCCTAAAAGCCCTGTCATTGTTTCTTTCAGCTGCTGCATGTTTGTGAAGCTCCGAAGGCCTTGAAAGGAGCCAGAGCAGAGCCAACAGGTCAGGGCTAGATAAAATTAAGAAGGAATCCGAGGTCAGACTATGAAAAAAATTTTTTTTTTCCACCCCTCCAGAACAGCGAGTCCACCTCCAGCAGCCTTTCATTCAGTCCTGATAAGAAGAGACAGCACTCCACAATCTGGATTTCAGACTTTTTAAGTCCTCTTTGGGGAGAGGAAAAGATAAGGAAGCCCAAAGAAAATGGATGTTTTACCATCACTTATTGTTGACTTATTAATTCTGGATACTGAACGTATTTTCATACCAGTTTTGAACATCCTCATTCTCAGCACTTTCAAAGGAAAATATTGGTTGAAATAAAAGTATTGGGGGCTTTGTTCTTGTTTCTGAAAGAATTAGGATTATACAGAATTTCTACAGAAAAACCAAAAAAGTTCAGATGATGTTCTGAGTTGAGTTCAGCAACTAGAAACAACTTCTTAAGCTACGTCCAATAGGGTGATTCTAACAGCTAGGGGAAGGGGATAAGAAAAATATTTCAATTTTATTCTAGCTTACACACAAAATTTTAAATAATACTTTGTTTTTCCTTTTGATTAAAGGTATCAAAACCACACTACACTCAGAGGGCTGAAAAAATGGTTGTTCTAAAGACAAAACTTCTGTGGCCAAATGTCCATTTTTAATTTAATCTTTTGTGCTGATGGATTTTTTGTGTAACCTACAGGTCCATTGTTGGGTAGTGGTCCGGCTGGATAGCTCATTGGTCTGGTTTGCCAGGGTGACTGCGCTGCCCTCAAGCCCGTCCCTTCAACACAATAAACTCCAGATAATTATTCAAAGAAGAGGCCAGCAGCATGGGCTGCTCTGACACGGGGTCGTGGCCTTTGACATCGAATCTGGGGCTAGCCAAAGTCTGCTCCAAGCAACAGAGGTTCAGGGGAATTATTAAGGGGGAAGGGTGGGAAAGGAAGAGCACCGAGAAATACTATCCTTAAAAAATGTACTTTTGAAGCAAAGTAATGTAAATACAGCAGAAACTTATTAGGAAAATAAGCAAATACATTTCAAATATACTAGACAAAAGGGACGCAGAAAAGCACATCAAGCCAAACAGTAACATAAAGCTGGGTGGTAGAAGGCTGGTACAGATTCAGGTCTGTTCCTCTCAAATGCAGGTATTCCCTCTCAGATTTTCAGTACTGGATTTTATTTCTCTTTTCTAAAAAATGCCCTTTTACCTTGCTCAAGTACATACGATTAAGCAAAACAACACCATTTAGCAATCCTGTTCTCTTACGGTTTTTAAAATCTTGTCAAGGCTCTGGGTATGTAATTTCTAAGCATTATTACTAGCTTCAGATAATGTTTAATTACTTCTATTTTTAAAGGAGCTGGAATTTGAACTGATCGCACATTTTAAATAACTACTTTTTAATATCAGATTAGAATAGCTTGAGAGGTTACAAATCACCAACATTTTACATCTCATGGTTTCTTTTCCAATTTAAAGGTAACTTTGAACAGTTAGATGGAACAAAGACTGTCTGTGATACTCATGTTTTCCTTTGCAAACCAAATAGCTGGAGTAGAAACTGAGCAATTTGTTCTTTGTACAAGACATTGTAAAAGTTTATTTTGGTAGAAACTAGAACATATGACATGTGTGAATTGATCCAGCTAAACGGTCTGGCTTTCCACAGCTTTGGATGGCTCTCGCTTATTTGTCTAAATCTGAAAAGGGTCTGTATCCCCTTTGTAGTTTTGCGCTGTCCCCTTCGAGGGCCCCAGGACAAACAACACCTCACACCCCCTTGCAGTAAAAACATCACCTCTCCTACTGCCCACCATCAGCAATAGCAGCTTTATACAAAAAAAAGGGGGGGAGGGCTAGCAGGGCAGGATGAATTCCCAGCATACAGCATTTTGGCCTTTTGGAGACTACAGAAAGAATTATCTTTTCTTTTTAATCTTTTTAAAAGAAGTGAAGCAAATCTCAAGGATTTTAAGTTTGCTCAATTTCCTTATGGACATAGAACATTACCACTACACCTGCAACATTTTCCATCAGTCCCTGTTTCTCTTGCGCTTTTGAGAACTGTTAAATTGCACAAGCTAAAAGCTCTGTTCCAATATTATTCTAGCAACACGCTCTAAAACTAGCAGACACCCTTATGTTAACTAGCCTGGCTCACCGTTTTCAAAGTGAGCCCTCAAAAGCTAACTTGAAAGCAATACCAGAGGCCTGGACAAACACCTAATTTTGATCTTTTGTGCTCGTCTTTTCTTCTGAGAGACCTTTTCTTTTGTTGCTGCCCAGTGGAAAGCACATAGCTCATTGGTCCTGCTTTGAAAGATGAGAGCACTGCCCCTCAGTCCACCCCTCGGAGCACAATCACTTTAATGGAATTATGTAGAGAGGCCATCTCTGGAAGAAGAAAGGGAGGGCGAGGGGGGAGGGAAAGAGTGTCCGAAGGACCCAGCAGAGCCTTAATTACCCCCAGTTACTAACACAGACATGTCCACTGAGAATTCATGCAGTGCTCCAAATAGGATGTGCCACCCCATACAACAGGTTCCCTTACATACAGCAACTGACCCATGCAGGAGTGTCACAAAACAGTTAGTGAATCAAACATTACAGTAGAGGGTCAGGAAAAAAAACACCCAGAGACTGCTACAATCACGCCTCAAAACAGGAGTATGCTATAAAAAGTTCTTTCCCATAAGACGGAAGAGATTGAAAAGATGACCTCCCCAGTGAAGGCCAACATTTCTGGGTTGCACGTAAGAAGGAGGGTTAGACAATTTGCTTGACCTTCATGCTAGGAGGAATGCTTCCAGAAAATGCATCTAAACGCAATGCAATAAACATTCTCCCAAGTTTGGTTTAACATCTGTTTAGGTATGAAGCTCTATCGTACATACGCACTGACTGCCCAACATCCAGCATCACCTTACAAACAACACATTTTTATACAATCACAAAGGCAATCTGTTCACAGCGCCCAAACTTTCCCCTGAAGCTATGAAATAAATTTTCTTTCAGAACCAACATTTTCTGCTGGTCTGTCATGGACTCCCCATGCCATTTTGACCCTTTTGTGCAGCAAAATGAAAACACTATCTATCATTACTTGCACCACAGTGACTTTCTAGGAGGTGCACAGTTTCATTGCAAAAACATCTGTGGTCTGGTGACTCTTCTCAGATCTCAAGCTTTAGGAGTTGTGCTGTTGCAAGCATGACTGCAAGATGCAAAAGATTCAGGCAGGGCAACTAACAACCAGCCTGGCCCTCTCTTCCTTGAGAGGGCAACAAGGAACTGCACTAAAACACATTCAAATTGCTAGATGTAAACCAGTCAGTCATGACAGGAGAAGAAACAAAATATATGCAAGTAGAAACCAACACTAGATTTTTCTTAAGGCAAATATTGGCTGCATAGCCTATATCCAGCTGCATCTATAATTAGGGCCCTAACTTCAGTGGGACGTTCTGTTATTGCAGGTGTCAAGGGCCATGTGTGCTCCCACTCACACAGCGCTCCCTTTCATTTGTCAGACACCAGGTTGTGGTGGTGCACCTACCAGACAGATAGACACCTAATCTACACACAGTGTCCATGGGCTTGCTGGCATGCACAGTTGTCTGAGCAGTGAACTATTATTATACAAGACACTTTGCAGATGTAAATAAAGCAACTGCTTAACAAAGCTTGAAGTTTGGTACTCATTTGTTGAATACAGGCTGGAGGAGCAAGTTAACCTAGAAGGCTGACAAGTTTTATAGTGAATTTGTGAAACTGACACATTTGTCATAGACTGCCAGTTAGTCTGATACACATTTACTGCTTCTACTATGACAACTCTCATACTTCATTTGCTGAAGTTAAATCTAGATGCATTAAAAAGGATTAAAATAAAAGGCTGGCATCAAGCTTCCTTTGTACACTACTTTTAATGCAAAGTACTCATTGAAAACTCAGCATACAATGCTAAACATTTTCCAACTACCCAGGTTAATAAAGCAGGAAGCAGGGAAGGCTGCTAATAGCACTTGTAAAGAGTTCACCTCAAACGCTTTAGCTCAGCAGGTAATTTCACCTGAAGTGTGGTGGCATGAGGACACAGGTCTCCATTTCCTCAACCACAAAATGCATTGCAGTATCTCTCTGCATACACAAACATGTCTTGTTACTTTTTCCTCACTATCTTAGATGCCTCATTCTCTACAGCCTCTCTGACTGGTTGTGTATCTTTGACATTTAGCAAGGATATTCATTTTAATTACATTTAGATTATGCTGAACAACCTCCCTAGAGGTTTGGCGCAGCAGTGTTATTTTTAGCCTTTACATTTTCATACAGCACATCCTGGACTTCTAAAACATGCCCTGAAGAAAATTTCCATTTGTAATGATAATAAAAGTATCCAGGACCCTACAACGTCCTTGGCTCTAATATGCACTGCTGTTATAGTCAACGGCATGCTGGCATGAGTTATTCATAATGAGTTTTGTGGTAGGAATTTGCACAAAACAGTTTGTTAAAAGAACACAGTAGATGACAGCTTGTCACCAGGCGATGAAGCCTGATATACTGCATAGTTATATTCCTTCTCGAATAAAGCTCTCAGTAAGCTTAAATTTGGTACAAATACCCTAGGACGCCAGGAGAATTTGCTCCTCTGTAAAGATTATACTGACTTTTCATCTCCAAGCTGATTCCACCTAAAACCGTATTTCAATGGCATCTTGTGTTTATCTCTTTCCAGGCCAGGACTCTGCTCTTCTAAGATAATTCACCAGAAGGATTACTCAGTCTATATTAGTGGCAGCAGCTGTGCAAGTTAATGTTGTTGTTGCTTTTAGTTAAATAGAAGTTAATGGTTTATTTGAAGACTACTTAATTAAGACCAAATTTCTGGAACAGTATTCCTGAAAGTACCATAGCCAGATCTTGCAGGTGGTGTACAAGGGGACAACGTGCATTCTGAATTTGGACCTAATATTCTCAGGAGCTCATATCCTTTACTCAGAGTAATTATCTGAACTGGGTTCTGAGTACTAAAACCCTTTTACAAAAATGTTGTTTAATATCCATAAAAAGATGCATCTAAACAAGAAGAGTAGCCTGAAATCTTTCCTGAAACTTCTGAAAAGCTTTTGCTCTTCTGGCTGACAACAAACACAGCACCTGCTATTTCTTTTACACTTTCTGGTGCTTTTAAAAAAGTGTATTTTTCCCCCGCTTGGAAATGGATTACGTGTTTTTAATGTAAATACTATTTACTAGAGGTAAATACTACCGTACTTTAAGGGATGCTCAGAATAGCACAGAATAGCAATAACAACATGCAAAAGTAAATCACAACTTTGCAGAATCTGGAATACCGTTTCACAAATTGTGTCCCTTTTTCAAAGAATGTTTTTTATGCATGTAAAGTATTTTCCATAATTATATAATT
Source organism: Vanellus vanellus (assembly GCF_965231255.1). Lineage (NCBI taxonomy): Eukaryota > Metazoa > Chordata > Aves > Charadriiformes > Charadriidae > Vanellus > Vanellus vanellus. The sequence continues at coordinate 10,157,052 of NC_138916.1, read as the reverse complement.
TGGTCTAGCTTAAATCCTTCCTTCAAAATGTTTTTCTTTAACTTCTTTTTTTATAAACAAAATCACTTCTTGTGGGAAGCAATGCTGCTGTCGTCAAAATGTTTGACTAGAGACCAGTTGCAATTTAAATCTTTTGCTGTACCTGCTGTAATTTTTAAAGAGTTAGTTTTGTGAAGAACAAGCACTGAATACACGTCAAACATTGTATTAACAAACAGAAAGGTATAGAGTAAAAGACTAGGAGACTACTCTTAATCAAGGTTATTTTTGTTATCTTTCCTAATGCATTCAAGATTTAAATCCAAGCTGTTTTACTATCTTGATTGAAAAAGGGAGAACAAAATTACCTTGATGTAATTCTTCTGCATATGAAGTTTATACAACACTTAGAAAATGGAAAGCAGTCTGACTGATTGATTACTTAAGTAAAATAAACACAGAGCTACTTAACTCTTAGCTAGCTATCTTCCTTTGTACAATTAAAAGGGTTTCCCATCATTAATTCAGTTTTACAAATGCTAAGTTGAGCCTGCAGTTTGATGAACATTTTAAACCAGCATTAGCCAACACTGCTGCTGAAAGAAGCCAGCCTGCTTCCCCTCACCCTTCAGCCGCTCACTCCTGCCACAACCTTCATTTGCTGAGTTGTTTTCCATTCAGGCCAGCTTCCCACCTTGTCCCTCCAGAGCCACACAAGTGTTAATGCAAGCACAGAGAGGAGCAGCACAAATTATCACAGACAGGTACACCAGGAATGGGGGATGTTTTCTTCCAGAAGTGCCAGCTTTTGCTACTTTATTGTGGTCTGAGATGCACTTTGATGAACCCTGAGAACTAAGCCACATCCCAAGGTGACAGAGCAAGCCACTGGCAGAATCACCTTGCTATTCCCAGCTGTGGCCAGCTGGTTAGGATATAACACAGCCATCATGAGTCTGTTTCATCTTACGCAGCCTGGTGAAATCACAAACCTCAAACCTATCCCCACAAAAACTCCAATGATAGAATAGCCACGTTATAAATTTATTAATAAAAAAAGTTTCCCTCAAGGGGGAGCTGTTATCTAATAGACTGAATGCAAAGCTGGAAATATGGAAATTTACAGCTCAGTTCTGTCACTGATTTGGGGGATATCATATCACACTCAGTTTAAGCCATCAGTACCTGGGCAACTCCACAAAAATGGCCCTTCTCTTCCTTGTGTTTCAGGTACCCAGTTTGTCAGACGGGGCAGTGAACACTATCCACCTGTGAAACTCATTGGAATGGTTACAAAGTGCTGGAAGAAAACAGCACGTGTGTCGTGGTTTAGGCCAAAATCCACTACTGGGGACCTGAGGGACCGCAGACGGGACTGACAGATGCTCCTCTCTACCCCTCTTCAAAGAGAGAGGCAGAGGAGGAAAAAGAGACTTATGAGTTTAGAAGGAACTAAACTACTTTAATGAAATATTAATAATAAAATAAAAAGAAATAATGAAAAATATATACAAAAACCATATCAAGCTCCCGAGATGACAATCATGTCACCGGCTGGCACTGGAGCAGTCCCAGGCTGGACTCAGTGACAGACGGGAACTGGATTCCGGATCTGGATTCAGGATCGGGATCATGGGCAGACGAACAGCGTCCTCCTCAGACGTCAGCCATTGAACGAAGAGCGCTGACCCTTTGATCCCTCAGCTTTTATACTGAGCATGAGGCAGAGGGGATGGAACACCTTGTTGGTCAGTTTTGGGTCACCTGTCCTGTCCGCTCCTCCCTGCAGGTGGGACCCCACTATGCTTTTCCGCTTCCGACCCTCCAACGGGGCAAATAACGAAGTTGGTTGGCCTTGGGGGTTATAGCAATAAGTATAAGCAAGAGCCTCTGCATACTATGCCTGGGCATCAGCTATAAAGAAGTGGTCTTATCACTCTGAGAGTGAACACTGTCTGCACAATGTGCAGTTAATTTCAGTAGTTAGAGAGGCCCAGCTAAGAAGCAAAGTTACTGATCAATATTGGTTCTGTTTTACCTCAAACCAGGACAATGTGTTATTAGCAGAAATAACAAAGACAAGTGGAAATATGAATAACTACCTAAAGTGGGTTTTTGTCACGCCACTCCAGGCAGCGTGCTTCAGCTGCCTTGCACAGGGGCACAAGGGACAACACAGTCCCTGGGGACCCACGCGTGAGACTCCTCCTTGGCTGGGGGAAGAGGCAGATCTTCCAAGAGGAAGGCTCAAGCAAATGAGGGAGGTGTAGGCACCGCAGGGCCAGCCGGAGTACCCTGCACTTGTGTCTGCACTCTGAATCATGCTAAGCAATTCACTCTTCTGTCCTACAACTAGACTGTGCTTTGTTGCTTTTCTTCAGGTAGTTTATTGGGTTGATTGTGAGCATGATCTGTCTGTCACTTCTGAAGGAGAGAGATGATTATCACTGGATATATGACAGGGCTCTTCCAGTCACAGCCCATGCATACCTGTCTACTCTGCTTGAGTAACATACAAGACTTAATATATCCAAGCCACCCCTGAGAAAAGTTTTGCAGCACAAATAACTGGTAGGGAGTGCTACAGCTATGGGTTTTCCAAGGCAAGTGGCTGTCACTGAGGCAAGAAGGACTGATGGGAAACTATGAGAAATTAGATAGAGGCAGGTGAGAAGCAGTAAGAAGGCAGCCAAAAAACACGCATAGAGAAAAAAGGCCAGGTTAGGCCAACATTAATAATTACTATGAAAATAAAAATTAATACAAAGGACTAATATAGTAAGAGGTATGCTTCTGATGGAGAAGTGCTGGACTAGACAAAGAGGATCAGGAAGCCACATGCAAATATAGACACACACACAGACACAGAGCCAGGCAACAGGCTGTGAGCACATCCCTCCCTGCATCTTAAATATACAAAGGATAAAGTAGGGAATTGATGGGTAAATTGACACAAGGCACAGCAGTGCAACACCTACCCATCTGCCTCTCTTCCCCCATATACGCTGTCCTACCCTACAGCTTCTAAACATCTCCAGTTCAACTGCCCTAAAAATGCCCTGGGATCTGATACGCAGACCACGTTTTCAAGATGTATTTGCACACAATAGTTTATGTCTCCTCCTTTGTCTGAATATACAAATGTGTCAGTTGTACAAAGAGCCTCAACTGGATGCATGCAAGAGGCAGAAAACTCAAGTCTTTAACTGATCTACCAAACAGAATCAAGAACGTATTTCCCTGTCCCAGCTTCTGCAAACATGGGCAGTAACACGTATCTTTGTTTTGTAATGATAACCAGCTTGAATCGGGGTACTATATTCAGCTATGATAATGGTAAAACCACTGTGGAAGTGAGTCTAAATGCTGAAATATGCTTTTTTATGCAAAATTTATTTCTACTAATCTCTCTTCTCTTGGAAGAGAAGTTTCACAGCAAGAGTTGCTTCTTCCAACACAAGATTCCTCACACACAGAGACTTCCCGCATACCCTCCCTTCATTTGCCACAAAAGTGTGACTCCAGGCAGCCTGAAAAAAAAAAAAAAAAACAAACCCCAACATTGGCTTTTCCACAATTGCATCTTTTCCCAAAATAGAAAAATGCTTCTGTTAGCAATAATGCCTTTGTGGCAAATATATAACCAAGGTGTTACTCAAGGCAGGAAAGCTACCAAAAAACGTATTAGCTTAGCTTTAGAAGTGCATTTACTTACCGCTAACACAGAATTTGCAAAGAGCCTCTACTATTATCTTCCCCATGCAACTATCACAAGTGGTAACATGGCCCAAAAAAAGTTAATGAAAAAAAAAACTCAGGAGAAATTAAGTTAACATTTTGATCACAACATCTGGATTGTTGTTAAACAAAGGAAGAAAATAATTGTTAAAAAAGGGAAAAAAAATAAGAAATGTAACTAGCCCCGTACAGCAAATGTTTTCTTCTGTCCACTCTGAAGTCTCTTTCATGTGCTAATAGTGGCATTTTTTTTAAACTCTTCCCCTTTGACTTACTCAGACCTTTAAGGACCTCACACATCTAATGGTTCCTCACATTCACCAAGAACAATCAAGAGAGGTCTGGGGGTTGACATGCAGTATGATTAATGGACAATGTTGATTTAATTTCCTATAACAGGAGTTTTCTCTAAGCTTTCTCCAAGGAGCAGTTTCTTTGCAATCTAGGACTTAAGTATTTTACTAATGAAGTCCAATAAATAGCAAATTAAATAATGCTGTCTCCCAGAGACAAATCCTCCCATTTCAGGAAAAAAGAAAAAGAAAAAAAAAAACAAACCACCGTATTTAAAGTTCTGTTTAAATCTAAAAAACCGATTGTACAGCAGGAACGTACATAGTTGCTAGGGGCTTTTTTGTTTGGTATAGTTTATTTTGTTGCTTTGTTTAAGAAACTTGAGCAATTTTCCAGTCATTCCTGCCACTGTTAAGTGCTTGCTCTTTTTTTTCTTTAAACAGGGGTAAACGTTTAACTTAATTTCCACTTCTAAGAAATTAGTCTTTATTTATTGGTCCCTTACATTATAGCTATTAAATTGTATATTATTACATATTCATTGTAATACTTAGAAACATTTCAAAAGCAACTTTGAGGGGTTTTATTTAAAATAATTTACAACTTTCTTGATGTAAAGTGATCGGTATGTCCTTTTCATACAGCAAATTTTAACCTTCAGCTTCAGCAAACAAACAATGAAACACTATTTGCATACATCCTAACTGTTACTCAATCAACATGACACAATTTCCCAACTGAATTCCCACACAGGTTTAGCTTTAAATGGTGGAATTTCTACCCTGAGAAAGCAGACCAGCAGAGAGCATTTCCTGCAAGATTCTAATCGCTTTCCCACCACTGAAAATTTTACCTTTAAATACTTTGAAGATGACATATTTTGCTTTATTATAGGCTGGCAAGTTATCTTGCCAGAGTGCAAAAAATCTCCCCCTCCTATTCCAAGGCTTTGCAGCATGCTTAATTCCAGTTCTTCAAGTTGTGACACAATTAATCTGATGTCCTGAGAGAAACAACTGCATCTTATGGGGACAGTGGATAAAGAGACAGCAAGTCTCTCAAAAACAGGCAACAACCCTCCATGCTACTGGAGTGAGCCCACGGAACACAATCTCTCCTGTTGCCTTAGTAAAGCCTGTATCTTTACATTTTTACCTTTAAAATTGCCACAAGGCATTGTCCCATGAAGTAACTAAACTTCCCTCATCCTGACAGCTCCCACTATCTCTTTAGAGAGCCAGGCTTAACTGGTCTTAGCACTCTTATTTTGTTTTTTGAAGTACAGTACATTCAACCTTTATTCTGCACTTGGGTATCTCCTCCCTCACCATGTCCTTCCCCTTTAAAGGGCCACTAGCTTGGGAAGTTAAAATGAATTACTGCAAAAATCAAGGCATGTTAGAATGAGGATATCAGAACTATTTTCCCAGATAAATGGGTTCAAACTGTAAGAGTTCAGAGAGCACGTTCAAGAAGGTTACATAAAAATATATTAGGCAATCCTTCTAACACACAATCTACCTGTTTCTGAAAGATCTTAACTGTCTAAGAGAACAAGAATGCATCTTTCTGACCCAAGATTAGGTGCTTAGCATGTAGACAAATTAATATTTTTCCATGAGTTTTAGAGCCATTTCAAGACTCTGCAGTTGATTCAAAGAAAGCCTAGAGATTCCGCTTAGTAAGTGTCTGTCATATGCGTTTTAATCAACACCAAAAACTAGTTATGCTGCTAATGCAGATGCAACAGATTTCAGTATTCCAGCGCCTACTGAAGTTGATTACTGGCTAAGTCAGTAACCTATTGAGAGGCATGATGGTGTAATTTAAAATTGACAAATACATTAAACATTAATTAAAGCTTTCCACAACAAATGAACTCTATGAAAATAACATTTAGTTTCAAAAAACATGTGCAGAAGTAACTGTGATATGAGTTTAAAAAAAAGAACTGATAAATCCAATGTCTTTAAATGCTGTCAGAAAGACTACATGTAATTTTTTTTTTTAAAGAACAAAAATGAAAGCAAAAATATGTAATTATGACACAAATCTGCAACAGTGCACAGTGCAAGAGAAATAATGGCAGAATTACCCAGGAAGGAAGGCACTACATTTTTACAGATGTGGCACTTGAACTGCATAATAAGCATGCAGCATTAGCAGCTGATAGTTAACTGGCCTCTCCTCAGCAAATCTGCTCAGAACAAGCTGATATTTATCTAGGATTCCCACTCAGTCGTGTGTAAGAGTGCTTAAATAAAGCCGAGCCAAAGACACAGTTGTAATGGATGCCATGCCAATAAGCTCTAACAAAGGGTCACATAGTTAAACACGAGATTCTGTTTTGCTCAGTAAGAATTCAATTTACAACCTGAGTGAATCAATTTTTCATCTTAACAGAGCAGTTTAGTATTTTTCTTCCACAAGGGAGGTATGAACCAAGTAGGCTAGCCTGCAAATCAGCTTGGTCATCTCATGTCAGTATATTTGCACTGTGCAACCTCCTGATACTCCCCAATCCCTTGTCCTGGTACACATCAAGCTGCACATGGTCCAACAAGTACATAATCAGAAATGCTGCACAAGACAGAGGTTTGATTCCTTCCCTGCCTCTGCCACCCAATGTAGTTCTTGCACAAGCAAGAACACTGCATCTAAAAGGAGCTCTCTGCTATAAACATATCTAGAGAAATTACTAGCACTGACATACATTGGAAACAAAACATGATGTGAGTTTGCAAATTCCAACAACAAAACAAAACAAAACCCAGTCTGATCTCTGTTTACACTTACAGCCTGTAAAATGCAATATGGTTCCTTATATAAAAGAGGTAAAAGTTTATCAAAGCAGCATTTGCTTTGATATTTCGCAGGTAAAAAAAGTTACATGGTAATAAAGCCCCCTCCCTTCTCTCTTTTAATCTGTAAGGGTTTCTCCCCCTACCCTTTCAAACTCTGAAAGAAAAAAAAAACAAGGGAAAAAAAATGATATGCAGATATGCCACGTCTGCACTGGAAGACAGGCTCGTTTAGAGCGGTGACAGGTCTGCCTTTCATGATTATGAAGTAAGGAATGTGTGTCTCTTGTTTACTGATGTGTAGGGGAAGCGCACTGTCATACCAGGACTAGGCAAGAGCTCAGGTTTGTTAAGGACAAATACATAAACTGCTGTGTCTGCCAAAGAGAAGGAGGTCACAGTTAGCTGAGGAAGAGGTTGCTTTTAAACATGCCCAGTCTGCTTCTAGGGCTTTTGCTTTTATTACTGTGCAATATGACCAATTGCTCCTCCCCTCTCTCAGCAAGTCCCTTATGTTTTAGCTGATAAGTAGTAGTAGCAACCCTGTTACACACAATCAGGAGAATTGACAGATAAGAGGTTTAGTTTAAGGATGTAATCAGCGTGAGTAAACACTAGACTGACCCAGCTGTAAACAGTGGAAATAAATGATAATATTTGTCCTGGTCACCTACTGAGCTATTAGACACTTTTCACTATGTACCAATGTAAATATAATGGCTACAGTATATACAGCATACAGTGCTATCATCTGGTTTTCCAAGCAAGAAAACTGAGTTTTTAGTTGATCTTTATTAAGGATGAAAATAATTTATTATTATTATTTTTTAAAGAGCTGTAGTTTGTTCAAATCAACATTTCATTCACTATCAATGTCTGATCTGATATAAAATACCTCAAGCAGAAATAAAGTATATCTGTAATACTAGATTATATTGTATTGAATGCCATTTGAGAACAGTTAACTATGAAAGTAAAAAAAAAAACAAAGTGTGTTGAGGCAGAAGACCTGTGTTTCTTTGTTTCTTTCACATCATTTTATGAAACTGGAGGAACGCCTGGCTCCTTGAATTTGTATGGGAATCCCAAGCTAAATTTCCATGGTAACTTATAATCAAAAAGCAGTATCAATTCCCTTAGACACAATTTTGGATATCCCAGAATGTTGTGAAACTATATTTTGACACCAACAAAACCTGGGATAAAACTGAAATTATAGCCCTAGCTATCAGAAATAACTACATTAACACACGTAATGCCCTTACAGTATTCCTTCTCAATATTACAGCATTTGCAGTTCTTCATGAGAAAGATGTCAAAGCTGTCAAAGATGTCATTAATTTTTTTAAATTTACATTTTTCTAGCACATCCACTTGCAATATGGTGCAAACGAAACCACTATGTCATATCTGACCCTCATATCAACTGCTTTACGAACCTTCAAAGCACTTTTACAGAATTATTACAGGAGACGCTTGGGTGACATGCATCAGGCAGTTTAATTAGAGAAATTCTTTGCTTTGACTCTTCTTACACACCTTTATTCAATTTCTATAGACTGTAGAATCACCTTGTCATCTTTGCTGCCCTGGACTAAAGCTTAGCTATAACCATGGCTGTAATACGATATAAGTAGATCCGGGGGAAATTAAACAACTGAAGGCCAAGTCTCTGCAGGAATGCTAAGCATAGTAGGTAGCTAGCTACTTCTTCAGCACAAGCCCCCTTCTCAGAGGAGAGTGCCATGGAGGGTCACAAAATGTGTCTTCATGTCATTTAGACTTTGACAAATTCTTCACTTGGAAATTTGGTCTGGGGGCGGTAAATTGCACAAATGAGTCTGACAGAATCTAATTATTTTTCCAAAAGAACTAGATCGGGGCAGGGGAAAACACCACTAAACTGGAAAACTGAAGTACGAGGAGAAACAGCAAGGGGTTGTGACACCCCTCATGCTAAGCAGCTTAGATGACCCCAGTCAGCATAGAAGTTGTTTTACCAGAGATAGCACTTGCAGTCTCTCCAGGCCTCAGAGGAATCGCCAACCAATTTTTTAATTATTATTTTTTAAAGCAGATATACTTTATTTCATGACCGTCGAATCACAGCAAGCCCTGGGGAGCCAGCAGTGCTCCTGGGGGCTGCAGCTCCCAGCGCAGGACACTCCACTCCGCAGGCTCTCCTGGGGAGGAGACTTCACCAGGGAAAGGCCAAGGTATGTGGGCTCCCATGCTCAAGGCGTTTTCACCGAAGCTAACAGACCAGTTTTTCCATGCCCTAAGGTGTCTGCCTGAAAACGGTTATTTACTGCGATATCATCTTGTATGCAAGAGAAACAAAAGAGCACCTAAGGTGTGCACATCTCTGCCACAACCTGCTTGCCTCGGGGTTTCATGTGCATTTAGTGAGACCCTATGTTAACCAAAGCACAACTTTCTGAAATCCTCACTGTAACTACCATCACTCAAAGTGGTACCCCAACAGCAACTATGGAAGGATGAATTAGCAGAGTGAATTCTTGCTTTACTCTCTCCCTGCATAGAAGGCATTAATGGCACCAGAACATGTTGCATTCCCCCATCACCAGTGGCATTCATTTAATTAGTAAAAATATTGCTGTTACTAGCATGATAAGAACTGAAAAGTAAGTTCAGAGAGGGAGACTTCCAGGCAGCTTGAAGAACAGCGTTCTCGTGTTACAGCATCAGAATTGATCATGCTTTCTTGAGTTTGTTAACCAAGAAGCTGAATTTGATTTTATTCTCCCTAGATATAGGTTCCAGGATGAGATTCCTATCAACATTACAACCTAGTTATGAAGAGTTCCTGGCTCCAATAAACCAGATAAGCTTAAAATGGGTTCTTCTGAGTCACTGGCCATCTTGTATAGGTTCCACCTTCCTACTGGTCGTATAGCTGCAAATACAATGAGCTGTGACCAGCAAACAGTCCACCTAGCAGAGTAGTGAGTACCAACAACATTGAGGCAGCCATGCATATGCACATGCTTAAAATACTCTTTGAAAAAAAATAATTTGAAGACATTTAAAGGGGGAGATGAACTTCTCTGCACACTCCCTTTGTTTTAACTTTCAAGCTTTGCCAATCCCTCTCCTGTTGCACAGCAAGAAGCTTTCCAAACTCACTCTTCCATCAACAAAACTCACTACAACTTCTGAACATTACAGAAACTCTGAAACATTGCAAAAACAGACCCTGTACGAGCAGACCCATCAAGTCTTACAATGAAAGACTTTCTGTTAGGGAAAACTTTCTGGAGCAGGAGGAAGCAAAAGAGAAATTAAAAATAGAGGCAAAAATGCATGGTATGCACCCAAGGGTCTAGTCTTGTCACAAATTCAAGTGATAATGGAATTTTACACTATTGAAAAATAAGTGCAAAGACCTTTAATACAAACAAATGTCCATGTGAAACTGTGGATATTTATTTTGAGAATGGCAAACCTGACTCTGATCAGATCATTTAATTCTATTTACATAGCAACTATGATGCTAAATAATCCAGTTTAAAAATACGCAGAAGTAACTGGTAGACCTACACTGGAGTAAGAGGTCAGTTCTCAAAAAACAAGGTAGGAACCACCAAGAGATTAAAACTTACAACATAATATTCATATTGCTATATTTCATATTCAATTGTTGTAACCTATTTTACACTAGCATTGCTGATTCTGCTTTACCTGTCACACTTGTCCCACCATCGAGTCCTGTAGACATTTGCAAATTATTTACAGTATCAATGCTATCAACAATCAATGCAATCAACAGTGCTTATAATATCAATGCTAATGTTCTCTTTGATTAGAGAATATTATGAATTCTGATTTTGTGATGTGCTTCAATTGCCATAGAATAAGTGAACCATCTTCTTTAAGTACAAAGATCTTGCACAATTGGCAGTTGTACCAACATCTGCAGAAAGTTCCATGGAGAGATGTATTGACATGCTCCAAATGTCACTAGAAGTCTATCTGCAGTTTATTAACTATGCAAGAGAACAAGGAATGGTAGAGCAGCCTTAGGTCATGACAAACTAAGACATGAAGATGGAGTGTTTGGAAGCCACATGACTTCAGCGCTGACAGATAATGCATGAGAAACTACTCCATCTTTCCCACTGGGAAGCACCTAATACTATTTGCATAGCCTTCCAAATTAGGAATAACCTCTTCTTCTGACCATGTTATCCAACATATATGAAACGAAAAGTCTTAAAACACACCTTTCCCCTTCAGGTTTCACACTTGCAGTATTCTACTAATTCCTGTAGCTCATAATGAAGACATTTATTTTAAAGAGGCTGTCAATAAATCAGTAGTTTAGTGACCTCAGGAGAGGCAAATGTATGACGGACATTAGTCCTCAAAGCCTGTGTCCTGTTAACGAAGATTCAGTTTACCACAGTCACAAAACCTAGAGCGGTGGCTTGCATTGTTTTATCTCAAATTCTACCAGGTACAACCACTTCTTATTAATATTTTAAATTTGAAATGCATACATAAAATAACCTGGTCCAAATGATTTAGATTATTCACCAAGAAATAAAAAGAAAAGCAAATTACCCCCTTCTTAACACGTGTTGCTATGGTCTTTGTGGGTTTATATATTGCATATAATTTTACCTGCAATATTTTCCACACGTGCAGCTGCCACAGGCAGAAAAAGTTTGGCTGAGTACTGTTTTGTAAGAAATAATTTAGCATGCACAAGTCAAGTATTTCAAGCAGGCAGCTTCTCAATGGGCAAATACAGTGGTCAGACAAACACTGTCACTACGAGAAGTCTATGTGAACTTTCCAAGCTTCCACATATGTAATCACCTTAGCGGTGGAAAATTATGACCTAATCAAATTTCCTGTGCCAAGTGAGTCTTTTGTAGCTTTAGCAATGAATGCCTTTTGCTGTAAATGTTACAAAGCAAACAAAACTAAGAAACCAGCAAAGAAACTTACACAGGCAAGCTTTCCATATTTCACAGGCACTTCAAATAACTCAATACATCCCATTAAAAATGAAAAAAAAAAAAAAAAAAGACTTCTATTGAAGTTATTTGTAAAAAATACTCTTCAGTGGATCTGACCTATGGCAACATAAATTACGCATACATAAAAATATAAATTATGGCAATCAGATTATACAGAACATATCATGTTTTGGTAACCATATTTAAATACTTAAAATTACGATAAGGAATAAACACTCAACAGATCACATGCACCACAACTGAATGGTTAACTCAAGCACATGAATTCTTCTATGCCCACACTTCTTGTAATTCAGTTAACAATGTGACCACAGGAAAGCTGTAAGTTCCCAAATTCACTTTGCTTGTGTTTTCCCCTCTGTCTACATGCTTAGTGGAAAGAAAAACCAATAGAAATACACAGTTAATATATATTCTAACATAATTCTTCAAAATAATATTTTAATCCGAGGATTAGTGTACTAAGAAAATCCATATGATGTGGATCACACAGTTAATAAGTTTGCATGTGTCTGAAATGACTGCTTTGTAACTGCATAATGAGGAGACAGAAAAAAATGCATTTATGTCCTAGGACACACAGACACCACATCCTTTCAACCCCCTGCTCTTTTGTCTCACAGCTCTGTTAAACAGTCAGCTGCGGCCAGATGCTCCAGCTAGAAATGGTCACAGATGGTCAGATGTCCAGTTAAAGAGACCAGAATGCTCTCCTCAAATCTCCCCTAAAATAGCATCTCAACTGTATGCAGCAGATGAGAATACCTGAGCACAACCAAGAGGCCATTTGGCCTAGTTAAGACTGTAGGTCAGTTTCGATAATTTAGTCAAGATTAATTCTCTACGCTACCCCTTAGTAAACTATCTCAACACACTTCAAACACTAAGTGTCAAGTCCTATATTGCTTTTGCTGATTAAATTATAGACCACATCTTTTTATGAAATAAATTCTCAGTTATATATGTAAACAGAAGCACCTTCTACCTAGGAATAATACCAACACATCTGTACTAATATACATTGCAAGAGCTACGGAAGGAAATGGAGTCAGATGATCAATGGAAAGACTCCAATGGGACTCAGCAAGCTCTGTGCCCTAATCTTTGTGCTCAGTCCTGCAAATATTTACCAGTACTCCTTAAAAAGTATTAACAGGACAATAACATACACAAGGGCTACTTGCTACTACGGTGAGCAAGCAGTGCTTGTTGAGCAGTATAGCTGCCACAAAGGCTACAAATAACAGAGAAATAGGCTAGAAATACCAGACAAAAATCTTGGTATTTTATATTAATCTTTCACTGTTACTAGATCAGGTGTAAATACACAGAAGCTGAAAAAAAAAAAGTATTAAACTGAATATTAAAAAGCTATGTCATTTACTAGCAGTATTTACTAACTATAAGTTCTGTACCTTGTGACAAGTAGTTGAGTGTCCTTCTTCCAACTTACACAATTTTTACAAGATCTGGTTATCTGTGTTGTGTAACATACATTTGGGGAGAAGATTATTCCATCAGCAGCGTAACTCAAGTTTGCAAAGCTTATTGCTGGGAAAATAGATGGCCAAAACTAATGTAATTGCCTTACAGGTCTAATGATTTAAGGTCTCCAAGATGTCCTTTGACTTCACTGTCTTCCAGAACAGTTAAGAAATATTTTATATACTCACCTAAACCACTGACAGTATACTCAAGATCACTGGCACCCAACAGAATTGGTCCATTCTCCTGCTGCCCTTCTTCCTTGTAGTACAGCTTGTACCCTTGAATAGTTGCAGTGTCCTCAGAGTCCTGCTGCCACTGGACTGTAATGGTTGTACAGTTCATTGGCTCCAAACGCAGTTCAGGAGACTTTGGTGCTGGTTTTAGAGAAATATATATAATTCTCTTATATTCTAGAAACAACTATTTTTCATGCAAAAATCTGGATGCCCATCAGTCCAAAGTTCACCCAGGACTTTGATTGTAGCTCATCTGTGTACTCTCACACAATTATTTCTTTATGATGATGTCTGACTCCCTATAAAGTAGCCTAATAACTTAATTTAAGATAAACCAGAATAGAAACATTTTTTAATTCTGCATCTTAGTTAATCAATTAATTAATTTATAAGGGAGCTATTTTCAAAGAAAAATGAAAACACTCCAAAGACAGTTATAAAATTACCTCCTGAGCAAATGTGATTAACAATAACATCACAGTTCAAATGCTAATAATTTGCTATAGTAGTCAAAACTCAGTGAAATCCCAAGTGGATAGATGTGAATTACAGCTAAGAAATAAAATTACAAATTCAAATCTACATCTTTTCAAGCCATTTACGCAAAGTTGAAAGCTATTCTGCATGACATTACTAAATAATAATGTAATCCAAAGCTCAATTATAACAACTTAAATTAGACTTCAAGTATCAGGTCAAATTGCATATTACAAACAAAACGCACATATGTTTTGAATACAGACATGCATGCATCAACTCAGATCTTTTAAGTACTTGTACACACTGCTAATGTGTAATGTCCCATTTGCAGAAAGGTATTTTACACTGAACAACAATGGGGTTTAGGGTTGTTGGATTTTTTTTTAATTCAAATTACATCGAACAGAAGAAAAACTATGTTATCATTAGAAACAAATCTACAAGCTAAAACATTTGAGCAGCTCACAAATGTGAATTAAAGTTTCCTGTCACCATGTCAAATATGTGAACATCAACATTTGGAAACAATCAAATATTGACACCAAAATAATATATCAGCTTTTCCTTCTCCTGTCACATATAAGGCCTTTCATAAAACAGATTGGTTCCTTTTCAACTTTTGATCCTGAAACTATGTATTAACTGCATTTAATTTATTAAAGGAATCTGAAGGTTTTGCAGATTATGCACAGAGTCATGCTTAGAACACTATTTTCTAGATCACCAGAACAAGAATATGTAATGGGAAAAACTATTTCATATCCTTGAACTACCTGTCAGAAAAATGTGTAGCCTTCAGATGAAGCCTGCAATTGACCCCATCTCTAGGCTGCCGGTAACGTTAAGAATTACCTTTCACACTTGTAGCTTTGGGAGTCCGGTGGGAAGTCCACAAAGATGCCTCTCCCCAGCCAATCCTTGTTGCAGCAGTGATACGAACCAAGTAGACACTGTCAGGCCTCAGGCCCTCAAGGAGATACTCATCTGAAGTCCCTGGAAGCTCCAAGACTTGGATTTTTGTCTCTGTGCTGAGGCGGAAAGACAGACGGTATAGCACCACCTGACCTCTCCTGTATTTTGCAGGAATTGGCAGCCAAGAGATGAGAATATCCGTAGGACTCCTGCTTGTCAAACTAATTTCAGGAGCTCTCAAGGGAACTGAAAGGAAAAGACAAAGCTTTTGAGCTCAGGGGAAAAAAAAAAAAAAAAAAAAAAGATGGAAAACTCTCGTCTGACACTTTAGCCTATGATGAGGTGCCAGTAATATAAGAGTAAATAACCCAAGAAGTTTTGTAGATTCTTGTTTATTTTAAGGATAATGTGACACTGCTTATACTTCTCACCTTCTGCATGCAGTATAGCCTTAGCAAGCTCCTTTCTGTAAGGCCCTCAACATTTTCTTCTCTTATCAGTGCCAGCAGTAATCAAAGTCAATCAGCACCTTACTGTTCTGACAAACTGACTCTCAAGGTTAGATGCAGCAACTTAAATTGAGAGTCAACAACCTGTACTGGTGAAGACTCAGCGTGTGTTCTCTTCTGCCAACTGTGTAATGGGGCTAGTAACTCCTGGCAAAGAGACAGGCAGACAACTGGAACTGGCAATGTTCCACGCTGCCAAAGCTTAACCCTGTCAGAATTTATTAATCAGTTCTAATGAACTATACTAAACAGTTTGTTGTTGCCTTGATATTCAGATTAGTTAAATCACTCCACAGAAATAAGTCAGTAGGGTCTTTTATGAAATTCTGATTCTACTAACAAGCACATAGGTAAAAAAAAACAACCAAAAGTTACCTTTTTTGGTATAGCAAATTTTTATTCCAAATTTTCCTTCAAAATTTGCAAAAGATGCAGCAGGTGTGCAGTTTGATTCACATTTCAGATGCCCAAGAGAGTCCTAGAGACTAAATGCTAGGCTATCATCAAATTCTCAACACTGAGGAAGTTCTGAAAGATCTAGAATAGTTACTTACATGATTTAATAAGTTCTTTCAAAGTAGAAAAAGACACAGTGTAATATACAATGTTGCCCTGTCAATATGTTATTTTATTCTCATTCCTTTCATTAGCTGGCTCAGTCTTACAGTGCATGTATCCAGAAGTCTCACTGACATCAATGGAAATTTGGGATCCTCAAGAGCTGTTAGCCCTGAATGGCACATTTCTATTCAGTATAAATAAAAATGTTCACCTAAATCAGTGGTATTTGTCTTACCATCTTCAAGGGTGTGCTGAGTCACGTGATCTGACATCTGACTGGCTCCCAGAGGCATATAAGCTACAATGTAGAAGGTGTAGTTGCTGGCTGGTTCCAAGTCATCAATAATGTAATGGGTTGTATCATTTCCAATGACCACTTGGTACTCTTCGTTATTTAAACCTGGCATAAAACAAGGGTTAGACAAATAAAAATTCCTGACAATACCTAAACATCACGGTATCTTCACTTTAAGATCTTACAAAGTTATTTGATGTTCTTCCCCAGCCTACCTCTATTTTTTGAGCCGTACTAAGTAAAAGCTCTTTTATGCACAGGAGTAACTGTGTCTTGCTGTGGTGTAGATTATGGTGTTTCAGGATTTTCCTGAATAAGGGATGCTGAATGCAATTCTAAACCCTATTTAGAATTAGTCACAACAAACTGTGCCCAATGTACAGTAACACAACAGACAAGCTCTAATAGCCTTATCATTCATACTAAGCTTCTAAATCTATTTGTTTAGAGACAGGGAGGTTTTCTCAAAACCTATTTATAGAGCCTTTCTATAGCAGACCACAAGGAATGCGAGGGCTCCACTCCATCAAAAACAAAACAAACACCCCCCTCCCCAAAGAAACAAACAGAAAGAATTTATTCAGCAAAAAGGATCTCATTTTAGCCCTGCAAATTGCAAATTCTATTACATTTGATTGACACTTTTTTTTAATTTAATTTGGAGAAAGGCCAATAAGAACAGACCAGAATAAGCTTCAAAAATGTTTGGCTCCTTAGTGAGTTGTAAAAAAAAAAAAAAAAAAAAAAAGAAAAAAAGAAAAAATTCTCAGCAATTCCCATTAAAATATGCATAGCAATGCACGCAGCAGCCCTTGTCTTTGTTGGGCTTTATTCCTATAGAGGAAGGCTATAAAGAAGAATAAGTGTGGTGAAAGCTGCTGTGTTAACGAACAATTCACACTAAGTGCACGTCAACTTAATCAAAACTCTGTAAGAGCCAGCTCCTCCTCTTCACAACTGAATTTATAAACAAAACGAAAGGCAAATTCCACCATTAAGTTTTCCCACATTTATGAATTAACTTGATAGCATTTTAATTAGACAAGATTACGAGCATCTCACAACAGACTAGTTAATGGCTTGTTAATTAGGAATTGCAAGGCACGATTTCTGACCTGCTAAACAAGATCCTTGAGCTCAAATTAAAAGGACTTGTTCTCTCATTGAATGGATTGCTAGGCCTCATGCAGAGGCCCTAATGAAACAGCCATAATAGAGAACAAGGCTTGCCTTCCACCACAATCAGTGTTCCCTTTGTGCCTTTTCTAAATCACTAACAAGGAATTAACACACTCCAACATGCACGCTCATCAGACTCTTATTCTTCTTGCTACTATGACCCCAATTTGAATGCAAAATATTCTGCTTAAAGAAACAAAAAACAAAAACACAAAAAAACACCTGTTAGTTCCTTCATCTAACTTGATTAAAACACTAACTTTTGTTGGTTTGTTGTTTGTTTTGTTGTTTTTTTTTTTTTTTTAATAGGGAAGAGGACCTGAACCTGTTTTTACAGTGAAACATCAGAATACTCAAGTTGTGAAATTAAACTATGAGTGATGGTATCTTTTGTATTCAAAGCACCTACCACATTCTGAAGTCTAAAGAAAAAACTCTATAGAACTGCATGTGATTAGTGTATTATCCAGTTTTCCTTCTGCTTAAAGTTTATGGAATCATAAGGATCAGCAGAACTTAGGAGACTTAGCAAGCACTGTTTTTCTTTTGCAATAAAATGTTCTTTACTCACACTGACAAATGTGGCTCCTAACTAAAACAAGAGAACAATATACAAACACAAATGGATAAAGTAAAAAGTTACACGAGAAGCTTTAAGCAAGTAAGATATATCCTAGCTAAGGCAGACACATTTGAGATCCTTTTTTATCTTCATTAGGGTCTGAAACAGGGTGTGAGGGTGGACTGGGGAAAGACAGGCTGAAAGGAATAACTAAAGCCATACATTCATACAAACTATTTACATTAATACATAATTATCGAGAATTCTTACAGAGTAAATAAGGTGTTGACAATGTCAACAGTCTATGTTAGCACCTCTATGGCCTGGTATGGTGTGAATGTCATCAAAATATTTTCCTTAATATTTAATTTGCATTTCTTTAAATATAGTTGCTTCTAAATTTACATTAGAGAGATGGCTGATGTGATATTTTCTCACAAAGGCATCTTCTAGGGTTTTAGTGATGCCTGTGATATGTGGGCAACATCCTCAGAAAGGTTTACAGACTATCACTTAGAAAGCAATTACTTTTATGGAAATGCAGTCCACTAGCCTTTGAATCTCAACATTTTTTTCTACAAAAGAAGACAAAAGTGTTTTTATGTCCTGATGCAGATCTTCTGATACTACCCAATCATGTTACCAAAGAAAAAATGCATGAAAATCACCTACGTTTTTATGCCCACCTCTAATTACTCCTCTTAACACAGCCCTCCCCACTCTCCCTGTGTGGATTTTTCAGGAGTTCTTTACTAATGCGAAAGGATGAACAACAGCATTGCATTAAATAAAGTAAATATCACAAGACAATCTGGAAAGATGAAAAATGTATATTTGAGAAAGCAAGTTCAAATAAATCAGAGTTTTTTGTTTGGAGTTTGTTTTGTTTTTTAAACAAAGACAAGCTACAATCTCATTTCACAAGATATAACCTTTGGATAAGTAAGCAGATGAAGCAGGGATTGCAAAATGATTTTGCAGAAAAGACATTTCAGAAGACACCTCCTTTCTGCTGTGCAAGAGTATTTCCTGCACAAATACACAGTTCCCTAAGGACAGTTTTTCAGTTTTCTTTGGTTATTCAGTCTCTGCTCTCTACACTGGCACTGGACATACAATTACACAGATAACTTATCTAGTGTGACTTTATTCATATTATCTTTAAGAGGGGGTTGTGAGCACAATACTTCAGTGACTGAAAGTGTAGGGGGTAATTTCCCGCACCTCTTGTCCTCATTATCTTTTAAAACTCTTTCCTTCCTTCCTTCAGACAAAATTCTCTTGTGTCCTGAAATATCCCACTTGCAAAAGCAAAGGCAGCTATTCCTGCATCAGTATTAGAGTAATTAAGCTGTCCTTCCTGTCCTCTGCTTAGCAGATGGCAGACTGGTATTCCACACAGAGCTGAGCATCTGCAGTCCTGTCCTTGAACAAACCGCTTACTGAATAGAAATGGGAAAAGAAATCACTCCTAGAAAAAAAACTAAGCTGCGATACAGCTCTGTAAGTCATGCATCTAACAATTTTTCAAGTTATTTGGCAATCATTTCTCCTGCTTATGAAAAATGCCTGTTTTCTGTCACCTTAGAGATTACCTTAACTAAAGCAATTAATAATACTAACGGGTTTTAAAATGTCTAGTTACTTGGTTTTATTCTAACTATCCATTCCCTTTTATGCAGGAATTAATATATCATTTCAGAGACTAGGATAAATGATTCATGGCTATTTCAGCATATTTTAGAGTTTGAGTATACTTTTCTCATTACAGGAGACCAAGAGTTGAAGGGAGAGAGGATTTTACCATTCAGCTAATATTCCTTCTAAGGTAAAATAGTTAAGCCAATAAAGTATCAATTATTCTACTCAAAAATATATGAAAGCCAGTGAAGTCACCAGAATTTGGGCATCTAGACAAAAGAGCTGTCTCTGGTGAAAAGCTCAACTCTGTAAGGCTCCAGGATTCTGTTGTATGCTCTGTCCTTCTCTGCCAAGCACACACACAGAAGAGAATAGGTAGAAGCTCCTGCTGAGAACATAGGGAAACCCAGATAGTAGTATGGAGGCCCCAGGTTTTAAACCCCATTCCTAGCTTCAAAATCTGCTCACTGGAGTGATCAGACAAGGGTGAGTTGGAAGAACACTCCATGATGTGGCAAAAGCATTTTTCCCCAAGGATGCCTATTGATTACAATATGCACTTATATGCCAGTATGCTCTGATGCAGCCCTGGTTATGTACCATTCTAATTTGACAGTCTTTGCAAGGACATTCAAGTTCTTACCACATACAAGTAGTTAAATAGTATTTACATCAAACTGCTTACCTTCTGCTTTCATGTAATGCACGGAGTATGCAATCACTTTGTCTGAATTATACAGTGGCCTCTCCCATGCTAGCAGGATCGCTGAGCTTGACATGGTTTCAGCATGGACATTGTAAGGTGCACTGGGTCTGTCTTCTGACATAACTACAGTAAGCCTGGCCCTGGAGAGAATAGATCCCTGGCTATTCTCAGCCACGCACTGATAAATGGCATCGTCTTCAGGAATGATCTGGTTAATCACCAATTTACTGAATCCAAAAGGAAGAAAAAGGAGGAAAAAAGCTCACATTGAGGATAAACTTAGCTCTACATAATTCAACAATTATGAATTGTTGCTGCTTCATAAGTTTAGTATAATTGACTTGCATGCCACAAACTCTTGTATTAGAAATGGATATGCAGCTGTGCAATTTAGCAACTTGAAGTGTTCCTCAAAACCTGCCATGTTTATGTTTATGCCTGAGAAGGCAGGCACAGTGAAAACACCTGTAAATCTATTCCCCACTTACAAAAAGCACAACCTTAGGGTTGTCATTTCTTAACCAACTCTTTAATATAAGCTGCTCACTATACAGCAGTAGTGAAATGGAGTTTCAAACAGCTAGCAAGATTCTGGTCTCTGCTACACTACTGTAAATCTAGAGCAACTCTGGTGAAATCACATCAGTTTCTCCCCGTGGTAAGGCAGTGATCACAAAAGCTTCGCTGAGGATTTCAGGTATTGACTAACCTGCATTCCTTCTGCCAAGGAAATGTCCATAATTACATTTAATGTCCAATTTTGTGTTTGAGTTATATCTTGCTTGGCTATATTTAGTTACCAGAATTTTATCCTTTGGTAGCACATCACTAACACAGCTCTCATACAGCAATTTTAATCTTACCTGTTGTACATTTTTATTCTACCATTGGAGTGTATTCTCCTTCCATTTTTTAACCATGAAATTTTGGGGGCAGGATTTCCTTCTGCCTGACAAGCAAAACGGGCGGTACCAGCTCTAGGCCTTGTTAAACTTTCTGGCCATTCCACAAATGAAGGTGGAGCTACAGGTAAGTAACAAGGGGAAAAAAAAAAACAAAAATCAGCCCCCACAATTGCTGGGACATTCAAAATAATAATGAATTTTCCACACACAAACCTCTCTCCTCAGGCCACTCAAATACACATATACTCATGCAGAAAGCACACTGCATGTAAACAAAGCATATTTGTTTAAAGATACATACTATCTACACAGATAGCAACATTTCTACACATTTTTGTTATACAGTTATTAATACAAACAAATCAAACTCAACCCATCGACACTGTCGTGGTTTGTCCCCAAACCAGGACAAACATAATGCTCACAAAGCATACATATATGTTACATATTTCTACTTTGTTACAGGATTTTTTTGTGTTGAAAGCCTGTCTTCCCAGAGCAAACATTGCACCTGAGTATCTCCAAGTGTAAATGAACTGCTAGTTTATAACTCAAACGTTGAGTATCTGACACTTCTCATCTAAGTCAACAGACAGAAGAAGGCAGCCACAGTTCTGTGATCTGTTTCATCTCTGTAGTCTCCCTACAGCCCTCGGTGCGCTATGTTTGAGATAAAAATTCAGCACAGCTCGAGACAGACACAAGTAGTTAAAACACACTGTGGAAGTCAAAGCAGGCTCACCAAGCACAGTGAGAGTTGCCATTGCGACCGTGAAGTTTCGTGTGCCTGGAATAGTGGCTCGACAGACGTACACGCCTGCATGCTGCACCTTTACGTCAGAGATCATGAGGTTCCCATTTCCAAGGACACGGGTATTGAAGACATCAATGGACTTATGGTCTATTTGAGAGAGTGGGAGAAGCATGGTTACAAGGCTGTTCAATGTACCTAAATAACTTATCTAAATAGGGTTGCCTAGGCAGTAATGGCATAGATTGGAGTTTAAAAGTCAAAAGATGCAAAGGAAAAATCACAGATGGGCTTTCAGAGGTTTCCGTTTTTCATTTGCTTTGTTCTTCACTCTAGTTATCTGACCATTCAGATGGCTGGGCCTCACCACTTGGTAAGTGGTTGATATCTAAAATTCACTGCCACAGCTAAAAAATCTAATGCCATTTTCCCAGTTAGCCTTCCCAGTTGCCTTGCACTATGATTCAGTTCATCATTACCAACATCCACATCATCTTTACAAACAGTGATCATCTATGTCCTTCTGAATTATGTTGGGGACAAAATGAGTATGTTTGATTACCATACGTTTTCTCCCATTTTTACAGCAAATGCTCTGTGCCTGTTAGGTAACGTTTTTCTTACTTGTTTTTCTATAAGTGCCACTGAATCAACCAGGAGACATATGTTTATTTCTCCCACTTTGAGAAATAAAAATGTAGGAAAACTTTTCATGCTTCTACAGGCACAGTCCTGACTTTCACATTTGGATACATGTCAGAATAAAAACAGAGGTAGTTTTCATGGAAAAACGTGATGTGCTGATGAATGTTGTTATTTTTTCTGCATTCCCTCTCTTCTCCCCTTCTAGGCAGAATACTTGGGGTTTGACAATAACTATCCATAGTCCAAACGACCCATTGACACGAGGTCCAAATCACATTAACTTACTGCTTCTAAGAAGAAGAGGGGGAGAAACATTTACAGGATTGTTTCATAGGACACAACCACTCCAACCTGTCCTGTGTCACCATTGATTTTACTCCAAGTCACAGATCCCTGGAGGTCACCACCCTACCCGACACTTTGCCTACACTGTGCTGGGGCCAGTGTGGGATTGACAGCAGAAGCAGGGAGTCCAAAGCCTCAGAAAACCTCAGGGCTTCTTAACAGCAGTACAGAAGTATGCAACTAGAAGTGTTTCCCTTATCCCACCCTAACCTACTAATCGTTACCTACTACATGAAGCCTCAGAACAGTAACATAATTGCTGAAATCCTTTCTTTCCAGTTTCACTTCCTCTCCAGAGGCTGAAGGTCGCATGCTGTAATTTTAAGACCTACCTAACCGGCTCCATGAGATGATTGGCTTTGGATTCCCTGTGGCTACACACTCCAGTATGACAGTTTGATGAAGAGATGCCGTAATGTTTTGAGGACCAGCTATTATAGATGGCTTGTGAAAAGGCTTCAAGTCTGAGGCTTTGGAAGTAAGAAAAAAACAAAAACAAAAACAAAAACAAAGAAAGTGAGAACAATTAAACAAAAACTCAATTAAATAGGAAATAAAACATGACTTGTTTTTAAGGATGCTTAAAATTAAATCTACACCAAAGCCTTATTTCAGTAATTGTGGAAACTTACACTGAACAATATTTTAGCCACAAGATACAAGCAAGCAAAATTATTATTTGGGCAAGTGATTCAGAGGACAGTTACAGCTCTTCAACGCACATAAGTGTTTTTGCTATAATGTAAAAAAGAATATAATGCCATTGAAAAATCACATGGTGAGCACCTGGAACAACACTCAGCACTGCCTCAGTGCTTTTACGTCTATTGGCTATTGTTGTGGCAACACATCGATAATTCCCAGCATCTTTCTGTTCAACACCATAGATTTGAAGTACTCCTGAAGGTAGAGCAGTTATCCTGTCACAGAAACAAAAAACAATGTGGATAAACATCCAGCCAGTGAACACCATCATGGATTTAACTACTCGATTTACAAACAGTCACTGCTACACTGACCTACTGACCTGGGAACAGCAGGCTAAAGACTCAAAAATATTCCCTATATATGACTCACCTCCCCGAATTTCTGAACTATAGGCTAGATTCCCCCCAGCACCAGAATAAGAGCAGAGGAATTTACTTTCAACAGGCAGCTCTTTCTCACCCTCAGAAGCAACCATCCCAACCTTCTTTAGCCAGCTACTACATTCATACTATTCAGGTTGGCTGAATTTTAGCAGCAATTTCTGATATAATGGCATAACTGGTATACAGTTCCCAGAAACCCACCTTTGCTTTCAATTTTTATGTTTCTCTTTTTATCTTCCTTTGCATGCTAGGTATCTTAGACATGTTCAACAAAAGTTAAATGTCAAGAAGAATGGGAGTATGTTCAATGAATACAATCTGGACAGGGAAAGAACCTATCAGGGAGCAGTCTGTATGCTTCAAGTTAATCAATTCAGGAGAAGTACCCCTGCACAGAATTTCCCTAGCATGAAGTGTTTTAACTCAATTTTCTATACATATAACCCTTTATTGGCCCTCTAAAGAAAAAACAGATTCAGCATCAATTCTTCTGTGAAAGCAATCCTGCTAGTTCAAACCACTCCCACAGTCTGAGTCCCACCTATTCTGTATCCCACAGCAATTCCCATTCTGGAGGTGACTTTCATACAAAATTCTCCAATGACAACTCATCAGTCAATGATTACTGTGAAGACAACCGTGGGTGATTCTGGTCTGCACTCATAATACCTGTTTAAAATTCATTAACAACATAACTATTACTGGGTATTTTAATAGTTGACATACAATACACCTGGAACCCTTTTTATGTAATGGCATTGCAAGTATCCAAATTTTCTTCTTGTAGCAGGCTCAAAACTATCACAGAAAATAAATGGCATTCTAAAACGTGCAACTCTACATACCTGTCCATGACTAAAGGTAAAGTTGTTCGGTTCACTTCCCATGTCACAGTGGCAGGAGGGTTTGCTGTTATTTTACAGGCAAATCGAGCTACTCCACCTTCTTGGACCTCAGTTGAAAGTGGCTGGATTTCAAATGCAGAAATGGCTAGAAATAAGAGAACATCAAAATTAAAGGACTAAAGTGAGGAAAAATTCCCAGCTAAGTCAAATTCCAGATCATAGATCAACTTGCAAAAATACCCAGAAATACTTCAAATAGTCCTCTTTTCTACATGCAAAGAAAGTTAGGTCTAATTACTTTATCAACTTTGCTTGATAGCATGGTTTCACTGGTTGAAGATTTACTTAAAATAACTTTGCTTTAACCTAATTCAGTAAAAAAATGTTTCAATGAAAATGACACTCTCAAATAGATTTAAGCATAGAAATTGACTGACATGCAGCCCATCAATTATTATACTACTGAAGTTCATGTCAATTCAACTGGTCTGGGACCGACCCCACTATACTTCAACAAAAAAAATATTTGACTGCAATAGAAAATTCCCAGAACAACATTCAGTTCCCGATAGTCGTATTTTAGTCCTTTAATAATACTTTAGTAAAAGTTGTGCAAGTTCATGATTGATAAGCAAAAGAAATCAAAACCAAAAAGGAGCCCAAAGTAAATTTAATCATGTAAGAACACTTTCATCCCAACAGTCCGAGCGGTCACTGAGCAAATGTCTGATGCACAAAGCATCAATATAATTTCAAACATTTACAACTTCAGGAGTTTACAAAATCGAGCCAATTTAAGTGGCAGATAGGTGTCTGTTAACTGGAAGGTATTTATTTAAGAAATTGATCAGTAGTTGGATTTCTTTGCTCAGAAAATAAAAGCCAAAGGGAATGGAATACAACCCCCCCCCTAATTAATTGCTCTATTTACTGCTACTTACCTCTTCAGAGGCAACTCCTTTTGGATAACTTGCAACTCAAATAATTCCAGACACATTTCCACCCCCCATAACTGCACAGGGAACAATCTCTGCATAAACTCAATGGTACTGATTTTTTTTTTTTAAATCAGATTTCAAATAAATTTCTACTCTTGTATAAATTATACAGAAAACTTATTTCAATAGCTAAACCAGTATTAGTAAGTTACCCATCTCTTAACATTCAAGTTTTGTGTTGAAAGAATTATTCTATTTCACTTGTTTACTAATTGAAATGGGGTTTCATCCTATTTACAACATGTAATAATACCCTTCTGCATAGAGGATGCATATAGTACTGATGCACACCAAGCATTCTAATGAATGCTCCCCACCCCCCGTAATTTTAATACTACTGCGTATCATCCATAGATTAATACTGAAGTGTGAAGGAAACATAACATGACCTGGTTGCTTTCCCCTCCATGCACAAATTCACTCCTAACATGGACCCAACTACATAATGTAAAGATTCCTATTACTAGTATACCTATTTCACGTCCCAGAATAAACCCTTTTATTGCACTGCATTCCTGTAGTTGCATCAGTACTAGAGGAATGAGCATTTCTAATCATACCAGCAGAGTTAAAGCATTGCAGCTTTGTGAACAGACCTCCCAGAGATTGTAATTAGCAAGACAACTGCACAGCCTTGTACAGCAAAATCACCTGAAAGCAGTTGTGTCCATGTGATGCAAATACCGTGGCTGTCGGAAGCTAGGCCTGGCACCTCAAACGCTGTTCAGACACCCAGGACGCAAGCAGAGATGGCTGCTGGCATCCATTTTTATGACCAGTCCAGTACTTTTGGCAGCAGGTCCCCACAGCCCCAGTACACTCTGCAGTCTGTTCCCTATCCACCTTCACCTCAGACAGAGCTAGCCTCTCTCACCAGCAGAATTTAATCCAGTTCCCTATGTTCTAATTTTTGTTTTCTTTCACTTTTGAGCAGTACCAGATTTGAGAACAAACAAAAAAACCCCCACAACTTGCATAAAGATGTAACAAGTCTTACATTTAAAGCCTGTTGAGGGGAGACATGAGAACAGTCCTCTCCTTAAACAGATTTTCTTTTGATTGCTGATGAATCATCAGAAGAAAAAAAGAGACTTAATAGTTCATTGCCTACCTGCAGAAGTTCAGCTTCACAGAACAGACACTCAGTGCAGGTTAAATCACCTGCACATACACCAGGTTGTTCCCATAACTCTGAACTTTCTGGATTTGCTTTCTGATGAATTTGACGCAGTCCAACTCCGCTGTAGTTTTACACCACAGAAGACATCAGGGAAAAAAAAAGAAAAGGAAAAAAAAAAAGCACGCATCCAGGCTTGTCTTACTTCCTCCCTTCACTCCTTCTGTGTTCTAATTCCTTCCTACACAGAAAACGTGTGTTCACCTGGAGTCAGAATAATATTTCCTTACTGTTGTTCTTAACAGATTTTCTAACAAAATGTAGTGCTTTGCATTCTTCATTTATTTACGGTAAGTATGATGTAGCAAACCAGGCAAGTCTGCTTAGCTTTCAAAAGAAAGTCTCTAGGAATGTAATAAAGGTATAGATAATAAGAACATAATGAATTAATATAACGCGAGTTTCAGAGCCATCATGTGGCACAGCTGCACCACACAGCCAGTGGCATAAGAAAGGACCATTTTAACAAGGCAGAAAGGTAATTATACAGTTTTATCAAAGCAAAGCTCTTGCACACCTTTAAAAGTTTTGTCTCCAGAGAAAGTATAAAATCACACCCAGAATTTTCTTATATTGATACAATATAAAAGGGACGGACTGAGAAAACAGAAACATATTTAGGTTTCATTTATGTATATAAAAAGAACAATTTATTTCCATGTGTCCAGTATGTTACAGCTGAAGATTAAAGAGAGAAGTGAGACCCTTGAGAACTACAAAAGAAACAGAAAATTAGTATTTCAGGGAACACAAAATGTTGTCATGATAGCAAGCAAGAACAGATTCAGAGATACTAGTTAGAAAATCCAATACAAGTTGTTAATTGAAGCTGATATTTAAAGAACATTTTTTCCACCTGAGCAGGAACAACACATTTCCTCAGAAAATTAATCTTTAGAGATAGCAAAAGTCAGAACTTCAGAGAACTGCACAAAATCTCCAGAAAAACCTCATTAATGTCACTAAATGTGGTTTCAGAAACAAAAAATCCCCACTTATCTCTCATCCAAATTTATACATTGTTTATCAGTTTAGCTCAGTACTTGTTCCTTCTGTATCTTGTTTCTTTACACAAATCTCTGGTTTCTTCTTAATTCTGACTTTATTTGTTCCAGTAAAATCTGTTTTTACAAGTCTATTGCTGTCTCGTGAAACCTGACCTCTTTGTAACAGGCTTGTTTTCATGGCAAGTGCTGATACCAACTCAGAACCCCAAGAAAAAGTCATTAAAGCAGTGCTGTTAAGAGGCCAGAGCTCTATAAAATGGATAAGAAACAAAGTCTCAAGAGACATATGTTGTTCCCGAAAACAACCCTGCAAAATGCAATAAATTTAAGTGCCTTTTTATTTGAGTTTTCCCCCTCTTCTTCAGTCTATTTAATAATTTTGTTCCCAGATTTATAGCCAAAAGAAAACAATTAATGGCACTCTGAGAACCTGATGCTCCCACCCTTTTTAACTTGCAAGATACCAAATGCTGCTTACAGAAGAAAACAATAGCTAGAAACTGTATTTACTTTTATGAATTCCTGCAATTTATGTGATGGGAACATGTATTTGTATAGTTACTTTTGAGTATGAGTATCTTTGATGGCATAAAACACACAGTTCTGTCCAACAAAGTCATCTATGCAGACAGAAATCACAGTTCAGTTCTGGTATGAGTTCCCTCACTTAACATTGAGGCAAATATCCACAGGGTCAAAACCCAAATGATTACTTGCTGTCATAGACTGATTAAATATTAGAGAAACACTGCTGGTGTCTCCTGCACCATATACAAATTGAATACTATCCTGCACGCATGCAAAAAATAATTTGTGTACTTCAACAGCTTTACACAGATTTAACTATTAAGGTACAAAAAAGTAAAAACTTAAGCAGCTCATCCCTCACATCTTTTTGTTTGTTTGTTTAAATACAGCAGCTGTCCTTCACTCACTTTAATGAAAAAAAAAAAAAAAAAAACCAACCAAAAACCAAACAAAAAACCCCACAACAAACCCCAAACCAAAAGAGAGAGAAAAAAAAGAAACACAGCACACACCCAACTTCCCAACTTCATTCACTCCTGAAATGAAGTCCTGAAGTTTGTTCAAACAAAAGTCCAGGTGACTTGTTCCCTTAAATGCTGCACTTTCTACTCACACACTTTGTGTCATTAAGTGATTTTCTCAACGAGCTTTCTTAAGAAATTCCAACAGCCTACATGGGCATTATTGTTAAGGCTTCCTGGTTTCATCACAGCTCACACTAGCTCAAGACTGAACTGCATCTGTATAACAAAGAAAGAATGGAAGATAAAGCCCCTGAACTGAAACAGTAGCAGAAAATTGGGTTTCATGTAACCAGAATGAAGCAAATACTCTCCAGCACATGACACTGCCACTTCAGTGTTTCTCAAGAGATAATGGCCACTCAGACAGATGAACTGCTCAGGTGGAAAGAACAAAAGTGTGTAATGCCATTTGTAGAATTTACAGTGTTAATGTTATTGAGAATTACACAATAGCACTAACCCTTCAAATGAAACCAAGAATGTTTTCCTTCTTTTTTTTTTTTTTTTAATTTTTTAATTCTCACGTGAAGAGGCTTCACTTGAGAAAAAGAAACTTGCATGTTAAAGAAAAGCTATGGCATTTTCCAAAGAAATGGATTTCAGAACAGCACATGATAAATTTAATATCAAATTTTTTGGTTTCGGTCTAGTTTGGTCCTGATGCTCGCTCTCACTGAAACAATGTTTAAAAATGCAACAAATACATACATGTATTAGATTTTAGTACAGAAGCCAACTTGCATGTATTTTCCTCAAGTTTAGCAAAATTTCTCAGTCCTTGCAGGAGCAAGGCTTAAAACTCCAAAAAAGGAGTTCTGTTATGCCTTTTGTTATATGGACACATATTTCCAAATTATTTGCTACTCAAATGGCACACTCTGGTCTGGATCTGGATTGGAAATAACCTTTACATGAGCACTGACAGATCCAGATAGGCGGTGAGACTACAGACACACAGCTATTCTCCCCATTTCTGACAAAGCACTTGGAGTACACAGAGCTGGAGCTGTCGTCACGTGATCTAATAGGTGGATCTTTGCTGAGTTTCCCAGGAGGCGTTAATAAAAATCAAATAAAGTATTTGGGAGCTCAAGTTCTGCTTAGTACATACAGTTCAGAGGTGAATGTCACACAAATGGAGCAATATGACTAAAGTTTTTCGTAACTGTACATGAAAAGGGATTACTGTGAAAGGGCATTCTGTATGTGCTACCAAGTGTGATATCTTACATTCACCCTGAAAATTCTGATAAAATGATGTTTGACCTAGAATAATTATTTTCAAAATGTGAGGCACAAAAATGAGAGATTCCAGGCGAAAATGGAACCTGACCTGTAAGGAAAGATTAGAAGAATTTGGACCTGATTAGCCCTGTGAAAGAAAACTGAAGAGAGAAGTGACAGTCTTACAAATATACGAAGGAGATATTAGAGAGGACAGGGAGCGATGACTTTCATTAATCAGTAAGAAGAGAAAAAGCAGGAAGAGGCTTTAGCTCCAGCAGGGGAAGTTCAGGTGAGGTTGCTAAAGGGAAATGTATTAGCAAGGAGCTGGCAAGTAAGGGAGGCGATACAACTGCTAGCAAGAGGGGAGCCCAGGCTGTTACCTACCTGCCCCAGGGCAGTGACATTGCTCCTGCCACTTTCCTCACACCAAATGCTACAGTAAAGATCCTTTCACAAAGAAAATAATTTTGTCCTTCAGAACTATCCAGAATCTATTACTGGTTTGGTTTTTGCTTTCCCCAGGCAAAAAGACAATTCAGAGTACATTTGTATGAAGAGGCTCTTCAGCCTTCCAGCCCCTCGCCGCCTCCTCCCACCCATCCCCCCCCTTCTCTTTCATTCTTCTTTGCTCTTCAGAGCTTTATCAGTAGTACGTTTTACATCGATAAGCCCTAAAATCTGTGGAGACAAGATAATGAAGCTAGTACATAAACAGAAGGGTATCTAAGAGGCAGTGCTAGCAGTACCCCTCAACAGTGTGTCAGTCACACATGGGTCCCCTGAGGTGTGCCACTCTCAGCCTCACCTTGGACCACTATCGCTGGACAGGGGGCTGTACACTTGCTATTCAACAGCCAATGCATTTCAATAGGTTGATCAATATCCTTACACAGCTCCATTCTTCTCAAGACAAGTGAGGCAATAAACTTATTTCAGAGAAAAAAAGTGATAAGATGATCAACAGGTAGAGGAGGGAGCCTCTGATGCCTCAATAGCTGTTCAGCTACCTTGGAAAGAAGAGGATAGCCTTACTGATTTTTATAAACAAAACATCAGCCTACTTATTAAAAATGATACATTCAAGATTTGAAAACTGTTCAGTCCAAAAAAACCCTATCTTTAATCCATATAGGCTGCAGTCTACAACAGAGTGCTGCTTTTTTAGAAAGACATGAGTGCAAAGACAACAACCACAAAGTGCACGGGCTTTTTTTTTTTTTTAAACTATGAAGCAGGTTATAACCTGTTGTGTTTCAATTTCAAATTAATAGTTTTAACTTAAAAAAAAAAAATCCTAAAGCCAACTTTGGCATACAACATACAATGATCATAGTTCCATACTAAAGTATGGAACCCTGAACACACAAGGAAAATCTCTCCAGACAGCTGTGAAGTCTCATAAAATAGGATTTGTAGGATGCAGGTAAATGACAGCTCTTGAGGCATGTAAAAAACCATGTTTTAGTAAGCTGCTAAGGAATTAGTTTATACATCAATTCATGCAGAAGCACGTAGCCTGTAAATGTCATCTAAGAGGATTTGTATTTTGCTGAAGGGGTTAGGAATATGCTGCTCCTAGTTCACTAAGAAATGTGGCTACAGGTCAGAATTAAATTGTAACTTACCTTCTAGATTCGAGACAAACATCTCCTTTGCATTATTATTTAAAGACAATATAATATCCTCCCAATCTAGTCACCAAAATACCAAAAATCTTCCAAATTATTCTGAACATCTTTGGTTACCACTAAACATGAATATTAAATAGTGGTTATGCTCATATAAGCTAGGAACATCAAAGAACTGTAAATTCTAGCAGGGACTGCTTTAAGGCTCTTCATCCAACCTGTCCTTACAATTCACTGTGTCATGATGCACTCAAAAAAAATTCTGTAACCATTAGACTGCCAGACCAAGACCAAACATATGGACCAGCATAATTTCCTCGTAGTCTCCTGTCTGAATCTCTTGATTGTCTTTTTTTCCTACTTAAATTCTTTATTTCTTGGCACAGGGACTACATTTTTTTCCACATTTAAGGTCAAGGCCAAGTGCAAGGTCCTACATCTGAGTCGGGGCAAGCCCAAGCACAAATACAGGCTCAGCAGGGAATGGCTGGAAAGCAGCCCTGAGGAGAAGGACCTGGGTGGGCTGACTGATGAGAAGCTCAACATGAGCCAGCAATGGGCGATCATAGCCCAGAAGGCCAACCGTACCCTGGGCTGCATCAGAAGTATGGCCAGCAGGTCAAAGGAGGCGATTCTGCCCCTCCCTCCGCTCCATTCTTGTGAGACCCCACCTGGAGTACTGCATCCAGCTCTGGAGTCCCCAACAGAAGGACATGGACCTGCTGGAACGTGTCCAGAGGAGGGCCACGAGGATGACCTTAGGGCTGGAGCACCTCTCCTATGAGGAGAGGCTGAAAGAGTTGGAGCTGTTCAGCCTGGACAAGAGAAGGCTCTGGGGAGACCTTATTGTGGCCTTCCAGTACCTAAAGGGGGCCTACAGGAGAGCTGGGGAAGGACTTTTTACTAGGGCATGTAGCGATAGGATGAGGGGGAATGGCTTTAAACTGGAAGAGGGCAGGTTCAGATTAAACATTAGGAAGAAGTTTTTCACTTTGAGGGCGGTAAGGCACTGGAACAGGTTGCCCAGAGAGGCTGTTGAGGCACCATCCCTGGAGGTGTTCAAGGCCAGGCTGGACGTGGCCTTGGGCAACCTGGTCTAGTGAGAGGTGCCCCTGTCTATGGCAGGGGGGTTGGAACTTGATCTTCAAGGTCCTTTCCAACCCAAGGCATTCTATGATTCTATGATTTGCTCAACTACACGCAAACACTGTCTTCTGCATGTATGAGGCTGTATCTCAGTTTACAACAATTTTAAATCCATTAACAAGGAAGCTAGATTTTTCCTTCCTTCAGGTTCTCTCCCCCCCACCTTTTTTTTTTTTTTTAGGTATCCTTTTATAGTTTCTCTTCATTAATGCATGTATTATTCAGCGGGATGACCATACTGAACATAGGTGCTACAGTTGATGAAAGGGATTATAATGCTCAGATTTTCCTTACAGATTCCTGTTGACTTTGTTTGGTCCAAATTATATCTGCTTTCAACAAAAAGACCATGGACAATTCAGGTACCCATATCACTGGCACTGTCTGCTCGGCAAAAACTCAGAACCTGCAGTATTGTGGGTCAGTGGGGATGTGAGTAGGATCAAGATTGTAAGAGAAAATTACAAAGTGTCAGCCTGACTTCATCCAATGAATAAATTAAAGAAAATAAAATTTTAAAAAAATAGAAGAAGAGAAAGAGGAGAATAAACTGAGTATTATAACCATGTTGAAGTCCCTGTTTGGATTACTGTAGTTAATTGGACTGCTTACATAGAAAAAGTACTTACTTTGCAAGTAAGTACAAGTAGATCCGAAATGGTAAGTCATTCTGGAAAGCGACCAGACAACAATCTACGATTGTCACAGTGGAGGCATTGCTACACCTGCAGCAGCAGGAGGCGAGATAAATTTTACTGATATACTGTGATCAGATGAAGACAGCAGCACCATACTAAAGAACATGTCTTCATGTAATTCTGAACTAAACATTTGAGGAACAAACCATCTGACACCCTATTCATTGAGCTGGATAAAATCCAACGTAACTGGAAGAAAACCAAAGACAAGGTATTAGAAAAACACACACACACACACGATGGAGAAGACTACTTGTTGGATTTTGCATCTTGCAAAGTATTTTCCTTCAACTGGTCCTTCTCTACCTCCAAGGATCAGACTCAATTTTATCTCATCTTGCTTTCCTTTGAAATGCAACAGTGTATGTTAACTTGGGACCAAAACATTAGTCCTCCAGTCTTCTTGACCACTCCGGCATCAGGAAGATTTGCTTCTGAACTATGGACCTCTGGTAGTTCAGCTCATAAATGCAACCATCTGTAAAGACTTTCTCTTCCTTCAGTCTCACTCACTGTCTGCACAGATATTTTCCTCCTCTAATGGCTATTATTTAAGGCAAACAACTGAGTTGGAAACAGAACTGAGTTCCATCTGTAAGAGGAAGCGATATCATCCAGAACACATTTGGCCCTTTCGGGCACAAAGGAAAAGTGTCAGTTCATTCTGTTATAAAAGAGTAAAGAGGAAAAACAACATACTGGTAATGGCATTCTTGTAACTTACCAAAGGTTTAACTCTTCTGATAAACTGGAAGTGTGGCTTTTTCCCTAAAGCCAGATGTTACTTTTAATTTCTATCAGAGTGGTTGGAAAAATTAGTTTAACAAAAATACACTTTTTCTATATCCTTGCATTTTTTAAAATTATTTTGAAAATACATAGTTTTGTAATACTATTGCTTAAAACTTTAAGATACTTATTTTCAATTAATAACCAAAGATGTATACAGTGCCGAAGCCATGATACTTAAACTCAGCTGGAACAAAATTAGTCTTTTTTTTTTTCCTTTTTCTTTTTTTTTTTTTCCCAAAAAATCCCCAGAAGCACTGCAAAATAAGTAAATAAATAAAATCATCAAATAATACAGGCTGCTAACATCACTGTCACGATGTTAAGAACTCATAATGAAAATTTTGGGTAACACTATATCAGGTGCTTAAATTTTTACACTAGAATTTAAAAATTGTAATTTTTTCCTCTGTATTAATCCCTGGCAGTAAATGCTACCACACATTGACAGATTAATGAGCAGAAATAGCCTAGCAAAAAGCAACTGACAGCAATAAAAGAACCAACCAATCATCCTCTCCTTCTCCCCAACAGGGAGGGGACCGTAGTGTCCATAAGCTCATCCTATGCTTCTCCTCAAATTCATTAATTCATAAATTAGGGCTCTCAAAATGGTGGTTGTTCTCACTTGCACGCTTAGAAACACCTGTAGTACAAAAGGGAGGAAAATAATGATCAACCCTGTTCCAACTGCTCACACACACTGCATATGCTGCATAGCCCTGCATACCTGTAGGACAGAAAAGCAGAATATTGCATATTATCCTTATCTGTTACACAAGGAAGTATTGTTTACAGGTTGAATCTCCCAACACCAGTACCCACAGATTTTAAAATCCTTGAACTCACCTGACCCCAACCACACCTCCAGTCCAAGAAAGGCAGTATGGACCTGTAACTCCAACTGCCTTTCTCAACATTTCAAACAAGCTTTTCCAGACACTTTCACTTCCAAAGATAACATACGTTATAAAGGATTATTGAACCAGTTCATTACAATTTTAAAATCCATACAGATATATATAAAAATATATAGTATAAGTGGGACAGTTAGAGAAATCACAGTCTTTAATTCATCGCAGTTCACCGCACTGATACCTTGGGTATAGCTTTGCTAGAATGGCACCCTCTAACCCCAAATTAAACTTATCCTTTTAATGCGTAACAAGGAAATTGCTGCTATTAATCCCTGGATTTTAATGAGGTACTAACACGAAACTGTTAGACATGACTTTAAAACCAGTGTTCACTTGAACTGTCTGGAAATGTAGTCATCCCTGTTTAAGGGCATTCATTTTACCTTTCTGTTTTGTTTTCCAGCTTCACATTTTAGCTTTAATTTCTGCCCCTCCTTTGTTCTATCAAGATGGTGACTAACAACTCACCCTTAGAAAGAAGACAGGATACAGACCTAAGATTATGTGACAGTAAGATGATAGTTTGCCATAGTGAGTACAACATTTAATTTCCCAATATTTTCCTGGAAAACCTGTAAGTTGAACATCAAAAATAAAAAAGAAAGTATGTAATTCAGATATTACATAACAGAAAAATAATACATAACAGAAAAAAAGTATTTTAAGGAAGAAAGAAAAAAAAAAAAAAAAGAGATGGAATCCAGCAAACAGTACCATTACATAAATAAAAGGACTCCTCAAACGAAAGTATCCTGTCAGTTTAAAAGCTCTTATAGTCAGCTGTACAGTCTTTACTAACATTGCTACAAAGCAAGGCTTGGTTGGCACCTAAGTTAGTGTTTCTACATACAGAAATATTTCAGTACTTTTCAGATTCTTTGTTAATACCTTTCTCCAGAAATATCTGAACATGCAGCTTAATAGCTAGCAGAGAGTCTTTTCACAACACAAAAAGCCCACGTATCTACAGAACTACTGCGCTGGCAGAATAAAAAATTCTACAAAAACATCGAACTGTACATTTAGCCCTAAATCTGTACTGCCTCATAAAAATCAGGTTTTCCTCATGAATAGTTTTGAAAAATGCCTCTATAATCACTACATATGGTGGGGAAACTTCTTTAAGAAAAGGAAATAGTGCAAATAATGGTTCAGGGTTTTTTTTTAATAAACTCTTTCTACATTGTTCAGGAACATACAGCACAAAACCCCACAGGCTGCTGTGTATCCTGGAAATATTAGCAAGCAGGATAACATTTAGCCTATCACCACGCTATTTATGAAACAGATTACACTGTGTATTTTCACAGATATTTCTTGAGTTAAACATATTTCCAGGATAAACCTAATATACAAATTTTCTCCTCCCCAAATGAAAACAAAACAATAAAGAAATGTTCCTCTATGACTTTAGCAATATTAAGAAATTCTTAGAATGTGATAGTATGAACACCATAACAGTTTTGAAGACAATAGTTCAGAACTGTATTGAAAAAGGAGTCCAGTCTCAGGCAATTACCTTAGGGCATTACAATTAAATAATAGGGAGGTTAAATTAGACTGAAACTGCTGCATTAATTTGACACTATCAATAATTGATATGGGACACCTATTAACTTGTCTATCCCAAAGACTTTTCTTAACCATTTGCCATTTAGAATCTCCTAGCAGGCATTTTAACATTTTAAAGAAGGTGGATTGGAATTACAGCTTGTACAGAATACAATCATATTCTACAGCAATTGTTATTATTCTGATGCTTTGGAAAACCCTGCAGAGTGGGAAGTTACAGAGCTACATTTTTAGAAGCCACTAGCTTAGCACTACAACTTGGTTTCCTCTTCCCTTCCTACCATTTTTTTTTTCTTTACACCAAAGAATAGATTTTATCAAAATCGGATGACATTTTTGGAGCTACTGGCATAGCTTATTGGTATCCACGCACTTTACGTTCACAAATCCAGAGAGTTTGAGAGGCAGACTGCTGACACATATTTCGTCATTTTTTCCAACCTGTTGACACCTGTTGACCAGTAGGAATCTTAACCCTTGATTTCAATAGGCTTTGAGTCAGGGCCTTACCTTAGAGAGATAAGAGACCCTTTATTAAGCAAATACTGCTCCTCCTCAATTCTCTAGATGATCTGAGTATCACTCCAGAACTCTGACATATAGCGCTTTGTTGGGATCAGAAGGAGGGAAGAAGGAAAACTGGGTGGCAAGGGAGTTGTTCTGGTTTGTTTTACTAATCTTTACAAAGATTTTTTTTAAATGAGCGTGAAATATGCCAATACTTCAACTGAAAACACAAACCAAAACAATAAAAAATAATATTAAAAAAGGTTCAAATATTGCAAAAAACTAACAAGAATAGAAACTCCATTTCTACAGTGTGAAAGACATTTAAGCACGCAAAATGAGCCAGGTTTGGCCATGAAATTTGACATTCCCTATAGACAAAACTGATCCTTCACACCATGTGCTCCTCACATTTCAGTTCACAGAATAGTGTTGGCAAGGAGCAAATCTTTCTGAAGCATTAGTCTGTGAGACCCTCTCAAAAATCACATTTTGAGTTTTGGAGGGACCAGAAACCACTCTGCACGTAGGGGTAATTACAGAAACCTTTCACTGATAAATACCAAGGAGACCTCAGATTAAGTAATGAGTGAGGATTTGGGCCATCTGCCCTTTCTGCTATTCTCAATTCATTACCTCTGCTCTAGACAAACCTTCTCCAGGGCCCTGATTGCTAAGCTGAAGGATGAGCTCCCTTGCAGAGCTTACTACAGTTTCATCTCCAACAAGCTGCCAGTCAATTACAACTGGGAAACAGTCTACTCTGCTAAAACTTATGGTCACCTTATTGCAAAAACATTTACTTTTAGCCTACCATATACTTAGTTCCACCACTAAAACTAAAAAAAGAGAGGGAAGTGCAACAGAGAAAGGAATCGGAAAAGGAAGAAACAACAGTATATTTTATTTTTTCCTTTTCTCGCTCATATTCTCGCCAACCTGCTGACAGATATCTAAGCATAATTTTTAGAAAGTGATTTCCAAATTAAGATGCAGATCACTAGGAATTACTTTCCAATCTCTCATAAGAAGGGAGAAAAGTAAATAAATCATTATCTTTTATATAAACCCCACACTTTTAAAATACAATGCAAAACTATTTCTTTGTGCACTAAAATCTTTGCACAGCAATGTCCATGATTGCCTCCCCCACCAAAAGGGGAAAAAAAAAAACCAAGAAAAAAAAAGAAACATAGCGTTTGCCCAGTCACAAACAAGCCACTACTTTTCTGGTACTGAAGAATGCTATAAAGGCAATGAAATGGAGAAGGAAAGAGGTCAACAGCCTGAGCGCCCTTGAACAAAAGTTCCCTTGGAGATGTCGGCTGCAATCTCATTTGTTTCCTCTAACACTTTCAGGTCCCCCTGCTCCTTTCTTTAAAGCTCCTAATTCAGTGGCTGACAAATGATCACTTTAAAAATCACTGTACAGGAATAACTAAGTCTGAATATGTCCACTGAAGATCACTAAGCTCTCCACCACTTGGGTTGGGACTAGATTCTGTAAAAGTGTTTCTGGCCACACACAGACACACACACACACACAGAGACAGTTTTCACCACCAGCTTCTCAAAGTTAAGACGAGTCTGAAGTTTCATATTTAGCATTTTCTCTTCCCAAAAACTTCAAAGTCAAGTAGACTATTCCGGGCTAGGTTTTCAGAGAAATGTACTCTTTTATTCTTTCTTTCCTACAGTATCCTCTTATTCCTTCTTTCTTACAGTATCCTCAGAAAGTAAGAAAGTATACTGTCTTCTCCACATACAGAATGGAAACTATTGTGAGCAAGTTTCTGATATATCCCAGTACAGAAAGTCAAGAGAAGAGGAGGACTCAAATGGATGCATGTTGAAGATAGTTGACAGGAAACAAGAAGAAACTTGACAAAATAAGGAAAAATTCCACCACCACCCTGAGGAAGAACTGAGAATAATATTTTCCTTGTACCTCCTGACTTTCCCAACTTTGTTTTTTTTTTTTTCATTAAAAACAAAACTTTTTTCCCCTCTTGCAAGATCTCTTTAAAAGTGCAAAGTCTGGAGACAGGATCTCCAAGACAGAGTATCATCTTTGGCTGCCCCAGAGGAAAACCAGCAGAAAAAAAGAACAAACGAGGCATGTGGTTCTGGAACAGTTTCCCTTTGGTGAGACAGTTTTGGAAATGCAACCCCTTGCTACACACATGGACATCACAGAATGCAGAAGCAAGCCCTACCACTGCCATTTAACTATTATTTCAGAAGCTTTCAGCCCTGTACAAATTTTCTGGGCACAGGACACATCAAATGGCATACCAGACTCTCAACATTGAAACATGTGGCTGGCTGTCTAAGCTTTCCTTCTCGGGTAAAACTGTGAATTCAAAATTATTATAATAAGCCTCACATTACACTAGGAGTTTCTATGATAGTGGTCCATTTTTTCAAGGATAAAAATAATTTCATCTCAGCATATATTGTATATTATGAAAGATGCTCTTTCCTTTTGCTAAATAGGCAGCATATGTTCACCATAAATTTTGGATAGTGTTAATTTTAGTAACAGAAAGTGTTCATAATTAGCATGTCTGCTATATGTTAAGAAAAAAACATTAAAATAATTAAAGAAAATTGGCTGCTCAGAAGTGTATAATCACCCTTCAAAAAGTCCTCTTAAATGCAGAAACATGCATGCAGGAACAGAAAAGTACAATTTGACAGGGTGAGCATTAGACTCTACTGTTTCCTCTTCATTTTTTCAGACCACTGGAACAGACACACAGCTTGTTATTCATGACATATTAACATAACTGTGACAATAAATGGGATCCTAGGCAGCACCAACATGCTAGAGAAAATAACAGGAGGATCCTAACTGACATACTACAAACCCACGAGTGCCTTATTTTACTGTTTGTTCTCCAGCCCATCAGGTGCTCTTAGAGCCGCACTGAGAGGATGATCCAGGACAATTGCAATGCAGGGGCATGCACCAAAATTCCCAATCTGTGAAGGAAGAAAGTACAGGACAATACACTCAAGTCTTTCTATTTTACCTTGGTCAAAGCAGCTAATGATATTGCAACAATGGCACTTCCTACCTCTTGCAGCTATGTGTAAGCTATTCACATAACCATACATACTGCCTTACTACACCTCAATTACTTAATAAGTGGCAGAAGATATACCACTATCAACCTTCCCAATGAAACCAAGCATATATATCACCTCAGGAGTTATCACTAGCACTGTTTTAAAGGAAATAAGAGATTGAGGCTTAGAAATACGTGGTTCTATATATTCAACAGCTTATTGATGGTGTAACTGACATACCCTACTGAATCATGCAAACAAGCATAAGAGATTTGATCTTTTCACTTTTGAAGGCATCCCAGCTGGGGTTTTCCCCTCTCAGTCTATCTGTCATCCAGGCAACAGTGTGTGGCCACAGAAGTGCACGATAAATGCTAATGCACTTATCAAGAAATTCCTCTCTGCTCTTCTGCAGACAAGAAATGTAGGAAATAGTACAGAAAAGGCACCCAGTAAGCCACATTAACCAGCTTCAAAGCTGTTCTACTTGTGTGGCTGCAGGCATTCAGGAGAAAGAACACACCACTTTCTCCCTTGCAAGCACTGCTTTTCTTCAGCTGTTTGCCAAGTGATTGCCTTCTAGTATCTATGCTTAATCCTACAGATGCCTTTCTTTGGAGTTGTTGCCATTCTGTGAAGAATTCATTCTGCTTAATAGCCCAACTTTTGCATGGGGAACATCCAGCACAGTTTTGCACTTTAGGACACGAAGAGAAGGATCAGAACACAAGCAGGATGTGCAACAAAAGACGCATCCCTTCACAACTATCCTAATTTGGCATCCAAAACAACAACAAAAAAACCCACCCCAAAACAAGACAAAAAAAAAACTCAGAGAAAAACAGAAATAAAAAAGGTTGACTGCTATGATTCTAAAGTTCCTGAAAGAACAACTCCAAAAAGAACAATGATAATGTAATAATCACTCCATGCAACACAGAAAAGAATTTCAGCACTGTGAAAGAAGAGCCTTTAGCACTGTAAGCACGAAAGCTGCCCCATTCCTATCAATTAATTTCAGTGCAGATGCCAGCTAAAGGGTAAGACCTCTATTTATCAGTCGTGTACCTTTAAAAATAAACAAATGCTATTCCTGGCTAAAATAAAACAAGACCCTAAGTAGAATGCAATACCCACTCTTCACCTCACCCTGCCCAGCTCATCAATCAGAGGAAGCAGCACAGAGCACATCCCAGGACAGGAGCGGGGCCTCACACATTCCTCTGCCGTGCAGCTCACCACTGTGCCTTCCCTCACATCTGGGGGGAGGCAGAGGAAGGGGTTTCATTTCATGCAGTGGCAAACCGATACCATCCACATATGAACAAGGGTAAGTTGATATCGTGATGCTCTAAGTCTTCAGACTGTAAGAAACACTACCCCTGAGAGATATGAGCACTCTCTATTTTTTGCATACAGTGTTTCAGAATCAGCATCCTGGGATGAAAGATGCAATTTCACTGCAAAACACTGAGGAGAGGCGCTGGGAATTCAAGACCTTCAGCCCCCTCTCCAAGTGTCAACATTGCGATGTTCCCATGGGGAAAGAAGAGATGCCTCCACTCTCAAGGGCCAAACGCCTGCAGCTCATTTCCCTGTCACCAAATGCCCCCCTAC
The DNA here is from genome assembly GCF_965231255.1 of Vanellus vanellus. NCBI lineage: Eukaryota > Metazoa > Chordata > Aves > Charadriiformes > Charadriidae > Vanellus > Vanellus vanellus. Next base: position 10,114,676 of record NC_138916.1, on the reverse strand, counting down.
TGCATCACACAGCCCAGAGATCTCTCCCCAATAACAGTCTTTCTACACAGCATAGTAACTAACAGCAAAATTCTGAATGTCTTAAAGCTTGAGAGCAGCAGGGAGAAACACAGAAACAAACTTCACACAAAAAAAAAACAAGTAACAAAAGGCATTGTCAGTACTGCTTATTTACTGAAGTTATTTAAATCCTCTAATTAGATGTTTATATGAAAATTTATGGAGGTAGGAGAGGGGAAGAGTTTACAACTCTTGCAATTTTCACATAAAACAAATCAGAAGTGTGGCTTCCAGATAAAAATCATATTGCCTTCATTGCCACAGAAATCCCTGTATTTTTCTGCAAGTATATTTCTCTCACTCCCTTATGAGTCTGGAAAATATCCTGCAAATTTATTCTGAACACACCATAAAAGCCCTCATATCAAAGGCAAACAGAAGAAAAAAAACATTTTGTCTTTAGAAGAAGTCACCTTGCTATGGCTGTTGACTACTTGCGTGGGAGGCAATAGTTGGATTTCCAGTTTGCTCAGTCATAGTGCAAGCAATCAACCATATTCTACTAAGTAGGCAATACTTCCAGTTATTAGATTACTTATATTCTCTAATACACAATGACAACTCATTTTCCTTTCCCACAATTTTCAAAAGCTCATTATTTATCTCCAACTCAAGGCCATGAATCGAAGCCACCAGGAAGGCGCCAAGGGAAGTGTTATCTGCAGGACAGAGAAGCCGGTACCCCCATCTCAGACATCATGCTCCGGCCTGAAACAAGCAAGCTCTGAGAAAGGGGACTGAGCCCCAGGAAATGCAACTGCAGACATGAAAAGAATACCACCAGGCCTCCATGAAAGAAGTAGGCCTATTCAACAGGTGTTCTACTTATTCCAGATTTCTGACACATACGTGGAGGTGTATAACAGAGTTAAGCAAGGTTAGATTAATCTCAGAGTTCCTTCCTCTCTTGTGCTCCTAAGATAGTTAAGCCACTCATTTATCTCACCAAATACAAAATTCTCTCTTTTCCCTCAAAAAGAGGGAGAGAAAAGAATACAGCAGACCAAGGCTTACTGTATTTTCTTCTAAATTATGCACTTGTACTTCCATCAACAGAAGTGTAGCACCTTGGCCTGATGCCAATCAGAAATCCCTCATAATGCGTTCAATAAGCCAAATCAAAACAATACATAGCTTATGAGAGTGGGGTAAAGAAACTTGAAGGTCATATTTCATCTGCTGCAGCTCATCATGTTCATTCAAACGGAGGCAGAAGGTTAACTGGCGGGATCTGCTCTTTAATGCCTGTTATTTCCAGTAGAAGAAGCTAAGCAACAATGTTCTCTTCTCAGTACTTCATGAAGAAGAGCAGCAAAAAAATCCTAACGCTAAGGGAACACAGCCCAGCTGAAGAGATGATGGACAGCAGAGCCTGGCAACACGATAAAAACACACCTCCCTGGTGCAACTCAAAAGTTGGGTTTTGGACACATTAATTATAAAATTGAAAACACAATTCAAGTTTCATTAAGCATGGAAAAACGTTCCTCTTGTTTTAAGAAAAGGGATTCTAAACCTTCAGACAAATGAACAGATAGCACTCATGCATTTGGAAAATGCTGGGTTTGTAAAACAAACTTTTGTGCATCAGGTGAAAACGGGGACTGGATAGAAAATACTAGGTTCTACCCTCAGCTTTACAGCTGCCTGTGTTGTTTGTAGGGAACTAATTTATTAGTTTGATCCTCTAGAATTTATTCTCTTCTCAGTTTTCTCCACACCTAAAACAGAGGCAACACAGTAATCTTTTACTTACTCTAGGCTTTTCTGGATTGCTTAAGACCATGTATGAGAGGTAGCAGGGGTATTAATATTCATATATCACACATTAAAACTAAGAGTGAAGTTAATAGAAATTAACATTCTTAATCATCTGCCATATCAACTAATCACAAAAATATATGTATTTGTTGGCAAGAAAATGGTGGGGTGGACAAATCATAGGAGGGGAGAACAAAAAAAAAAACAAAACAAAACCACAAAACAAGCCAACCCTATTGCACTGATGGAATTGAAACGATCTGTCCCTCTTCATGAGCACCACACTGTGCTGATAAACTAAATCTCTCTTTGATTGAAGGCTGAATTAAAACGGAGCAATGCAGGAACTCTTCTGACCCAAAAGTAATCCACTCAATCATATAATGCATCCCTTTCCTTTTAGTAAAATGAATAGCCCTCCATAGAACCTTTTTCTTCCTTGACAAGTCCTTGACAGAAGAATGTGAATCTGGACAGTTAAATGAATCAATCACCAGCTGCTAGTCTAGGGCCAAGATGGTGAGCCGAGGGCCCTGCCAGAGTTCACTGACCACTGGTCAAAGCAGGACAAAAGCTTTGCCTCTATGAATAGCCTGCTTCTGGGATCCAAAGGTCACTTAGCTGCCTTGGAAACAGTCCCCTTTGGTTATTTAAAGTTCTCAGGCTATTCTGCCGCAGATATTATTGTTTCAGGTGGTCACCATCTTTCCTCTTCACGAGTTCGTGAAAGGCCAGGCAACCATTATTTAGTAAATGCAAGACAATGGCAAACATGGCAGCAACTAAGTAGTGAGGAAAGGAACAATTAAAGTAAGTACAAATAATGCTTTACATTTCCTCATAATTCCAGCTTCTGAACATGTCTGTGAAAAACATCCTCTGAGAAAGAAGGTCCCAGCACACAAAGGGCCAGAACCCCAACATGATCCAGGTGTGTACCTTGCACTGAAGGCAAGACGTGTTGAATACTTCACTGCCTTTGAGATTCTTTACATAAATGTGTCAGGAAAAAGAACAAGAAAAGAGTATCAGGGCTTTTTTCTAGTCATGACTGTTGGGCTGTATTTCCAAAAACATGCTCTGTGGCTCAAGGTAAGAGCCATAGCCTAACAAGTAGGTGGTAGTCTAGGCTATGTGCTGGAGTAAATACTTGAGAAAAGAGACAGACCAGATGAAGGGGGAGGTGAAACCCACTGGTGCTAACTCCTCCACAGCATCTACCTAATACCATGCACCACAAAAAAGCTCTACGCCCGTACACCAGCAATAAACCCAATTTCCTCTAACTCAGGTCACAGAGAGAATAAACATTGCACTGACAAACACCAGAGAGTGTACAGGTGAGCACTCACCTAAGCCCTGTCCACACACAAGCTTAAACCGTAGTCAAAAGTATAAATTAAATGTGGGTTCTGTCAGTACTGTGCTAAAATGGTTTCCTAAATCAGATTACGTTCTGATAAACAATACTACCAACAGGTTTATAAATGTTGCTGCAGACCTCTACAGTATCTTCACTAGTCAGTAAACCTTTAGTAAAAAAAAAAGTGTCTGAGGATTATTATTATTATCAAGTTAAAGCTATTACTAAATACATGTTTAGACACCAGCCCATATTTTGGTTGAATCAAAAAGTTCTGATAAACTTACTTAATTTGTCTCAGAAGTTGTTACAGTGCCCCTTTACAAGTCTTTTTTTCCTGACACCCTACCTATATAAAACTCTAACACTTTCAAGCATGTTTATTTCATTTTTTGCTGTATTACATACATCATTAGATAAATGAAGCTAAACCCTAAACTTTCCCACTAACACAGCATTCAGTATGTCTGCCTCTTACATGTGTGTATACACACACAGACATGAGATGAAAATTTCCAACCCCAAATGCTCAGAAGTTAGGAAACTGAAGAAATGAAGGTACTTATGTAACTGATTTGCTCTGTTTATATACATGCTTCAGGAAACAATCCAACTGCACAATACACTTCCCCCACTATTCACAGCACCAAATGAATGGTGCTCACATAATGAGCATCTATTCAATATTTTGTTTTCTCTTCTCTGTTCAGTGTGTGGCCTCATTCCTTATTTATTACACACTATTAAGAACTGCCCTGAAGACAGAGTTATTAACTTCCTTATGGCCTTTTCTGCAGGACTCTGCACTACAGTTCTTCACAAATGTTAATGCACCTACTCTCACAACACCTTGAGATGACGTTCTATTATTATTTTAATTTTACTGTTGAGCATGGACAAACAGTTGGATGGTGGCCCAAAATAGTCACTAAATTTAGGTATCCAGGACAAGACACATATCCTTCACAGCACTCCATGTGTTGCAAGCACCGCTCCCCTGGCTTGTTGTAGCTCCAAAGGATGAAACGTCAGACCCTCATATCAAACACCGAGACCCATAAGAAACATGTAATCACAGACTTCCCATGAAAAGCAGGAACAAGCCAACTTGTGTCACATATTGTAGAAGCTTCTGGCTGAAGCAGTGATGCAACGTAAATCTGCCAAAGTTCCTCTGACTGGGAGGTTATTGTCTTTCTGTAGTTCCCAAGGGAAGTCCAAGACTCCAGGGTCTACATTCCATATCCTACATTCCAGATCAGCTGCTCTGATGGGCACACTGTCTTGAGTCAGTCTTTGCCAGCACCTCCGTCCTCTCCCACTTCCAACTTTCACCCATGGTAATCTCAAACTGAGCCAACCCCAGGCCTCACTCCACAAGCTTTTCCTTAGTACTAGCTGCTTCCCACCAATGCATTTCTCTTCCCCTTTCTAACCTCTAGACACATGAAACCACTCACACCTCCACCTCACCCACTTCCCCCCCAGAATTCCTCTCCAGGTAATTAGACCATTGTTTTCACTTACTTCAGCTTTCGATACCAGCTGGTTTCTACAAGCAGTCTTAGATCACACTTTAGCTCATCATTAATTCAGAACAGGAAAAAAGGGCAAGTCCACAGCTGCCTAGGACTACTTAGAGGGAAAGCCCAGCTCAGTGTTCACAAGCAACATGCTCAGTACAAACAGTGTTTCCTGTGTTTCTAGCTAGTCAAGCTGAGTAAGTCTGTTCTGAACATATGTAAAAATAAAATAAAATTGAGATTCTTCGTCAAAACTTACAGGACAACCAAATTTGCAAATATATTCATAGCAACTGCAAAATCTACTTCCAAACACAAAGACCACTTCCCCAGCAAATCCCATGTCTCTGTTCCCTAAGCAGACATTCCCATGCTATCCTAGTGAAAAACAAAAATAAAGAAAAAGCAGTTTCATCTTAGATTTGTTCTAGGGAACAGGATAAACAGACCTGGAGAGGTATACTGAATTAAAAAAAAAAAAAAATAAAAGCAAAGAGATGGATACTGATACAATAAATTTCTATCCAAAAGGTAACATGTCAGAAACTTGGCAACTACAGTCCTGCAATATAAATATTTGGTAAATTTAACAGCAGTGTGCCACCAGTCTCCTTAGAATAAGATCATCATTTGCACAAAAGAGAGTAGAATAAAAGTCTACCACTGCTTTGTTTTGCAAGAGTCATGATTAAAAGTGTCAACAGGCTTCATCCCTACTATGTAAAAATAAAGCTTGGCAGCCCATTCTCTTTCTTGGGGTGGGTGATAGGAAGACTTTTTACGTCTTCTCAGGAAATCATGGGTTATTTTTCCCATTGATACAACTCTAGGCTCTGCTATTCCTTCAGAAGAAGTCCTGCTAGGAGGACTACAGCCAGGCCCTGCTAACAATTCAAACCTATTTCACCTTACCTAGCACAAACATTTTTATGATTTTAAATCAAAATAACAACTAAGTGAAGTTACCTTCACACTGCTGTTTCTTGAGATGGTCAGAGCTAATCTGCAAGTTACTAGCTGCTAAAAAGTGAAGACAAACTCTTCCCAGATAGTCTCAAATCCCCACTACTCTTGCCTACTTACCTCCAGCCAGCTCTAGTATTTGTCAGATAACACAGAAAGCCAGTTCAAATCATCACAGCTAACCACATTAGTTAGATAACAATATAGCTTAAAAAAAAAAAAAGTATTTTTTTCTGCCACGTTATCAATCAGATGAATACCACAGACTGCACAACGGATATGGCATTAACTGCATCCTATTCTACATTTCCAAAATTTCAGGACTAGTGTCAGCCACTTTATGTTTAAAGCATGACTTATTGTTCTCTTTTTGCAAACTAGTGGACTGATTAAGCATCTGTATATTCCATTGCAGCTTTTTTTCAATAGCTTCATGTTTATGTCATCAATGGACTTTCATATCTACAACACACCAAAAATCCCACAGACTACTACTAATGAAGAGCATTAAAGAAAATGTCAACATCATAAACATTCATCTAAACACAAAGCACAGATTTCGAATGTGCTTTGTGCTCTCAGGATCTACTTGCAGTATCACCTCTGGTGCACAAAGTGTAATATACCTTTGACACAGCTCTAAAAGGAACAAAATGCTGTTTCTAAACTGCAGTGTAATATAATTCTTCATTAGAAGTGTTTATTACATTCTTAAAATTGACTATTTTCAATAAAGTCTCTGACCATAAAAGAGCCTAATATACTACCATGTATCTCATAATGATACCTATTAGCAGATTAGATATGTCACCCTTTGTGCAGAGAAATAGTTTCCTGCAGTTATTTTATGATAGGTAAGTATAGAGCATTTTCTAGTGTGCCTATTATTTAAGATAAATAAACAATAATAAAAAAAAGTCATGCAAAGACAGTAATTATATTGGGGGAAGGAAGGAATAAAGCACTGTGTGGATTTCAGGGATCCACCATCTGAAAGCTTTTATTCTTCCACAGTGAAGGAAAGTTATGACCTTTGACATGTGGCCACGGTGCCAAAGAAACTGCTCATAAATGTGTGTCAGTAAAGAAGCAGAAATCAATAAATTCATTTAATCCAGTGAACTATTATGTAGTGAGACACAATATATTTTAAAGAGCCAACTGTTCTAGTCTTTCTCTCAAAAGACAAAAATTTTACGTAATGGATTTTTGGATATTCAATTTTTGGAAGTTTTTTTACAATCTGAACATTATCTTAGACCCATTAATAAACATTTTAGTCAGTTATGCCACAATTTGTTAGGACATTCATTCCTGTTTGACAGATTCCTGATAAAGTTGGATTCAGGTAGCACAACAGGAACACCAGCAGGTGGGCAGACATCCTATTAACAACCTCTACCACTATTAAAGATAGTTATCCACAGGAATTAAACACAGGCAGGTGTTAAAAGTGCATATTTTTTTCCACACTGGGTACTCAAGAACAGAACGAATGAGATACCGTTCATCATTCCAAACACAGTAATTTTAAAAGACCAAATGAAGCACTGCTCTACAATGTATATTATAAAGGCTTTCAACAAAGCATTTGGTTATTTACCATATATTTTATGTGAATCAGCAACAAGCAATATCAGGTAAAGATGATGACCATTAAAAACCAGTACTAAATGCCCTGTGCTGGGAATGTCACAAAACTCCCATCAATGCTACCAAGAATGCCATACTTAATTTCTTGTACACTGTATCAATGCTTACCTCTTCTAGTGTTTAGCATATCCAATAATTTCAAACACTAGAAACCATAATTATTGCTAGAAAAAAAGTTCACACCCTCAAAAGGGAAAAAAAAGGAAAAAAAAAGAAAAAAAAAGAAAAGAAATTTTACTCACTGTAATAAACAAAAAAATTCTACTAATGAGAAACAAAAACAAAACAAGAAAATCCCCATACCCAATTATGTTTCCACTTCTAAAAGAAATGAAAAAACAATTTTGAGAGCATAGGCTAATGCATCTGAATACCAACTCACATGTACTGGTTCCACAGAGCATTGTGGATTTGTATCACGATCATTTTTACAATAGTTTGGTCGTGTGATAAAATTGAGCTGCCTTCCTAGCACAGAGTGGCTGAACAGATAAAAACAGTATCCACTTTCAACCTCTGCTGAAGATCAATGATAAATCTGCTTGCAAACTGTGGGCCACAGGGTTGTTTGCATAAATAAGCATTAAAAGCAAGATGAAAAAAGAGCTGGTCATATGCTCACTTACGCTTTTGAGGAGAGGGTGGGGGAAGGAAGTTTAACCCTTGTAATTTGGGACACACTATGTACAAAGTTTCTCTCTCCTCAGGCAAAACGACAGAGTCGTGCCAGAACTCTCAGAGAATATTTCCAGTTAACATTAATTTGCCGGATGTCAGAGACAAGTTTAATGAACAAAATGATAAATGTCTGTCAATGGCTTTATAAAGTCAATGAATTCTTGTTACAAAGAACATACATAATGCACAGCTCTGCCTCAGGCACATGTTACAGTTATTAGAGATCTTGATGTGGACAGTAAAATGGCAATTTAGTCATTTACACTAGTTAATTTGCTGATAAGTTACCTAAACAATTATTAATATGTTGAAGATTGTACAAGCAGGAGTAGGCAACAAAAAATATTTTAAATGCTTCTGAGTGTTCAAAGACCTTAAGATTAAAGTTTCTTTGAAAAGATAATGGCTTATTTGATAACTTCCAGTTGTAACAAGATGTAAAACAAAAAACAATACTGCGTAACACTGAGCAGTCTGTATTGTACATTGTAATGGCTATCAAAACAGCTTTTTCCTAATCATAATTATTATCTGATTTTGAAGTGACAGCCAGACCACTTGAGACAAGATATTACACTTCTGTCAAATCATTTTTACCTCATCTAAATGTGGGGTCAAAACTGACCTCAAAGTATCTTATGACACTTCCCTCCTCTGCCACAGCTGTGAAAATAAGCTCCACTGGAAAATAGTACCTCCTTCCAGTCATCAGACAGGAATAAGAAACAGGGAGTCACCAGAAGCATTTTTGCAAATTCAAAACAATGATATAGCATATATGTGACAATTTATAAAGAGAAAAACAAACAAACAAACAAACAAATCTACATGCAGCAAAACCAGCCTGCACCTGACATGAAAAAGAGAAGAGAGTGGGAACATGGGAGAGGACACAAATAATGAGAATTTTGAATATTAAAACAGATCAGCAAATAAAGGAAAAGCTTTTCTATTTGATACTTTTTCCTCTCCACTTTAAGGTGTGCAGGAAGTGAGGGTCTCTCAATACAGCTTAAAAGAACTGACAATCCTATTTTGTAAACACACTGACAGATGATTTATGTGATTTTAGTGGGAGAAGAGAAGGCTGACCATTGCTACTTTGCACGAAAAACTCATGCAACAAAGGTTGAGGAGATATTGAAGAGTAAGTTATTTTTCTAATCCAATTTTATCTCATTTTGTCTTTAATCTGAAATGGTTCAAAGGAGAGCCAAAAAAAAACCCCAAACCAAATCTCAAAACCCTCTTGACTGGAAGATTCAGAAAGATCTTTGGTTTAATGCAAGATTTTTAAAGTGAGTTGTGTATCTATCAGGGTGTCCGAAGATGAGCTACTACACATGTGGTAAAATTACACTGATAAATTAAAAATCCAACATTTTTTCTACTTTTATAAATCTATCAATTTGCCAGTGATACCATTAAGACATGAGGGTTTTGCACGAGAAATTGTGATCTACTGAAATGAGAACAAACAATGTAATCAATCAATGTGAACAGGATTATTATCTGGAGACACTAAAAATCAAATCTGAAGATAGAGAGTTGCTTCTGTTCACAGAATCCCCTCCAGTTTCCAGCATTCATGCGTCACTATACACAAGATATACATCACAGGCTGTAAAGATTTAGTTTAACTGCCCCCTAGCTATGTATTAAAAGAACACCAGATGACATGTTTAATGCTTGTAATAACTTTTACGTGCCCCTTACTCCTGGTCAGTCAGGTGATTATTTATTTCAAAACTGTCTCTCATATGCAAATCATTTCCAAACAGAACTATTGCACCTCAGAGCTAAAGAGCAAACTTCCATTACACATACTTCTAAGACAAGGCAAATCATTGCTATTGTTAAATTCAAAATTATAATTTTAGTATGTTCTGAGGCTAGAGGACTAGGATGAGGTAAGTTTTGCTGCTTTGCCATCGATATACCCCTCAGAGTAGCCTGTAGCTAGAGACAAACTCTTTTCTCCTTTAGAAAATACTATATTCATCCCACCTAAAACCGTGATTTAGAAAAGCCTGCCAATTTTGGGCAGAACTGCAAAACTTGCACAGAATGGAATCTGTTCCCTATTCCAACATCTACTTAAACATGGGCTTGGCAAAGATGTTCCATATCTGAATACAGATTTAGTGAATTGCAATGTTTTGAGAAAAACCCCATCCTACCACCAGTGCCTTTATATTGGCCAGTACATAGGAAGTTTTCTTCCTAAGGTTCTATAGATGGGCAAGGATATCAAAGACCCTCTCTGCAGTTAGGTTTGTGCTTTTTGCAACAGGTTTCTGTCATAATTCAGAGACAACAACAATCTCACTCCTTGCTGCCCAGGAGAATTTTACCAGGGCTCTTATGGCAGGTGCCGCCTTCAAACACTGTTCTTGTCAAAGGCTGGAGATGTAACTTGCTCAGCAGTATTCTACCACTGAAAAAAAGTGGTAAAATAGAAGTCAAAGTGTAACTGTAAGGTCTTGACAGGAAACGTGTTGATCATTATTGCCTATGGAAGGGACTGCTGAGATTTTTTTTTTTTTTTTTTTTTTAAATACTGACTTAACTAAGCAGATGGTTCAGCTGTATTTTCTCATGTAGCAATGTACCTTAAAAACGGCCATTGAGAGGATAGTTTAGTGTCTGCTGAGGTATCTGAAGGCAGGACTTCCATACTTGCAGATTATTAAACACGTTTGCACATTTTTGTAAAAGAGAAGCCCCACTGTTTGGATTTTTCAGTTTTCCAAGGCTTTTGGGGGCTTTGCCATTTTTGGGGTGGGGGGGTGAGGGTGGGGGGGGTTCATCTTAGGAAAACAATTCATTGTTTTATGTTATACAAGGGAAAATTACATGACCTGGCTGTTCCTTGTACACTCATTAGTTTAAACCAATGCCCAAGTTCAGTGACAGGAAGAAATATCCCAGGTGAAAGCATTGAAGTTGCATCTCTTTTCTACTTTCCTTTTATTTCTCAAGATCACCTGATATATTTTCATCGAACAAATCCCCTACAACCGCGGAGATGTAGGATATGCACTCTCATATTCTTTTCCTGTATTAACAGTCTTAGACAGCAAGGATAGGTTTCTAGGAGGAGCTGGGACGGCGTGCATCACATGTTCTGTGAGCCTCACAAGCCTCCATGCCCATAACCACAGGAAACTCAATGATATTTCTACCCGATTTCTAGTTTTCTAACAAAAATTCTTGGCTGTTCTGAGTTTTGCAATCAGTTCATCTCCATTTATTTCATATTCCAGAAGTCATTCCTTTCCTCAAAGCTTTGCCTACGTGCAGAAACAACTTCATAAGATAATTTTCAAATAATCCATGAGAATAGTGTGTATTCTTATTACTTCAGTCAGAAGAGGAAATCAGTTTATATAGGCATAACCCTAAGAACCACGATTACAGAAGATTAAATAACTGCACTCCTTGCTGACTTTCTCCCTCCCCAGTAGTTGTGCCCACTAACCCTTCCAGAGATGGTGAAGTACTGTCTTGGTACATTGCACGTTTTTCCTCAAATTAAGGATTAAATTCTGATAATAGCTTTGGATGTAAAGCTTGTTGTCAGCATTTCTGTGTCTTTTATAACAATATTCATATTCAGTATTTAATTTCTCACATAGCATTCCACTGCTCCAACATCTAGTAAATGAGAAGGTACTCACTGAATACTATCACAAATGCTCCAATGAATTGTTCAGGCTACAAGCAAACATAACTTCCTCAAGCTTAACCACTGGAAAATTTACAGAGTTTTCCCATCAGCCAATCTCAGGCAATACTCTGACCACAGCAGGAGTTTTAAAAGCTGTTTATTCTAACAGTGGCACAGAAAGACCCAGCAACCCTGAAATCTTTACCCCATAAAATACAAAGACTGCGCATTCTATCATTTTTGAGTTATGGTAATAAGAATCTAAGTGAACTTCATAAGCACACAGCACACCTATGTGCTAGATCTATGGGGGAGAATAGTACCCAGAGATCCTATTCCCCTGAACTGCAGATGCACTGGTGTGTAGAAACCTCCCACCAGAAGCCCAACGTAGACAGGCAATTAAGAAAAAAGCACTTTGGAACAAGGCCTCCAGTTGATAACTGCATTATCCCGATGACACTTAGTTTATTTTCCCTTCATGAGCATTCATGTTGTTAAACCCAAAAAACCTTCCACTCACCTAAGGAGATCAAATTCGATTTCATTAAAAAAAAAAAAAAAAAACCCACACTAAGCAGAATTACCATTATTATCTAAGTAAAAGCAGTACAGAAAATCTGTCTAGTACTGCTTATTTGCGTTTTCCTCTGATATATTAGGAAGGCCATCTCCCTCCAAAACTCTTACATACAGAACGTAGAGAACAAAACTCTTACATACAGAAAAAACTCCAGACTCCAGTGGTTTCACAACTATCTTTTTCCTATGTCTGCTGTTTATCTCCACCTATTAAAAAAGTAACAATTTCACCCATACAAACAAAAAATGCTTCCACTATAGATGTAAGTTTTGGAAGGCTCCCAGATGGATTTCTAACTCCCAACACAGATCATCTAGTGTGAAAGTTATTTTTCTCCTCTAACTCAACTGCTTAGACAACCAACTTTAAAATGTAGACACTGCTTGAAATGCTGCTGCTTAAAAGCTATATAGAGGTTGACCCTAGTAACTAATGTTGACCATACAACCCACACTTACTCAACAAAATGTGGAGACTTGACATTGTTGATTACTTTTTCACTTAGGTGGTGATTACCAGTTATAAAGACTGGAAGTAATCAATCCCAATTTAACAGCTGTGCCCATTGATGAAACAGAAAAAACAATGCAAAACTAAACAAAAGATTATGCCCACGATTTTGGAGATAAGATCTGGAAAAATATGAAATCCCAAGGAAAACACACAAAAACTAAGCACAAATTTGTCCAACAATAGAAATGACCCTATTTCTGTAGGAAAACGCTTAGTAACTGTTAAATTCTTCCTCCAAGATTCTCTTTTGTAATTGTCTTAAATTGTTCTGCACACCATCAATAGCCACAGCTGTTAAATTGTGAAGACATGACAACAAGTCTCTAGGCAAACAACTGCTCAGAGTGAGATCCTTTTCTTTAGGATAATCAGAGCTGGCTGACAAAAGGGGGCCTTATTGAATGCCCTTTCAACAATTTCTGCACCAAGAAACGCAGAGAGAGAGGGAGGGGGAAGAAAGGGAGCAGTGGGGGGGAGCACCACACTGCAAGAACAGAACAGCATCCTTTGCGGCCCTGCATTGCTTTGCAAGTTGAAAAGAAATCTCAATAGTTTAGTGCATGTATCACATGTAGAACTTGCACCAGGTAAGAACCGAGTGCCTCTAGTCACAGGTCTGAACATCTTCTAGCATGGTACCATGTTTTCCTTCAACATTTCTCACATCTATTAGCTACAGAGTACACTGCCAATAAGACTGAGCATTCTTTTAAAACAGAACCTGGTAAAAACTTTATACATTATAAAGGTGACAAAAAATAGTAAAAGCCCTAATAGCTTTGGCCCTACTAGCTAGGAAGAAAAGCAAGGCCATGAAATGCCGCAATTTGGCATTACACTCGACACAAATTTGAAACTGAGGTGTTGAGGAAACCCATAAAAAGCTCACTTCTCTCATAATGTGGTAGTGGAAACAAACACTGTTCACGTGCACTAAATAAAGATTCATACCTGTTTTGTCCTGACAACAATGTAAAAGCCCATCCTTTAACCTGCGGAAGAGCTCTTACAAGTGCAGACCAGTCATTGCTGAAAGAACAGGGAATGGCCTAGTGACAAAAAAAAGTAACTAGCAGTTATGTCTTAAAAGGACTTTGACAATTTCTTCTGTAAAGATGTTACAGGAACAGAGTTCAGGTCAAAAGATGTCTGAAGGAGTTCTAGAAGAAAACCCTCCAAGAAAACGAGTTAAGAAGGAAAATATTTCCCACTTTTCTTATTTCTCCAGTGTCTCTCAGTTAAAGAACAAGAAAATCTTACTGCTCTTCTTCATCGTTATCAACTGACATTGCTGACTGAGACATGAAACGTCCTCCTCCTGCATTAAGTGCGGAATTTAAATGCACCAAGGATCAGCCACGTGCACTCTCAGCTTAGAAACGGATTCTCCTCTCAGGACATTCAAATCAACTAATCAAAGCAATAGCAATAAGGCAGCGCTCGTAAAAACCTAAAACAGGAGCTTCCTCAAATGGTCTATAACCACACCATTCTACAGCATTAAGACTTTGCTATCTTTTTTAATAAAGACCATTGTCTACAATAGCCATTTGCCATTTCACTTCCACCTCAGTGAAAAAACATTTCTGCCTTCCAACCCCACCCTTCCATCTCAGAATTTGTTCCTCTCTCCATTACAATTTAAAATAATATAACCTACCTTTGAGCCCTATATGCATTTGGAAGATACCTGAAATGATAGATTCTATACAAAATGAAAACTATATTTTTAGACCACAGCTATTAATCCCTTCATTTAAGGCAAGATACTAAAATTAATTAAAAAAAAATTAGTAGAAGAAGAGCAAAATATTTGCCTACGCACATGTTCCGTGAAGGCCATAGTTTGATGAACATGTATTTTTGCAACAGTCTAAGTTTCAGTAGCTTTCCTCTGTCCCACTCTGTTCCTACCTCCACATCATTCCTCTCAGTTACACCAGTGCAATCACTGAGAGTGGCTCTGTGACAAACCACATCAGGGAAGTCATTTGGGTTAAACACCATCTTTTGTTTTAATTCTATTACTTTAACCCAGATCAGTTCTCTGTTCAGTTAGCCACACATGCAGCTGTGCCCACACAAGGAAGGGCACAATGCAAAAGCGGGAACAAACAGCTGGAACTGCTAAGAAAACATGATTGTCACAGTACAGAATAAGGCTCAGCTGGATGCACTCTTAAGTGCAAATATTTAAAAGCAGGCCAGAAGATGTCATTAGGATATCAAAACATAAATATTGCTAATTATTGGCACTACAGTGGGACTAGAAGTCACATTGCTGCCACAGCAGGTAAGCAAAATTACAAATCTCCACAAAGCAGAGCCTGCTATGTGTAAAAGGCCCAGTGTTTCACAAACTGCAGTGCAGCGTGCACACACAGCTTCCCTCCAGGAGCATGTTCCCAGAAACCTGCTTGCATAACCTTTCACTCTTGTGAAATGTAGAAACCTGTACATGAAGAATTGGGCTTATGTTTCCTGTAATTCACAAACATTAAAATCAATTCAGCCAAGTTACAAGAGCAGAAAAGGTTATGTAGGAATGCTGCTACCCAGCTGTATATATCCCATCCAACCATTTTAAGACTTCAATTTCCACTTTTTGTGAAAAGAAAATAAACAATGAGCATCCTGTCCAATCACTGCCCAAAGCCCATGTTACTAGCTTCAGAACATGACCCATCTTCTCAATTTTTTCTTAATACTCTCTTATTGGAAGTCTAGCTGTATTTTTAGACAGAATCTTTGTTAATTGTGGTTAAATAGTCACAATTTAAAAATGCAGGAATACAAAAATCTCTATTTTTGTGTGATTCAAAGTTGTACCAAAACTGCTTAGACTTTCTCTGCAGTCTACATTTCTATTCCCTTAAAAGAGACCTCTCTTCGTAGCACTAGCAGCAGTAAGTTGAATTTTGAGTAATTCATATTCTTCACTATCAGCATTTTTACCCCCATGTTGCCTCACAAAGAACCACACAGGAACCTCCTCCTCTCCCCAACCCCCCCACGCCCGTCAATTAGCCTACTTTAGAAGCAACTACAAGCATGTAGTGAAACTAACATTTATTTTTACCTAAGCAATACCTCAGCCCCACAGTTTCCTTTAAAAAAGTAGGGGGATCTCACCGAAAAAAAGCCCTAAATTAGTCAAATTCTTTTGTGCATGGATGAACAACAGGAAAGCAAAGCCTTGGGGCCTCTGGGGAGGAACCCTGTCCCTGCAGACCTACTCTGATGTGCTCGGGAGATAAGGCTCCATAGTGACACTTAAGGAAAGGCCTGCTCACATTTGAATTTCTGCATTCCTCAAGAACAATTCATGGCAATCACTAACTTTGCAGAGGAGCTACATGAAAGCTTTGGCCAATGAATGAGGGTCATCTGCTCTTTATCACAAGGGTAAACCTCATCCTGGCCAGTTTCTAACCTTTTAACCCTGTGAATTCTTAATTTGCACATGAATAATGGAATTCTTGCGAAGAGTGCAACCTTCAGCTTCCAGTTCCTAACTTTAGAAACCAAGACCTGATCTCCTTGTGTGTTCAAATCTTAAACTCTTGGACAGATTAAAGTTTTTGATTTCCAAATGCAACACTAAACATTACAATTCTGAAGCAAAAGACAAGCTTACTAGCAAAAGCTCTGACCAGGCAAAGTAAAAGAACATCCTCGCACCCTGCTGCTACTAGAGACTGAAGAGAGCATTTGCTTTTTTCCTCCAAAGAAAGAATGCCCATTTAATGCCTATTCTCCACCTGTTTAATATGTATAGTTCCTTCTGTACCCTGCCCACAAGGTAATTTGCCTTTGCAGAAACCGACAACTGCTTCTAAACAGAATTATAAGCCCACAAAATCCCCCACAAGACTTCAATTTATTTCACTTAAAACGTCTGCAAAGTTCAATCAACTCATGATAGCAGGCAGAAACACTGTAAAAAGGAGATATAAAACTAATTTTGCACGTGTTTTATGGGCTTCAAAATATAACAATAGAAATTACTGCCTTATTTCACAGCTTTACAGTAAAGATGACATTCTGAAACCGGTCAGATTGGAATATGACTAAAAAGAGACTGCTACATAAGATAACTTCATGTTTGGCCACTAGTTAACCACTTAATCGCTAAGTCAACAACACCTACTGTGATCATTATGGATCCACTATCTCTTCCAGTTTTCTCCAACAGACATAGGAAACCTTTCAAGTATTCAAAGAAGAAAAAGAAACCTTTTGTCACAGTCTTACAGGAGAGGGGAGAAGGAGGAGTGAAAAAAAAAAAAAGAAAGAGAAAAAAAGAGTGCTGCAAAACAAGAGTCTCACTCCACAGCATGCAATCTATTTGTTCACAACTCTTCCTTGGTGAAAATTTTTCATTAAAAAAAAAAAAAACAAAAAAAAAAAAAACCACCCAAAATTAACCATCTATTCTGGTGAAATAACATGCATGTGAGAAACAAACATTTGTATAAGTTCAGTGCTGTCTGAATAAAACCAGAGACTACAAGTGTATTACTATACTGTACTACTAAAGTGCTTTGTATCATTCCAGATGTTCTCTGATATTGAGCACAGAGCTCATCTTGCAACGTCTCAGGTTTAAAATGGCCCTTAAGTTTCCACAGTCCTACACACAGAATCCATCAGCCAGTGCTTTGCTTTATATTTATTAACAACATTCCTATCCTCTTAAGAAAGATTTTCTTCAGTCTGTTTATTAATAGTGCTGACACTCTGAAACCTAATGATGTGAATTTAAATGTCAACGATATTAATACTTCATTTTTCATCATTTTATCAAAAGTATGCAAGAACTGCTTGGTCTATTAATCCTGTATGTGAGTAAGATGCCATGACACAAAGTAAAAAGTAGCCAGGTTTTTTAAATGGAGAGTTCACAGATCAGCCTCTTACAGCACGTGAAAAACTCATCACTTCCTTGGAGCCACCTACTTCCAGGCTGGTTTTCAACTGCCCAATGCTCTAGCTCACTGAACAAGGTATTTCACACATTCCTGGGGTATCTTATGGACAGCATTTATCATCAGTTCAGAAGCATACAGAAAAAAACCCCTAACAAACGTTAACATTCTGACGTTTTTTAATGTAAGCTGCTGTACCAGTTATATTAACTAGTTTCAGACTGAATTTGGTAAAATTTGCAATTTACAACTAATATTGAGCTTCCATACAGCTATTGCCACCAGTTCTGTGCAACTTGCTACTAAAAACAGGGTCGAAGAGGTCAAAGGAAGCCTTTTCCTACTAGATTAAGTTCATCAGTTAAGTCTTATTACAGAGGGAATACAAGAAGACTACATAAACTGTGTACTCTCTGTGTTACACTTTCTTTGAAATGACTCCATGTACTTTTGGAAAGCTAAAAAGATAGTGTTGTAGAAGCAGCCTACTGGCAAAGCTCCACACTGGCATGGAAAAAGGCATGACATTCAGTCCCTAACACATATCTCTTGCTCAATACCTTTAAAGATGCTAGAAATGCAGAGGGCAACACGCACTCAGGATCAGACTGTTAAAGCCATAAAGGCACTTACACACAACTATTTCCTTCACCATTCATCCAGTAGTAGGGAGTCACCCTAGAAACGCATCTCACTGCCCAGTGGAACCATGTAACAGGCCCTCACAGCTGGTTCCAGAGGAGCCTGAAGCAGTTCCAAAAGGGAAAGCACCCACATCTGCTTGGCTGAACACAGTGTCACCAAAGCAAGGGCTTGGTAATTTAACCCTCACAATTGCCAGAAAACCTTTCCCCTCCCAAAGACAGCCACCTCTATTATCGGTCTGCCGTGCCCCAAGACAGCACAACACAACATCAAGCAATTGAACAAGGAATAATAATTTCTCAGATTTGTAGATAACACTTATAAGGCCGCCAGAACAGCACTTGCGAAACAAGACCCAGGACCTTTGCAGCAGGTTGCCAGCACGGCTGTGCACCACCACCTGCTCTGGAGATCAGTGACCCACGTGAGCCACCCACGCAAGGCACCACTGCCCAAGAGGCCTCATAGGTGGCTTCACCGCTCCAGCCGCATCATGGACTTGAAAAGGGGCCACCACAGGTTTTGCTCATAATCTTCACACATTTAAAAAGAAACACAGGTTCTACAGAATCGATTTGCTCTTTGCTTTTGTAATTTATCTTCTCAGGTACACAATCAAAACAGTAGGTTGCTGTGTGCTGTTCAGGGAATTGCTTTCACAAACTCAGAAGCAGGCTAATAAACAAGAGCTGGAACTTACTTGCTAGCGTGAGGTGGCTTTTTTGACTGAGAATGGCCCCGTATTTGTTCAGAGCTAAGCACTGGTAAAATCCTTCATCAGACAGATCTCCTTTCTTTCCTTCCACCTCACTGATATACAACGAGCCATTGGATAAAGTGTAGATCCGTTCATTTTCAGATACTTTGCCTCCGTTTTTCAGCCATGTAATAGTTATAGGAGCTTCACCACGGGCCTGGCAGTCTAAAACCACCGGATCCTTCCTTGAGACAGTAACGTCCTGAGGCTCTTTCACAAAAAACAGTTCACTAAAGCACCACACTCCTAAGAGAGAGGAAAAAAAAAAAGATTTTTGCCTGTAAGTATAGATGAGCAATGTACCAACTGCACTCACGAGGTGAGAGTCATCATGCTGAACCCACAGACGAGGTAAAACTGTCGTTACTACAGGCTCCGAGGGCTCTCAGCCCTCCAAACTCGGAAAACTCTGGTACCGACCTCGAGCAGAGTAAAGCCACCATGCTGTAAAAGACCCAGGCGTTTCCCTCCTAGTTTTCAAACGCGTTGTGCGAAGGAGCTGGAGAGACAGAGCGTTCGACACCGGCTCACCCACAACTGGGGCTCACAACACAGGCGGCGGCGGGGACTGCCACACAGGTGCGACCCTCACCGCTGCCGGGGCGCGCCCGCGCCGCTCGATAATTTTACGAGCCCGCCAAAGGAGCCGGAGCGGGGCGAGTCGTAAAAGCCTAATTTTACAAGAAGTCGTTAGCGTAAACCGAACCGCCCGGCGCCCTTCTGGGCCCACCGCGGGGACGCCGCCCGTCCCCTCAGAGCCCCCCGGCCCGTTAACGGTCGCGCCGCGAGGCCCCGCCGGCCGCTCGCGCCCCCTGCCGGCGGGGGGTGGGGGGCGCCACTCCGCGCCCGGCCCGTCGCGGCGCCAACAAAGCGCGGGGCCGGTTCCCACTGCCGCTCCGGCCGGTCCCGCCGGTGCCGAATAAATATAAACACGTGCGGCGGCGCGGGGCCGGGGCCGGACTCACCTGGTAGCGGGAGCAGCAGCGCCGGCAGCAGCGCCCGCAGGCGGAGCGGCGCCATTTAGCGGGAGGCGGCTGGCATGCCCCGCCGGCCGCCGCGAGAGAGACCGGTCAGCGGGCGAGGGGAGGAGACAGGGGACGGACGGAGCGGCCCCGGCGCGCCCGTCCCGGCCCTACTCTCCACATCTCGTCTCCATTGGCCTTTGGGGAGGAGAGGGGCGAGGGGCAGGGCCGGGCGGGGGGCGGAGGGAGGGAGGCCGCTGGACGGGGCGGGCCGCTGCGGCGGACAATACCGGGGAGGGGGGGGCGACGGACACCCGCCGGACCCGCGCACGAGGGGTGAGGGTGTCCGGCGCCATCTGGGCCGGGGCGGGCCG
The DNA here is from genome assembly GCF_965231255.1 of Vanellus vanellus. Taxonomy (NCBI): domain Eukaryota; kingdom Metazoa; phylum Chordata; class Aves; order Charadriiformes; family Charadriidae; genus Vanellus; species Vanellus vanellus. Next base: position 10,094,243 of record NC_138916.1, on the reverse strand, counting down.
ACCCCGACCCCCGCCTGGGACCCGACGGCAGCTCCGCCGCGGGACAGCCCCGAGCCGGCCCGGCTCCGGGATTTCTTGGGCAGGGGGTGCCCCCCGGACACCGCAAACGGCAGCCCCTCTCCTCGCCGGCATGGCGAGCATCAGCAGAACGTGCGCTTAGCCAGAGCCGGATTTACCAAAGATCTGTGCCAACACTAGAGCTGCCCACCCGGGGCATCCCCCCGGGGTGGTGAGCCCCAGCCCCACGCAGCAGACCCTGCACGCCCGGTGCAGGTGCAGTGATGTCCAGGTTTGGCAGAGCACACACACACACACACACCCTCCAGACGAGTTTTTGAACGGGAGGATGGGAACTGATCAGAAATGGAGTGCCATTTTGTCAATGGTTCTCACTGACCCCTTCATACAGCGCCGATAAAACCACTTCCAGATGGCTGTGCAAGGCAGGACTCTGCTGCAGGGGACGAGTCACCCTTTACTCATCTCCACCAGAAAGCAGCCGCAAGTTTACATTTGCCTCAAGTCCAAAACGTAGCTTGCCGAACTGCAACCATAGGGCTGGAGAATCACACTATCAACACCCTGTGGACGATTTGTAGGGGAGATATCAAAATCAAATGCTGCCGCTATCATTTAAGCTTTCAGCTTCACCAGTGATTTTATGCGATGCTTGCAGCCAGTGATTTTCTAAGCTCTTTTTTTGTCTGTTCAGAGTTCTGGTTTCTAAAGTTACCATGTAGGAAGGTATCTTCTTACTCAGCAGATTTGCCCCCTGTTTGCATTCATTGTGAGAGCTGCTGACTTCAGTGACAGGCAAGTTTTTACTGCTTTTTGTTCCTGCCAGCACTGCAAAGCTCACAGAGCCAGGAGCTGGCAGCCAAACTTGGTCCCTTCTGCTGCATCATCACTGGGACTGGCTGCAGCCTCAGTCAGTGACTCCTCTGAAAGCCTTCGGAAGAAAATGAGAGCTATCTAAACACAACATAAGCCATAGTTTGACCTGTATCACCTTCCTTCCTTGTCAAAAATACACGAGCAGAAGAATTCATCTTGCTCTGATCTTAGCACTGGTTTTCAGGAAAGGTAATTAGGAAAGATAATTAGGAAAGATTTGCTTTACGTGCAAATCAGTTACCCAAAGGCATGCAGCAGTTTCACAGTCATATGCACCGCTTTGGTGTCTAAATAGGAGCAAATACAGCAACAGGATCCACTTGACACAGTATTTTTGAATTTTCCTCAGTGTTTGACTTTATCCAGTCACGAAAATGTGAACTATGAAAAAAAAAAAAGTATCACAAGTAATTTTATGTTATTTTCAACTACTAATGATTAAATGATCATTCTTTCTTGTGGCAAACTCACAACTTCCATCTGCAGCTCATGCTGGTACTGCACTCTCTCCTGCTAAACTCTGGTTGATCAGAGTGACCTGAATTTGAGATTTCATGGATGACCTCAGCATGTCGAGAAGACAAACACACCGATGGGGACTGCATTGCCCAGTAACAATTCTATGCCATGTGCTTGGGTCAGCTGGTGGAGAGGCTGAAACTGTCCATGGTTAGATATAATGTTATTTCCCTGCAGCCCTTTGCAGACATGAGCGGGTGGCTGTGCCGGCTGTAATGCCCAGCGCTGGACACTATCTCACCTGTCCCAGGAGGGATACCTCCTTGACCAATTCACCAGCCTTTTTTGAAGCAGGAGTTGGTCCTAGTGGACCAGGGGACAAAAAAAGCTGCTAGAGAGCAAGCAAGTTGTAGTCCTACTTGTGGGCTGGTTTCCATTAGCTGTGTTGTCTGCGCTCACTGCTGTATTCTGCTGTGATGGGGGAATCGCTTTGCCGTCTCCCTAGACTATGCTGTGCCAGCAGGAGGTTTTGACTCATGAGATCAAATGCAATATTTGTCTTAAATGGCTTAACAAAGAAAAGTGCTTCCCGCTGGAGCGCTCCTTCTGCAGCTGCGAACACCAGTATTTCCATTTCCACGCTTCTGTTGAGCAAAACAAATAATAAATTCCTTACTAGAATTAAGCAGTCCTATAGCTAGATGAGCATAAATTCTCCCTCCTTAATTTGTCAGAAGTCATTATTTTAAGGCATATTCCAGTAATTAATTAGAGATAGCGCAAACTTGCGATAACATATCTAAATTCATACTTCTCTGTAAGCTGATAAACCCGTTGAACCACAGTTTAAAGGCGCTGCCAGCCATAACTTTGTCAAATACACCATGTTAGTAAATATGAAGCCAATAAACACAATTATCTACTTGGCTAACTGTCTCACAGCAACACTATCTTGAGAAAGCCAGAATGGCAGTCCAGGATGAGTACAAGATATTGCCAGCCAACGTAAACAGAGCTATGCCTACTTTGCTGCAGGGCAGCAATTTTTCTTCTGTCACCAACACAGACTTTTTTGCTTGACTCCAATTGCCTTGACTCCAAATAATTTTGGCATGTGTGGGAAACTGTGCAAACTTCCCCAGTTTTTGTTGTTCTTTTCAGAACCCATATGAACACTTTTCTATGCTTTCTCTTAGATTTTGGGGTCAGTAGTAAGAGCTCTCTTTGAAGTGCTGTCAACAGCTGGAATAACAGCATGCTGCCCAGGTTGCTGTCTGTAAATAACCTGATTTACCTTATGCTGCATTTCAGCCTTTGCCTCAGCCCTGGCAAGCCCAGTTTATATGTTTCCTGAAAAGAAAGATTTTAAAAATCAGATTGACATGAACAGATCTAGCTTAGGGCTCTGCTCCACTGCTCTTCTGTCTGCGTGTGTGTGAGAGCAGCTGTCAATCCATCCAGGACTCCTAAACTGGGCTGGGGCCATAAAATCCAGAATTTTGGTCCCAAGATGAACCAGCAAGGAGAGAGAGGGACTTTCCAAAGGTGAATAAAGTCTTCATGACCTCGGTGTTTACACACTTTGCCTGAAGTTTTACCAACGTCTCTAGAAAGGGAACTAATAGGCAGGACTCTTCCCTGGGATGGAACATAGCAGCCTCAGGAAAAGGAAAGAACCTGAGAATTCACATGTAACCAGAGCTTTCCAAGGTGACCTCTGCATTTATGAGATCTCTGCAGCCACAAGCCCAGGGTGGAGAATGCGGTTTCTTTCCAGGTTAGAATAAGATTTTTCTGGAGTTAGACCATTTCCACTTCTTTCAGCTTAAAACAGAAATAGTTCAGTTTGGTATGCGGTCAGTTTTGCACTAAGCATTTAAACTCTACCAGAGAAAAAGAATAGCATTACATTAACTCTCATCCCTGTGGTCTGAGAAAAGCCGTCACAGCAGCATAGATGGTGTTTGACATGGCCACAGACTGCCCAAGCTGGATGCCCACATGCTGCTGCATTCCACCCGACCGAACAGGCTCAGAGACGAGAAAGCAGCTTTGCCCACACAATCCATTCCCCTGGTTTGGCTTCACACAGCTCTGCTCTAATACTGTAATGTCGTGGGATAGAAAAAGATAGGGATGAGCTCCCACAGGTGGGAAAAGGAGAGGTGGGGAGAGAGCTGCTTACAGCAGTTTAAGCGTCCCCATTGCCACGTATGTGCAGTCACAACACTGTCCTCAATTAGCTGCAGCTTTTAAGAGGTGGTAGTAGGGTCCTGGATACCCAAATATATTTTCAAACCAACATATAATCACCATCCTGGTCCCACCACTAGTCCCAGCCCCACAGGCTCAACCCTTCCCTGCTACCAGTGCCAGGTCCCAGCTCATCCTCTGCTGGCAGGTCACCACAGGAGCTGCCGGGTCTCACCACTGGTGTGAGGAAAGCTGTAGTTACAGGCACCCAGGGCGGAGGAGAGGGTACAATCACTGCAGGCAGCTTAGCATGGCTGCAGCGGTATTGGAGCTGCGGTCATTTTTCAGGGCAGGCTGAGGGCAGTGGTAATTGCCGGAGCCCTATTAACTGCAGGGGAATTACGGCAATTTGCACTGGCTCAGCTCTGCCTTCAGCCAGTGGAGTCCTCAAAACCCAGCTAACGGGCTGCCACATCGCTGCACTCCCGGCAGGGTGTCATTAACCCTTCTTCTCAGGGAAGCCCCTTTTTTCTTTACAGTGCTTGCTCTGAGTGTTTTTGATCTGGTGTCACTGTAGGCATGTTTAGACACTTTCTTGTTTCTCAAGCCAAACTCCTGACCCAATTACAACTGTATTCACAGATTTACAACATGTTAAGCTAACTCTATTAAGACCCATCATACAAATGTTTACTTTCGGCACATTTGGTCACTTAGTGGATTCTTGCTTCATTTTGAACCTATGTACAGTTACCATCTCTGTTGCCTTCTCAAAGGACATTCACTCCTTCCACGAGCAGATGGGCAAACACACCTTGGGCTGAGCCCTTGGGATGCTAATGAACTTTCTCTCCAGGGAGCCTTCCTGTACAGGAAAAGCACACCTCCTTGACAAAGGGATTTTAACACAGATCTCATCTGGTTATAAACCAACAAATACCAAAGTGGAAGGAGTACAATCATTTAACACACTAGCATTTTTTTTTTATTTATTTTTTTCCTTCCAGGTAGTGCTCCTCAGCTGGGCTGTTTCACAGTGACCCGGAGGCAGCTGCCAGACATTTCCCCCAGCCCTGAAGGTTTGTCACACTAGAATGAAGAGGGATCCTGCCATGAATTTCAGCAGGAGAAAGAGGACACCCCAACATTCTCCCCTGCTGCTGGAGGTAACCACAGGCATTTTGGAGGAGTAGCCTCACAGGGATCTGGCAAAGTGCATTTCCTTGCTCCCCCATGCCCACTCACTGCTGCTGGAAGGCATGCAAAATACCTGAGTATTTTTGGTCAGTCTGCAGTTTCCTAGATGCAAGCCATTGGGTCCTCTTGGTACTTTTAACAAACCACACAGCTATGGCTACAGAAAGAGAGAGTACATCTGAGGGCAGACCTGATCCCAGATACATTCTTCTGCTTAGACTCACTGTAGAGCTCTTATGGTGTGGAGTTTGGGTTTACCACAGCTCCATGCTCTCTCTTCTGGCCCTCGTGTCACAGCTGATGCTCCTCTGCCTGCAGTGAGCCTGTCAGGACACCTAACTTGCCAGAAAACTCTTCCTTTTTTTCAGTAGATTTTGTTTTCTCCTGGTTCATCTCCCTAACCTGGCTCTTTGTAGCATAAAGTGAATGGTGAAACACCAAGGGTTGCAACATGCAGCTGAAGATATGGCAATAGCATGGGACAGTGGCTGCCCCGACTCAGATCAGCCAAACAGCCATGAATGCCTCTGCCGTGCCACCTTGGGCTCTCACACAAGGTGCTGAGCACCATTTACTTCCTCTGACCTCAGGGACGCTCAGCACTCTTGGGAGGTAAGCCCTCTATGCTTGGCTGGCTTGGGACCAAAGTGACAGCAGATGAGCAGCTGCAGCTGGAATCTGCACACTGAAATACACAGAATAACTTCATTAAGGGTTTATGCACATGTGGAAATAGCAGTGAAGAGCAGGAATGGCCAGCAGGTGGAGAAGAGCTGCCCCAAAAACTGCATTTGCAATGTATTTATTTTTTAATTGGCTCAGTACAGTCCCCTCTCTCAACCCTTTCCCCAAGAAGAAAACAAAACAAAATCCTGGAAATGCTGCAGTACTGTTCCTCCATAAATCAAAGTGTTAATACACTGAGTCAATACAATAGATATCAGACCAAGAATAACTGAACAGAAAGAAAATATCTCCTAGGTTACCACTTGCTGTGTTTGAATCTACAAAGGAATCTCTCGAACCTTCCAGACAGAGGCAGCTTTTTGTTAGTGTCTCTCTTGCTTATCATGACGACCCACTGTTCTGCAGCTATTTGTTTAGCAACAGGCATGAAATATGGTCTCCTTTCATCCCTGTATATGTTACCTTCATTCTGCTGTTGCAACAGGAAATGCGCAAATCATTTCTGCCTCTTTTCCTCTTTATGTTTGCAATCAGGAAACAATTACTGGAAATAAATAAATGAAAAACAAGGCAAGTCAGAGGCTGACTAGCAGTTGGACATACTGCTGAATATACCATGTTACAGATACTTTTTTTTTTTTTATTGCTGTGAAAGATTGCAGCCCTTTCCTTTGTCTTTGCATTCTCAGCTTGTTAACAACGCACTCTCCCCGCTTATCTACAATTTATCCCAAGGAACGATTAAAAAGAAGGATTGGAGGAGGCTTCCTGCTGCTCTTGTCCCATTTCATCTCACAGAGACATAAGGAATTGCTAGTCAGGGAGAGGCCACTTGGCCAAAGCAGCCTGTGCCCCATAGGTTTATCTCCTTGCTGCCAGCGCAGCTCCCTCCAGCGCACTGCCCTGTCACGGGAGAGCGATTGCCTCTCAGGAGTGTGAAGATAAACAGATTTGAAGCCTTCAAGGCATGTTCCCAGCACCTCCTCCCCCTCACATGCACACAGGCTCATCCTGCAAACACCCCCCCACGCACAACACGGCTTTGGGGATGGATACAGAGATGTTTGAAAGGCCACACGAAGCTGTGACTTACACCAGAACAGCTTTACCAAGAATTTGGGCTGAACCGCTAAAGGCAACACCCCGGTGCAAGGAGCAAGCTGGGGGGGGTGTGGGCGAACCAAGAGGAGCCAAAAGCTGGGCAGCATAGGGGCAATTTCTTTTGATGCTGAAATTACTGCCTCCATCAGCTGGAGTCTCTGGGATTTTATCTCAGCTGAGCTGCGGGAGTCATTTGGGAGCCTATGGGGATTTCTCATTTTTAGAGGCTCTGGAAGAGCTGTCTGCCTTGTGCTGGACAGGAGCTGAAGGCAGGAGGCATGGCTGGATCACAGTGCCCTGCATGGCCCAGGAGATGTTGGGGAACCGGAGCAGCCCACCCCAATTCCTCTTTCCCCACATCATTACTAACTGGGCTTAGGTCTCTATCTGGCCCCTGCCCAGGCACAGCAGGGCAACAGGAAGAGATCAGAGGCTCTGCTGGAAGCACATCCACAGGCACTCTCTGTTGGTTTGATGCCTGGAGAATGCTCTGGGTAGACCTTATAGCAGTCTTCTAGTACTTATGGGGGCCTAGAGGACAGATGGGGAGGGACTCTTTATCAGGGAGTGTAGCGATAGGATGAGGGATAACAGTTTTAAACTGAAAGAGGGGAGATTTAAATTAGGTATTAGGAAGAAATTCTTTACTGTGAGGGTGGTGAAACACAGTAACAGGTTGCCTAGGGAAGTTGTGGCTGCCCCATCCCTGGAGGTGTTCAAGGCCAGGCTGGATGGGGCTTTGAGCAACCTGGTCTGGTGGGAGGTGTCCCGGCCCATGACGGGGGGGTGGAACAGATGATCTTTAAGGTCCTTTCCAACTCTAACCATTCTATGATTCTATGATGCAATTCAGCGCTTTGCAACTTGCAGTGCCTATGTTGGGTTTGCATAAAGACTTGCATGGCCAAGTGAAGAATCGGATCAGAGAACTGATCCTGGTGGAAATAACTTGGGGAGAGAAATACAAGTATTTTTTTTAACTAGAATCAAGTCCCTGGTTGAGTTTACTATGTGGCATACACAGATGTGTCTGCATAGCGCATCAGGAGAGCAATCAGCAGTTAAGACTGCTAGTAGTATAACTTGGTTACATCTGTGCTGCTATCCATTATCTAAGCATTACCCCAGGATTAAGTTTGCTAAATGTTAAATAACATTTTGCTTCATTTACGTTCAGATACCTCTAGAAGGTCACAGTGGCCAAATTCTGGCACATGACAGAACTCGTATTGGGCAAATAATACACATGTGGAATACACACCATGTGCATGCCAAAATGTCCATCCTAAGCAACTAGGAAAAAAAGTAGGGGACAGGGTGTTTTATAGCAAGTTAGAGAGTTAAATTGGCCTAATGTGCTCTGTTGAGGACTAGGCCAGTGCAAGTCACTGAGCAGAAATCACATCTGGAGCAGCTGGGGCCACAGGGACATCCCATTCAGCATCAGCAAGCTGTGGCAGCATTGAAAGCATGATGCCTTAGTGTAACTAGAGCAAAGAAAAACTTCCATACGCAGAGAAGCAGTCTGAATCCTCCCCCGAGTATTAAAACTCCTACTGGCTTCTGGAGGGGCAGAGATGGACAAATGCCCTTTCCAAGGCATCCTGGGCGAGCTGCAGTCCCCTCCCTGTTAACACCTCCGGTATGGGATACCCCAAGCCTCATCCCACAGCTTGGCTCCCTGTCACATCCCATCTTGGCAGCAGCTGAAGCCCCGAATCAACCGATTTAGCTGTTCAGCCTTCAAGTTAGATACAGCACGATTAGGATTAATTTCTTTCTACAGCGAGAGATCATCTGATCCAGCCTGTTTGCACCTTAAGAGTCAATTAATAGCTAGACTTTTTCCAGGACAAAAAAAGTATTCACATGACTGAAATGTTGTTTGCTTTCCTAGTTCAGGTTTACGTAAGCATGCAAGAAATTTCAACTTCACCTCTTTTTTACCTTTAAAAAATTGTAGACATTTATATAAGTGAAAATTTGGTCTTAGAATGGTTTACAGCCAGACTTTGAATTCTCAGTGTGGAGAACAGTAAAAATGAAATATTTTGAAAAAAGGCATACTTTTTAGCTACATTTTAATACAGCTCAAATACATTATTTTTGCCTCGGATGAAGCAGCACCTGTTATGTTTCGATAGCTTTTAGTTACACTAAGAGAAGAGTAGCTGTAACATTCTGATAAAGCACAGAGAATTATTTTTTACTAACCTGTGAAGTAATTACTCTGTGAATCTTCAGCACAGGATATGCACGATTAATACGTTTTACACAGGATGCCTATAATTATTGGACTGAGACCCAACATACGAATGAACAGCTTCTCAATTCCATGTTTTTTGGTCCATTTCTGTAAGCCTACATAGAAAGGAAGGCATTTATTTAAAACCTTGCATTACAGCAAGCAATAGGGCATGAACAACTAATTAGGAATAAGTCTATTAAGGATGGACAACAAATTGCTGGGCAGCAATTCATAGAGAGGAGGGGGACTCATAACTCCACCAAACACTTTCTGCTGATGAATTTATTGTATGTCGCATAACTAGAAAATAATGTGTTATAGCTATTCAAAGTAAAGAAAATATATTCACAGAAACCACAACTTCAGCTAGAGAGTAATTCCTAAGCTCTTCCATATCGCAACCACCCAGAAACTCTATTACCTGGGCAAAGGAAGAAAGCAGGTTTTCAGGAAAAAAGGGATGCCATGGCACTGTGAGGGCAACCTCTGTTAAAGTGGCATAGTTTGTCATATCTGACAACCCACTGAAGAAAGTTATCACTAGTTAAGGGCCTGACCCCGCATTCCTTAAGTAGACAAAAATCCCTTTGAAGTCAATGAAGCATCCTGCTCAGATAACTATATCGGGATTTGGCAATTAATGAAAACTTTTAATTTCTTAAGTAGATTATAAAAGGTTTTCCCAAAAAATCAACAATTACACGTTACTTGCAGTAACTCCTCAGCAGTGTGGGTTTGCATCCGGCAGCTCTTGCAGCACAGTAACTGTTTCTCACTAACTGGGAATTACCAAAAGTCAGAACCACATTGTTTTCTATTTGCATTGATCTGCCTTAAGTGTTCTTCTCTAGCTGATGCCTAGTTGAAGGTTTTGACAGCTTTGCACTCAAAAGGTCAGTAAGCAGTCCTCAGGGCAATTTGATTTAAACCTTTAGCATTTTGCATACTCCCAAGCAGCAGTGCATAGTAGGACATGTGTGTTCACAGCCTCCGAAAGGTCATACTTCCCAGCCCTCAAAACAAAACCCAAGTCAGAAATATTTCAGCTTGTAGAAAATATCAGAAAAGCTTCCAGACAATTATGAAAACATTTTCCATTAAATTAAACTCAAAAGGGCTTAAGAAAAACAAATTGTGATGTATGTTTTTAGACCGTGGTGTATTTCCACAGAAAGTTTTACATCCTGCCACATTTAGGAAAGGCTGCCTTATCTGTTTTTCCTCAAGAGGCGTGCTCACTTACTTAATGTCTGTTCAGGTTTTCCAAGCCGCTTTTCCTTCCCCCTCCCCGGAATCCCAAGCCTCTCTCTGGGATGAAAACCTGAAACCTACAATGCAGAATTTGTTTGAAGTCTCATTAAGCAAGAAACCTCAAATTAAGGACAGCTCAGCAAAACAAAACATTTTTCTACAGTCACGTGGATGTAAACCAAGCATTACATGGAAGTTCTCCCTCATTATCCCCTGTGCGAGCCGTTTGTATTCTGATTAGCGTGCTAATGATATACGTTCCACATAGAAAAAGCAATTAAGTCTCCACTTCAAAGAAAAATGATTTAGTATAAGAGCACCAAAGCTTGTGCTTGCATCTCCTACTGATTTTGTGACGCTGCAGAGCAATACAGCAGCTGTTACATACTTGATTCCCATTTGTAAGAGTGGAAGACAGTAGGCGTTGGTTGCCTTTTAAATGTATAGACATTTCAATAAGGTGCTTCTATGGCACACCAGAGGTATGGATTCTTGATGGTGGTGGCAGTCTTACAGCAGGTAAATAACTAACTGTCTAACTTCAGCTCTTCTCCGTTCACATCATAAGAGCTGCACATTCATTCCTTTCAAGCAATCATTCATTAAAAAGGTGAGATATTAAAATAAACAAAGCGCCCTAAAAAAGCAGAAGCTCATACAGAGAAAATCATTTGATAAGACCCTATGTGAAGAAACCAAGCACCACGACAAACCAATTAACGAGAAGCAGAAAGGAAAACACAAATGAACGGACAGCATGAAGAACGACAGACAGAAGAGCTTGGTCTCCTAACGATCAACATCCTTTTTGACCACACAAGAAATGAGTAAAATCAAAACAGTATTTAAAACTAGACATATTCAGTTTTAATCACTTCATATGTGTTTTAGCATGTCATCACTGTAATTATGTAATTCCCACTCTAGGGAATTGACAAGAGTATCATGTATTTGCTAAGTAACATTGAAGTCGCACTGAAAAAAAGTACACAAGAAAAAAAGGAAATCTGTGCTGATCCAGAACATGTTTCACAGTACACCAGAGGCATCTGCGGATTTCAATGAGACACACACAGATTTTTGTAAAGACACCATCAAGTAGTGAAATAGCTCCAAACTGTGCTATGGATTTACAGAACAAATCAAATGCCAAGGCACTACGTACCTTGTAAAGTAAGTTTGTGTATGAAACAATGAGTTTAAGGAAAGAAAAATAGGGCAGGGAAAGAAAATAAGTAGCCTACACTCATATATTTTGCCTAGTTTTGATCTGTAAGTACTCAATCCTGCCTCTAGTAAAAATTAATTTGTTTAATATGCTACAGATGTGACTTACTAATAGTAATCAAAAATTATTTAAGTCATGTGTCCTTTGAGCAGAATAAGTGAAGCCTCAGTGGCACTTAAATGAAGTTGTTTTAGCTTAGCAACAAGAATGCTGAAGAATCACCTGTACCACCTTGAGAAGCAAAAGATTTGGTAAAAACAACACCCAGCCTAAAAATCCGGCAGTTGAGAGAACGGAATTTTGAAGAAAAAACCCCACAACCTACACTGCCCCAAACCTCCAAGTTACTGTGGAAGGCCTCTTGTTCATACCTAAAGTCTCATTTCCGTAACACCGGACTGCAAAGCACTTTCACATACGTGACCACCTTTGGAGTAAATGAGACATTTTAGAGAAAGGCAGTCCCAGAACAAAACCCTTTAAGTTAATGCAAATCAAATTATTGACATCGATTGTAAAATCTAAGAAAACCTCACCCACAGCAGTCTAAGTAGACCTTTGCATTATAAGCAGTTTATACTGCAAGACTTCGTTGAGGTTAATCTATGTCCTTTGCCTTTTTTAGGTTAAATACATTCAACTCTTTGACGGCATCGTATGTATTTATTCAGAAACACCATTCACTATAGAACAGTAATAGTCAATACACAAAGACGTGTCACCACCACGCTTATAAAACACGAAACAGAAACGGTTTAACTTGGTCAGAAAAGTCCCTGAAAAATGTGCATAAGAGGGTTTTGCACTGTCCTGGGACGATCCGACCCCGCGTTGCCGGCAGCTGTGCGCCCCCGCTCTGCCCGCCGGCCAGGCAGTGCCGGTTCCCCTCACGCCAGCGCCCCGCGCGCGGCAGGCTTTTGGGGCGGGAAGCGGAGAACCCGCCGCCTGCGCGCGCCCCGGCGCGGCAGCGCCACCTGGCGGCCGTCCCCGGCGCCGCCGCTGACAGGCGGCCGACATGGCGCCACGCAGCGGCCGCGGCAGCGCGCTGGCAGGAAAAATAAATGCAGGGCCGATTCTCAGCTGTATTTTTCAGGTTCTCTAAAAGCCGGTTTGAATTAGTATTTACCCGCAGAAGCCATCACCGAGGGCATGGGGCTGTTTTGCTTGCAGCTCTCGGGCTCAGCGCAGCCCAGAGACCTACTACCAAAAACACCCATGAATTTTCCGTGCGGTGTTTCTAAAGCGGAGAAAAGCTCAACTGTTCCTGTATTTAGCCGTCTTCTCCCTCATGTTGTGGCCCAGTCCCTGCTCTACAATTAGCATCTTGCTCAAGTCTCCCCTTGAACGATCATGCTTTTTAGCCAGATCTGCACAAAATCATCTTAACAAACGCCACCCTATATACGCTTTTTTTCAGCAGATTGGTACATATAGCTCTCGCCTAACTGGGAAATTTTTCTGCCTTACCTCTCAGTCTGGGTGTTGAGTAATGAAATTGCAGTGAGATGGTCATTAACCCTCAGGGAAGCAGCTGGTACTGCCACAGGTGATCTCCCTGGCTGGCCAAGCCCGCGCCCTTGGGTAGTGGTTTGTGACCCCCTCCAGAACATCCCCTATTGCATCCCCTCAACGTCGCCCTTCCCGCAGACATCGGGGAGTTGTCTCCTCTAAGAACCAGGGTTTGCAATTCTGGAATTCCATAAGATGCTCTGCCCACCTCCTCGGGACAAACAGGTGGCCTTGGACAAGTCCTCACCAAGATGTTTCCCATACTGGCATCTCCGACCCAGACCCACAGAGCTCTGTACCAGCCTGTCACCTCTTCCACAGGTCTCCCCGCATCTGGCTTCAGACGTATGAGCCATTCCTCTCGCTCCTCCTGGTCTCTCCCTGGCTGCCTGGGAGTGTGTCCAGGCATGAGGTGGGCCACCTTCAGCCTGTGCATCCTCCACAAGAGCTGCCTCATTCCCATGGCCCCACCCCAGTACTTATCACCATTGATCTCTCTTCTCTCACTTAACCACAAGCTGTTATCACCATTCCTCAACAAACCTAGTTTAAAGCCCACCGAAGGGACTCTCTGCACTCTATCACCCACCACTTCTTGCTGTGAACACTTTGTTGAGGTCGATCTAGCTCTGAATGCTTCCCTTAATGCAACTTGTTCATCATCTATTATAGCACCATAGCATTTTTGTAAACTCATACCCAAGGGTGGAAAAGCAGCCAGTCTTTTGATGCCAGAAGTCACAAGCTTGGTAATCTTCACCTACCACCTGTGCAAATAGGGCCTCCAGCTGCCCCTTCTTACTCCCACTGCATGGTTTGGACTTTTGCCTCTACAAGGTCTCTGCAAAGACCCTAATGACCTCTTGTCGTTCATCCGCCCCAATGCTACAAGTCTGCTCACTTCTCCTGTAGGTCTTTCATGGTGCAAAACTCAGTGTCTTGCCCGCAGCAGAGCTCCTGTAGGCAAGGCCAGTCCTGCCCCAGATATTCCCTGCAGCCCGACACCTGGCAGCAGCATCCTCTTCTAGGAGCTTCCACCCACACACCAAGACTGCTTCCCCCCAGCTGGCACCAGGGACCAAGCCCTGTGGGGCATCCCCGTGGCTGTTGGGCAGTCCATGCTGCTTGGAGCAGAGTTTCGGGGTCCCTTTCATACCCCTGCTACACTCACCACTGAAGTCTGTTGGCTGCACGCTTGCCCACCAGCTGAGAAGGTGTGTTCCTACAGGTGAGAGGAGCCTGACCTCAGCAGCAGTCAGCTGACGGTTCCGTGGGGCCTCCAACCTCTGCCTGTCTGTCGTGTGCAGTGTTACTAGGCTGGCTATACAGTGGAGGCTCACAGCGACCTAGAGCTTTTATAAAAACACGGTATTAGTTTTTCAAGGACTGCACATCTTTGGAGCAGAACACTAGGAAACAGCGCTGTTGCACCTCAACACCTAGACAAAAGTAGCAGCATATTGTGGTGGAACTGCTGCCCTGGTCTACCTAGTAGTATTAAAATTACTGAATTCTTGCTATTTCAAAACTACCAATTTGCACTTCAAAGAACTCAGTCACAACTTATTAGAATAAACTTTTATTTACTGCTTTCAGGATCCTTATTTTATACTTTAAGTATGCAACAAAACCTGCTACATTCAGATCTATACAGATTTACTGATATATCATTCATGTTTTACAAAACTGCATATAGATTTGGGAAATTTGTATAAGTTACCTTTATTTACATGTAATATTCTCAGCCCTAATGACCTAGTCAAAGAATAAAACAAAGTGGGATTTTAAATATCCCTTAAGACCCATTACATTTGTTACATAATTTACATATCTTTATAAAGAGATGTGCTACACGTCTTCTTGCATATTTATAAAGACTGTGACGAAACAGAAGTTTGCTGGCCAAAGCTAGGTACTGTCATTTCCTCAGATCATATTGGTAATAAAATGTTAAAATTAGAGCAAGCCAGGTATATAAACCATTTTTTTTCTTTTAGAATCAACTTTGGAAATCATTTAACCAGCACTTGCTCAAAAAAAGTGTTAACATTAATACAAAAAATACCCACATTTACAAAAGAAATCAAACTAATATTTATATGACAAGTTGATCTACAATAAATTGCACATTGTTGGTTATGACTTTGGTTATACGGTCTTAACAAATTTGGTTTCTAGACTAACAGTGGAGAAAAAAAAATATAAAAATGCAGCTATAGAAACTAGCATAACCTGTAAACATATTACAGAACCAAATTCTGCACCTGGTTACATGTGCATAACCTCCATGCAGTTCACAGAAGTTTGCACATATCAGACTGCTGAATATGGCCCAGAAAACTCTGTAAACATGTTCTTTATTGTTATGTAGTGCAATACTGCAAGAATGGATAATAAAGGCCTCTACCTACCAGTAACTAATACTGAATGATATCCATACAAATTTCACTTCAAGATTAATTTGTTGCAAAAGGCTGAATTGAAAATGTTATCCATCGTTGAACTACAAATTTATCAAAAAAAGTGATGAACACTCAACAAACCAATGACATTATACAAATTCAGACAAAAAATTATATAATTTCTCATTACAATTCAGAATTTTGCTGCTTGTTTGTTTTATATAAAAATCCTGGTTTTGTTACACTGTTTTAACAAAAGCAAGTTAGAAACGGAAATCTAACAAAATGCGTCAGCAAGTCAACGTTCTGCAAACTCACAGCTGGTAATGCAAACAAATGCTTTCCAATGTTTTACTTAATATACTGAATTATAAAGGTGCTTTGGGCAGATCTGTAGCAAACAGCCTGAAGCAGCACAAATTACAATATTGCATTGCATGAAGTTTGGTGGTTTGGGGTTTTTTTATTTAAAAAACAGTTTAACAATATCAGTTGTTCCACTTAAAGCAGCAATTCAAATTTACACCCTCTGCAAAGATTTCTTCACAGTTTTAGTTCAGTAGTTTACTGCAGGACAGTCTGTCAAATAGTGTAGAACAGGCAACTCCTTAAAAACATTTTAGTTTTTGACTTACTTGGCACTGGCCCATCCAATGTGTATATTGTAGTTATTAGCAAAGTATACAAAATGGTGGAAATGGGAAAATACATTTTCAAAATTTGGTGAATTTTTAATACTTACTTACAAGTCATACTATGAAGATTCAATAGCCATGTGTCTAAATACAACAATAATCCCTGGAAAATTCAAATTTGTTTGTAAACCCTTAAAATGAAATTGCAGCACTGGACCAATACAATTTATGTCTGCGTCTTAATCAACCCCATCAAAACCCTGAGTATTTTCAATCGCTAAAAGAAGTTTATCCCATAAGTCTTCAAATGAGTCATATGGAGGCAAATCCAAGCGATTAAAGCTGAAAAACAGATGAAAATTTGTAAGTATTTTATCACTCTTACTAAAGGTCATAATTTACCTAAATTAAATACTCACCAGGTATGAGCTCTTGGCAGTTTTTCAGGGGTACCCCACTGTTCAACTGTAAACAACTGTGGTCCATTTGAACCTGCAGAAAAGAATGCATCAATTTTCACCCCATTATGAGGCTCTTTTATAATTACAAGTTCAAATGATGAAATATATTGGGTTTCTGTAATCCAATTCTGACATTACTAGGAGCTATCTATATGAATCAAGTACTGTCTATACTCAGTAGTGGTCAATAATCCCAATTCACTTGTATTTTTAATTATTTCTTGCTAGATCTTAATTTCAAGAGATTTTTACACCTTAAGATCAGAAGTCTAAGACCTAAATGCATATGCATAGCAGTTGTCAGAGAATTTTATGCAGAAGACAGTTTTAGACTATATATTTGCATGTAAAAATTGAGACTTTGTTAACACAATGTGCTAAGTTATATAACCTGTTCTCAAACTTGGGTGGATTTGCTCCCGGACACCAAGCACAAACATAAAATTCTGTTTTATGAGCAGAAATGCCTCTCTGAGCCACAAGAGGGAGATCTCCCGCTAGAAAGCCAGCTCTAGGATTGCAGCCCGGAGGTGGGAAGGGAACAACCACAGGGTTGCCAACAGCCCGGCAGCGGCAAAAAGCCACCTACCAACACAAAGCACTGAAGAACCACCTACAGTTCTTCAAATACAAGCAGGTACTGGAAGTGTGATTGTGATCGCTACCGGGTTTTAGTGAGGATGGCACGCTGGCCACAGTAAAGCAGAAATAACTGTAAGAGAAAGAAACACTGTGCATGTGCAAGACAACTGCTAATTGGATTTTTCATTAATGAGTGAGCGGAACTGCAAAAACTGGGACTGGGCCAGAAGACTGACCAAGGATATCCTAATCCCTGGGCAGAAGGGAGCTGAGAGCTTCAACAGTTTCTCCCCCTATGTCATTCCTTATTTCTATCTCTGGTAGTGTTTTTAGACAAATAAACAAAAATCTGGAGGCAGCAGATTTCTGATCGGGTTCCACTGCGATGAGCGTTTGCTGTAACTCCAACAGCACCAATGTTCAGGTGCAGCAGCAGATGCATGGCTCAAGTCTGCTGAGGGCACTGTCCTTCCCATTGGGACTCACAACTCATTCACTGATGCAACAGAAAAAAACAAACAGTATTTACGATGAAAATGAAGAAAGGGAGAAATGGGGACACATGGTGGGTGGTATTTGTTCACAGTTCTAGTGTTTTATAAACAAATTACTGTCTTGTTTACAAAGAAGGAAATGTTTACTCAAATAGGCAACTGAGGCTATTCAGTCCCTTGCATAGGACGTCAAGCACTTTTAGCCTTCATAAAGTCATCTAGCAGAAAACATAATAGCTGATGGCAGCTGAAAACAGACTTCCCATAAGCAAAACACCCCCACCCTTTGTGGGCTGTTCTATCTGCTTGCCCGCGGTCTTTCCACAGTGGGTTTTCTGGCTTTGGTATTAAAGTCTGCTCTGCACTGCCATCTGCTTGTTTCAGTCTCTGCATTGTAGATCCACTACTTTTCTTTTGGCATTATGTTTAACTTATGTCATTTCAGTGGTCCTCTTTAGAGTATATCCTTACAAAGAGTTGTATCTTTACAACTGTGGCTTGTGAGCAGATAAAGCAGTTGGGGAACTTAAAAGAATCTGAAGTTAACTACTAATGCCAGCATGTCTTTGTAATCGGATCTTGGATAACTGAGAATTTCCTTCAAGCTCAATCATGTGTTAAACACGGATTTTTGCAGCTTTTTAGAACTTTAACATCCACATTCATTTGAGAAGTCCTATACATTTAAAGACTTCCAAAACCAGAATTAAAGTGGTGAAGTATTTATAGAACATGGGAAACACGTGTGATCTAAGTGACTTTTCTCTAACTTTGATTCTTACAACTGCCATTATATACTCAATTTTAAAGCAAAAGTTGAAAAATAATGTGCCTATGTTTGAAATCAAATATCATGTTCTCTGTTACTTAATTGTGAACATAACCATAAGTACTCACCATACAGCTCAGCAAACCCATTCATAGGTACGCGTGATGTGCCAGTAACAAACTGAAGTAATCTTATTCTCTTTTCAGAGTCCATCATTAAGACTGCCTATGTATGATAATGATTACAATTAAAGATTTATTTTTAAATTAATGTTTTAAGCTAGCAGATTTATGCAACACAGTTTCTGTCTCTAAATCGTTACCCTTTATATATACATGCATTTTTTTAGTGACACATAGTCTACTTCTCTGCCTATAGCTAAAAGCTACAAAGTCAACAATTTTTTAATGGCACTGTAACAAGAGTACAGTTACTGGCTTCGCAGGCTGTTAAAATACTTCCCTTGAAGATCTGGCCCCTATTTTCTTTGAAGTTTCCTGATGTTATGTACTAGCAGCCAAATTTCTGTAATTTATTAAACAGAAGAGTTTAACACCTCTTTAGCGTAACCATGCCAGAAAAACCTACACTGAAATAGTTTTAACCCCAGTCAGACATGGATTTTTTTTTTTTGGAAAAGCAAGAATCAGTAGTGTATTTACATTCTGACCATGCATCTCATCTTTAGTTTTCTTACTGTCTTTCTCATGAGTTTTAATGCTCAAATATTTACCTACCTACTGATGAGCCACATGATAAACTATCACAGTTGAAAGGCAGCAGCTTTTGAACAGGTATTAAGTAAAATAATAGCACAACTTTACAATACCTTCCAGAACCACTGTATTACTTGATGATTTATGTTGTAGCCATTTTTGTATTTCGTATGTAGTTTCCAATCAGCTACATCCACATCTCCCAGTCCACACATTAATAACTACACAGATTAAAAAACAAACAAACAAACAAACACCGAAGTTTAAGTCAGTAACCTTAAGTTTCAACATAGTTTGTTTTCTTTTCCTTGACACACTTACCTCCAGCTCATTTTCATCAAAAATTTTAATCAGATCCTGTGGTACTAGTTCAAAAAAGCCCTAAAAAGATGAAGGAAGTTTTTAAAAATCAACATTATTTAAACATTTCTGCTCAGTGAGAATGATATTTATATGCTTTAGTAAACAAAGCCAAAGCAATACATCAAATATACAAGTTCAGACACCAGAATCCCCCAGTCTGGTTACAGTACTTGTAATTCTAACTTATCTCACATCTTCATTATGCTACACTGAATGGTGAATATGCAAGTCTGAATATCATATATGTAATATAGCTTATACAAATAAGGATAAACCCGCTAGTTTAATTTAATTCTATTAGTTTGATTTAATTTTCATTTCTGCCGAGTTCATGAAATAGTTTGCACTACAGCTAAAGCTGTCAGCCAGGACTGAGCATTTTTTTTTTCAGTATGAATTAAACACCTCAGTAAAAATAGACCAAAAGGTCTGAAATAATTCAAAGCTGACACTACAAAGTTATCACTGCCTTTTTTGTACCTGTAACAACATTATCTGTGAGTCTTTAGGATGTCCAAAAAAGCTTGACTTAAGATTAGATGCAACAAATTCTTAGAAGAATTTATTTTGTAATTAAAACCATACCTCTTTAAAGGCTGCCATTTGTTTCTGTACTCTGCTCACAAATCTCCACTGAATTACAAGACTGTAAAAAAACAAAACAAAACAAAAACTTTTAAAAGAAAAGCAATTTATATACAAAGCAACGCCTTCCCTTTATTAATATAACTAACAGACAGCCCCTATTACTAGAGGGGCAATCCACCAAGATCCATTGCACATCGTGAGCACTACTTACTGAATGTAGTCTCTCTTGTTCTTGTTGGTGACAACTATTTCTGATCCACCAGTTTTCAGTTCATGTTGATGGGTCTAAATGCAAGACATAGAATGAGTCTTAATGAGATATGTAGGTAACAGGATTCATATGGTAATATTAGGTAATTTAATTAACTCTTGAAGGCTGCAGAATTTGAAAGCTATAGAAATAGAACCAGTTTCACAGGTCACCTGAATAAACAGAATTTGGTTGATTGTTTTAAAAAAATGTATTATTCAGGGATGCCAGACTGCAATAGAGCAACCTCCATTTTTTTCTGGCCTGCTACAATAAATTACCTAATTTTGCACACAAGTCCTCAGTAAATGTGGACTTCACTAAGTGCATATTCAATGACTCCGCCTTTTTTCCAAATCTCAAGGAAAAACACTTAAAGAACAATTTCAATAATGGTCCCAGTAAATAAGTGAATCAATGTGCATATTTGCTACACAATGATTTATACAACTAGAAGCGCAGTAGACAAAGATCTGATTTTCAGTTCATTATGGATGTATGTTTTCACGCTCCTATTTAGGATCACTTTAGTTACACAAGACCACAATATTATCCTTCTTAGATCTAGTTGGCACCTGTAATTTGGAATTTTTATTCAGTACCTGTGGTATTTCTACATGACTTATCTTGGATGGCTTTCTACACAACAATCTTGTCTATTCCGTAGTTTTCTAGTACATCTTAGAGAAAAAACCCTATTTATTATCTCCCAGTGAAATTTATGATTCCAGCCATTTCAAAAAGAGCTCATCCTTTCCAGACAATTGCATCAACCCAACCTCTACTCCAGATTAAGGAATAGTATCTTGGTTTCAGTTACACTCACAGCAACAGCTATATTTCAATACAAGTATTATTGAAGAAAAAAGCATGAGCTGTTTTTTAAAGCTCTGCTTATTTCAAAGTCCTTTATCACACCACAGCCAGGCTAACAGAGCACTGCATGAGCATGTACCAGCTAAAGGAAGAAGCTGAGTGAACAAACCAACATGACTGTGAATGAAGGGTTTTTCTTAATACCATACAGATAAAAATCAGCTAATTTCACAGGTCAAATGTTTTCTTTCATGTTTTGTCTATTCTACTTTATGTAAAGATACTAACCTGACCAAAAAGTTCTTCATCGACTATGAATCTGAGGTCCAGTTCTGTTGGATCATTTTCAAGAATCCATCTCAGAGAATTATAATATTCACTATCCTAAGAGAGAGAATTACAAAATTGTAAATACAAAATAGAGTAGCCATGTTTTAAGCTACAGGAGGCTCCATTACAGCCCAGTGAATGCTGCTACCTAGGATAATCCTGTATTGGATACAGAGACTCTGCAATTGTACAAAGCTACAAAGACCTTTAAGGACATTTGAAACCTGAAGACTCAGCAATCTCAGGACTAAAAATCTCTCACATAGCAAAATGGTGATAAGATGTCACAGCATTATCTGAAGTAACGTATTTTGGACTCTTCTCTGTCTCTCATCCTGTATTTATTTTGCCCTTATTGTTAAGGCATTACTACAAAGAGCCTTAGGAAATGAAAATTAAGATAAAGCCAACCACATCCTGGGCTGCATCACCAGCAGCATGGCCAGCAGGTTGAGGGAGGGGATTCTGCCCCTCTACTCTGTTCTGGTAAGACCCCACCTCCAGTACTGCATCCAGCTCTGGGGTCCCCAACATAAGAAGGACATGGACATGGTGAAACGGGTCCAGAGGAGGCCACGAAGATGATCAGAGGGCTGGAGCACCTCTGCTATGAGGACAGGCTGAGAGAGTTGGGGTTGTTCAGCCTGGAGAAGAGAAGGCTCCGGGGAGACCTCATAGCCCCTTCCAGTACCTAAAGGGGCTACAGGACAGATGGGGAGGGACTCGTTATCAGGGAGCATAACGATAGGATGAGCGGTAACGGTTTTAAACTGAAAGGGGAGATTTAGATTGGATATTAGGGTGAGGGTGGTGAGAGACTAGAACAGGTTGCCTAGGGAAGTTGTGGCTGCCCCATCCCTGGAGGTGTTCAAGGCCAGGCTGGATGGGGCTTTGAGCAACCTGTTCTAGTGGGAGGTGTCCCTGCGGGGGGGTGGAACTAGATGATCTTTAAGGTCCCTTCCAACCTAAACCATTCTATGATTCTATAGCACTGGGGAAAAAAAAAAAAAAAACAAACCAACACAACAAACCCAAACTCAAAAAAACAGGATGCATCTATAAATCTATTACTTATAAACAGATAGGAACTATATTATATATTCTTAAATGACAGCAAAACCAGTAATAGGTTAAAGAGACTGAATAAAAATCACTCTGCCCATGACTACTCTAGATGAGAATCATTACCAGGGAAACAAGAAAATTGTAAACTATGTTTTCTTATAATACTACTTCTTATACTTTCAGTCCCTGAAATTATGTTTCTTTTTAATAATCAGAAGACATAAAATAATTTAAAAAATAGGTTGAGACAGGGATCTCAAATATTTTCACATTTAATTTTAAGAACCTTAGTGTCTAGGGGTCTCTGATTTTCACTGGAAGTTTTAATTCCTATACAACCTACACTTATAAAAGATGTAGCCTAAAGTACCTGTGAATCATGCATTTTCAACTTTCACAGTGCCATTAAAGATATATAGATATAGATAGATATATATATATAAAAATATGAACATGAAATCCTAACATACATGATAAAGCAAATTACATACCACAGACTCCATATCATGAAGTGTTATTGGTTTTTGGAGCATCATCTTGTAAAAAGGACGAATAAAAAAGGCTTTAAAGAAAAAAATAAATTGAATGGTATTTAAATTAAAATTAAAAATATGCTCAATATTAATCTAAATATCGTATTACATAAAATTAATACTAACCATCCAAAAGTTTGCCGTGGTAAACAGCCATTCCAGCTACACGACCTATAAACTTGAAATAAGAGAGATGATCTTCATTGCAAAGTCCAGAGTTTGGATTGATCTGCAGAGTATAGTTATCTCTGAAGTTGAGGGAGGGAGCAGGGAAGAGAAAGAAAAACAAACTGTTGTACTATTGGAACAGTCCCACATTTGAAGATCTGAAAGACATCGCTGGTTAAATCGGGTATTACTTTTCATGAAATTGAAAAAATAATCATATTTGGATTAATAAATCACTAATCTAATATGAAACAACACTCAGTAGAAGATTCTATTAGCATAGCAGAAATAACGGTTTTAAACACAATTAACTACCTTTGTAAGTTAGAGATATACCAAAGAGAAGTGCTTAACTCCTATTAGTTTTAAAGTAGTCAGAATAACATTCTCCACATTATTTGTTAAATACTGCCTCTTCTGTAAGTAATACATGGTTGCAAGCACATGCTTGTCTATGCAAGGATGACACGGCTTACGTCAGACTGCTGAAAAAAAGCTACAGGTACTGTCTCCACATTACTCTTCTGTCAAACAAAGAACTAGGTGCAGAATATTGCAGTTATTAACAATTAAACCCTCCTATACAGCTTAGGAGGGGTAGAAAAAAAAAAACAACAGTAATTCAATTTTTAAAGTAGGTATGAGAAATACAATTGATCTGCTTTCCCTAACTAGTCTTCATGTCTTCCAGACCTGTATTACTTACGTTGCTGAATATTCAAACAATCCATAATAAGGATTAAACATTTCTTTAGAGAGAAGGAAGAACCATTCCCTGGCCACTCCTCCATAGTCTAAACCTTTTTCACCATCAAATTCAATCCAAAGTCTTGCTTTAAGGAAGTCTGCTCTCTTTACAGCTATAATTCTTCTATAAGAATCTTCAAGGATTGTTGTGCGATGAATTTTCATTTCAAATCTATTTGGAATATCACCCTAAAAAAAAAATATATATAAAAAGATATGAAGACATGGAACAATAAAACAAACCCCAGCATCTTGTAGTCTTGCAGAGTATGCAGATTTTGTAAACACAGAATGGCACACAAATCCTTTTCTTTAACAATTTGGAAACAACACAATATGATTGATAAAAAAGGCTCTATTTACATACAGTTCGACTAGCATGGAGAGTTTCAGATACTAAGTTCTATTTCACACCAAGAAAATAGGGTTAAAATAAATTCTTACTAGTAACACCATATTCTCAATTGTTCTGCATGCAGCAAGGCATATAATCTTTTTTAACACTGAAAATTCATCACATTATAAGCTTGATTAAAAAAATGCTCAGAGTTTACAAATAAAATTATTTTGGAACAATTTTACCTGACTTATTTCACCTTCTAGTTCAATAGTCTAACTACAAGGCCCCATTCTCCTACTTAAGACATACATGACAAACAAGTATTCCTACAATAGTAAAAGAAAAATTAGTCCACTTAAAATTTGAAGTCACAGGAATAAATCACAAGGTTTATATTTACTACCATATAGGAAAGTATTTAAATAAAAAAAAAAAAACCAAGGAGCTCATATTTGCTGCTGAACTTTCAGAGTAAGCCCCTAATAAACCAGGAATAAAAATTTGCAAATAATTGAATCACTATATGAGAACAAAGTATTTTCTTGATTTCACTTGTCTTCAGCCAGTTTATTTCAGCAATTACTTCAGGCTAAATTGAGAAATTCAGTGAAAGTGGGAACAGAAAATTTCAATTTGTGTTGCTCTACGACTAGATTAGGATGATGCAATGAAACTTAAATATTTCAAAGAACTAGTCACACACTGAGTAGAAATAATGAATTTTTGAATGTAGAAATAAATCAAACTGAAGAGCCCACATTCAGATATGCTTCCTTTTTATTTTCTTATACTCCTTAAAAAATCTATCCTAAACATCCCAAATAATAAAAAAAAAAAAAAAACAATCAGAAGGCTGCATATAACTGTAATGCCTATTTATATCCAGCAACAGCTTGATCCAAACTACAAACAAAAAATAATTACTTGGGATGGGGGAGTGCATTATTTGTCATTTTCCAAGTTGCAAAATACTGTACAATATTATATGTCTAACCTACATGGTGGCTGAAATATATAGGTCTTTTTCACCATTTCAGAAAGCAATAAATAACCCTAAATAAAAAAAAAAATAATCCTGTTTTTACTTGGAAATCAACTTTTCAGAAAAAAAGCTCAAGCAACAAAGTCAATTACTAAACCCAAATTTATTTGATTAAAATAGCATTCAATAATTAAATCTCAATATAAATCAATCGATTACCCTAACTGTCATTTATGTATTTGTGAATACTTAAAAGGCAATAGTATGCTTTAAAAATCTACACAGGTATTTAATTCTTGAAATACTACGATTATATCATGTGGCTGAGCTGTCTGTCACTTCTCAGATTAGGATAATGTCATTTGAATAAATGCCAAGCTTGTTTGACTAGGAACAATAAAAGTGAGGTGTATATATAATTGCGTGCAATTTACACTTCAGCTCAAAATGCATAGGTTTCAGAAAGGCTAGAGACATACATAAAACATCTCCCAAGAATACCAAATTTGACTGTAGTTGTGCAAAGACTCATTGTTATCTGGATATCCGGATGCTATTTACAGTCTTTTATGCTATGCGTTATAAATATATCTGGCACTGTCACTTCAAACTAGAACTTGCAAATGAGATTCATAAACTTAAGGGTTTTAGGCTATAACAATTTATTAGTCTTCTAGCCTGATCAAGGTGACAGTACAGATTTCTAGCCGAATAGTCCAAAATGTATTCCAAGAAATTCTATTTCCACATTCTGAGTTCCAAAAACTATTATATGCTAGATCAGTGATTTCCAAACTACTTCCAGTTTCACAACTTTTTAACCCTTTAGAATTTTTGCTTTTTCAATTACATCGCTTGCAGTGTCATCACTGCATAAAATCACAAACCTTAGTGTTAGATAATTGTTAATTGCCAATTGTTACCAAGTCACAAATGTATTTGCAATCAGACAGTAAATTTACCTTCATTAAGCAGGTTACAAAGCAGGTTCAATTTCCTTTCACCGTAACCCTAAGATTTCCTTTGTTTAGGGGATTAAGTTTCTTAAACTTCTGCCGGATTCCTACGGATTACTAACCTGTTTCTTCAATTTCTTTCTGAAGAACTCATACTTCCGCTTATAGTCCCTGGAGTAAGGCACAGCCTTTGAAAAGGGGAAAAAAAAAAAACACAACCCAAAAAAAGCTTGAGTTACTCTAACAAATAATGTAATATAAACCAGTCTGTATTTGTAAAACATAGACAATGCATTTAAGTCCTAAGAAAACAGGAATACATGTTTTACCAGGTATCAGGGGAGACTTTGAATTTATAAATAGATGGACAGTTCCAAACATCTGGAATGAAAAACACTTATCTGTTCAGATCATTCGTTCTGATCAGTTTCACACAATTTATCCTGTACTTCACCATTAGCTGACGTGACTGACTAAGATCACTGACTGGCCTAGATCAAAGTGACCAAAATGCCTTTGGTGACTTACGTAACGCATAGTCTTTCCTTGCTGTATCATGAGAGACCTGGCTACAAACACCTCTATTTTCCATGGACGGAGAAGGTTGTTTACATATGCGGGCTATTAATAAACGCAGATATCAGCTGAACATTAAAACCTATCTATAATTATAATGTGTACTGTCTTTGCAATTAGTCCTGGTAATTTTGCACTTCAGATTAAGTATCAAGGCTAGATAATTATTTTTTAGTTGGATATGAATTTCATGCCTTTAAAGTCTTCACCCCCACCCCCCAAGTTCACTTCATGAATTGAGCTAGTTTTATTTTGGACACTGTGGATAAAAAAATAAAGTTTCTTACCCACTTCAAATGCCCCCCCCCCCCCCCCCCCCCCCCCCCCCTTGCCCCCCCTCAGTCTAAAAGGAAAGTTTATTACTACTATGGGAACTGACTTTTCTTTCTGGCATTTAAAGACCACTTCCACAGAAAGCTTTCTAAACAGTCTTTAAAGTGAAATACATCCTGGGATTTTCATCTTCTAGACCGAGTACCTGATAAATGACAAGAGTTTGCTTGGTTTCTATTAACAATATTCTTGAAAAATATGTAAAGCTACATAAGGAAAGCTTACTGGTCCAGTTATTGCCACATTCTGCAGTCGAGGATCCTCCCATTGTGTTTTCTTCGTATCTGCAAGACATTTCATAATTAGTTTCATTAATTTAGATAATGTTCAGAAACAAAATGATGAGTGGGGAGAGAATACTACATTGTACATACTGTGGTTTATGAAGAATACTCTTCCATCTGTGTGAGTTCTCTCTTCCCACCCTGGCTGTAAGAAGGAGACACTTTTATTATAAATTTCTCACCATATGGTTTGTATAGAACTTAACATGATCTGCAGCTGGGGGCAGTCCCCCGCTCCACCTACTCTCAGCACTGGAATTCAAAATAGAGTATTTTTTGTATGAGAAAAGCAGGCTGCATTTTCTTACGTGCAAGCATTGAAAGCGCTAATTCAAGTATTTAAATTGTTGTATCTGCAAAACAAGTATAAGACGGTTTACTTACTGGTAATGGCCCCAGGTCTACTGGATCTAGGGAAGTCTTTCTCCTCAGATGAGCAGAATTTTTCAGTCTTGGATCTTCCTTTGAAAACAAAATAAGGAGCATGTTAAAATCCTTTTGCTGATTTGTTTTGCTTTTATTTTTTTCCCTCTTTATTCATGACTACGTAAAGAATATTCCTAGTACCAACTAGATAATTGTTGCATATTCTGCAACCAGGGAGTTCCTTGTGGATTCTCAGTCCTCCAATAGTTTACAATCATCTTCTAACAACCTCTCACTTTATATATATATATTTATATATATATATATAATCCCTCATTTAACTCAGTTTTGGTGTAATTGAGTTGGATTAATCTTTCCACAGTTTCTGGCACACCTTGTGCTTGTTATGTTCGGTGGTTGGGTTTTGTTGGGGGATAGAGAGGAGGTGTTTGTGTTACATGAGGTCTTTCCATAACCCTGAAGAAATGAATATTCATTTTGAACCAATTTAATGCATTTCTCTGTTTCTCTTTCACCTGACAGTAGTACTGACCTACTCTTTAAATGCTTAAGTCCATCTATAAGTACTGCCTAGTGGTGTGCAGTGCCACTCTGTGCAACTGTAGCTGTACAACTCCCTCATCCATACTGCAGCTGCGCCTGGCCTGCTTTCTTAACAATTCACAGAAGTTTGTATTGTGCACTGTACCATGTGATGAATTCAAGGCAATGGATTTCCTGTTGAAGGTAAGTTTACAAAACTGATTTCTGCTAACAGCACACCTAAGTTTTACAGTTGACAGAAGTGTCATTTAGGACATGCTTTACATCTGTGAAACAGATTCCTATACACAGCAGTATTTTCCTCCTTCCAATCTAAACTTTGAAGTGCCAATCCAGTTTGTAAAATTCATAATGTTCTACTCGTGATAAAAATGCAAAGTCATTTAAAATATCTATTACATATGTTCCTTAACAGACATGACACAGCTATCTTGGCACTAAAAACATCACAGAAGCTTGCTGAAAGCATCAAAGCTTTGACTTGAGAGGAACTAGAACTTCATTCCATGAGAGGAGTTTTCCAGTACCCATGTTGTAGTTTTGGTATTGTGGTCAATAAAGAATGGTCTCCCATTGGGTGCATGTCGGACTTCCCAGCCTTTAGGAAGAAATCCTTGCTCCATTTCAGGCTGCTGGTGAGAAGATTGTTGTGATGAATCACTTGATGTTGCTTGTGGTTGTCTTCCTATAGAAATACTTTGCACAGCTGACAACTGTCCTGTTTCCACAGCAATCTATGGTAAATGACCAAAAAAATATTTTATGTAATGCTTTACCAGTTTATGCCTTTCACATGTTTTATTGCAAAGAAGTCTTTACTTCTGTTATGTGAGATGTTTAAAAGGTTAAACGAATAAAACCATTAATAGTTAGAAGACAGACAGTACCTGTACAACTGGCTTTATCCACGTAGTGGTTCTAGAATTGTGATCTATATAATATGACCTCCCTTTTTCATCTTGTCGTTCTTCCCAGCCTGGGGGTAATCCAGATGAAGTAGGCAGTAACTAAATATTAGTGATAACAGAAGAAAAACAGTTAAGGAAACTATGAAACTGACCGCAAAAATGCTTTCCCCTGTCAACTTAAAACAGCAAAATAACTATAATACAGAAGGTTTGTGATTTTCACAAACTGAATAAAATAGAAAAGCAGTATTTAAGCCCTTACTGAGTAGTGTGAAGTGAGAAACTTTTTTTTTTTTTTTTCAAATTCAAGTTCCTCATCTAAGAGGATTCATGTACATACCTGGTTTAGGCATAGCTGATCCAACCTAATACTTCTGGCTGTGAGTTTATTGTAAGTTTGTCATGTCACCATGAAAACATAATGTGAGGATGGTGGTACAGCTTTTAATTATAAAGCAAATAATTTGAAAAACAAAACTCGCATCTTCATGTGAAGACTACTTCTTTCTGCAGGCTCTATCCATGCATTAAACTAATGTTAAACCAAAACCACAAAGTTGGAACACAAAAGCTTTACAACTGAACTCCAATCTTACTATACTCATAATTCCAATTTTGTCAGGACAGCTGCCAGAAGGCAGCCAAGTCTCATTTAAAACGTCAGCACATAATACATAGTTAAAAAAAGTTTCATGTGAAGAAAATACTTCAACTTCTCTGCTACAGAAGCGTGTGTTTTTTGAAAAATGACATACCACTGGATGTGCAGGCTGCTCTTCAACTCTGTATGTTTGCAGACTACCTCTTCTGCTGGAATGGTTCTTGAAGTAGTGAAGAAGAACGCCATATTAGCTATTACCACAGCTTTAAGGATTGTAGCAAACAGTCAACAATGGTTATCATGCTTTACACTGTTACAGTTTTCACCTTGAGCAAAGTGTCTTATTTGTTTTGAAATGTTAATATAACACACTATTTTGGAATACGGTTTTAATACTGTTAGAAACATTGAGTTCACAGTGTCTATTATAACCTTAAAGCAGAATAACACAGAGGCTTGTGAAAGTTCAGAAAACCCTAACAATAGATGTTTTGGCACTTCAGAGTTAATTGCAGCCAGTTACATTACAACTGAATTTACAGTATAGAGCTTCCTGCATTATCTTGTCAGTAGACTAAAGCCTGTGATATATCAGAGCTAACAACTTTTCAGAGTAGATTAAGTTAATAATGACAAGATATGAGAGTCTGAGCTGATTTGAGAAGAGTCATTCAATCCCTGGACTTTTCATAAGCATCCACCTTTCTGCCTAAAGCCCTATTTAGATCTCATCTGCTACAATTAAGCAACTATATTTCATCTCGCTCCAGAATTTCCCAAATTATTTGAAGGATTTTTCCCTATCTACATATCCTTTTAGAATACTTCAAAGAAAAAGCATGATTAAGTTCTAAAATTCTCTTTTTTGGAGGTGATAGAAGTGAAGGGAGGCAAGATTGTCATTCTAGCTGGCTCTTGCAAATAATTTGAACATCTGCCTCTTCCTTTGCTTATGCCACCCAAGCAAGCTGATATAACAGTTTTCTTGCTATCCATAGGAGTCTGAATAGCAGAGATCAAGTAAAGTCATTAGTCTCTCTTTGCTGTTTCCAGCAACACTGGTGGTGCAAACTTAAGAAAAACATGGTCAATTCCAAATTTACATTTGGAATGGCATTCTCAGCATCATAAAAGCTAATGATTTTATTTAAATACCAAAATCTTAGACTAGATGGTCTGGGTGACCTCTAAAGGCTTTCCTCAATGGACAGTGGATTTCTCAAGTCATATATCAGGTTACAAGGCTGTTTGCGGAGGTCGGGTTTCACGAGACAGCTGAGCTTATTTAATTGCTTGCTACCACCAAAAAGACAAGTCTCACTCCTGGCTACGTACTCCTGCTGCTTTCCCTTTGCCAGTGTAGTATATGTCAGACAACCTAGAGTGCTGTTCAGCTTGCTAAAACAATAAAAAATAAAAAAAAAAACAGAGTTGGGGGTAAAAGAATAGTTTCCTGCAGGGTTAGCAAGCTGAAGAGACTCACTGAGAGGTCAGACAAGTTTCACAAGTGGCGCAAAGACTGTGGAACTATATGAGCGAGATCCCTTTTTCACTGCTATGGAGTCACCAGGTTTACCCAGTCCAATCATAAAACCATATCCCAATATTCACAATGAAAAATGAGTTATATTAAAACTTGTGCTAGTGGAAAAAATAACGAATATAGCACGATTCTCTTAGAAATAAGCTTTCAGGATATAGACAGCTTCCTTCCTCTGTAGGTTTCAGCAGTACTTAGTATGACGTTAGAGAAGAGGTAGATTTACAGACTGAAAAATAGTTAACACAAGTCAGTTTTAATCTCAGGCAGAAATTCACATAAGCAAAGTGGGGAAGAATAAAATGTTTGCTTAGATGGGGTTCTATAGTAAAAAGAGTACTCTTAAATTCTCTGCCTTCGAGATTAAATTAAAAATATAGTTGTTAATATGAAGTATTTATGGAACCAATTCTATCAGTAGTAACACTTTGTGCAAAACATTATAGATACTTCCGTATGTTAGAACAATGAAAAAATTTAATTTACCATGTAGGCTGCTGACTGGCCAGTAGCTGAACTTCCAGAGGTAGTAAGTCTAGTATTCAGTTCTTCTGCAAGATGAGTCTGTATATCACAATTACTCTGAGAGAGAGGTATTTGAAGGTTCTGATTGTTATACATTGTTGCCTCATCTTCTGTTATAATTTCCCAGCTCTTTAAAAAGAAAATAAGGAAAAAACATTTTCAAAAAGTAGTTCCAAATTACAAATAGTTAGGAGAAGTTTTTTAACTAGATTAAAAAGTTACTTGCGTTTCAGACACATATAGGGATTACATATAGAGATTGTTTTTACCTCAGGGGAATCTCTGTTGTCTAGATTTTCTGTATCCTCTGATATCTGTCGCCGATGAGTGAACACGTGCTGGGCCTCCAACTGCACACTACCAATATCCGCAACAGCTACGTTGTCCCTGTTGCGGGGGGGGGAGGGGAAGACAGCACACAGTAGACATGTTTTATCTTTCAACAGTAAGCTAGGCTAACAGCAAGACTGTACATTAGTCAATTTGGCAGAAGAAACAAACAGTCATAAACAGTTTACGTAAATTTTTATAGCTTAAGAAGAATAAGCATTCATGTCAATGCAAAGTGTAAGTTAAACTAAAGAACCAGACAGTAGTCCAGGTTTTATTTTTGTAATTCACATGCTAAGGGAAAAAAAAATCTGAAAAAAAAAAAAAAAAAAGGTAAATAATTTAATGCAGTCTCTGTCGGGAAGGAGGAACCAGGCTGAGCTGGAAAATAATTTCCTTTCTGTGACTATAGTTATCTCTTATCATTGCAACCAGTTTCTATCTGAATACATACTTCCAGAGAACAGGAAGTGACCATGACACACGGGCTTGTAAATTAAACTCTGGAAAGCTCTCTCCTAATTCTCAAGTTGTTCACTTTTGAGTTCTCCTTGCTTTCAATGCAACAAGAATGAACTAGTTACATTAGTTAATATAAGACTTAAATTTTTAGGCCAAAATACATACTGAGCAGTTGGCCTTTTCCATTGTGTTCTTCTGAATTCATGATTGACATAGTAGGTCCTTCCAAGGATGTCTTGCCTTTCTTCCCAGCCTGAAGGCAGTGGAGGAGATTCCTGTTGCTGCTGTTGTGGCTGGCTAGCAGCATCTGGTTGGTCCAATATAATCCATCCAGGCTACGAAATATAATATTAACTACATTTAATATTACCAAAGTTGAAAAAGTATCTCAGTTTATTAAACCATCCCCCTTTTAAGGTGC
Organism: Vanellus vanellus; assembly: GCF_965231255.1. Classification (NCBI taxonomy): domain Eukaryota; kingdom Metazoa; phylum Chordata; class Aves; order Charadriiformes; family Charadriidae; genus Vanellus; species Vanellus vanellus. The sequence goes on along the minus strand of NC_138916.1, from coordinate 10,061,369 downwards.
AGTTCTACTACAACTTAAGCCAGTAAGATCAGCTCTGGGGTTTATTGTATATATTTCTCAAGAAATTATAGGACAAATTATGCATGCAGAAATCTTATTTTTAACTCAAGTTCCTTAAACATATTAGTATCAAAAGGTGTTTATTCCAGCAAAATAAACAGCATTCAGAGAACAGATTTAAAAAAGTAAATAAGTTTCATTTCATACATATGCTGCAAACGTGCTAGTCAGATGAGCACACCATTTTGTAACAGAAAGTTTAATTACAGCAAAGATAGTAACGCTGAATAGAGTTGTTCAGACTTGACAAGAAAACCATCAATCTGAACTGGATGCGCTTACAAAAGACTACAAATGTAAAGTAGTTAAGATCAAAATATCCTTATAAATCAGAGAGCTGAAATTCTAAAATCAGCAAGATGTCAGTGTCTGGCTGGCTGGGATCAAACAACGTTAAACAGCAACAACAATACTGCGCAAGGATACTTCCATTAACTCTAAAACAAGAAAAGTTACATAAATATATGGCAAGTCAGTACCAGAACAAAACCAAAAGCCTAATGTATGTTTTCTTTTTCAGATGTACTGACAAAGCCCCTCCTTTAGTTAGAAAAACTGCTCTAGAATTTTCATGCAGACTTACAACTTTTACGTAAGATACAAGCAATCACTTTTAAATGGTTTATTTCTAAAAACCACTATTTATAGCTTAGTAGTTCCTAACATTCATTTTTACTGTAACTACCCTTAATAGCTGAAGACATTTGCTAGGATATGCAACAATAAATACCTCCAATTCTTCAGCCTGTTCTGTGGATTCTTCTTCAGACCCATTGCTTTTAGGTAAGTAAGTCATTTTTAATCTAAGGTGGCCTTTAACTCTTGATTTATGGCTGCAGAAGAGAAAATAAAATGTTCTTGTTGTGCACTGGTGAAATTGTTACCTGGAAATAAAATAGCTGAAAAAGCACAGCTAGAGGATTATTTGTAAGTTTCTCAACACAAATTTGGCTTTTCATAGTTTAAATTCATGAAGTTCTATAACAGCGTCAAGCTTCCGAGTATAACGTGATATTATGTACCAAACTGGAAACCTTTCTTTCCAACTCACTCTTCTGCAAACTTCCCTAGTATCCAATGAATAAGAAAAAAGAACAAGAAAATAAGAATGAGAATTCATATAATTATAATAATCTGACTGTGTGCAGACAATCTATCAAGTATTATTTCAACCTACAGGACTACTTTTGTTAAAACTTTAAGTTACAGCAAGCTCGTATACTTCAGCATTTGCCTCTCTGTAGTTAGCTTAATGCATCATTAGAAGCCTGAAAATAAGATTTCCCCATATTGACTTTATTTAATATTTTCACTTGGTAAAGAAATCTGCCAAATTACCTCATCTGTTTGATTATTAGTATGAAAAAAAAAAAAAAAAAGAAAACAAGAATCCTGAAAATATCACTAGTGAGTCAACTGGATACCTGGCACATCATCTTATTAAATTAAACAACAACCAACCAACCCCCCCATCACTGAGGTCTAATACTTTGTGCTTTTTTTTGCCATGCAGAAAAAGTGAATTAGATTTCCTGATACCCAAAAAAAAACATTTAATGTTGGATTATAAACATGTTCATTCAGATTGTATTTTGGTTTCAGAAAAGCCCAGATCCATTTGAAAGAGGAAGTAACTTACTATCTTACTTTCCAATACAATAGTTAAAGTAATTCATTTCAGACTATTAACATATTAATAATTCTTACTCAGCTTGCAGTACTGTGAAGGTAGTAATTTTATTAATATTCCTGCCTAAGTAAATGCAAACATGAGCAAAACTGAAGAACAGGCATTAACAGTACTAAAACATCTAAAAGTTACAGTAAGATTTCAAGGCAGAAATGTGCCTGAATCTCTGGCAGTATTTATTCCTGTAAAGCATTGCCAAATTCATGTGGTAACCACTACAAGAGGAGGTCAGATCCTTGACAAATAAATGACAATTGAAATTAATTAATGTCGAGACAATAAATATAATACTTCATTCATATATAGGATAAGAAATGTTCAGAAATAGGAAATATAAATTAAGAAATTCAGAAACTCAGAAAAATAGATCTAATTTAAGCGTGACAGTCGCTAACTCTGTCAAAACCATTGATCTTGTCAAGAAGTGTAAAATACTTAAAAAATAATTCTGCTACCAACGTCACTGATAAAGATCTATAGATCCCACATGTTCTGATGTTATTTCTATATCGGAACCTATTATCTGAAAAATGTTGATATGTATTTTATATATTTTATTTCTAACAAAAGTTGCTAAAAACTGCTCAGATTTAGGTTAAGAATCTACATTTTAAAAACAAACATGAAATGCATAACACTAATATCGGTGTCAAAGTGTTACCTATCATTTAAAACTCCCCCCTTTTTTTTTTTTTTTTTTTAAAAAAAAACACAGGCCTTCTTAAATGTTAACCAGCTTTTCAGTTTAAGTATTGTTGTGTTTACAATTAAGGTCACGTGAAACTGCTTACAGAAACAGGCAAACAAAAGAGACGGAAAGGCAGGAAACAATTTCAAGTTGAAAAGAAATAAATGAGTTATAGCATAACATTGGTCAGTGATTTCAGTGTTCATCAAAACGGTAAAAACATCAGATGAAGTTATAATGTGAATTTTATGATGGCCTGAAGAAAAATGGTTTACTCTTACCAAATAAGCAATAAGTATTTAAACAAATGCTGACTTTTTAGCAGAACCACAAATATCTTACTCCCTTGGTGCTGAAATTTCTTTCATGAAAACATAAAAATGTAGACAATATTTACATACGCACAAGTAAATACTTAACAGCATTGTTTAGACATGAAAGGTAGAATTTTTATGTGTTATTTACTAACCTTCTTGGATGAAGAACAAAATCCTTAAACGTATATGGTCTCTCCATACTTGGATTTTCTGTCTGGAATAAGACAAGATTTTTCAAGAAAAGTCTGTATCAGACACTTGAAGTTAAAGAAAATTATCAAAAATTTACAATGAGTTTCTTTAAAGGCCATATAGTATTTTAAAATTTAAATTATAGGTTTAGGTACAGTAATAGCAATACTAGCTTTAATCTTAGTAATAAGGCTAATTCTCCAGTTCAAGAAAAAAAAAAATACCTTTCACTGTATACATATATTACAGGTTCTAAAGCACAGGGGAAAAAAAAAAAAAAAACCACCCAAAAAACACAACTGTTTAGCCTGAAATCAGAAATAGATTCTCTGTTTTCACATTTCAAAGGTCTACCATAACTCTTTTTCCTCCCTCAGTATTTTTCAAATATTTTTTACACAGAACATACATAAAAAGCCATTTCTAGCTTTAGGACTTGGGGATAAAAATCACAGAAAAATCTATTCTGAGAACATCTCTGTTCTGATTCACAAAAGTGACATTGCTCAACAGAAAGAAGCACAGATGTAAACAGACATAATTTTATAAATATTATTCCAGATACAGGTAGAGCAATATACATGAGGGAACCTTTGTTTTCTTTAAGATATTTATTTTTCTGGTTAACACAAATATTTATAATCCATCTGAAGTTCTGCAATTCTTAAAAAAGCATTTGTTTTTTACAATACCATGTTTAAAAGCATTTGTAAATATCTTTTTTTGAGTTTTTTTTTCCCCTTTTTCATCTGTTTGTAAATTCTGGGCAGTAACTGTAGGTTCTCATTAATCAATACATTTTAAGTGTTTCAAGAAGTGCTGTATCATATCAGGAAAAACCTGCAATTGCTATATTTGTAGGCCTTATATTTAATGACAATGGTACACGATGCAATCCTCAAAGGCTGAGCTAACTCCATAATAATATTTTCAAAAAATATCTAATGTGTGTCAACATTTGAGTGGAAAGAAACAAAACAAAAAAAAATCCAGAATCTAAAGCTTAGATATTAAGTTAGACATTTAAAAATTTTATTTGGAACTGTTGAGCTTTGTTATGAAAAACTCCTAAGACTAAGCTGACTACATTTTACTGAATGTGATAACTATTACACCAAATCTCAGAAAGAAAAATGCTCTCTTGTATTTCAGATATTTCAGTGTAAGATCTTATTAATACCATCCAGAAATACTACACTCCAGTCAAAGTGTTCTACCTTTGCTCAATTAAAATGCAGATCTTCAATCCTGTAATGATGTATGTGTTACACTGGTGTTACCTGCAAGATCAGGTTCTATACTTATAAAATGAATTGTCTTGTAACTAAGGTAAATACTTCTTTGAAACCAAGATGGAATTAAGCTTGGGTTTTGGTTTGGGGGTTTCTTTGTCCCCCCGCCTTCATCATTACATTATTTCTACCAACACACACACTAAGACACTGTGGAAATACATCACAGAGGACAGCAAAAGAGAAAGATTATCTTGTTAATCTAAGTTTTAAAATTATTTTTCTGACTTTCCAAAAACAAGAGTTGCCTTAGATTCAATGCTAGATTACGCTTGGATTAATACATTTTGGTTTTGGAAAGAGAAAATTCATAACTGCCAACTATCTTACCTTGCAGATGATTTGCCCTTTTTACATGTCCCTGATTACCAACTCTCTTTAGTTATGAACTCTCTGCAGTTGCATAGTAACAAGCAAAACCAAAACTGCATGTAATAAAGAATTTATAAACTGATTTTATTTATCCAAGATATATTTACTTATATAAATGAAAGATTTTCAAAAAATCCACCTGTATTTGGGCCAATAAAGTACAATGGATTTAGCTGGCAAGACCAAGTAATTAAGAACAAGGAACCAGGAAGATGGAAACAAAGAGGAAACAGGGAAAACTTGCTATTTGAGGAAGGTAAGAAAATAGCCATGAAAATACTCAAGTGAAGCTCTATAAATTCGTTCATGACAAAAAAAAAAAAAAAACAAAAAAGGAAATGCACCAATATCTCCCTAGGAAATGCACCAGTATTGCTGTCCATCTTATTAGTGGGAAGTGCAAACACAGAGAGAGATTATGGCCAGTCTTTTGACCCACCTCACTGAGGGAGAACAATTAGCAGGATCTCGCATCCCAGGTACAGTGAGAAACAGGACATATCTGTAACTGCTCCTGACACAGTTATTTCTGGAGTGAAAGAACCACTGCTCTGTTTTGTCACAGGTGTTATCCTGTCTTTAAAACAGTTGCTGATAAATCTGTTAGTGTTCACTAATGTTTTGAGATCTCAGAAGAAAAGTAAAAGACTTACTTATTTCAATGTTCTTGCTGACCTTTCTTTAAAACTAGGAGGAATACAACAAAAGAAAAACAAAAACAAAAAGAAAAAGTACAAAACAACACTAGCTCTATTTCCCACTTACCCTCTTCTTCATCTGTTTATGGGAATAAGGAATATTGAAAGTAAATTTGTAGACTTTAAAGAATATATTTTAAGAAATATGACAATAATTACAATCTCTCCTTGTCTTTAAGACTGTTTCAAACCTTGCATTTTTATTCTTGAAAACGCTAAAAGCAATCCTAACTCTGGTAGCAGCAGAAACCAATATCTAAACACAAGGTAACCTGCATTTTTTGGTAAATATCAGCACTAAAAATCCATAAAAGAAAACCAAATGACAAAAACCACAGAGCAGGAAAACTTAATCACTTAGCACAGTTAACTTTCTTAGATGACTGATACATTTGCATACAGAATCATTTTTCCCTTTCACAGTCTTAAAACAAAAACAAACAAAAAATACAAACCGGTAACTGATAAAGAGGAATATCCACTTGCCCAAGAAAATCATCTCGAGTCTATGGAAAATAAAACAAACAAAACACAGAAAGTTTAAAGTTGCAAAGTGTTTTAAAAACATGGTTCTAAAGCCCTGATAGCAGAGTAATGCTTTCTAAGAATTTAAAGACACTCTTAAATTATCGACAATAAAACTAGTTCTGCACAGAATGAGTTCTGATTGACCCAACATTCAGAGCCTTGGACAGTTCTGCCTTCTTCAAAATAAATGAGGTTTGAGGGAGCTGGGGTGGAGGTTTAGATTGTTTTTTAAGTCATATAGACTAATGCTAATCAAACAGGAGAGAGCTGTTCAGCATCAGGACTGAGACTATCAGCATCTCCAGTAGAAATATCATCCTAAAAGGCAAAGAGTAGAGACACTTTTTTCCCTTGGCTGTTTCAGTAAAATAATTGCCTTGGCATATGCTTAAGCAACTGAACATTTATCACAGATTACCACAGATTACCACAGAGCTAAAGACCTTCCTCCTAGGAGCGCCTGACAATTTCTATAAGCCTAGGCAGCTGTTTAAAACAGGCACATATAAACATTTTTTAATTTTCAAAATAATACAGCTACTGTCAAAAATAAGACAAAGCAAAAATAAGTTTAATGTGTGATAAGTGCTTCAGAAGTTCCAGCAATTCCAGCGGTCCCAAGCCTGGCAGCAGGAGCTTGGCATCTCCCCTACCCCCACCCAACATTCTTGTTGACATTTGAAAGCGTGCTGGAATTCATCACATCTATGAAAAAATACCATTTGCCTACACACATTGTGGAGTTCAGTTTTAACAACTAAAATCGGAAAGATTCTGCTCTGACTTGGATGTCTGGGCTGTCTGATTACAACCAGACTACAGCAGCAACTTTGCAACTACAGCAGTTGCTGCGGCAACTTTGCAGCCTGATTCCCTCCAGCCTATGCTGTAGTAGCAGGGAAGGGACTGACAATACATGGGATCATTGTACAGTTTACTTTTGATCATTGATTTTTGCCTGCCAAAGAAATTAAGATTTTAGACACTTACGTAGCTAATTTCAGTATGTGCCCATAATCACCACCAACAGTCAAAGTACTTTACTTGACTTCTAACTGGATTACTGGACCATATGCTGAGTTGTTTCAGGTTCATTTGTGATTTGAAAGCCTTTGCAAACCTCCACAAAAGCAGGAAAATGTATTATACGGGTCATTTAACATAAAGACATATCACTGCCTGTGTGCTAAAATCAAGAGGGCATGAAATTTTTAAAAGGTATGTATAAGCCTATGGCATTTTTCAAAATCTACACTATGACAAGACTATGGTTTTTTGCATAGACAGAGTAAGGAACTGTGAAAGCCTTCAAAAGCATAGCCTGTGCAGCCTCTGGATTTCTAGTCTTCCTGATTTTTCAAGCTAAGAAAAGATTCGGTGCATAGTCTTTCCTAAATCTGTTGGTGTACCACAAGCTTGTATTCAAACTCATCACCGAAGGATTCTGACAGCCTCCTTCCATAAAGCTTTCCACTATGAGGCTCTGCATCTTGCTGACATCTACTCCCTTCACCTCAGGGTAAAGCCACATGTTTCACCTTTTTTCTAGCACAACTATATTTTTAATTTTCAATGCCAATGTTTTACAGAATTAAAACTCCAGTCCAATTCTACTCATTGTTTGTCCCATTGATGGCATTCTCCATTCAAACAGCTCTGACATTAAAGGCTATAGGTATTTCTTGAAGTAGTTCTTTCTCCCTTAATAATTCTGGTACCTTTTTTCCTTTAGCTCTGTTGTCCTAAGTTTGTCCATTTCATCTTTAAATCATCCATGTATATGGAAAACCAGTGCCTCACATCATTTGCATAAGCTCTAATTTTTACACCTCCAAAAAGCACAACTAGATTGCAGAGCTTGTCATAGATGATAACACGCTAGAAATCTAGAGATGCATTCACTTTGAATTGAGTTGTAGTACGTAAGTCTTATGTTCAGACTTGAAGGGGGAGGGAGAAGGGAGCAGGGAGCCGAAATAAAAACACCACTCCTACCTTTTTAGTCCAGAAACTCATTTGAGATAGAAATCTACAATCGGTTTTCATACCCAAAGAGTCTGAAGCTTCCCTGAACTACTGAAGGAAAACTTTCTGCATTATTATAGACCACAAGCTTCTGGAAAAATATAGCTATCATTTTTGCCTATGAGGTTCTTTTTAAAATGGCACGGCACATACCTTAGACATGTTAAAAGGCTTAGTATTTGTAAAGTACTTGGCAATCCTCAAGTGGAACATGCCTTTCAAATAAATTACTGGAATGTGGGACAAAAGTCTGCTGTATTTCAGAAAACCTCAGAACATTGTGTTTGTTACCAGCATTATTTTAGCACAGGCTTCTGTTATTCACTTTACTATTCTGCTGTCTCTCCTGCTATTTTTAGCAGAGCTAGCCTCGATAACCAACCTTTAACAGTACTTTCTCCTCCAGCCAGAGAGTAAAATCCTCCAGTGGAGATTTTTGTTGACCTCCAAAGAACTAATACATAGATCAGATAGCAGGAATGCTCTTTAGCAATGTGCCTCACTATGACAAGCTGACTAACTGCCTTCAAAGAAATGCCAAAGAAGCTTTGAAACAGACATCGCACACATTAACAATTAAATGCCAATGGAGTTGAAACTGTTTGGATCTCTGTTTCATGAGAGCAGGCATCCCAGCTTTTGCAACACAGACAAGTGGGTCAGTTGTTCTTGTCAACTTCTAATTTCTTAACAACCAGAGAACTCAAACTTTCTGCTTGCCAAACCGTAAGTGCATAAACCTCAATTAATGATACAGTACACTAACAAAGAGGCCCTTTATTTTACTGATTCATTGGTTTAGTCTATAGAAAGTTATTAAAAACATGTGAAGACAGACAGCTGCTTTATACAATACATTTAAAGAACTCTAGTGAAATGCCAAAGTGAGTGCTCAAAGACAAACAGCACTGAAAGAAAGTAATCCAGTCCAAAACGTATTTTAATCTATTTTATGATATATACTTAATCAGCCTTAACAGTTAAGATTTTGGATTTTTTTCCCTGCAATTCCCATTAGAAACTGGATAGAAGTAGATTTTAAACAGACAAGCTTATTTGAGTCACACACTTAAGAGCAGTACTGAGAACATTACCCGTAATTTATCAGGTTTGAAGACAGTTAACTGAATTTAATGCCTGCCTTAATTGCTGGATTCACCACAGTGCCTTTTGAAACAGCTCTTGTGTAAGACCAGAGTGTTGAAATAACAAGTATTTTCTCTACCAACTTTTGTGACTAATTTTTGTTGGTGTTGCTGCATGAATTAGAACCTAGGTATATTCCCAGTCTTTTTCTGACTAAACAGACAGCTAGTTATGCCTATGTCGGTCTTCACACAGAAATCTACATCTGTATGGCAAAATGAGAAAGCATGCAGCTTTTATTGGAGGGAATATAAAGTATCAATTCAAATTGAAAAAACAAACAGTGATCTGGACTATGGCTGCTTAAGAAAACAAGAGCTCAATAGATCCCTTATAAAACCAACATTCTTCTTGCTTAAACACCCAAACATCAACATTAGTTACAAGCTTGATGAGAATGAAAAAAAAAAAAAAAAACTTTCCTGAGCTACACTAGCAACTTCAAGTATTTTTCTTTTCATACTGCGCTGAGTATATTATTTGGTTCTCTTGAACTCTAAATTGAGAAAAGTGAGCTTTTTTTCTTCCATAAAATACTGCCAACATATGCTATTCATCATGGGAAAAAAAATAGTTTCAAAAAAGCAAAATTCAATGATCATGTTAAGGTCTTAATAAATTCAGGGATTCTAAAAGTAACAGTTTCTCTACCTTGAAAAGTAATAAATACTTTGTTGCATAGATTTCACTAAAGTCCCAGCCTCCTGTATTTTTAAGGGGAGAGGCAGATAGTGAGGAGGGTTTTTTTTAATGACATGTAAGCATTTCTTTTTAGTTGGCATCTATGTTCAACTATCTATGATACTGAGACCTAAGAACCTATCAGCATTTTCAAAATAGAGAAAATACATACTGTCAAATCAATGGTTATTACGCAATGTATGTTTCTGCAGGACTTCCAGCCCTGCTGGCTGCTTCAACAGCAAGGTGTCAGCATAGCATGCCTCAGCAGTTTTACCATCTGTTTAACAGACAGCATTTAGCAATGACACTGAAGTTATTTTCACTAATTCTCCCTCGCTTCCAAAGATATTTTCAGAGAACTGCTTCTCTAAAAGACAAGAGCAAAAGTGTCATCTGTTTCTCCATTTATAACTTACATTTTTATATAGATATTTTATAGATAGCTTCCTTGAAAGTTCATATTTAGTCTACAGTAATTTTATACAACATTCATATATTACTTCACTCAGTGTTTGCTACTTTGAGAACTCATACTTCAAAGTTCATTAAGAAAGCGATTTATGATCACTTTTTTTTTTGCATATGAGAATTCATTTTCACGTAGGTCACAGGAAGACAAGAAGTCATCTAACATAAGCAAAGCATACTTAGGCACAACATAAACGCAGAACAAGTCAAAAGTTTGTAGTGTATATATTTTATTCATCAGGAATTTGAGTTCCTTTAGTTTTATGGACTGACGTGCCAAACAAGCTACCATATAAAAAGCAGGAATTAATTTATTAAAAGTCAAGAGCCAATCCAGATTTGGCCTGTGTCAAACCAGCCAACACTCAAAAAAACCTATTTCAGAAAACAGTACCAAATATTTAGTTATTAATTCCACAAGCCATTCCTGACCAAATCAGTTAACTTCATAGTATTATAAAAACAAAGATCTTTTGCATCTATTTGTGGAAGCTTTTGTGTCAAATCTTAAGACTTCAAATAAAGTTTGAAAAACAAACTCCTGTAGTGACAACTCCAGGTGTACTTTTACCTTCACCAATTAACACTATAAAGCTTAAAACCCTATCAAACATTAAACTGCAGGTGTAATTTGCTCCCTGAAATGAGCAAATATAAACCAGATACGACAGATGTTAACCACACTGGCTAATTAATGCACTCAGCCAAAGGACTCAATGCACAGTCCACTTTTTGTTACTCAGACCAAGAGGGAAGAAAAGACAAACGATTTGCCTCCAAAAGGTAGACAGGCAACTGGAGTATCTCTGTCTGCATAACAGTCTCACTGGGAAGTTCATTAGGCCCAGCACAGATGCACAAAATCAGGTTGAGCCTGGAAGCTGCTTTTTTCCAGCCCTAAATATAGTCTTGACCAGTCAGCCCAACCTGTACAAGTAAGTGACCCCTTCTAAGAAACTTCTGTGACTGCAGACCTACAGCAGGGTTGGATGCAGGCTGAATGGCCTCAGCCTACTCCAGCAGTTACGTCCAGCAGTTTTCAAAGACATTCTCACATCTACTGTTCTCAGCTACTCTTGATGCAAATTCAACATTAACACGAACTGAGGAATTCCCTATGCCTTTGCACCAGTGCACAGCCAGCAGCTGCTGCCAGCCACTGCTGTTTTCCATGCTCTTCTGCGCTCTGCATTAGTCCTCAGCCACTGCTGGTCTGACAGCAGCCCCAAGCCCTACCTACTGACCTCTCCCAGCTTCAAGCCTGAAGCCAGCTACTGCCGCCTATCCTAAATGCAGACAGATGACCTGGCTACAGCAGAACTTACTGATTTGTCTCAAGCTGTGCTATGCTCAAGTTATAAACCCTATCTGTCCGAAACCAGTCTGCATGAACTGACCTTGGATGCCTCAACCTCTATGACACAAGGCAACTACAATACAAATAATCCACCCACAATTACTTTTACAACAAAAGCAGTAGTACAATTTATTTCAGATAAGCTCAACAACATTTCTTAGTAAAGTTACACTACACTTCCCACATTAGACGTGGGTTTAACAGCCTGCAGTTTGCCAGATATTAACCACTTTAGATTTATTCTTTATAAGCTAAATATGTGTCCTAAATCAAACTTACTAGAGACGATGATTACTACAAATGGCTAAGGTAGAAACTCTATTAAAAAATAAACAATGTTCATAATAAATTCTGGAAACCTTTTCCTTCAAAAGGCCCTTATGCTTTCACATTAGTGAACAAGGTCTTCTCCCTTATGGTAGGAAAATCGGATTGCCAGGGAAATCATCTACATGTAAAAGAATCCCGTTCTAGCTAGAGTGTCCCATTTGCATTTTAATACGCCCTAACTTCAATGACTCCAATTCAAGTTTGTATGTAGTTTCAGCCAGGAACTTGCTGATGTCCTTCTTAAACTCTGTTTGCTTATTTTCCAGTTGATATAGCTGAAAGCAGCCCAATGTCTCAATGTCTCAGCATCTATCTGTAGTCTTTTCAATTTACCATAAACTGCCACAACAGAAAAAAAAAAAAAAAAAAAAGTTATATACTCTCTTGAAACAGAGATGCTTATAGATCCACAAACTAACACTGAAATAAGCTACAAACATTTTGCTGGCTGCATTCCCAAATCAGCATGTCCTGCTCATCACAGAGAGTGAGGAAGAAAGTTCACTTGAAACAGAGACTCTTAACAGAAATGCAGGGCAGTCCCCTTCAGACAAGGGTGAAAGTCAACCATACGCAAATTACTCGCCTGAAAAGCACAGTCAGTTTTGCTTTGTTGCTCAATCTGTGAAATTCATCCACCTCTGGAAGATGAGAAAACACATGTTGGAACACAGAAGAACACTCTCAGCCCAGTGCGAGGGGAGAATTTGGAAGAGCATTTCTACCACTTGATCCTGAGTGGCTGCAAGGACTGAGCAGACACCAAAGAGCCCAGCAGTCAGATTAACACTCTGCATAGCCTTGTATCCTTCCCCTAGAGTGGCCAAGAGCAGACGCTTAAGGAAGTAAAAGCAGCAGTTAAGAATAGTACTTCCGCTGATATATCGCCCAGTTTCTAATGAATAAATGGTTATGGACTTTTTTTATCCTGATGTTAAAATACATATTGAGAACGTAATACCCTTTGGCAGACCTTTCTTCAACTTATCTAACCTCTTCTTGAAATCCATTTCTTTTTTTGGTATGCACAACATCTTGTAACAGTGATCTCAGCAACACATAAGAGAATGTATTTGTTTTGTAAGAGTGGACTCTCTGTTTAAATTCACCTCCCCTGAACTATAGTTTTATAAAACTCTCTTTATACCACTTTTTTCCCCCCCCAAAGCGGAAAAGCCCTTGGTCTACTTAGTGTCTCCTCACACAAAACTTATCCCAATCTTGTGACCCTTCTTGGTATTTTTCTAGTTCCTTTACACATGCTGCCTGAAAAATGATGACCAGAAATATGCATACCATGCACATATGTGGATTTGTACAACTCCATAATGGTGTTTTAAATTTTGTTAGTTTATTCCTTTCCTAATAAATCCTAACCTTCTATTTACCTTTCATCTGTCAACAAGATCTGAGCTGACATTTTCAGCAAGTCACTCACCATGACGTGAACTATTACCTGACCAGCATGGGACACTCTTACCACACACGCATCAGTAGCTGGTTTTCCTTTGTTTGCAGTGTTGGCACTTATCAACATTGATTTTCAAATTGTCCATTCTACTGCCTAGTCACTCACTACCATGAGATTTTCTGCAACTTCAGAGACAACAATTTAATTCTCACTTTTGTTTCTTATCTTTTAATTAGTTGCCATCAACGAGGAAGTTTTTTCTGCACTTATGTCTTGAGGGTATTTTTCAGAACTTCTAATAAGGGTTCTTGTCAAATATTTTGAAAAGCTCAGTGTCCTGCATTAATCACTTCACCCATCTTTGCACGTCATTGATTAGTTTGATTTGTAAGACAAAACTTAATTTATGAAAGCAGTGCTCATTCTCCCTCCTTGTAAACACAAAACACGTCATATGTCTACTAATTCTATTCCACATACTCTTTCTTCTAGACTGGCCCATTGCAGTAGCCTGTAGTTTCCCTTTTGGTCATTTTAAAATAATGGCATACTACTTACCATGCTCCTTCAGTAAGAGAATCTAATAGATCAAAAGATTATTCATTATAGTTAGTATTTCAACAATTTTAAAGCTGAACTTTTCTTGGGAGAATACCTGAAGGTACTATTAGTTTTGTTACAGCCTTCTGTCTTATGCTATAATGCTTAGAAAAACTATGATTTCTACATCACCTAACATTTTCCAAGAAACATGTTTGTTTAACCCAAAGTGTTGATCTAAGTTCTCACAGAAAGCAAAAAGAATGTAGCACTAAAAAAAAATACAATATAGTACTGATCATGATCTGAAAGCCTGCAAGTTACTTGGCTAGTCAGGAACAAAGGGAACAATGTCTCTATCTTGCTTTGGGAACAGGTTTTACTTTAACACATTCTTAAATGTATACTAAGCCTTAGCAGACAGAATAACTATAGCTTGTGGCTATATTAAAGAAGCCACACCATCAATGCTTCCCACTCTCTCATGGTAGATTAAAAGGACATGAATCAACACGAAGGCTGGATAATTAAATATTTGTATAAGCTGTTTCAGGAGCTCTGCTTTGCGTGGTTTTGCAGTTTTAGTTTCCTCTTTTGTTGGCATGAGAAACCTACCCAAACTCACTTCAGCTGCAGTCTATAAACAGAATAAGGTTAGTCATAATTTGTGCAGAGCACAATCAAATAAAACTCCTCTAACATGTATATATAGTGTCTGCTGGTGACTACAAAGTGCTAGAGCTTTGATATACAGTGTTATTCAAGTAGTCTGCTACAGCCCAGACACTGTTCCTTACAGCATGATCATATTCTGAAAGTTACATGTAGTTCACTGTTACCAAATACAACTTGCTAAAACTGACAAAGGAAAATTTTAGGGATGGAGCTGATATTAAATAATATTAATTGATCGTTTCCTTTGCTAATGCTTCCACATAGCAACCGTTCAAAGCTGGTCTTGGCTGTAAGATTTATCGCATCCTGTGTGTGTAATCTTTTTTACCCCTGAAGAAGATTGCTCATCAAAAGCTAAAGGCATGAAGAAAGATGGAAAGAAGCTGTAACAAAACTCTACATTTAAGCAAGATAGAAAACAGAATAAATCAGTACAAATTATCAAAGCATGATAAGTCATTGTTATATAAAGGATAAAAGTAGATCACCTACAACTAATTATAAATTGTAAATTGTGATTAACAGTTTCCACTGTCTTCCCTTTAATGCTCTGATGTATACTTCAACTTCTAAAATTTGTCTGAGAGACAACATAAATCATATTATGTGATTTAAGTCTAATGTAGTTAGAAACACACCACTTTCCTTTCAACCCCAGTTCTCCTTGACTGAGCTGATACACCACAACAGAGCGATGTATGATGGACAGTCCTGTGACATGATCCTTCAAGATATGCAATACTGAACAATATGAAAATTATTAGGCAATGAGGTTATCATAGCATAATAGCAGAAGGATATGTTAATTTGTACTTTCCCTTGTATTTCCTCTATAATCTTTTGTTTCACCTGTCTCTTTTCCACTTCGCTTCCCTGCACAGATTTGGGAAACTGATACCTGTGCAGCCCCTTTGCTCAATACAAAAAGATGGAGATGGCTGGAGGTAAGCCTCAGTTGTCTTACTTTTCTCTTGGCGCTTCTCCCAAGTTGGACCATTATCTTCTGTGAAGGAGTTTTGCTAAGACAGAAGCTCTATACTTAAAGAGGATGCAAGAGAGAAGACAACCTCGGACTACTCAGCGCTAACTTGTAGTGCAGCATTTATCAAGGGAATCAAGATCTTTCAGGCACAGGTTCTGGTCCCCTCAGCATGTTCAGATCAGCTGGGAAGTTAGTGAAGAGAGACTCCTCACATACATGCCCCTCAAACTACTGTTTGTCCAAAATTTAAATTCACTACTAAAAGATTCAAATAGCATCTCCATTTACAAATAGAAAAGGCAGAGATCCAGAACTTGGTGAAAAAAAGTTCGAGAGTTCCAACTACAGGTTTTCTTCACACAAACCTGACAGTAGAAAAATGTTTCTGTTATTTTACACCACCTCTGAAGTTTTCCACTTCAAAATGTGTATTTCATTCACTAGAGCCAAAACGAGTAAAATTAGTTGTAAACAAAAGGAACAGTAACCCAATGATTCCATTAATTGTGTAAGAAATTAGTTAAAGGTATACGGTTGCTGAAACAGATCTGCAAGTACATTTACTATACTCACATTATCTAATCAGCAGTGATACCGACGGGGAAGAAATGGCTGATGTCAACAGGGATGTCAGCATAATATGATACTTGTGGAAGAGATTAACACAGCTTCTTTTTTTTTTTTTTTTTTTAAAAAAAAAGTTTGTTTATGGTCTACAAGAAGTGGAATTGTAGTCACTGCTTCTGCCTTCCTCTGTACCTCTTAAAGTTTACATACACAAGATGACATGTAAACTGTTCCCTTACTCACTCCTACCCTCCCAATTCACACCTGTGATGCCAAAGTGCTTTAGTTGCAGATTTATTTCTACCCTAAGCAAGAGATAGATGCACTGAAAAAATATTAAAAACAGAAATACAAAGTCAAGGACAACCTTCAACACTGCAACCATGGACTACCTCTTCCTCCTGCTTCACATAAATGAAATTCCACTATCTGCTGCAGAACCTATTCAATATGTTTCCAGTAAACATCAGCAGTGGTATGCAGGCCATCACCATTCCACATTTTTCAACTTAATTAAAAATAATCCAAAGCCAGTTGTCACAGAAATGGTGTTTTGATTTTTTTTTTTTTTTTTTAAGTCAGCCTTTAACAAGCTGTTGATTATAGAAAGCAGGAAATCTGATACGAGGTGGCTGAAGGCTAGTAGCTAGGCACACAAGAAAAGAATGCATAGACCTTTCGCTGCTTCAGACTCTGGAGTCTCTGACCAAAGCACTGATTTGATTTCATGACTGCTCTGTACAGATAGCTGACATTACTAAATGCTACTCCAGTATCAACTTGTTAAATTTGAACCCAGACTCAGCATATCAATATACTAGGCCAGACTAACTGGAGTCAAGAGAAATATTTTGGGAGTTGTTTATTTTTAAATGAGTCACAATACACCATGATAATTAACTGGACTACATAATTAAATGACTGTCATAGAATCTATTATATTTATCACAAAGACTGTAATAGCAAATACAATAGTAATTATCTATTTTATTCCCGTGAATTGCTGAACTGCTATAAAGTCAACTATGGTTTTGCTTGGTTTGGTAGGGGAAGCTTTTATTTTTTTTTTTTATAACATGTTTTATAGGATATTCTATAAAAACTGATTTTACACAAAGACTGAAAGGGTCATTTCAGGACTGAAAGGCTCCTGTGCCTGTTGTTGCATAAAGGAATCTGCAACGAGTATACTGCTATAAAACCTTTAATGTCCAGTTTTCTGATGTCAGAGATCTTTTTAATTTGGACAGACATGGCACAAATCAAATATTTGCAAATGCTTTAAAAGTACAAGATAACTACAACAGTTTGTGATTCAGACTTTTTTTTTCCTATTATTTTTCTTTTTAAACTTGTCTCTCATCTTCTAGTCAGAAGATGAAATCTTAAGAATTCAGGAAGCTTAAAACACGCTGCCACATTAACACAGTAAAAATGCACAACTGCTACAGAAGCATACTATCAAGTGGTTTAAAAAGTTAAGTTTCCTTAAGTTTTATGTTAATACACTGTAAACACCACTCCCGGGAACTGAAACAAGCCAGTCCAGTGTCCTATGAGGTTTTCTGGAAACATTTGCCAACAATCTAATCCTGAACTTGGAATCTATATAAAATGAATTTATTAAAATTCACTCAGTATTAAAATATAAAGCATCTTACAGATCAACTGCCATTAAACACAGAGGCTAGCAGTGCAAACTGACAAGAAATGTACTTGAAGTGCATGACTCAACATGCTTTCCTTTTTACAAAAAACTTTTTAAAAATAACTAGATCCAGACTGCTTAAAATACATCACAATCTGTTTGTGCTTATTGTGGAATTTACCATCAACTTTACAGTTTGATTTTAGGATGAGGAATCACCAAACAATATACAGTGATTACCTGTGATCCACTGTGAGGTTTATAGTGAAGCTTAAACATAGATCAGAGTTTTGCAAGAAGGAAAGTGCATTTTTCTTCAAGCTCTTTTTAACCAAAAAGCAATACAAAACTCTAAAGAAAGTCAAAAAGTGTAGAATCATCAGGCACTACTCTAAGGGCAACAACAGACTGAAAATTACAGTCTAATACCTCCAAGGTAATTATATTACTAGTTTGGAAAGGGACTGTCATAACTACAGATCTTTGGCATAAAGCCTTTTGCTTAAACAAGCATGTTAATTAAATGGTAATTGTGTCGATTCATTAAGAATAAGGTCTTTAAACAACTTAGGTAAACATTAACTGTTGCACTTTTATCAGCATTCAGAGTTTAATATATAATATTCAGATGGTTCAAGTCTTCACAATGTTATTGAAGCAAAACTTAAAATCCACATTTCACGTGGTTTATGCCTTACTAACAATATAAAATGCCTTAAGAGTTAATAAGAGCAAACACACTTCTGCAGTTCAGTTGGATGTGAGCTTCATTACCAAAAAAATACATTTAATATAAGCCTTCTAGACCCAAGTACTATAATTTGAACGGCAATGTTGTTGGGAGAAGTATTAAGTTACAGTGTACTGCTCAGGCTGAAGTAGTGGTTGAAAGGAAAAAAAAAGAAAGGAAAAAAAAAAAAAGAGAGGAAACACTGAAAATTCCTGTGGTTCAGGGTGTATACAGAAACAAATGGTATTTACAGTTTCTGTGCTCAAATATTACTTATGCTTAATTCTACATACAGCAAACTGTTCTGTAAAATAAAGCCTATATGAAATAAACCTAAAAGACACTACAGTAATCCACTCATTTTTACCCATTTTATATGCAGTTTTAGTAATTACTATTAATTTACTGAGAAATAGTTATGTATTTAAAACTACAAAACTTCATCTGAAGTTTAAATAATTCCCACGTCTAGATAACTAGACAAGAAAATCCCCTTGAGTCCATGTAAACAGGAAATTATTGTTTACAATATATTAAATACAGGTATTTCACTGTAAGACCTATTCACCTATGCCACTGTATGTACCATACTCCAAGAAACAAATTTAATACCCAAATGTTACAGATAATATAAAAGTTGACTTCCTAATGGTTACAGTTTGACACCATTAGGAAATTCTAAAATCATTGCGTTTAAGTCTTGATTGTAAATTTTATTTTTTTTCCAGTTAAATTTCAGCTGTAAAATAATGTCAAATTTTTCTATAAACCAGAACACTCACCTTATGAGGCCTCCACAAAGAAGTGCTAGACATTTCCCTTTTAGAGGTTCCATATCTTTTCTTAACATTAGTTGTTTTTCCTTCATTTCCAGGTTTGAACTGTATGTGCAACTGAGACGTCCTTGCACTATGACACTTGTATTTAAGGCTGGATAAACAGCAAGAAACTTTTTGACACGATCCTTCCAATGAAACACTTCTTTGCAAAACATGGTGGGCTTTGCTCATCTGTGTGTTCGGTCTTTCTAGTTCATTTATATTAATCTGATATTCTGAATCTATTTTTGAGGGTAAACATGCAGATGTGCTACGTGCCAGTTTCAAATGAGGGTATTTTGCACTGGAGTTCAGATTTAACTCTGGACTGCAACAGCCATTAACCATTTCACTGCTCGACGCAAATGCTCTTTGAGTGAGATGAACTGAAATACGTGAGAAGCCATCAGATACTTCTTCACAAGTTACCTGCTCAGAACTACTCAAAATTTTACTTTTGTCCTGTAACGATGTGTTCAAGTAAAGCGGTCGAATGTCTCTGACTTCGCCAGAAGAGCAAACTGTTTTAGACAGTCGAAGTCCATTGACTGCTGTTGAAAGGAATCCCTTGGAAATGGTTTGATCTTCTTTTTGTGCCAGCTCACTAGGAGAAATAATTAATTTATGGGATGTTTGATAGGCGCCTCTATGTGGTAATTGACCTGAGCTTACAGGAGAAGCTGGAGGAGTACTGGAAGGACTCCTAGGGAAAATAACCAGTGATGAACAACGTCGCAGTGGAATTTTAGTTTTCTTCCTCACTGACAAAGCATCTTGGTCAAAAGTAGTATTGCTTCTGCACAGAGTTTCCTGAGATGAGTTGCTCCTGTAGGGATTACATTTGTTTGCAGTGCTTCTGTATGAAGAATCACCATGTACAACACTACTACAGAAAGTACCATCACCTGTTGAAAGAGTGCCACTACCACTGTCACTGATGACACTGTTACTATACGAACCTCCATCACTTGTGGTACTTGCACATGATCCATAGTCACTGCCAGCACTGCTGAACGATCCGCTGTCACTGGCTGCAATACTGCTAAGACTGCCATTGCACAGAGCAGTACTGCTCAGAAGGCTATCATTAGGTCGATGATCAACCACAATTCTAGCGCCGCAATTTCCTTCGTTCCCAATACCAATGAATGAAGTGTCTTCACCAGTAGCTACAGCATCACCAGTCCGAAAACACCCACTATTCTTTCTAGACTGTAAGGAAATGTGCAGTGAGGTGGTCTTTTTTATCTGCAATGAAGAAACAGTTGCATTTTCCTCTTGATTAATTCCTTGTTGCATTACAGGTGCATAAGCAACTTGTCTAGGAGTCAGTTTCATCCGTGTAACATTAGGTGCAGAATTTTGCGATTTTTTAAAGTACATGCAATTGTTACCGTCCAAAACATCTTCAGAGGTTTCCGATAACGGATCGGTGTTGCTTCTTTGGGCAGCAAAATGCAGTCTTAACCGTCGTGCCATTTGTTCTCATTTCCACGCATGTTAGCAAATCAAAACCACAAAGATCCTTCAGCAGAAATGCTACAGGCAGCTGCACAGAACCTAGAGCTAGTACATCACAACAGTAAAAGCCCATAAAAGTTGCAGTCCTTGTCCTGATTTCTACAAGATACTAGTGTTAAAAAATAAACGGTACCTCTTGAAATAAGTCAGCCATTCGTTGAACTGCAGCTTCTGAACCGTCTTTGATTGCTTGCAGTCAGAAAGCGTTCATTTACAAAGCACTTACGTTCCAACGACCTCAGCTGCAACACTGACAGACACTACTGACCTTGTTTCAATTATACCTTCTGTAATTTGCATAAATTAATACAATAATAAACTTCCAGTACTTCCAAGTTTAAAACAGCAACTCCTACTGCAGCTGCACTAGCTGAGTCAATGTGTCCGTACTTTCCTCAGCAGCGTATGACTACTAATATTTTTACCCATAGGTTTAGAATTACAGGAAGTTGGTAGGAATGAAGTCCCATATAATTGAGTATCAAGTCTAGGATTGAATTTCCAAATAGTAACCATGCTAGCAAACTGCTGAGGTCTGAATTATGCATAAACCAGTGAAATAAGTCTCCTCACCCTTAAAAAAAAAAAAAAAAAAAGAAAAGTCTTTCTGCACTATTTAAACAAAACTCAAAAGAAATCTCACATTATCTTGCAATCTACATGCTGTTAAGCAATCACACTTTCTAAAGATTTCCACATGCCTCTCCTGCCAGTTAATTCATAATTTTCAGTGAGGTGCAACTGAATTAGAACCACAAAAAGTTATTCTGATTAATAAATTGGCATTTATTTTCAGCCTACCATGTTAACCTTTTATTTTATATTTTAACCTTTTCAAATTACATCTGTTAAAGGTAGAAAGAAACAAACTTTTCTTACAAACTGAACTACCTCATCTTATTTTCTGGAAGCCCACAATAAGCAGACAGTCATTACAGCTCAATATGGCACGCAAATATATGACCAGCTATGCAAACTTTAGAACACTGAGATAAGTATGCACAGAGATAAATATGATTACCAAGCACAATTACAGCAGAAAGCTATTCTGTATAATTATATACAAACTCATACATTTACAGCTAATTACTTTTTTTTTTAAATAAAATTATCAACACATCAAGAAGTTAATACACTATCGACGCTTAGAAGAGTAATGGGATTGAGAATTCCTACAAAATGTTTCACTGACTCATATAGTCTGAAAAGGTCCTTTGCTGGCACCTAGTGGGACTTTTGAAAAAAGACAATCTTCAATCTTGCTGTTAAGTGGGTTTTTTGTTGTTTTTTTTTTATTATTATTATTTTTTTTAAAAAATAAAACATTTGGCTATGAATGCACTTTTGAATACAGAAGCCATATATGATGCAGTACTAAATGCTACCACTCTAACATGAAATTACTTAGTGCTGCTGAAAAAGTGCAAACAGAAGGGAACACTAGGCCATTTATACTTTTATAGGTCATACTACTAAATTTTTTTCTGCTCCATATTTATTTAACCTTTACTGTATTTTAAGCTAGAAGGCAGTAAAATTAACATTTATACCTCCTTCCCAAAAAAGAGCCAAGAATCAAATTCACAGTATGCTGTTTGCAAGCAACAAATTTGTTTTCTAATTATACTCCAGGGCTTACTTAACCTCTGTTACCTGAGTTCCATGATGAGAATGCAGCAATAAATGAATACTAGCTTATTCATAAAAAGCCAACAAATACAATAGTTCATTTATTTCATTATGCTTTACCAACTGGACTTCTAATGTTACATATTGGAGGGGGTTGGGATGGAGGGAGAAGAGGAAAGGCAAATACCATAAAAGATTCTTTTGTACACAGTTTCAAAATTTACATTTGAACTTCAAGCAATATATTAAAAAAAAAAAAAGACAAACACAAAAAAACAACACAACAAAAAACCCACCCTAAGATACGAGCGAAGAGTAAAAAGTGCATTTCTTAAAGCTCCTTTTCTCCCAAACAACAAATTTATTAGTAGCACTGTTTGTAACATTAGCATGATACGCAACAAATTGCAACCACTTAATTAGAGATACCGCTATTAGTAAAAGGAAGCAATGCTATCTTCCCCAATAGATCACAGAATCACAGAATTTTCAGAGTTGGGACCTCTAGAGATCATCTAGTCCAACTCCCATGATCTGAAACGTTTTTCCAATTTTACTACAGAAACCTCTAAGAAATGATAAGATGACATAATTTGGTAACTCAGGCTTAAGATTTAAGTGAAATTTCTCAACATGTCACTCTTCCTTAGCTGTATACGTATAGCCAGCAACTACAGTTTCCTTAGACAAGGAAAAACAGCTTTTAAAATGCAAAATTCTATCTTGCTGAATTAGAGTTGACATAAAAATAAATTAAAAATAGTAACTTTTAAGAAGTACCAGCAGCTCCATTCAAACCTTAACGTTATTGACTTCTTCAGTATCAACAACAGATTTTGGCACTTTGTTTGAAAGATACATAATTGTGACAAGTTATTGTAAGACAGGAAGAGATAGCAGAAAGTCATCTAGTCCCTTCACTGGTCCATCTCATAAGCAATCTCATTGTCCTTCTTGACAGGTTTTTTTAATGTGTTTTAAGACAACCATAATTGAGGACTCCACAAACTGCTCAAGCCCTTTATTCTACCAGTGGTTTACAACAAGTCAGCAGAACAAATCTAGATTTAGTGTTCCCTTACCAAATCCAAGATAGGCAATCTTTGAAAAGTTTTAAAGCTATTACAGAAAGATTTTAAAATTCCAGTTGTTGGTGATATGCAGGTTGATGCAGCAGGACTTTGAATTTAAGCTTAACATTGAAGATGATAAGTTTTGAGCTTGGTTTTCAAGAAAGCAACAATTCTTAAAAACAAAAAGCAGATATTTCAGGCTTCAATTTATTCCCCAAAAGCTACATGGAATAAAAGCACTTGGGATAAATTTTTATAAAGAGGAAATTATCTGTTGGGAGTACGGTCTCACAAACATAAGATAGTTTCAGTTTTATCATCTTGCTCACATGTACAGTTTAAACAGTCATCCACTAGGTAGAAGAAAGGTCAATTAACACTGAAGCCCACTAAAACACTGGAAGATGAAAAACTGATCACAGCTTCGTATGCTAGTGAGAGAGTGCAAGGCACCTATGATTTCTGACATGTGAAAATGAATTAATAGAAGTGGGGGAGCTTGTCGATGCTGAACAACCACAGCTAAGGCAACAATTTGACATTTAAAACAGCTCAAGACATTTGGGATAGAAACTTTGTGTTTCTGAGAGCAAGCTAAAGACAAATAGGGAGACAGCTTTTTCCATTCACCAAATGAGGAGATGGAAAAGATGAAAAATATTGGGGTTATTGTAGATCTATACAGTGACAGATGAGGTCAGGTCATAATGCTTTGATCTCTAAATAGAATTGTACATAGGAAACAATACAACGTTTCCTGGTTGATGTCAATAAAATGTTTTATTGGTTCCCCTCCCTTAAGCAAACAGGTTATCTACTCTAGATTAGAGAAAGAATGCTAAGGAATCCTCTTGGTGGAAAGCACAAAGAAAGCATTGGCCTTCTCCCAGAAAAATCAGGAATCTGACTTTCTAATCATGCCTCCTGGCTTCCAGGGGGTGGCAGTAACGTTCCAATGACTAATGGACAAAGTACTTTGACCTCAGGAAAAAAACACTGTAGCCCACAATATCATGTTGAGATGAACAGCTGAGAATCCTAAAAAATCATATTTAACCTGCAACATAAGCCACAAATGCTAATGATTCCCTTTAAAATTGCTTTTAAAAAAAAATAAGAGGCACTATATTTAAAATACTTGGGACAGGTAATACCACCAGTCAAGAAGTAAATCTCAAGAAGTAAAGCCTCTTCTTTCTTAAATCTAATTATTCTAGACAGTTTGTACTTATATTTACATACATTTCCACTCTTCCCAACTTTAGCAGAGCAGCGCCTCCAAAAATGATACAGCAGATTATTGACTATATGCAGAAAACTTTAGGAAAAAATAGTAAGTTTTTCATAGCCAACACACTATTCAAACACAAAGAGATCCTTTATAATGTCTATTAGAATGAAACTGTGTTTGAAGTACAAACTAAAGAGCACTCAATCCCTCCCATTAGTTTCAAACTACTGCAGAAGGAAACAGTATATATTCCAGTGAGAAGGAATGTCTGTGAAGTGGCCCTAGGATGCAAGTGTCATGATTGTACTGCTACCAGTCTTAACTCGTTTGCAATAAAACATACAGACAGAAAGATAGGTAAGTAGACATCTTCACACATAAAATGACAGTATGGTCAGAGGAGGAGTTTTGACTTCACCAAGAAAATAAATGCACAAGCTATCCCTGTCTAACTTACGACCTGCCATTCAGAGAGTGACACCTATCTGCAAGATTACAACCCACTGTCCACTTACTAAGATTTCCAAAGAAAATGTACACATGCTTTCTTTCAGGCTACTCCTCACACACTGAAGAAGCTTCTCACTCTGGGTACAGAGATATCTACTTTGTCAATACTACTTTGTGAGAAAAATAAATGTTCAGTGCAGAGCTTTCAATATGACTGAAGAATTTGGCCACGTCATTTGAAAAGCACTATAAAAGAACGACGTCTTTATAAGTTAAAACACATTAGAACATAAGAATAATAACATTACTGCTTCAGAGCATCACAAAGTGTGGTAATGTCAGATAAGTAAATAAATCAGGTCTGCCATTAACTTTAGGTTTCATCATAGAAGTTAAGGTTGTTTGGTGTGGGTTTTTTATCCATGTTGAATCCAGATGGACTTACTTTCATTCAAGTCCTTAATACATTGCAATATTAACACAAAAGGACCTACCAAACGATTTTCATCAAATACTTCAAAAAGGAGTCTGTGTTTCTGAGGATTAACCTAAGAAAGAAAAATACATTAATAGTTAAAAATATACACTGAATTCCAGCATTTGACTTCAGCAAAATCTTGATGTTTATGCAGGAAGAAAGAAATACAAAAGACCTAAATTAAACAGCAAATCTACACCTTGCTGCCATTTCACTATGCAACACATTGCTATCAGAACCAATGAGCCGAGACTGGTGTTATCACAAACTGGCTTTAAATCCACGTTCATGTTTTGAAAATCCACGTTCATGTTTTGAAACATTAATGGAATGTAACATCAAGACTGAAAATTTAACTCTGGCACACAAAAAAAAGTTAACAAATGTATTTCTAAGGAAAGAAGTTTGTGAGGCTTTTTGAACATTAATTATAGACATATTTCTGATTTTAAGCTAAAGTAGTGAGAAACCATTTTTACTAATGTGTTAATACAATAACCAACACAGGTAATAAGGCTGTAAAAAACACTTACTCTAAATAAGAGTTCTTCGTTCCACTTTGGGTTTAAGGACTGGGGGGGGAGGGGGAAGGGGGAAAAAAAAAAAAAAAAAAAAAGGAAGACAGCATTGGTTACAGTGACAATTCTATATTGGTGTCTTTTTTTATATTTTACATCTGTTTTATCACATATAACAATCCACTTAAGTACGTACAAAACCTTTAACCTCACTATTGCAAGTACAAGTCATAGGAGTCTTATACAGTGCAGAATGGAAACAGTTTATGCAAGTATTCTCAGATTTTGGTTAATGCCATTAATGCAGAGAAGGGCCCATTATACAGTCCAAAGTTAATTTATGGTATGTCTTCAGTAATAATCACTGCCTCAGTCCACTATCCACATTGCTTACACACAAACATATGTTAATCCTGAAATTAAGAACTCTTAG
This sequence comes from Vanellus vanellus, assembly GCF_965231255.1. Taxonomy (NCBI): domain Eukaryota; kingdom Metazoa; phylum Chordata; class Aves; order Charadriiformes; family Charadriidae; genus Vanellus; species Vanellus vanellus. The sequence goes on along the minus strand of NC_138916.1, from coordinate 10,034,818 downwards.
CAAATGCTGAATCTCTCCACAACGTAATCCAGACAGACCATGCACAGGTGGGCCAAACACAATATAACCCGCTCAACTAAACACATCTTTCAGTTGCGGCTATTTTTCAAAATATTAGCGATACTTTGAACTCTCATCATAGCTAAACTAACAATCATCAACATCAAGGAAAAATGCACAAGTGACTTCATAAACCACAGCCACTATCTGAGAACAACGATTTGGAAGAGTAGTTCCACTCTCACTTATACAATTTTTCACTTTTACTTGATCAAACGTAACCTACCAGTACTAATACTGACATTTTCCTGCAGGTACTTGAGCGAAATGAGTAGTATCATGATTCAGATGAACTTTGCAATTTGATGTTGAAATGCAACAAATTGTGTTTCAAACAAAAAAGATAAAAGTTGTACAGCAAGAAAGAGAGACTCTTATATCATTAAAGATCTCAGAACATCAGAACAATCCAGTATTTCCATGAATTATGTAGTTTTGAATCAGTACTCACCTTACATTCCTTAGTGTTTCTCTATTTTCACTAAAATTATCGAAGGGAAAATACCAAAATAATGCCATGAACAGAGAAACAGAGTAGGTCACAGAACATTCCTTTCCCCATGTCCATTCACTCAGATGACATATTAATTCTCCTATTTCATGTAGTATTAACTTTTCCTCTAGAGTCTGGTAAAAAAAAAAAAAAAAAAACAACAAAAAAAACAACACACCACACCCACAAAGGTGAGACAGCTAACCTTTTTAATTGTTTTTGTCTGAACACTGGTAAGGACTCCATTCACTGGATCGTACACTGTCACTTTCACATATGGGTCACTGGGAGGGAGAAAGAAAGAGATAAGCGTGCTGTTACATATCCTTTTTTGTCAGCATTATTAGCAGTTGAGTTTTAAAAGGCTTAAATTAATAGAAGCTATGAAACTAGTAGTTACAATTACTTTATGAATACCATATACACATTTGTGCTTACAATCATTTTCTAAATAGTTTTAGAGATAAAACTAATCCAAACATTATTACTAATTATGACTATACTACCTATACCATTTTGTATTGTGTATCACTAGTTTGATTCTCTCTCCTCTTTCACAGTTCTTATTTCATGAGAACAGATTTAATAAATCCTCATGTTTTTCAACAAGACACACACGAAAAAAATCAGTTGTGATTGAAAAAGCTTGAAGTATTAAATCTCTTGGTTTTAACAATTTCAAACACCTGGAATTTGAGGTGTTCCCTTGAACATGCAATATGTTTTATCAGTTTCACAGAGTTTGAGTTTAACATGAATTTTTCTGTTAATAAAGGTGTCCTAATATGGTTGCTTAAAATGGCCTACTGGCTCAGATTATTTTCTTTTTCCTTCCTGTGGTACAATAAACAACAAATTATATGAATATCTACTTCCCACGAACATAGTCAAGGCATTCAATTGCTCAAACAGAGTAGTAACAAAAGGTGACCAAGACTCTGCCATACGGCAAAAGAGCATATGGTTTTCACATACTCAAGTTATTATGAGAAAAGCTGCCCTATTTTTGCTTAAAGTAAAAAAACTGCATGAAGAGAGACTGTCTGGCTTTAGGGAAAATATGAATATCACAAGAGAAATTTTTCTAATGCTAAACTGATGTCACATGTAACAATTTTGTTAGTACTAAAATAACAGCATTCCTGTACATATGCCAAAGCAGCTGACAGCAGAACTAGTACTAAACCCATCAGTACTTTTCTAGACGCTCTGTACATGGGCCAGAAGAAAAAGTAGCTTTACTACAGGCTGCATGCTGCCACTTGCCAATTCTACAAGATCCTACAAAGCATTTAAATTACAAAGTCTGATCTTTCCTGTGGTAAATGTTAAGCCACTTTTATTGTTTCTTCCCTTATACAGACTGTTAACTTAAATCTGTATATACTCAGAGCCTGCAACCACTGGCTTGGGTTTACCACATCTATAGAATTGGTGGATGCTGTTCCTCCACATATAATTTGAGTTGAAACAGTCTTGTTGCTACCAGTGTTTAGTGTTGTGTTTATTCCAAGTCTTTAAAGCTCAGATAAGACAATTTTGATTATAACTCAGCTATTGTTATTTTAGCTGCAGTCTACCTGAAGCAAAATATATACATGTATCTATCCTCCATGGCAGAACTATTCTACCACGGAGAGAATTAAGCCTTCCCACACATTATTCTGCCAATACACAAGATCTGTCCAAGCAACTCCTGAGCAAGAAAACAGATATCTTCATGTTTATATAATCTCTGATCATTTTATAAAGTTAGCAGTTAAAACAGTTCTGATCTTGTAAGATCTAAACTGCTGAGGAAAGAATATAAAGAAATAGCTGTCCCTTAAAACATTAAGGACATATATTCTTACCTGGCTCCCAAGATATCCTTCTTGGCCAAGCCAATTCCAGCTATAACCTTCACCCTGACAATTCGTGTGTTCTCCTAAAATACAAAACAACACAATCAAGACACATTCAGATCTATATTGAATTTATAAAGCAATTATTGGCGTAACTGTGAATTTACACTGAAAATCACAGACTAGGTAATGCAGTTACTTTGTCTGACAGAAACAGCTCTAAGTTCCAGTAACAAATTTATAGTTCGAGCCACCAGGGATCAGGTTAGACAAGCTAAAGCCCAGACAGAACTAAATGCAGCCAGGGACATTAAGACAAACAAAAAATCCTTCTGTAAGTATGTCAGCGAGAAAATAAAGACATGGGAAACTGTGGACCCTCTCCAGAAGGAAACGCAAGAACTGGTTACCTGGGACAGAGACAGAGCTGAGGTACTCAATGACTTTTTTGCCTCAGTCTTCACTGGCAAGGACTGCAGCCACACTGGCCATGACACAGAATGCAAAGACGAGGATTGGGAAAATGGAAAACCGCCCACTGTAGGTGAAGATCAAGTGTGAGACCACCTTAGGAACCTGAAGGTGCACAAGTCCATGGGACCTGATGAGATACATCCGCAGGTCCTGAGGGAACTGGCAGATGAGGTTGCTAAGCCACTAGCCATCATATTTGAGAAGTCGTGGCGGTCTGGCGAGGTTTCTGCCGACTGGAAAAGGGGAAACAACCCATTTTCAAAAAGGGAAACAAGGAGGACCCAGGGAACTACAGGCCAGTCAGTATCACCTCTGTGCCTGGCAAGATCATGGAGCAGATCCTCCTGGAAACTCTGCTGAGGCACATAGAAAACAAGGAGGTGATTGGTGACAGCCAGCATGGCTTCACCAAGGGCAAGTCATGCCTGTCAAATTTGGTGGCCTTCTACAAAGGGGTTACAGCAGCAGTGGACAAGGGAAGACCAACTGATGTCATCTACTTGGACTTGTGCAAAGTGTTTGACACTGTCCCACATGGTATCCTGGTCTCTAAATTGAAGAGACATGGATTTGACAAATAGACCACTTAGTGGATAAAGAACTGGCTGGACGGTCGCACTCAAAGAGTTGCGGTGAACGGCTCGATGCCCAAGTGGAGAGCAGTGACGAGTGGCGTTCCTCAGGGGTCGGTACTGGGGCCTGTACTGTTCAACATCTTTGTCAGCAACATGGACAGTGGAGCCGAGTGCACCCTCAGCAAGTTTGCCGATGATACCAAGCTGTTTGGCAAGGTACACACGCTGGAGGGGAGGGATGCCATCCAGAGGGACCTGGACAGGCTGGAGAGGTGGGCCCAAGCCAACCTCATGCAGTTCAACAAGGCCAAGTAAGAGGTCCTACATCTGGATCGGGGCAAGCCCAAGCACAAATACAGGCTCAGCAGGGAATGGCTGGAGAGCAGCCCTGAGGAGAAGGACCTGGGTGTGCTGACTGATGAGAAGCTCAACATGAGCCAGCAATGGGCGATCACAGCCCAGAAGGCCAACTGTATCCTGGGCTGCATCAGAAGTGTGGCCAGCAGGTCAAAGGAGGTGATTCTGCCCCTCCACTCCACTCCACTCTCATGAGACCCCACCTGGAGCACTGCATCCAGCTCTGGAGTCCCCAACATAAGAAGGACATGGACCTGCTGGAACGTGTCCAGAGGAGGGCCACGAGGATGACCTGAGGGCTGGAGCACCTCTCCTATGAGGAGCGGCTGAAAGAGTTGGTGCTGTTCAGCCTGGAGAAGAGAAGGCTCTGGGGAGATCTTATTGTGGCCTTCCAGTACCTAAAGGGGGCCTACAGGAGAGCTGGGGAAGGACTTTTTACTAGGACATGTAGCGATAGGACAAGGGGGAATGGCTTTAAACTGGAAGAGGGCAGGTTCAGATTGAACATTAGGAAGAAGTTTTTCACTTTGAGGTGGTAAGGCACTGGAACAGGTTGCCCAGAGAGGCTGTTGAGGCCCCATCCCTGGAGGTGTTCAAGGCCAGGCTGGACGTGGCCTTGGGCAACCTGGTCTAGTGGGAGGTGTCCCTGCCTATGGCAGGGGGCTTGGGACTCGATGATCTTCACGGTCCTTTCCAACCTAAACCATTCTATGATATCCACAAACAATGGCAGACACAGAATACAAAAAACTAGTTAATACAGTAAGGTTTGGGGTTTTAAAAATAAAATGTATTTTGTTTCTCAGCATTCCAAAGGACTGGGATTTTGTTTTGAGTTAGGACGCTTAATCCCACAAAACTGAGCACACAACTGTTCTTGCCAGCCTTCTTTCCCAAATGATGAATTGTTCTGGCAGTGGCCATCACCATATTCCCCAGTGAGTCTTGCAGTACATCTGTATCAGACTGGATACAGCATGCACGTACTGCACAGCACACACATGAAGACCTCCTCCTAGGGCAATGGCAAGAGCAAGGTGCTATTGCCACCATTCATACAGCCCAGTGACCTCTACTGCTCCAAACTGTTTGCAGGAAGGAGAGCATGTGGGAGCCATTTCCATGAGTAGTTCCCCTGTTTCTCAGCATGCAGTTCTTAGCCATCTTTTCTAAAGAGTAGGCAAGGTTCTTTGTGAGAACATGCTCTGAACAGCATAACAGTTTTTGGTGCACATAGGCATGCCCTGATAGGATGCAAGGAATGGGTTGCCATTTACATATCATTGGCCATTCAAGCAAGTTGCATTAAACACAGACTAATGCGTATGGACCAAGCAAATTTTCACCTAATGGTATCTCAGCATTCAGAGGTTGGGAAATAGACTCTCGCCATAAATTTATTTCCTGGAGGCAATAAAAAGGGTATCAAATTCATCAGAACAGATTAATAAAGCAGTAAAGAACTCTCTAAAAAGGCAAGAATAAAGAATTCTTGCATCTATTTTTATTTTACAGCACAGAGAGGCCATGCTCAAAATACTGGAATTTTCAGAAATGACGTGTCAGCAGGGTATGAGATTTTTGAAATTCAAAAACTATTTCAGTTACACGTTATTCAAATTACAGCTTCACAGGAGTGACATAAGTGATTGCACTTCTCCTGTTAATTAATATAGCTGTGCAGAGTTTTACATGGCTCATCTGATGAGCTACTGAATTCAAGAGGGGAGAAAAATCCCAACAGCTGTGACCATGTCAGAGGAAAAGGACAAATGAGCACTGTTTCCCTGGAAAGCAAAAAGCTTTGCAGATGAAGGACTGTATGCAATGGCTAGTCAGAGATGCTTGTGAAGAAAGCTGATCCAATCTAGGTGGTTGAAGAGTTAAACAGACACCACAGCAAAGGGTGAAGCAGCAGATGTTGTCCCTGAGGCCTTCCTGAATTCTGCATATGATTGAAAGTGCTTTCAAAAGGAGATATATAGAAAGTACTCGGAAAGTTTGCTTTATCATTGGTCTCATATATAACCACAGGGCTGAACTCCCTAACCAAAACCAATTGGAGGGGTTCGTAAAGCTAACAGAGAATTACATGCTAATCCTCAGTCAGATACTACTGGCTAACAAGGTAAAGCTCAAAACAAACCACTAAATAAAAACAAAATAAAATAAAGTAAGCAAGTTTCTCCCACCCTCTATAGTTAGAGGTGATTGCCAGAGGACAGATAACACCTACAATATCCACTTACTGACGAAACAATCAACTGATCAAGACAATTCTAGCCAAATCATAGGTCTTTCACCTTCACCCCAAAGAAAATTGTCTCCTACTAGGAAATCTAACAGTTCAGAACAGAAAGACCTAACAACCAACCTCACCCAGCACTGACCACTAGTAGGTGTCCTAAGCTTTCAAAGTTCTTAGTCATGATTGGGCTTTAAGGCACATTAACATTACCGATATGTTTTATGACAGCAATAGAACTGACCGGATTTAAGAAAAAATAAGTATAAAATTATGTTGGCATCAAATTAAGAAGATCCATTTGGTAGTATTTTTAATGTATCACAAATATCCTGAAATATCCACCCTTGTCTTGTGTTCCAAAATAGCATTCAATTTATCTTCTATCAATTACTTGGCTTCAGTGACATTCAACATCAGCGAGTTTTGGAGATTATTCAATATGAAGAGCACCACGCGTGCATTTCCACTCTCACCAAGCACTTCTGCACTTCAGTCAGTGCACCACTACCCTCTCCCAACAAGATGGGGGTCCTCAGCCATAGCCCATGGGACCCAACTGACAGAATCCAGCTCAAGAAACAATCTCACCATCTCCTCAGAAAAAGAGCAAGAGCAGATGTTGGTGTAGGATACACTGCCCTAGAAGACAAATGCTTTCTCTTGCATCTGTATTTAGTTGCTTAGATCACAAACTTTTCTCAGTTATTCAAGCATGAGAAAAGTAAATACAATTAGAAAGATACTTTTCGGCACAGGCATCTCAGTGTCAGGCTTAACAGAGTGTCAATGCAGTCCACACAAAGGAGATCCTAGAAATAGGATCCACACTCCTCAAATTTTAGTTGGCTTAATCATGCAATTTCTTTACTTGTATCATAATACAGATCTGAATTTATCTGAATGCTATTTTACAAAAAGACAAGGTGCTTTGTACATGACCTCAGGAAACTAGAAGCTGCAAACCTGAGGCTGGCATGCTGAAGGTTGATATACACACCGTGCTGAGAACATTACATGTTTGGGGTTGGTGCCAAACTAGGACAGCTACAGGATTTTAGTTAGCCCAGCAGAACAACTAAGCAAGCTGCTTATGAACTGCCATGTAGAAATATCCTTCTAGATCAACAAAACCAGTTTAAAAAAAATTTCCAAATTGTTCACTACACATCTTCCCCATAGATCTCCTTTTTCACTTTCACTTTTGCCACTAACCACTCTCACCCCCCAAAAACCCACCACACAACTTTTTGTGTATTTTTTAAACTGATAGGTGATAATGAGGGGTCCGCTTCTTCCTTTTTGCAAGTTACAAAGACTAGAAACTTCAGGAAAAAACACACTAACGTGCAAAGGCAATACTGAATCACGAGAGATTAGGTTCTCCACTCTCTGGCCGCACTAGTGCGTAAGGCAAATCAGAAGAAATTCAGACAGCTCAATCCAAATGCAGTCAAAAGTGCTTTACACTGGAAGGATCCATTATACTACAACCCCACACATGCTGAAGAGGTAGAGGCCTGCTGACACGATACTGCTCTGTACTGCGACCATATGACCTTTTCTCCCCACTCACTGATAACAGGAAGAACTGCTAAAGAACTGCTGCTACAGCTCGCAAAAGCTGCCCTAAACACACTGATCTGAAAAAGCAATGAACAGCTGAAGAGTTCCAGGACTGTTTGAAGCTAATTTCATGCAGCCAAAGATCAGGTGATGCAAGCTTTGCACGGAGACAAAGCATCAGATACTTGTCTCTGGCATCCACAGGGAATAGGTTCAAAACCAAAATTTCATGGTTTCAAAGGCAATTTTGAACCTTTTCTTCATCATTTACCTTGCTCAGGAGATCCTTATTTGCCCCCTTCATAGCCACATGCACAAAAAATAGTGGATCAGTTACTGCTTCTGTAGATCCACAGGTAGCTGCAGTCCGGGTCTTTTCGTGGTCCAACAGACACAGGTTGCAGCCTGTACCTCTTCTATATTGACTGTAGACACTCTCAAGGTCACCTTGCTACTCTTTCCCACCACAGCGTTGCTTCCAGTGGTTCTGGTGCCATAGGAAGGGATAGGCACCTAGTCAGTAACCAGGAACACACCAGCTACATCTAGCAGCACTGCAGCTTGTCTAGGAAACTGCTCTCAGACCAATTTATCTCCCCAAGAGTCTCTTCCTGGCCACAGATGCCTACCCACGCTTTTGCAGTCCTGATGTTAACTTGAAGGGGCCCGTCTGAATTTATTCCATCTGTACAGCTGAAGAGATGGGGTATTGACTGCTGCTTTGAACACACAATGAGTCTTACAGGTTTAATGCCCTAGGTACCCAGCTGCTCTTTAACACACACATGCGCTTCTGAGAAACAAGCACACAAAACAGCCCATCAAAGGCAGCAGTTCTGGGCACAGAGTTGTACAAGAGGTATTTGTATAGATGGAGCAAGGATGTAAAACATAAAATGGTAGTATCTGCTGGACTACTAGACAGCTTTTTTTGAAGAAGCCAATATAAAAATGTCTGAGTAGTCTAACAGAGAGCACACTTCGTAGTAAACAATTGCTCTAGGCAATAACATCCTGTTATTCTTTTGTTCCAGCTAGATAGGTCAAGAATCAACTACCACTAAATCAAGCCAAGAAAAGAGCATCAAAGGATATTACAACAATAAAACAGTGCAGCAGCATCACCTTTTAAGATTCTGGTAATATCAGGAATTACATATTAAGGCTTTCTTATGCTTCATACCATGTCTGCATATAGCACACAGATAAAAAGAGAACAGAAAATAAAGATTTTGGTATGTGCAGATAATGCAAGCTGTAATAAACATACCAATAGCTTGGAAGTTCAAAACTGAAACCAGTAAATAGCCTGGCCCAGTGAGAGTACAGAGAGGAAGGGATGTTCAATGGGCTGAATGTGTTCTACATTCCAAGTAGAGTGATCCCTCCCATCCCACATACTGAGGTGCAGAAAGTCAGTAGAGAAGGAAAAAAAAAAAAAAAAGGAAAAAAAAGAGGGTTATCAACTATTATAGTGTGTTCTGCCACGCACATCTAAACAGACTGCTGACCTCATTAAGGAACAGCTATAAACAGCAAGAAAAGTTAGGACACTTGCACGGGTAGAAGTCCACTAAAGCCAAGACCCCATTAAAGAATAAGTATTAGCATGAGATACATGCCATGAATGTATAGTTGCTTTTATAGCATGCTTCTCAAGTCTGTGAGACATCTTACTCAAGGTACCCAGCTTTAACCTACTAGTGGTTTGTTTTCAAGCACAGTCATCATCACATAAAAGGCTCTGAAGCCTAGGAGCAGCTCAGAAATGATGCCGCAAGATTACTTACAGCTAAAGTGACTACATGTTCCAGTTGAATAAATAGCTTCTTGCATCTGCCAATTTTAGTATAGAAACACAGTGGTGTCATCTAAGTTAAAATTCCCATATCTTAGCAAGTTTTCTAGCCTGTATCTCCCATCCGAGAGCACTTATCTCAAATTGCATTAAAACTTTGTTTGCTTGTTGTTTTGTTTTTGGGTTTTTTTGTGTTTTTTTTTTTGTTGTTGTTTGCTTGTTTTTTTTACCTTGAGATCATTAGTGACCATAAAAATTATGTTTGAGTGTTTCACAACAAAAACAAATTCCTTAATGGCATTTACTGGAGCAATAAGCAGTCTTTTCATCTCAAAGAAACCTCTCAGAGTCTGAATAACTAAAGACTTGGCTCTCCCATTACATACACTAAGGTTAGCACAGAAGGTTTTCCCTTAAGCTGTCCAGAAGATATTGACATTCTCCACCTGCCTAACGTTAAAAAAAATACATTTAAGAACAGACCTTCCTCATATATTACAGAGAAAGAGGTACTAAGAATTTTAAATAAAATTCTTTAGTTCTTAAATAAAAAACTCCAACACATAATTATAAGATCAGGCTAGCGAAGAGCACTTATATATGGTATATTCAGCAGGAGATAGATACAAAGTTGATAGCATGAGGAATCAGCCCAATGAAGTCATTGTGAAACCATCTAATTTGAAAGAAAGCATTTCCCACAGAATGGTGAGCCTTAGCTGAAGGAAATTAGTTCCTGCAATATTCAGACCTTGCAAGCGAGGCAGATATGCATGCTAGGTGACCTCTAACTGATAGGAAGTTTTGTTAGCATCACCAGCTGATTTCACCAGGAGGTGGAAAGTGGGAAAGAGACTTTGCCATTTTGACCATTCCTTCACAGCTCAGAGAGCACTCTCTTCCCCCTCTATGGCAACCAACAGAGCTGAACCATTTTTCTTTGAAAAAATTCTCTCAAAGCAAGCAAAGGAAGTTTTAGATTCAGGAAGATTCCCATTATAGAACTACATTAATCAATCTTGTAAACATAATGAAAGCCATTAACTTCCACCTGCTAGTTTCAGTCCAGCCTTACTAACTCACTAAAACACCTTAAATGTTAATTGTACCACAGAAGCATTTTGTGTTCATAAATAAGGAAGTCTAATCCTTCAAGAAACTCTGGCTGTTGCTACAGATTGCATTTAACACCTCTGTTCAACTGCAAATTAAGGAAAAGATTCAAGAAGACAAGAGTCCACTAATGGAGTTAGATATCTATTTGTCAAAAGACTTTTACTTAAAAAGAAACCCACAAAATACAAAAAAAAAACAAACCAAGAGAACAACTGTCACCAAACCACTTCTCAATATGTGCAACCCAATATCCACAACAGTCACAGTCAACATTTATTAGTTCAGTGTGAAATAAAGGCTTTAAAAAACAAAACAAACCAAACTCAGGGATATAAGACAGCTTCTGGAAACCATCAGATTGACACAAATTATATTGCTGTTCAAACAAAACAAAACAAACAAACCAACTCAAAACAAAAAACCTGCCAAAACGCCAAACCAGCAAGCATCACCATTTCTACAAGTGTCTAAACTATTCCAGGTACACTGGATTCCAGATCATGCCTTGCAATGGGAAAGTCCTTCGCAGCCTAGAGTAAATTGAGAGCATTTCTGAAGCACAGAGGCATGCATGTCTATTTTTCTTTTTTTCCTATCCAAGTGCTCCATATAAGAACCGAATCAGATGGAGTAGACACCTAGTACAGAGATGCGGGGGAGGCCACGGGGTTTGCACAGGAACAGAAGTGCTGGTCTGCCTCAAACTTGGGCACAAACAAGCTAAACAAAATTACTGTTTTCGTCAGACACAATCCAGAGGAAGACTACTCCATGCCAGTCTCCAAAGTAATGTCTGAAAGACTTCTGGTCATCAGAATCATCTCCAAAATACAGCAATATGAGAAGGGTTGGGGGTAAGGTGTGCAAGATTAGAGAAGACAAACCATGTAACCAAGATATTCAGTTCACCAGCAGCAATGTAAATAACCACAAACAACCCACTCCAGTAGTATATCCTAAAGGAATATAAGAATATATCTAAAGCTTTCCAGAATGAAATACCATATGCTTATGACAAAGCCTATGTGACCTGCAAAAAACAAGAACATTTGCTCTACATAAGACAGCTCTGAAGTGACTGAGAAACCTGAAATGGCAAATGCATGCACGTGGGAAGTGTATTTTTGCCTGTGAGAAGTTCCCACTACTAGTCTGATTCCTGAAACAGATCAAACATAACAGACACAACAGATCAAAAAAGCTAGGTAACATAGTGTTATTCAGGCAATATAAAAAGAGCTAAGCAAAATGAAGTCCTTAATTCAGGCTAGGAGTGGAAAAACTCTGACATATAGAAATATTCAAATTAAACTTGATATGAAATACACACATAGAGACAAGCTGTGTCATTTCATTAAGTGCCATTCTAAAGCCCTACAGTGCAAGCAGGTAATTTAATAGAAAACAGAAATAAATACATTGTCATTCTAGACAGTTCTTTAACAATTATATTTTTAACTCAGCACACCACTGAAAAATATAATTCCTTCTGTAACTGAAAAAATAACAGAGCATTAACATTATAATAACATTATAATATAATAACATTAGCTGAAATATCAACGATTCTTCCTTCAGTCTGAAAGATCACTCCACAATTAGTTACAAAGTGCTGATTTAATATTGCAGTCAAATGTCACAAAAACACAGTATCTGGAAGCAAATAGCTCAGTGCCAGAAAATGCTTGATCAAAGCGTTTAATCTACAGAAATCCAAGTCTTAGCAACCTGAAAGTTTTGTATTAGAAAGTCCCTCAGCCAAAACCCCTGTAGCTATGGACACCTCACCTCAACAAGCACATTTAAGAGCACCAGCAAACTTACCACTGCTGTGACAAAGAAAAGCCGCAGCAGTTGTGCCAGTCCACTCCTGCAGATCTGATCAAACACTGGCAACTATATTCCAAGGCAGTCGTATTCCAAGTATGCAACAACAGGCAGGGTTACCCACTTCACAGGTCAAGACAAAGTCTGCAGCAGTTAATGCTCCCAATTGATTTTTTTAACCAGCCTGAGGCAAACAGCACTGTGAGAGGAAGTCTGACGCGGAGGTGGGAAGTATACCTTAAGGCATTTATTTTCCCTTTAAAAAAAGTTAATGAGAGGATAAAGAGTAATTTTTAAAAATATTATTAGAGCTCTTTATTTTTCTACATTGAGATCAGCTGTAGCAAGATCTATAATCTGCTCATTTGCTTTTTTCTATATACTATCCTGCAATGTAAAATAATTCACAATAAAAACATTCAGAAAAGTGATCACCATTCAGTTTTAGTCTAATACTGTTCCTAGATTATATCCATTTCAGCCTGTTATTACATATTCATCCCATTAAAACTTTTGATGATAGGGATAGGATCATAAACCATTTCTTTCTAAGACATGGACACCTTATGAAGTAAACAAAATTTGTATGCATCACAAACTAGTATTTTGTCTTTTCTCCTGTCTTCATTTTTCAGCATGTGACCCTAGACCTCATTTTCCATGCACTTGCTAAGACCCTGCTCCAACTACAGAATTACTGGTTTTCCCCATTGACTTTTCTAGTGCACATTATTTCAATATCCAACTAAGTGATAAGAAGTCCTATGCGTGACAGAAGGATACTATATCCACTTTACAGAAGAAAAACTGAATCAGAGAAATTAAAGACAACTGATTCTGCCAGATTCAGGCACTGAAATTCAGATAGCTAAATACAGCATGTTCAATAACCCACTGTATACACAATACCCTCAGCTACAACTTCCTTTTCATCCCAGCTTCTTCATCGTTTTGTTTGTGTCAGCAACATCACATTAGCAATCCTTCACTAAGTCCAAGTGACTAATACTCCATTAACTGAGCAATCAGGAATAAATGCATAATGGGGGGAGGGTGGGGGAGTGAAAGGGGCAGGAAAAATCCACACTCTAATACTGTATTCAACTGCCTCAACAATTAGACCAACATCTCCTCGCCTTCCTTATTTTAATTAACATTTATTTACAATTATTGTATTTACCATATAATCATATGCAGTAGCTGCAACAAGAGGTTCTGCAGATAACACAGCTTTCTTTTACTAGACAATTTTGATTCATACCCCAAGCAAATCCATCTCGCACAATGGGTCACAGAGCAGCCCTGGGGAAACAGCAGTGTGCAGGCATACACTATGAAAAGCCTGCAAAACAAGGGTGGGGAGGCTTTTACAGAAAACTCCGTGATGCTACTTTCAATATGATTTGGGTTTCTGACTGTGTTTTTGCTGCGATTCTGTGTATGCGACCTTCCAGATTTAAACTCTCAGAAAACAAAGAAAAGACAATCTAGAGAGGCAGAACTCCAGCTTCCATTCTAGTACCCTAGGCAAAAGCAGCTGGCAGCAGTTTTCCTATAACCCTAAGATTATTCGTTTTGTCATTTGTGCATGCACATGAAAACTACAAAGAAAACTGAGCAAGTTCTTTACGTGTGAATCAATAAGCACCAATGGAGTATCAAAGTCTCCAATCATAAACAAACTGCATCTGTCACACTTGTAAATTGAAACAAGTTTGGCTAAGATTCAAATTAAGGAAAAAGTTGGATCTGACAGATTTGTTACATAGCAAAACTTTCTTCAATTTCCCCCAGCTGTCTCAAAGGAATACGTTTATGTTCAAAAGGAGGGAGAAAAGATCAGAATTGTTCAGTTTTGACCAGATTTCAAAATATTTTCCTCATAGCAAGGCATGCTAAGAAACAACTAAACCAACCAAAGTTTAATAAAGTTAAAATGGAGAGCCTGAGGCATGGAATGTTTCAGTCCAACTAGATAGCCTCAAAAAGTTACTAGCAACTGAAAACAGGATCTTGCAATGGCAAGTGCTACGCAACCCTTGCAATGTGCTGTGCTAATTTTCTATTAGAACTACTACACAATTCAAATATTAAGATGAAGAAAAAAATAGTCATTTGCGAGCTTTATAGTTACTTCTCCAGAAGTAAAGCAGAACTTGAGAAAGAGAGCCATGCTAACAGACAAGGAATAATATTTCACAGTTTTAATAAAGTGAATTCCTGTGAAGGATGCAACAAGTGCACACTGACAGAGATCATCACTGCCTGGACACAAAAAGAGCTGATCAAAAACGGTCTTGGTAAAATATCCTGTTGGCTTAAAGACAACATTACTGACATTTCACACAGGTCACCAAACAGCTTTCAGATGGACACAGCTTTTAGTCTTCCTGTACCTGCAATCAAAAAAAAAGTCACCTTCTTTCTTCTTGATAAAGTTAACGACTCCATCAATATTCTGCTACAGTTACGATACAAAAGCCCTCCCCACCTGTCTGCCACCAAAGCGCTGGGACATGTACATCAGCATCAGCCACCTTCCAAAGATCCCCGCGCTCAGGAACTACGACAGAAGCCACCTTCTGTTACTCACGAGTTTATTGAAGAAAAAACAAAACAAACAAACAAACAAACAAAAAAAAAAAACCACAACCACACGAGACGCACACAAGATTTCACGCTCTCCCTAACGGCAACGCAGGGAAAAGCGCCGCTGCTCAGGCCCCAAACTACCTTTGGCACAATTTTAATCCACGCACCGCTCCACTGGTTCGAACACTGTCTGTGACAAAGCCCGAAACAAAGCCTTTATTCTTCAGCCCCGGGGGCGGGAGCGGAGGGGGGAAGCAGCCCCGCTTCGCCCACCCACCTCCCTCACGAGGAAGTTGCCCAACGCACCCGAATTCTTCCGTTTGCAGGGGGAGGCTCGCACAGCTCTCAAAAACCAGCCCAGAGACAGGAATGCCGGTGCTAGGAGACACGGCAGCCGCCGGCTTACCGGCCAGGGCCGGCGGGGCGCCCGGCAGCCGGTGCGGAAGGGAGCGGGCAGGGGCCCGCCGGACCCCCCCCACACCTTCACCTCACCTCACCTCAGCCCAGCTGCCCCCCCGCCAGACCGCGGCGGGCCCGCATGAAACCCGCCGCCCTGAGGGGAGACCCGCCCGGCCATGCCCCGCCAGGAAGCCGCCGCGGTCGAAAGGAAGCGGGAAAGACGTGGGGGGGAAAGATGGGGGGAGCGGTCACAGGCCTCACCTCCTCGCCTGGCAGCCCGAACACCTCAGCAGGAGAAGCCGCCATGGCCGAGCGGCGCGCGCGCGCGCCGCAAGCCCGCCGCCGTGTTTACCCGCCGCCACCGCCCCGCCGCGCCGCGCTCCTCTCCGCCGCCCCGCCCACAACCCCGCCCACAACCCCGCGGGCGCACGCCCCCCTCTTCTCTCCGGACCCCTTCGTCTTTTCTGATTGGCGCGGAAGCCCGAGCCACCGCCCACCCGGGAGGTGGCCGCGCCCCCCGGTTGGCTCTCGCTCCGCGCCCCGGCAGGAGACACGCGCCGCGCGGGCAGCCCGAGGCGGTGTTGGGGGGCGGGCCCGCCTCCCTCAGCGCCGACGCCCCTCAGGGGGCCCGCGCTGGCGGCCTGCCTGCTGCCCGACCCGGGGGGGCACAGGGCCCGCACCGCGCCTGCCCCCTGCCCGGCTCCAGGGGCACCCCTCGGCTAGGTCATGGGGTGAATAAAAGCGTTTTATCTAAAAATTCTCCCGGTGGTTTACGTCGTCGGGGTCTTTTCCGGGTCTCTGAAGGCCCGGCGCAAGCTGTGGGAGCTCTGGCCTATACCCAGGAGAACCTTCTGGAATTGCAAAAATTTGTGGAGAACTGGGAGGAAAAAATAATCGTCAGTGTGCAGAAAGGACCTTGCCCGCCGGGACGAGGTAGTGCCGCCTTCCAGGGTAGCGGGAGGAGGAAGGAAGTCCCTCCTGTGGAAGGAGCTGACCTGACATAACACCCAAGCAGGAAGAATGCCAGAGGAGAGATGATAAACTGTAAAAGCCTTGTCTGAAAGCAAAGCAACAATGTTGTAAAGACTTTCCATTTTCTCAAAAGAAGAATCTGAACCCCCCCTGTTCAAACTTATAAGCAGTACAACAACACTTTAGTAAGGGAGCATGACAACATTTCGGCTGAACACTTGGGGTGATTCCCACATTGCTGTTCCGTGGTGCTTCCCAACCATCACCCACGCTCCCACTGGAAGGACCTGGTTCCAGGATGGTTTTGTAAATGACTTGAATGCACACTGTCCTCAACAGCTGCCTGTGAATCACCCAGGAGTCTCTCCCTGCCAGCCTTCCCAGCCAGCAGAGGACAACAGGAAGAGCTGTGCTAAAAAAACTATAAATTGAGTGGTTTAGTCTGAGTTTTGTAGCCATAAGCCTTTCTACAAGCCTAAGCCAAACTCCTCCAGGCACTGCACAGCCTGTGAGTGCAGAGAACATACCTTTGTCTTAGGATGAACACATGGAAATCACAACAAACAAACGTAGCAGCATCTGTACTGGCAGGGAACCAGTATCTTTCGTCATCTTTCAGCTCATCCAACCTGGTCTCTCACGACCTGCGTGACCTACTTCTGTCATCATCTCACGAGAAACTCTACCCTTTCTGAAACAAACACAGACCTAGGCTCAGCTCTCTGGACTGTTCCCCATGCAGACCACAAAACACCCGGGTAACCAACACCTCCACGGCAGGGCTTAGGCAAGCCTGTGCCCGTTATCACACACTCTTGTGCTCTCCTCCCAGGGCTAGCAGGAGGCTCTGAAAGGTAACCTCAACAGCAACATCAGTTTGTGCACGTTACAAAATCAATGTAGGGTATTACCTATGAAAAATCAGGTGTCTCAGAAACAAAGTGTCATCTGGGCAAGTATCTTCATAGTCATGATTGTCTATGAATATGAACAGATAGATTTACATGGGGAAACAAAGTCTCTTATTAGACCAGCTGATGAAGTTTGTAAAAAAGATCCAGACGACAAGCTTTTGGGTAATTCGAAAGAAACAGCTGTCTTCTGTTTCTGGATCAAGCCTCTGGACACCCAACATTTCTCTCCAGTTCACTTCACTCAGCCTTGCCTACAGCACTCTCCCAGCACGAGTTGAGAGGCTTGTCCAAATTTAAGTGGGAGGTTCCTGGGTGGCAGTCAAGCAAGGAAAACCTGCCTAAGCTACAGCAGGCGTGATTTCCATGTCCAGTTACTTTGTGAAGCACTTGCTTCTGGGATTGAGCTTAACATTGATTAGTAAATTGTTCTTACAGATTGCTAGAAATAACGTGGGTTTGTGGCTGTCGAGCATGAATACCTGGTTTGCAGTGCTGCTAGAGTGTACAAACCATGTCACACAGAAAGCATCAGACCCCCAAAAGATTATGGTGGGTTTTGTTTTTTTTCCAAAATTGTATGGTTAGTCTAATAAAGGATACTGGTTTATTTCTCCCTTTAAATCTCTTACTGCAACATTACTGTCACTTGCCTGAACTCTGCTCATCTTTTTTTCCACAGTCTCAGTCTCGGCTTTTCTGTACACTAGAAGGCTATGAGAAGAAGCACTCTCAAACATCCTGAAGTCCTGTTTAACAAAGGTTCTGTTTGTGAGTATTTTATTAGCACATTAGTTATTGGGCTTTTTTTGTAAGACATCAAAACTCAAATATTAAATTCTGAGTAACGTGTCATTTCAATAACTTTAAAATTTGAAATAATGCCCTTTTGAAATTTACAACAGGGCCTTAGCGTACTCAATTTGTTATATTATGTTTTTTAAGTAGCAGAGTGTAACGCAGCCCCAAATAAGATCTCACTGATTAATTTTTTTTTGTGTGGAAAGACCACTGATTGCTCAGAACAGGAGTTAAAACACAGTCAAATCCCAAATCCATAACTAGATGACCTGCTATCAACAAGGCTTGTATTTCTGGGTTTGTTACCCAGAGGCATCCATACACTAAGATAAGGTCTATGTGCACTTTCAGTGGGATCAATAGTTATCTTCAATATTCCAGCAAGACATCTAGCAGTTCACTCAAAATAGAATAATTTGAAATTAAAGTATTCTTTTACTTAAAAATGAGGGAAAATAAACCACAATTTGTTAAGAAACATTCAGTTCTTATGTAAGATATATATCTCCAGCATTTAATATTTTATAGTCTTATGCAATTACAGGCTAATAGTAGAAGAGAGCTCTTCTGAGAGCTCTTCCTCTTTCTGCAAATAATTGATTTTCAGTTGCAGAGAATAACCTGCATGTGGATCATCTGAGTGCAATAGAACACTTTAACTGTATATCAAGACCATTAAAAACATATTAATATTTTATCTCATTACTCCATCCTAATAGTGAGTTCTCATCTGGTAACAAAGAAGTTTGACTTCTCTTGCCATCTAAATTAACCTTCAGTGCCATGAAAGATCGAAAAATTACAAACTTATTTTCCACCTCTTAGATGATGGCATTCAGACTGATAGATCCAATTTGTGATTTTTATATATATTTACTATACTTGCTTTGCATCTTTCTTTATGGTAAATGTTTTTATAAGCTGAAGAGAATCCATAGACTCTAATACAGAACTGCTTTGAAAAAAACAAAGCACTGTTTGTTCTTAAAGGAGGAAAAATTGTGGGAAAATGAGATTTGTTTCAGAATTCCAAAGGGTTATCTTAATAAAATAATATTTCTCTTATATAAGAATATATATTAACAATAGTAATGGTTAAGTTACAAAAGCTAGGGCATCAAATGACATCAAAGTATGTTTTGTCTTATTAAATATAGGATACACTTTTGCTACAGAGGATTTTAAATCAAGTTCGGTAAATTATCTTCACTGCTCTTCCTTTAAACCAAAGGAATCAGAAGTCATTTTAACTGTAATTAGACAAAAAATCCAGATGCAAATGACACACACAGATTTTTGTCCTATTGTCTTTTGTTCTACTGAGTCATACAACAGAAAACGTTATGATGAACCACTCAACATCACAGTGGCAGGTAAATGGAAAACTACATACAAGAGGGAATTAATAGAAAAAAAAATATATTGCTAGTGAGTCATTGCTATGACTAAGAGAAGTAAATACCTATTGATAGCCTAGTAATCTCAATTTCTCTACTACCATGGCAATGACTCACTAATGAGACTAATGCCAAAGACACAGTTAAGAGCCCAAGACTCAACACTCTTCTTGGCTCTATAGTTTTGTGCAAATGCATGCTAGATCCTGCCGCTTAATACTAGATTTCATAGAATCACAGAGTGGTTTAGGTTGGACAGGACCTTAAAGATCATCTAGTTCCACGCCCCTGCCATGGGCAGGGACACCTCCCACTAGACCAGGTTGCTCAAAGCCCCATCCAACCTGGTCTTGGACATTTCCAGGGATGGGGCAGCCACAGCTTCTTTGGGCAACCTCTGCCAGTGTCTCACCACCCTCAGAGAAAGAATTTCTTCCTAATACCTAATCAAAATCTTCCCTTTCAGTTTAAAACTGTTACCCCTCATCCTATCACTACACTCCCTGATAAAGAGTCCCTCCCCATCTTTCCTGCAGGCCCCCTTTAAGTACTTTTTCAAATTTCAAATACCACAATAACAAGATACAAAATTGATACAAAGATGAAAGCTTAAATTTTGTAAGCAAGAATTTCGGTCTGGTAAAAGTCACCCCAGACTTGTTGTCTCTGCATTGCATTGCAACTAGAGTGCTGTTAACTCATGCTCAGATTTTCACCAGTCTCTTACTGCTCCTTTTCATTCTGAGTTCTCCGAAGTCACTAGTTCTGTTTTCCTGAACATTTCTTTTTTCCTTTAAGAGCAACAAATTTTCTATTTGGACACATGTTGCTTTCTGTGTTGCCTGCTGCCAAGCCACTGCCTCCAGCTGCCTCAAACCCTTCAGCCCTACTTGTCCCTGCAGGATGACAGCAAGGCATGACTGTCACCCAGAGACAGACCAGATGTGAAGCAGAAATTCTCCACTCAAGTAGCTCCTTTTCAGGGCAGCCTGCAGACAAAATTTAACACTGCTCTCAAAGCGTGGGTCTGTGTTCCCGAGGCTCTAACTCCTGCCCTGGGCCAGCTTCCTCCCGCAGAGATCGCTGTCCATCAGGAAAGCTGCTGAGATCTCCAGCTCTCACAGGGGGAGGCTGTGAGAAGGGAAAGACGTAAGAAATGTTTTTCCTAATTTCTGTGACTAGCATAACAGTTTACAAGCAATTTCTTTTGGAAACCTCTCTGGCTTGATGAGCAAACCTGCATAGTAAGAAGAGCAACTGCAGTGGAGGTGGAAAGTCACACTCATTTTGTGCATATGCATTTGAATGAAGTGGTAAACACTTGTCTGAATCACCACCACTCAGATGTCATCTTTCTCTCCTTATTTTCAGCTTGAGGGGGAGGAGAGCTGCCAGAACAGAAACCCGGAGGTGCTGAGCTCCAGTCAACTGCTGTCACACTGTTCCTAGCTTAATTCACCACCAGCGATCCCATGGTTAACACAGTTATTGTGGATATTTCTGCTAACAGCTCAACCCATCGCAATGTTACAGAAGTAAGATCTTTCCAGGGATGATGCATTTAGGTTTTTCTTCTTTAAATACCTTCAGGTTATCATTCTGTGTATGTGTATGAAGTAGTATGTGCTACATGCTCTTTGCCAGTACCTAGAACATATCTAAGACCAGAAGAAGCTACAGTTCTGACTGGGTGCGTGACTGAGCGGCGCTCATGCACTCCTATCTTTAGTTCTCTCTCATTTTCACAGAAGATGCTCCTCCTCATAGTGTTTGTCCCTTATTCCATTAGGAAAATGAAAATAGTAAGCAATTGCCATTTTAAGTTGGTTTTAATTACTTCTGAGGGTTTTTTTAGTGTTCAATTACTTTTGAGTACACATATTTTCAATGTGTTGTCCTTGGTCCATTGATTGGCTTCCAGTGAACTTGAAAGTGTTGCCATTGGGAATTAATTACTGTCAAGGCCAAACAAGATGTAATAGCACACCATCCAAGAAGTGTCCACACATCTTCAGGTCTGGCTGGCGTAGAAAGTAATCCCACAAGAAAGTACTCCTAAAAACCACGGTGTCTGATAAGTATGTAGGGTTTTGTGCATGCTATAAAAGGATACCTATTAGTGAGAAGACTGTTACTTCTGCCAAACAAAGGGAAATGCAAACATCCTTGTGTGTTACATAGCTACCTTTTGTAAATGTTACTTATAAAAAATGCAACTTCAGATGATTCCTACAGCAGCAAAATAATTCTAGGTTTATGTGCAGTGTAACAGGTCTTCGGCAATTCCTTATTAGTAAGTGCTGAGGTCTCCTATTTTAGTCTTGCAAAAACAGCCATTTTAAGCCCCAGCATTAGTTTTGCTTTCTACAAGTAATCCTTGTCAGAGTAGATTTTAGTTATGCCATTGGCACAAGAACCTCTGAGTGGGGCCTCTTGGACATGGGCACTTCATCTCCCGTCTCATCTATATATACATAGCAGGAGAGATTGTTCTGATTTTCAAAGCAGTTTGAACTAAAATCAAATAGCATTTTGTTCCAGTCAGAAATAACCATTGCTAATACACAGCTTTTTACATAGCACATTTCAAAATGCCTCCTCTTGTCTCAGAGCAAGGAGGAACTGGGCTTGATCTCTCTGGGAACTGATTATCACAGCCCTTGGGACACGTGTCCTGTTGAAGTACTGATACAGAGCAGGCAAAATGAACACTCAAGGGTATTTTTGACAGAGAAAGGAGATGAGTGAGTCCTAATCAGTTAGTTTATAACATGATACAGTTATACAGCTGTGTTTTCCCCTCCATACTAAAACCCAAAGAAGGATATTTGAGAAGCAGGAGCCCAATAGCTCTCTAAAGTAAGCGTATTGAGAAGCACAGATTTGTAGCGATGGGTCCCGCAGCTACCCAAGAAAGGCTGCAGGGACAGTCATTTCTATTCTCTTGCTAATAGCCACCCTCCTCCACACGGCACTCAGAAAACCTGAGGCTACAGATGAACTCAGCCCCAGCAAAAGCCAGGTAGCGCCCTGTTCAATTCAGTCTTCATGAAAATCCAAGAAAATCCACCAAGTTAACAACTGGGCATAAGGTTATAAACTCCTGAACAAATGGAGTTATATTTTCAGCTTCCTATGCATCTCTTTTTCCCTACCTTTAAGATACATAAAGGCTTTAAAGACAAATTTAGATTATTTGGTATAATTTCTATACTACTCTGAAAACATTTCTACCAAAAGTGGCTACTTGTACGCATAGGTCGGTTAAAATGGAACCTTCTCACAAGGTCCTGAGACTCATTTCCATCCTTGGGCCAATTTTTCAAGTACAGTTTTAACATTTGTGTCAAAACCACCCCATATATACAACAGAGTATGCTCTGGATCAGTAGCATACTGCTAACATTATTTGAACGTTATTTGAAACAGCAGCTTGAAATCCACTGAAAATTTGATTCTAATGGGCATCATCTAATTAGGTAGTGTGGATAGGCAAAGTTCCAATGATACATAACCTATCATAATCCATATATGATCCATATCCAGTTTATTAAAAGGAAGCTGACACAGAGGAAAGATGAGCCACAGGGACAAAAATGGACTTTTTTAATGATTGCAGAGTTGAGGCATTACCAGATATAGAAAACTGGTAGGCAGGCCCAGGAAGAACAGACTCAGGAGAAGCCATGACAAAGCCGGTAGAGAATACATATGCAAATGTTCCAAGGCAACACACCTCGCGTATTTACATCACTAATAGGGTATCTCCTACATACTCAAAGCACATAGCAGAAAAGTTATGATCTATTAGGAACTAAAATCACTTGGTTATATATTCTGCATTATATCAAGGTGGTCTTCTATTTTGGGTATTTAAACACTGCAATCTGCAGAATGAAACTGATGTCTTTTTTAGCACTGTATGTTTCTAAGCAAATTTGTCCATGTCCTCAGCTCACTTTTGACTTAATTGATCTAGCCTTGCTTAGTTTATATTTTACCCTTTTTTCTTTTTTTAACAAGTTGAGCGGGAAAAGCAAAAGAGACTAAAAGATTTGCAATTTCATTAGGTAATGTTAATTATGCAGTTGTTATGCTGGCAGTAAAAGAGGGGCTCAAATTCTGTGAAGTATTCCTTAAAATGCCATTTGCTAGAGCTAGCACTATGAAGAAAGAGAGGACAGTGTAGGCAGTCTTACATCCTGTCAGGTCCCTCAGCTATGATGCAGCACTGAACAGGCGCCTGATCCACATGCAGATCCTGCCTGTGGGAGGGTCACCTCATTTTGGTAATTTGACCTATTACAGGATTTTCATACAAGAAAACAACTCTGTTCCACACTACTTCTGTCAAGCAGAAAGGATGTTCACATGAGAACTTCCTGCTGCACTTTCAGATAAAGGCAAGGACATGCTGTAATCACCGGCACTGAGCGGGAGCTGCCTGCAGGGGCCTCTGGTATGGTAACCTGGCCAAGTTTACCCTGCAGCCAGGGGATAAGCGCAGCACAACACAGGCACAAAACAGTGCAGCACAGGCCTGGGCATACTCACATTAATTGTTATGTGGATTACTATCTCCTCGATGTGTAACTGTCTTCTGGTCTGGATGATTACAGGTAACTATTAGAAATGCTAAGCAGATTGAAAGTTTTACATGAACCACTAAGTTTGCAAGTTTTATTGCACTCCCTTATAAGCATTATTCAGAAACAAATGTACAGTCACGTCAATGCTCATTTCTTAAGTTTGGAATCACTTTCCAGAGTTATTCCACAATCTGCAAGCCTCACTATACATTTTTCTTGTATTTCTTCTCCTTATGCAAGCTTAACTTGCACCATTTGTAAGAGAGGGAGGAGAGCAGCAAGATCCGAGCGTTGGTTATCTCTGACTTATGCATCAGAAGAGGCCGAGATAATTAAAAGTTTGCTGTCAAATGAATTTGATGATCATCAAATTTTATGCTTAAACTTTACCGGAGTGAGAGCAGCCATGCTACACAGTCAGGTTTACTCATCCCTCCAGCATTGACACACATGCTGACAAAGAGAGGTTGGAAGGAAACCCCAGAGGTCACTTAGTCCACCCCCACCCCTGGCTGTAATGCACTGGGTTCAGATTTAGCTTCTAGCTCTTGGGTCCAGGAGAGCAGCTTTCATGGAGGCAATTTATTTTGTGACCTTGTAACAGTGCAGGGCTTCTTTCTCTGGAGAAGATGGTGGTATCAACTGACAGAGACACTGTATAGGCTACATGAACCACCGGCTAATTTGACACAGCAATCCTTACGACCCTAGAGGGGGACTTCTGTTTACCAGAATACCAGCTGTGTTCACACATACAGGTTTATATTTCTGGAGATGTAAAAATATTTATAAAGCAGTTGTTTAGAATTTACTCGGGATGTCTTTATTAAACATATAAACATATACTCTTTTGGAAACCTACATAGCTCATCACTTAAACATTTTGAGGTAGTTATTTTGACCATGGCATTTAGTTCTGACATTTCCACCTTCGTAAGTCTTTCCTGTTAGGCCATTTCCATTCGCTCACAGATTTGTTTGCTCTTCTGACCCTTTTTATTAACCATTACGGCCAATTCTTTCCAGTCTACAGCTGAGATGTTCTGATTAAAACTCATTATTACTTCAGATGAACTATCAATTTCTAAAATAGCCTTTTACATCTCCTACATTATATTCCATAGCATTCCTTGGGAATTTTTAATTTGCATTTTTTTATGACTGTGAAACATGGAGAAAGCGTGTCCGTGAATTGTTCATTGAGAACTCTTTTTAGAGCACATTAATCTAGAATCCAGTGAGATACATTAATAGCATTCCCTACAATGTCATGTTAAAATTATCTGTCTTTCTGATGCTCTTTCATTCATGTTGTCTCATTTACGTCTCCCTGATGATTCTTTTTTTTTGTTGACAAACCTAAGTGATTTTGTGCCACCATCAAATTTTGCCAGCTGCCAGAGCTCACCTCAGCACCTCTGCAGTCTGGGATGGAGTCTGTTAATCAGTGCGATCTTTTTGGCATGAAAACCTGAGTATTCATCCTCACTCTCATTTTCCGATAGCCAGTTTCTGCTCTGTGGCAATACTTTTCCATCATGTTCAGGTAGACTGTGCTGGAAACACTGCTGGGTTTACAAACAATTTTAGAAGCCAAACAAAGGACTCCATAGATCAAAACAGTGTATTTTCCCCTTTACGGCAGCAAGTCAAGCTGCACTGTAACACTGTCTTGTAAGAGTGTGTTACTAATACCAAAAAGCAAAAACAGCCAGGCACTGCCAGTGTGGATGGCTATACCAGCAATGGGATGTTGTATGCCACAACAGCAAGAGCCACCACCCAGGCACAAAACAAACACTTAGACCAGCACCCACACCAGGATGAATGCAGCACAGAGGAGCTGAACGTGCCCAACAACTCTGAACAGCATGACTATCATCACCCTGTTCTGAAGTACAGCCTCGGCCAAAACATTATTTTAATGTTTGATGGCACATCTGAACTGTCAGGTTCAACTGTAAGCTGCAGCTGGTTTTATCCCCCAAACATCATAGTATTGTCATATATGTACTTTTCACTTAACAGGGATACCTACAGAAATGGACTATAAAGAAGCCAAAAGCCCATTACGACCAACTTCTCTCAAGAGATTACTCCGAGAGACTGAGCAAGGCATCCCAGCAAGGAAGACTCACCTTCACGCTCAGCTTTACGTGTATGACTGGGTTCAGCAACTGCAGCAAGTCGGTACAACCGGGCAGCTGTGATCTGTCTTTGCACAAACTAGAAAGGCTCTGTATTTTAGGTCAACCTTAACATACATAAAGAAAAATCTCCAGAAGTCATTTTAATATAAAATGTTTTTATTGTTTTTGAAAACATTTAAAAAACAATTTTTGAGCACTTTCAATAAAAAAAATAACTGAAATGCTACTGCAATATTCAACTACTGTAGTTTCAGCAGTACAACAGACAACAAAACACTGGGGAAAAGGGGAGAAACTGGATTTCCTGCACTAAATGAAAACGTGGAACAGGGTTTTTTCTTTCCTTATGGTGCAGTAAATAAAGCACAGTATAGTACAAGACTATTATATGAACCTCAGATGCACTGCACAAGAAACGCTTTCCTTCTTTTCAGTTCAGAAGTCAGTGCTTATTGCAATTATTTGCAAATTATTTACTTCATGAATTCTTATCATGATAAAATGATGCAAAAATGTTTTTCAACACCAGAACAATAAAAAATAATCCAAGACAGGAACATATTCAACAATAACTAAGCTGAATTAGTTAACATAAAAAAGTAAATAACTTGTGAATAACTATGCTCACCTGGTTAACACTGAACCAGTTTCAATACAGCAAAAGAATAAAAAAAATAAAAGTGGTTACAGGAATATATCTAGTACTGTACAAGATTAAGTCATTAACACTCATGCACGTTTTGTGATCATGTATTAACATGGTGAAGCAAACTAAACTTAATTTTTCCTGCTGTAATATTCTCATGTAAGAGAATAAGAAATAGAAATATCTCATTGAGATCAATGCACATTGCTACATAAGACAATTTCACCTGTCACTTTTAATGACATTTTGCCTTTTAATAATGAAACACATTAAAAAGTTTTTTTTTTGTTTTGCCTTTTTTTTTTTTTAATCTGTGGGCTATATTTGTTGCATTTATCCTAAGGAATGTGCCTGCCACAGGTTCAACAGAATTTTAGTGCAATATATGAACCCAGAAAGTTTGCTGGACTAACCAACCAAATTTAAAGTGTTTGCTGCAATACTGTACACAGGGTACAAATTCACTAGTTTGTATACTTTAGCAAAAACTGCTATCAAAATAATTTATTTCTCATGTTAGTAGGAAGCCAATAATGTAAACAAGGGGTCAGAACTGTCTCAAATTCTTAGTTTTGGAGTATCTGACACAGACAGGCTTCCATTTGTTAGAATCACAGAACTCTCCTTTGGGTATTGCATACTTTGGTGTGCAGTAGTGCTCTGTCTCAATGTATCGTAAGGAACTAACTAGCACTAAGTACAGGGACCTAACATTATTAATTATAACACCAACACACAAACACCTCTAAAATAATACATACCAATGTACAAAGCTGTGTCTGTGCCTTGGATTTTACTTGAAACAATCCTTATCAAATTTAACACTTCTTAAATTAAACATATATTTACTTTAAATCCACTGATTATAGAATAACTTCTGCCGATTAAGTCACGTTAGGCCCAATGTAATGCTTGTATTTAATATCATTTTAAATGCACTTTTAAAAACCTTTGGTGACGGCTGCATAATTTCAAACATATCAGCTTTAAGTCTACTCTTGCTTTTCTGAGTAATGTTCTTAAAAAACTAGTAGAGATAGGCAAAAACTTATTTCCCCCAAGCCCACCTCAGTCTCAGTGTTAGCGACCTGGAGGCGAGACCAGCACGTCACGTGAACGCACGGGCTGATGCAGCACGTCTGTGACTTCTCCCTGCAGCGCCGGCGCTCGCGTCCTCCCCCAAGCCTCTCCATCGGAAGGTAGGTTTCACCTATTCACAGTAGTGCTGGCACTTCACACAGGGTCAGGGAAACAAAGCGAGGTGCTCAGTGTCTATCAGACCAAGAGAAGCCAATAAGGTAAGAGGATGTTCAGCAAATCTCTGGCAAAAGGCCACAGGCAGGTACAGAACTCAAGCCCTGCCTTCAGCAACTTTTGTCTACAAGAAAAATGGTTCAAGCCTTACTGACAGACACCTGGCAAGATAGCAAGCAGAAGGCAACCATGCAGTTTTTAGTCTCCTCCCCATTTCCTTAACAAAACTGAAAAGGGTCACTTTGTCTTAAACGAAGCAAACCACACCATCGCACATCCACGTGCTTCAAGGAGGGATCAGAACTCTCCAAGTTTGTTCTTGATGAAGCGGCAAAATTTCTGATGCAAGCACAGTGAAATCAGCCACCCCCATAAGGTACTATAGCTTGGCACAACCGTTTGTCCCTGCAGAAGAGGCTGCAGACCGGTGATGAATTGGGGCGACAGCAAGAGAAGGTAGACCAGCATCTCAAGTGCCAATGCAGCAGCACAAGTTGAATCAGCACTGCCAAATAATTGACCAGTACTGGGATCTCAAGTCATTAGCGAAAACTGAAGAAACAGAAGACCACCAAGACACTTAAACAAAAACACACTAATCACCCGAAAAATCTGAGCATCTTCCCATTAAGTAAATCTAGAGGCCTCCCCCTTCGTAAATTCATGACTACTCATTCAAAGAAATAATACAGGAGAGGAAAACGTTTTCTGCTCTGTTTTCTGTTTTGGAAGTGTAAATTCACAGGAGAAATAATCATTTTTATACCAAGCTTAAGCGATAATATTGTAGCATCCTCAGCGCACCACTTTTGTAAAAGCTTGCCTCTGCAAGTCCTCTTTCTAGCATCAGGGCCATGGCTGGTTAAGTACCTCTTTCATATGACGATTAGAGATATCCATGCCATGCCGATAAAACAAAAGATCTTTTTTGGTTCAAGTGAACTAGTGAGGCAGAAGCCTAAATCTCATGTTCCAGAGGGGCAGCTAAGGACTTCTGGAAAGAAAAGAAATAGATTCACCAGTCTTGTCAAATCACTTATGCAAATGGAATTCAGGCTTCTAAAACAGTAAGTACTTTTAAAAGAAATTTTACCAAAAGAAAGATCATGTCTTACTGTGTATCTGTAAAGTGCCTGGCAGTATTATGGCTCTATATGAACTATTTTTAGATCAACCACATTTTCTAATATTTTAATCATCTTTTGTTTGAGAGAAAGAGCGCAAACAAGACAGAAAGGCTCAACCTACTGAAATACAGAGAAAAGAACATCTTCCTACACCCTCCACTAGGTTAGGAAAGAGCGAACTTAAAAAATTATCTTTAAAAATAGTATTTTAATGAGCTCCAGCAGCTCTTTTATTTAAAAAAAGGAGGGAAAATATCATGTTCCTTCTCTAGCATTGATAAATAATTAAACAGTACTTATCACTTTAAAATAGGGTGTGATGCCTAGATTAAATCTCAGTGCTCAAAATCTTTTTGCATGAGTTTTACCTAATATAAAAACATTGAAGTGAGAACTAAAATATCAAGTATGTCATGAATATTAAAGGATAAAATAACTACATAGATTTATTTCTCTTAAATAAAAGATTTAGTGCATCTTTCTTTTCCCTTGATCATTCCTGTTAGTTTTTCCTATCTCTGTGTTTTACTAGAGATGGCAATGGTGGCAGCGCTGCAGAGACTTCCCACAGTTCACCACTGAGCAGTGCTCAAGCTCAGGCACCTGCACATCACCTGGCTCACTGGTACCCATTCCCCACCTATCTGCAGGCAACCTGCATTTCAAACCTGAACGACAAAGGTCAGTAAGGATCACCTACTAAGAAGTAACAAGCAATACAAAGTACAGAAAGCCTACTAACGAGCCTCAACAATAGCTGTCACTGCTGGCTGGCTATTAACCACTTCTTTATTTGCTACAATAAGAAATGTTGAATGGGAAACACTATAAAAACCAAATTTTAATACTGGCTCTTTGATAGCCCATCACCTTCAGAGATTTGTTTAAAATTGGTAAGACTGCCTTTTCCCTGCTGAAGAATGAGCAACGGTACAGCAAACTTTTTTAAAAATGCCACAATACATAGCAAGTGTTTCTGCTGCGGGAGGCACTTCCATTAAGACAAATACAATACGTCTGTCTTTTAGATACAGTGTGCTACATACATATTATAAAACAAGATTAACCCAACATTTCAACAGCAGGATGATCCTTACTCTCCATCCACTCAAAACCTGATGTAGTCATTGAGTTAATGGATTCATTGCAGATTTGTTGAAACAAGGGGTCATTTTTTAATTCCTCCAGTGTAGCATCATCATCTTGTCCCTGCTGACGACCTGGATCAAACAGTAGATTTGTGTCTAAAGTGTTCAGATCGTTAATGCTGCCTGAGAGCTCGGAAGACAACCTGATGTCGCTGGAAAAGACAGATGCAACGTTATTGAGATCTGATGCCACCTGATTCACCAGCTGCTGGTTTGTTGGCAGACTGTCCTCCCCTAAAAGGTCTTTTACAGTGCTGCTAAAATCTAATTGCTGCTCTCCGATGTCTGATTGTGCTTGGTTATCTCCAGAAGAAAAACTGATCTGATCGGTGCTGCTGTTTTTTGTGAGGTAATTTGGTGTTTGGAATTCATAAACTGAAGTGCTGGAATTGATCATATTTTGTGTGTTGGCACTAGGGAAAGCGGCGGATGTCTCTAAAATCTGAGTGAGATTCATCCTGGCTGTGTAATTTGAGGGCATGTTGTTCATTCCCAAACCTCTCACTGCATCATCGCTATCAGAATCAAGTTTGTTTAACAACACGTTGGTTATTTTTTTAGTGTTTGTTTGTTTCTGAAGAGACGGGAAGGCCGTCTGCATCATCACAGTCAACGGGACTGACTGGCTTCTTTGCGCTATGTTATTGGCACTGGTGTCTGCGTGGATATTAGCAAATACGCTGTGAACTTCAGGAGTCACTGGACTTCCAAAAGGTGTCAGGTTAGAGCGTGGTATATTTGAAACGGGGTAAACAGTGCTTCCACTGAGATTACGCTGGCGGTGGACAGCAGGGCTCACACTCCGGCATCTCAGACTGTTGTTAAGAGAGGAACCGGTTCCTTTGTTGTCCAAAGGAGCAGGAACCGCAAAGCCCTCTTGCTTGGCGGTGCTACTGACGGCGGCTGCCTGGTGCTGCACAGGTGAAACAGGAGTCACCCGACCAAAGTGAGTATCATGGTGGCGTGGCTGAGATTGGTACGACTGGCCAGGAACAGCAAAAGCATGAGGTTTCCTGAAACGGTCTTCCACCAGCTCCTGATAGCTCGTAAGGATCCCGTGGTTTGCAACTGACGAATTGCTAACACCACTGTAGCCGTTATTCATCCACTCAAGCTTGGTTTTGTCAGGATGGGTAGCCATTGGCCGCTGCATTGGCTTCACGGGGCTACTTGATATGATGCTGGCATCGTGGTAAGCCATACTGGAACTGATGGGAGTAAATGCAAACGGGTTTCGGCATTCCACAGGACTTGGAGGGACACTGCTGCTACAGTTTGAATGTGGTGTGCCGATGGGCGTATGGCGGCTGCTTCCTAGAGCACTGTCTACAGGAGTCGTCTGAGCCAGCCTCGAACAAGGGCTCTCTCGCGACATGTTCTGAGATCCAGCGATCATTTCAGAGGTGGGTGTTGGAGTCGGGGTGGGGGTGGGAGTCGGGGTGGGGGTGGGGGTGGGAGTGTGAATCGGAGTGCTGTTGTTATGGATCGAATGGTAAAAGTGTGTGCTGCTTGGATGAGATGACACAGGAGCTCCTTGAGCTGCAGTCTGACTCTGAAGTGCCATTCCTAGACAACCACTATAAGGATGAGAATTATTCATGGACATTTGTTCCTCCATGAGCACCAGCTCCTCCACAATGCTGTCCTGGGTAAGGTCATCATCAAATGAAAAGAAGTTTTCGTTTGACTGAGGGACTGTATGTTCAAACTCTTTCAGCTCAGACTGCAGAGGTAACTGATTTGAAGACTGTGCTTGTATTTGACCCAAGGAGGAATCCTGGATCTGGCTCTGTAACTGCTGGTTGTACGCGTCCTGCTGTATACCTTCGCAGTGCACTGGCTCCCACGCCGATTCCTGTAAGTCACTCGAGCCAGAGTGCCCTGCAATAGTCATAACACTGATATCTTGCTGCTGTTCACAATTCACAGATGCAAAGTCAGAGGTTTTGGTGATATGGTGCCACGTATTTGGGTTAAAGCTGCCATCAGATTTTGAATCATTTTCTATGATAAACATGTTTCCTTCCAATTTTACTTTTATATCTGGAGATGATGCTGATGCAAGCTGCTGTCCTAAAGTAGAATCACTGGTATTTAAGTTGGTGGTCAAAGAAAGGTCTGTTGCTAAGTTTGCTGCAGCTGCAGAAGGTACGGGTACCTTCACAGGTACCTTGCTGGGAGCTTGAGCAAGTGTTGCTGTGTTGTCACTGTTAGCTAACAATCCAACCTTCGGAGACTTCTTAACACTGTTTGCTTTTTGACCCTCCGCAGTATTACCAGCTGAAAGCTGCTCCACCAGTGGTTTCTTTACAGGTGGTACCTGGGAATCCTGAAGCGTAGAAGGCTGTCTCTTTCTTGGACTTTTAGTGCACATTTTGTCTTTAATTGTAGACTCACCAGTAGGAGGTGAACCGATGCTGGTGCTGGACAAGTTTTGACTGGCAACTGAGAGCTTTAGAGTGTTTTGATTATTGCCTGCTGAAGAAACTGGTGTGACCTCATTAGACTGTATTTTATATTTGGTCCCTGCTTCTTCAGCTCCCTGATCACAGCCCTTAACTGGTTTTGCCTCTATGACATCATCAGCTGAAACCTTCAAGGTTGCAACCTCAAAGTTAATTAGTTGAACAGGAGGCAGGTCAGGGGTTGCCTTCATGGATTTAGACACATCAGAGCTCTCTTGGCCTTGTACTGAGTTCTCATCCAGCAACGCTTCTGGTTCCATTTTGATCTTGACTGCAGGCGCAGCTACAACAGTGCAAGGCTTGGATCCTGGAGACTGAAGTGAAACAACAGATCCATTTTTGATCTGTGGACCAGTCCTCCCTTCTTCCACTGCTCCTGCACTACTGCTAACTGAAGATGTCTGTTTGACGGGCACACTACTGCTGCTTGGGGCGAGAGATATTGCTGTCATTTTTACCACATTTAAGGAATTCACATGTGGAGCTGGCACAACAGTCTTGATTGGGCTACTGGTAAAGAGCACCGTCGTGGGAGAGCGGATGGTGAGAGCACTGGTATTTGCTGGCTTCGGTAAGATCTGTGGGTAGCGATGCCGGGCAGAGCGGTCACCAACTGGGCTAGCGGGAACGTTCTGGGGAGTCTTTGGTGACTGCTTAACTGATTGCATGTGCTGAGTGACCACCTGAACGTTGAGCGGCAGGACCTTGCTATCAGACGATCCCACAGGACTCGGAGATGTCACCAGCTGCCTGGTCCTTGACACCTGTAGAGAGAGAAAAAAAAATGGTGCGGCAATGAAGCAAGAAAGTCCCCAAAGCCCACAGACTACCTCATCCCCAAGCATTTCAAAGATGAAGGACAACACAGCTCAATACACCAAAGCTAGTGAATGTCAGTTTGAAACAAAACAAGCTCTTCAACTGTATACAAGACAATTTCTATTTGTCTTCCTAAGGACTGGTAGACAGATATGTGGCCTCAATTTTTAAGGCATGAGGCACTGGTCTACACACTAGTCTCTTATTCTGCTAATGAAAGTGTCATTCTCATAGAATCCTTCCCCACACGGAACAAAAAGACATACAAAGGTTAAAGAGGAGAGGATGTGTTCAAAACACTGCTCAATGTTAAGGTTTCAAAAGCGAGTTAAATACAAACCCACTATCAGGCAGAAAAATTGGCTTACCTATTGAAACCGATAACACAGCTAACATCTTAAAAACAAATAACCATCCCTCCCTCCTGCCCAGTTTTGTATAGCTGAGAGACAAAGACGTTCCATACTACAGACAATCATACAAAAATAAAATTGTTGCCATCACTAAATGTGCTGGACCAATGAAAGGCAATTCAGACTCCATATTAGGGGCTCAGCGACGCACACAATGGGTGTCAGCTCTCTCATATGGTTAAACCTCATCTCAAGGGCAATTATTCCCACATATAACCTTAATTATTGCTAGCTGAAATCCCACCATCAAGGACTAAAGACAAACTTGGCCTGTGCTATGTGATCAGAATTCTGCTGCCTCTGTATCAATCCCGTAACTCATGTAGTATAGCACAGTCATTGGGACAGAAAAGCATCAAAGGACCCAAGCCTTTGAAGGGAAACCATTTTTCAATCCCACTGACACCACTGCTTAGTGACTGGCCATTTACAACCCTTTCATGAAGTGGTTTCTCTAGAGAATTCCTGGAGAACATTACCGGTATCGGGCTGGGGACAGCTGCCACAACAATACCAATGGGTGGAGGAGACAGAATTGCAGGACTTCCATTAGATATACTGGTCACACCATTGGTTGCGGTGCCTTCCGTTTTCTTTGCTGGAGACTCTCCTGGCAAAGGAGACTGCAGTTTCTGTTCTTGCTGCTTCTTCTGGATCTTACGCTGCAGCTGCTGCTTGGCATCAACAGGAGATGGCAGAGTTTTCACTTGCGGTTGAAAGGAATTACTTTCAGCAGTAGGTATAAAAGCTGAGGGCTGCGGGATCCCTTTTATTCCTGAAAAGGAGAAGAATGAATTATAACCACACATACCCTGTCTGCTGTAGTGCCGCTTCTGTATCTAACCACACAGAATACAATGGCACGCATCTCCACAACCATTCTGGGAACACCTCCTCCATTAGGTGCTCCCATCCACTTCATGCTCCAATCTATTCAGTGTTTTGGTTTACTTCCACATCGGTAGCAAAACCCCTACCTGTTAGACAAGCCAGGCATTAGCTGCTAAAATACTACGTACTGGCATCTTGTTTCTAGGAATTCCAAACTGCAACTTTTGTGTCAGCAAAATCTAAAAGCCAATGCATTTCATCTAACCGACAGCAGAGGGCAGCGGATATGTTTTAGATGACCCTTTAAAATTCATTATCTACTATGTTTTTGTTTTGTTAACAATGTCTAAGGTGGCTTTAAAAATTAAAAATCTTTCCAGAAAGCTGTGGG
This sequence comes from Vanellus vanellus, assembly GCF_965231255.1. NCBI lineage: Eukaryota > Metazoa > Chordata > Aves > Charadriiformes > Charadriidae > Vanellus > Vanellus vanellus. The sequence goes on along the minus strand of NC_138916.1, from coordinate 9,999,558 downwards.
TCTATGTCACAGAGAAGCAGCTCTGAGGACATGGTATCATCTAATTGCAAAGGCATTAAACACAATGCATATAATATCATAATGGATCACAACCTGTGTGTGATCAGGGATAATGGTCCAAGAAGAACAAGAAGAGAAGTGTCCAGGGAAAAAAGAAAAAAAAAAAAAAGAAGGAAAAGGTGAAAAAACTACAGACATTGGAATGGAAGAACATTTTTTTCTGGAGACAATGCCTCTGCTGATCATAAGTGAGCAAGTGGTGGTGCTTCCAGGGAGAACAACAGGGAGTTAGTCTCATCTGTGCAGCTGGTCCCAATTTTCCTTAAAAGAACACATCACATTCATGATCTTTTGTTTATTAACAGTGAAGAGGATTAACATGCTCTCTCAGTGACCAACTAACCCTGCTGAACTGCCCCTCTAAAAATACACCATTTCATTTACACTGTGCACGTTTCACAGTTTTTAAAACAACTCTTAATTATAAATTAATCAACAACATTTTAGGGCAAGTATTTGGTTTTAGATACCCAGTACATGCTTAGGACCTGTGGTCTGGGAGCCCACCCTCTCAGGAGCAGTCTGCATGTACCATGAGAGCTTGAACATCACAACATTGCCTCCGCTTTCACAATTCTTTCTTCACAGAGCACCAAAATGCCCGAATGTATTGCAATTACTGGAAAACAAGTAATCCATGTGGGCTGAATACTGAAGGCAAGTAACATTTATCAGAAAAAAACTCAACAAATTTTTCTTTGAGGGCAGAAGTTTGCTGTTTCCTCAGTTAATGCACAGAGACGCTGTAGTTCCTTGTGATAAAGTGGAATGGGAATATTTTATTTTTGATTCTAGAAAGAACCTCTCCTGAAATGACTATCCAAGCCACAGAGGCATGCACTGGAAATAACTGCCCTTTTCCTTGAAGGAAACTATCTGCTCTTGAAGGAAGTAAGGGTGAGAAGGTACATGGGTAGAAGAGCCATATATACAGCTAGCGTTCCTTCTAGCAGCACAGCAAGCGGAACCAACGAAGCCAAGCAACGACAGGTTAAAAAGCAGCATGCAGACAGCAAAACCTGCCACTGCCACCCATCAATTCCAAGTTGTAATAAAGGAACGACAGCTGGAAAGAGAAAGAACATGATCCAGAAGAGGATCACCCCAGCCTACGGCCCTGACCACCAGTTTGCATTTGAAATCACCTGTCTCAAGTCAAGAGATTTGCCTTGATCAAACACATTTTCCTTGACAGGCCTGTGGAGAACTTCCCAGAGGGAAGTCTGGGGGGCATGTTGTGCACCTACACTTCCCTCCTCATCTTTCATTTTTGTAATTTACTTCATCCACAGCCAGAAAAAAACACTTGAAATGATTAAGTGACTGATTTTGAGTGTGAAGATGGAAACAAAGAACACAAAAGTAGATGTACAAACAACCACATTGAACGTAAGCTTTCCCAGAGAAGGGAAATAGAACAGGAATTAATCTGATTTAGCACAGTACAAAATAACTCTTCTATTACCTCAATCTTAACAAATCTTAACAAAGATTTGAAATCAAGTGCTAGAATCTCAGTCACATAACTGCTCCCGGAGAAGGCTCTCCTGTCCCTCTCAATACTCCTCAAGCACTTATTTCTAATGTGATCAATAACAGCAGCAGCTGATGAGCTTGGACTACCTGACACTGATCAAACATCTCACGAAAATTTGCATCTGACATATCAGAAATGCCTGTAAGAAAATCTGCTCTTGAGAGAAAATTAAGACAGACAATTGTTTCCAAATTAGGAGAAGTTATCAGACAGAAACACAGCTACAGCAGCAGTTTGTCTACAAACCAGCACTGTATTGGCACCAAACTCCTGATTTAGCAAAGTACATAAATTCAGCACAATTACTCACATGCCCTGAAATGCTTTAAAAGACCAGAGTCCTCATCGGAGGAATGGGAGAATCACAAACTAAACCTGAAGCCACTGCTTATTTTCAGATCTCTTTACCCAGACTACCAGGAAGAAAAGTAATTTGCAGCGATGTGGAGTAAAATTTGTGTAAACGCATGCTCAACACTCAGAGTCAGCGTTTGAAGTTTGCTCTGAAGAGCAGCGCTTCCTCAAACCAAGGCGTTACTACTCTTTAAAAAAAGATCCCCTATTTCATCCATTCAGTTATCTCATTACCTGCTGGTGCCCCTGCCATTACTGTTAAAGCTGCCATCGACTTGGTACCAATATAGTGACTTTTTACAAGGAAACGAGCCAATTCCAGGACTGTATCAAAAGGCTGGCTCAGCACTTTCTGGGCCCATTCACAAACAAGCCGGCAGGCCGCAGAGACGACTTCCTCATCAGCACTTTGCAGCTGCCCAGATGGCTCTGCCCCATCCAGCTAAAACAAATAAACAAAGGAGGAAAAGTTAATTACTAAGGGCCATTAAGCCATGAAAAAAAAAAAGGAGAGCAAACAATGATCAGAAATGCACAGAAAGTTGAGTAAGTACATTCACAGAAATTGGGAGAATAAGATCACAACATCAGTATCATTCAAAATGAAATGTATTATCATTAATCTACTGCTTGTTTCCGATGGCATTATATGGAGCTGACATTTCTGGAAGAAAATTGCAAAGAGAATCCTAATATCTGGACCACCAACAATGGATGCTCCCTGCACCCGGAGTCTTGCCAACTCAGCATCCACTGTTACCCAGGAACTGCTTCTTTCACTGGGTTTCCTCTTCCCTAGCACTGACTTTTAAAAAAAATAAAACATAGTAAATGCGAAACAGAATTGGAGTTAAAAAGATACAGCTTGTGGGTAGCAACACTGTGAAAGTCTGCTTCACCTCCTAAATTAGTTTTTTAATAGCACTGCAATTTGTTCTGAACTTTACAGAAAAACACCAAAGAATGATTCAGAATATAAGTATCATAAATAAAAATCCTAAAAACTACACAGCTCTTCACTTTTTTTTTAAAAAAAGCTCAGACAGAAAACCAACATAATAAAGGTTAATTTGCAGAAATATATATAAATAAGCAAGTATGTATCATACCCCATCTCCAGTTTTATGAAAGTCGAGGTTGGGCAGTGTTGGCATATGCACAAAAGCCTTCTTCCTCAGTCCACTGTAGCAATATGTGAACAAGAATTAAGGTCTAAATCGTCTCTGCTTGTTAGTTGGGGGACAGGAGGGAAGGGAGGTAATTGCTCTGATGCCCCTCATAAGCTTTAGAAGCAAACTCCACAACAGATCTAAGAATTACTGTCATTACCGTAGTCTCAGAGCCAGCCAGAATCAATAGGCACATTCTTGGGCAGGGCAGTGGGCTTCTCCATCTATGCAGAGGAGCAACTGATGCTGGGCATGATGAATTGCATTTGATGACTTAGAACCATCACTAAACCACGGCAAGTCGTTTCAATTAACTACTCTATATTTAAATCATTAACATCAATTTGGACTAAACTCCCTTCCTAAACCAGGCCGAAAACAAGATGGAGAATGCATTTCCAAAAGTTAATCACTGTTAAAAAAGTGTGTACCCAACTTTAGGTTTTACTTTATTATGAGTTCTTCTTTTTTGCCTCTTTTTGCTAAATTTCCTGACATTTCCTTCTCCTAAGGGACTTCCACAAACTGAAGAAGTTTCCCATGACAAGATAAAGTGACTGATGAGGACGTTTCTTCCTAAGATTTCACACCACTTTTGTGGCTCTCTCCCTGCCCATGATAATTCTTCTTCCAAAAAAAATACAGACACAAACACCCAGATTGGTTCTTACATTGATCTCATCAAATCACTAAACAAAAATATACTCCCTCCACTACTCTTACTCACTTGTTTATAGGTCTAAAAAATCAAATCAGCCTTTTTTCTCTCCACAACATTACTCTGGGAGTTCACATACAGTATCTCTTCTCTGTGACACACAAACCCTTTTCAGGATCACTAATTTTTCATTTTCTGCAAATATGTCTGTATTTCTTTCCTAGACCATGGAGTTTGCATTTGCTTGCATGAACCTGGATGGAGCAGAATTACAGTGAAAAAAAGGTAAGGAGGTTAGGAATTATAGTAAGTGTGAGACAAGGTCACATTTTAGTAATTCTGAATTAGAAACTTAGGAAACAGAACTGAAAGAGATCCCCTGGGTCAAGCTACAATTACATCATATGAATTCTTCCTTAAAACTTCTCTAGCTCTATCCAGGACATCACTCCTAAGTTATGGACTCCACTGCTAGATAATAAAACGCTGTATTTTATGAAACAATTAAACTGACACATAACTTCTCTATTCACTACTACATGGAAGGTTTTTTCCCTCTGTGGAAGACAAACAATGCTGCCCGCGAGCATTTAATTCTCTCTGTAAGTGCGTGCTTCAAGTGAGACCTTGGCAAAGGCCAGTACTACAGAGCATCCATATCATTACTGCTAGTTCTTTTGACTGGTTTCTAATTAGAGCCTACAAGCACCTTGACACCTTTTGGCCTTTTAACGCTCTGCCTCCCCTGCTTACTGCAGTGGCTTTGCCTACCCAGCAAGGCATTGGACTTACCCTTCTCAAGGAAAGGTGTAATTCTCAACTTGGAAAAGACAAAATTCTTGCTGATGTAAAAACTACCTGCTTTGAAAGTCACTAACCGTTTTGGTTTTTACTAGAACACCTCAGTGTGCTAAAGACTAGACGAACTGCAGCTCAGTCTCAGAAAAGCCTGAGAAAAAAAATCACATCCTTGTAGCCTTTAGACTTGATTATTGCATTTCTTTCCTCACAGAGCTTCTTGCCCCTACACTGAAGCAGAAGAACCACCAGTGGCATGAGCAGACTCTTTTGCACAGCATTTGCCCCAAATTCTTCACAGTGGCTGCCTATTAATCGATAATTAATCTATCCCAGATCTAAATGTGTATAGTTCTGCCTGTAACAATTATGTCTAGTTACACTATGAGAACGTCAGGTTTTTTTAAGTATTTTAAGGTTTGTATTAATTTACAATTAAATGGGGTAGTGTGGTTTTGCACGCCCTCTGGGATGGACTATTTCTCTAACACAGGGAAGGACACGGATTCCAACTTTAGGCACAGGGAACAAGATTCTGCAGTCAAGAGGGAGAGACAGTGCTCCCCATCCTAGGAGCTCTTGCTCTGAATTCTTTCCTATCTCTGGAGGTCTGCACCATGCAGTGAAGGAAGGCATCTCCTGCCTCTGACGGCAGGACAAGGCTGGGAGTGTGCCTTCCAAGTTTGAAGTCAGCTTTCGTGACGACTTCTCAGTTCCCTCTTCTCTTTCAAGCAATACTATCACTGAGGAGAGGCAGTTCTATGAAAGATCCATAGCGCAGCTTAAGAAGGATCTTTGGCTTTACAACTGACTTCTGAATTACTGGTGTACACAAGTATAATATAAAAACAAGAAATGTTCTCATAATTCTGAGCTGTACTACCAATAAAATATTAGTTACTGCACACATATAAGGCAAGTTCCTTTAGTCCAATATCTCCCTTTGCACTAAATCATAAAGCTTCTTTGATTCCTGGCTGCTGTGACAGATAAGCGTCAGAACCCAAATTTAAGTACTTGTTTCCAAAGTGGTATCTTGCAACCTAACACTACCACAATTAATAATTTTAAAGGACGTTGGAAAAGTGTCTGCATTTTTTATTTAACATTACTTCTACATTTAGCTGGTAGTTAAGCCATAACGACAGATGTTCTTCAGGCAAGTGCAGAAGTTACTGAGAAGCGTTCTAGCAAAGGATATTTCGATTTGCCTCTTGTGCCTAGACGACGGGCCTTCATATTTGGAAAGACATTTTTCATGATCTTTCCAAAGTCAGCAGCACTTAATGGGTGGTAGCCAAGATTGTCACAATAGCTCCTGCAACAGAGAGAAAGAAAGCGTGAATGGAATCACAGTTAATGTAAGAGGCCAGCCTGCATGCTAGACTCCATCAAAGGTTTTCAAAAGAAAACACTTATACCCATCCATATTTAGAACCACATTTAACATTAATGAAGCTATCCACAACGAACTGAATGCATTAAAAATGTATAAACGGAGCTATTAATACCATAGTTTTTGCCTTGTTCTCTACTGAGTTCAAAGACAAGTCATGTGGAGACATAACAAGTAGTGGCATTATCTAGAGCACAGTTAAGATTTACTCCACAACTAACTTTGAAGCATATGTTTCAATTCACTTATTTTAGGACATAACAAAAGCAGAGACATTGTTCCAGCCGGAAGTATAGCTTGAGTGTGGGAAGGCCTAAAGTCCTGCAGGAATATTGCAAAAGCAGTAGGAAAGAGATTTGTCAGCGTCCAGAGAAAGATTCTGCCTATGCAATCTCAATTTAATACAGCTTAACAGAACTGAATTTAATAAAAGATATCTTCCCAGGGAACCAGCTTCACCTTTAGAGGTGTAACATAAACACGTACTGAGGACCCAGCTCTCTTACCACTACTGAACTGTGAGAGCTGCTTAGTTACAGACATCCCTATATTCATTAACAGTCCTAAATTAATATAGATTTCAACTGCCTCTGCAAATGTAGATCTTCACGTGACTGAGTATACAACCTGATGATATAGGGGAATAAAGCAACAAAAGGTAATTATTTTGCTAAGTTTACTTATTCCAGTAAAATGGAGACTGTTATCTGTCTCAACTGTTCTCAAAAAGAGCAGGAGGAATTCTGTTTCAACATCTATTCAGATATCTGAGATATTTCAAAAACATCTCCTTGAGGCAGAGAACAAGAATTGTTGATTTTGCTGCAAAATGCGAACGTTCTGGAAAATTACAAAGGTGCGAAAGCAAACAAGAAAACCGGGAGCTGCTCTGGAAGGTTTACCTGCACAGCAAGTGCTCAAGGCTGCACAAAGATATGAATGCCACATTGCCTTTTGTTCAAGAGCCTCGTGGTATTTCACAGATCTTGATGCGCTAAGGCCCAAAACATGCCACTAAAATATTCTCATTTGGATTTCCTACAGTCACAGAGTCAGCACCAGAGCGCAATGACCTCCTTTCCCATGAGAAGTCCTACCAGCAATGCACAAAACCACCCTGCCTCTGAAAAGAAGAGGCGACCGTACACAATCCTGCCGTGGGCATTAGCAGGAGAGCAGGAAAACAGCAACTTCACACACTACATTGCCTGCTACTCTCATCAGGTACAAACAAATCTCTGCTCATAAAGAAACAAACAAAGAAAAAGCAGCACTCCTGGAACAGATGTTTCATTCCCAGCATCACCTAGTAAAACCAGTAACAATTAGCAACGGTATTTGCATCCAAGTGGGCCAGTCAAAATGTCTTCTCAGAAAGCTGTAGCTCTACAGAGAGCACTATGTATTTCTTGAGATACTTCCACTGCATTTATTTTCTCTGTAAAAATACTACACATTACACAGTGAGTATCTGCTGCCTTTACCTTGGCTGTATGTAGGTATCCTCCACTTGGAAAGCACTACCACAAACATAATGATTTTGATGATGATAAACAGCAAGACTTGCGCTATTTCTGACATTTCCCTGCAGAGCTCATGCATGCCAACATCCCCCAGCTACTGAGCCACTCTGCCCAAACCAGGACACATGGCCTACAACCTGGGACACACTCAGCCATTAGTCTGGTTTCTGTATGGGACATCGAGAAGGTTTTTACCCAGTTTATATACAGTCCCAGTTAAAATAACACAAGATTAATTTCTCTTTCAGCAATTTTACTCTTCTACTGCTTGGGAAAACTACATCTCTAGAAGATTCTGGTGCCTGAATTTGTGAAAATATTTACTTTATAGCCAGCTATGGTATTTGGGTTTCAAGGTCTCAGTGGTTTTGAGCTTGCCAGGTGCAGGGATGAGGAGGAGCAAGACCCGGGCACTTGACCAGAGATGGCCAATGGGAGTACTTCATACTGTGAATGTCACATTCAATATAAATTAGAAAGTTTGCTGAGAAGTTCTCTCTTCTATGGTGGCTGCAATCCTGAGAACTTCTTGCCCCAGTGCCGGACCCCTGAGCACTTCCCTTCCTCCCAAAGCTGTTGCACTCTCAGTATCCAACGGTTGCTGTCCATGGCTGTGAGTACACAGCTTCCTACAGATAGAGTGGGCTGAGTGTAATCCTCGGGTATTTTATACTGGTATCGGGATCAATAATGGTTCTCTAGTGTTATTAATGTTAATTATCAAGTCTTATTTTATTAAATCTGTTTATATTTCAACCCTCGTTTTTCCTTGTTTTTTCCCCCGATTCCCCTTCCTGGGTGGGAAGGGGTCATCAAGTGATAGAATAACTGTCTAAATGACAATAAATTGTTGTGGGGTCCTCAAACTGTAACATATACCAACATACTTCATTTCAATGCACATCAGCCTCAGAATTTGAATTCTGGATATGTCCCTTTGAAGTTAATACAAAGAACTACTTTCTACTGCCTCGCTGCACCCTCTTAGGAATCAGACATGGCTTTATGTATAATAGACAGATCTCTGGGTGCCTTTTTTTCCTCTTGCATCTTGTCAGGCTCCAATGGATTTTAACTTTACACTGAAAATTCCTAAAAGGTGGGTGTTTGTCGCTTACTGATGCTGATCACAGGACATTAAGTCTGAATTTCTCTGCCACAGTCAGCAGTATCTTTGACTGAAACTCAACAATGTCAGCTTAACAAAATAAATAAAAAACCCCAACAGGATTAGGGACCTACCAATCAACCAACGTTAAAGTTAAATTTATTGCCTCTCTAGGAGAAAATAAATAAATAAATGAAAGGGGGTGAGGGGAATCAGTTCCTCAAGTCTAGCACATCTGTTTCAAGACAATTACTTGCTAGCAGCAAAACATACAGGTCCGTGGTCCCCTCGTATCCATACTGGCAGCTCCTGCAAGCTTGTGATTTCTGAGCTATTATTATTATTATCATGTAATTTCAGTTTTCAGACAGATCATCCCATGCGGCTCCTCCTCCTCCTTGCTCAGCTGAGAACCCTTCATGTCCATCTGTGGTCTCTCATTGACTTGACAACACATACCAGGAGTCTCTTCCCTGAAGCTCTTCTCTCTGCTACTTGCACTCTTGGCACATCGCTGAGCCCAGGAGCTGTTTTGCTTATTCGAAGGGTGGGTGGGAGACAGAGGGGGGAGGGAAGGTCTACGCAGAGACAGGAATGACAATGGACACGCGGGTGCTTCTGTTCCTTTGTACAGAGCTCCCCTACATATGAAGGACAAAAGGTCCTTTTTAAAAAAAAAAAATTAAAAAAAAAAATCTTCGAATTAAATGTCCTCAAGACATAAAAAACACTGAGAGTGCACCTGAATTAAACCACAGAAAAGATTAACCAAAAAGGTAATGAAGACAGTCAGGCTATGCAGCCCAGCGTACATAGCTTCCTGGGCAGAAAAAGCACTAGGAATAGCAAATGATAAAGCATCTACTGCATGAAATGAAACAAAGACCTTGACTTATCCAATCCAGCTGAATAACTGGTCTCTAAAAACGGGTTAGAGCAAAGAACCTTAGGAAGAGGTAGGCTCTCGTTAAGCTGATGAACAACGCTGGCACAGAAATGAGTCCTAAAAATCACGTAGGATGGGAAACAGATGTCTGAAAACCATCACAGAAATGAAACTGCAGGTCAGACTCCCAAGAGCAGCAGCAGAGGTGGAAAACAACTACTTTAGATGGAGTTTGATGGGCTTTTAAAAGGAATATGTAAGTAGGTGCTTATGACACAGGACTGGACTGTACAACACAATAGGTCCCATCCTGTTCCCATCAGGGAGTTTTATATAAACACTGGTTAAGTGCTATCAAACAAGATTAGTATGTATCTTGTGTCTTTTATTTGTTTAACAGACATGGTATTCCTATACCTACTGCCCTCTTTTGTGCTAGCTTCGGAATATTCTTCTTCTAACTTGTTGTTTAACATTCTTAGTGCACATAATCTATGCGTCAGGTGGCATCAAGGTGGCCCAGCAGCCAGTAAAGCAAGGATTAATGATTTACAGATTAAAGGAAAGAGATACGGGATGACTCAAAGACCTCCTACTCTGTATCAAGTGAATCTTCAGGGTACCAAACAAATATGAATTACTTTCTTTGCTTGCGTGACTGCAGTAGAAGCAAGATAAGAGGACCCAAGTGTTTACTGAAGGCTCAACAAATAATTTCGCGGGCAAATAGAGATTTTTGTACAGCAGGACTGCACTTAGACTCAAAATCCTAATTCTCTAAACTCAGCTAAATCTACACCTAGCTGCCTCCGGAAGGGTGTTTACTAATAGGGAGAAGACACCCAAGTAAAACTGACTTACAAGAAAACATTGAAAGGATTTGACAGCGAGCAGCATCCATTCTCTGCAGGCTAGATAACATGTTAGGCAGCTCCCCGTGATATTTTCCAGACTCTATTCCCCCATAACTCCCAGAGGAAGATGGCAGAAGAACCGCATGTGCCCAACAGAAGCACAGCTTCTTGCAGCCTGACCTATTCTGTCAGTGCAAGCTGCATCACAGCACCGACAAGAGGTGAACTAGCTCTCATCTTCCTCCTCTCTGAAATTCAGCTGCAAGCTCTCAGCCTTCCCAAGGGCTACTGCCTTATATTATGATGCATTTTTCATTTATTTTATCACTTTCAAAAGGGAGATTAATCCATTCACTTTTTTTATCCAGTTAAAAGACATGAATTCACAATTAAATAGAAGGGTAAGAAAACAGAAAGAAGAGTCACTGTGTTGAATAAGCTCAGTGAGAAGAGGCTACTGAAATGTGGAGGAGCTGGAAACACTATCAACACTTGCCAATGGTGGACTTGAGTAGAGCGCAAGCTTCTGCCTTTCCCTCTTCACAGAAAGGAAAAAAAAAAAAAAAAACCACAAAAGCAAAATATATGAAAGGTGATGCAGAAACCCACTAGTTTTGGAAGATTTATTTTGACCAAAATTTACAGCAGGAATTGAGACGCTGGTATGACGTGGCACTCTGAAGCGTTGTAGCTTTGATTTATACATGCAGAGTGCATAAGCTTGCTCACTGTGAGCTCATGCAACATCTATCTGCACATCGAGGAGAGCAATGCTAACTTGTTAATATGACAGAAGTGAGTTTTGAGAGGTCTTAACACCCTTAGGTAAAGAAAAACGAGTTATCAAAACTAAGTCTCTTATCTATTTATATGCCTGTTCCCCACCTCCCACTCCAAGACTACTTTTCCTTTGGTGTGCAAGAATAACTCATGAAAATATTCAAAGAAACCGAATGTTTTAAAAACAGAACAGATGCTTTCAAAGGAGAACAGATTCCAAACATTTGCTATTTTCCTGAATATTTGCTTACCACCCTTATTTTGTTAGGAAAAAAAAATACAATACACAAATACTTGATGCAGCTACATACAAAAGCCATCCAAATTTCACACTCCACAATCTGTAGATGATGATTTTTCCGGGCATCTGCAGCTTGGCACAGCATGGAAGCCAAGCAGATTTGTTGCTGAAGCAGGCCATAAATTATTTAATAAGAAATATATTTAAGAATAACGCTTCCATCTCTCTCCTGCACAGCAGCTGCCGCTGTTGCTGTGTCTGCGCGAGCGGCTGCTGCTCGGGGATTGGCCACCCCGGCACGTCTGTGCCATTGGCTATATTTCCAGGCTGCGTCACCGCTCCAGTCAATGGCGAGATTTCAGAAATAGGTGTGTGCATGTTTATCAACCCCAGGCAAGAGAATGCCACCATGTCTCAGCTCAACCAGAGTAAAAAACTTGACCAGAGAGAGTTAATTAAAAGAAGGCATTGGCGGAAGGCAACCCTGCAATAATTACTAAAGGCTGAATCCTGTAGGCACTTAGGAGGTGAAGGGATTCAGCTCGCTGCAAATTACTGTAATCGCTCAGATTATGGAAATATTCATACTAGATCATAAATCTGTTATTCATCTTCAGGCAACTGGGCTGGGGATGATTTTTTTTCCTCCCCCCGTGGGGAACGTTCTGTAAATGAATTCAAATCCAACTTCCGTCAGACAGCTCCCTCTCCCTTGCTTCTAATCGCTTTCTCGTTACACGGTAGCTTTGAGACTTGACAACACAGAGTCACAGTGGCCTTGGTTACTGGTTTCATACATATTCAGATATATTGTGTCTCTGTAGAAATCAGGTTTGCTGCAGGAAGGTCCAATATTTATGCATTATTCTAGAAAGACAGGTGTGATGGGCTAGATCTTATGTGCAAAATAGCTGCATTTCCAGGAGGAACAACTCGACCCTTTATCCTTGTTAAAGCAGTCACGTGTGCATATATATATATAAGCAGACCAAAATGTACTGTAAGATAGTAACTTGTGCTTTTTAATTTGTGCCGCTCTCTCCAAAAAACAAAATCAATATTCGTACAGATATTTACTTGTTAAGAAATACTTGTACTTTTCCTTCAGCATACGTAATGCACAATTTAAACATCACAGTTATCTTCAGTGGCAGAAATAATGAATACAGTTTGCCTCACTGTAGAGCGAGTACTCTCTCAGGTACATTAGTACATATGGCCTTGTTCTGCTATATGCACTTGTTATACACGTACACCAGCAGAGTACCTGTATAGCCAGTGTCACAGAACGATCTACGCTCGCTAAAGCCGCACGTATGGATCCGGTTTGGGAGCACTCACTTGTATTCATCATAAACCTCCTGCTTGGGAAGGGATGTCTCAGGGTGCTCTTCCAAGGTGTTCCGTATCCACGAGAAGGCGTGCATCTGCTGGGCACGGCTGGACGACATGGAGATCTGATCACTAGCAAAAGAAGAAGCAGTGCGGATGAAGACTTCGCTCCATAGCTCCTCCTCAGTTACACGACTTAATAATTGTCTGCCTCCACAGGTGGAGAGACACCAGAGACAAGGGCCAGCACCTCACACATTTAGCTATTCCTTGCGGCTTGGGCAGCAGTTATCTCCCTCTTTCATCCACAATTTAACAAAGAAACTCCACACTCCAGTTCTTGACTGATACTTAGCTGCGAGTAGACAGTGATGGCTGAGAGTTCACTTACTTCTCCTTTTAAATTTATTGTTCCTTACTGACCACGTCTAAGCTTTTGCCTGCTCCATTTGCCAGCTGCCCTTTGGAAACACCCAACTTTCCCAGCAGATGCTCACAGCACTTCCTGCAGGGACCTGCCTGCCTACAACCATCCTACTGGGAACACACACTAATTTTGTGATGTTGGGATCTGCAGGTTGGTTTTCTAGACCTTTCTTTAGTCAAACAAATGTTACCAGAAATACCATTAGTTCCTTCTTTCCCCCACCATCACATTTGTGTTGCTGTATTATCACTTCCTACATAAAAAGTGAAGGAACAATCACACTTAGGCTGCAAAACACTTTCTCTGATGACTCTTGCATTTTAGGAGGTTTTTATTTACAAGCTATTCATGCACTAAAGATTCCAAAGTTAAAAAAAAAAACAACTTCATTAAAGAAAGAGTCCTTAGTGTTTAATAAAGGCTCTTTCTGCTACCGAACATCTCATGTGAATGGTTCCTCAGCAGATAAGTGCCACAGAAAGTAGTTTTCAGTACTAGCTGCTCGCATTTACACACTCGCACACATACCTTTTGTCTCCATTGTTGGGACCCGAAGGCAGCTGAAGGTAGAGGTAGAGTTTCTCTAGGTCTGTAAACTTCTCAACTTCTTGCTAGATAACAAAGGTGGTTTGGTTAAAAAAAAAGGGTGGGGGAGGCAGGAGGAGAAAAAGCAAACAGTAAGAGTTGAGCTTGACAGCTAAAAACTGCCATCCAACAGCGTACTCCTAAATAAAATAATTTTAAACAAGACAATATTTACTTATGCGAAAGAATGTGACTATGAGAACTCTGGGACCAGAAACATGATTTTCTATTTTATTTGCACGCCATCACAGACTAGAAAGCACTGACCACCATTACAAAATTCACATGCAACAAAAGCAGAATCTGGAAAAAATGTCAATAACAGATCACTTCTATAACCAGACACGTAACATGAAAACTTTATCTTCTCTGAGCACATGTGAAGCACCTCTGAGAACACAGCATCAAAACACAGCTATGCTGTAACAATGCGGGATGTCAGTCCCGATCCTGTGATCCACCACCTATTAATAGTTAAGAGTCACAGACTTCAATGAAGACATTTTAAAAATCTATCTATATGCATATGTATTTTTTGTTTGCTTTGGAAATCAGAGTTATTAGACAGGTAGTGAAGACAAGCCATTCAGTTAACACGAATCTCAGCGACGCTGGACTCACCCTCCAGAGGATACCAGCTGCGGATCAGACACAAGGGGGAGTTTTACCTGGTGCACGCAAACAGTGATTGCTACCTACAAACTAGCTTTTTGGTCATCTGAAGCCAGCTGCATGGACTTCGAAATCCTAGGAAGATCAGTTGTGGTAATGTGCTCAGGCCTGCTCAGCAGCAGCGCAAGTAAAAGCATGCCACAAGGAGCAAACGGATTCTCCTTCAGGAAGATGCTGCAGAAGCAATGCATGAGGTGGTGCACCACCAGCACAGAGTGAAAGACTCTCATGATCCCTTTTAAGTCAAAATACAGCTTCTGGATTACAGTTCATTCTCTTTTGCTTTACTGGTGTCTTACTGCCAATGTAACTTTTTCCAAAAGGAGGAGAAAAGAAGAGAGAGGGACTAACAGGTCCTAGCTTTTTACTTCAGCAATGAGCAGAATAGGCAACGGGAAAACTAAAAACCTAAACTTCACTTCAAACCAGGGCTACCTACCCATCCTTGTCATATCCAGATCCACCTCGCTTCAGCTGGTGCAAAATTAACAGCAGCACTAGAGAGGTGAGCTCCCACTTCCCCTCCGCTGGAGACAAGGCAGGGGTCCCTCCCTGACCCCAAACTCTGTGTGACATGCCCAGAGGGACACGCTGTCCAGGGAAGGGCACTGGAGCTCCCTTATCCCCACCACAAAACTGCTCTGCAGAACCGGGCCACCAGCGATGCGACAGGCGCGCTCAGAGCCAAGAGAAACACTTCCAGCAGCAGCCAGGTAACAGACACTGGATTTGTTGCTTTTATAAGCTGCAGCAAACCACAACATTTGGGTGGCTTTTTTTTCCTCTGACAAACTTCTGAAACTTGCTGACACCGACTTCTGCATGGCCCTACAGTAGCTTACACAGCAGTAGCGCTCAGACCACCAAATATCCAGAGAGGTATTTCTTAGAGAATTTTGTTAAATTCTCTGTTCTCCCTTTCCTGCATAAATCACAGCGTTTGGACTGGTTGGTTTTCCTTTAACAAACCCATTAGTGAAAAGATCAACGCTCTTCAAAGAGAGAATTTACAGAAAATTAAGCATTTATTTATGAAAAGATAGAAATTTAACAACTGCCAGGAAATTTGCACTTGTTTACTAGACCTCCTTTTCTTCGAGAAACTAAGCTGGTTTTTCTTTTAAAGGGCAAATGCCAAAGCAGCACATCAAAGGACGCGGTTCGGGTGCGATTACCCTGCATGGTAAGCGCTAATCCATGCGGCAAAAGCATCCCAGGCAAAACAAAACCACTCCCAATGACTCTGACACTCAGGTGGAAGACAACCTCTCACTTCCAAATCTAATGTGCCAGGGTGCAATGTAAAGGGGGAGGTTTTAAAAGAAACATTATACCTTTCATCAAAAAATAATGAAGTCGTCTTAGTGCCCACTGCAGTTGAAGCAACTTCTGCTGGGTCCTGGCAGAAGGAAGGGCAAGTGGAACAGCCCTGCCTGAGCCGTGGGGGCTCTGCTACACAGGCCCTGTCCAGCAAAATCCCTAATTAAAAAAACAACAACAACAACAAAAACAAACAAAACAAAAAACAACACCACCCCCAATGATATATATGTAGAGAAAAAGTGTGACTGGGATTGTTAGCAAAGCCTTTTCCAAAGGATGCAAGCGAGCCAGCAACTCTCTCATCAGCAAAACTGAGGATTACAGCTTTCTCACATCCTCAGCAGAATCACAGAATGGTTTGGGTTGGAAGGGACCTTAAAGATCACCTAGTTCCAACCCCCCCTGCCATGGGCAGGGGCACCTTCCACTAGACCAGGTTGCTCAAAGCGCAATCCAACCTGTCTTTGAACACCTCCAGGGATGGGGCATCCACAGCTTCTCTGGACAACCTGTGCCAGTGCCTCACCACTCTCACAGTAAAGAATTTCTTCCTAATATCTAATCTAAATCTCCCCTCTTTCAGTTTAAAACCACTACCCCTTGTCCTATCACTACATGTCTCTGTAAAAAGTCCCTCTCCAGCTTTCTTATAGGCCTCCTTCAGATACTGGAAGGCCACTATAAGGTCCCCCTGGAGCCTTCTCTTCTCCCAGCTGAACAACCCCAACTCTCTCAGCCTGTCCTCACAGCAGAGGTGCTCCAGCCCTCGGAGCATCTTTGTGGCCTCCTCTGGACCCACTCCAACAGGTCCACATCCTTCTTGTGCTGAGGGCCCCAGAGCTGGACGCAGTACTGGAGGTGGGGTTTCACCAGAACAGAGTAGAGGGGTGGAATCCCCTCCCTTGACCTGCTGGCCACGCTGCTGGGGATGCAGCCCAGAATACGGGAAGCTGGAAGCTGCTGGACAGCTATGTTCTCTCACTGTTTGCACTCAAACCCTACTCCTCTCCACACCTGGCCCTGGGCAGCACCTTCTGCACAAATCCTTCAGCTTCCAGGGAAGGCTGTGGGGAAGGCCTGGGGAGGCAGGACCTCCTCGAAACAGGAGAGTTAGCACACAGCCAGGAGTCACAGGCAATTCATGGAGGTAATCCTACCTGGGTGATAATGAGATAAATCTAAGCTTATTAGATGAGACTGAATCTATTTAGAGAAAATCATCTTAAAACTAAAGAAGTGGCAGCGAAGGGATCGAGTGTGACAGTCAGTGCAAGTAGATTCAGGAAACACTGTTTTGTTTAGTTTAAAGATTTGTTAAACATTAGGTTTTGTTTAGGCTATTTGCTCCAAACATTTCTAAAACTCTCAAAACTTTGTTTACAACCTCCCTAAGTGCAATCTCTTCCTCAACCTCAGCTGACATTCACCAGTTCTCAGTGCTAACGGTCTGATGAATTCAGTAATAACTCTGTTACTGCAACTGTTCAAAGTATCAAAACTTTCAAATTTCTTAATGTAATCAGAAAAAAATTTGGGAAAGTGGAGGAACATTTCAGCTGGCCTGCTGACTACTGACCAAGAAGAAAAAGATTTATCCATCCCAAGTTTTCCTTTGTGCTAAGTTGGACGCATATAGAAATGAATAAAAAGAAACAAGAACACAAAACATACTATACATTTTCTTCACCACCACCCCCCAAATAGGTCAATAGTGTGGAAAAAATAGGTCAATAGAGTGTGAAAGAGTCACAGCACCAAAAGGAAGACTGCGATGCTGGCATCATCTTGGACAAATTCCCCTCTGCGTAGCCTGTTAAAGCTTATGCTACAGTAGTTTTAAACCCCATACAGAATGAAAAATGTCTGGAGAATCCTCTTCCGCTACTTAAACGGATCTAAGTAAAAATTTTGCTCAAGCTTTCCTGACCTTGATTGACTGGTTCTGTCAAATCAGATGAAGACTGTCTAATTCTCCAAAGGCTATTTATAAACCCTATTTCTTGAAGCTGCATTAGAAAAATGCATAAGCATGCTAAACTGCTCGCAGGGCTGAGGTGTAAAGCCATCACAAAGCACCACCTCTGTTACTCCTGCTCTTCATACATTATATTTATCTCCTGTAATTGGAACCATATTAAATAAAGGGAGACTCAGTGAAGATGAGGAGCAAGCAGCACTCACACTCAGCTTCGATTTAGCCAAAAATACATCAAGTACTCAAAATATCTGAGTGATCTTATATTCTGAGGCAGAAAAAATAAGGACAAAGAATTAGAAACCCCAAGTCACAGCTAAGCAAAGACTTTCAGTACCATATAAAGGAGCAAAAAATATCTGATATTTTTATTTTGACAGTTACCAAATATAGATAGTTCACTAAAGAAATGCCCAAAATATGTAGCAGAAATTAAACCAGAGATCCATTTATATTTGCATTATCAGTGGCCACAGAGATCTGTTCCAAATGAATCTGTCCTTTGCTGCCTAAGACAGACACAGAACAAGGATCTCTTAGGAACAAGCAACTTTCTTTTTCATTGTAACAGGCATTTTGATTGAGCGAATAAACAGCTGTGAAATAAACCAGGATGGCCAAAATGTTGTTTGTTGTTTTTTTAAAATGAAAATAGCCAGTTTTGACATCTGGTTCCATTCTGAGAGACACTAAGTCGACACTGAAACTTTTCACAGCACAAAGAGACAAAGATCAGTTCAACACAGACCGTGGTTAAGGACTTAATCTGTGTTGTAGGAAACATGAGTTTATTCATGTTCTTGCTTGAACCAGACAACCTAGAGATTTGAACGGGAGTCTCCAGAATCACAGAACATCATTTAAGGTTTCCCGACCTTGGTAGATTGGTTCTCTCTATCTGCTTTTATCTGCCTGCTGATCTACGGTCAGGTCACAAACACTGGTGAAATTTCATCCTAAAGTTGTCAAAAGGGATTACCATAGGAAAACTCCAGGATATGTGCTTTTTCTGGATTGTTTTAAAGAAGAAAACATTTAGCCATGTCAAACTTTAAATAAGATAGAGGAAGAATATACTAAGGAACAGTCAGCAGACTTACAACTTCTGTAATGACCACAGTTCAAATTTGAGTGCCGTGTTTCACTATTTCATATTTCCACCATAAAGGCAGAATTACAGGTTATTTCTGTCCTCGAGTTCTGCTGAAGAGGAGCTGAAGGCCGGGGGCGCTGCTGCAAGCTTTTTGCAAGATTGCTATTTTACAGAGCATAGACTGATCTTAGTATTTCTTTCCACATTTTGAGTATTTATAGATAACTATACTGTAATCGAAGTAAAAAAGGCTATGCCAACAGCAATGTAACTTGCACCTACTGGCAGGCTGCTTCTAAAACTTGTCATACTTCAGCAGAACAAACATCTATTATTTAACAACCAGACTAAGAATAGCAAAATAGTCAAGCAATCATCTCTCCACTCTGTGAACCGAGAAACAAGAAGCAAAGGTTAAATAATCCGCTCAAGGTCAGACAGTTTGTTGGAAATATGATCAAGACAGAAAATAGCTAATAGTTGAAACGGAACCTATTATTCTAAAAAGCTGCTAGTAACTGCATTTGATGCTCTTTATCTGAACAGAAGCAGAAACATATTTCAGGTGCTAAATACTCCAAACGAGCCCTAAAAACACATGGCAGCTTTGTCCTGACAGTGTCCAAGCACAGCTGCCAAAGCTTCATAGAGCTTCTGCCTGCCTCCTGTTGGGCCAAAAAGACAAGTGACAAGCCACCACCTTCTCCACAGCAGGACCAAGGCACACTGCTTTAACACATCTTACACACTGACACTGCCCACACGGTAACTGCTCCAGCCGCCGGCAGCTTTGGTTTTCACAGCCATCGATCCGGCACTCCCTCACCAGCACTGACCTCTTTTCAGAGGACTACGGAAAGAAACCTTAACCTTCTTGCTGAGCGATTATTTGGAGCATACCGCTTTAAAAATCAGGTTCAAGAGTTCACTTAGTATGTGGCAACAAATATAACAAGTGAAGTCATAAGAGAATCTACTGCTAGACATGTTTACTACAGTTAAAAAGATGTTATAATGAATTTTTAATGGCTGTTTACACCACAATTCTTGCTAATTATCTTTTTTGGATTGCACAGCATACAATGATTTTCTTATGATCTTCCAGAAACTGACAGTATGTCAGAATGTAAGTGGTGCAGTATAACAAGTAAAAGGCAGATAACTTTGGTCTCTGGTATGAGTAATTGCAGCCCCAGTGCCCTTACACCAGCTGTTTTCCATAGCCCTCTGCTGCTAGCTACCTCCGCGACAAAGACTACTGCCATCACCTCTGTTTCTTCTTCCTATTTCTCTCTCTTGCTATCCTGTGTTGAACTGGGCAGTCTATGTGCCAAAGAGCACTCGCGCGTGGCTCTGCGCACCATGGCTGTGACTGGTGCTGCCAAACACAAATGGCAACAAGCAGAGTCTCATTTTTCTCTACTCATGTTTTCTCTTTTAAGATTGCTAGCAAACTGATCACATTTAAATGCTTTAAGGTATCATCAGCACCTCCCAATCTAACTGAAAGCTAGTCCCAAATCTCCTTACAGTAAGGGGGGAGACAAGGGACAGGCATTGTCCCTTTGTGCTTCATGAGACTGATTGGAAGGCCCTGAAAAGGTTTCTGCCTGAACCAAACATGTAAGAACGTGCACTTAAAGGAAAAGTCCTGACCTGCCCATAAGTTTGCAGTCAGATGCTCTGCAGTCAACAGGTACCCCCGTCACAGGGCTGCTCCGACAAAGCCGTACGCATTCCTCCAAAGAGGCAACCTGCTCACCTACCTCCTGCAGGACAAAACTGGACCGGCCCACAAGGAAGCTCCAAACAAGTTATTTAGAGCTATATAGTCACGGCCTTTTAGTTGAACATACTTTTAGATTCTGTCTTGCAGCTCGCAGCTTTCCAAAAGCATGTAAAAATGCAGAAATCATTTTGCCAGAATTCAGTTTATTTCCTGAAACTATTCTGATCTTGGATTTTTGGTTTTTTGAACTACCTGAAGAGCATCAGATCTACCTTTGCTAACCTAGAGTGGCCTTTCCACTGTTGACAGGACTCCTCTGAACTCATCAGCAGGACAGACAAGGAGGCATCTGGAACAGAAAATTAGACCATCAGGACAGTGCTGTTCTGCTCCAAGCCAAGCCCTGGAGACTGCTTCATGTCCAATAGCACTAGTCAGAAAAATAGCTTGTCCGTCCGATGGGTGCGACCTACGCAACTGAACGGGCTCACACAAACTGGCAACCCCTTACCTCAGCACCCTAGGTCCGCAAATCTGCAGAATTTAACGCAAGAACCATCCTGGTGTAATTCCATTTTCTTAAAACAGATTTCCAAGAAGCAGATGACCGGTTAACCTCCTACTTACTTACTTCCTCTCCAATGCTACTTCGGAACACACCTACCCCACATCCCATTTTTCACCACTGAAAAACAGTGGCCCTTTTGCCACTGAAGACTCACATGCTTTGTGTCCACAAATGTCAATGAGGAATAAAGTGGACAAAAATGTCATTTTGCGTTACTATTTTACTTGGGTGCATCCAAGAATCTTCAAGCATAGGCAAAATTGGGTCGAAAGTTTGTCTGCAGTACAACAATACAGCTTACTTTAAACCTCTTACCACTCTATAGTAAGACAACATTTTAAGTAAAAGAATCCAGTGACATCCAAATTAGCCTTTGATAATGTGGCTTTAAGGAGTATTCTTATTTAGCTCAGGCATACAGCTGAACAGATTCTGTTTGATAGTATCCAGATGGTTGTCTGTGTCATCTTTCTGTCTTACCCGCTGATACTTCTGCACGAAATGCCGAAGGTAGAAAGTCAGAATAAGCAGTTCCTTCCAGTCTTAAGATTTATGAACTCAGACTCTGATTTAAAGAAACTCACAACCTGCTCACTATTAAAAACAAACAAATAAAACCTCTTTCTGAGTTAGTGCTAGATATTTGCTTTCCAGAAATAACCTCTTATCACTGTCTAGACCCTGTTATTTTAATGCACAAAGGAAGATCATGTTTATGCATGTCAAGGGCTTTCCTTCTAAAAACGGTGTTATCTCTCTGTCCTAAGTAGTACAGGACCTGTAGCGTTGCACATTTCTGGGAAGGTACCTGAGATGGTGTGCAATTTTTGAGGTTAGCAAGGTTTAAAAAAAACAAACAAAAAATCCGCTAATTATGACACCTGCAAGATTTTCACAGACCAGGACATTAGCCTCCCAAGTTTTGTGCAACATGCAGTTCAATCTACTTTCTTCCTTAAAACATAGTACCGGCCATGAATTAACTGTTTCAAGGAAACAACAACAAAAGCAGCAACTGTTGTCATTAAAGGCCTAAAGAGCAATGGAACTTGAAGGCACAATTAGCTTCTTGTATACTCTGATCTGTGCAACATATAATCTTGCATTTAAAATAAAAACATGCTTACAAAAGCAGTAAGTCACCTTTCTGTGCTGTATCTATACTGACAGTTCTACAAGTGGCAATCACAGCCATTGCTGCTGGCAACGAGAGGTCAGTACTTCCACAGAAAACAAACACCAAACCCACATCACGTACTTTTTTGGCAATGGGAACTAATTTGGAGCACATTTAATGGTAGTACTTTAAAGCACTGCTATGGAAAGCCTTCTTAATAACTGTCAGTCTCCAGAGCCATCTATTTTGGTCTCACAGTTTATTAAATATTAAAAAGCATTCTGGAGTTGTACTTACCAAAATGCAGTCCACTTTAGATTGTACAGTTTTGCTAGACGTGAGGGAAGAAAGAGAGAATAGAAATCTTGAATTAATCTAAACAGCAATGACAAAAATATTACATGTTAGCATTTCTATCACTGTACTACAGGCTTAATCTCCTGCTGTGAAATACCCTGCTAGTCTATTGAAGAATACTCATCCGGCTATTTTTTTGTAGAAAGTCACCCAAATTTCACTGCTTGTTAGAATTCTAGCTGTTCTGCTCTTTTATATAAGAACTGTATATTTTTTTGATGAAATATCACTGCAACCGGGAGCTACTATCCCAAGTTGCAAAGCAGCCAAGATGGATGTTACTACTTTCTAGTGTAAGCTCTTCCACAATTCAGATGCATTTTACTTGTTCATCTGTAAACATAATTAACACCCTCCTTCCTCCACGTTTCAGTAAATCCCACCACTTCAAGGCACTTATTTCTAGCTTTCCAAAGAGCTGCTACAAAGCAGACAATTGGTGTCCCACTGGCAACTTAGGAGTTTTCCACGTTAGTCTCACTACCTCCCAGTTGGCTTATTAAGAAGACATTGGGTGGGGACTGAATTAAAGTATGCCACAAATGACCTCAGTACATGTGCCAAGGAGTACAAATGGTATGGAACTTATTATACTTCACATAAACACACCCATAAGCAGCTTTTGTGTTTCTTAAGGGTGCTGTATTTCATGTGCTTGGTCTGACTGGGTTAGTTGAAGGCATTTTATCATTGCTCTGAAGAGGAGCAGGAGCTTTATCATGCAAAACCCAATAGTCTTTACTGCTGGACACCTACTGAATGAGCACTGAACAACTGTTTCTGGAGTTCAGGGAGCGATTCTTTTCCTAGTCGGGTAAACCATAATTCAATTTCCCCTTAACACAAAAAACATCTCATTCTCAGTTATTTTACTTTTGTACAGGTGCTGCCATATACAAAGAAAGACCAGGTAAGGTATCTGATGGATATACTAAAATCATAAGTAAGAAACAAGCAAAACAAATGGCTCTAGTGTCTGGTGGTGATAGGAACCAAAGCTTCTGAACCAGCATCTACGGTTGTATCACATGCTGAAAGAGGCAGAAGTTTGGCTGTCCTGCTCATTACACCACCTCATTTTGAAACCAGACTGGTCTAAAATCTGCAGGAGCTGCTAATAATGATGCTCCTTCCCATACAAGAACTGCATACGCTATAGTGACAGTATACAATAGAAAATTTCAACAGGTAAGAATATATGAGAAGTCCACTGAAGAAGACACATCAGCAGACATCCACTTCAGCTGACTTTATGCAGAAGACTATCAGATGGGTGGACACTCAGGAACACCAAGATGTAAAGCAGAGCTGTTGGGGATTTGTGAGAACAGGGAATGCTAAGAACAGTAAAATGGGAGGTTCTTCCTTGCCTTGGAGAGACACTCACATCTGCTGTAGCAACTGAAGAAGGGAACCCAAATGTTATCTCACTCTTCAAAAACCACCATCTTACTAGAAAAGTCAAAGGATACCAAGCATGGAAAACCTGCTGCTGCTAAGAGTTATCACTGGGTCTGACCCAAAGCTGATCATGCTGAGCAAAGCCTGGCTGAAACAGAGGGCTGCTCCAGCAGCACTTCCTTCACCATGGACCCCACCTTGTCCCGCTGCCTCCCGCCCCTCGCAGGGTCTCACAATCCTGGTGCTGCTACAGATCCACAGCCTCTCCGACAAAGCAGCGCTCATGGCAGGCAGCAAAAGGGCTCAGGCGTACGTGCCTGGTTTTGTACCTAAACCTTTTCTATGGCTTTGCATGATAGCTTAATGCAGAAAAGGAGCATGGAGGATAAGGAGATGCAGGGGACAGGCAGATCAAACTTAGCCCAAATACAGCCTCTACTCTACAGACTTGCAGAGTACGTTGTGCACTAGGCTTTTCAGGAGAACATGCTTCAGCCAGCATGGCTTCCTATCCTGCTAGGTTCTGCCAAACTGCGCATAAGCACGCCCAGTTGCATTAATATTTTCTTCTTGCAAAGAGAAAGAGGCAAGTTGCCAGGAGGCAGCTGGGCAGGAGATCTCTAGAGCTCCCCTTTTATCTCCAAATATCAGTCTGAGTCAGTAAACGTAAACTCTCAAATTTAGTTCAGGCTCTTCCAGTTGTGACCTCTGCTCCTACAGCACCAATCAACAGTGTCGAGAAGCCACAGCAGAAGAGCAATAAGGCAGCCAGCAAATACAGTTTCTCTATGTTTCCTTTTCGTCAACTGGTGGCACAAAAAGCATAGTCAAGTTCATGTCCTCCAATCTGCAAGCAGATGTTGTGACATTTTAAAAGGCAAAGGTCCTATGGCTTCAGCAGGGATCAGCGTGATGTCTATTCTAACAGCAATTTTCTTCACCTCCTGCGCTGTGCTCCCTGCTATACTGGTAGGACATCAGTAAAATTTGTTAGTGGTAAACTGAGGCTTCTTTCATCCTAACCAGAGCACAGGTTAATGTGGCCTGATTCTATGAAACCTGCGCCTAATGACATAAATGCTTCTTATTTACCACCCAGTGGAGTTGATCCATGTCAAAGCCAAGCAACAGCAACCCTGCGGAACCAGCCCTTTGACTGGGAAGGTGCTGGGACAGTGACCTTCTCACGGTCCTGAGCACTGCACAGCAAAGCTCTGTCTGGTGACACTGGAGGATACATTTCCATCGAATCAGGAGATAAAAGGACAAGTGACAAGGGTGGCAAAGGAATGGCCATCCCAGTTACAATGTATTTGCCACATCTGTTTATTTCACCCCCCTTCTTCCTTCACTAACAGGACAGATGTGTTTTGAAAGTTGAAATTTCATTTACAAATAAATAAGTCTGCTTCTGTCTTTGTCTAATGCATCCCTTACCGCAATTACAATAACTGCAACAAGCAATCCCAAGAGCAAGGCTGAATCGGGCCCTACACAGTGCCGTTCCGAACGTTTGGAGGCTGCTACCCACACGCTTTGCTACACATCTAGGAACAGCTGCAGGAGAGCGGCGGGAGAGATAGATGTTCTCACTAATGAAAATAATCGTTTGAATCTATTAGGGACCTGAGCCCACCGGAAAACTTAACTTAGAAACCACACCATAAGCCAACAGCCAGCTCAGCTCCTCCTGGAGAGATGCTCCTGGGGGCTCGCTGTGACTCACCCCTAGCCAGAAGCACTGCTGACACTTCTCCCTCTTTCGTAGCTCTTCATGCTGACAGTCTCCCTGAAGTTAAACTAGTTCACTTACTTATCTAAAACTTGATTCAAGCTACTCCAAAGTTTCATCCAGGACAAGGCAGCGCCTTTTCTCATTCTGGAGGTAGCTGTCTCATAGGAGTGCTAACAGAGGTGGCTCCTTTCACAGCTGCTGTGGATTTACCAGGCTGCACCACATACTGACCCACCACAAGAACTCGGGAGCATAAAACTATATACCAGAACTTCAAAAAAGTAAAAATAAAATAAAAAATTGGTGATAATATCACAGCCAACGATGAATCTCTTGCTCGGTGGATACCACTGTGCAGACTGTTTGAAAGTTAAGGCACACTGAGCGACTTAAGTGGGACGTAGTCCTGTTCTATCGCCTACAGCAATGCACCTCAAAAATGTCAGTTCTGGCCCAAACATCGGTCTGGATCAACCTGCTCAGCTCCGACTAGCCACCAAAAACAAGAGCCCAGCTTCTACTATTTAGCAGAACAGCAGAGAAAAGGGGCTTTCTTCACCTATGGTTTAGAGGAGCGCAGCAGGGTGGCTCCCTGCCATGAAGGAGACCCCCAGCCCTGTGCCCTCCCAGGGAACATGCGTCGTCTGCTTTGGGTCTGCAGCAGAAAGCCTTACTGGAAAGCCTCCATCTTAACAGCCTCAGCTTTTGACTTAACCTTTTGGCCCAAGACCTTCGAGAGAATCTTGAAGGTAACTTTCACCAGCTGCAGTAATTTAAGCTCCTAAAGGCTGAAGCCACGTTGACAAACTCCTGAAAGTATCTTGGGGAGGACAGGGAGTGGGGAAATCAGACGAAAGCATTTCCTCAAACTGCTCTTCTGTCTTATGCCAAAGTATGCATGTCTGCTTTCCCTGACCTATTTATGTATTTCTACTCAAAACAGCCCCATTTTAAATGCCCTGAGTTGGCACGGGCAGAATGAGGAGTGTGTTCTCTCCCCAGGTGTGCAGCTGGGTTTACTTTGCACCGAGGCAGCGATGGAGGGGAAAAAGCCGGGGGAGAAGGCAACGAGATGTAACTTTTTTCGAAGTGGCATAAAACTAGATGCTGCCAACCTTCCTCTAATTAAGCAAGACTTTACTTTCAGGAATAGGTAGTTGAACTATGCTGAGCAATATGGGACTATCGTATTACAAGAGGGGGCAGAATTCAGTTGCTTTGAGCACACCAAGTATTTCCTTAATGCTGCAAATAGTAGAAGCCATATAACTACAAGGGAGGCGAGAAGCCTTATGCCTGTGAGACCAGAAAGAGGAAGGTGGCTGGGAGGGGTAAAAGAAAGCCCTTGAACCTATTAGCTACTCCCTAGTTAACTCTAAGCCTTCTCAAAGCCTGCACAGCCACTGAAACTAACCCTTATCAGCTTTCCAACTGCAGATCGCTCACTCCCAAGGAAAGCTAGTAGCGTAACAAATACTGGGGAGCACATGCAGAGCAAACATGCTGTGTGAACACCACCCGCTGCAGCACAACCCCTGTCCTGGGACACACTGTGCAGGGGAGGATGCTGCTGAGCGGGGTCCTGGCTGCATCCCCGGCAGGAGCGGGACAGCAGCACTTCCAGGGGACCTCCCAGCCCTAAAAGTCACAGAGGACACGGCTCTCATCACTCAGGCACCAGCAGCAGACTCAATCTTCGAGGGGAGGAAGATGTCAGTAACAGCAACAAGGCCAGTTCAGCAAAATTCGGGGGACAAGTGGAGCCACAGCTTATTGTGCAAATTAACACAATCGTTCGGCTAGGTGGTCAAAGCCAGGAAGCTCAGAGTGATTTTTTCATTAGAAGTCGCACCATCAGTGAAGTTGTCACAGATACTCTGTATCCTCTTCAGCAAAAGACTGCAAATATTTGTATAAACTAGAACACCCTCCCGAAAACAGCCTCTGTAGCTGTGCTTCGTGTGCTTGGTACGTTTTGGACAGCCTATGGAAAACATTATTTCTGCCAAACCCTAATGCAATTTATGAAAAGGACTCACCTTCCGTCATTGCTAATAGCTGTGCCATACATCACGAAGACAGGACACGACTCCTGACCCAACAGCAGGGGCTCCTGCTTTCCAGTGCCCCTGCACTACGTTACATTATTACCCCACATACAGGACAGAGGAAGAAAAGTTGCAATTCCAAAGGAAATCCCAGTGTGTAGTTAGGTACAGTCAGCAGTGTTAGCTAGTTGCCATCTCAGAGAATAAACCACCTACCCTCTCAGGCAATTAATGAAGAGAGAGGAGGTTTATGAAGTTCTAAAATAAGCTTGCTTTGGATAACGGGAAAAAGCAAAACCAAACCAAAAACCCGTAAGTTTTTTCTGTCAAGAGTGCAGCACAAGACCAGCAGCAGTTCCGGCGGAGGAACCAGCGCAGGGGCTGTTCGGAAACCCTCCCAGCCCTGATGCTGTTTGGCCACACGCTGCTGTCCCAGTATTTTTACTCAGCTATCTGAAAGCAAGCCTTCCCCATGAGAAGGATACTCGAGACAGCAGTTAGAGCTGCCTGCCAAGGAAGAATTATTTTGGCCACACGGCCTTTTAAAAACTACCCAGATCTGAAAAGCCTCCATTTCCCACGGCATCAGTCGCTCCCCCAGACAATCTCCGAGAGTTGTTTGTCAAACCACAAAACAACAGGGTCTATGGGTGTAGTCTTGAAAGGCTGCTTCTATGGGGAGCAAAACTACGTAAGCAGCATTTGCCAGGCACGCGTCTCCCGGCACAGGGGGTATTTGGGTGCTGGCAGCACCCAGGAGCTCTTTCTCCCAAGCAGTGTCCTGTTGCCTCTTTGCCTCCTGCAAAAACCCAGTCAGCTGCCGAGGACAGCAAGTTAAGAGTCCGCTATGAAATACCAATAGTGACAGTTTTGGCAAAGTAATCTTTCTGAAAGCCACCTCAGAGAGGGTCATTATGAAACTGACCACACATCCTTTTGGAAAGATTTGGTATCTCTTCCACAACTCTGACCACATCAGGTGACATTAAAAAAAGCACCTATTTACTCTGCATGCTGTGAGGAACCACTCAACAGAAGGATTACGAACCCTATTACAGTAAGTGGCACTATCAGAAAGGTACTATTATCACATCCTTACCACGACATGCGCTGTGTCCCAGCAGTGCCTGCAGGATCCAGCCCTTAATTCTTAATCTTACTGAATTAATGCTTCTCTTTCTGAGACTAAGAGCTCTAAATATATCTTTATATAACCTTCCATTCAGAAGCACAAAGAAATGTTAAACTGGAGCCAAGGATCATCTAAGGAGAAAATTATGAAACAGCCGCCTATGTGTGCTGCTACTCAATTAACATCTTAACATATGCCATGTTACATTGTCTGACTTGGCTCACGTTGATAAAGAAGTAAAATGGCTGTAAAAGCATTTCGATTAAATATTTAGAAAGCAGAGCTGCAAAAGGTTGAAACATGTTTGAATTAGTGAAGTGACGACTATACATACCGCTCAGCTAATGGAGTGCGAGCTTTTGCCAGCAGAGGTTACTAAGAAAGGAAAGCAGCCCCAAACCAGGCAGGTCCGCAAGTCACCCAGGACTCCCTGCCACCCGCACCGCTTGCCCCCCTGGCTCGCGGGACCCCAAAATCAGGTGGCTTCTGATGCCACCTAGGGGCTCCCTCCCTGCCTGCACTCCTCTCTCCCCTGGGGATAATTCAGTGTCACGCCTTACAGACAAGGCACTTGAACCTAGCACAAACACAAGCAAACAGAAGCAAAACATTTAAGGCAAGGCAAATTAAATCTTCCAGTATTCAAACGCAGACGTATTCTTACTCCAGATAAAAGCTACAGGGACCGTAATTACATCTTGGAAGCACATGAAGTATTGTTATTTCCCTAAAGCATAAAAATAGCCACAGAGTTGCGTCCACTGGAAATGTAGAAAAGTGTCCAACTCTCAGGCCTCAAAAAGTAAACAAAGCAAGTATTCACCAATTTGTAAATATTGGCGCTCTCAGCTTGACTTTCAGGCAGACTCCTCCTCAATCCAAGCCAGCAAAATATGGAAGCAACAAGGACAGCAAGCTGATAACACAGTGCAAGAAGGGTGAGCTGCAACCCATTCCATCTTCCCTGTAACCTAATCTACCTCCTTCCACGCGCCCAAAAGAATAAGCCAAACCGGTTTTCCACCAGACACGAGAAGGAGCAATGCTGCACCACAGTGCTGAAAAAAGTAGTAGCTCAGCATGCCACGACATTTTAAGTTAGTGCAGGTTAAAATTGGTCAAACGCATGACTTCAACACTTGTTACTAAAATAAATGCCATTAAAATATTTCATATAGGATAAAAATTTAATCCCTTCGCTATTTCTGACACTATGATGATTTTATGAGTATTAAATAACGCCAACTATACAAACAGCTGAACAAAGAAGGAAGATAAGGCTGCTAATGAAATGCCCAAGTCTCAAATGTAGCCCATTGTAATGAACTGCCAAGAAATAATTAGCCGGCAGACATCAGAATACCTATGTCTGAAATTTAGGTCTATAAACATCTCTTTTAGCTCTCTGAAGAAATCTAGCTGTATTCAACACTAAAGGCTTGTTCCACAACTCTTAAAGTAACTGGAAAGAACTTGCAACCACACACTGCCAGGTGCTCTCTTCCAGCAATAAGACAGTCATTTGAGTTCCTGGTTTTGTTTTTTCATATTTATTTAAATACAGTATTTTGCCATAAGTTACTTTAATGAACTCTTAGAAGAGACAAAGAAAATGCTTTTACACAGCTCTCACCCTGGTTTTTTCAGCATTGCTCTGAATTAAAATCAGTGTGTATTGTTATACCCAGGCAGGACTCTCTATTCCAAGGATGCGATGCCCTCTGTACATTATGTGGGAAGGTAATATGACTTCCGAGGAGCCGCATCCTGTATTTATTACAAACAGTCTACACGAGGCACTGCAGGGTGGTGTTCTAAGATCAGTCTGCAAGGATCAATTGCCTGGAAAGGCTAATTACAAAAAGCACAGGGCAATCTCGATAGAGCTACATGAAAAAAAGACTGTTTTGAGTAGGAACCTAATCTAAGTATGTCCCACTAAAAGCAGAAAGAATGGATACAGTCACCAGATAGGCAGGTTTGTAGCTAAACGGCAAATCGTCCATCACAACAGCTCACGTATTGCACAATGAAAACTTCTGGTTTTAAAAGTAATTATGAAAAAAAAAACCAAAAAAAACAACCCAAATCTTTGGTTGCTTCTGAATTCAGTCTATAGCTAAAAGATTGCTGTGGTATTTCCAGCCATGGTCAGCAGAAACCTAATCACAACATTATTATTTAATACTAGTACTTCTAAGGGGTCTGAACTGGAGATTCCGTAAAGCATGATGAGATTTTTCTCAAGCCCTTGTCCCACATGGCTCTAAGAAACAACGCCTAGTGAAAATGAAGGGGGGACACTCCTCAGCAGCACCTGAAGAAAAGAAAAATTAAAAACAAGGCAGGGGGGGAAGCACACCTACAAAACACACGTGCACAGAATCATTTCACTTCCACACCTGCAGAGCCCACAGGAGGAGGAGGAGGCAGCGCCTCGCTGGGCACGGCAGTCCACCACAGGGCACAACTCTGGTCCCGTGCTGCCTTCCCCTTGAGAAACGGTGTCTACAGATGGCTGATGGCAAGGTGGAACAATACTCACACTCACAAGAAAACAGGAATGGTTGTACACTCTGCTTTTGTTTAATGCGCACCCATACATGTACAAATCTGTATAGGGCTATGTTTATTGTACATAGTTACACAAAGCTCAGCTGAATCCAATATAAGAGCTTCCAGTGTTAGCAGCTCTACAGCAACGCTCTCCTACCATATGCATTTCCCAACATAGGTGCCTGGATGGCAGATTTAAGCCTGCTGATAAAAGACATGTTTCTTCTTTATTTCTCTTTATTCCCTTTGGCATTTCCATGACCCAGAGCTATCCTAGGTGCTTTCTGTTAACAAACAAGTTTGCAACTGGTTGCACCTCTCCATGACCCTATTCGTTTGGTACCCAGGGAGGTATCACCCAGTTAGCAGTGCCATAACCCAGTCCTACCCAAGCTCTTTTGTGGCCTCACCCTGAGCAAGTGCCAGAGTGCGCAGAGGACCAGACCCTCCCGCATTGCCAAGCCCAGTGCTGAACCCCAAGCACTGCTCGAGTCCCACCAAGATGAGCCAGTACTCAGACACCCGGGGCAGCCATCCCCTCTCCAGAACCTGCAGGGTGAACAGCCATAGATGTCCTGTTGGAGCCGGCAGAGGAGCCCCAGCCGTCACGCCATGCTGCCATCTCAGTGCTACACACGCTACGCAGCAGAGATGCACTGTGAGGGAGCAGGGAGACTGGTTAGCCCTTCACAGACACTCCACTGGGGAGGTTCAGCTTAACCTGCAGGGCTTCCCTGACACATGCTTTGTCCCTCCTCCATGCCGCAGACATCCATATCTCCCCTCCACACTGAACAGCTCACCCATCGGCCCTTACTTCTGAAAACAAATCCAGCTTTTACCCAGTCCCCTCCTCACAATGCTGCTTGCAATATCCTATTACCTCTGCTTCTGCCTCCATTTCTGGACGTCTGCGTTCCTCCTCCTCCTCTTCGCTCCCTTTTCTCTCGTGGTTGTCCACCACACAGCTTCTCTGCACCCTTTTTTCCACTTAAGGAGGAACCTGTACCCGAGTGCTGACCTTGGTAACTCCCAGGGAATGCAATCCTTGCAACCTCTTAGATTTCCCCATGCTGAATAATGCCCCAAGTATCTTCAAGCACTCTCCAAGCATCTGCCTGCTAAAAGGGTCACTTCTCTCGTGCGAGATGGGCATAGCTTCACCGCCACAGAAAAAGCGACTTCTCTCCCTGACCTGTGCCATGCTGCTCACTGGCACATCCCGTAACCCTACTCCCATCCTCAACTTTTTTGTAGAGGTGAAGATTTAAAAGCTGAACATATGCAGGATGAACATGGCACTGCTGCCTGATGGTGACAGCCACACAACCGACCATTTCAAAAAATTCCTCCTCCTTGTTCAGCTGCCACAGGTTCTTTCAGGCACCTGCACCATGGGGCATTTCTCACTCACCAGCTTCCACCCAGGCATAGAAACTGTCTGGTCTCTACAAATAAAAAGCTGCAAGTAGCCTACCTCAAAGGTCAGTTCACTGAATATTAAAAGCAGTATAAACCTTAAGTTTTCCACCCTCTGTTTCTGGAGGTAAAAAAAAACAATCCTAACGGCATCTTTTAAAATTCTTTTAATCCTAAAACGAGAATCTTCAGAAAAGTTACAAACACATGCTACTCCAATTCTCGAGGATTTAGTTTGGAAAGTTCGAGTTCCTGTAGCCTGCAACCCAGCTGAACTTTAGTTTACTTGCAGACTCAACAGCTTGTCTAAACCTGTAAGCTGCACTAGCTTAAAATTAAAGCTGCACAAAATTTAATTAAGTTAAAGCCATGTAAGTTCATATGTGCATGCATCTACTTCAGTTTGCACCTACAAAGCTGAGTTGGAACACAGCTGCACTCTCTCTTCGGTGGTAGCTTCACTGTTGTCAAACCAGCATCTCACACACAAGCCTGCACTGCAGGACCGGTTGCTCCAACACAAGATGAGATCTACCAGCTCCCAGGCTGAGGCACCCTCAGGCCTGTGCAGCTTCACAGTGGTCAGGACGGACAACTCCACTACCAGCGCCACATAAAAGACAAGCGTAGAACAGAGGAGCACCATTCCCTCCATCACCTTCTTTCCACCCACTGCCTCCTTCAGGGCCAGGCTGCTTCTGCAGCCACGACCAACGAACAAGCAAGTCTATCAGAGTCTCTTTCCTCTAAAACCTTATTTATGAATGGAAATTACAAACAGCAGGCTTCTGACCAGTATTTAACACCCCACAACTTTAGGTTCAGTGCTTTGTCTCCTTGGAGCAGAGGACAACGTATGCAGCCAGTTGGTTGCACCCCATCCTACTTCTGCAGGCAACTGGGTGGGTTCGGGACCCAAAACACTGAGAACTTGGCCATTTTCTTGTCAAGGAACACAGCTGCTTTGCAGGCATGACATTGTCCATAAGGATTTGGATACCTATTTCATATTTTTTCATATAGTGATGGTTTTATTTCAAAAACATAGCAGAGTAGTACTTTGTACTACTGGTACAAAGTAGTGAAGTCACAGCCACAAAGGTCACTGAGTCTAGCACCCTATTAGCATGATCTGCAGAACACCTGCCTGCATTCGTTATTCATAATGTGTCCATTTCCCATCCCAGGGAACTGCAAAGTTACACCACAACTTACTTAGTAAAACAGTCAGAAATAGAAAAGGCCGTCCTTGGTTAATTCTAGCACGGATTTCAGAAAAAACACATTAAACTTCTGACTTTCCAAAAATCATAGCACCAGAGAATTATACTTAATGTGGACGTAGACAGAAAGTTACTAAAGCAATATTCACTGAGATAACCACACCGTTGAAATTCACCTGTAGGCAGCAGCACGTAACTGGCTAACATCTTTCAGCATCTAACAATTTACTAACTATGCTTGTATAGCAGTCTCACACTGGTGTCCCCCACAAGTACTTGTCTGATGGGTCTCTCCAGAAGGAGATATTGTCTAAGAGCACTACAGAATTGATCGGCCTGGATTTTCATTCCTGTGAACCACATCATGCGCAAACGTGCCAGCGGGAGAGTAGACGTATGTTCATCAAGGGAATGAAACTGTCTTTTCCTGATTATTAACTGATTATTATTATTTGATTTCAATTTTCAAGGCAAACTATATGCTGCTTTGCCACTCCCTTACTGAGCAGCTGACCTAATCAAGCCAAAACTGCAGCTCGCCTGTCTGAGTTTGATGAATTTAGGAAGGACCATCTCTTTCAGAAGAACAGAAGGTACACAAGCTATCTCCTGAGCCTACATAGGGCCTAATTAGCCACAAAGCTACTGGGATTTAAAGTATTGGGTGGTAACTGAGAATTCTTCTGAAGTAACAAGAATGACAGTAAAGTGACAAATAACAATTATTAGGTTCTGCGCTGCAAACACTTACCCATTATAAATATTGTCACCCTGAACATCTGGAGCTATTGATCGATAACACCCCAGCACGCACATGTGTGTCTCAGTGTTCACAGAGAGAGGCCTTCTACACACCGCACACACAATCTAACTTTTGTTTTTCAGTTAAGCTACAAGTTTCACCGACTTGAACGCACAAATCACGACAGTACACGAACCTCACATTCTTAATCCCTCTGAGAGAAGTAAGCTTCTTGCAAGAGACAGATACACATAACCATTGCGGGTACGTGCAATGAAAGCTA
This sequence comes from Vanellus vanellus, assembly GCF_965231255.1. Taxonomy (NCBI): domain Eukaryota; kingdom Metazoa; phylum Chordata; class Aves; order Charadriiformes; family Charadriidae; genus Vanellus; species Vanellus vanellus. The sequence continues at coordinate 9,964,477 of NC_138916.1, read as the reverse complement.
AACAGGGACTGCTTAAACTTATCGGTACTAAACAAAACAAAAACATTAGAGATGAATAGTAATACTATTTTTAAGCTGTTATTAACCAGGAAAATTGACTGTTCGTAGTGTAAGTCCAGGCATATATCTACAGTGTTATCGGACGCCTAGCTTCTACTTGGAAATAACCAATAAGAGATAGTTGCCTGAGTATCTTCATGGATCAGGGACTTAGTTATATATGTTACCAAATCTTCAGGGGCAGCATTTTTTGCACAATAAAATGATAATTTGCAAAATTAATTTAACTGAAATTTCACTATAAACTGCATTGAGACAAGCTTTTGTCCAATGTAATTAAACACACATAAATCAGCATTTCAAAATTGCTGTAAAAAGAAAAAAAAGTGTTTTTTCTTACGTCTTCAGCACATTTGTTGATTACTTGGGATTTTATTTGACTCAGCAAGCGATCTCTAGTTGTTAAATGCAACTGATGGTTTCTGTTCAAAATATCCCTTTCCACATTTTTAGAACTAGATCCGTCAATCCCACTTCATTCACTTGTTGAACAGAAGAAGCAAATACACTTTTCTCTCAGCTGCCAATTCATTTCTCAACTTTTTAGGAGTTAATCATTGAACTATACCACTAGAGTCAAGCATAATGAAGGTAATTCTGCAGAACAGGCTCCCGGAGAGAAAAGCTGGCTTAGCTCTTCAGCACACTGCGGTTCCAGGTGTGCAGCATGCAATTACTGCCAGTGAGTAATCTGACTGTCTTTTAAATATCAACTAATTTATTTAGTTTACATGACCACTAATAGCAACTGTAGGCCCTAACACAGCTTGTCATTTAAAATGCTGACAGACCTAATAAAAAAACTAATTAAAAATCAAACCGTTAAGAAAATAAACAAACTTTTTATGTACCCTTGATCGAAGGAACACCATACTTTGTCAGAGCTGCCTCTCCCGCAGCTACCAACTTTCATATCATCAGTACAAGGATCATGGAGCACTCACTTTTCCTTGAGAAACACTGCAAGAAGCACAAAGCATCTGACCATAGCGTGGGATATTGCAGCGGCGGGCAGATGATGCTCTGTAAGTACCAACCAGCATGTCTTGCTTCGGCAGGGCACCCATCCCACAAGGGCACAGCGGGACACGCTGGCATCTGCCGCCTGCGTGCTCTTCCAGGGAAACTACTGCCTGCACACCGCCAGCACCGACAATACACCGGTCCTGCCAGAGGACGTCCAGCCCTGAAGGCGAAGCCTCGAGTCCCAGTTTCAGGTTGCCTCCAGACATAGCACTCGCAGGGCACCCACCACCACCTTGCCCAGTTCCTCCCACAGCTTAGTAAGCACCCGAGCCTCTCGAGTATTTTCTCCACTGAATTAGCAATAAAACTAGCACGTGGTTCTGGAGGAGGGAGTTGTCGCTCTTTTTCAAAGCAGATTAAAAAAGGACTTAAAATTCCATCCACAGAAAATATTAAATACACACTAAAACTTTGCCATTTACATGGTTACATTTACATGAGTTACCACTCATGGTACGCAGTAACTGCCTTTTAAGTCTGTATTTTAATATGCTAATGGTTCTGAAGAGGAAGGGAGAAAGCACACAGGAGTACTTTCACTGAAGTCAAAAAACTACTCCAAGTATTTTCAGGCAACTTGTAGAGAAGGACAAGAAGGTGGTGAGGAATATGCAGCAGAACAAATTGCCCATCCTACCGTCCAGCACACCTTGCCGACAAGCTAATTCTTGTTTGTCTGAGGGACGCTCAAGGCAGACACTTCCAGGCAACCTCGTACGAAGAGAAAGTTCCAACAGTCTGTTTGTATTGCCGACAGCTTTAAAAATAATTTAATTCACTGCTTTATGGGCAACCAAAGTAATGAACTGTAACTCCTGCTGTCCAGTGCAATCCAACTTTTTCACTGGCAGGAGTCCCAACGACCTTATAATGGCACTTAGGAATCTTTGACTAAGAAATACAGATTGCCTCCATGCCTGTGAGACCATCCATCAAAAAGGACAGCCATAAATCACAGACCTCGACATTTAACCACAAATTTCCTCTAAGGGGGAGATACGAAGGTGCCTCGTTTAATAAACGAGTTCTTTCCAGGAACAAGACTTTCTTCTCAAACTTGAAGTACCCGACAATCGGTAAGCGATACCATCCCCGGCCAGCTCCAGGGAAAAGCGAAGCAGCACCCGTCACTCTGGAGGAGCACAGGTATGCCCCGGAGAAACCCACCTCTGTAGACACATCCCCAACCTCTGCACGTGGCACCACGTGGTGCGTTTACAGGTTATAGTTAGAAAAAGCTAACAGCTCGCGTAGCCCGAGCAATAGATGCAGACTAGACCCCTGGCTGGGCGAGGCAGGAGAGCCTGGCAGGTCTGCCACCCACGGGAGGACCCTCCGCCAGGTCTCACCCACAGAGACCATCCCCATCTCTGGTCCCCCCCTGCAGCGACACCCGGCCTTCCCAGCCTTTGGCTGGTACAATGTCACCGCAGCAACCACAAGCAATTAAAAACAAGCAAGAGGGAAAATATTCGGGAAGTGTGCAATGTTTTTTTCCACTGTCTTAATGATTAAACATTCAACAACAGAAAACACTTGGCAGCTTACTGAAAGCCTGTTGATGGCACAGCAGCCGATAACGAGCATCCTACTTGATGACAGATAATCCTTTTTCCATTAAATCAAGAAAGCATTAAAATTGAGATACTGGCTAACTCCATTTAGAATAAACCAAACCCAACCCTCAAAATTCCCAAAGATCTGAGGGAACACAACAAAACACCCGGCACTTTCAGAATTTTTAGATGCATTTAGGGGATTCTTCTCACTGGCTTGAAAGTACCCATTTGTGCTGGCCTTCTGGTTGCGCTCTTCCTGGGTGACAGAGCACTGCATTTTCATCTGTTCCATTTACCTTTTGAATCTCCTGCTGATAACTTTTCAAACACACGGTCCAATGTTCTACCTGGACTGCTCCAGAGGCAAGCTAGAAAGCTACCTCCATCTCCTCATCTTTGCAGTTTAAAAATAAGGAGTTCCTTATTTATATATGAGGCTTTGTAACATTAGATATTAGAACGCTTGAACGAAAAATCCAAATTTGGATCCTGATCTGAATTTTGCAGCTCTGGCCCTTCTCCAAATACTTCTGTTTGGCAAGCGGCAGAGTGGAGTAACAAGAGAAGGCAACATACATAAGTTATGGGATCTGTATAAAAACATTAAGCTCAACCCCTGCTCTCAAATCTACACACACATACACAAAAAAAAAAAAAAGACTAACAAAACCACCCCGGACCTCAGTTAATTAAAAGATTAATTGGTGCTTCAGTATAAATCTGATCACCCAAACCTGAGCAGTACTGTCATCTCACCCAGTTACAGTATTTTTTTTCTGATTAACTTATACAGCATCCAGAAAATTTTAGGAGGGGTTTTTAAGTGTGCTTTTCAGACAGAGATTTGGATTCTGACTCGCCAATGGCATACAGACACATGCAAATCTAACAGAACTGCCTCAAATGGCAAGCGACCCAGCTATGGAGGCCTGGGATGACAATCCTGCAGTTCTGTGCTTATTGAGAACTCATTAGAAATACTGCTCTGAATCACAATGTCACACCGTCTCACCTGCTTCACCGAAGGGAACTCCGGCAGTGGAAAGCAAAATGTTTATGAAACAAGGAATTGCATATGCTTGATGCTGCAAAGTCAACAACTTAAGGCACTCCTATGCATTTTAAATGAACAGCAGTAAAACTTAGCCAAATCTTTTATTACTTGAATATTGTTTTTTCCCCATATACTTTATTAGATCCTATTGTTTCAAGAAACAAAGACAAACAAAACACGAGCAAGAGTGAAAAATCCATTCTTCCTAAAAGCAGATTTACAAAGATCTTTTTTCTGCAAAGCTATTCCGTCCAACTCCAAGCCAGGATATTCAATAAAACCTCAACTCCATTCTCAAAAGGTTACATAAAGGTCAGCATTCATTTTATTCAGGTTTATTTTCTAACCTTGTAAAAATGCCTGCAGACCAAATTGGCTTCCACACCTGCTGACCTAGAAACTCCACCACCGTGGTGGCTGTGCCCCGTTTTGGAAAGTTGCTTCTCCTCCCACGCCGATCTGGCACGGACCATGGCGTGCCGCTGACCTGCCTGTTCCCGGCGGACGGTGGCATGGAGAAGGTTTTCCAAATAGGAAGGGGATGCATTTCAGCAGAAAATAGTAAATGCTTTTTTAAGCCAGTTTGGTGAGGAGGAGTTCTTCCAGGGGGGCTTCCCCCCAAAAGGAGGGTTTCCTCTCTACGGGAACACATATGAATAGATAAAAGGCATACCTGGATTTTGTTCAAGGGAATAGAAGATCTCCAAAACAACCCACAGAGGGCATGGAGCGGTCAACAGACCTGCAACACAGATGGTTACACCCTGGCACACAGTTTAAAATTTGTTCACCGTCAAAGCAAAACAGGCACATGAAGTGATCAGATGGATTGTTTTATGGAAACGCCTTCCCTCAGAGATGGCCCTCACCTCAGAAGTGTATTTTTCTCCACAACAGCTACAGGGGAGCTACCTTGACCAACTCGTACAGAAACAGATGGAGTCAAATGAAACAAGTTCCACTTTCTGTTTCTATCCATTTGGGGAAGCAGAGTGTGAAGAAGAATGACATGCTGCTAAATGCTTTGCCCAAGGAAGGCTGACCTTCCCTGAAATCATCGAGCACTACTCTAAAATATGGTCCACAGCTCATTTTTTCCCCCCTATGTATTTGACTGCTTATACACCATATTGGGAAATACATTCAGGACTCACCATCACCTGTAAACAATGGAACCACAAAGCCAGGGAAAACTAGGTTAGTGATGAGAAATTTCTGCAGTTTCACACAGCATCTCTTAGCTGCGGGGCTCAAAGTACTTTTTCAAAGGAGGTAAACACACTTCTGATGTTACATAGATTTAGTGAAATAAGTGCAGCCTGTACGCCTGTCAGGGATAATTATCAGCACTTCCTCACAATAGTTAGCAATCTTTTATTGCAGAACTGTAAGTTTTGTTTCCCACCTCCAACAATGAATTAACCAGGATGAAGGAGGGAATGGTGGCTGCTACATTTTGGGCTGGGGACAGAGAATAACCACAGAAAAATTTCCTGTAATGTACAGGCTTAACTTCTCCACTCAGTTTTGACAGACCATTTAACAAAATATAGATGGTTTTGTTTGGTTTTGGTTGGGTTTCTTTTTCCTCTTATGCCCTGCCTCTTTCTCGCTATGCTACAGAAAACTGAAAAAGAGTAAATGCAGATGAGCTGGTCTACAGATCAATCCAACCTGACTCAAGAAATCCGTGTTTTAAAAAAAGTATATATAAAGGGTGTTACAGGAATTTCAACTTCAGAAGAAAATAACCAAAAAGGCGTTTGCACCTGCATTTGCAAAGAGCCTGAAACACATACCCCTTGAGCTTCCCGCTGCATTGCCAGGTGCTTTATTAAAAATATCAAGACCACCAGTCATTTTTTTCTGCTGACCTAACCATACAAATAAGTAGCAATTCCTATTATGAAAAATCTCAATGGCATCTCCCAAATTGCAGAACATTTGCTCTGCCAACAGCTAAGCGACGATCCACACTTGCTGACAATGCCTAATGAGGAGTGATGGATGAATTGCAGGAGGAAGCAGGAATGATGTAAGTCATAAGAAAGAACGGAGCCTTCCAAAGATTAGAAAATATTGGTGTTACTATCAGCTAATCTGTTTTTTTAGCACAATACCAAGAGCCCAAAACTAACAAGGGCACAATTCACCTCCTACTCCCCCTTCAACATGAGACAAACTGGGCCTTAGGACATATAATTTTGGCACTGCCCAGCCTAGCTCATGTGGTTTTCCAATACAATTTCTAGCCAGAAGAGCGATTTGAGGACAAAAATTACGGATCTGAAACCCACACCCATGTCCAACTGAAATGGCTGCAAAAGCAATGCTTTGTTTGCCACTCCACGCCGCTGGTCCTCAGCTCGGTTTACACAGGAGATATCGGGGAGGGGGAGGAGAGAAATTAATCTCTCGAGCAGAGTTATTATATTCAAATCCTAACAGATGCCTTTAGGACAAAAAGCCGAGATGCAGGCAAGGTGAAAGAGGCTGGGGCCAACCCGTGCACAGATGCAAGCACCAGATTACTATTTACAACAGTAAACAAGCGCTCATTGAAGAATCATCACCAGTTATTCGCAAGAGTGAACAAGAAAACAAACCCGTCCGTTCCTTCAATGTTCACAGCTACGGACTGCATTTTAGATTAATACAGCAAGCAGAGGGATTAAATTGCCTAAAACTGTTGGTCTTTTTCTTCCACGCCAGCGAGAGCAGACCCCCAGCCGACCCCTTCCTCCCTTGGTCGTCTCCGCATCTCAATCCTTGTGCCACACTGCTTTTACACACACACATCCCTGGCTGTCCCCAGCTACGCGTTATTTTTTGGCAACTTAATGTAATATTGAGTAGACTCTGTCTTCACCACCATGTGTTTGGGTACAGAAACCTCGCATACAAATAGCACACATTTGGTAATACAGTACCCTCACCCAAAGAAAACAACTGAAACCCCATTAGTCTATATGCTCAGACAGCTGACTAGGGAGGTTTTCCTGCCTCCGGCTCTAACTTCTGGACAAAAAGCTATTAATAAATATGAAAGCTTTAATGAATCTAAAGGAAAATAAACCCAGGCAGATTAAGGCCCAGTGTCCAGTGAAGACCAGGGCAATTTAGAAACCCGCCCAACCTGACACTAATCAGCCAGGCTGGGCTCCCAAAGACGCGTTCTCCCCGTCTAGACTTCTAATCCGCCAATGGGAAAAGACATCTAATATTATTTCTGCCCCTTCCAGCAATACTATAAGAACACATCCAACTGCCTCAGCGACTCGCATCCACGACACAAAAACGGACACCACTTTGCTGAACGTGTTCAAGTGTGGCAGACAGGAAAAAAATACAGTTAGACAATGATGCACTTTCAGTATTGTAACCGAACAGCAGTTAAATACCTGTACATGATGTTGTAATGCAAATAAATACTTCCTGATTTGTTTTTATGCGCAGCTAAATAACTCTCATTTCTTCCCCTCCTCAGTCCAAACAAATGGCCGCTTTATATGCAAAAAAACAATTAAAAAAACCCCCAACACACTGGAGTCCTAGCAAGCACATTTTTAAGTCTTCAAGTACCCACACTGACGGTGCCTGCAATTTAACCACCAGGACTTAACCTATTGTTTCATTTTAAGGGACTCCACATGTTCGCAATTACTTGAGCCACTTTTGTCAAACTACATTTCAATTTAATAAACAGAATAAATTAAGTATGAGTTGAGATAATGAATAACTTATTGTCCCGCTCGAGGCCTACATCACACACTATATTTACATTTGTCTCTACAGTGGAAGGACAAGCACAGACTTGTTTGTGATACTCAAGTCCAGTATTTCAGTAGCTGCTATATTTTGCTATACTACTATTTTCATTGACAATACAGTTTGAAGACTGGAAACCTTTTTTTCTGTTGTTTTTAGAAAAAAAATAAAAACAAACAAACAACAAACAGAACCAACTAGAACCGTCCACCCACTATGCAAACACGTGTAGGGGAAAAGAGGCAGGAGGAAAACAATACAGAAGAGTACTGATCTAGATGCGCTAAATCCTTCGGGAAGCAAAGGAGGGATTGAAGGCTGCACACGTACACAACTGCCAGCACACACAGCTGGCACAGCAGGGGAAAAGGGGAGGAAGAGGAGGGAAGGCAGAAAAGAGGAAGCTCTCCTGCACGTTACACCTAGTTAACAGCAGAGCATGGCCATTTCCACAAGCTGCCTCCCACCACCACCTCTCCCACTGTTTATCCATCACCAGTACCTGCTGAACAGCACAGCAGATCTGACACCGCAACTCCAGAAAGAAACTTTCCACTGTTTCTTCCGAGCATGGCGCGTGCAACTTCCCTGGCAATGCTCCTCATCCTCGCTGCTCAAAACCAACCTCCCCATCTCCATGAAGATGAACATTAACGTTAAACTCCAGCCTCAAACAACGACTGCTTGATCGCCGTACAGAAACACAGAACTTCTAATAGTCCCAGACACGAGATTTGAAGATATCAAAGAAAAGGTTTTCTTGTAAAAAATGACCTCATCTTCAAATGCTGCATTTCAACAGTATAGCCCGCAGGGAATGGATGCTGCCTGGAAGCAGCAGGGAAGCCCCAGCCGGGTGTGGGAAGCGGGTAGCCAAGAGGACCACTTGCACGGAGGTGAGGAACATCAGTGAAAGTACCAGGAGAAAGGGCTGTGAGGTGCTGACAAAATCTCTGCTGGTCACAGGCTCTTGGCACCCAGCAAGCCACCTACACTGGGCAAAAACCCCCATTCCTTGGTACCAAAATTGGGCTTGGGCTATTCATCGAGTTCACCTGAATCAAATAAGCAGCCTTCATTTAAAAGGCTAACATATGCACTCTTTTTCCTTGAGAAGAAAAGCTGTAATAAAAGCAGAGGTTTTACTTAGTAGCCATTTTGTCTTCAACTTGGACACGATACCTAATCTGAATGCAGTGTAAACATGCTCTCCGAGGCTCATTTCCAAACAGCACGTTCAGGGAAAGAAAAGGAAATATTAAAAGGCCATCACTAAATAGCATAATAAATTAAGAGGGTGTGAAGATTTCATGATCTAAACAGACAGGAAATTCTGCAGTTCGTATTCCTTCTCTAGGTCACATTGCAGAGAAAACCAAAACAAAAGGTGGCAAGTGTGGATTAAGGACAATGAATTATTCTTTACTGTTTAAATTAAGAAAAATCCCAACCAACAAGCAAACAAATGCAATTTCAGTACGACATATAATAAAAGAATCTGAAGGTAAAATTATATTTACATTATCTTTCTTTTCCAGCTACATCAATTCAAACCATAGAACCTAACTATAGTATGAGGTAATATGCAAGCTCCATCAGTACATTTTTATTAGGATGAGGACATGTATATAAATATATACACGGTGTGTGTATATATAAAGGAAAACATTATATACGAGTAGCCTATATTTACAACTCCCAACTTCCACGATACTTTATCAGCCCCCTCAGCCAAAAACAGCTTTTACAAACATACACAAAATATAAATGCTGCAGGTGATGACAGCCTCTTAGGGATTTAAAAAAAAAAAAAAAAAAACAACCAACAAAAACAACCAGAATATTTTATTTGCAGGGCAAGCTAAGCTCAAATTTATCTCTTTTTCCCCAAACGCACACAAAATAAATATTCTTAAGTAAAACATCGGTTTACTGTGAATTTTGTTTTAATTTTTAGGGGAAAAAAAAACCAAACCAAAACATACAACCAAAAACCCCAGCCACAACTGGATTCCTGTGCAGGAACTTGCGGACCACCGTGACAAGTTTCAGGCCAAGCGGCGTTCCGGCGGGGCGGGGGCGGGGAGGTGCGGGGGGCGGCCGGGCAGAGGCGCCCCGACTGCAGCGCTGCGCATTCCCCGCTGCACCAGCGCCCCGCGGCTCGGCTGGGCTCGGCGCGCCCGCCAGCGCCACCAAAAACACCCGTGGAAAAAAAAAAAAAAAAAAGAGACACCAACAAAAAAATACAACACAACAAACCCAAACCAGGGGGGCGCGTAAGATGCCGACTAATTAAAACGCCTCCAGCAGGTGAGACCGGACCCATCCGCCTCAGCGGGGCCGCTCCGTAATTACCAACATCACCCAGCACCAGCGGGCACGCCGCTAACCCACCCACACCCCCCCCGGCACACCTGCCCACGGCCACGCGTGTTTTCCGCGCAGCCCCCCGCTTCCCGGCACAAAGGGGCCGCGCCCGCGCAGCTCCCCCTCCTCACCCCCCCCCCCTCCCCGGGGCTCAGCCCGGCCTGGCGGCGGGGCCCGGCCCTTACCAGATGGAGCTGCGGATCTTGTGCTGCAGCGCGCTGGCCTCGCCGCCCTGCAGCCCCGGCACCAGGGCCGGCAGGGCCCCGCCGGGCGCGGGGGTGCCCGCCAGCCGCCGCGGCGGCTGCCCCTCCGCCTGCTGCTCCTCGGCCATGGGGGGGGGGGGGGGGGACGGGGGGACGCGGAGCGGCGCTGGCCGCCACTAGGCCTCTGCCGCAGCGCTCGAGTGAGTCGCCTTCCCCCGCTGCCCGGGGGACATCACGGGCGGGGAGAAGCCGAGCCGCCTCCCACCGCTACGCCGCAGGATGGCCGGCCCGGCCCGCGGCACGGCGCATGGCGGCCGCGCAGGGTCGCTCCGCGCTTCCCCCGCCTCGTACCACCTGGCCCGGCCCTCCCCGCGCCGCCGCCGCCGCCGCTCCTCGCCCCGCCGCCGAGTGCGCAGGCTCGGCGCTGCCCGAGCTGACGGGCCGCCCCCCGCCGCCGCCGCCGCTGCTGCTGCCGCGGAGGGGGCCGGGGGCGCGGCCGCCGGTGGCGAGCCGGAGCCGGGGCGGGAAGCGGGGGGCGGCCTCTCCGGTAGCCGGGGGCCACGGGGCGGCGGGGGGGGGCTGCTCCCGCAGCGGCCCGGCTGTGCGGGGGCGGCCCCCGCTGCGAAAATAACACCCCGTGCGTGTACGTTTGTATCTCTATCTATCTATCTATCTATCTAAAATACACGTAGATGCGGGTGATTGACAGAGGGTGCAGTCAGCGCGACGCCGGAGACAGGCGAAGCGCGCTCCTGCGGCAGCGTGACATCAGCCGGCTGCACCACCGCTTGCCCCTGCCTCCCAGCGCAAAGCGATCGTTTATTAAAAAAAATAATTAAATCCCTGGCTGCTCACACCTCCCTGGGGAAGGCAGCCATCCACTCGGGGCCGTCCCTCGCCCTCAGCCGGCTCCTGTGTCCCCCGGACATAAATCTCGGTGCCATGAGTCCCACAGGCCTTTACCCCCAGCTTTCCGCTCCAGCTGCCCCTGCGTTGCCCCACTTTTCCCAAATGCTCCAATTCTGGACGGGAATTCACAATTTTTGCGCCAGAGCAGCGAGCGGCAGGGGGCTGGACACGCAGGTAACCCTTTCTGATGGTGGTATGCAAGGAGAAAGGAGTGATCACAGAGAATATGGGCCTAAAGACAACTAATAATGTAAATACACACATGGACACACGACATTGCTAAATTTAGGCGATGAGTACTTGTAAATGACTATGTCACCAACCAAAGCGAGACTTTTCAAAAATAAATCTTCGCTTACGTTTTCCACTGCTCCAAAATCAGAACGTTTATGGCAATGACAATGACAGTGATTTTCTTCTCCTTGTAAAACCTCTCATCAGAACCACAAAAACTAAGCTGTCTTGTTCCTGCCTCTTATTAAAGGGTTGCTTTGGTTTTTTTTTAACTTTAATTGGAAATTTCTGGAGGGCATCCAAAAAAAGATGAGAAAAATACAAGTTAAAATTGTAATCAGAAGTAAACAGAAAAGTAATCAATTTAAAATCCCTAACCGCTATGCTTTTTGCAGGAAAAATATGTCAATATGCATGTAAACTGGCACAGGAAGACAAAGGTGATATTTTCTAGTTTTGTGGCAATATCCACTTCATACCAGTTGTATTGGCACAGCCACAGTTGCCTCTGTCAAGATCTTTGGTTGGATCCTGTGAAATCTGAGTGGCCAGAGCTTAACCCACAGGGATCCCAGACCCAAAAACATTCAGACCAATGAATATCTACCAGTCCCAGATGGAAATCAATGGGCCTACACATCAGAATAAAGTCGAACAGATGTGCATTGTGTTTGTGGGATCATAGACTATTACAATAAATTGAAAAAATACACATCATTTCAGTGTTGCTTTCAGTCTAAAGCAGCGGTTGGAAGACAAGTTTATTATTTAGTTCCTTGTGAATTTAGTTCCCAGCCATGTCAAATTGGAATCACATTTATTTACACCTGCATGGGCATCATATGACCAAAAAAAATAAATTAGCCGCACCTTGTCTGCAAAATCTGCCGTGCCGGGCACAGGCTGGCACCCCGGGGCTGCCACCGCTGCTCTGTAATCACAGCGGGTGTTTTAGGGCAAAATGTGATTAAATTGGCACAGAGATTAAGTAAGTGGGCTAGACTCCCAGGTTGCATTTTTGTAGTGGAAGTGGTCAGTGGGCCTCAAAAGCTATGTCTGCACTCCCATATCTCACTATCAATTCGCCTTTTTTAAGAAAAAACAACCTTTTTTCCTGCGCCTTTTCAGTGTGAGGCCTTTGAACTGTTTAGCCAGTTTCTGTTTCTGGGTTTGAGTAGTAGGCCCAAAATAAGATTGCACAGAGGCCCAAAATAGGATTGGGGTCCCTTTTTGTGTAAAGAATCATAGAATCACAGAATGGTTAGGGTTGGAAGGGACCTTAAAGATCATCTAGTTCCAAACCTCCTGCCATAGGCAGGGACATCTTCCTCTAGACCAGGTTGCTCAAAGCCCCATCCAGCCTGGCTTTGGAAGAAATTTCCTCCTCAGGCCTAGCAGTAAAGAGGAATTTAACATTTTTTCCCAGCATGACACTTGAAAGCACTGGGGGGGCTGTGTTATGTTTAGCTGGAGCAGAGGGGCCCATGCTCTGCTCTCCAAGAGGCTTTTGCGTACGAGGAGCAATTCTCCCTGGGTGCTTTCCTCACGTTCCCTCAGTGTGACCGAGCGCAGGGCTCAGCACGTGTTTGTTACCTGCTCGTTTAAACACCCAACAAGGGATTTTTCCCTTTATGCAGTAGGTAGGCCCATAAACGGAGTGACTCCTACACAACCAGCTGAACTTGCCTTGTGTTTCGTGCAGTCTCTGCACCCGTGCAAAATGGGTGAAAGAAAAAATGGCGGCATCTTATACCCAGTTTTATGTGATTATATACAACTAAAGCAAAGGACAAATAGATTCAGAATAACTGTGTACAACAGAGAGCTTGTGCTGGCAGAATTAACTGGAAGACACTGAGGGGAATTATTTAACAACTACAAGACGAACCTGAACTCAGGTGGACCACTAGAAGACCTCTAGGGAACATCCACCACTGTGACCGTCTGCTGAAGTTCTTGTGCCTAATGGCTCCGAATACCTCCGTTTGACGCGGAGATGGAGCTCCTGGTCAGCACTGTGTAAAAAACACACAAAAAGTAATACAAATAAGTTAAAAGTCCCATTACTGTAAACAAAGGCATGTGTGAAAGTTTAAGCATGGCAGAAACCTGACCAGTCTTTGCAGGACTGGGATCTTTCTTGTTCTTTCCCATTTTCCACATGGTCCGCTTTTATGGCAGAGCACAGCAGCTGAGCTCAGAGCTGGGGGCTGCCTGTCCGCCTCTCCCCTTCTGCAGATGGATTTTGCTCTTCTGGAAACTGATGTTGCTATATTAGCGCTAAAATTCCTGTCTTTTCTCACTCAAAAAGCACTGGAAGCCCGCTGCGCCAGACAGATATATTCATCAGAGGATGATCATCAAAAGAGCTGTTTTGGGGAAAGAGGGAGCCGGCTGTCTGCACAAAGACAATCTCCACCATGCAGTCCTGTGACAGGCAGGAGCTAACTCCATTTTGCCAGGTTAATTCCAAAAGCTGTGTTTATTTTTCCTCCATTTCTGGAGCTTAGGATCTAACGCACGCCCTCTCTGTGGGGAAAAAGTTGTGCTTAAATACTGCCTAACCTATTTTCCAGGATTTTCTCTACTGTACTTTAGCGTGGCTTTGTTTTGTTGTTGGTTTTTTTTTTTCTTCCCTGTTATGAATTGTCTCTGGCAGTCGGGGAATAGGGTGTCTGATGCTTTCAAGGAGGAATGCCTCACCAGCACAGAGGGGAGGGTGCTTTTCCTGCTCCCCCGTTGACAGAGAGGCATCCGCCACCTCTTGTCTAGCACAGGACCAGAGACTAACCTGTGGTAGGAGGCACATAAATAATGAAACCTCGCTATCCTTATCCTCAAGACAAACATAGAGCATATTCTGTGAGGATAACTGCCTTTAAAGGCTTGCTAAAAAAAGACACTTTCCAAAAGCTTTAACCACTGGTTCAGTGAACTCCATTTTTAAGCCTTTTTGCAACTCTCCTTCCCAAGGGATGTCTGTCTTCATGTATCCTAAGCTATGCCCAAGACATCTCCCTCTGGTTCTCTTTGGTTTGCTACCTCCATTCACATGTAGCACCTGTAAAATGAAAGTGCAATAGCTAGTAATTCACCTAACCAATTTTAACGGATACTTTGTCTTTTATGGTTTCAATTATTTAAAAAAAATAGCCAGTTTACCTAGGAAACCTTCAGACTCGTATCATACCAACTGGCAGGAGAAACCAGGCTGTGTTCAAACCTGGCAGTGAAAAGGGGGCTATTTTAATTATAATGAAAGCCTGCTTGACCAGAAGTTTTGCCAAACTTTTCTGGGTCTTGCAGCATGTTTGGAGCGGGTGCAAGCATTGTATGGTGGGCAGTATCACAACCTGGCAAATAATGGGAAACATTAAAAAAAAACACTAGGGAAGTTTGAGGTAGGCCCCGTGATCACAAGTCCTTCTCCAGCAAAGAAAATTAGCCACCACTCTAACTAGTTATGGAAACAGTTTTCTAGGCAACCACAGCTCCCATTCCCTGCTTTGCCATCCATTTAGTCATTTATCTCCCTGCAAGGCAGTTTTAAGCCACTAATGAAATGAGCACGCAGCCCTTACTCTGTGCAGATGTGGGAGATCATCAGGTGCAAGGCAGCGATGGCCCGGGCTCACACAAGCCTGGCTGTAGCTTGCCATGGTCAGTCAGACGAGGAGTATGGCGTTTTTCTGGGGTAATACCATTTACATTTTGTAAGTCATGATAATCAAGTTAAATTCCCAAGGTCCATCCAGGTTTTTTGATGATACAGATAGTTTGAAACTTTTCATTTCTGTAGAGTGCCTCCTCCGTACAGTACAATAGATCTTTCTCTTAATGTAATGTCAAATGGCCTCAGCTGCTGAGCTTGAAAAAGTTATGATTATGGTGTTCGTATATACTGCATGCTTGTCTTAAAGCTGGAAGAAGTCAGTAAGGAAGAAAAAGGCACCAGCTACCTAAGAAAACTACTTAGAAGGGGACAGTGGGTGATGAAAGGGGTGATTCAGAATGTCCTGTACAAGGCTGATGAGTAGGAAGGAAGAAATACCAAGGTTTGGTAGTTGACTGAATGAGGTTTTAAACAGAGACATACTTCCACTGTCAGTGTTGTTGAATATTTGATGCTCCCGCTGGTAGAAGTTAGGGGAAAAATGTTTTCAGTCAGACCCCTACACAGATGGCTGATCTTGTCCGTTGTCTCTTGTGCTGACGCAGAGGCTCAGTTTCAGGGAGATTCTGACAGAATCAAGGCCAAGGAGAGATAAATATATGCAAGTTTCATGTAACAAAGCAATCAACACTACAGTCTTTCCTTGATTTTTTTTTCTTCTGCAATGCAGTAGTGAACTGGAAAGGCACAAGCATTTAAAACTAAGGGTTGCCTACCTGCAGAATGGCTTGAGTGCAAGGAGGGGGGCAGCTGCAGATTGCACGGACTTTGCCACCTGCCCAAAATGATGACCCAGGAAAGCCTCACACAGTCACGCAATAGTTCCAGGTATGTGATAACAGAGGATGGGAGAGCACCGAATCCTCAAACACAGAGCCATGTGGCACAGGGACTGTGAATTTCAGCTGCATTGGTCCAAGCTCGGGATCCCCAGAGAAACTATGGAAGTCCTTAATCCTACTGCTGCCTCAAGGAATCCTGGAGGATTTCCAGGTCCTACACCTCCTGAGAAATTTGTTTGCATTTCTCCTGTGTGCAAATTGGCAAGGCAGTGATCCAGCAATACACAAGGGCTTGCGATTATGGCATTGCCCTTTGATTCCCCATCTTACGAGCAGGCAGTGTCTTGAAAGATCAAACACCAGCCTGAGGACTTCATTAAACATTTCTGTTCTCAGAGAAGTTGCTCACCCAGAAATGGGGGGAAAGGAAAATGTGAACTTCACATAGTTCCTGTAGTACAGGCAGGTGAACCCACACAACCATACCATGCCTTGGCCTCCCATTTTGTCTTTCTTTCAGCTCTCTATCCCCGACAAGACAGCAGGGTGTCCTGTCAAAGATCAGAGCAATCACATCTCATCACTACTGCTTATGTCCATCTGGTTTTAACACTTCATTTCTTCTTGGTCAAAACTCCATCCCTCCCCCTGCTCATCTTCTGGCCGGCAGCTCCACCACCTCTGAGGACCATGTCAGGACCCTCTCGTCCAGAAAGGCTTTCATCCCCAGGGCTGCTCCATGGACTCTTCACAACCTTTCCGCCAGCAGCCACTGCCCCTCCAGCGATGAAGGCAGTGCTGCCCGAGCCCGGGAGTGGTGCTATCAGTGCCTCGTCAGGACGCAGCAGGAAACGTCTGGCCTCCGCTCCACCACCATCTGCTAAAACCAGGCCTCCTCTGGCGGGAGTCCAACGCAAAGTAAATAGAGTTTCACAGCCAGATTTCAAACAACAAAATAACTGAGAAATATGGCTCACTGCTCCTGGTTTTCAAATTGAAAACATTAAAGTCCCTAGAAGCAAAAGTCCTTTATGCATCCCAAGACCTTTTGATTGCCAAATGGGCCCATTGCAGCTAATGCTAGGGAGAAAGTGCAGTGATGTAGCAATTTTAGTTAGCTACACCTAATTAGTTCAATTTACGCATTTGCTAATTTTTAAGATGATTTCTTTCTCAAGATCAGTGATGGGGAAAAATTAAATTGTCAAACTGGAGACTTCAGCTTGCAATATTGGTTTGAGAAACCTTACAGAGATAGAAGAATTCTGCATCTTGCTACTGTACAATATTTTTCATGGTATGGAAGAGAGAGAGAAGGACTCAATGAAGTGTGAACGATTTTTTAAAAGAACAGATTGCCATGTCTTTTAAAATAGGTCAATTTTTTGGCCTAGTTTCCTTTAGAGTGTCCCTTAAAGCAATGGGGTTTGAATATCCAAGCTAGCGCCATTGCTTTTTTGGTTTTAGCCACATCCCTGTGTGGCTGTAGTTGTAAGGCAGAAGTGATCCAGCGTAATACTACAATGGCAGACACCACATGTCTCAAGAAGTATTTCTGAACAAGTTTTACACTGAACAGTAAAATCTCAGCAGTGGCCGCGTTTCCTACTTATGTGTGTTGTTATTCTGAAACAAGTGACTAAGAAAAAACAAACTATAAAAAAAGGTGATGGCCAGCAAAGCCAACACCCGCAGACCCAAATCCTGTCAAACCTGACCTATTAACTCTCCAAATTTCAGGAGGGTTAGTTGTTTGCTTTCTATCTTTAAATTGATTAAATCAATTGATTAACTTGATTTAAGTAGAAAGTAGAATTACAATAATGACATTTAGACTGAAGATACACAAGATAGTACTTATAAGAACAAACCAAGGCCATGGAGATAAAATACAATGGTCAGCTGTCAAAGCCAAAAGAATCTGTATGTGTACATTTAGATTCTAAAAAAGGATGTTCAACATATTTAAAGAGGGAGGAAATTCTGCATGCAGTATTAATTAATATAGAATAAATACCATCTGTCTTCTATGTATGGAGCAGTCTGGTACATATATTTATGGATGCATCTTTGCTCTATGAAAGTAACTTAAGTATAGTACACATGTATTTGTGATGTTACATAAACTTAATTATTCAACGTAATACACATAGCAGTAATTGTGGTTGGCCCTAGTGCAGCTATATGGAGTGAGGCAGGACACGAGGAGGATTTCCTCCATCCCAGAGCCCTGGAAAAAGGTCAGGTGCAAATCAAGAGTGGTTGTGCTTGGGGAATACAAGGACAGGACTTGTCACTCTACCTACTTTCCCCTGAGGCTGAGGTGGGAGCTCAGCACATCCTTGTTAAGATGCAGATTCTTCTCCCCACTAAGCTGATCCATAAGGGATAGTGCCCTTCAGGCACAATCCATCTAAAATGTACCTTGTTGTGGTGAAACTCTGGATTGACCTAATACGCAGCCAGTAATAAACATTAGTTGGCTCACAGTGTTGTACAGTAATAAACATACTGAAGAGCTTGTCAGTGCATGCTTCGGGAAAGAAGTACAATCTGGAACAACAGGGTCTACGCATACACTTGGAATACAAATCTATTGCAGGCTGTGGACTTCATTATGAAAACTGTTCGTGATTCCAGTTAAGCTGTGAGTGAAGGCAACGCAAAGGCTTGTCTGGTATTAATCCCACTATAATGTGGAAAGATAAATCAGCCTTTAATAATGGAAACAGTTTTAAGAATACCTTTCTTTTAATGATTAACATTATTTTGCACTGAGATTTGTAGTTGTAACCACCCTTATGGACTGGAACCTTTGTTTTGTACCTGATCATAATCTGCATCTTTTGCTGAAGAACCAGCGTAAGCTGTTACACACATGGCTTTGTGTGCGTGGTTTGTGAGATAAAAAGGCTCAAGAAGGGGAAAGAGGATCTTTCTTTTTGCAGAATATCAAAAAGTGCAGGAGAAGACATCTAGAGAGCTCTTGAGGATACCGATTTGTGAACAACGCTTTTTCACATATTACTCCCACTACTTCCTGCGAGATAAGAATACTATGCACCCAGATCTGGTTTGAGTTTTCACACTGGCAGTTCCTCCTAGCTCGTGTCTCACAATCACTTTCACTTCATAATAGGTCATAAATTATTCCAATAATAATTCTAAGAATATTATTTTTGTCTGCTACACTAAATTATTAACAAAGATGCCAGGCAGATTTGTGCTGCAGTTGATAAGTAGCAGGAGAATGTTAGTATCTCCACAATGATCCCACATCCAATAGCTGGCAAAGCCCTATCCTACAAAGAATCCTACTGAAAGGTCTTCCTCAGCATGAATATGCAATTGCAGAAGTACTCAGCAAGGACTGGTGAACTAAATCTCATTAATTTACAATCTGAATCAGGTTGGGCAAAAAAGTCATATTATCTATTTGCATTGAATAGGTTCATAAGCTTCACATGGAGTTTTCCTCACCAGCATAGAGCTCAGTGGGGCATGGACATTATTTTTTCTCATCAGGATGAAATGCAAGAAATGAAAGACTGACTATTTATGATACTAAACATAGGCCTGGATTCTTAATGCCTTCGTCTCACTTTGTAAGGAAGTTTGCACTGTGTGGTCCTGAAGTCAGCAGCACATCCAGATTTCAGATGGAAAACAGAAGGTCCGAGTGGAATACCTGTTATATGTAACATACAGATAATTACATTGATGCTAAAGTAAGGCAACTGGCTCAGCTGCCTGAAGAATGGGATTTTATTCTGTTGGGCTGAAGCAATCTTCTGTGGGGTTGGAGCCAAGAACATTGAAAAGAAAATGTTGTTCATAATCCATCTGGCTGAAATCTTATACTTATCCTGTCTAGGCACTGGATCTAGCTGAGAGCCAAAATTAGGCTATCAGGAAAGGTACCACGGAGATGGGGATGAAGCCATATAGCTGTTGAGGGAACCTGGTCCATGGGCAGATAACAACATGTGAATGGGAGTGGGAGGGAAAGGCTGGGTAGCGGTTCCCATGTCAGATCAGCGTGGCAGTGAATGAGTCAGCAGTGGTGGTTATAGTCTTCTCGGTACCCACAGGGATCTTTGTGGTCTTAACCAATGTGTTTGGGTTGGACTGTCAACCTAGCAAAAAACTCAATAGCAAATCAGTTTAGATAGGAGAAGAATGGCATCCTTTATCAAGGTGCTTTATCAATATCTTAATTAATTGAACAGTTACAATATCACTGCTCTTACAAATCAATACTGCATACAGCCAAGAAACAGCCGTTCCCGTACTATCAGGCTTCTAACATCTAACAATTCAAAAGAAAAACAGACTAAGGTATAAGCTTCAGTACAAGGGAGCACTTCATGTCCTTCACTATTTTTAAGTGAACCTAAGAGATGATTGATGTATTTAAATAGCTGTTTAATAAATATTATGTGTGAAACTATGGAAATTTAGATAAAAGCTGTCATTTTAGAACTGATATCATCTGGGGATAGGAGGAAAGCGTGGGGATTATAATTGATAAAATCCTGGACTTCACTGTTTGGGATGGTGCTCAGAGTTTTTCAGCAGTCTTAATCTCAATAACCTCTAGTGGAGCAGCTCCGTTTATAAACCAGTGCACTTTGCAGCTGGACGTTTTATATCACCATGAGAAAAGTAAAATAAATAAATCAGTAGGTCACCTTCTTAACTTGATTTTCCTGAGGCAGATAATTTCCTTTCCTTCATGAAGCAAGAACCGATCTCTTTTAACATCAAGAAGAAAGGAAGTAGGGGCAACTTTCCCTCTGCTCTTCATTTTCACTTTAACCCCTAGAATGAGTTGATCACACTTTGTTCACTAAAATTTCACATGTTGGGGGGGTGGGGCATTTGTTTGTTTGCTTCTTTTCTTAATTTCTTCCCTTTCAGTTTTTAGAAAGTCCTCCCCACAAGTTCTAGCAGATCCCAAGCTCAAAAATCCGACTGCCTATTTACACAATGGTGTAAGGGATGATTAGCCAAGCGTGACACCGACCCAGGAGTAAGCTTTTTCTCAGATACAGGCTGTGTTCTGTCCACATTCAGGAGGTAGGAGAAGTAGTGTTGAGTCTTTTTATTAACATAGCAGGCACCCAACTTAGAGCTGTGCCTATTTAGACTTCTAAAAACAGTTTGCACTGAACATGCCCTCTGGCTTCCTGGCAGGGCTACTCCCATACCAGTAACTTGATATCCACCCTCATGGTCACCATAACACCAGCCAAGCACACAGAAATAAGAGCATCTTTAGAAAATACCTCAATGGGTTAAAAAACCAGCAGGGCACAGGTACCAAAGCCATGTCTGGGATTCTTCCCTCTGCCATGCAGAAAGGGGGCTCCGTGCCTTCTGGCTGTCTGCTGCTCCGAGAGGAAAAGGACAATTGTGCAGACTGCAACTTCTTGCGCAGAAAAATCCGTTTTCAGAATTGCAACAATTGACTAGTTTGACTTTGACTTCTTTATCCCTCCAGCACTGGGGTAGGGGAGGGGGCAGAAAGGTATCAGCTCTGCTAATGGCACGCAGAACGATTAACTAAACACTAGAGGCCGAGGTCCTGCCCTCATTGCACTGGTGCAGCTTATTGCAGAGGATACAGTGGCACAACCATGTGAGAGGACAAACACTGTCATGGCAGAGATGCAGAACCTTATTACTAGTAATCTAACTGTCAAAAAGGAAACAATATGCTGCATAAATGCCTGGTAGGTGGTTAGAAAAGCTTATGTTTTTAACCTTATTCGCAGTGTATTTAATCTCAAATTACAAATGCAGACATAGAACACACTTTTAAACATACCAGACTTGCCCCACTGTAAGACATTTTCAGGTTTTTTGTTCTGAAATTTTTTCATTTTGAGGGATTTCTTGAATGGAAAATTCTACAATCACAGTACACAGTTGCCTCTTGTAAAAAAATACTACTCCGCTTTTCAAATTTCCTCCCTTCCTTTCTGAAAGCATAGACAAATTAACAAAGAATAATCATAGCTTAGTCATAAAAACAATCTGTTGATATTTACATGGTGCCCTTTCATTACTTGGTCTTTCTTTGCTGGTTTGATACTTCAACTAAGCCCAGTATGCATCACCAAGCCCTGGATCTAGTAAGTTGGGAAGACGATATTTTGAGATGCATATGCATTAGGAAGTGAAAATCCAAAAGGAGTGAGGAAGTGTCCTCAGTGGGATTCAAAAGAATTGCTGAATGAGAGGTCAGGATATAACAGGATGAAAAAAACCCCCACAAATTAAAAAAAAAGGAGGCAACCAGACTTCAACTAGGTAGCTGAGCAACTGTGTGCAGCAATGAGAAAGCCATTTGCAACTTCCTCAGACACTGACTGTAAAGCTTCAAATTGATTTATGCTTCTGTTCAAATAAAGATGCAGCTAAGGCATAGTTATGTTGGGTCTATTGTAAAGTCTTCTGCTCATCTGTGGTTTTTTGATACCACTTTTTAGGGGCCTGAGGAAATCTTTTTGAGAAAGAAGAGAATTGGGGCTTGAAAACTCCCAACTACAGCAGTTGGTGCCCCAGGCACTGTCTGGAAGAAAGAGCAGTTTGAGAGCTGTCGGATTGCTTTTCCACCTCACTGCCATTACAGCTTCATAATTCTGACTTACTGGGGATCCAACTTGGATATTGATAGATATTTCAATATAAATGTAATTTCTCGCACCAGAAATGGGGGCTTTTAGTATGATAGGAGCAGGCGCACTGCTTTAGCAGGGGCATTGGAGCGAGGCGAGTGATTGTTCTGACTTGGTTTCTTTTTCGTTGCAAGTACGTAAGCACTGCTGCTTCTGAAACCCAGCTGCTATAGTATTGCACAGAATAACTCAGAGCGAGTATGAAACCAAAAGTACTGCCACATAGGCACAGCATATTTCTTTCAGAAGGTTTCTACCCAGAAGCACAATTGTTAGCTATAAAAGTCTCTCTCATTCATGCTTTTTGCTTTTTTTTTTTTTTTTCATCATTCTGGCAAACCTGCAGTTTGGGGACTAAGCAAATAAATTTTATACCTGGAACAGCTTTATCACAACTGGTTATATGAGCATCCTCCCTCTTTCTTCACATTAAAAATCTCTCTTAAAATTTTTCCAGTTATTGAGGCTGGCAGTATTACACAGTCAGAGAAGCTATCTGGAGCAGAGCACGATGGAGGTGCTTTCAGGGGCAGCACACCAGAACTCACCCAGTGAACTGGCATCTGAATCCTCCAATTCAGGGAGCAAAAATATGACACAAGGCATCCCAAATCCCACAAATGGTTCCAAATAGTTTGTTTTCCAAACATTTCCAAGTGGATTGCTTATTTTGAATTTCTCAGGCACTTATGGATGACATAATCGTAGTATAAAATTATTGCCAAGTGTGCACAAGCCTCTTCCCAGAAGATCTGGCCTGGGGGTGAATAATGTACTTGGTGCATTTGCAACACAATTACTAGGCAGAGCACAGTGCATGCACTCTGCAGCTTGCCTCAATTCAGCCGCTCTCACTCAAGCTACTCTGGTGAAAGAAGAGGCTTTACAATTTCCCCCACAGTACGCTTCCCTCCTAAAAATCACCCACATAAGCATTCTTACTCCTGCAGCTTCACCAGTGCTAGCAAGTGTGGGAGGGCTGGCATTTTTGGTACAAGAATATTTGGAACCTCTCTACAGTGTCTGCTCTGCTCCCTTGAATACATTTGCAATTAATCAGAGGAACGTATGACAAAGGGCGGGCTGCTGTGAAAGGTACCTGGTGCACTTGGACTTGGTATCACTTCATTTTGTGCAGATAACGATGCTCTCTCTCCCCCTGGACTCCCTCTTTTCCTCAAAACTGCTGGGTGAGGAAGACTAGAAGTTCTGTCCGAGGAAACTGAAAACAATAAAAGCTCTGATGTACTTATGAAAAGTGCTGTAAGAGAGCCAGGCTCTATATTATTATATTGTCTAGTATACTGCAGTAAAACATTATTAAAATTGAAGCAGTTGAGATCATTTTCAAATAGATGATGTGTGGACGTGAACGTTCTTCAGACTACCCTCACTAGTACTTTCATATATGTTACATCGATTTTCATATAAACATTGTATGATCTTATGTGGTATGTAGTCAAATAGCTGGAATCCATTAAAACCGTGCTCCGGCTGTGCAATCACTGTCCTCACAAAGATACATTTTTACATGTGGCTAATGCCAGGAAGAATCCACAGCTTCAATTATGAGAACATCAAAATATGTTGTTTATTGCAGAAAAAAGCATTTGCAGCAATTTAAAATATCCAGTCAACACCACACTGCTAAATCTAGATAATAGAAATCCTGGAGAAATTTGAGCTAAATCTGTCTGGATTATAGCTGTGGGATTATCTGAATGCTAAATTACTGTATATGTTTTACTCACAGGCATGAGCACAGACAGTATAGGAAGATGGATGACTATGCAGATCGCAATAAAACCCATCCCCAAGAGACTTTTTCATACAGTAGGTAAACAACCCCTCTCAATCTATCAAGCATTCTGGATTGAATTAATGCTGTCATTTACTTTGTTGTTGCTGTGTAGAGGAATATGGTTTAACTTGAACAGCTCCTTTAGCACCAGAAAAGTAACAAAGGTTTTCTCGGTGCATCCTTCACAGCACACAGAGTGCAGGAATATTAATCGGCTGCCGTGTTTGTATAACTGAATTAAAGAAAATACAACTGTAGTTTAGTGTGTAATTGGAAAACCAAATTATGTGCAATATTGAAAGAAAAGATTAACCCTGGTTGCCTTGTTAAACCTTCCCTTCCCCCCGCCCTGTTGTTTACACACCAGTGTTTCTGGCTTTCTAAGGACCGCACAGTGAATAAACCTGGATTGACCTGACACATAGCATCTCTCAAACTTTCCCCTTGAATGATTCACAGATGTGTGAGCTGTGACCAAAAAAAGCAAAGGGGAAAAATGCAGGGTACTATACAGGCTGGGTGAATTTGAAAGAGGTGATACCGTCTGTGTGTGCCCGGCCTGAGTCCCTCCTTCGCTGCGAGTGCACAGCTACTGATTACAAATACACACGCCTTCGGTTGCCAGTTTAGCTCCGTTTGACAATTGCAAGTGAAATTACCTTCAGTTGTGTTGATGCAGGAATTATTCTAATTCCTATTATTCTACTCATGTGTATTAGTTTTTATTGCTCTCTGATGCTTTTTTTGATATTTTGGGTGGGAAGGCTGCGTGTCCACACACCATGCCATCAGGTGAAGCCATGGGGAGGGCTGTCCCGGGGACGGCGGCTACACAGAGACTGCTGCTTCCTGCAAACAGCTACCAGCTGAGGTGGGCATGGCCACTTTCTTTTCCTTCTTTCTCATTCAAATAACGTATGTAGCTCCATAAACAGACTAAATTCAACTTCGGACCCTAGGAAACTGTTAATGTAATCCTTTGGTCAAAGTACAAACAAAAAACCAAAAGAATTGGCCTTAGCCAGAGAGTTCACCTGCATCCAGATTTTAAGATACATAGTTTTCAGCAGAAAACAAATTCAGAAAGGGCACCAAACCCCCGTTTTTTTACTGAGAAAGAGGGACTATTATGAATAGATGCCATGGAAAATGGGCATGATAGCTGTTACTGTTATTCTCAAACTGCGCATGTGCTAACAGATTCAGAGTGTCAGCACTCTCTGGCGTCTGAGATAACAAAATGTGGGTTTCCATTCTTCAGTTTTTCTCCCTCAACCAAAGGAGTAATTTCTCACCATTTCTGCTACTATTTTGGCTGCTTTTGTGATGAATGCATGAGTACTAGTTGACCTAGAACACAAAAGCTTGGTTGTTGCATGAACTATCTGTAGACTCGCACTCTCACAGCGCTGAACCAGAGGCGGTAACAATAAGACATTTTACGAGTAAAAGATTAAAGCCACCTAGACACAAATATCACAGCATGAGTGGAAAGCTGAGTTCGTGAGCTAAGATCTACCCTGTGACAGTGACTGCAATACATATTGCAAAGACTCCAGATCATACAGCATAAGTCCCAAAGGTGGTCTCTGTATTGTGGTCTCTGCCATAAAAATAACATGCAGAATAGAAAAACTTGAAAAATAGGTAGGGCAAGTGAAGAGTACAGGTTGGAAAGGGCTAACGTGAACGCTTTTTTTTAAAATTGAGCTAAATTCATGTCCAAAAGTAAATTCTAAAAGAACTTGGAAAGAGAGAGAATGGTTTATACCGTGTTACTAATTTAAAGGATAAATACTTTGGGGGATTGAAACATTAGGAAAAGATTTAAAGCAAAAGAAGAAATCTTATTAAACAGTACAGCATAGCCATAGATCAAACAATAAAATAGGGCGCTTCGTATTACTTGCAGGAATGCTAGATATGCTTCTCTCATCTCTTATATATTCATTATGAAATTTCTTCTACTGTAGCCCAGACACAATTTAAACTATTCCCTCTGCCAGGAGAAACCAAACTTTAAAGACAAATATTAGCTCAACTAGCATGTCTTTCTGGAAAAATACGTATGTTTTGATTAGCACGAGCAGTATTTCAGAACAATTTAAATCAATTTCCATTCAAAAGGAGAGGAAACAAATTTAGAAATCTGATTCAGCAATGTAGTTAGATAACAGCTCACATGCTTAGCACTATATATGAGCTTAGCCACTTTCCTGAAACAGAGTTCCAACATTAGAATAAATCTCCAACAGATCTCAAATCTTTGTCCGACAAGATCTACAAAAATATTGTGCGAGTTGGGAAAACACGTTTTCAGTTTTACACAAGCAGTGCTTTCTTCAGCATAGCCCCCTCAGATCAACAACCGCCATTGTCACATAGGCAGCTCTGTAAAACTCCACTGACACAAACCTGGATGCTGCTCTACAAAACGCTGAATGCTCAGACACACGAGTGGTCGGCACTTACCTAACAGTTGTTCAAGGTGGCCCAGGAAAGAGGTAGTTTATTTTGATTTCCTATTGGACTGCTGACCACATAAGGAAAAACACAATTATACACGGCATGGAATAACATTACGTGCAGCTTTACGGTTAATGCCAACACACTTGGAAAAGCTGCATGGAAAATAAACCACAACCTTAGTGGAGGTGGTTTCTCTACTACAGGCCAGCACTTGGTCATGGTGCCAAAGCAGCACAGGGAAAGGATGCATGATTGCTGCTTATGCTGTACTGACTTCAAAGGTAAAAAGCAGCTTACTTTTTCACTGCCGTTACCTGCTTTTTTTCTCTTTCACAAGCAATATGTTACAAAGATTTTTCCAGTCCTTAATTTCCCATTGTGTGCTGGTTAAGTGATTTCTTCTCTTCATCTTTCCATGTGCTTGTTTTGAAAGACAATCACCAGACAAACCTCCACTAACTCTGCTCATTGCTCTTTCACAACTGATGGCCAGACTCTCAAAAGCTGTCTCTTTGCTGTCCCCATTTGACTTTGGACACCCTTTCTTTGGATCATTCACCAAGGCTAAATGAGCTCTGAGAACCCTTTCTGGGGATCTCCTTTCCTTTTCCTCTGTTCATGTGATCTCTAGCATCATCTCCCAAATCAGCCAGAGTAAGTTCCTTCTCCGGTTTCCCCTGCACGTGGGACAGACACTATTTTACTGTATCTCAGGCCAGTGAATGGAACAGCAGAACACATGTGACTTACTCAGGCCTACAGCAAATTTGTTATATAGCAAGAGAACAGAAAACAGGAATGCCGTGAGCAAACCCCTGAATTTGCTACTGTCTCAGAAATCCATAGCCCTCTGCTAAGAGTTAGCTTATTAGAAAATATTAAGATGATTTTATTGTATTCAGTATCTGCTTAATGTGATTTCAAATTGAAACTATTCCTCTCCTAATTGAATTAATCCATCTGCTAATATTTAAAGTAAGGAGAAAGATTAATTAATAGACTTCAGCAACTTCACGTGGCCAGCACCACCCATTACTTTTAACCCGACAGTCCCTAAAAAAAGAGTCTCCATATGTTTGTTGTCACTGAATGCATTAGAACTTGTCAGAGATAATGACTTCCTCTATAAATAATGCCTTTACAGCAGCTTTTCGTGTTGCATGGTATCAGTTGTGTGGGTTTTTAGTACACTTTTGGACTTTAAGTTTGCACTATCATCTACAATATAGCTGTTAGTTCAGCCTGGTTAAGAAATGATAGGGAGGTGATACTCACCGAAGTGAAGTCACCATTCTGGAGCTATGAAATATGTTTATGACAATCTCACTCTAGAATTCTATTATTTCAAGTTTTAATTCTACTTAAGTACCTTTTAAGACTCAAAATTCAATGAAAAGTAGCACCACAGAATCATGTTTATAACCAGAGCTGTTTAATATGCTGATTTAAAAAATTATTAAATGTGATTTTACACTTAATGCTTAAGTGTAATTTTTTTTATTTACTGATACCAGCAATAATTTTACAATTAATATTTTCACCATTCAAGCTACCTGTTTACAGTGAGAATTCAACTTTTCTTTGATAGCAAACATTTGCTTTCATCTCTGCATTCCACTTTCTGCTTCTTATGCAGTGGCATGATCTTGCAAAATCTTGAGTTGCCAACACTGGAGAAGAATGTCCAAATCTAAGTATACAAAATAGCTGTTCCAATGGATCTTTTCCTTTTGATCAGGTTTTAGTTCACAGCCTAGCCTTTGAACTTAAGTGCCTTTGGAGTGCTCTTTTTACTTGGGACAGCCAAAGGCATAAAAGCTGAGTCATCCAAAATTAACATCAGCCAGCCAGTTTTTCATCTTTCCTACCTTGTTAATCAAAGGTTCAGAGCATTTGAACACAGACATTCATTTAATAATGCTAATAAATTAGTTGACAATAAGTTTTAAAGGAATGCCCAGCCTTCTACCTGCCACTACATTGCTTGTACCTCTGTCCTAGAACACTCAATGAATACACAACATGTAAATTAAAACAGGGATTCAGCTTTGGGGAAGAGGGCGGTAAGGAGTGATGGGATGGAAGCAAAGGCATTTTTCCACTTTATTTGCATATGCAACTAATACATTTTGTATTTATGTATTTGTTCTTGTCAGGGATTTGAAATGTTACATGGTTTAGAGGTTTGTTTTTTTTTCAGAAGGCCTTCTTAGTTATCTGCTGTTACCTGCTGAGGCATGAGTCCTGGGAAAACCTTAGCCCCCCTAAGGGGAAAAGAAGAGTTGTGATCACGCAACAGAAACCTTTAAATCTCTGTCAGATGGACCTAGCCTGGGAATTTAGTTCAGTATTTAGTCCAGGGTTAATTTTGCCATAGGTAGTTTCTTCAAAAGACAGATGTTTCGCTGACTGTCCCACAGTAGTTGTGTCCAAATCTCACCTCTGCATTCCCTCTCACAAAGCAATTCCCATCAGAGAACCCCTGCTTTAGTTTAAGCTAACTTGAACATTACTACTAAGGCTGATTGCTGTGAGGATACCTTGGCAAAGTTTATGAACATGCTTAATATATGTAACTTTCAAAAGACTCAGTCCAGTCTGAGTTCACGTATAGAAAACAAAAGCCCCTGTGCTATCCTGTCATCGCTAATGCCATACTTGGATCTTGAATCCGCACAACTCCTTAGCATGCTGTGGGGCATCTGCAGCAAAAACCTACCTCAATGGCAATTTGGGGGCTCAGCATGCCTAAATATTGGGCCTTGTCTTTTCAAAAGCTATCAAACATTCTGTTGTTAAAATAACATCTCTTTTTTTTGCGTGTGGCAGAACAACAAAAAGAAAACCCCCATGAATTTCTGCTGGCTCTGCAATAACAATTGCTGTGGGCATTTGTTTATGAAAACAGGCAAAAGAGAACAAACCAACCTTCTCCCCCCCAGCCAACACCAAGCTACACAGCTTTTACTACAGCTAGCCAAAAAGTTTGTACCTCCACTAAGCTGAAATAATTTTCCAGTGTAGTTTAATGCACTAACAAGTCAAGTGTGTTCATACTGGGGCTTTACACAGGAGTGTGTAGGTTGACTTTTAATCTATTTTACTACACTAGAAGAAGTTTTATGACAGAGAGTAGGCATCAGCAGAGAAGCCAAGGACTGAACTGCCAACAGAGACTGAATTAGCATTTCTTTTATCAAGCAACACAGAATGAGCAAATGCCCAAACCTGTGTTAATCTAGTTTAAGGCTAACATTCAATGCTAACATTGACACATTTAAAATGTTAGAACTTGTTTGTACTTGTTACATATTATTAACTTGCTTGGTGATGCCACACTATAGTCACTGAATATTTTAGAACCATTATGTCTTACCCTGCACTGAATGAAAAATTAATAAAAATATGCAAGCTGATAGTCAAGGCCAGATCTGTTTTGGTGGTGTCAACACAGCAAAGTAATTTTGAAAGACCTCATCTGCATTCACCCTTGATGTGCATGCTCAAATATACAGTGTGGCGAGCCCCGTGAAAGCAACAGTATAAAAAAGTGGTTTCTAAATTAACTTCATGCTATGTAGCAGAAGATAATCTTCCAAGTGAAGAAGAGTTGGATACAAGTGATGACACACCTATGCAAATAACATATTCATGAAAGGAGCAAAAGAGCATTTGGCTCTTTCCGGCTCTGGGGTTTTTGGTACTAAATACACGACTGGATTTCTCACTGACAATGGCATGGACAGGAACAATAAATGCAGGCCAGTAACGAAGGTGGTGACAAACAGCAATAGCATGGACAGATTTGCACTTGCTCCTGTTATAACTGCAGGGCTCTGCCTCCAGGTGACAAGATTGTTTCTTTTCCAAAATCTGCACTCTCTGTTGAAAAGTGAGCGATTTCTTCTTAAAAGCAGCTTGTTAGCTCTCTTAAATTTAAGTGAGATGGGGTTGTTTTCTTTAGACAGAGATCTAACATGTAAAGTGACACTCTTTAGAAGTCTCAGTGATCAAATATAGAGAAAAATATTTAGCCCAATTTTATTTCTAGTTTGCCATAAGTAAAATGAAACGAGGAGGAGTCACTGATTTGTTTCAACTTATGTAGCCTTTGTTTGAACTAGGATGAGGAAATCATCTCATTTAGGAAAAACCTGTATACTTCCAGAACAAACCAATGAACATTTGACAAAACCATCCAGTAGTAAGGTCTAAGGGACTGATTTTGGTCTACAGATGACATGCAAAGTTCTTTTTTTTTTTAAATGTAACTTCACACATTACAGTATTTCAGGGAGGAAATGGTGTAAGATTTCTAGTTTTGATAAAATGAATTATTACTTTGCCGCTTTGGGAACGAGCTAGGAAAACATGTCTATGTTGCAGCAGCCCTTTAAGGGTACCCTCCATTAGACAACATTGTGTCTTACACAGTAGGAGGCATTTCCATCATCAGTGAAGGATATTTCACTTTAACTTTGACATTGCCATATTCTGAAATCCTCTAAACCACTGTACAGGAGGACCATGTGCTTTTTTAATTAATTTTCAATGTGGCAGTCTACTGTTTTTTCCAAAAATACCAGCTAGTACCACAACAAAAAAATCGCACAATTGTCATAACAACCTGGTAATATTACAGGGGCCACTTTGAAGAGTGGTCTGAAGAGTATTTGCCAAACCTTTTGATCCCTAGTAATCAGAACAGAAGTGCCCAAAATCCAGAGATTAAAGGATTAGGCCTCAAGAAAGACTTGTGGTATTTCAAGAAAATGTGACTGATGCTCACCACTTATTTTTTACAGTGCTGATGAGATTTAGTGTTTAAGGTCCTTTCCTGTTCAGACATAAAAGCTGCTGTAATCAGAGTATTACTAGGGAAAACTACTCTGGTTGGGGATTCAATATGTTTAAATTGTTGAGCCAAGGTTATTGTTTGGATTAGGTTAGGAAGGATGACACTGAAATAAGTAAGCCCCAATAGTGCAGCGAAGCAGAGACGAACAAAGAAAAATGTTTGCATCTTTAAATAGCAATCTAGATACCCTAAGTACGCTGGTTATAGCTATATATATATAAAAAAAACTTAGACTAGCCTAAAAACGAGGGTTTGTAGATGTCTACACAGCTACTAGAAACAGAATAAACATCTCCATTGCACTGAAATCCATATGAAAACAAAACTGGAGACCCTGGAGGTAGAAGAGACTTATTAGGTCAGCTTGCCCACCCCCCAGCTCTGTTGTCCCTCAAAATCTTCATGCTCAGTTCCCATGCACCTCCTCAACTTGCGCATGCAAAACTTGACACAAGCAACCAACATCCATCAGGGTCATTCTGCTAGAAAACAAAAGATAGCAGGCTATACTGATGGTAAACCAGCTTAGGATATTTGTCAGTAAGGTCTAAAGATTTTTTTGCAGAGTTCATATATGCAAACAGCTAGCAGCTTTTTCATAAGAAATACATGGCTATTAATAATACTCAGTCTTTGTATTTTAGGGAGCCGTTAGAGATGCATGAGACACAAAAATATGTTCCAATATACAATCATGCCATTTCAAACACCATTGGATTATTATTACTGATTAGGAGGAAAAATCCAACAGCTGTCTGGGGAATTCCCTCGATGTCTGGATTATTGATTTAATAGCCACACACTGTCTAGATCCTATCACTCCACTAATGTTTGAAAATGCTGTACATGAGCTTACATTATTTTTTTCCTATTATTGCACAAAAAATATGTATTTTAGCCTGATTTTCAGGTGAATTCAAGATTATCTCCACACAATAGGAATATGAAATAGCAATTGTATCTTTTTAAGTAAAAACTAAGATGAGCTAAAAAAATTCCAAGTTTTCAGAAAGTATTAAATTTCACCTACAATTCATTCCAAAATTCTGCTCTTCCCTCTCCCCCCTCCAGGAAATTTGAAATAGAAAAACAAAGCAGAAGTTTAAGGTAGGGAAACTATTCAAGTGTGAAGAGGCTGTAATATTACAGTTGCTTAGGTTACGGTGATATGCTTTGGATAGAAGTTTGACATCCTCTCTGGCACATTTACAATAAGTACGTAAACACACAAACAAACAAAAGCCTGCTAGCTTTAAATTCTTTGCCTTCATCTGTGAGTGCTGCAGTCAGCCAGTCTCTGGTTTAGTTCCTTACGACTGGGTTCAGCCTGCGCAGGCTGTAGTTTTTGTTCTGCGTGAGGCTCCCTGTGCATGCCCTGCTTGTGAAGCACACTGATAAGAGGCATGGTGGGAATGGCAGCTTATGTCACCTGGACCAGGAGATACGGCAGTGCTGTGTGGCACACTGCTGCGTGGCACACTGCTGCAGCAGAGGCAGCCCTGGTGGTAACACAGATCTCATTTGAGTGTGGATGGGATTGCTTTGGATTCTCCTGCTGAAAAACATGGGTGATGACTGAGAAAAGTACCAGCGTTCAGACCTGAGAGTGTAAGCGTGGTGCGGTAAACAGTCTCTCCGTGACCGCTTAACCCGGACCAGGGTAATCTAAGCAGTACAGGCTGTCCTGGCCAAATAAAGTAGTGTACAAGGAAGAATGACACACTTTGTGTTATATAGCCTCAGTGAAGCATCCCTCTTTCCTAGGGCAGGCAGCGACAAGACCTGTAAAAGACTTTTCCTTCTGGAGGTGGAATCATCAGAGGTAATATTTTACTACAGGCCTCTCTCATATATGTAAGTTTAATTGAATTTAGCTCTACCACATACCAAAGACAATATGTAACCTTTAACATGATTCTTGGTCTAAAGATGGTAAGCATTTTCCACGTATATGATGCTATTAATTTGTTTAGCATGGCCCAAGAACAAAAACTTGAGCAAGGGTATCAGCTGTTGTCTCTTTGGCCTGATATATTTGCAATGATTTTTATGGGAGAAAATATTGTACTAAACCACTATTGTGCCTCTGTGTCTGACAAGTAATGTGATACACAGTGAAATCCTGTCGCTTCCTACAACGTTGGCTGTTGATAGTATTCTAGGTCTCTACTAAATGTCACAACTTTTATGAGCACAGAAAACTCTGTATAATGAATCTTTAAGCCAATAAGAAGATATTATGAACAAAAAAAAGTGTCTAAAAATGTAAAGATAATAGCTTAATAAATAAATCTCATGTTTTCATATTTTTATTGGGGCAGGACAGGGAGATCACAAAATTTGTGCCTGCAGAAGGAAGGACTATATGTAACAATTAAATAACATGTATTCTTTGGTCTAATCAAACGTAAATATCTTCAGCGGTCTTCTATAATAAACTATTCTAACATCATACCAGCTACGCACACCTTTCTGTCCTGAACCACTCCTACCAGCTGTATTGATTGAGCACTTTTGTTCTGTGATCTACTTCCTCCTTCACTGGAAGAGCAACAATGGCAATGCAGTGAACCACTTGATTTGGAATCTATACATTTCTGTTAGAGCCACTTAATTCTGGGATCTTATAATCCTCAAAAAAAAAACAAAGAAAAATTGAAACATTTGGAAAATACAGAATCATGATGTACTACTCTAATCGTGGAGGTCCCAAGGAACAGGTCCCGAGTACAGCTCACTACAATCACAAACATCCGTTTGAATTCTGCATCTAATCTGATGCATGCTTTGTTTCAAAATGACAAAAACGTTTTGATTTTACAGTCATGATGTTTGTGTCAACTTTTAAAAAACGATTAAATGGAAAATGAGAATCTGCTAACAAATAATGTTGGTTAAATCTTATACCATACCGATGCTATGCTTTCAAATGCCTTTTTTTTTTTTCCAGATAAATACTGAGATAAATTTTGCTAGCTCCTTATGTATCTCACTATTGGTTGTTGTCTCTAATATAAGCCTATTCTCTACCCAGTTACCAACTATGTATTAGAGAATTAACCACAACTGTTAAGGTCACATCAGGTCAACTTTAAAGTGATAAAACCTTAATGGAGTAAGGGATCAAGAATATAACAAAATCTCTTATTTCTGTTTTCTACATCTCTGGAGAAATAGTTTAAAGTTCACTAAGAAATTCTTATCTAAACATACTAATCTCTTCATATTATTTCGAACATAGGTAGTTGAATTCTAAATCCAGTTGATACAATATTTCAATAAAATAAATCATATTAAATCAATCACGTTACAGATTATAGAAAAACTGTGCAAATCTGCAATCCTAATATATATGCATGCCATTGTTCCCAGAGGACTCGAAACAAAAAGAACCTTGTGTTGCTGTCTTTGTTAACATATTTAGTCATTTATGATATAATAAATTACCCCTCTTTTGTTTATTAAGACTTAGCTAAAAGCTGGCTAGAAAGCCAGTGGCTCTAATCTCTCTAATCTCAACCAGTGATTTTGTTGCCTCAGTATCTAACTAGCAGAGATCCTCTAGCTAATACTACTTTTGGCATTTTTAAGGTGTTACAATCTTAGAGATATATTGGATGAGAACTTTAAAAACAGTAAGAATATTACTAAGATGATATTTTAGTTCTGCAAAAAGAAATATTACTTTTCTTTTGAAAAAAAAAAACAAAAACAAAACCAAAAACTCGTTGCTGGAAAGAGCACGTTTCTCTTTGTAACTTTGACCTTGTAGCTGCCAACTTTGTTTCCCTTCTCTAGCTTCTCTGTTTCTTTTAAAACCCCACAGAACTTCACTAAACCTCACTAGAGAGGTTTCTAAAACCTCACTTTGGTTATGATGCTTTAATCTCTCGTGGAATCTACAACTTATTTCTTAACAAATCCGTTTTTCCCCCTGTGGAGGTTTGCTTTCTACCATTGACCTCGACCTTTCTTGTTTCTCCAAATCAAAAGCATAGCTGATGGAGTTAAATTCTGCATATCTTTTTTTGAAAGGCCACCATTAACCTCTTGCTATTATTAGTAGTAAAAAAAAAATTTAAAATAATTGTAATGGACTGACTTCTTGGCTGACAATTTTTTCAAAAGCTCTGTACCTTTTTTCATAGGCTCACTCTTTCCCCCCTTTGTGTCAATACCTCTGTATCAACATTGCTGTTAAACACTTTCATTTTCTATATTGATATTTCTATTTTTTGCCTTCCGCTAATCACATTTGTCCCGTCTTTCATTTCACCTCCATTTATCCCATTACACTGCATGTCTCAGTGCTCAAAGTTAATCTCCTCCAAGCATTTCTTGTGTTTTGCAACTAATACTTCTGCAGAAATCCTTCAACTACAGACAGACCTTCTATTTCCAGTCAGCTAAGCCCTTCTGATTTCCCTTGTGTGAATCCCTTCATTAAAATCATATACAGTCCATGTAACTCAAGGCATAGAACTATATTATTCTTGGTATATACTCAGCTACCTACATGGGCACAGGACTGTGGGCCCGTGGGTGACTGGGGAGGCGAAATGCAGCAAAAACCAAACACCACGGGGGCGAGGGACAAAAATAATGGAGAGATTCACACGTGTGGCAGAGGACAAGGCTAAAAACAGACAACCACCACAGAAAACTGGGAACAGAAAACACAAGAGAGACGACAGCACAAAAGAGCAGTAAATAGGGTGGAACAGTTGCCGTAAGGCTGCAAATGCAGGAGTTTAACACACTGAAATGAAGGGATGCTGGCGGGACAACACGTAGCGAGGCCAAAAGGCTCAAACGGAAGGGTTGTAATAACTATTACAGTAATAACTGTAACGCTGCCTCAGACCTTATCACTTCCCCCTCGCCTGAGTCCATGGCGGCCCGGCGCCATGCCAGGAGCCTGCTGATCCCCGACCTCGGGTCAGGGGTCCTGTCCCCGTGCCCTCGGGTCGCAACCGCTGTCACAGGGCTCCCGACATGGTGGCACCAAGCCGCGCGAGGGACAGGGGGGACGAAGCGTTCCAGCTTCCCTCCGCCCGGCACCCAGCGCTGAAACGCGGCCGCCCCCGTCCCGGCCCTCCGCGCCCAGCGGCGCCAGGACGCCTGGCCGGGCAGGAAAGCAAGCCGCGACGGCGGCCGCCCCTCGGCCGAGGAGGGGAGGGAGGCAGAGTCACCACCCCCGCGGTGGCGGCGGCAGCCGGTTGCCCTGGCGAAGGCGACGCCACGCAGCGGCCTCCGCGCGAACAAAATGGCGGCAGGCGGCGGGGTCCGGCGGGGTGGGGGCTTGCTCGGGGTAAGGCGAGCGGCGGCAGCGGGACGGGGTGACCGTGCCGTCCTCGTCCCGCAAACGCTCTCCTCCTCGCTGCAGGTGCGGAGAGCGCCCGGCGGCCCCCCGGTGCCGTTCGCCGCCTCAGGGACCGGCGTGGTGAGCAGCGACTTGCTGGCCAAGGAGGCGGAGTACAAGTAAGGAGGCGGCCGGGGGCGGCGGCGGCCGGGCCCTGTCACCGCAGCCTTGTCCCGCTGCCCGCCCCAGCGGAGGTTACAGTTAATATTCACTCTGTCTGAGTGCCTCGACTCGTTCCCCCAAAGCGTACAGATGAGAGTACCAAAAGCGACGTTTTAAATTTTCCCCGCCACGGTTTTACGCGGGCGCCTCAGGGCGGGCTGTGCGCTGCTCCAGGCCGCACCTTGGTGCCACAGCATCGGGCCTTAGAATTTTCTGCATTTAAAACATTGACGCTTCTTTAACATTACAAAATATAAGTGCTTAAGCCTGTTAAAAAAGCTTAAAAGCTTTTAAGTTTGTGACAAATGCAGTGAAAGCACATGTAAAAGCTCTCGCTGTTACCTGCTGGTTCTTGGCCCCTGTGCGTGGTGAGGGTGTACGAGCAGCCATGTCTGCAGAACTCGTGTAGTCACACTGTGTGAAAAGCTATAAAGCGAAGCATGAAGGAACACAAGGTTATTTTAACCTGTACAGATGTTTAGCGACACATTTTAATTACATGATCAAGTGATGTAATCGTGCATGACTCCTTCCCCAACCCCTGCTGCTAAGTATACCTAAGGTAAGGATTGTGTTAAAAACAGAAAGCATTGAGGAAATGAAGACATGAAATGTGTATTAAGCAATGACATGGCCAAAACCAAGAACGCCCTTTACCTCTCAGAATTGTAGTCTAAACCTTACTGTTTAATGGATATAGGTGTTTTATTGCTATTGATTTGACAGAAACCCAGGAGATTGTTGAAATGTAACTTTGTTAGTACCCTGAAATATAAGGCAGTGTTCCTTTGTAGGAGTTATTAAAATTTCACTTAGTTCAGGCAGAGCTACTGTCATGCTTACCTTTATTCCTTTTAAATATTTCAAAAACTCAGTGGCAAGCATTCTTACTCTTTCAGGCAACTGAATGCAGAATTAGAAGCAAAAACAGCAAAACTGGTGCGTCAGGCCGAAGAAGTAATGGTGAGTAGGCTAAGTAGACTTATGTAATTTAATCTTGATTCACATGCACACAGGGTCAAGTTTCAAAAGAAATTATACCATGATAACTAGAAGCATTTTGGTTTCAAATGCAATCTAAGCTTTTAATTTCTTTTTTTTCCCCCACAATAGTAAACTTCTACCAAAAACACTTCTAAAAATAGTTTTTATATAATTTCATCAGGTAGGTAGATGTTCATATAGATGCATAGAACATTTGTGCAGATGAAGCCACATAAAAAGACTTGTTTATGATGTTTAAGAAAAGTATCTGTAGGTGGTTTTGTGTCTTAAATACTAAAAAAATAATTAGTATTTGAAAACCAGATAGTGTTGCAATAACATCCCAGTAAACCAGGATCTACACTGTTCAAGATGAAAAAAACCCCAAAGAATAAGCAACAAAAATAGAAAATATGTAGTTAGTAAGAAAGAAACTTTCTTAAAACAGAAAAATTTCCTGTTTATCATCAGTGTTATCTTTTAACATTGCTGTGGCTGTGTAGCAGATAGAGTCATGTTTTTGGATAAAAATTGGATAAATTAAAGAAAAGGAACAGGGGACGTGTGGTTTATACCCAAAACTGGAGAAGGTGTTCTGCATATTGGATATATTAATTGTAAGTGCACTCACTCAAATAAATGAGGCATAAAAAGCAAAATATTAAGTCTTCTGGAAAGCGATACTTGTATGCACTTCTCCTATTACTGAAACTTCATTTTTAAGTCCCGTGAAAACATATTCTTCTCGTGAGCTGTGATAAGCTAAGGCTAACTGCTTGGCATTTGAACAGAAGCAGATGAAGTGTCCAAAATAGCATCTAGTCTCTTTCCTTTAAAAAACAGCAACAACAAAACCATTTCTTTTTTTCTCCTTCTCTAAATACAGCAGAAGATCAAATATTCTTAGGACACTTAATATACCACAAGGCACTGCCAGATTGCACAGATACGTTTAACAACAAAAGAAAAACAGTCCAAGTTTAAAAAAAACAACCAAACAAAAAGAACACCAAACTGGACAATTGCATTTTGTTCTGGATTATGCTTCCTAACTGTAACTTAGCAACATAGAAGCTGTCTGAACATGCAGATTGAATTGTTCTCTAAAGTACATACAACATATCAATGCGCAATTACGGTTGTACTGCATGAATAAAGATTTCTTTTTAAGGCTTATTGTGCAATATGGGAAATTTAAAATTTGTTCCACCTGCTGTGAATTGCTACTCCTGTATTTTATAAAAGAAGGAGGGAGTGTAAGAGCACCTCTGATGATGTTAAGCTGGGCAAAAGTTTTATGGGCAAAAGGCAATTACATGTTGTGGAGCAGAAATACATGTTGGGGGATAGCAATGGCATTTTAATTTTTATCCATCTTTTCCTGTGTTTGAGAAGTTATTTTCCACAGCAGACTATAGTTTCCATTCTTTTTCATAGTAGACTATAGTTGCTCTGATCTGCGATTTACAAATGTGTAATTTGTCTTTAATGGATTATATTCCCCAAAATTTGACTACTTTTTTTTTTTTTTTTTTTTTTGTAATAAAGAAAGGCCAACAGGAGATACTATCCAGACAAGTTTCAGTACAGACTAAGTCATGTGAAGATGACAGACAGAGGTATGTGATTTACAACTGCTGCATATAACTCGTGGGGTATCTTTCGTACTGATCCTGCACACCCTGACTTGTGCCCTAGTCAGGCTACTGTTTTATCTGTCTTTGCAGCATACTGGATTGGTGAAGTCTAAACTTTTTCCTATTATTTGAAACAGTTGATACTAAATGAGTGTTGTTCCTTGTTATTTCAAGGAAGTCTTAATTTTGCTGAAATGTTCTAGCTAGGATACTAAGTACTGCTGAGATCTGTAAAAAAGCAAGGTAAGGTAACAGGTTTCTTTGCAGTGCAAAACAGTAGACACTCAGCAGTAGATGTTTTTTAACCAGTTCAGCTGACAAAGTGAAGAAATAGATACTGATTCACATTTAACTTGGCCTAAATGTTCCTGGGACAGGAAGTGCTTGATAAAAAAAAAAAAAAACCAACAAAACAAAAACCAAACACAAAAAACCTGCCAGACAGACGCTCAGCTGCCACCCTCTGGAACTTGGGTATCATTACACTTCAGAGGTTGACATACCTTTAGCCTGTATGAACATGCGTACAGCAGTGGGGTTTGGCCTGTATGTTCGAACCGTTTGGCTCTAGAGTGGTTACATAGCTGTATTTACTTAGTTGTTCAGGGGCGTTATTATTTACTTGGTTGTTCAGGGGTTTGTATGTTGATAGTACAGGAAGTGGGTGAATTTAAGATAGACTAATACACAGTTTACCAAAGATCTGATCTGGTAGGTTCCTAAATTTATAATCTGGATAGCAAAGGTACAGGGCCAGACTACAAGGTGCTTCAAATGTTAGGCTGCAGTGGGAAAACTGTTTTGAAATAGTAGATATGAAAGGCTGCTAGAGGTGATAAAATATTTACTTTTGTGAAGAGTAAAAACAAAAACAAGAAGTGAGGGGTTTTATGTACGTAAAAAGGTTTTCAGTACAAAAAAAGGTGTGACAGCAAGTCTGTGACAGAAGCCTGGCTATACCAGCAAAAGTTTGCTACTATAGTTAAAATTATCCCTGAACTATTTTAAAGCCGTATCTGTCAGTTGTAGAGGGAAACCAAACCAAAACAAAACCAAACCAACTTGTGTTATCAATATAATTATGCTTTGCAAAGAAGTTCTGGATCTTGCTTTAGTTGTATGTTCTGTTAGAGGGATTTTGAACAGTAGACAGAAGATTTTTTAAGAACTTCAAACTGGAGTTGAGTTACTGGGATGTTTTATGAGGTAAGGTGATTGGAGCATTCAACCCCACAAAGGGAGTTAACAGTTTTGATGGTATACATTTGAAATAAATGGGAGTGTGAGAATTAAAAAAAATAAAATTGGCAATTAGCATGTCAGAGTAGCAGCTGATCTATCGATTACTTACATAAATTGAAACACCTTAAAACAGTCACAGTCTCTGTTCTGGTAAACATTTATGTGAATGAAGAGTTGAAATCCCATCCTGTAGTGAAAAAATTAGAATTGTGTGCTAGGAATTAGGCACACTTGTTATCCATGAGTGAACATTGAGGCGATTCAATTAGATTAGTTCCAAGTATTTAATACTCGATTTAATTTTTGTTGTTTTTTTTTTTTCAAAATTTTGCAAGCAGATAGGCCATAAATCTAAAGGAAGCACTTGAGATAGTTTTGAAACCAGTTCCAGTGATTCCTTTAAGGATAACGAACACTAAAGCAACTGGAAAGAGGGGAAGAAATTGA
This sequence comes from Vanellus vanellus, assembly GCF_965231255.1. NCBI lineage: Eukaryota > Metazoa > Chordata > Aves > Charadriiformes > Charadriidae > Vanellus > Vanellus vanellus. The sequence goes on along the minus strand of NC_138916.1, from coordinate 9,923,197 downwards.
AGCAAATAAAGGGGTAGTATTGGATGGGGGGGGGGGCGGTTAAGAGAAAAAAATGAGTAAGCAAATTAAAAAAAAAAAAAGGCAACAAATAGTTAAGTCACTCTCCAACTCAGTGTATATTTTAAAATAAGTTGTTCTGGAGTTTTTATAGCATAATTTTTGCAGAGAAATTTGAATTACATAGAGACAAAGCAGCTCCAGTGACACTGCATTGAAATCAGCTTTTGTTTACACTTTCACTCTTCAGAGCATTGCCAGGCTCATGGCGATGGGAACTGTATGCGCATGGGCAAGCATGCTATAGGCTTTGAATAGGATTAGGAAACACAAAGGGTTTGCTCATGCACATGCATCTCGTGTTTACATGCAGAGATGGGATTGTTAAACATTAGCTTCTGTTGCAGTGTTGCCACAATCCTCTAGCTACTTATTTGTATACCTTTTTAGGATTTACGCATTAATTTCACTTACCAAACAACTATAGAACTGTATTATGAGGTTTTAAACATGGGTTGTCATGTATGGGGAAGAGGAAGAGGAAAGAAACCATTAAGGTTAAACAAGTTTGAGAAATTTAGTGAAAAGGGGTGTGTGTGTGTTTTTGTTTTTTTTTTTTAAATAAGGCCCTGAGGCAACAGATATAGTAGGAAGAAGTTAGCCTATTGATGGAAAACAACATTATTGTTTTCTTGAATATACAGTGTTGTATTTTCATATTTTTCAGAATAACCTATAACTGCTATTTCTGTGGCAGCAAATCCTCACTTTCTGCATGCCCCTAAAGGTAGCCAATAGGAAGGAAGCATGAGGAAAATAGGGTAAATAGACAAAAACTAATCATCCTGTTCTTGAAGTCTGTTGCCAACCACACACAGACGATTTCTCCAGGTTTTTTTTTTTTGGATTAATAAAATCTGGAGCTTTGCGCAGATAATTCTTGCTGATGAATGGATGTCTGTGAAATTTTTAAAGGCGAGATCTAAACATTTGCTCAAATCAGCTGGGCAAAAAAAATTGAGGTGACTTGATGTGCCTGAAATTTAAATTTTATTCCAAATATTTTATAAGCCAGCATTTTAATTGAAGTAAAAAATTATAAAGGGTAGTAAAAAAGTAGCCTTTCAGTGTAGTAACACAGATTCACATAACTCATTCTGAAAGCAAAAAGTCATATATATGACAAGAAACTTGACCTGAATTATACACAGCATGCTAAAATTTTCTGCTTGTTTCCAGCAGGTTTTAAAAATAATCATTTAACCTGAAGTTCAGTTAGTAAGAAGTGTGGGTTTCAGCCAAATAAGCAGATAAGAAAGCTGCTTTTTTATTCCTGTTTTTTCATTTGTGAAATTGATACAATATTTGTAATAGGTATTTCAGAGAAAATTCTGTAAGGCTTAATTTACAAATTGCTCCCACCTCATATTCACTTGATAATGCCTGTCAATTGACTTGACAACAGTCAATCTGAGCATACAATTGCACTCCCTCTTAGGATGTGGAAGACACTGGTTTATATCTTAATTTTCTTTGTATTAATTCAGGGATTTGTGTGTCAAGTACACATATCAATCACTGAGCTGTTGGTGATCTTTGGTAATGGATTGTCAGTCTCTCTTGTTGAAGATAACACTCTGCATACTGGCTAAGTACTCCCTGGTACAGGGAATCATTGATCTAATAAGCCAGTAGGTGCAGCAATCGCCTGAATTGCAAGAGATGAGATTGTAAACTGTTGTATTGCATACCCTAGACTTACCAAGTGATTTACATAGCAAATGGGACAGAATGGAAAGACAGAGAATGAGACTGAATTTATGATTGAACTTAGTATATGTTCCCACCTTAGCTATGTTGTTTATTCTAGACATATCAAATGTTATTCTCCCGATTCTGACAGGGGGGGTGAATTTTTATTGTAAAATGTTTATTTTGTTGTACATGTTCTGTGAATTTTTATTTTTTAATTTTTTTTTTCCTGCAGAGATCCACTCTGTCCTGAAGCTTCATCTCTTACACACTCATATGCCAAGGTATCATAGTCAAAACTATCCTGGTTAATTTATCTTTTAGTATAATTTCCACATATTACTTCTGTTTTTGAGGCTGTGCTATGCTGGGGACTAATATGGGTGGGAAGCCAAAAGGAAGTGATGTTCAAAGCAGTGCTATAGGGAGTGTTGCTAGGGTTTCTCAGTGCCGCTGGTGGTTAAGTGGACTTACATCATGTTTATTTTTTGTGTTCTAAGTTTCCTCTGTAGTCTGTAAAGCATTGACAGAAGTGTTCAGTGTTTTGAACATCAAATTAAGAACTCCAAGTGCAAAATACTAGAACATAATTAATGTCTTCCTTTCTTCCTTCCCACAGTAGTATAATACTAAAGGCAGTGCTACTGTCTTCTAGATGTAATAATAAACAAGTAGTGAAAATAACTGAATACAGGAAGGAAAATATAATGGAAAAACGAGATTGAGATTAGGAACAAACTTCCTAGTCTCCAAATTCAATTACATTGAGTCTTTTAGGAGGTGAGCTAAAGCTTCCAAAATCCTGTCTTCAGTTATTTGTCAGAACGCAGTAGAAAAAAAATTCTGATTTTTGAAGAATATTTATGTGGGTGAAAGTAAGAAAAATATTGTTAATCTTCCTTCTACAGGGAATGTATAAGATTAAACTAATGCATAAAAATAGCATGTTTTTGAAGGTACGGTAAGCATTTTTCAAAGAAATGCACTCTGTTGACAGTCCAATAGTTAATATCTTGATAATCACAGAGAGCCTTGCTTATGCATGAGTTTATTATGAGTATGTATGCAAAAACTCCCACACGCAAATGACTATTGGATGTATTATAATTCAGGCATACGGACATCAAAGCTGCAAGATAAAGATGAGTGCAAAAAAACCCTGAAAAATTGCGCTTTTAAGAGTTTGAAAAACATACATTGAAAAGTATCCTTAAATCTGAATATATGAAAAAGAAAAAAACAACACAAAACCCATTAGAAAAATGTAATACCTAACTAATTTTTTAAAAGATCACTACTTTCTGAAAAAAATTTTGTAGCTAGCAAACAAGAAGAAATGTGCTTCGGTGCCCACAGCTCAGAACAGACCATACTCTGGGAGTAAGGGAAAAAGAACAACTTCAAGGTATATTATACACATCTCTTTGTTTGTAATAAACTATTTTAGTTGCTCGTTTTGTCTGTCAGGTTATTTTTATTCATGTATGTTTCTACATTTATATATATTTGTGTAAATAAATGTATCAAACTCTCGGTCCTCCTCAGTCAGCTCCACCATGTAGCTATCTCTGTTTACTTGTACGGAGCACCAAAAATTACTAGCGAACATATGTGATTAATATTACAACAGTGAAACTGTTGCTTCCTGCTGAAGCACTTCTCAAGGCTGACAGTTAAACTCTGTTAACTCCTTCAGTGAAAGGATGGCTAATGAGCATACACATGGGAGGTACATCATCTGAGGCAACCTGAGAGAGCACACTTAAGTGATGCTGACTGATCTGTGATCAGACTTCTGGTGGGAAACATGAGGCCTTCGAGGGTCTCTCCTGTTGTGGTGAACCTTGGGCTCACAAGACAAGAGGCAATAATAGTACCACAGCTTTCAGGGGTTTCAAGCTGAAAAGCTTCAGCTCTGTAGATAGCAAATACAAGGTTGTAAAAGCAAGAAACGGAAATCTGGACAAAAAAAGAGTAGAGAAATGCATAAAATCCTGGGAACAAATAAAAACTGCCACAAGATATGGAAAAAAATACAAAATAGGATGAAAATTGTCTGCAAGGTGGCCAAATATGGAACTGACACAGGCTGAGGCTGTCTTTCAGGACTTGCTAGTCATTTGTGGACCCTTTGGACCTCCCTTGAGTGGTTCAGGGGAAGTTGTCGTGCTGGCACCACATAATGAGATTTAGAAGTGTAATTATGCACATACGGGACCTACAGGATGAACCCAAAGTTGTGGGAAAAAGTTAGCAGCTCAAAGGAGTTTGGAGGCTGCATTGGGATGAGGATATATTCAAATAAGAACTTAGGAGCTTCAGATCCTGTGGGAACTAATGTCATCTTTTAGAAAAGAAAGCTGAGGAGATACCCTATGTAGCAGATGTGTCCCATACCTTATGTTTTGGTTTTATGAAAACTTTGTTGTGCAACTTCTAGGATCAGTGATGTTTCCTAGGCCAGGCATCAAGATACAGAGATTGTGGTAAGGTAGGAGTACAGCTACAAAGGACAGAGTTCTAGAAGTTAACGTGCCTGGTAGGGGAAATAGCAGAATTTAAGGCAGAGGATAGTAACTAAAGCCAAGAGAGCATTCCTCTGTTTTTCTTTTACTCTGATTTCATTATGAAGTTGTTGGATGAGAAGACCACACCACAATCTTCTCAGTAGAAAATGGTACTTTTTCTCTGCATCCTACATATGATACGTAAAATCCTGTAACTGTTTATATAGAATACAGTAGAAGGTATCCTCCATAAAGAAAATGAGAAATTGCTATCAATGCATCTTTCGTATGAATGTGAGCAATGAAGTTGCACTAGGTAAATAACTCTGTATACTTTTAAAAATAGCAAATATGCTATATTTTCGTACATTTTTTTTTTACAAATTTGAAATCTAGGGTTTGCTTTTTGGTTTTTTTTTAGTTCAAAAATAACCAACCTGGAAGTACAAAGTGCTGATGATGTCGCAATACTGGAAGATTGCGTAGATTTTTCTTTAGCAAAAACAATAAGCAAAATTGAAGAAAAACTAGAGAAAGGAGACTTGCCAGCTTGTCTAGATGATGATATTATTCCAAGTGTTGGAAAAGAAATTGGAGCAGGTAGGTTTCCTCCCATGGCTAAGTACTTTTATTCTTACTTCCTGATTGTTAGAAATTGGTTCTCCTGGGGGAGAAAAGTAAGAGTTTCTGGATTAGTTACAGGGAAAGCTCTAAAGCCCTTAAGTTAGAGGGAAAAGGGGAAGAAGATTTTTCTTCATGTAGTCCTAGAGGAAGATCAGGTCACATATGAGTAGTCATAGGAAAAAGTGAATTTTTATCTTGATGTCCACCTTGTAGAAAGACATTTGGATGGTAACATATGTTGAATATGTGCATAACATTTGATTCATTTCACTGGGGAAATAGAAATGCATCATGCTAAGTTTCCACTTCCAAAAAGATGGGCTTCAGTCCTTTGCACAGATTCTGCCTTTAGAGCAAAAAGCCTTTCCTCAGATCAATGCTGTAGATCTTAGTAAGTAGCTTAAATGAAGTAGTGTTTTGACTGTGGTGCTTGAACGAGAATCCTCCAGATACTTTCCCACTACAGATGGTGTGTTTATGTTTGTCCTAGAAATAGAGTAGGAAAGGGATTGCAACATTTGCCAGTGAGGCTAAAGGCATGACACACATCTGCCTTTTTGGTTCTGGTGTGATGAAAGTGGGTTTATCTAGTTTCTTACAATGCTAAAGCAATCATGGAGTCAGATTCACTGCAGTACTACGAAATGTCCCAAAGTACTTCTTTTAATGTAACAACTTGATGTCAACAAGCATGCCAACACACAAATAGCTTGATTTCTAGCCTTGTGTAATTCTGCGCAAGCCTTCTGTTAATAAGTCTCCCAAAACAGATCCTCAGATATATTTGTTTATAGTTCTTGTTCCTGAACTAAAAAGAAATTGCTTTGGACTGCATTGGAAGCTTACAGCAAATTCAAGATAACTCAAGAAGAGTTATTATTACTGGTATCTAGTAATAAAGTCTTGTGGACCAATGGCATGCATTTGAGTATTGAGAATTGTTTCTGTAACTTTAATGATGAAATGAAATGAAAATACTCTGGATTGCTTTTTGCTTTTTAAATTTGATATTGACTGTTTAGAACACTCCAAATGCCTCCTTAATATGCTAAATTGCAGAGCAGGCTAGCAGTGTCAAACTCACAGAACAGTTAAGAGTTTTCACAAGGAAGTAGATGTAGATACTAAATAGGCCCTGTTACAGAGTGGGCTGATCCCTTAGTGGGAATCTCCTAGTGAGGGATTCTTTAGGCATATGTGCCTGTGCTAGAGTTTTTAAGCCAACATGCTGATAAGGTTCCATAGCATTGTCCTTTCCCTGAGCTTCTTGCAGCACTCTTCCTGGAGTTAGGTAGTCATTTTTCTGTCAACAGAATAGCTTACTTTATTTTTCTCAGGGGGTGTTTTTGTGGGTTATAACTCAACTCTGCAGTAACAAGCAATGATATAAACACATAGACATGTAGAAGGCTGAAAATGTAGCTCTATTTTTATCTAATATACCCACACACAAATAAACAAAATACCTGAATGTGTTGTCGCACTTCGTGTTAATCTTCAGATTATCTTAGGAGTTCAAGACACCTATTCTTTCTTGTAGGGTATCAGAGTCTCTCAGATGTTCTTTCCTTGTTACCATTCCCTAAACTGTTGTTTACTTTATAACTTGGGACCACCCTATTAAGTGATACCCCTCCCCCTTATCAGCCTCATCAGGTGATTAAAATTGACAAATTAGGAACTAACTTTGGATCATAGCTGCCTCCCAAGGCCGATCTGGTTCTACTTGTGCTCTTGGATTTTCAACAAGGTTTACTATGAAGTGCTCTTAATGACTCAGAGCTATCAAAAACAGAAGATAAGTTGTCTGTGGACTAGTAACTGAGTAAAAGAGGAAACAACATGTTAAAAAGAAACAACCAGTTTTTCGAAGTAGTGACACAGTCCTGGAGTGATCCGTCACAGAGCTTACGTTATTCAATATACAGGAAAGTAATCTGGGAAAAAGGAATAATAGCTGGTAAAAAAAATGTATTTGAAACAACGATTTTAGTTAAAGCTGACATTGAAGTATTGTAGAAGTTTATATGCAGCATTAAAGAGTGCAAAGTAAAGGTGATAGAAAAAAAACACCACCAATTATACCTATGTCTGAGTTGGACTTTGTTTAGTTATTACCAATGTAGATGTCTCCAAAAGCATAAGCTTATTGCTTGTTCACAGTGGGAAAGGCAAATTGATTGTTAGAAATCCTTCAGAAGATAACAGAAAACAAAACACTGTACTGTTATCGTGATGCCATTATGTAATTAATGCTACCCCATCTCGAAGATGAGACACACCCCATCTCAAAACCAGGTTGTTGAAGTAGGAAAGTGTCGTGGCTTAGATACAGGACAGAGTATATAGTAGCAATTAGAAATGTGGAACATCTTGAATTTGAATCTTCAATTTGAAAACAAAACAATTGAGGGCAATATGAAAGATTCTGTAATGAAAACAGTAATGGTAAAGGGACAGCTGTATTTTTGTAATGCAAACGCTAGTAAATGCCACATTAACTTGGATTTAAAGCAAGCTTACAAAGTGTTTTTCTTTCACATAATGCATAATTAAATTAGCCAACTCATTGCCACAGGATCTTGTGAATGCCAGACTACGATATTTTTAATGAAAAAAACTTAATAATATAGAAGTGCATGAAAGAATATTAAACTTGATGGCTTCAATATGGTGTCTATCTCAGGATAGCCACCAGTTACCAGAAGCTCACATGCATATAACAGGAGGAAAAAAATCAGTCTGTATCTTATATTTTCATGGTGTTTTCCTAAACCCTACTTAGTATTGGCCTCTGCAGAGTTTCAACTGAAGCCACAGTTGACAGTTGATAAGGGAAGGTGGGTGAAATTAAAAAAATTCCTATTACAGCAAATGAACACGTGTACACACCCATCCCTTCATGTTCAGCTCCAGATGCTCCTCCTCCTCTTTTTTCTTTTCCCCTTGTGCCAACTGTGAATAATGGTTATTCCTAGGTTGCTCAACGTGATCCTCATACTGTTTCCATACTTTGTGCCTGTGGAAGTTAAGGGAGAGTTCCTTGTGAACGATCTGGGGAAACGGTGGGGATTAGGGAGTAACAAACCATACTGTTCATACGCAGCTTGTTTTTTCATGACAGTAGTACATTTCTTAGGTGTCTAAGAGCAAGAAAGTACTTAATTTGGAAAAAACATCTGATAAAATTGATTTAATTTTAAACTATTAATTGAATAATGTTAGCACTGTACTTTAAAAAAGCATAGACTGTTGTGTGGGAGGAGTATTTACCTATTAGGAGTGTTTTGCAGTCTACATTTAATTCCTTCTTGTGAGCAGTTTAAAACTACTTTGGGTGTAACTACACAAATTGGAGCTACAGATTAATTGCAATGCAGACATGTATCCTACAAAAGTATCCAATAAGTTTCAATTTTGAGAATTATGAGTCTTTTACATTTTAAAGATGTTGAGTGCAGTCATTGAAAGGAAAAATCTATACAAAGCTTCACCTAAGATTGAGAAACTTGCAACATTTATTTAGAAATCTGAGTTTTTATTTGCCCATTTCTCTTTAATAATTACAAACAATGTGGTATGTTTTTAAAAACAAGAAGATGAAAGTGAGGTCTTACATCCATCTTGCTTCTTTTCTGCGTTGAATAATGAGTACCTGCAGATATTAAATGTAACTTTTTATGTTCACAGAAGCTCAAATCAGATTTCTTAAGGCAAAGCTACGTGTTATGCAGGAGGACCTGGATAGTGTAATGTGTGAATGCAGGAAAAAGGTAAGAGCTGAGTTTTCTTATCCGTAGAAATGGAGTGGCTTCTCCTTTAGCAAATAACCAAAACAGAATTCCCTCAACCTTTCCTTTTCAAGTATTAAGAACTAAGTGTCTATTTTTTAAAATTTGCTAAGAATTTAGAGTCAAGAATAGTAATTTCTGAATAAATGTGACCTTGGGCTAAACGCTTGCGAAATACACTTAATGAAAAAGAACTTGAGGCAGGAAAGAACCACTGGGAATGAGGACATGCCCCGACGTGCCCTGGCTGTAGGGACACTGTGGTGCTGCCGAGTGCCCTAGCCATCACTGCCGGGAAGGAGAGCGTTATCAGAGCCTGAGAAAAGGGAGGAGGACGCAGTAGCAGTCAGATGCAGATTTTGGTGTACAGAGTGCAGACGAGTGGTGCCCAGAACTGGGTGATTGGAGGAGAGGGATGTTTAGGGCAGAATGAGAAATAAAAAACCTGAGAAATTGAGTCAGGTGCTTTGGGTGTCCTTGGTGGAAGAAAGTGTGGAAACAGCTGATCTGTGATCTACTTTAACTGGAATATTGTAATCAAAACAGAAATTAGTCTTTCACTGTTCTCAAGATTACACTGCGGAGGACTATATTTGGAACTACATATTTGGGCAGATCAGACTAAAGTTAAGGCGTTGTGAAGCTACACGGATATTTTACTGTTAGAGCATACTACAAGTGAGTTTTGTGATCTACACTGTTTGCCAATACGTTTTCAGGTGATGCTCCAACATCTGGAACTGTAAATAGTTTGTGTCTGTCTGCCAGAGGGATCACCTCTTTTTCATGCAGTTGTAATCAAGCAAGGTTTTGAACTAACTTTCTGCTTTACACAATTAGATTATTCTTACTTGTGGTCTCTTAATTTCAAAACACTTTTTTCCACCTATTCCCCAGTCCCAAATGCGATGATGACATTCAAAACATATGGCAAGCCACCTATATGTTTTCTCTCAAGCTTTTAATTTAGAGTTAAGGAGCAGGATGATATTAAGTAAGTTTTTTGAGATGGGTGCCTGGAGAAAATCTTTAGAAGGAATTAGATTTTGATATTTTAGATCTGTACTTTATTTCATTTTTATCAATACAGATGCTGCTGCATTTCAATACTTTTATGCTGTGATCAGAAGAAAGTTGTTACATTAGATTTTAAAGACATTTTCATTTTCAAATCAAACATAATTTTGCCAGTAGCTATTGAACTTCATCATTCCATGCCAAAAATACTACAGAATTCAGTTACTATGGCAGATGACAGAAGACAACCTCGTACCTATTCTTGTCCTGCTCCCTTAGCACTCTGTATGTAAATGTATCATTTTGGGTACTAGTTTCTCTAGTGTGAAAATAACTCTATGACATTCAGAAGGTCACAAAAATTTCATATTGGCAAAACCTTGAGAAAAAAATCTGGATTTTGCTCCAATTCAGAGTCCAATTATTATAAGGAAGCGGGAAATCTGTTTTAAATATAAAGAAGTGGGAGTTTCTGAGGTGCGTGTGGTCACATGAAACTTAGCGTAAAGCACATATATTTTCCAGGTGAGAAGCATGTATTCATAGGGGCTGAGAGGACAGGAGAGAAAGACTTGTTTTCATAGAAACTCCGTTTCTGAATGTGCCTTGATTTCTTTTTTTTTAAAGAAATGAAGGGCATAATGTATCTCTGAAATAACCTACATTAATATTCACTTATAATGTGTAAAAGGTTATAAAAGAAAAATGCCTTGAAATTATAATGCTTAATGTGGGATGTAATTGCCAGTAGGTCATGAAGCTAATACAGGATTCACTTGATGTTAAGAGAATCTTGATTTTGAATACTTGATGTATCCTGATCATTAGAGCTTGCTTTTAAGTCAAAACCAGATAATCTTCTAAAACATAATGGATTGATTTATCAGTAATTATATTCTCTTCTTTTTCCCAGAATTTTTCCTAATGCGTGCATTTAGCTATTCTCACAAAAATGTCACAAAATATCTATGGGAAATCAAATGTTTTACATACTGCTACAAGACAGTTCTGCAGTAAAAAAACTGCAGAATATTAAAAAAATTTAAGCATTACCGTTTTTTGAAGCATTGTCCTGGCAAATTGGTGGTTTGTCTTCTTAGTTTCTCGTAGTTCTTTCCTTTCTTAAAATTGTTGTGAAACCCATCACGAAGGATCTAAACATTTAAAAATAACATAATTTTTAAAAATTGTTATCTCCATATCTACAATATGTATATTTTTACTACATTTTATTTACAAAACATTGCTATTGCGTTATCCTACTGCTTCCTTGCAGTAATTTAGTTGGTGTTTTTTTGTTAATTACTGTCAAATAGGATGATGAAAATCAGAATTTAAAATCTCGGCTTAAAGACATGGAAGAAGAAAACACCAGAATGCAACAAACAATCAGTATTCAACGTTCTCAGACGGAAAAATACAGAATGTTGTCACAAGAAGCAAACAAAAAAAGCGAAAGGTTACAACAAGAGGTCATAGCGCTAGAAAAGGTATTGCGTATATTAATCTCACTTATCTCATGAAAGGGAAAAAATGCATCAAATCACCCTCTGTACCCTACTTTGATAAATTCATATCCAGTGATCCCATTAGCATTTCATCTGTGTTAATAGTTTTACAAGTTGTATTTTTAAATGCTCTAATCACCTTTTTAAAGGAAGAAATAATATATTTTGCTAATTGCTTTTCTTCTGCTTCTACAATCATATATTTCTGTATTTTAAAATTAAACTCTTGTGTAAAAGACCCACAAGAGACAAACCAACCTTTTCAGAAACTGCGGTCAAATTCACAAAGGAATCTTGAAAAATACAGCCAAATTTTATTTTTCTGGTTTTAATTAGAATTATTAAAAAATACTTCTGGTTATAGGAGTTTTACTGTAAAGCATAGAACCTGGTGAACATTTTATAAAAAAAAACACCTGCAGCTTATATTAGTATCTTCTGGAGGTAGAGGAAGGGATGTGTCTTTGTTCTTGAAAATGGACTGTTTGAAAACCAGCCGCTCCAGTTTGGATGAATCAAAATCAACCCAGCTCCTGCTGTAGGCCACATACACAAAATTGTGTACGTGCCTGGTTGTGGCAGATGGCCTGCATACACAGCTTGCTTTGTTGTGAACTTAATCTAAAAGCAGCATGTGTTTTTCTTTAATTACTCAGAGCTAGAGAGGTTGACTTCAAAATCATGTAATATATATAGTATCGTGTAGTACATGTAATATAACCAGGAGAATCTTTCACTTAAAAATTCAGGGAAAACAGAACACAACTCAGCCTAACAAAGTCTTATTATGCTTCCATTAAATCATACTATGTATTTGCATAGTCATATTTTCATCTTCACATTATGTAGTTCTGGCATTTTAAAACAAAAACGTTCAAAGTTTGTGTGTTCTTTTTGTGCAGATACTTGGAGGTTCTAAGTTCCCTTACATAAGTACCCTGATTGTTGATTCTGTCAGGAAAAATATTTAATAGTGGTACTCATACTGCTCATCGGCTCACAGTAAATGGGGATTAGAGACATACAAAGTCCATTCTCTTAAAGCAAGACAGGATAGATAATGTCCAAACCATCCAGGACATAAGTTTAACCTGTACTTAAAGCTTTCTGTGATGGCAATTTCCATAACTTCCTTAGAAAATCTATGCTGGTTCTTGTACACAGGCACAGAAAGCTTATCCTGGTATATAGGAAATGTCTCTTGTGATGAAAAGTTCGTTCACTTCTGCTCTACAGCTACTGTATCCAAAATGCGGTCGCTTTCCTCGCTTGCCTTTTCTCTGGATCTACCATCCTCAGTTGCTTCCATTATTCCTAATAGGTTCTGTTTTCTAGATTTTCTCAAGGCTACTGATCAGACATGATCATGACAAATAGTGGTAGTCCTTTAAAATCCTGAGAAGGCAAAAAAGGCAGGAAAATGTAATGAATGGTTCTCTGCTAATTCAGAAGTTATTTAAAATATTTTTTCTGATATAAAAAATGAACTATTTTTTCTGCCAAAAATACACAATTAAAAATATTTTTTTCAGTAATTGCTTAAGTCTCCTATGGACTTGGCAATCTGAAAACTGTTTTATACTTTAGGTATGAAGTATTATTCAACATTATATAATTTATGTAGTTGTAGATTAATTCTAGACATACATTTTAAAAAATTTCCTGTGAACACAGGCCTGAATTTGTACTACTGTGCTACTAAACTCTCGAGACTCATACTTTCAGTCTAGAGAAAGTTTTCTGTATAGTTGAGATAGTAAAAATGTAGCCTCTGATTTTTGGGGTTTTATTGCTTTTGTTGTGATTTCTGTTGCAACATAAATGATACAAGACTTAAGTTTCAATACATGCCTTCCCAACCTTCCTTAGATTTTCAACAATTTACACAATTTCATTAATCCCCCAGCTACTTTTTTGTATGTGCCTAGGCAAAGATTCTCACCTAGTTCTCACTATTTACCTGAAACATGGTAGTTAATTTGTTATTTTTACACTTCCTTCTTTCGGTGTTTAGTCTCTGTGAACATTTCTGCTGGAACACTCACCTGCCTCAGGCAGCAGTTGAATTCTGGTGCTCCCCAAAAGTTCTATCTTCTTTTTTCCAGCACTCCTCTTTATTTCCATCTAGTTGATATAAATAAATTATATCACCGCTCCTGTCCTTTTCCACCACCTGTCTACAAGAACATTCCTCCCTTGTGTTCTTTCTCACTTGTTAATTCAGTCTAGCTATAACATTGGATAAAGGTCAGGGAAGCACCAAAGTTGTGCTTTTTCCTTTTCAGGCTTTGTGCAGGGATTTTATGATTTGCCTTGACGAAGGGCTTGATGTAAAGCAAACATTATCGCTCAAATGTTTTTGGAGGTGGGCAGGTGTTGCTGAGTTTTCTAATGATGAAGAGGCTGCTGGGAGGGTTACTCATAGGCGAGCTCTCTGGTATCACAGCCCCTGCTAATATTCAAGTGCCTCAGCCATGCCAGCACAGTGGAGAAAATCCAGAGATCAAAATGGGATGCAGTTTTAAAACATAGTAGTTTTTTCCCCTCTTGGAGAAACATTATGTGAGGAAATGAATCCAGGTTTTACTTAAAGTACTGAGAACCGGCAGAAACCTTGCCTACTTACAAAATAAAATACTTATTTCAGGCATTTTTAAGATGAAAAACTTGGAGTTGAATATATTTAACAATATAGCTTCACTGGATGACTTGCAAAAACATCCTTGCTAAGGTATGATGTATGATAGTAAATGTCAAAAAACCCTGAAAGAATTATTAGAATTATCTCATTAAATGATAACATTAGCTGATACGTTATTTGCATTGTACGCAGACTTTTTTTTTGGTCATTAAATGCTTGAAAGACTATATTCCAAAGCTTTTCATATTGGTGCAGAATAAAATCCATATCACGAAAGATTCAGCTGACCCTGTTCGCAGTTCCATCATCTTGATACAAGACAGAGAGGTCTGTGTGCTGTGGAGCTTGTTTTCTGTGGAAACACAGGGGGCAGTTTCCAGCAAACAAATTTGCGTTCTCAGACGATCCATGTGCACGTGTTCCAGGGAGGGGCTGTGCTGCCCTACTAGCTGGGCTTTTACCCATCTTTTTTTAATCAATCAGATGGACAGGTTAGCAACGAAATAAAAATGTTGAAGCAACATCTGGTTTTGTAAACTCTTGGAGGGGGCAGATTCACCAATAGAATTTTGGAGGATTAATGAGATGCATCTACTCTCGCGTTTTCCTCATCTATTTTGGAGAAGATTCAAAGCTTCCCAGAAATACCTGTTCCAGTCATAACTTTACCTTAATGTCTTGCTGCATACACTTATCAATTAGTAGGTATTTCCTGCATAAGTGATGTGGAAATTAGAAGTAACCACCACAAGAGCTAGTGTGGAATTGAGAAAATAGAACAGTCGCTCAGAAATAAGGCAGTCTGAGGGTAAAAAGTTGACAGCAATCCCCCTGTCTACCCTGATTTGGTTAAAAGAATCTTTCTGTGCCGTAAAAATTTGATAGTCTTTTAAAAAAAGTCTATTTCTTTTTCACAAATGACAAGATGTGCTCTTTCTGCCAGAATTGTTTATTTCTTCTACTTTGTCTTTTATCTATATTCCCTGATCTTTAATCTCATTATTCTATTCCTCATCTCGGTCTCTTTTTCTCATTTCCCCGCTCACAGCACTATGAAATACTATCATCAGAGATAAGAGGGAACTGGTTTGATTGTTGCCATAAACACTTGATGAGCTATTTTCTGCTAGATGAAATAGTTACTGCCCTCGGCCATCTTCAGTAGGCTGTTTTAACATTTTGTTGGTAATTGCATGTAGTGATATCTGTGGAAAAGAGGTAAAAGGAACAGGTGGGAAGAAGCAGCTGGGAATACTAGCCACTGTTCCAAAATCTGCCACAGAGTGGACATACCGACATTTTTTTATTCTCTTTTTCTGACTGAGCGTACAGGGTTTTTCATTCAGTCCTGTGGTCTGTCATGATCAGATCCACAATTATTCTAAGAGAAGTTTAAAACAAAGATGAGAAAGATCCCTTTTCAAGATTTCAAAGGAGAAGGGCGTGTTTTAATGGTGGAATTAATGGTCTTTGAGACAGATTCTAAAGGCCAACGAAATCCACAGACTTTTCAGTTTTCAAGGGTGAGACCTGACCTGCTGTAAATGTGTTGTCTGTATGGGATTTGTTAAAATACCATTATTGACAATGTTTGGTTTTATCCTTTGCTTCTTGAATAGGAACTGGAGACTCTGAAGCGTGTACAAAAGCAGGCCACAACCAGTCAGAGTGCAACAGAGGTTCGCTTAAACAGGGCCCTGGAAGCAGCGGAAAGGTATAAAGTGGAGCTGAATAAACTGAAGCAAAGTAACAAGGTACGATGGCTTTGGAAAACAAGTTCCAGCTTGTAATCACTCAGTCATGCTAGAATGAGACAAAAGGCTTGATCAGCTTTGGAAGTGATGTGTATCTTACAGACAATCCCAAAATTAACTTGGAGCAACTCACCAAAGGGCTTGATAAATTATCTTGGATTACACTACTAGGCAGGAGGAAGAAATGTACAGAGTAAAGTTAGAGCCTTTCTGATTTTCCCCATTTGTGTGAAAATTGGATGTGTTTAGAAAAAGGGAGAAGTACACACGCACCTGATAAACACACAGGCAAACCGCAGCTGTTGCGCCTTTTGAATTTTTTTTCTTTTTTTAAGTTTTGATGTGGGAATATTTTGGTTAATCCCACTTCTTTTCAGAAATGTTAGGTGTGGCTACTGTTTGTCATTTTGTTATGTAATGCCAGGTTACATTGGTTAAAGCACCACTCTCATACATTTCTCCTTTTCTTCCCATGGTAGGATGTAGCTAACCAAGAACTCAAAACAATTGAAGAATTAAAAACAGAAAACAAGAAACTGCAGAAACAAAAAGGAGAGCTAATCACAGGCTTTAAAAAGCAGTTAAAGTTAATTGATATTTTAAAGAGACAAAAGGTAAGGACCAGAGTACTGTTACGTTGCAGTTAACAACCTCTAGCTAAATGTGTCTGTTGTCAAGCAAGATCATCATGTAAACCAGAGCCCCAAGACTGGGGAGCTTGAATGCAAGGAAGCAGCAGCCTCACTTTTATTAGTGCATATTTCTAATATTTTACTTTTTAGCAAAAGCTGATCTTTTGAATTGACTCCATTCCTAACTTGGAACATACCCTGTCATGGTGAAGCACTGCTACTGACAGGCTTTAGGGCCGAGAGTATCTATTTGTTCAAGAACAAATACTGTTCAGGTAATAACAGCAAATCCCTTTGGTGCTGTGTCAGTAGAATCCATTTTAGCATGCGAGATGTTCTTTTAGTTTTTTCCCCCCAGCATATTACTTGTCGTACCAGCAGCTGTAACAGCGTGCCCTCTCAGGAGCAAGCCAATACATTTGAGACCTACGTTCTTCCTGGATTCTCAAAGCGTGTCCTTCTCTGTTAACATGGTGTCTTTTTATTTATGTTCTGAGGTGTTCTATACATGTACAGTTCTGCCCAGGTGCAGATTTCTTTGTGTGTCAGACAAAAAAAAGAAAAAAGAAAAAGAAAAAAAAGAGGGAATACTTATCCTAGCTGTGAATTTAGTGGATCAAAGGAGGGGGGCTGATCTCCATCCTTTTGTAATTCCTGGAATATCACACATACTCTGAATGACGCACAATATCGTAACAACTGCATGGGTGCTCCTATCCACACCACACTTGCAGCTGGCCTTATTTTGAAAGTCATTTGATTCTACCTTGATTTCCTATCTCCCTCCATTCCTCTCCGGTGGTCAGGGCAGGGGCTACTCCCTTTCAGTTTCTTTAGCAGCTGAAGCTGAAATTGAGTAGGGGATAGGTAATAGAGGCTTGCTGAAAATTCATGCTGAACAATTGGTGATACAGCTTTCCTAGAAAGGTGGTGTAGTGAAAAGTGGATTAATACTTCAGATAAAATATAGCTAAAAATGTATTTAACCATTGTACTTGATAAAGCTATACTGATGTCTCAAAAAGAAGGGACTTGGAAAGACAAACCTGCAGAGTGGGTAAATACCTTACATTTCTCAAAATATATTTTCAGCATAGACCTGTCAAATGAGCTTTGATGGTACAAATTGAAAGAACCTGTGAGTTTACATGAAAGCAAATGAGAGGACTGTATTCTAAGAGTTGTTGCCCAAATCAAACAATTTTCCACATACTGATGCATCTAGGTCTTAGTTCCGTCACACTTACCAAATACTTCGGATTGCCTGCTATCATTTGTATCACTTTTCCTTCTGAGGCTGCACCGGACATATGCCGAGCTATGGGCTTCACAATTGCCTAGATGATAGGATCTTAACATCATAGAGCAGCTCACCTCTAATTGCTTACGCTGCAGAATCTAATGGGATTCATTTCAGGATGGAGTTAATGCACTTTTTGCACTTTCAAACTAAAGCTGTAAGAGAGGTAAAGCGAGCACTGTATGGTGACTTGTTGAGCAAAGGCACCTTAGAAGGGTCAAGCTTCGAGATAAGAAAAGAGAACATTTGATTTGCCCTTTGAGCGCTGCAGTGATCACCAGACATTTTGTAAACGCTCTTGAAGCTGTTGAGCCCCACCAGAGGAAGAATAGCTCTGTATGAAGTGGCAGCTTCACGTAACAAAATACACATACTTATCCAAAGAACTGGGAATTGCAATATGGAAATACACCCTGGGATCTGGAATAGCTCTCCAACACAGGACAAAGGAGGATAGGTAATTAGAGGAAGAGGAACTGGGGCTGCTCGTGTATTTCCAGTGGAAGAGGATTGTTCTGGCAGTAACAGCATGCAGGGAGGTCTTGGGGATTCATCTAACAGAAATAATGCTAGCTTGGCCTTTGGCTGGTCTTTCTAGCTCGAGTTTGTTCTGAGAATGAAAAAAATACAGTATTCAAGCAACATACACTCTATATATGAGGTAGCTCATTGTTCTCTGGAACACAAATTCACTGAAACAGGTGTCAAAGAGCAGTATTTCTGTTTGGCTGTGAATCAAAACCATAGTCTCAGATATATTTAATGAAGTTTTGTGAAGCTTATTTTAGAAAAATTATGAATACTGTATCAGAACTGCAGATAGTAGAGGAAGCTACTTACCTTTTCTTATCACAGAAGGATGCTGCTAGTTCTCCTTTCAGAACAGCCTATGACTGGAGGAACCTGCAAAAAAAGGTGCTAGCTGTGCCTTTTAGAGCTTCTGGCAGAAGGCCCAGGGGAAGAGCAGCTGAAACTCACATGTGCTCAATGTACATAATCACCTGAAGAACGTCATGTCTGCTTCACACAAGCCTTTTCTTGAGTGAATGAGGAAAACCTAATTTGGACCATTTGTGTAGTATTTGTGTGGCAGATTCAGATGCACACAGCAGGCACAGCTGGCCTGAAGGTGAGGGTATGCTACCACGTGAAGAATGATGGAGGAGAAAAATCCCCAGAGGTATTAAATATCAGCGGTAGGATGAGTTGTGGCTGGCAGCAGTAGCTGCTGGTGTTCAGTTGATCTCTTCAGACCGTTCTCTGCTTGTCTTGAATAGAAAAATCTTAGTTCTAAAAGAGATTAAGGGAAGTTAGCCTGAACTTTACAGAGCTGGAGGGTATTAAACAGCCTGTGGGGACTCCAATATGCTTTGTTGTCGTTTTGAGCTGACAATATGTCTATATATTAAAAAAAAACAAACACAACAGACTCCTTGTAGACATGAATCACTTCCTGTTCTTCAAAACATAACCATTTTATTAAAATTTGCAGTAAAAACTATTTAGCTGGGACACGTTCCTTTCCACTTGGAAGAATGACAGGTAAAGAGGTAATACCCTCATGCAGGAATGAGGATGTGTGGCACCACTGTTTTTGGTTATGGTAGTTTTCTGCAAATACACTGACCATTTGGTACTTGTTTTCTCATCACACCTTGATGACCCTGATGACTCTTTTCCAAGCAGTTGCATTATTTGAAAATAGCCTAGTTGTTCATTAAAAAGTTCTGTTTGTTCCTTTCAGTGTTCCATTTAAAGTAATGTGCTATATCCTATGAAGTGGAAATACAAATTAGACTACTGTATGATTTTTAAACATACAAATATGTACACACGTAGGGGGTGCATGTGTGTATATATGTGCCATAATGGACCATAGATGTACGGTGTGACACATGGCAACACAGCTACTAGTGTAGGTTAAGGTGAGGTACAGTTACTCTTTGTTACATGCCAATGGTTAATTTTTAATGGCATTATATTATTTGTTAAAATCCTCATTTAACATTAACTCACACATATTAGAGGCATCTTAATGATGTATTTGATTTGTAATAGCTTTAAAGTTAAGCTGTGTATTGATCAATTTGAAAGAATGTATACCAGTTTTCATAAATCTGTTCTTTAGAGGCCACAATAGTTGTGAGATTTTCAGTAATTTCCATGCCTCATTAAAATGGAGCTATTTTTAACGCAATATAAGGAACTAAGAAAGCTATTGGTCCTGTTTTACTAGAGCTGAAGTTGCAGTGTTTACCATAAATTTATCACATTATCCCTACACTATAAATTTTTGCAGAAAAATATGAATAGCAGCTTCAGCTTAAACAGGTGAACATCCATCAGAACCCTAGTATGAAAAAGCGGAATGACAGAGTGGAAGCCCCTTTCAGCTATCCCAATTGTACAGGATTTTACATTGCTCATTTGCATTATTTTACCTCCTGCTCCTAATTTTTTTTTTTCCTTTTTTAAGATGCACATTGAAGCTGCTAAGATGCTTTCTTTTACTGAAGAGGAATTTATGAAAGCTCTTGAGTGGGGACATTATTGATTCCATAAAAAGAAAACTTCTGTTCAAAATACACGTCAGATGGTACATTATTTTGGCACTGTATATGAATGCTTGTTAATAATAATAGTTAATAACTGTATATCCCAGTTAATTGATTTTGTTGATTTTGCTTGTGTTTAAATTGTTTAACTTTTGTAAGCCTGATGGCTTGTGTTGTGGTATCATAGGAAACACAAATTTCTACAGAAGTTTCAGGCCAAACTGTCCCTTCTGTTAACGAGCAGAGAAGCACAGACCATGCAAGAAATATTCCAACAAGTGAACTTTGTTATCAGTTTGCTCTGTTTTAGCATTTAAAACTATATCTAAGGTAATATTTAGTCCAAAGAAGCCAGGGTTTAGTCTCAGAAAATTCCTTGTTGCAACAGAAATAATTGAACCAGTGATCAAGTTGAACGGAAAATGTCATGTCCTTTTTAAAACACGTGGTTGGAAAATTGGCCTTCTCTGTTCTCTGTAACAGATCTCCCCGCAATGCTGGTTGGTCTGGCATCTAATTTAAGCAGCAACAGCTCTCTCATAGAAATGTTCATAACTTGTTTTAGCTATTGCATCTGACACCCTTGGCTGGCAAAAACATACACGAGACTTGCTCCTCGCTATCCAGAGAGGCTCCGTAATCTGATACAGTTGTATTGTTTAAAATTACTACTTTATTTAGTCAAGGTGAAAATATTAAAATCTTTCCCTGGCCATCAGCTGCTGCTTTGGATACAGCCAGGAGGGAGGGCTCCGTATTTACAGGTGCTCTACAAGCATTACACCCTTAAGGATTTTATTATGTCATCGTTATAATCAACAACTAGGTAGAAGTTTGAGTGTAGATGAGCTGAGCAGATCACATGTACATTAATGAACAGGAGCAGTAAAAGCCTGTGCTGCTTGCCTGAACCTTGGTCAAACCTCAGCTCTTTCACTGGACTCCTCCCTTGGAGAAACTGAATAGGAACACGACACATAAATAGTAAGTTTATACACTGAAAGGTAGGTATAAATGGTGATTCTGACCTCAGATTTCTCTGCTTAGATCCTACTAAGCAAAGTAACATGAACTAACAGTGAAACAAGTAACTCAGACCTACCCTTTGAGATGAGACAAACTACATTTAAGTTAGTATTTTAATAGTGTAGTGCCAGGGCATAAGAAGCAGAAATAGTGCATTAAGGGAATCTTATAGTCCACCCTGAAATACACATGTGAATTTACACTAGCTTAGGTTTCTGCAGAGTTGTTGGAAAAAACATTTTACCATTCTTGCATCACCGACTGACAATAATTGAGAAATCCATAGCAGTTTATTGATGGAAAATGCACGTACAACATACACTTTGATAAAACTAGCTGCTCATCAGTTTAGAACTCCAGTCTTAAAATGGAGACCTTTTATAATACCAAAAAGGAGCTCCTCACTGTTAACAGCAAGTGGAAATTTTCATTAGAAATCAGATGACACCTAGTGGCAAACCAGGAGATGAGAGAGGGGAAGTTTCAGCTCTTTTCTGAAAAGGCATTGCCTCCTCTCTTCTGATAAGCCAGTCGAAATTCCTCTCCAAGCATGTTAATGTCATCTTCGTCTTTGATGATCCCCTGCAATAAGGGGAAAGAAACACACATGAGAAGGTAAAACAAAGTAAAGTGATTATTATGGATCTCTGAAGTGTTCTGTGGAGGTGAACGTAAACAGCTTGTATCCGTGATACTGAGGTTACCTTTAAAACAAACAGCCCTGAAAACTGTCACAAAACTTCAATGGAAGAGTTTCAAATTGGTGCTTTTGTTCTTCACACAGATGATGACAGGAACCCCATAAAGATTCCAACATCGACACTATACAAAAGACAACATTTATCTGCCTTCTCTTTCTAATAAAAGTAATTATAGTCAGCACAGCACAGGTGCAGGTTTAGTAAAACTCGAGCAACTGCACTGCGAAGAGGCACCAGCCAGAGTGGGGCTCTGACTCCACCTTCCCTTGTGTTGAAATGAGCCTGTACCAAGAACTGATTTTGGAAATCAACTGATACTGAACAACTTACTCAGAAACTATATTTTGGGGAAGGGAAGCAGGGGAACTCAGAAATCTGAATCTCTAACTACTTCTAAATTAATTTTAGGGCTAAATATGCGTATGACCCACAGAACATACCTTGCAGCATTTAGAAAAAAAAAAAAAATTACAAATTGCATTTTTCTTGGAGACTTTCAAATTAGGTAGCATGTTTCTATTTAAGCACGCGATTCAGACAGAGTTGAAAAAGGAAAGAACAAAGTAGAACATCCACAGCATGGAAAAGGTGTGACACTCTGAAATAGCCAAGACTTCCTACAACAGTAAATTCAAAACAGAAAACTATATCAGAATATTACCAATTTGAGTTATCCTTTCATTAAATCTACATTAGAAAATAACTCACTCCAAATTTTACAAATTTGCACACCAAATTAGCATGTAAATATTTGAATAAAAATTATACTGGAAAACATTGTAAATGTAGCGGAATATTGCAGAAAAGAATTTCTTTAAATAATTGGATAATTCCCTCCCTGCTGTAAATGCATCTGTACATCCCTAAAGCAGCTCTCCGTTCATTTCTGTACCATCAGGTGATCTTTCCGATCATGAAGCGTAATACAAAATAAATTGTAGTTTATTCCTATTACAGTAACTGCTTCCATCTTTTTAACTTTTAAAAACACCGGGATGAACAGAGCGAGCTTCAAAATGCTTCTGTAAGCACTGCATTTTATTGCACTGCAGCAGAGACGAGGCCTTGTTTCCATGGTAACAGAAGACTTGGAAGACAGCCAACACTGTAAGAAATTGCTCCCAAAACCCCAACTGAGAAATTTGGTGGACACGGGGTTTAAGATATGGCAAAGCCCTTTCTAGCTAGAAAAGCCCTGCTTTAGAATTTACATTCCGTATCCCAAAAACTGGATGCGCAAAGCGCTGCGGAAGCTTTCAGCAGCTTCTATGCTTACATCAATATTGCAGCAGAGCCCAAAGCCACTCATACAGAAAAAGTATTTTTGTGAATTGCTTCCCAACTCAGAAAGAAAAAGAAAAAAAAGAAAAAAGGAGAAAGCGGGCACAGGAGAGCTGACACAATAAGGTCATCTGCTGACTCCAGGAATTTACACAGTTCTGCAACTGCACCTTAAACTACCCAAGAGAAAGCTGATTTACAGGACAAACATTTAAAGTGTTTAAAATACAATTCACTTACTCGAGGAAGATAACCCAGTAATTTAGACGCATGCTCTTTCAGGAGTTTCTGTCTCTCTTCTTCAACAATTGCACGGATGTTTTCTTGTCTTCTCTCCTCTAACTGTCTGTCTTCAAGTTCACGTTCCTACAATAAACAAGTTTTTGTAACTGTTCAGTTTCAGCTCTGTGAGCATTTGTTTCCACCAAGATCCACCATAGTACAAAGAGTAAATTTTGAACTTCCATTTATTAACTCCTGGTCACAAGACATTCATTTGAGAAGGATGGAGAAGTGTATGTAAAAAACCACAAAGCACTGTTTAAACATTACATGTTTGGGAACTAGAAAACAAATGTCAGTCAAAAGAGAAGACTGAATGGCAAGACCTGCGGCTAGTCTGCTAGGCAGGCGTGCAGTCTCATACCAGAAGCCCTTTTAAAGGTGGTTAAATGAAGTTGCGGTTCCTTCCTGGCTCTCATACAAGTCCAGCTGTTCCTGCCCTACTGTTCTAACCCGGGAAAATGAGAAATAGGCACCTGTTCTCTTGGTGATGCCTAGAAATAGCAATTCACATTACACATCTGATTCATACCCTATAAATGGGTCAAAAAACTGCAGTATAGGATTCCATGACTTGTTTTCAGTTTACACCTTTGATTCCTTGGATCATAATTAGAGAGATTTAATCTAAAATCAAGGCTGGGACTTGATTCTCAGACATCATCATCAGTGCTGCTGATCTGGGACGCTCAAGTGGACAAGAGTTGTGTTGCTGATCCCACGGCTCTTGAAGAGAGATTTGCAGAGCATGGCAGGCAGACAGGGGTTTAGGGACATTGCTGACGTTTTGTAGCCTCCTGAGCTACAAAAAAACATTGGCTCTAAAAAGACATTTTTCTTGTCAGCAAACCAGAACAAAGGCCTGCTTCCCCCCTGCACGTTTCTCTGCAACTCCCCTAGTAACAGTAGCCTTGTCACTTAGGACAGCGGAAGCATTCCATATTGAAACACTTTGGCTCAAACCAAAGGCAAAAGCAAGAACTCTTACTTTATCAGCAATAAACTGTTTGCGACGGTCTTCAATAAGTTTTTCCACAGCCCTTCTGTGCTCAAGCTGTTTCATTCTGCGTTTCTGAGCGTTCATCTGCTCAATGCGATCATCCTCTGCAAACTTGGCCAACATCTGTTGTCTGAAGGCATCTTCCTCTTCTTGCATAGCTTGTTGCACTACCTTCTTTAAAGCCAATTGCTCTTCATATGTTTGCCTTAAATCTAGGCGTTGCCTTATTCTCTTTTCAATTTCTGCCTATAAAGGAAATTCAATAAAACACCCTATCACTGAACATACTTTGGAAAATTTTGATCTTCATCAGCTAACCTGCCCCATTTATCTTGGAATCAATTTACTGTAGCTGTTACCTTCTAGCATAAATAACTGGAGCGAACACTCCAATCTGACAGTGCTCTCCAGTATTAACCAGTTTGGCAAATGGCTCAAGATTCTCAGAATTAAGTCCAAAACAAAAGGAGATTACTTTTCTCCCCACTAGCATGAAGTGAATCAACAAGTCAGTGCTCCTGAACAACTCTCTAAAAAGAACAGTATTCTGTATCTCAGCCTGTGTCACATTTTGTTTGTCACCCATAGCAAAAAAAGCCAGAGTGCGGGCGGGCACATAGGAAAAAGCAAATGGACATGCAAAAAGCAAGCACTTAATTAACCTGCTTAAACCTGAACTTGAAAGTTACGGGCATTCTCCTTCAGGAGATACATATAGATATAGAGAGGACAATAAGGATGTTCAAAAGCTTCAGTTGTCTTCCTGGTTGAAATTAAAACATAAATACATTAGGGACAGCAAAGGAAACTCAAAGGACAGAATTTTCCCTCCAAAAACTAAAGTAATATACAAACTGCTTGTCTGACTAACAACATTTAGTAAATAGTGTTGGAAATAGACACTTTGAGCCAGAACAGAAATATAAAACAATTCAAATTTATTTAATACACCTAAACCCGTGTCAGAATTAAGTTTTTTGCTTTGAGACAGCTCACAGACCAAAATGGGCTCAAGGAAGGCCCTCAAAGCCATCCCAAAGTCACAAAGAACACAGTAGACTTCACAAAGCCAAAGCGTGAAAAAAAAATCAACATCCCAACCCAGTCCATGAACAACCCTGCCAGCATTGTTAGAGAAAAAGTAGTGGAAATGGGAGTTAGGTGGCCTCTGAAGAGCATCCTCAGCTGCAGAAGGAATTGCATGTGGGATATACTCTCACCGTTCTTTCAGCGTCACAACTCCAGTGACACTTTCCAAAGGCCGAAGGAGCGCTGCTCCATCACAAAGACATCAGGAGAAGCAAAGGGACAGAGGAAGGACTATGAAAAATGCTGCCCCTGCATTCCTGTTATTACTTATTTTCTAGATCAGTGATTCAAAATGGTTTTATTTTCTCTTCAAATTTTCATATCTGGCCTGTTCAATTAGAGTCATTTACCCATAGCTACAAGTGCTTCATAAATTATATGGTTTCCTGCATATACACTACTATTTTTGTTTTGTGGAAGTTTCATCCAGACCAGCTCCGCTAACCTGAATGTTCTGCAGGAATTCCGGCAGAGTTGCAATACTCCTTTCTGCTTGCATTTTCCCTTAACAGCTTATGCTGTACACATAACAGACGCACAACAGATGAAAAAACAGGTATCTGACAAATGCCAAAATACCCATATATGTATCTGCGGCAGAAATCCAGGGACAAGGAAATATTCCCCACCCGAAGGTGCTACTTCAACTACCTGCCACCACTTACCATCTCCTTCTTCCTTTCTGTCTCCGCCTGCTCTTCCAGATACAGCTCTTGGCGGATTTGCTCCAGCTCTTCACGCTTCTGTTGTTCTCTTTCCAGATTTTGGGCAATCTATTACAAGAAGGAAGGATTTCTAAACGAAAGACGAGAACGTACAATAGAATCATAGAATCATTCAATTTTTGATACCATGCTTTGAACTCTTTGTTTTTTCTCCTCAATGTCTCGAACTTTAGCCATCCGATCTTCTTCTCTTTGCCGCTGAATGTTGACAAACTCCATAATTTTCCTGTTTTCTTCTTCCATCTCTTCCCATTTCCTTCTCCTCCAGATAGCTTGTTCTTTTTGAAATTCCTCAATATATGTCTGGGTTGCTCTCATTTTATCTAACTTCAGTTGTTTTTCCCTGTAAAGATGGAGAAAAACATTTAAGTAGTCATGTAACATACTGCAGAGTAACATTAAACAGCCTATATGCTCATCATTAACAGTATATTCCAGAGACTAAGATCTAAATGACTCTCCTTACCCATTCAGCTAGAAAATAGGTGTCTAAATTGAAAATACGTATTAATGAATTGCCCCCAAAAGAGAATCTCTTGTCTAACCCCTTTCTTCAGGACAGGCTGTACACGTAGGTACTCCCTGCTACACGCTCCATCAAAACAGAAAGAAGGAAGCCCAGTGGCACCAGAATGTCCTAAACATTTGATTTCCACTAAAATCCTCCCCACACACACACCACCACCCTGCTGCCCTCAGAACCTCCTTTCCCATCCCTGTCCATAAGACAGGCAGACAACATGCCTCACAAAGAGGCAGGGGCACGAGGCGTGGCAGAAACCCATGAAAGGCACGCATTTCCAGCACCGTGTGCCCAACGGAAGCACTCCCTGAAATAAGCTGGATTTTGTAACTGGGTAACAAGGACACGAGACTGACTGGAATGACAAGAACATTCTGATGTTTAAACAGCAAAATCCATGCAAGTCAGTCTCTTGTTACTAAAATGTGTGCAGGGAAAATGAAAACGGGCCTTAGTCTATAAAATAAATGCATATAAATTTGTTTTCTATACAGAATTTTATGAGTTGTTTTGTTTTAAATTAATAAATAACAAAAATCAAAAGTAACTAACATTTGGTCTTCCTCATAGATCTTTCTTACAATTTCATCAATCATGAGTTTCTCTTTTAGAAACTCTTCGTACGCATCCTGCTTCTTCCTCTCTTGCTCCTCAAGCTGTTTCTCCAGTTGTTGCTGATACATTATTTTCTCCTTGTTTCGCCTCAGTTCTGCAGAATTTTCTTCTTTTATTACCCTTTCGTACTCCTCCTTCATCTTTTTGGCTATTTCGGCCTCACGTTTCTATAGGGGGGAAAAAGCAATGCAAGATTCCTTTTTATTCCAAATAATACAACTTGTAGTGAAAAACACACAGTATAAAAGGAATTATATATGACATTACCAAAATGGAATGTTTTACACCTCGCTCTACAAATATAGTGCCTTAATGTGCTTAATAGCTTAACTCAGCACATAGAGCCCTTGAAGAGAACCCTCAATATCTAAACAACTTGAGGAGAACTAACACCACCAAAAGGAACCTATGTATTGAATGCAGACAGAGCATTCAGCTTGAGCAAAACTAGCTCATGGGTGCTAATGACTGGAATGTGGTTTACCTATGGAGCACATCCTCAATAAACACATTTTCTTTACAGCAATTTGCATAAATTAATTTTGTATAAGAGGTTAACATAATAATCTGCCTGATCACCGATATTATTCTATGCATAAATAAAAGTCCACAATTCTTTCTGAAGTTATTCAGATACATGTTTAATACTAGTAACCATGTTTTCAACAATTTGCTTCTGAAGTAAGGATTCACCGCAATAGGTACAAAGTGTATCATAATTTGAACTTGGATAAATATTACAGAAGCGGTAAAATAAGAACTATATATACAGCTTAATTCACTATCACTTTGTTGCAATGGCAAAGTAAGCCTTTTTCTCACAGCTGCTTATTACTGGCTAATTAGCCCTTCATAACACAAGGCATATTTTCAATAAACACCAAATGCCTAAATGTAACAATATTTTAGATAAAAAGGCCAGCTTCAAAAGAAAAATTTTCAGCACAATCCATACAAAGAGTTACAGCACTCAGGTGCTGGGGTGCGCTGTGAAGCTAATTACCATTTTCTCATACTGTATAGCTTCTTTTTCAGCGATCTGTGCAGCTCGCTCTTTATTCATGTAAGCAGATTTTAGCTTTTTTTCTAACTCTCGAAGTTCAAGACTGAGGGGAGGAAAAAAAAAAAAAGAAAAGAAATTTATCCTATTACAAGGAAGTGAGTACCTAAGGGAAAAAATTGAAGTTTCCATCACTATGTAAACACTGTCTTTTAAAAAAAATATTTTTCAGGAAAAAAAAACCAATTTTAGATTAAAAATATTGCTCTAGTAAAAGAGCAGAAAAAGAAAAAAAAACTTGTTTTAAAACAAGAGTTATCTATATTTGTACATATGCTATCTATAGTTTTGCATACTTTACATCTAACTATAGAAATGTACATATATAAACCCATTCGCTTATAGATATGTGTAAGCGTACAGATATATATAAGCACGTATGCAAAATAGGAATTTTGTGTGTTTTTCTCTTATTGACAAAATTTGCTTAAAATTCACTTTTTATCATACTTTGATCTTAAAATAACTTTTCTTTCCAGGTGAAATTGATTTTTGTTTCTGCTCCCACGAAGTCTGTCCCCTCTCCGCCTTCGCGCTGTCCCGCCGTCCCTCGCCTCTCGCATCTGCCTCCCATACTCTTTTCCGACCCCGGTCCCCTCTGATCACAGCCTTCGCCCACAGCACTTCTCGAAATCTACCTCCTCCTGTTTTTTCCAGCTATAATCTTCTCTGCTGCACAAATTAAAAAAGTTAAAGCCTATTCTAAAAAATAAGTTACGCATCTGATTTTTGCATATTAAAACTTCCTCTCCATTGCTTGAAAACACTTCGTGCTACAATCTTGCTGCATCTAAGGTTCTGTCCAAAAGGCGATCCAGAAAAATAAAGAACGAGTAGGAGGTAGACAACTGACCGAATACTTTTATAGATACACTTTCCAGAGCTAAGACTGGTTTACAGTAACAGGCAGTTAAATAAAGCAGTGAGATTTGTGGAGTTTTACCTGTTCTCTCTTACTTGTTGCCTCATCTTTTCGTCTTTAAGCTTTTCGCGGCTCAGCCTGGCCAGCTCGGCCGCCAGCCCGTCCTCTCGCTCCAGCTGCAGCGCTCTCTCCTTTTTCTCCTCTTCTGCCTGATCAGAACGAACCGTTCCCCACGCCGCTCTGCTGCCCGCGCCTGCACACGCTCGGGCGCGGGCACACCGCAAAGCTGCGCCGCCACCGACACGGTTCGAGAGGAGAAAGCTTCGGGAAGGTGGAGCCCGGCGGAGCCCCGCGACGGGGTCGCCTTCCTCCCCTCCGCCCGGCCCGGCGGGCCCCTGCCCGCACACCCAGGCAGCCGCGGCCCCGCTCCCCGCCGCCGCCCTTACCCGCAGCACGGCTTCCTCCAGCCGCCGCTCCTGCTCCAGCGCGGCCCGCAGTCTGCCGGCCCGCAGGCGCCCGCCGCGCTCCTCCGCCGCCGCCGCCAGCTCCGTGGACGCCTGCGGGGGACACGAGAGAGGCGCTGCCGCAGGGCCGCACCGCCCCCCGGGACCCCGCTCCCCGCCTCGGGCCCCGCCGCCCCCGGGACCCGCTCCCCCCGCACCATCGGGGAGCCGCCGCGCCGCGCTGCCATGGCAACGATGGGGGCAGGCGGAAGGGGAGGGGACGATTTTAACTTCCGGGGGAAAACCCGTCGCGCTGATTGGCCGAGAGGGCCGCGTGATGTCCTGCCTTCCCTTACGTCACAGGAGCGCCATTTTGCAGAGGAGGGCCGCCCGGGGAGATCCGCCCTCCCCGGCTCTGGCGCTGCCGAGCACTGGGGGCCGGGAGAAACATAATTACCAAAATATCTTAAAAAAGGAAATCTGTTCAAGAGCGTTTCTTGAATTAGTGCTTTAAGTTACCGCACTTGGCTCATCCACAATCACCAAACGTAGGTGGCAGCGTTTAATGAGGTATTTCTCCCCTTCCTGGGGGTTACGCGGACCCCACGCGCGGGGGGCCGGCGCGGGAGAAGCCGCCAGCCCCGACCCCGACTATCGCCTGCGCAGGGAGCTCGGCAGCGCCGGGATGGCGGCTGCGGAAGGGAGACGCAGCCCGCGGCGTCCCCAGGGAGCGCGGTGTCACGGGGCGCACAGCGCGCCGCCCCGGGAAGACGCGGCGCTGCGGCAGGCCGCTCCCCAACCCACCCGCCCGCTTCCACCACTTTTCGCATCTTTATTTTCATATCTACATAGTTACATAAAGCCAAAGACATTCAAGCTTCTTTAAAGCGGTATTTAAAATTCATTAATGTCAGCTACTTTATCAATTAAAATGAATAAAGCTTAAGAGAGGAACACCTCTCAGAATTAGGTAAGAAGTCTGCGTGTTTCTATTGATCCTGTGCTGGACACACCTAGATCTATGTATTTACAGGATGAGAACACTCATTCTTTTAAGTCAGTCCCTAACCTTTTACAAAATCTCCCAAGTTAGTGGAATTCTTTCCGAAGCTTTGGTTGTTCTTTACCCTTTTAACGAGAAAAATGTTTTCCTAGAATGTTGAGGGGGCTGGGGGGGGGAGATGTATCTTTAACTGGGGGGGGACAGAGGGACATATCTTTAACTTTCCCTACTTCTCTCCAAGTGGTGTAACCACTACCGCTCACTCAAAACAAAAATAATTTCTATTTCTTCAGAATAGACCAGGAAAAATTAAATGCCAAAACCCCTATTCCCCAATGATTCCAAGGTGTTGGCTTAGAAAGAAGCTTCTAACTACACCAGCACAGCACTGACTTTCACCACTCAAGGTTTGGGGGTCGCAGGGGGTGGGGAGATAAAGGTCCAAAAAGATAAAATTGCTGGTCCCTTCTCGTCAGTAAACAGCTCTAGGCCTCTCTGGAAATAAATGGATTTTTTTTTTTTTCTTACCAGACAAAATGACAAAACCAGGTGCCCTCACCTCACTTCTGGAAATAACAGCAAATAACCTTCAGCTGTAAAATTTCATCTTTGCTCACGTGATGTCCTCAACTTGGAACAGCAACACTCTCAAGTGAGAGCCTTGATTCAGTCTTCAGGCCAGCAAGGCATTCAGAGAGAAAAGCGGGAGTAAAAATGCTTGAAAAACCACACATGTATCAGAGACCAACACATCAGTTCACAAAGTTCCTTTTAAAATTAAGAGGTGGCTTGTATTTGCACATAAACAGTATTTGTGAGCAGCGTACCTTTCACAGAAAGGACAGAACACAGCACTAATATTCAGTTAGATCCCACAGGGAAAATATTTTGAGGTT
Organism: Vanellus vanellus; assembly: GCF_965231255.1. Lineage (NCBI taxonomy): Eukaryota > Metazoa > Chordata > Aves > Charadriiformes > Charadriidae > Vanellus > Vanellus vanellus. The sequence goes on along the minus strand of NC_138916.1, from coordinate 9,891,613 downwards.
TCTGGTCCTCAGTGCCTCATTGTTCTTTTATTTCCCATACATTCCAGATTTGCTGCAATGTGTTTAAAATGCAAAGAAGAAAAAAATACAACCAGAGAATTCTTTTATCCTTGATACCTTATGGCAGTTTGCGCTCAAAAGCTCTTACCTTTAATACCCTGATTGTTTTCCCCAACATAAATTGAGCCACAGCGATAGTTCAGTAAACACACTATGCGTGCAGATTTCCAAAGAAAGGCAAGGAACCTTTCAGCATGTACCGTCACCCCATGTAGAGAACAGGGAGGGGAAAATACTCCAGAAACTGCACAGGAACACCCAATATACCCTTGCCCTGCTCCTCCTGTTAAACTGAACAATCATTTCTCCCAATTCAAATACATCTGCTGGTCTCAACTCTTCGGGAGAGCTCCCCAAGAACTGCTGGCTCCTGTCCTAAAGCTTGGTTGTCTTAACCACCCTCACCCCCACCCCCACGCCCCCAACCCCTGCATCCAGCAGAACCCTTTTCGGTTTGCGACCATTGCCCTCTCAGACTCCCGCAGTGGTGCTCGGCAAAGAGCCCAGCTTAGTCTTCGTGGAGCCCTCCTCATCGCAGCTGGGGGCTGCTTTTTGCCCCCCCCCAGGCAATGACTGCACCTCCCTCTTTGCACACCCGCAAACTTGCTGGGGGTGCAGGCACATGGGCAGCAGGCTGGCACCTGGACAAGCGTCCTGTGCCCTCCTAGCACATCCCGAGCTCCTCACCAAGGGCGTCTCATTTGGACGATCCACCTCCAGCTGCAGGGGAAGCATCTGCTTCTCCTGCTCCTCCCAGCTGTGCGGTCACAGCCCATCGCTGCGCCATGGAGGGGCCTCCCTCAAATGATCTTATTTGGGAAGAGATCAAGCACCGTGTTGAAAACAGACCTACCTTTTCCTCATGTCAAAAAGCAGAACTCCTTAGTGGCACCAACACATTTCACAGTTAAAGACTGAAGAATTTAACACTGGCAGAACAGAGTTCAGTCCAGGCAGAGTTGCTCAGCTCATCTGAAGGAACAGAATAAAAATGCACTGGTTTTGAACCAGCTGGGTCAGACTCCTTAAAAATCAAGCGTGTTTCTATTTAAGTTTTCTTTCCGTGATATAATTTACGAGTTTTTTAGAATAACAGAAAATGAAATATCTGCTTTACTATAGTTTGGAAGGGAATGAGTCCCAGCTGTATCACTGCCATCAGACTCTCATTTCATACAGTGTTTCTTCAGCAGCCTGGTTACAGCGTACTGCTCAGTGACCTGCTGCTCATTCCTTTTTCCTAACAGCTTTAAACACTCTCAGGGCCTGAAAAGCTTCAGTTAACCAGCAGCTCACTGTAGAAATGCAGAGTTAAACCCAGCAGTCCTTTCTCAGGGTTAACACAGCATGTTAATAAATGATCCCGGTCTCAGTATCACCACCTACCGATCAACTCGTGAGAGCAGCCATGAAGTCTGCTGAGGAATGGACATTTTGCTAGTGATAGAAATAATGAAATGGAGCATTAAAGGGAAAAAGAAAATTCCCTTTATTTTATAGTTTAGATTGCAGGTGATGCAGGAGCACACAGCAGAAAAGGTCATCACATGAAAACGGTGAAGCCATTTTGCAGGTTTACCTCTTTTCTAGGGCATTTTACTGGATGATCATAACACGAGACAGTGACAAATGCGTTCCAGCTGCGATAAGATATGTGGGTCATGCTGACTTTGCAACATTATAAACCGCTATTGGGGATAACACAGCTTCTCTGCGAGGTAATTTACCTTCTTTGGATGAAAAGATAAATGTGAATTAACAGGGAAGAGTCTGAAACATCTGAGCGGTGCTATTGATCTACTAAAGACCTAGATAAGTCACAGACAAACTAATGCTTGCTTTGCTTGAGATTAGTGATGGATGGGATAGCAGATTGAGCAGCTAAGGGGCTATCGCTGTCAAGAAAATCTTAGCACTTTTTTTTTTTTATTATTATCCTGCAGTAGTGGGGAGAATACGTCCCATGGCAGCAGTGGGCAGAAGTGATCTTTTACTTACAACATTATGGACAGTAAACAAAAATATTACAAAGAACAAAAATGCTCACTGCTTTAAATGTGTTCAACAAAAATACAACCGTTCCTGATGAGAAAAATGTGGGTTTGATGAATATTTAGCGGAGTTTTCAAAAAAATAAAGCGAATAAATGGAGCATCTCAGGGCAGAAAGGATGACTGTGCAATGGACATGAATAGAAATTAGTCTTTTAGGGGCTTTCTTTGCTTTGTTTTTGGGCTTCCATCCCTGCTCAGTCCTACTGGTCAAGGGTAAAAGCTGTGAGCTGCGTGTCTAAAAGCTGACATGACTAAATCTATTGGAATGAATTTACAGCCATCGCATCGTATAGCATGGATTTAAACTCAGCATTCTTAACATTTCCTATTAATATTTATTAGTGATTTATTCAAGTTTATAAAGCATTTGCCTACTCTTCTGAGGAGACACACTGTTTTTAACAACTGAATACATAAATCCCAAAGACGACAGATGAATTTGACTCCACAGTGACATTACACTCCAATGATTCTTACAGAGGGTATTTTTGCTGATTGGACACGAAGTAATTGTCATTCTAGTTAAAAGGGCAGGATAACACCCAAACAGATTCTTTAGGTAGTTTGTAGAGAGGATCTTTAAAAGGAAAAATAGTAGTATAGTGCAACTACACTAGATTCTGCTTCTGTGCAGGCAGAAGAATTGGACAGTCCCTTCCAGGCTTACGTGTTGACAAAATTCTTTTTCATCCCACAATCCCTTACCTCCACACAATCCTTGTCGTTCCTTTGTTTCCACATGAGCAATGCCAAAAAACATAAGTGCTTCTTGAAACATGCAGCCCAAACTCATTTGACACTGCAGAACAAAAGTAGGGAATTAGGACACTATTTCATCACTCGTTTTCAAGTCTCTCTCCAGCCAGCATTCAGCCTTTCAGGATTTGTTCAGGGTCAAGATGGGAAGACTGCCTTAGGCTCTCTGACTGTTTCTTTCATATATTCTTTGGGTGCTTCTGTTTCTATGCAGTTTCTGTCCCATTCCTATTACTCCAACCAATACCAAGTAACTTTCCGCACCTCTCCCAGTGATCAGTGATCAATCCCAGTGATTTTCATTGTTTCGTAGTTTGTAAGTTTCTTATTATTTCCCTACTTTAATCTATATTGCAGTTCAATTGCTTCTTATAGGTAACCTGGAAACTGGCAGCAGTTAGACCCTCAACATCAGCCAGGTTTTGTACAACATCCAACACCCATTCAGTGAGCTGGGAAATGAGCTTTCATAGCACACGGCAAAGTCTGAGCTTTCTTGCCAACTGGCTGCCTGGCTAGTAGATCTGTTTAGGTTATGGAACAGGGCATTTCTCCTGTGCATTTGGCACAACTTTGCTAGCGTTCAGTGATTAAAAACCAATTAGACAGCCAGGTCCACCATGCTCTTTTTAATCCAGCTAGAAAACACTGGGGAGAATACAAGTTGCAATTACTAGGCTTTCTGCTTCACCTGTAATCTTTTTTTTAAGCAAATGTTGTAGGCAGAGCAAATACAGTAATTCTATGTGAAGAATGTTGTAAAACCACTGCTATAACGACACTTCTGGTTTGTGCAACGAGAGCCTTATCCACTTACCTATTGTAATCAAACTCCTGCCCCCCGTGAAAAAGAAGAGATCGTAAGTTCGAGGAAAAGGATTGAGTTCTTTCTTAAGAAAATGAACAGCGATGATTTTTAGCAGAGAATCTAAATGTTTATGGGTATGAAAGTTCTGTTTGTAAAAGCTTTCCAGAAAAGTTCTATCTAGTTTAATCAGATTTTTGCACGTGACCTGATTTAATTACTTGTCAAAAAGTGCCTCTCAAGATAACAAGCTTTGAATTTGGAAGCAGAAGGGTTAAATCCCAGATTTTTTCCTACTCTATCCTATCTTTGTTTTTCCTGCACAGGGTTTAGAGGAGGCATTTGAGTAACCAGCCTGCAACGTGCCAACATGCCCAACTGAACAGGGCAAAGAGAGTGTCTCGGAGGGAAACCAGTCATTACCTCCAACCCAGCCATCATCATCACCTCAGCTGGTTTTGGCCATCATTTAAGCACTTGACCAGGTCACGGTTTCCTTTTCCATATTTTGTACGCAATGCCATCAGAACATACAGCTCTGGAAGGAAGATTCATAATTTCCAAGGTCAAATGAGATACTGAGAAAAAAACCTGTTAAGTCCTAAGCTTTACTCTTCTTCTCCCTATAGCAGCACCCATAGAAAAGCACACCCCAAGTAAAAGAGTGAGGTGGCACATGCTTCCTGGGCTGCCTACTCCCTCGGAAGCACCAAGTCCAGGTGTTAGTATATATTCTAACTCGAGCGCAAAAGAGAGCACCAAGAAACATGCTCAAAAGAAAGCAGACCCCTTTCATTCCTGCAAGATACCACCAAACACAACTAATTCCAAAGAGTTCACTTTAACATTTGTGAATAATTAAAAACCTGAGGAGTTCCAAAGGGGAGCTTAGCAAAGAGGGGAAAACTAAGAAAGTTGCCATTTGCAAACAACAGAGTATTCAACCAACTAATCCATAACCATAACCTTAAGCCAACCAACGGAAAGGGCAACTGAAGGGCAATAACAGAAAATAAACATCAGTCCCAGAAAGGGCTGAGAGCAACGTTAAAGTAATTCTGCTGCCCGCGTCCATCTCGTACAGCGGCACTCCATCCTGCCTGTCAGCCTCGGCAGAGCCCCGGGCTGGCGAAGGCTCTGCTTCCCTGCCCTGCATGGGGATGTGTCTGGAGGAGTCCTCGGGCGTTTTTAGTAAAATCCCTGATGTTTTATTCAAGAGCCTTTAGAGAGGAAAAGAGCACACAGTGGTTAATGATACATTTCACTGCTGATAAAACCGCAATTTTGTGCTCCAAAAAAAAAAAAAAATCCACCAGCGAAGTGGGGAATTGCCCCTCTATTACTATGGACCAGACAAAGCCCACAGGTTTCTGTCTGCGAGGCATTCCCAGTCTCGCAGCTCTCATCACAATTCATTTGCTGGGACCCTGCGTGCCAGGTCTGTCGAAAGGGCACACTGATGTGGGGGCATCACAGCAGTGCCAGCGGCTGCCGAGAGGTCTCAGTGCCCACGCTCCCTGCTGCTCTGCACACCATGGATCCACTGCCCAAAAGCGGGGCTCACCCAGCCCCAAAAGCTGTGTGTTCACTCTGCCACCCCGCAGCTGGACTCTCACCAGTCCCTCCCTTCAAGGCTCTCACTCGGAGCAGCGCCCAGATGGTAACTCATTTGCATGTGAACCTTTGGCAATTTTTCCCCAAAGCGGTGTGTGCTCTTGCTCACGCCTGCTGCTCGGCACTCGGCTCTGGCAGCAGCAAGGGGAACCAAGGATGTACAGCGTTTCCCCTGAGCAGATGACAAGCAGGCACTTCACTCATCTGACCTTCCTCAAACTGTCGTAATTATATCCCCATATACTCTCTTAACTCTGACCTCCTCAGCATCCTTCAGGCTGTGAGAGTGGGAGCTCCTGCTCAGGGGCAGGACCGGCGCAATCTTACCCAAATGCTTTGCCATGCATGGGACCCTGTGTCTGCTTCAAAAACTGCTCGTGTACGCCAAGATCATTCTTAGGACTGAGATGATCGCAGAGTTGGTACAGTGGCACCCGCTGATTTTGGTCTGCAGGAAAGCAGAGCCCTTCTCTATGTCTCCATAGAGGAGACCCAGTGACACCATCACCACTATTTTGCTTGGAAGGAGACAGAAGGATGAGGGAGAAAGTCCTCTCGTTTCTCCAAGAAAATGTCAGGTCATCATATAGAACTGTAAAAAGTAAAAAAGACAAGATTATAAAAGGACTTCCAGCAGTAAGCAACATTTGCTTCCCATCTGATATCTTCAGCCAAGTTGCTTACTTGAAATCAGAAAACAATGTGCACACATGTACTGTAACAAGTAGCTATAGAGTGTGGTTGTGTGTTTATGCCTTGCACAATAAGCAAACGTAGTTTTGAAATAAACAGTTGGGCTAAAATTATATTTCTACAATTTAGAAATCAAACCTAATCTAATTTGCTACAGCTGGACACCACCTGCAGAGTACTGTTTAAGTACTCTGAACATTACACACTTATCTTTTAAATATTGATAATGCCATTTTTCATTTATATGACATGAAGTCCCACAGGGAATAATTATGCTAATAAACCTTAATGATTCTTGCAAATAAATGATCAAACAAAATTGCTACTGTTGATTTATATTAATGGATGCCTTTAGGAGGAGATTTGTCAGGATGTGCTGCTTCTTGAATCCCAATTCATCTTATTTAGCAGAAGAATGTACATAGTTTGTAAAACAGATTAAGTGTTTAAAATATAATGTGTTCATGGAGTTTCTGCAGTTCATAACGTTCAAGCATTATCATCTTGCCTTATGGCAAATCTTCATTAAATAGCTTCTTTGTGTACAACTTTTTGGAGTCCTTCCTCCCCGCACCCCCTTTTGTCACCTGTGGCTAAGAGAGTCCTGCATTTGAAGATCTTTAACTTAACCTTTCTGTTACTCATGTAAGAATCGGTGATCATTTTGCTGTTCTAATAGATGAACACTGCTGTTGAACAACTTTGCTTTTGTCGTAATGAGTCTAGAAACTTTTTTGGTGCTTTAACAAGGGCACATCACCTGAAGCTGGCAACCTACAGAATTTTATAGGATACGTTAAGATCAGTAGTTTCTACTTTTCTTCTGCAGTTAGATATGCTGGCAATTCCCACTCTCCATCCAGCTATACTTTTGATATTTTAAGCAGGTTCATTTGGAAAATGTTTTACATGGGCTTGCCTTTTAGATAATACATACCTTTGAAAGCAGTATCGATGCGCTTCTCTTACTCCTGATTATAGGGCAGGACGTATTTTAAAAGTGTCCCAGGAGAGGAAGCTAAGGAAATAACAGGAGAAGGAACTAAGTTTACGAATTTAAATTTAGCGGAGCTAGAAGAAAAGAATAAGCACGTTTTGTCTATTCAGCGAAACACATACATATAAGTGCAAGGTGGTGGTGGGTCAGGGTTAGGAGCAGGCAGGCAGGGGAAGCAAAAATATGCTTGCGCTGCCTCTGCAATACTCAGTGCCCAGGGGCGAGTGCCATACAAGTAGGTTTAATTCTTTGCTTGAACAACTTTGTTAAATTGATAGACTTCAGCAGAATAACAGCAGAATGAAAGCACAGGATGGTTTTGCCTTTGAGGCAAATAATATGTTCAAGTAATCAGTAATTTGTGGAGCTTCCACCCATCCAGAGGTTTTTCAGGACTTTTTTTTCCTCTTTTTACCTCCTCCTACTTCTCCAAAAGTTCAGTTTCAAAGAAGAGCTAAATATCCTACTCTGCAAACATTTTCTTTCTCTCATAATGTAACCAGCTCCCATGAAACATGACATTGCATCCACAACAGGTTGGTATTTCAAAGAGTTGACATGAGTGGATTTTACTACTGACTGGATAATACAATCATGAAATCCAGCTGAAACATGGCACTAATTCACTCCATGCACAAGGAAACCAATAACTGCGGCGCAGGGATGAAGTCTCTAATAATGCTTTAGAAGGAACTGGTGGTTTGAATTATGTCTTCAAAGAGGAACATTCCTCAAAAGCCTGTCAGGTAAGGCTTTTCCTTTCCAAACTGAGGGCTAATCTTGCAGATCCTGAAAGCAATGGAGGTTCCTTCTTCTGCGATTCAGAGCACCGATCCTGCACGTGGTGGGGGAGTTTGCCAGTCCTGCATTTCTGTTAAACTATGAGAAATTTACAGTCTCGTTTTGTTCATCCCATGCATGTGGGTTCTTTGACAGCTCTCCAAGCAACTGGCAGGGGAACGTTTTCAAATATGTAATTACCTTTTGTACGTGACAACAACAGAGAGGCTTTCAGCAATTAGTCGGATTGGACACAGACTGAGGATTAGGTGTGCCTGAATTCTGGCTTAGTCTGTAACTTGCTGCATAGCATTCGAAAACTATTTTATCTTACTGCCTTTCTGCATGCCTGCAACAATGCTTGTCATACTTACACAGGAGGAGCATCATATAGGTTAGTATTTTTATAACTGTACTGCATGTGAATGCGTACATCACTACCTATTAAAAGGCTATCACTGCACTATCAGGACTCACACTTCCCCAGATGCACGACTGCCATTCTCACCAGCCTCTCTGCTCATTGCAAAGTGTAAAGCAGTACTGGTCTCGTGCTCTGACTGACACAAACTTTCCAGGAACAGGTGATGGCCCATTTTCACAGGAGGTCCCTAAGGCAGTTTGGGCTCTCGGGGACACCCAGAGCAGAGGGAAGCGCCGTGCTCCCAGACACAAAGTGCTGGGCTGCAAGTCAGGAGCCCTAGTCCTATCTCCGGCTCTCTGTGCCTCAGTTTTTCTAACAACAAAAAGGGAGCCAGCCACATACATTTCAGCATACAAAACATACAGCACTTGCATATGTGTGTATAGAACTTTGCACACAACTGAAGGCGCAGTATTGACTTCTAACACCCAGGCAGTGCTGATGTGACACGGTGTGGAGTGGCCAGGAACTGTGACTGAAAAGCCTTGATTGTGATGTGAAATCAAAGGGATTTTGCCACTGGCTTAAACAGGGTCACGATCTCACTCCCTGTTTTATGCAAGTCACTTATTGCTTTAAAACAAAAAAAAAATATATAATTTGTATATATACCCCCCCCAATATTACTTTTTGCTTTAGCTTATAAATAACCATTTCATGTCCCTGTATCTTTTCAGACATATACTACAGAGACACAACTGTAGGTTAAGCTCATTTTAGTATTTTCAGAGGAATTATCTCTATCCTCTTTCTTGTCTCCATTACCTGTTTGGCATTTTCTTCTTTCTTTCACCATCCCACAGGTGCTTGCTTTCCAAAGTGTTCTTTCAGGCACTTCTAGTTCCTGGCCTCATATTTTCTCTTGTTGTGAAGCATTTTTCAGACCTTGCCTCACTTCATTTGCATTTGAGGACTATTACTCCTCTTCCTCTCTGTGGGGTGACTTCTCTGTCAGTGGATTTGGAATGACATCTCTCATCAGGCTTCTCCAGGATCCAAGAGCTCTGTTGGGACCCGACTTCTGCAGACAGAATAAGCAAAAAGTGTGAATAACACCATGTCTGCATTAAATGAGACTTTCTCACCGCCCCTCCGACATAGAAACTCCTCTGTGCTTGGTTTGGTTTGGCCACAAGCGCTTGAACTGAAATAATTTTTTGAATGATCACTTATAGCCTCAAAAAAGCATTTGACGTCTAGTAGAGTAAATTGCCTGAATCAGTCGGTCTCTCGTGTGTTGCCATGTCTACTATAGATTTTTTTTCTCCACCTTGGCATGGTGTTAAAACCACCTCTCTACCAGTTGCACAGGGAAAGCAGTCACTCCTAAACTGGCTCATCTCTTCCTTCCAGGTTGCTTTAAACCATGGTGGTCAGTTGAATCCCTCTGCTCCCTGACTGACCTCGCATGATTTCTAGGTGCTTGTTATTTATTTGAAGGCAGTCGCTTCTTATTCTCACACCACCTGGCCAGACATGTCTGCTTTTATACACTGTAGATGTTCTACACTTGATCCTTACAGTTAGTTCATGCAGCTTAGTTAAAATTTATATATAATTTATTTACATTTAGATAATGAAATATTCACTTACACTTTGTTTCTATGCGTGTAAACTGAGATTCCAAATGGATGTCACTATCAATTTGCTAGGAATTCATACACATTTCTTAGTGCTTATACAGTGGATTGATTCTATTTTAATACTTGCCCATTTTTATCCTGTGTCTCCTCAATAATTCATGTTTATTAATTACTACTTACAAGTACCACTGCATTTTGATACCAGGCTCTTCACTGGCAGCTGCATAAAACAAAATTACTGTTATCTAGAATGCAAGATTCACTTTCTAAACATTTTCCTCTTTTAAAAACTGACTTGAAAGGAACAATTCATTCTTACCTACTTGTTATCTAATGTGCCAGTTTCCTGAAGGATTAGACATTTTTATTTTATATCTTGGGGGGGAGGGGGGAAGCAGGGAGAAGAGGCAAGCCCTTTCTTCTTATGAATTTCAATGTTTGAAAAAACGATTCTCTTTGCCTTCCAGGCAGCTTGTCTCCAAATACCCACCTTGCTTGGGTCCCAAGCTGGATTAGCAAGCCAGGGGAAAGCATCCTGTTACTCTACACACAGCCTGGGATGAGGATGGCATCCAGCCAGTCCAGACCTAAGGGGTAGAAGGGAGTCTCCCTGCAGAAGTCCTTCTCTGGACACCTTGAGCTTGAAGACATAAGCTTGAGTCCTTGTAGTAGCTTTTCCCCAACTGAAAACAAGAAGACAAGCCAACAGCAATACTCTAAACGTGCCTTCAAAGAGGGATGTGAAAGTGGAGACTATAAAGTGAGATATAACTTAAATAATATGTAATCCTAAATACCCAGTAGTCTTAGATGTAGAAGATCCACCTTCCATGCCCTCAACTGCAACAGATAGAGAATTTCTCTCTTTCCTCAAGAAACAGTGAAAAAAACTTGAGAAGTTTTTTGTCCCAAAATGTACAAAGCCCTCCCTAGATATTAATTTTCTGGCCAGTCCTAGTCAGAGCTAGATGAATGTTAAGGTTATATATAGACTCTACTAACTTGTATTTTATCTCAGATTTGAACAATTTCATTTAAACTGATCTTAGTAAAACCAGAAAAAAATCCTAGACATTTGTTGACATTTATTTTCTAAATAACATTGCTAAAAAATTATAATTCATCAATAAAATAGGCAGCACTTAAAACCAAATGATACAATAATGCTACACATAAGCTTACCCATGTCATATTGTAAAGGCAAAGCCCTTGTAATGATCTCATAATGAGGTATGGTAGAAACATTATAAAAAGTCAAGAATAACAATGCCAATACACAATAAATACCGAACCACACTTTTTTGTCATCTCTACCTTCATCCCAAAGTTGTTTACTGTGAACTCTTACTATGCTATATAGATTTCATTTAAACGAAGTTCTGAACCTGTTTTAGTTGATAATCTTCTAAGTGTAAGTAGATGTGGTAATTAAGATGCTTAAACATAAAGCCATGAAATAACATGACATTCGTGACATGCACCTAAGCTTTTCTGTAGGTCTTTTTCAGGTATTATTTTTTATTGTTGATGCCCTGGAAACAGCGACATTTTTAAAATAGGTCAAGTCAGTTTTAACCTTAATAAATTTAAAGAATTAATATATTTATAGCATGCCATAATGTTGTTCAGGTGGAAGAGCTGACTCTCACACTCTCTCCAGGACTGACAGGGGAAAGGGGAGGGGGGGTGTTTCGCCAGGCCCGCCAGTGCTGCAGGAAGGTTTAGTACCGTTCTTGCAGGAGTCACATGGCGCAGCCACACTTTTGCTGTGCTATGCCCAGGGAGCGAAAGCCACGCTGTACAAACACTGATTTACCAAGGGACAGAAAGGGGAAAATGAGCTTTTGCACCTGTTTGCATCAGCCTGTGTCCAACCCTGGGAGATGACTTCAGGCTGGGGAGGGCCACTCCCATGGATACAAACCAGAACCTGAAATAGGGCATTCACAGCAGAATGACATTTCCAGCTCATGACTACAATTGTGCACGATGACCTGGTCCCAGACTTCGTCACAACCTGCTCTTCTAACAATAACATACCGCACCTTTACAGGCACTTGTCATTCACAGGCCTGAAAGCAGGCGGCTGCACTGATCACAGCTGTCTGAATTCAGTGCTGCTTAGCTCTGCCTGAAGAAGACCGAAGTGAGTCTTTTCCTACAGAGTTTATTTTTAAAAGACAACTTTTGAAGTACACTGTTAGAAGACACTAAAATACACTATAGGCCTTGGTTTATTTTAAGAGTTTGCTTACTCTGCTCTTCCTTTAACTTCAAAATATCAGAAGCGCCTTGTTTCCCTGGACAGGTTTCCATATGACTCACCATTTCTGTAGCTTCAGCCTCACATTCACCAATCCACCAAGGCTACTGAATATTTATCTTTTTTTTTTTTTTTCCTTTTTGGCTAAAAGATTTGCATTTAAATAAATAACAACAAAAGAAAGAGTTGAAAAGAGTCTTCCAGAACTCCCCCCAGTTACCTCTTTCAACTTTTGTACCATCATTGCAGTCATTGTCTACCAAATCTTCCCAGGCAGACAGAGAATATATTATGCTGCAAAAACCAAGATGCAGTTTAGGAACAAAAACTGCATGCGATTGCATGAGTTTACAACAGGCATATTGTTATGATACTTGTAGACTTTTTCATAATAGTAATAAAAACCTGCAATATTTCTTTAGTCCTTCATTAAAACTAGTGCTGAATTTGCTGTTTATTACTTTTATGTTATTTTATTTTTCTTTTCCTGGAAGATGCTGTACCGGAAAATGTGAATTTATCTTCCTTTAATTAATTTAAAATTAGCTTCTCTCAGCATAATCTTTTTCTGTCCTCTCGCTGGGCCATAGCCACTCTTCACACAGGAGAGTCTCTGGCAACATTCCCTCCCCATTTTGGTACAAATGCCACCAACAAGGACCTGCCACCCTCTTTGGTGCCAACAGAACCAAGATGTTTCTGTTGGACTAATGCCAACAAGGGTGAAAATCAGAGCTTTTGCGTGTTGGTTCCTGCAAGCAACAAGAGATGCACCAAGATCTCATCTGCCTACCCTTCGCATAGGCTCTCCCTTTCCCACGGGCACCACTGCAACACCTCAAACACCCACAGAACGGTGAATAAGCTCAAGACCAGAGAAACGGAGACTTTTGCTGCTAATGGAAACGGACGCTCAGGACACAAATAGCTGTGGGAAAAAAGCTCTGAATCAGGTTTCCCTTCATTCCCACTCACTAATGCAGAGAAAGGGAAGATGTAAACACACTTGAAGGGAATTTATTTATTTATTATTTTTTTAAAAAGCAGCAGCAATCTTGGGAGCTCGAAGCTGCTTCTGAGGGTCTGCAGAACAGAGCCAACCTGTGTTAAGTGTCCACTAACCTCAGAAACAACTGAGCTCCTCCTCCTCGTGCTTCCAGAACTCCACAAAGAAGCCAACAGGAGCAACCCAAGTGCCTCTCTGCCTTCCCGAGGTCATGCCTGAGGAAACCTGTGCCAGGGCACCACCAGATGATGAACCAGATGCATTTGGGTGTGTGATACCTCATACTAAGTCGCACTTGTAAACAGATGGTTTCAAGGGCAGGTTTTCCATTTGTAAGGGATTTTTTGGCCTTGCTGTTACCATGATGTGTTTAGAGGGTCAAGGACAGCACAGCAATGACTTAGTGCCACAGCTAGGGGGATGGGACATGTGTAAGAACAAGAAACTCCCTCCCTTTGCTGGAGGTTTGCTGGTCACTATGCTGGTCTGACCAACCTAACTGCAGCTCCTAAACTGCATTGCCAGAATATTAAATGTGTTTTAGTACTGCTCTTCCATGCTAGCAATTGCTGTAGTCACAGAAAGGCAGTGCAGGGCCTTCACAGAGAAAGGCTGTCTCCACTCAATTCCCAAGCAGGCACCACGAGAAAGTTGAGCAACTTCCAGACCATCACCACTGTGTCCGTTCTGGTGGCAACAGCTAATGCTGAGAGTTTTCCCGTTATACATTTACTAGAACTAATCCGTACCTTTCTAAACTCAGAGCAATTTCCTGTCCTGAGGAAAAAGTGTCTTTGCATTCTAAATCCGCTTTAACGATCATGCCTACCCCATTCCACTGAGACTTTTCAGAGGGAAGAGACTAATCCATTTAGCTTCACAGAGGGTTTCTCTCTGACACATGCTCTCCTAATAGACCATTTATCAGGATGAAGGGTGCTCCCCAGAGAGTGCAGACAGCAGGACAGGCCTAGCCTGAGTGACAGTCTGTCCAGCAGAGATTGACTTTAATGAAGCACAGAATAAACAGGAAGATTAAGAGAGTGCAAAAATCAGTGACAAGTTTTGAGTTCACCTGGGCAGCTTACTGTGCAGCACAGATCTGTCATTGAGTTATGAATGCTAAGTATCTGTTGGGTTGCTCAGGATCACCTATAACACCCAGAAATCCTGCACACACTACAAGAGAAAGCTTTCCCCTTGATTCTCACCCTTGAGACAGGGTACCTGCTTGAAACCGAAAACCACTCACAAGTTGTAGGTGGACGGGACTCTGGCGGTTGTCTGGTCTGACCCCCAGCTCAGAGCTGGGCCAGTTTCCAGCATGTTGCTCTGGGTTTCAGGGCTTCTGGGGTTTTCTAAGCAGTTCCTTTTCAGATGACAACCTTTTGTAGATATTCATCACGGAGTTTCTTTCTCTGCAACAGAAACCTGGAGACAGCGTGGATATATTGTATGAGATCCATTTAAGCAGAGTTCAGACTGTAGCATTTCCAGTTGAGTCTGAGGTCCTGTTTCCGCCAATGGATAGAAGCAGGTATGGCTGCCAATTCTAAATGTCTACCTCAGGGCGAGATCATGTCAGCATCTCTCTCCGTTGGCTGTTAATGGAAAAAGATCAACTCAGACACAGACAAGTTTGGACAACGACTTTCACCCACAAACATCAGGCACACAGCCCTGAGGCCTATGTGCCAAGTCTCCTTCATTCTGACGAGTGTGACTCTTACTCCAGACATCTCTCCAACATCTTCATAGTTATTTCTTTTACTGGACTCTCACAGAAGTTGATAAATGGAGTCTGAGGCTTTAAATGGAGAGAAGTTTTTCAGCCAGTGATAACGAGCTACAAATGTGGAAAGGAACCTTACTACTACAACACCTGACAGCCAGAAAAGCCTGATTATAGTATAGGCATCTACTACCAGTGAGTAAGACTCACATTAAATCTTCTTGTCTCTGGATGATCTGCTGAATTTAAACACACCGTTTGGGTAAAGCAAAGAAACCAATCATTTCTTTCTGCAGATGCTAGTATTGAAGAGAACACAGAATAATGGCAGGATACTTTATTCCCAGAAAAGTGAATGGGAGTTTTAGCTCTAGGTTCTAGAGCAGTTGAATTAAGTCAGTGTTAACTACTTTCAGATAGTTTTATTTGTGCAGGGCAGACAAACTCTTTACCAAAACAAAGAGCAGAAGTTTCCAAACAGAATAACAACTACAACACACACTCTTGCTGCAAAGTATCAGGAGCACCTGTAGTTTTTGACATAAAGTGGCTATAGAAAAATCAGCTTCATAGATGCTGTTCTAGATTTCACAGTCTAGTTTATTTCCCTGTAAGATTTCTGCTTTGTCTGCACTAGTATTCACACATGACATCCAACCCAACAGACAATGGCTGCTCCACCGTATAGACTTTTGTGTGTTTTTTTTTTTTTTTTTTCTTTAAAACAGTATATGCAAGGTCTTTCTGCGAGTACAAGAATTGAAACTGTATGTGAAACACGCAATGCAAAAATTGTAATCTTAGATGTTTTAGGATCCCAATCTGCCCATGTTGCAATTATACAGTGTTGACAGATGATGGCACCAAAATTCAATCTGTAAGCAAACGCTATTAGATAACTTACAGATTGCTTGGACAAATACATTAAAAAAAATGTACTGAAATTTGGCTAATTTAAACCATATAAAACAGAGATAAAATAAGTAAAGGTTGGAATGCACCTGTTAAAATAAACCATCACCTTTCCCCTGCTCCCTCTTCCTCCACATCTCAGACTTCAATCCTTAACCAGTAAGCAAAGATTTTGCCTTTTTAAAGCGTGCACAGCAAAATGAGATGTGGAGTCAGTCTTACTTCTGAGGGATAATGTGGATAGATATTCATGTTACTGGAGTCATACTTTCCCAGCCTTTGCTAATCTTGTGCTATGTACAGCAGTAAACATTCTCTTAAAAGCACAGGCTAACTACTGGATCAGAGATGCACAATCAAAAATGTGAAGCTCAAGACTGTATCAGCAGCAGGCAAGCTGCACTTCCAAATCCATAAATAGTTGGCTGTTAGAAGTCACAAACGTACTACCCCTCCACAGATATTTTCATTAGTTTCTTGTTTCAATCTTTGTCAATTGCTCTGGTTTAAACACTAACCGTTTTGGCTAGCACTTGAAAAACCATCTGGAATATAAATATTCATCAATTAATTTATGAGAAAGATAGTCTCCTTTCACTGCTTCTCAGGTAAACATCATGTACAGATTTAAAATAGCAGGAGCGGTATATATAATTTAAGATTTGGTAACCTGATTAGTAATAGTATTTCTAATACAGATTATACCTTAGAGCAGGAAGGAGGAAGGTATTAAATAATTCAACAGAAAGTACAAGATTTGAACACTTAAGTGGTTAAGAATTTACACTGTTCTTCAGTCCTTGCAGAAGAGCAATGTTGCTTAATCTATGAAAAGTGTTTTCTATTTACCGTATGTCAGCAGAACCATCATTAAAACTGTAATTTATTATTGGAGTGAGCCTCAAAAATATTATGCCCCAACATCATGTCCTGGAAACAGTGGTCAGGTCGGCATTTTGTTCAGGGTATTATGTTCTGATATGCCTCGAGGAAGACAAAGAGATCCTTTAAGTCTGAAACGCAAAAACCTCAACAACTATACTTGTTAGAAGTGTAATTAGTAGGTTAAATTCTACAGTCCAGAACTATGCCAGTGGCTAAACAATTTTTAAAGGGTAGAACGCACTAATATTTCACAAAAGATATTTAAAACTAAAAAAATATTCCAAAGCCTAACTATGGAATATAAAGAGTAAAACATTTTCGACACCTAACACATTAATACATTGCTATTGCCAAAATGACTGCATAGAAATTTGAAGGCTTAAAACTACATCTTCTGTGTTCGGAGATCACTGTGAAAGCAATTTCTATAAGCTGTCCATTTATTCCTTCTGGCTCACTCATTTACTGATAGGACTGTCATTCTTTTGACAGACAGTAATGAAGGTATTAGTAGCTGTTTTGCCCTGCTTTGTATATTTTATATGCCTTTCCTGGTTAAAGAATATTTTGACACATTGTAACAAGACAACAACATTCTTCCTGCTTGATGCATAGGTAACATCTTTATACTAGTATGTGTCTGTTAAAAAAGAGCAAAGATTTTTCTTATTAGCAACACTCCCTTTGCTTTTAAGGTATGACAAGAAAAGGTTTTATAAGAGATGTCAAAATCTTCCTATTCATATATACAAATATGACTGAGTTTTACACCATCAAAAATAAAACCAAGATTTAAAACATACATTCATTCTTCATACAAAATATCTTGTAGGATTTTTTTTTTCATAACACTGAAGTTATCTGTACTGTTCCAAAAGAAATCTTCTGTTTATCTGATTGATGCTACTCTCTATGTATTGAGTATTACACTTTGGTCACTTGCTCAGGAAAGACCTTGTGAATGAAAACACTGGTTCAGAAATAAAGAAAATACTTTGTTTCTAGCGCTACTAAAAGTACTACATATGCTCTGCTTAAACTGATTTTCATTGAGGGCTAATTTTAGAAAGTTGCTTATTCTCCATATTTCTGACTTTGACTCATTAAAATACTTCCTTTCTCCAACCTCCTGCTGCAAACCTTTATAGGACTTCTTGTTAATTAGGTAACATCAACAACAACAAAAATATTCATACCATATATACCAAAACTATAAATCTGGGTTGGGCTTCTTCATGCAGGTGTAGAAGTGAAAAACAACAACAAGGGTTGGAGTTAAAAGGCCAAATTTGCACAGTTAAACCAGCAGCATGTTATTTCTAGTTCCCCAAGTAGCTAAAATCAAAAGTAAGGGCAGACTAGATTTTGTTCAAATGAAGTATTTTACATCTTTTCTTTGCATTACTGTTTTTTCGCACAAGACCAGTTACTAAATTCCCACAGTCTAACTCCCATCCTTGTCAAGAGCTACAAGGAGCACCGCTTCATCCAAGTGCTTCAGTATCACTTTATCCCCAAAATATTGACGGATGAGCAAACAGCCTGCCAGCCTCATGTACAGGCCGTAAAAGCAAATACCATACCCAGAGTCATCACGCCAGCAGGCCCTTCTTCCAGCTAAGTGGGCAACACTGCTGGTAGGGGAAGAGTATTACAGAGACGTAGATAACACTGACTCATCTAAATTAAGTTATTCTTTCGCTCCCTGCTCACTGAGGAAGGGAATTAAACAAGATACATACAAGCCTGACTTCCTACTAGAATTTAATTTGACCAGCATTGCAGCATGCATCTTCTGAAGATTAGATTCTTAACGCCTACATCTCTGCAAACCTCATACCTTTAATTCGTGCGCTAGATCTATTCTGTGATGATCCCTGTTGGGACCACAATACGGCGGAGACTCGCCAACGGGGCTTCCAATGGGCCGAGGGAGGCGTCGCAGCGAGGAAGGCAGTTGTGGCAGCGGCAAACTTTGCATGGCTTCGCAGCTCTGCCTCCAACTGTTCAGCCGCGCTCCCTCAGCTTTACCAGCCACGCTACCCGAGCTAATTTTGAGTTCATTCAAGTGCAAATCCAAGGCTGGCATCCTGAATTGCCCGCACTGTAGATGAACCAAGGCAGACAAGACTGGTTCAATAGGAATCGCAATCAGACATCGGGTTAAAACACCCGTTAACGCATCCCATTAACACATCATTTGGAGAACAAAGGCCCTGGAAATGAAAAAACCCCGAAGCGATGAATATCCGGCTAACCCCTCCCAGGGAAAAAAGTAGCAAAGCCATGATTCCAGCTAATATAAATCAGAAGAGGTGGAATGGAGGGCCAGGGAGGGAGCCTGGGACTGGTAGTAAACAACCAGAAGTAGAAGTGGAATGAGTTCCTCCACTTCTGGAAGATCGTTTCGTGATGAGGGAATGGGGATGACCAAAATCTCCAGAGGATCTTCAAAAGGCCACGCCTTACTGGCCACATAATAAAAATTTTCTTTTGTTTTAAAGAAAGGCACGAGGATTATAGTACAGTATCTATCTTTGGCCAGCTTTATATTCAAACCCCAAATCCCACGCTCTGTTCTTCTGGGACAAGTGTGTGCGTGTATCTGTGCATTTTAGTAATTTATATAAAAGTTAATCCAGTGGTGCGATGAGAAATGCACATTACATTTAAATGAGCAGAGGGAATAACAAAGAAAACAGATGAATCCCATTACAGGTGTCTGTGAGGAAGAGAATGCGGATGTGAAGCTCCAGTTTGAGAATTTTAACAGCTGTCAACATTAAAATACCCCAGTGGGAACTGGAAGAGTAAAGCCTTTAACAAATCTTGCAGGTTACTGATGTTTGGCCTGCCCATCCACAGAGAGTTGAAATTAATGGAGCAAGGTTTAAACTCAGCCAATGTGTTTAGGGTAATTTTGTGTTCTGGTGAATGTCATCTTCATCACGCAGAATGAATTCCTGTTTTTTACTAAGAGAAATCTAGTAAATGCAGTATTTTTAACTTTCTGAATGTTCAGACCAATATACACAACAACAGGACTAAAAGTACCGTCTCACTCTAAAATGTAGCACAAGCAAGATTTAAATTGTAAGCTCTTTGAAGAAGCTATAGAAACTGGCAGCTTGTTCTTCATTGCTTTTAGTTATAGCACTGGAAGGGTGAGCTAGGTTCAATAATAGAGCATACAACAAAGTTCAACCAACTTAATTTCTGTTAATTACAAAAAAATGGAGACCCTCCTTCTGAAACGGGTATTCGCCTCATTTATAGAAATCCTCCCCACTGCTATGAAAGCAGCAGTCCTTTCACTATGATTATTAGAACCAAAATGATGACAGCGGCAGTAGGGCAGGCTCAAAGCCACTCCTAGTGGAGGGGTGCGAGAGGGAGCCTGGCAGGCACACTCTGCTCCTGCTACAAAGCACTCAAGCACAAGGAAGCATCAAATAAGAGTTCTCTCTTAACCTCAACAACTCGTCTTCTAAATCCAGTCTTCTACCTTTGAAAGAGACACACAACTTTGGTTCAACCAAGTTATAAAATTAAGCAAAACATTCTGCATTGAAAGCTTACAGAACACCAGCCATATATACATACATTATCCGTCACAGCCTGTTCCTATCTATTATAGGGATGTTAAAAGAATAGTATAGTCTAGTATATTGGTGTCTTTGGATTGGCCTAAGGGCGAAGTTATTATGTATCTGTGTTCACATAACTAGTCTTTACTCAAAGCTTAGGGTGAGCAGGGACTTTCTTGCCCTCCCCAACAAGAAGGGCAAGGTTGACAAAGAATCAAAGCGCATACTTAGGCATCACAACCTCTAAAAAGAGATCAAAATTAGAAGAAACCCCATAGGCACAGCAGCCTTGCCTTGTCTATTGTCTATATTCATTTTTACTCTTCAACAGATCATAATCCCAGGACAATAAAAGTGAGCTGTTCTACTGCCACCCGCAGTATCCAGTGTCCTCCCAGGACCACCCTTCCAACTGCTGTTGCACAAAGAGAAATCAAATACTGGAAAAATAACAAAACAGAGGATATTAAAAATAAAAGAAGCCTGTAAGGGAGATGTAGCTTATTTAGCGTGTTCTCTACAAAGAGTGGTAATGCACAAAACCAATGATGGGCAGAGATGCTTACACGGTGATCTGTAAACAAGTTGGGTTTCAAGATTTGGCTTTCAAGATTCAGAGATGCTTGGATTTTAATGCTTGTTTAACTTACTTCAGTATTTGAAGGTTTATTTAGATGTGATTCCCAAAACTTCTACAAATAATGGACAATTCAGACTATCTGCTCTGGTAACAAAGAATTAGTTAAAAAAAATCTTTCTTTCTAGTCACCTCGTAAAAAGAGATTTTGATATTCTGCTCTTCTCTCATCCATTGATCTATCCAGGTAATTTTAAATCAATAAAACAAATAATTACAGGCTCCTAGAAGACACAATGCTTATTTACAGTTTCGCAAACCATTAGAATACTACCTTCAAAACCAGATGAGCTCCTTTTATGATTACTTGTCCTTCAAAGAAAAATTATAGAAATAAAAATCAGAATAAAAAATAATTTTAAAACAGACGATGTTATTGTGTTTGTGCGAGAGGGAATGATCAGCTTTAGCTTTCTATGCCAAAAAAGTCAAGCTTGTTAGTTGTTATTTTGAAGGTTATTCATACCAACTGCAAATGCAAGGCCATTTTCAATCACTTGCAGTACGTGGGATATCCAAAACACACATCCAGAAACAGGTTGAGAAACTGAGTATTTGCATCATACAAATGAAGGGTAATTTGCACACATACAAAAATAATCTCTTACTTGAATCCAGAAATATCAGTATTGTAAAACTGTGTTTAAAATTCAGTGTATTTAAAACATAATAAAACTTTGGTAAAATAACATCTACGTGAGCAAGAAAGATTGGGTCCAAGAGACACTCTTTTCCTAGAGACTGCCTCCTTTTGCAATGAAATCTAAACTAGGGTCAAACCCCTTTTTTAGCTAACAACAGCCCAACACACTAGCATTTGGCTGAGCCTGCAGACAATCCAAAACCATACCTCCAGGGATTATTAACCCTTTGCTAGTAAATTTAACCTTTAAACTAATTTATTGCAGACTGAGGGAAGCAGAAAAGAATGCAGCTGGATTGAAGATCTAAGGTGAACCGAGCACTGCTCTGGTTTCTTAAACGAGTCAAACCTGTGTAGTGGCTGGAGCACGGGGAGCAGGCTGCTCATCTCAAAGCTGCCTGAAGGTTATGCGAAAACTGGCTACATCTTCCAGCTCGAACTCATCAACTGCCGTGGGGAAATCTGCTTAAGTACAGACTGCAGGGCATGGTTTGCAGGGTGTGCTTCTTAGAATGCTGCTAGAGAAATGAGGCAGTTATGAGGATACTTGAAAGAGAAAGGACCTGACTGTAATTAGGGAATAAGTGTGCATTAGAGGCTTTTAAAATTTAATTTGGATACCAAATTACATCTCAGTTCTCTTTCCTTAACAAACAACAACAACAAAGTGCTTCTGACCTAAAATAAGCTTCTTTAAAACTGAGTACAGCAGCTGTTACTCAGCCTTTATATGGTACTATCACCCTGAAACCACCACCTACAAATATATGACACAATCCCTGCCCCAAAGAGTTTGCAGTTTATATGTTATAAAGTCTAATTATACTGTGAGCGTAAACCAGAAACCCTCTTGCAAGTGGCAAAATTCTGAAAAAAATCAAGATAATTACAACCCTAGCTCATCCTGATTTGTGAGGCTATTTTTAGAACATTATAGGCTGATGTGCTCTGAGCTTTTTTATATTTGCATTAAGTCCTCTGTGATTCCTCCTCTGAAATGTGTGCATATGCTGAGTCCATGTGAGATGCTACCACTGGCGCTTGTCATAAGAATTAAATCCCTCTCAAGCTTGTTTACAGCTCAGCACTTGTCATACTGCTCCCCTGAGCTTCATGGCTGGTTGGTTGTTTTTTTTTTTTCCTTTCTCTTTGGCTCTGTGAAAGATTTAATTTCTTTTTTGTTTATGTGTGTACTTACACTTGCAGGTGCAGAAAAGAAAAAAACTGCTGTACCCAGATGTTTTGAAGCTGCAGTAGCATACATACAGCTGAAATTAAGGAGAAAAACTGCGGCAGATAAAAACCAACTTTCTCATACGGTGTTCTACAGCATATTTAATAAACCTATCATGTTTCATTGACAAGAAGACTCTTGAATTCAATCTGAGGAAGGCCAGAATATTTTAGAGTTACCGTCTCTGCTTTTTTGCAAAGGTTTTTGTTTTTTTTTTTTTTAAGTCTGAAGGTGGTCCAATTACTCCTATTTTCAGTTTCAATAATACCTTCTTGTGGTGGTTCCAGATTCAATCATCAATACAGCTACTGCATAGGAAGCTGTCTTAGCTCATTACTGAATTAGTCGAACCCCAGAGTTTTATCCAGATTTTCACTTGTACTTTGAAAAATACATTGTATCATTAAAAACAAATTACCCTCTTGCTTCTGTAGTAATAGGAGAAACCATTGCCTGGATTGCCTGTAGAGACTCTAGTTCTCATATCTCAAATCACATCTAGTTAAGCAAGTGCCCATTTCACAACTGCAGCTGGTTAACCTTGCAATTCGTTTACCCCATCGCATACCTAACAGTCCATAAAAGGGTGCAAAGATTAATGAGCTATGGTTTCATAGGCAACTACTGTAGCTATCCATCTACAAACACAATAACGGCTTGTCTGCTTCACCTTCACAGCATGCACAGACAGAGCCTTTCCACAATCAGTAGAAGGGCTGCTAATTTCTTTGTTCAAGCTCGGCAGGTGCATTGAGAACCTTTTCTTAGATATGCATGTTCCTAGTCCATTAAGTTTATTCACACAACTATATGCAGAACAAAATGGTTCTTTTGTTAACTTGTTTTGATCAACTTTTACCTTTTAACTTTTCCAGTCATGCACAATCTGTGACAGAGAACTTGCTGATGATGGGAATGGTAAAAATACAAGCATATGACACAGAACCCACTGGAATTTTAAAGGACGCTCTTGTGAAACCTAAATGGATGAATCTGCTTTTCTTTTAGCTGTTTTCAGCTTCAGTAAATTCCTCTAGAGCTTCCACTGGGCACTGTGTGGAAAAGCCTGATCTGTGGCTCTGTGACATGACCTCTACAATCACAGCGTTCTGCCTGTTGTCACAGTGGGGAAGACATGTTGTATGTCTTTGTTGTTTTTTCTCTCCATTTCCAGTTATCAGAAAAATAAATTATTATTACTGATGATGACAATAATTTCTTTTCCAGTGAGGTTCTTTATGTTCCTGATCTTAGAACTGATCCGGCATAGTATTCAAAAGTTCAGGGTATTAGAGAGGTACCATTCAATTGGGGAATATTAGATCTATAAATACATAGAACTATTTCTTCTTTTGCAACACTTTGATTTTTATATCTCAGCATTACTTACTTTACTATGCACAACTAAAATATACACTGCCAACCTGATGGCAGAGCAGTAATATGTTTATGTAAAAAAACATGCAGGATAGAAAGTCCATTTCCTAGGCTAGGAGAAAGAACACGAGAATAGTTAAACTGAAGCTGTTTTTACAGCATTCCCAAAACGCAAGGTGTTGCACAAATAAAAAAAGACAGTACTGACTTAATATGGTCATCAGCAAGCATAAAGTTTTCCTACTCTGTATTCTTTTCAGCAGATAAAATAAAGGACGAGAGGCCCTAGTGAATGATACGGATGAGGTGCAGAAAGTGCTTTTCACCTCCCCTGAACTAGATATGACAGTGAAATATATTTAGCTTGATGGACAGGAATTATTACCCGAGTTTGGACTGAGTGAACTTTGTGAATTATTGACCTTTATCTAATTGGTGAACATTATACTCAAGAATATGAGTTTACAGTCAGGTGAAATGTCTTTGTGCTGCGAAGAGACTGATAACAGACAGTTTGGTCAGACGGTGCAGAGAATCTCATGTTTCTTGATAGAGACCTTTACTCTCATTAACTAAAAGACTAAAAGCAGAAGCATTTTGCCTGTATGTGTTCTATATTCCACTCACAGTGAAGTACCCATTTGCTGCTCCTTCTTATTGATCTTTTATTGCAATGAGGCATCTTGACAGCCCAATGACACTCTTTGTTTGCTGCTTTGTATTATCTGTGGAGATTCTGTTCAACAGAATCCCAACCAGCTTTAGCATCACCTATAAGGAAGAGAATATGGCTGTTATTGCAGGGAGACAGAAGCTCAGGGGAGATACATTTTACCCTCTCTAATTAGGGATAAGCAAGAAACTGATCTTGAAAACATTTTTCCATAGTTCCCTCCCCCTGCTCCCCCCAGTTTATTTTATGCAGGGTCACATACAAAATGATGTAAAAAAGGACCAAGAAGTTCTCATAAAAGTGTAAGTGGATTGTAAGCTCTCTCAAACAATACATTTTATGTCAATGAAAAGAACCAACATATTTGCAAGGACTGTGTAAACACATCAAATAAAGAATACACTAATATAAACCACATATGACGTGAGAAGACAACAGATATATTTATACTACTGCCAAAATACAAATAGCAATAAGAGGTAATGGCATGTTAAAAGCTTCCAAGATACCACTACTGAACAGCAGTTCCCTAGTACAGGTAAACCACTGTGAAAGCTCACGGTCAGAAAGAGAAGTCCACTTACACGCAAATTATTTTTGTCTGTTTGTTCATTTCAGCAATGAATAAGCTTTCCTGTATATAACAGTGTCTATGGATCAACTGTACTAGGAAGGGCCAGCTTTAGCCTGGTGGAAGCGCACAAGGCTAGCAACAGTTTGAGAGGCACAGCTGTCCTGGACAGGAACAATGCTGCCCAGAGCCCTCAGGGAGCACTGCTTCCTTAGCACGAACTCACTGAAGGCATCTCACCTACTTCTATGCAGAGCGGAGATGAAATCCCATTTCCCTCCATTGAGTAACTCACCTAGTCAGAAGCGTGCTTGGATTAGCAAGATGCTCTAATTCAAGTAAAATAGCAATTTTACAGCAATCTGTTTAGACAACTTTGTGCTCAAGAGAGTGTAAGGATTATTAATGAACTCTACTATCTTTTTAACATGATAAAAAATAACACCGCTTTTGTTCTTTATTACTCTGGTCCTATGCATCAGGGAAAATAAAATCAAGTTACGTTTTCATTATAGTTGTACATAAGTAAGTGTGTGCGTATGTGTGTACACAAGGAAAAATAATAGGAATGCAGTAGCAGTCCAACGTCGTTAAGACTTCACCTGACTTCCTATACTGCCACCACCTACCCTCTATCAAGTTCAGTTTTTCTAAAGGTTTCCCTTCAGGTTGAATTCTTCCTAATTACCCACAGTACCGGGATTCATTTTGAGTGTCTCCATTCTGTCCCAGGTTTACTTAGTAATAAGATTTCATATATAAAGAATTAAAAATTAAAGTATGAGTGCTGAACATCTTCCTGGGTAGCAGACTAGTTTTCTACTTTCTAAAATCCTACACAATTACATTTGAATTTTCAGAATTTATACTGAAAATGAGTCTTCTGTAACTGCAACAGGGTACCCCTATTGCAACGTGCTTGCTTGGATGAACCAAATATGTTGAATTTGCATAGATCTCGTAACATACATCATGTGCATGCAAATTACAAAAGTTGTATTATAACATTTAAGCCTTTACACTGACAGATGTATAGGTAACAGTCAATAAAGGATTCTACCTTCAGCGGCAGCAGTTAATTGAAATATACACAACTAATAACATCTCTGGAGATCCAGCCGTCACAAGCAGACAGTTTCCAAAGGAACCGATCCAATAACTTCATTACTTGCAGCTGTTTGGTATACTGAAAGCTCACTGTGTTTATTCCTCTTATGGAAATGCTTTCCCCCCAACAAAGTAGGAATTTGTCTGCAATTCCCTCAGACTACTCCAAAAGCTGTATTTCTTAGGCTGTGCTTTCCCATTCAGCAGCAAGTGAATGGCCTAAACTGGCCATGCTGTTCTCTGCTGCTGCCAGAGATGTTTTTTTCAGCCTGATCAGCTCCATGATTTAGCTCAGCATGTATCCACAAAATTGGCTGAAGTGAGACTTAGCAGCTACAAGGGAAAAGGGCTGCTTCAATCACTGAAAACATTCTTACAGAATCGGAGCCTTACAAGCCTCGGTTTAGCAAATTTATGAGGTTAAACTCAGACCCTTCTTGTAAAAGTCAGCTATCTTCATCTAAAAAAATTCTAATGGCTTAGTAAAAGAAATTATTTATAAAGCAAAATTCACTTAACTCTATTCGTAGTATGATAGTCCAAAGAGTGTCGGTGACGCAGGTTTGCAAGGGAAGAGAATAATCTTTTTTTCCCCCCCTCAACTATATCTGTATAAACTTTTAGGTACGCAGCCTTTCTTGGGGTTGTGAAACTGAAGCAACGAACTGCAGGAAAGTACAAGACAGGAATAATTATTTTTAATTCTGCTACGTTCATTAATTTACCAATTTGAGAGAAAAGGTAGATTAAACAAGTGGAAAGAACAAGACTATCTAGTGGTGAAACTAGGAGGGTTTTAAAACCCTGCAGGATGGACAAAGAAATTGCTATGAAACAGCCAGGGGTCAACTAGAAGAATGATGCCAAAACTCTAACTGCAGTATCTTTTGGTTTTATGCTGTACTCAGTTCACTATTTTTAATATCCATTAAAGGTTTTATCTCCCAGGCATCTTTTTCATGATAACGTTGCTTCTGATATTTAAAGACCGTACGAAGGTAACATCTGATTTGATATTGGCACTACACCCTCACTAGTATCTTAGATATGCTAAGGCAAACAACTGCAAAGGAAAGGGAGGAAACTTTATATTTCACTCCACTGAATAAAACTGAGAAGAAGAGTTCTGGACAAAGTGGATTATTATACATTCCCATCCACAGGTAACTTGCATTACTTTTGCTAGGAAAAACTTTGGTATGTTTACTGTATGTTAAATACAGGTTGTACTTTCATTTCCTCTTACATCAGCACTGCCGTCTGAGGAACCCAGTGGACAACGGATTTCTTTTATCAAATAGAAATGTTTTAAGGTATTAAAAAAATACTTTCTGCTTTAATAACTTTGTCTTTCTTATTTAAATTGAATCAATATTAAGTTCCAAGCAGGTCTACAAACAATAGAAGTTCTGTGCATTGAAGTTTCTCTTATAACAAACTTGAAGAAACTTCGTAGGTTATCCTCAAAAAAGGCTAAGTCATTATCAGCCTTAAAGCAGGGGATGACCCAGCCTGCCTTGATACTTTACCGCTGGGGTACTTACTAGCCTGCTATCTCAGACAAAGGTCGCTGAAAAGCGACAAGCTGTAGTTCAAAGGACGTTTATTTTAAACAGTATTGTTAAGAGTCTCTCTTCAGAAGAACTGACAGAACGTCATTATTTAGCAGATTAATAAAATGCCACTATTCAACACTAAGTCATATCTTACTATATTAATATAAAACAGCATACATGCCACATGTTAAGAGCTTCTTTTTTGGTTCCATCAAGGAAGATCACACAAGCACTCGTCTCCTCTAGGATAACTGGCCTTTCTGTGGTCTCAAGAGGGCATCCAGTATATGTTATCTGGGAAAGAAAATAGAGTGGAAAGTCACAAATAGGAGAAAAGCTTCCCTAGAATGAAGGTGTTGCCTTAGGCTCCTTTTGGGAATTCTGATCTGATACAGATCTCCAAGGCTCTTTGCTATCTTTCAAAGCCTTGCAAGTTGGATGTGCCCAACTGCTCTGGTTCCTCAAGCTGCAGTTTTAGAAATAGGTAAAAAAGCTTCACTTTATAAGACAAAGCAGGTTAACCAACCTGTCCTGCACGTTGCACGCGACTGAAATTCTGAACTTCCTTTTGCTTCTCCTCCATAGAAGTGTCTTTTGCTTTCCATCACCAGCCAACAACTTCAAAGTTGACTATACACCAACCATCAAGAGGAGACATTCCAAGATACAAAGGATTGTGACAGGGAAAGAGAAACCATTTAAATGATATCTAACAAATACACTGCACTTCACTACATACCCTGGGAAAATTCTACCACGTGCCATCAACTTGCTAGCTCAAAGAGGAAGTGAAGGCTTTCTAAGATTAAGATTAAATCTCAGCTGAAAACCTGGGAAACCGGTGCACGAAATTCAATCCTCATTTCAGGCAGCAAACACCAAGGTAATTCAAATACATACAATTTCAAAACTATTAAGTCTTCCTGTTCCACTTTCTTCTATAGCGTTAAAAGAGAGGCAAGTAAGGACTTCAATTTGTTGCTACATCATCAAGACAGGATCAGAATGAAAAAGTCACAAGAGGCTGTAAGAAACAGACCCGCAGGTTACTTTCCTTTAGTCAAAAGGATTAATTCCTAATTACACTAGTTATGAGCAAAACATATGAAAGTTACATTTTCAAGGCTAGCACGTTATCAGTTTGAGACAACATACTTCATAAAGATACCGCTATATGCTACCCCATTCACCATAATTTTTGGAAAAACCAGCTCTTTTTAATTGCCTAACATTGAGAATTTAGTGAGCTAAAATATGAAATGAAGTTTATTTACACTGAAGTCATAATATAAGGGATTCATTCAGCAACGCTACTTAAAAAAAATGCTTAAAGAATGGAGAATTGGTTGCTGACAAGCTAACACTTTTCGATAATGGAATTAACCATATTTTAAATTGTCTGATACAGCCCATACATTCAATTTGAGCATTTAGTTTTCTTAATATGAAGCTAAATTTGCACAAATGTAAATGCAGATATACATGCAACATCATGGTTATCCTTGTGGTTGTCACAAAAACCTCAGCGTCTCTGAAATAACGGGCATAACAGTAAAAAAACCTCCACAAAACCAGCACATTTTGACATAAACAAACACATTAGCTTTATAGCACCTTGCAGGCATAACAACTACATTAATCTCCCTCAAAATGAAGTGTTTCACAACTAAACGTTTTCCACATTTTTTGTTTTCAGATCTGCTGCAATACGGGAAACATCAACTTAGCATGGTTACTTTAGGTTAATGAAATGACGGGATAAAAAATTTTAATTAAGTGTTGTAGAGCTAGAACAGCAATCCAAAACTCAAAGCAACAAAGCAAAGAACTCTCTGCATAATGTTTGTAAACCAATATGAAATACCAGTCAACACACTTTCCCTGAATTAATGGGGAAAAATTAAAGAGTCAAAATTATGCGTAAAAATGTAATGTTCAAGGAGACAACATGCTGGCCTTCATCTAAGAATGGTCCTTTTGAGCTACATTAAAAGCGGAGTAACGGTTTTATTAAAAGCAAAAATCATTCAAACAATCATAAAACACACTTACCAATTTTTTTTTTCTAGGATGCAACTAGACAAAATAAGCTCACAAGCCTCAAAAAAAATCAAACACTAACAAAAACAAGAAGAGAACAATCAGGTATAAAATTTGTCCCCCACAAAAATTTCTGAACAGTCACTAACAAAACTCTACTGTGACAGCCTCCAGCCACAGTCTTTGGTGGGATATTAGTATATCCTACAGCATAAAAAAAAATAACTGCTTTCTACATACCAGCATATAAATAACAATGCTTAATGCCCGCAGAAAAGCTTTAAGATCTTTTATTTAAGGTTTTTGCAGAGTACCAAGAGTTACTCAAGATTCTTTACCCTGGCCTTCAGTTTCTAATGCCTTCTGGCAGTAAAGCACCACAGATTTAACACCCATTTCCCAGGGTTGTTCCCTCTCCCTCTCTCTCTCCCCCCACCCATTTCCAGGAGAAGAAAAGTGGACATGGTTATGTTATAAAAATTTTCTTGTTTAAAATCCATCGACCAATATGTAAAACTCAGTAGGTGCTATGATTTGATTGGATTTTTTTTTTTCCCCTGGGTTTACTCATCCATTCTGTTAAAGAAAAACAACCGCAAGTTAATCAAAGTTTCTTTCCCAAACTGCACGAGACAAAGTGAGGCACTGGCTGCGCTTGAGGAAGCTCCGAGCGACTGAACACTCACTGACCATACGGTAATAATGACAACAGTTTTCCATTAGATGTAAATAACGAAGACAGCATAGCCATGGCATATGATTTCCTTAAAAACAGATGTTATATAAACAATCAGAAATGATTATTCAAGCAAATATGGTAAATCTCTTGAGATGTGGGGAAATGGCGATTCTAGTATGGATACCAAGAATTAACTTTAAGTTACCATTTTTTGGTAAGGCAATGAAAACTTGAGGTAAAATGTCTTTCTAAGTACAGAAGGAGAGGTGGCACAGAATAAGAACTACCAACGGTCAGATGGAAAAAAAGACATTTAAATGACTCTGAAACAAACAAAAAACTGAATTATGTGCAGTTACAATCAAATAACTCAAAATGCATTTAATGTAACTTGATCTTCTGGAGGGACTTCAGCCAAATTCCCAATTTAACTTATCTATAGGAAATCTCCCAAACAACATGATAGAGATTAATCTTCATAATTATACAGTCTCCTACAGTTTTAGTCAGCAAATGAGTTAGTTCCTATAGGAAAAATAGTAATGAAATTGTTTTTCTCCTTCACAAAAATACCATGCCACTGTTTTCACGATATGCCTTACCTACCTATTTAAAGCTGACAGTCTTGCTAGAACAATCTAGTTCCCTTCCACCTCTTCCTTTGGAAGGGCTACTAGATATTCGGGTGTTTTATACCTAACCACTTTTCGTATAAGTATTCTCTACATGGTTTGAAACAAGCAATGCTTTACACATTAAGTATCTCAGAATAGATATATATACATCTGCCAAATACGCAGATTTTTCAATCTCAGTTTTATTTTCCAAATTTTATCAACAGTACATGGCCAAATTCTTCCAAATTCTTATTAAAATGGTAAACATTTTAAAAATCTAATTGCATAATAAAAGACAAACGTGAGGAATTTACAAGCAAGTATCATACAGCTGGTTCCAGTTGAACTTAAATCTTTCCCAACACCACATATCAGTGTTATTCAAAATATATCATTTGCACGGAAGATCATTAATCAGATTAAAAATACTATAGAGATTTCTCTGGATTTAAATGCAGATGCATTCAGGAACTCCTTCAGTAACAATCAGCGATGGAACTTGGTGTATAAGTTCTTTGAACTGTCCTCATTGTGATACTGTGATATTTTATAATCTTCCACATGTATGTACATGAAGACGGACTGGTTAATCATACCATGAGTTAACAATTTCACTAAAATCTCTAAAGAACAAAAGAACACTGCAATTATTGCTCTCAGCTTTTTCATGTGTCTTACTATTTGAGGTTCTTAAAGCGGCAGATCTTAAAGAGCTTTGACTATGTAAACTGTTCCATGTTTCTTTCTAAAAGTCTTCTAAACCCGCATGGATGAAAATCAACACGCAATTCAAAATTTAAGTCCTATAACTCTTCAGAGTTTGAAGCAATTTTTTAGATGTTGAGATTGATGTGGTTTACTGAGAAGCTCCAACAATAAGCTGGTTGGTCTCTAATACTGTTGCTGATTAGATTCATTTAGCAGCTGAGCCCAGTTAACCTAGGAGGACAGGGTAGACTTCAGTTGCATGCTGATGGCCCAGAAAAATATCTCTATGTAATCTGCAGAAGTTAGCACATCTTACCACAATACACAGCTACAAAAATATGTTTATGCATAGGCACTTGCTCATTTAATACTAAAAAACCAAACAACCCCCCAAACCCAACCAAAATAAAAAACCCCACATAAGTCTTAAAATCACAATTTTAAAATTAAACTGTTTTGGGGAACTGTCACTAAATCTTAAAAAAAAAAAAAAAAAAGTGGAAGACTATGCCCAAAGTTTCAAGCTGAGCATAAAAATATGCACAAAGACAAATTTTTGTTGCAAATATTTACTCAAAAAGTAATAATTTACAGCAGTGCTTCAACAGCTGTTCAAAACATTTAACATTCATTAGAAACAAAACTGTAAGTCAAAAGCACATTCTGAATGTTTCATATGGAGCAATGAAGTCGTAAGAGCAAGCTACCATTAATCATATGCATTCCTACATCTAGCTGCTAACTAGAAGACAAAAAAAGAAAAAAACAAACCAAAAAACCAAACCAAAACCAGCAGCCATCTTTCTGTACACAATTTAGACTACAAAAAGTCCTGTAATTGAACTGTACAATTCTACTTTATATGCTCTTGTGTCCTTTTTGTAGCACTTAGCCAGTAGCAGCTGCAAAATGGCAAAACGCATGCCAGTTGGTGTTTCCAGTTTGGGGTTTTCCTTCTTTTTGCTTAAAACAGTTTTTACATTAAACCATACTTTGGTGTGACTTACAGACCACTCCTATGGGTCTACAGCTAAGAATAATTAAAACAATGGTAAAAGCCTAACAGCTACTGTACTTTCAGCAGTATGTTCTACTTGATACAGTTATTTTCGGTATTTCTGCACACTGAAAACCCCACAAATATATATTTTTATTGTAATAATTCCACTTTCACTGAAAGTTTATTAAGGTAAGCTTACAGC
Organism: Vanellus vanellus; assembly: GCF_965231255.1. NCBI lineage: Eukaryota > Metazoa > Chordata > Aves > Charadriiformes > Charadriidae > Vanellus > Vanellus vanellus. The sequence goes on along the minus strand of NC_138916.1, from coordinate 9,858,418 downwards.
CTGGCAGGATTACACCTGTACAGAGGTGCATAGATTCATATAACTCTGTTTACATGCTTTTAAAGACAGGAATGTGACACCAAGTCCAAAGGGTTATGTTTACCCAGATTATCAGCAGACCACTAACCATCATTACAAGTGTGCTCCATTTCAGCATCAGAAGCGAATTCATACTGAATTCCGCTGTTTAATGATATTCACACTGAAGGACTTAAAAAAATATTTTATTGGCAAACAAATCACCTTATCCTGGGCTAGTTAACTATAAAAATTAGAATTTATTCCTTCTTTCAAATGTCAGTCTAGTAAGATATATCAAATCCAAGAGACAAGAAGATATATTTGAATGTGTTACCGTTTGCAAATTTAGTTAATTCAGTTTTATATACATGTACATGTCACCTTCATATGCAAAACTTCCCTTTAGTGTCTCCTTCTCTCCTCCCTCTCCCCCCCGCTTTTTATTTTTAATAATTGGCATCAATGAGCACACTCATCAGGAATGGTCCATGGTGTTCTTACCATTGTTTATAACAAACAATACAATTAACATAATTTCAGCTTGCTTCATTTTCGTCTGTCTTGTTTACAGTTGTTTCCATTCTGTTGGGACTGCTTTCTTTAGAAGTCTCATCTGTTTGTTCGGAGAGCTGTCCAGCTTTCTTCGATGAAGGTGCAACATTACCTTTTTGAAGAATTTCAGTAGCTTCATGCTCTAGTACCTCTGATGGAGTCAAAGGCTCCAAATGAATACTGCCTTGTTCACTAATGTCTGAACTAACGGATTCAGGTTCATCTCTTTTTCTCAAGAACTGCTCAAAACTAACATCTTCACCCAATGTTAGTTTTAAGTCCCTTGCATTCATTGCTGAAAGTGTAGTTTCATTCAAGCTATGTACTTGAGTCTGCTCATTCAAGATAATGGTATCTGAGCTTTGGCAATTTTTCAACTCACTTTCATCATTAATACATTTTTGTTTCTCATCTACTAATTGTTTGTTGTTATCTGAATCACAACATACTCCTTTCTCACGCAAAGGATTCTTTGAGCTGTTGTCAGGGAGTTCCAAACTAGGAACATTTTCTGTATTTGAAAATGATGAGTTTTCTTCATTCTTTTCAACCGATGCAACTTTTTTAGTTTGATTTCTATTGCATTCTCTTGTTTTGTCTGAAGAGTCATGCTCTTGTTTGCTGAAAAGAAACAAAACAAGTTCTTTTTATAACAAGTGAAATAAAGCAACACATGGCTGTACTCTGTAAAGTGACACTCAAAGCGGTATTATAGACTTCCTGTATGGTATTTCTCACAAATTTTCATAGCCAAGATGGGCTGAATTTAATTAACAGCTGCATTTTTTCTTACCTATTTAGAAACTCAGCTTTGTATTTAGCAGTCAATTAGTACTCTTGAGTTCTTGCATTTCATCTTCAGAAAGGAAGGTTAAGTTGTCCCCTTTGTGTGACACATGGAATTTTCCATAATAGTGTTTAGTTCCTCTACCTACACAGCCTCTTTGACCCAGATGCAGATACAACTACTTGGAAACTTTTGTTGATGATGTGCAAGAAAAAGCAGCCAGTTCGTACCTTTATACCATCAAATTGACCCTGCAATACTAATGAGAGTAAAGCAAGAAAAAAAAGCTAACAGTTGGAAATCTAACTTAAATCTAAAGTTTAGTTCAGCAACTCCAAATTTGGATTCACTGAAAAAGCGAATCTGTGAAGTAGCATTCTCAGTCACTTTTCAGAGTAAAACTGTATGTTTACGAAAAAGAAATACAGATCAGTATTGAATTATGCGAGTAAATGACAATCTTACTGTATAATAAAATCTAAAACACAGCGTATAAACTTTGTAGACAAACTGATTGTTTAAACCTTGTATTATTTGAATAAAGCCACATGCATACAGTGCTTTAGGGTGATCGGGAAAAAATAATCAGAATGCTCCAAAGAAAGACTGAACTGTATACTTCGAATGCCACCTGTACCCACAAAAACACAAAATGGTCATATTGCTATATGCAATTTGCTCATATTTTCATATTCCAACAGTCAAAATCCTAAATACTAGTTTCTAATATTTCTCTTCATTTGTTATAGGAACACCAGCTTCTCCCATCCTTTCAGAGATGGAGCTCAATTTTTTGCTCCAAAGACTTAAATTTGGTAAAAGTTTACTATAATTTCTAACCCATTCAAAACTTTTCAGAATGAGAAGTGGCTCAAATTACCTAAAATGATGATGGTGACAGACAGAATAAAACAGGGGGCAAGATGGAAGAACAACAGTTGGTCTGATTTCAGGCATAAATTCTATGTAGGACATGAAATTAGGAGCAAATAAATATCCCCAATTAACCATTAAAATTTAAAACTTAAATTGAAAATAGTTTCTGAACAGTCACATGCAGACAAAAGATGTGAGAGAGATAATATCACCAAATATCTCATTAATCAAAATGCATTTGTACTTTATTTCTTCAAATATTTTTAAAAATGTTGTGAAATAATTTTGGGATAAAACCACCTTTAACATTACCTAAGCAACAGACAGTTCCAGGACTCTTAAAAGGAATAACCGACTTCCTGCTACTATGTTTTTACGATATAATTTCAAGCTGAAAGACTAGACGTGTTGTTCTACTGATCCAGGAATTTAAAACAACTCATGTGATTTGCCTATATGCTAAATGATATGGAATTCTACAGAAAATGGTTATTCTGGAAGAGGTGCTACATACTACAAACATTCAGAAATCTGTTTTCAAGTTTTACTTTCACTTAAATAAACTAGTGCAAGAATACTCCTTTTCCTACTTTGAATTTAAGTCAGAGGAATACTTTGAGTAGGGATAAGAGACTGCTGAGATAACCTTGAGTGGTGAAATCTTACTGATCACTGAGGTAGTCATAAGAATCTTTTCATCCTGTTAAACTGATTTTTCATTCATAATAAGGAATTCACTCAAGAGATAGACCAACCTCTTCACTAAATTACAACCTATATTTGCTACTTGTGGCAAACAAAGGTGTTTTTTTTTTTTTTTCATTTATTGGGTTATCTTAAATAGGTGAATTATATTCTTGAATATGTAAATAAATTTTCTATCCAAGTTGTTCTCCTCTCTCTCAAACGTCTAGAAAAAGGGCAGGAAAAAGGTAACATTTGAGGCAAAACTCAAGACTAAGTTGCAGCACAAAACCCAACACTCAGAACCACCCGTCAGCTGCGGCTGACATAACTGGTCTTGCCATAACTGGTCCTAATTACCTCATCTATTCCAGAGAAACACTTAAGCTATACACAGCTATATAAATGCTAGTAAATATTCAGAATTGTTTTCATATGAAAATCCAGTCAACTCTTTACAAAAGAGTGTATGTGCATGACCTTTAGCTACTACTTTTCAACAAGCAGCTTGAGGGTGAGGTGTAGTTGCAGAGTTAACAAGCATGCTATTATGCTTTATGTGGGAAGTTTTGAACACAGGTATGCAAAAAAAAAAAAAAAAAAAAAAAAAAAGGAGTTTTAAATAAAGGGATGACGAATGCCTCATTAGCACACACTGAGGAGTGTTTCTGCACTGGAAATCCCAGGTGGATTACATATATGTACACACACTCTCAAGAAGATTCACACGGAGAAACTCTTCCAAGGACAAATTTGCACTAACGTATCAAAAGAATCCATCACAATCTCCCTCACCTTCTAGTAAGCAAAATCCCAGCTTCATCCAAACCCAGCCTCTCATTCTCACTCATTTTTGGCAAAACACAGGAAGGGAGGGGAGAGGAAGTGGGGAAGAAGAAAAATCCCTATATATTCATTTCTCATGCAGAAACATGCTGTTTCTTATCGGCATACCTTCCCCTGAGTCATTTATACCAAGAAAACGGAGTATAAAAATAAAATTGAACAAGTTTTTGCACAACAGTCATCATCACAAAAACAATTATCCACCAAGAACAGTGATCTTTTTGATAGCTAAGCATAACAGTAAGTTAATTTAGATAGAACAGTTCTCCAATTAAATAATTCACCTCTGCTGAGTGAGAACTGCAGATGAATAAACAAAATCTAGCAATTGTGATGCACTAAAATCCCGCAACAAAAAGAAAAATCATATAGGATTTAAAGAAATCATTCTGATAGTAAGTCAGTAACTGAAAAAGAATAGCCCTCCATCCATTATTAGGAATGAAACGTACCCTTACTGCTCTTTGTGCCAAAAACACTGGCTACAGTGTAAAAAACCTAAAAATTCAGGCATTAAAAAGACTAGAAAAAGCAGGAATGATAACTATATTATATGGAAAGGAGAATTTCAGTGAACAGTTAGAAAGCAAAATCTGACTTTTGTTTAATGAAAACAACGAACCCATTTTCTAAAGCATGATACAAACCGTGGCTAAACCATCAAATATGGCTATATACTACTGAACTAGCTGCCGTGTGGTCTATATGAAGTCAGGTTTCAGAATAAGGCTACTTCAAGTGAGTAGCACAAGACATGACTTCGAATCCAAAATACGAGTCTACCCAATGCAAATATACACCCATACCAAGCAACAGAAGCCTAGAAATTAAAGTGATTTTATTTCTTTTTCTTATTGTATAGAAAACGTAAGATTTGGGTGCCAAGTGAGGCTGAGGGAAGCTAGGCTCTGAATATTTTTTTGTTTTAAAATCCTACTACCTCAAATTTTTTTCTGCTCTTCGCTAGCATATTTACTTCACTTTAGAGTATTTTATTATTTCATATTGGTATTTCGTATTAAGATTTTAAAAATCATTTAGGGAAAAAATTCTATAGCAAGAAAGAAAAAACTATACAATTTCAGAACAGCATTATAACCAAGTGATATTTACATATCTGCATACAGAGTAGTTGCAAAGTATGTGCAAACACACCTGCAGTCTGTGAAAAAGTACTTCCAGGTAACAAAACCTGCATTACAGCTGCATTTACATTAACAGTTTGGTGTGAAACACCACCATGGTTTTGAGGCACATTCCTTGACCGTTCTCCACATACTGGTTTGGTTTACAGAGCAGTCCTGGGGTATGCAAACTAGATGTATTTTTGAGGAAAATGAACTGGAAGTGCTGATCCACAAGTGCTCCAACTCCTACTGGAGCTGGGTCCTCAAAAGACCAAACCAACAACGGATGGTCCACACAGCTATGAATATGTGCACAGTATGGGCACTCTGTCCAGGGAACACAAATCTGGTCTAAAATAATACCTCCGAACCACAGTGCAGTGAAGATGCAGGATTCACAGAATCAATTGCTTTCATCTACTGATCTGCTCCTGCAGCACTAACTACTCGCTAACATAACGACCTTGGCTTAATAACAGATAAAAGTGTTTGAGGACTGAGAATATCTGATGCTAGAGCTACAATACTCCAGATGTCTGTCTGGAAGCCCACAAAGTAACATCAAACAAAGTTTTAACAGAAAACACAGAACAGATTTTTACATTAAAATGATTTTCTCTACTTAAACACAAAGATAGGAGAAAGTAGTACCTCATATTCAATCAGAATTACAGTGACTGTTTCCTAATTTGTAGCTTAAAGACAGGGTTAGCTGCTAATACTGGAACCATTTAGTCTCAATTCTTAAGCAAGCATTTTAAGTGAAAGTAAAATTTCAAATTATTTGGCCCACACTGCATATGATTAGAATAAAGAGATAAAAGCAGAACCTTTTTTAAGAAAAGTAACCTACAGAGAGACTCTGAAAGCAGTTTGCCTTTTTTTTTTTCCCCAAGGCACTATGAATGCATATATAACTACAGTTATGTTTTGACTAAGCTTTGAAAGTTTAAATTTATACCAGCAGTTGTGAAAGATCACTAACTAGAATAAGGCTGTGGGATCTGGAGTAATAATTTAATGAATTATATGAAGTATACGTCTGCCCACAATATGCACACCAAAAGAAATGTGTAAGATTTCAATTATTTCCCTAGTGTGACATAAAAAATTCTACAATTTTGCATTATTTTTAAGTATAGAGCTATAATTGTTAGCTACCCAGCAATTTCACATGTCTTCCGCTAAAAATTTGGTTGAGTATTCATTCCACAAATGACACAGGTTTTCAAAAACTTAAATGAATATCCAAGAATTAACATTTTATACTGTATTTTAAGATTGTTTCCCAGTTGTCCCAGTAATACCGTTAACTTATATGCAATATTATAAAAAAATGATTCTTTTAACAATCTGTACAATTTATTTAATGCCTTACGAATCTTGGCTAATTTGCAGTTTAAAAATTACTAAGAATGGGTTTTGACTCTTGGAACCTAAATTCTACATGTCTTGTTGAGTACGTTACGACTGCCATTCAAAGTTTTCCATCATAGAAAATAAACATTATGAAATTACTAATTAAATACTTTTGCCAAATTACCCGAGGAATAACACAGCATGTGTTATTTTATGTACCTGATTTCAAGATGCAGCTGATCATTGTATTTACCTTTCAAAAGTTGGTGTTTCTGTTTTTCCTTCAGATATACTAGGTCTTGAAATTTTCTGTAATAATTAATGATATTTCTTTTATTTTACATACGTGAGCAACTGATTACAATGTAAAGCTGTAGAAACAATTTCACACTGACATTCCCATAAATCTGCTACATAGCAGAGATTGAGCATGGATGTTAGTACAGGTGTTTGCAAATAGTCTTCCAAGTTAAAAAAAGAAGCCAGAAACAAAGCAAAACTTTAAAGCAACTCTTGTAGCCCATTTCATATACATAATTTCAATTATGCCTAATTGAACAGGAAGCAAACTAAGTCTGGGCATATTTTTATTTGGAGGGAAAAAAACCCAAATCTGAACTAAACTTGTGTTTTGCTAGCAAAAATCCCCAAAACCAATAAAAGCAAAAGAAAAGCAAGAAAGACAAAGCCGAGGTGAGTATATTTTTTAAGCATTACAGTGTTTTAGTCCTACAGATATTACATGCTTGTCACAGAATAAACTTTTGAGTCTGATTACACCTTAACCAATAAAAAAAATCTTTTTAAACTCTAAACAACATGAACAAAGGCAGTTTTTTTCCACCCGTTTTTAGACCTGTAGCCAAGGAAATGACTGAAAACCGCCATTTGGAAACAGCCACCCCAGTCTTCTCAAAGCGTCTCCTATGCCACATGGCATCTTGCCCTTATAATCTTATTCCCATTTATGAAATTCTAAGTGCCTAAGTAACAAAATTAAGTTAAACTTTTTTTTCCCCTTTGAATAAAACTATAAGTTAATCTTGGTTTTGAAATAGAAAATGTCCCTGTACATGAAGACAAACATTTTAAATGATTATTTGTATCGCAACCTCTTAAATATATAAACTTGTAAACTTTTAGCACAATTCCCCCCCACCCCCCCTCCCCCTCACAGACGTGGTATATTTTGTTTCAGTGAGGCCAAATTATGCAGTAAGTATTTTAAAATTGTATGGTAAAGTTAAGCTTATTTTATTTTCTAAAATACCCTTTGCTATACTTCTATTATACTTTGTTATATTTCTGTCATACAAAACCCATACAAATATGATCCATGCTACGAAACACTTCCCAACTTAAAGTTACTGCACTCTATCTCCTACTACAGGGCCCCCTTCCCTATCCATCGTCCTCCTCTGCCCTGGCTGACCATATTCCCCTCTGGGAACTACCAGGAAAGGAAGATTTCCTGGCTTACCTCTTCAAGTTTTAAATGCTAGATTTTTAAACAACCCAAATTCATCAATTTATATTTTTGGTTCTTCAGCACCCTAGGGGACTGTCCTTTGACCTCCTGCTGTGTATTTCAACAAACAGCCAAAATACCGAGCCTGCAGCAAAATAACAGACATTCCATGGCACCTTGGAAAAAACAACCAGAGGCTCCACATGGCCCAGACCACACTGAACAGCAGCTCACTCTCCTGAAAGGTCCTGGTTCACATGTCCTACACGCTCACACAGCTAACACTAAAGTAGCCTATTCTGTCTGTATTCTCCATTCTTTTCCATCTTTTCCAGCTGTAAGGGGTAGGGTGTTTGGGTTGGTTTTTTTGTTTTGTTTGGGTTTGGGGGCAGGGTTGTTGCATTTTTTGTTTTATTTTTTAAATGAAAGCCAGCATTATGGAACACGGTTTTGTGGAGCAAAAAATGCAAATTCCACACCTTCTACAATGCTGAAACACAGTATGTGATGAAAAAAAAAAAAGAAAAACTAAGAGAAAACACGTCTGAAGTGGTAATGGAGTCTATAGAAAGAAAAGGTGTTACTGTGCATGTTTGAATGTTTGAGAATTTTGCTTAACACTGCTGAATGAAGATGAACAGTCTTGTCACATTTCTACAAAATCACTGCTTCTGTTAAAAAAACCTCACCAACCCCTTTGCGTTTTGAAAAGTAGGCAAGCAGTGTTACAAGAAAAAAGATCTTTACTAGGTCTGAGGATTTCTCCCACTCTCTTACTGGCTGGGATTTCTGTAACAGACTACCCTTTTTGAAGGGCAACAGAAAGACAACTTCTTGCAGAAGAAAATTCTGTAAAATTACAATCCAAAGATGCTGTCTTTGAAAAAAGGTAAGAAAATGTACCGTGTATCATTTAGCTTCCTGATAGGCAGAAAATTCATGCATATGCCTCAACACCCCTCCCCCCCCTAACAAAAAAAACAAAACCAAAACAAACCAACCAACCAAACAAAAAGTAAAACCAAAAGATTCAGGCCTGAAGAGGCATTTCCAAAGCTTTTCCTCTTTAAAAGAAGTACAAATAAAAAAACCCTCAAAGGGTACAGTTCAGAGTCAATATTTACCCAGTTCTCAGGTTATATTTCAGGTCAATATCTGGGTTACCTGAAGACGAAGAAACATAAGGCAACTAAACCATTCCTTCATTGGAGCCTGGCATACCAATCAACCAGAACGGACTGGCCGCAAACTGGCAATCTCTGGGTGTAGCAGACATACTAAAGGTGTCCCTCCCACAGAAAACACGGAAAGCTAGTCTTTTGCACTATGCATATCTTCTGAACACCATGACACAGTACTATATGTATAGTTAAAAAAGAATTAATTGTCTTGGATCTTCAAACAAGTTATGAGGTTCAGAGATATTGTTAGACTGTGCGGAGAAAAGAAAAAACATTACCTCCAACTTAGCTTCTCTCTCTCTAATGGAGATTTCGGTCTTTAACCTAGTGGATAATGAATTAAGATTCAATGTTTTAGAATACTGTATGGTTACAATAGAGATAAGGATGAAGATACTCACACTAAGAAAGCAACTTGGTAATCTGAAATAATTTTTTTAAGGTGATACTTATTTTGATCTTAAACGTACTTCAGAACTCCAGAAGAACATTTCAGAATTTTAACGTGTTTTATCTGGTACACACAAATTATGAGGCAAACTTGTTTCATGTAACCTGTTCCAGTTATCTCACCTCATGAAAACCAGGAAGCAACAGCCTTAAGATGGTTAGCAATACCTTTATTCTAGTGCTTACTGCAATTCGAGATGAGGAATACTCTCCTCACCATAAAGGCCTTTTAAACCATGCCTGAAGTATTTAAGATCTGAAATTACAAGTTTGCTGAAATACACTTTTAAAAAGTGCATAAAGCTAAATTATGATTCAGCAAAAACATTCTGCAAACATCAGTCTACCATAACCCAAGTAGCCAGAACACAGCTGTGGTTTACGTTAGGGCAACTGTAAAACATTGCAGCTGACCTCCAACTACTATTTGGAGGAGATACTTCCCTCAAAATACCTTCACTGCACAGTCTATACATTAGATGAGCTATAAATTATTTAAATTCATTGACTTTTAAAGCCACATTAATTAAACAGCTTATCACAATATCACTAAAATTGATTTTCTGTGCTTATATAAGAAAATACTATTGCAGAGATAGCAAGAAGTACGTCTCCTACAAAACCTTGTTAAGTCATCAGTTCTAATATAAAATCTCACCTTTCAAAGGTTTCCTATAAAAAAAAGAAAAACTGAACAACACCCTCAGAATTGCTTATGCCTGTATCTTCTTTGTTGATGCTGCATTAAAGGCAAATTTAATCTGCTGAAGTGTGGTGCAACCCATTACCTTTAAAGAATGTTATTAATCATGTATTAAATGATTCACAACCTCAGCGAGTCTTAATGGCTATCTACGAGGTACAAAATACTTGACAGAAGAAACAGCTTTATCAACTTTAATTTTATGAAAAATGTATACTAATATTAGATTGAGATCTACCACATGTATTTTCCTAATTTAATCCAAGAAAGCAGTGCTAAAACCAGACCTTTTAAAGAATTTTAGCATATACTTTCAGCATACCATAAACACCTCCTAACACTAATGTTCTAGCAGGTAATCGACAACTTGGACTCTTGTATAAACAACTATTTGTAACTACTTTAATAATTACATCTTCATTTGCAATAAAAGATGGCAAAAATAACTAAAAAAAAAAAAGAATTGTTTTACAATAACTTTGCTATGGTAGCACTGTAACAATGCTCATCTAATTAACAGTAAGAAAAATGATCAGGGTGAATTAAATGACAATACATTTTTTGAGTCAGGGACTTGAAATACTCTGAAGTATTTAATCATGAGTAGCAACACCAGTAAAAGATATTGCATCACCAAATATTTAGCTTAGCTTCACTGCTTTAATGATTTCTATGCAAGAACTTAAAGATGTTGGAAATAGTAATCTGTCTAAAAACAGTCACTTTTAAAAGAGCAGAACAACTTAAACACAAATAAATCAGATATTGTATACCCAAGGGCAAAACGTACTTTTCTTCCTATCTGAATAAATGTAAGTTTTGCCACCAAAATAAATGGGTATGAATTGGATCTAGTACCTGTAGACGGTTTTAGAAACATTATAAACATTTTACATCATCACATTCCAATATGATTTCTATGGTCAAGTTTTATTGTTTACAAAACAGATTCAAACTGGCTAGTTTACACTGGTCTGGAAGTGAACACAGTTTATAATAGTTTATTATAACCACATCTTTGTTAATATATGTCAGGAATCCAAGGTAAACCACATTATCAACCATAATTCTGTTTAGGAATAGGTTTTGGAAAGTAGTTCCTTCTAATTTGTAATAATCAGAAGCTTCATATATGGATACTAAACCACAGAAGACTATCACCTTGTGATGTTCCCAACACTTTTATGATATAAGAGATCTTAAATCCCACAGTTCTCAAACAGCAACAACTTTCTTACATCTGTGGAGCTACAGTGCTTCTAGAAAGGCCATTATGAACATAAAACAAAGATTTTGATCATCTCCAGTAAGTATAGCCTGCTGGTCCACAATTTCAAGCAATTTGGAAACTTCTCTGGAACTCTCCAAAGATTCTTTAGTCTACATAAAAATAAAATTCTAGTTAAGAACAATGAAAAAACGCCCCTTAATTGTCAATCTCTTAAGAAAAAATGCCTTCAAAATGTAACAGCTGAGCATAAGACTTCAGCTTGATTGAGATACTCAACAGAATGGATTGGCCATAAAACCAAGACAGACTCCAAATAAAAGCCGGGTAAGTAAGAACATTAATTTAGACACTTTAAAGTCTAAATTCAGATTCTAAATTCAGAAACTTTGATACATGAGGAGTCACATGAGGACTAATGGAAGACATCTGGAGTCAGTGAAACAAGTAGACTTTAAAATGCACAGTCCAAGCATGGATGGGGGTATTCTCATTTCTGAAATTCATACAGTCTCATTGCTTCCCCTGCTCTCACATAAGATTATGTATATTTTCACACACACAGAGCTCAAAATGAGCAACTGTCTTCCCAGCGATCTGTTTTCTTACAACCAAAGAGTTACTCCCACAGCTTCTTTGGGTAAGTAGTACTGAAACTCAGCTGGAATCTTTTGCCAAACATCCCTTTTTTGTCCACCCCTAACCAAAAGTAACCTTTTCTAGGACTGTAGCTTCAAAAATTTCTAGAAACAAACTTTATATTATTTAAGTAGCTCAAGGTACCTCCGAGCCACTCAACTGTGCCACACCCAACATTAAGGATATAAATCTATTTTACAACCAAAAGAATTGAAAGGTCTTTGAGTTTGTTTGTTTTCTTTTAAGAACTCCAGCTTTTAGCAGAAATTCCCCATTTTGAAAAAATATAAGTCTGAGTCAACAATTCATAAGCACAATTCTCCCCCAAATATCTGATTGTATGAGCATTTACTGGGAAGGTATACGTGAATGCGCAGTTGGAGAGAAGAAAAAACTGTTTCTACACTATGGTGTTTTACATTGTTAACAAGTGAATGGGAAAGGAAAGATGGTGACATTCACGTTACTTGACACTGTCTGCAGTTTCTCACCTGTAAAATGGGGCTAGCAATGAAGACAGCTACATAATAACTATTATTATCATGAGTAACTGAAGTATTATTAGGCACAAAGCTGCGGTTACAAACATTCAACAGAATAACAGAAACATTTACTTTCTTGTCAGAAAGACTTTCAAACCAAAGGTAATACAGAATTTCCTAATCAAGCAAGGTCGCCCTCCAACTACATGTCTTTTAAGAGCCTATAATGCAGTGACACTCAATGTCCTAAAAATAACAGAAGAGAGACAGGTTAAGGTACACACAAATGAAATCTTAATTCTTTGACCATAAGCCAAACTGGTTATATACCATGCATATTCATGCTTGGTCCTTGCAGATGTGGTCCAATACGTTGCATTATTCATGTAACTTGGTAGTTGCCGGGACCATCGAGGATATTTAATATCGAGTCAGGAAGGTTTACATGCCTGGTTTAGTACTAGTTTTATGTTATGAGTTTTCCACATGAGTAACTTTTCTGAGATCCTTACGCAAATGGAAACAGGATGCCACGATGCCAATAGTTTCTACGTGAACTATTTATATGAAGCTGGCAAATCTGAATGTAGCTTGCAGTTAACACACTTACAAGTCTGAAACTTAAAAAAAAAAATTTTGTAGCAAAGCTGTAAAATAACCAAATGATAATATTCCAAATGAGCATTCAAAAGAGTTGTTATTCACATAACTTCAAATCAAAGTGTCAATCTAGTGTAATTTCTGGGAAATTCTTAGAGAACATTTCCGAAAGCCGCAAAAATCTGCAATCCTATTCCAGTTTTGTTGTTGCTGGAAACCTGAATGAAAGTGAAACATCACAGATTCAACTTCCTCTGAAATGCAACAGCATGTTCACAATGAAAACAGAAACCCACTATGCTTTTTTGAATGCTGCTGTGTCAAAACAGAAATAAGTCCTGCAAGAAAAGCCTGTAGTAGGTAACCGATGCTTGAAGGTGAACAGCAGCATTCAAGATGGAACATAGCTTCTGTCAGAAGAAAAAAAAAGTAGCAAAAAGGACAACGAGACTTCAGAGTACTGAGTAAACGTGCAGATGCTCAATCACAAAATACGCATAAGAGACAATGGATGACAGGATCCTTGCTATTATTAGCAATACCACAGTGGTTGCAGAAGCTCACTAGCACCAAAACTGTTACTGTTTGAATACTGAAAGTGAAAAGGACAAAAATACTGGTAAAAATGGATTAATCTCAGAATTTGATTATGGAGAAAAAGGAAGTGCTGCAAATCAAGAACAGCTTGCATTCATCAGAAATAATCTCTTATAACTAAGAGGTTATAACAGTGACTGATCTCAGAGTAAGATTAGCTCCATCTATTAGGTTGTTTGGAAGCTAGTAAATTAGAGATTCAACCAAGACGCATACCCACTGTAAGCAAGGGGTTGAGTTTGGAGGAACACTAGATGTTTACCATGACAAAAGGAAAGCTCATCATATATCCAGACCTGTTGATAGATAAACTTGCCATAGATAATCTAGAACTAAAGATGAAGTCAGAAGCAGTGAAATCAAAAGCAGCAGATGTCTCAGCAGCTTGAGTAGAACATCCTTGAAGATGAGAGATGATACCAAAAGAACAAGGTGTGAATGAACTGTGGCTGCTCCACCCTCAGAATCAAGGCTCAGTAAGTGTATCTGCTTCCATCACATGCTTTCCTCCTACAGTATTTAGGAACAAAAAGAAGCTTAGCTACCAGAGCAAAGCAGCTAATAAATTCCTCTGGCCAAGATTCAGTTTATGCAGTTACATGCGACAGAAGTCATTCAAAGCATATTTTGCCACGATATACTGTAAAGTCATTGGCAGACAAAATTGCAACTTACTTGAATATTAAATAGATCAGGATTTGTATGTTTTAGTGAACACCCAGGGAGAATGACAAAGCCCTTTAGTTTCAGAAGCTAGATCAAGTTCAGAACAAAATGGGCTTTGATGTCAATACATATGTTACCATTTATACACTACTCTAGCCTAGGATGATATCGATAGACTTGAGCAGCAAGGAAACACTGCAAATGAGCAGCAAAGAAACACCGCATCACACAAGTGAAACTCCTAGTAAGCCTCTCTTCAAAGGAGTACAGCCCCCAAAAAGCTGCAAGTCAATGCTGCGAAGCAGAGAACATTATCACAGAAGGGCCTTTGCCACACTACAGTATTGGGAGAAAAGACCAGACCTGCTGCCTAAAAGATGCAAGAAGAGAATACCACAGCTTCAATGTATGAAGAAAAAGGAAAAGGTCTGGTCAGATCCTTGTTCGCTTACATACCAAAATAATCCCAAGCTGGACTGGGTTCAATTTTCTGGTCCACAATGATGTATCAGTGAGCCAAGGCAGTATAGGATACCTGCTCACTTTCAACTCCCCTGCAACAAAAATGTCTGCTGTCAGTTCATTTAAAAATATGTTTATTGTTGCGCAAAGCAGAGAGTGGAGCATTAGAAGAGTACTGGCATAGTTCTTAAGCCTTATTCCCTCAGCACAAGGTGGATCACTAAAACAAGGCAAATTTGTGTAGAGTAACAATTTAAAAAGCAATTCCTGCTGGAACATCTCCAGCTAGGTTATCTGTATTACTAACAGCAGGATTCTGGCCCAAAGACAGTCTCAACAACACTACACAGAGCCTATAGAATATGTCTGGTCATTAGCAATAAAGATGAGTTTTACAACACATACAGACAGTCTGATATTTAATAAAAGATACCACCTGAGAGATGCAAAGAAGATCCAAAAGCATTCAAGATTATAACTGTGAGTCATTGTTTCTAATGATGAAGTGATTCTGAAGAGCCCCATAAACAAGTCATACCTCATTGAATTATAGGTCAAAGAATGGGAAGAAACATTCATAGATCACTGAGAAACTTATGAAAGTTATGAATACTGTCTGCAAGTTCTTCTTCCAAAGCAAACCACAGGGTACCCTAAAGAACCATCCCGCAAAAAGATGAACATTTTTTTGTGTACTCTGTACTGCAAATAATGAAAAAAATCTGCTACACGGGTATACTCATGCTCTTAGCAGTGATCTGGTCTTGTCCAGAGTATCAGAGAATTAGTATATGGACCAGGACAAGATTTCCTGAAATTAATGAAGTCTATGAGCATGACAGTTTCAAAAAGCACCATCACAGATTATATCACCTAATGTAGTACCAGTAACTAATCTTATGCCAACATCAGAGCTCTCACTAATAATGGCTAATGTCCTAATCCAACAGCTTGCAGAAACAAACCTGCGCATATTCTTGACTCTACTTCAAATCTTTTCAGTACTCACCCATCTATTTGTTGGATTTACAAAGTATATATTACTCATTCTTAAGTGTTTTCATGTGACGTCTAATATATTCAAGACAGCAAGATCCTTGTGCAGTACTGACAACAGCCTGCCACAACTCTTTCCCCACCATTCAATACATCTATAAGCTTTGCTTACATATAGTTCAGCAAGTATTAATTCCCAACACCTAACGTCAGCTCCAAGTAGAGAAGCTGAGGTTGTATAACAGCTCACTTATTTTTCCATAGTTTGAGTTTCACTGAAATCTAAACTGTTAAAGGACACAAGCTACCCTGAATTAATGAAGGGAATATAGCTCACCTGCCTAGATGGCTCTTTCCAGTGTTTTGTCCAATTTCAATATTCTGTGCTCCAAAATCAGAAATTTCATTTTTCAAATGGCTTTTTGGAATGCTTTCCCAAACTAACTTCCTTCCCCTGCTCATTCCTGCCAGAATATCTTAAATTATTTTTAATATTGTCTATTAGTCATCCCATCAGACCACCAGTTTTATTCAACTGCATCGCATTCTAAACAGTTATTAGTAAAGGTCTGAAGTTTATAGCAAATATTTTGCTCTACTATTACTCATAGCCAAAGATAAGTATGTCCATGCTTGGATCAGATGACAGATTACTCCAGTATCTCCTCCTACTGGCTACTTTGTGGAAACTAAGAAAGAAAATTTTTAATAGTTATGAAACCTACTGGGGATATTTCCAACACTCAGTGAAGGCTGATTTATTCTTAGAGGCTTAAGAACTTCTCACTCTTTTGGAAGAGTTCTCATCATGCATGAGAATATGTAATCCCTTTTAGAATCCTGCTACAGGCTAGATAGATAGACAGACTCAGTGACACCTTGTTGTTAAACCAGGGTTAAACTATTTTCTTCCATCTTTTAAAATATCTTTCTTTGCAGTCTAATTGACATTTTTGTTTCTGTGTTCTGAAACGGTTTAGAGAGAACTCAAATGTTTGATTCAACTGACACACCTCTGAACCATCAATTAAGGCATAAGTAGGCTCACAAGCTACACTCTAAAGCCTCAGGTACTGTTCCAAGATGATGAGGGAAGGATTGGCATGTCTGAGTCTTCTAAGGTTAAAAAAAAAAAAACACAGGCAAACCTTGCAACACAATCTCCACAATACTGCAGATTCTCTTTCAAATCCTTAAAAAATCTGAAAGCCAAAATCCCTATATTAATTTTTCTTTGAAAGTCAGAACTAAAAAGTTAATACAAACCAGTATACCTTTGTCACATAAATAACATAATTTTGAAAATAATGTTTAAATATTTATAAGAGATTAAGACTGAATTTATCCTACTTCAATAAAGGTAACTTTAAAAAAAATCACATTAATATTATGCAAAGAACATCAGGCACTCATTTAATAAAGCTAGTATTAAAAGCAAGTTGAAGTAACAGTCTCACTATGTCTAGGACATAGAGTCAGGACTGAGAAGTTCTAATACGGCAAGAATTATTTATGTCTCTTTGGCCAAACTGAACAAAAACCTGGTTTTGATTTTGGTTAGAGTGGGTAAACATTTTATCTCCCTGTTCTTGTAATTGTGGATGTGGTAAGAGCAAAAAGCACTAGCAAAGTAATGGTCTATGTTCATCCATACATTTCTAATTACATGTAATTCAAAAGAAACCCAAGTTCAAAGTGCAAATTTTGGCCATCTGTCACTAAACTAATAAACATTGAGCAGTAAAACAAAACTTACTCAGATACTTGTTCAGCAGTTGGGATATCTACAGAAACTGAAAATAAAAAAATAAAGGATTTAATTAAAAAGATTTTAAAATGTGGAAATACACTTTCAAATTCAAGTACACAGATATAATGATAATGCAACTGAAAAAAGACTGCAATAACACAGACATCCACATGTAAGTATTTAGGTATGTATACTATATAAAAAAAAAGACACTATATGTACTCACCTTTCTCTATAATAACTTGACAAGTATGAGTGTGGCTTTCACTCAGATGTGTGGCCATGCTATCTAAGCCAGAAACATCAGTCAGGAAATCACAGTTAAGACATACTACAGTCACACCTCTAGAGAAGAGAAAGTAATAAGGAAGTATAAATACCACATGGTTATGAAAGCAGTTTTCTTAACTTATAGCGACTGGATAGACTATATACAAAAAAAAAAAAGTTTCCTGCAAATTCAGATGAGATGACTCACAAAAACATATTACTTATTACTTATTATTTATACTGTAGTTAGCACCTGGAAATCCTGGTCAATGACCAGGGCATCTCCATGCTGGGTTTAGTACAAAGAACACCACTTTAGACAGAAACCTATCTGTAAAGCATGAGTTTCTCAGTTTTGGTTGTTCGTTTGGTTTTTGTTTCCCTCCCTACCCCCCATTTTGCACATTACGAATAATTGGAAAATAAAGAAATAGAGATTTTTAAAAACTGCTCAGGGTTAAAAAAAAAGGTAATAAATGTGGACAAATAACAAATATTTGTCATTGAAGAGAATATTGCTAGTGTAAGAGCTAATGTTTTTATTTCCCTGCTCTTTCTAAATTGTGGAAGCCTAGAAATTCAAGAGGCCCTAATCTCATTTAACTAATCAGTTCACTATCAGTGAGTAAAACCATAACGATCTGTAACTGAAAAAAGTTGAATTACCGTAGCTCTTCTGAATGCTTCTTATAGATCCAAAATCTTTTACTTGGACGAGCACTGTGAAAACTAGATATAAGAAAACATTACCACTTAGACTGGTTTTCTTGAGTACATTGCTCCACATATTCCCTACACTGTACATGGTACTGCAGTTTGCTTATGACAAGGCATGAAAATAGAAGGCTCAGTTACTGACCTGCATTATTCTAAAACATTAAGTTGCTGAAAGGTTACAGGCTTGTGAATCTCAGCTCTAGTTTAAAACACTGGCTCTCTTGTAAATAACGAGTTTGAGAGGGAGAAGGCTTAACTTTGACAGCACAGTCCTGCAAGAAGACAGTTACATTGCTTCCATCAGCAGTTTAGCTCTTGATGCACCATGACTGTAACTCTACAGTGCTCCACAAAAGAAGTGAAGCTTTGCTGAACCCAAGCTTCCTAAAGAGATGGCTTTAAATGAGATAAATCATGTTCTCAGACAACCTGTAAGTTATCTTATATATGCAGGTTAGGTATGTGCCAACACTGTACTCCCACATGAAACAAAAAGCGAGCAGCAGGGTACAAGGGCTGCTACTGCAGAAACACCCTGCCTCTAACAGCCTTCCTCCTCACCATCCCTTGTTCCTTACACTCACCAAAAAAGGTGATGATAGGTGCTGCAAGGGGTCAAAGTAGGGGGAGCATTAGTGCATCAAGGAGACAAAGGACAAAAAAGCAGCTGGTTTACTGCATGGTTGAACTTTTCAACACCCAGAACACGGGCAACAGTAGGAACAGTTTACCTCAGATTCCCCTCTCCCCTTCTTCTTGTAAAATCAGAATTAAGTACATTAATTTTTACTATTTTTTTAAGCATGCAATCAATAGGTTATATGCATAAGAGCATGTAAACGATTTCAGCTTAGCACTTACACGAGCACTGAAATTTATATGAATAGGTCAACATATAAGATACATACAAAAACTTTTAAAGACTTGGGTGATAAATTCAAGAATTCTAGCATTCAAAAATGCCAAGGCATTTTGTACATACATGTATTTAAAAAGACAGCTGCATTCTGTGCTTTTCCGCAATACACTTGGCTTGTTCAGGGCACAGGATTAACAAGTAGGTTTCCAAAATTTTGTTTTACTGTCACTGCTACGTGATCTATGTCTAATTATGACATAGTATAATTCTATTGCTCTGAAAACTACTGCATTTGTTTTCTTAACAGGATTTTTTACAGCTGTCATCACTAATATCCTGCACTGCTTCACAATCAGTGACAAACCTCCTGCAAAATGAGATGCTATTTTTATGGATGACCAGAAGTAGTATAAGAAAAAGTACCCACTGGAGTATGCTATTTGAGACATCCTTTACATGGTATTCTGAGCACAGATTTCATTAGCAATAGCTGTGGCTGTATGAATTCAGCACTTAAAAAAAAGTCAGATGAGGTATTTGATGTGAAACCCAGAGAACACACAACAATTAGTCATTATTTGTTAAGTCTGGCTGAAACTATTATGGAAGATCTCATAGAAACTCTGAAGCAAAGACAGAACACTTCCTGAATCACTGGATTTTTGAGGCAAAACAAGAACATGGCGTTTAGGCCCTCAGTACAAAGTAAAAATCCAACCTTACACATTTCCCTGCCAGTCCTATGACCCAGTTCAAAATTCAGCTAACAGAAATACTTAACACACCTTATATGAATTTAGGAAGTATTTGATAACCCAATAAAAATTTTGAAGAGTTCTTACCTCATCATGTGATTCACATAGGCTTTGCTACAGCTAGTGTTGTATCTGCATAGGCTACAGTGGACATAAGCAGGAAAATGGCTTGCAAAATCTTTTATTTCTGAGTAACACTCAATACATTTGTGAGCTCCCAAACGATACCTAACAGTAATATGAAAACGTTAATAGTTAATACCAACACTTTAAGATAACTATTTCAAATTTTTTACTTTAAGTCAGGAGCAATCTTGCCTACATTAGGGAAAAAACCCGAGGAACTTAATAAGTATTTAACTGATACATTTTTATGTTAGCACACAAGAAGACAACTTTGTTTTTTCTTGAATTATATTGTTATTATGACCTTAATAAAAAAGTTAAAGTTAATGTAAGCAGCTGTTATTGGCCACTCCTGGGAACAAGATACTGCAGTAGGTGAGAACCTCCAACTTAACTGCTGCAGCAGTTATCTCTACATACTTGAGATGGATTTCAAAGAAATGGTTCATCCACCATGATGCACAGCCTTTGGTTTTCCTGTCACCCCTGATATTCCCCAAAAGCTCTGAAATATCTACAAAGCAAGAATGTAATCTTGCTCTTCTCCAGTTTTGCTGGCTGTTTTCGGATGTCTCCATGCACACACTCGGTTAGTGTTAGCACCTTATACGAAGGGAGACATCTGCAATCTTTGACAAAGAAAATGCTAACTCATGTTAGCCAAGGAAATTATATACTAGTCCATAAAACACCAATTATTAATACAAGGATAGCTAACCCCAGTAAATTGTCAATATAAGGATGCCATTCTCCCAACAGCTTGCTTTTACTTTCTTGATTTTTTTTTTTCTAGCTCCCCAAATTAAGGTATCTCTTAGGAGAGACAAGACAGCCTTCTGAATAACAGGTTCAAATAAAACCCTTAAAAATTTGAAGAAAAATACTTTTCCCTCTATAAGAAAACTTGCAAAGAACAAGTGGCTGATGTATTCCCCTCCACAGCTCACTTTTAAACGTACATCTGCCTAATGAGTCAGTATTTCAAGAGTGTTGCTCTGTGCAGAGAAAAATTCTAAGTTTAGAACAGAAAAGTTTCCATAACATCTATTCTTCTATCATAAAGGAGTCTACCACCAACAAAACTGGTGAATGAAGATTCAGAATTATAATCACACTACCAGTATGTGGAAAGTCTATGCAGCTGCTGTGTTAAATCTCATGTATTGCAGTATTAGAAATTATCAAAAGATAATAAAATGATCAGTTATTTATATTCAAAGTATACTTAAAGATATTTTTAACGCTATTATTTTACCTTAGATTATGCAATGCTGTATTTGTAATTTCTTTTTTTTTTTTGCTGTTGGTCCATGCATTTTGCTTCTTCGATGTAGCTGGTTTCGATTTTGCCTTTGACTTATTTGTATTAGATTTGTTATGATTTTTAGTGGTTGTATTTTTAGCTTTAGGTGATAACTGAAATGTGGAAGTGCTTGTACTAACAAAAGATGTAGCCGATGATCCTGATTGAAGAGATCCAACAGATGCTCGAATAGTCACCTACAAATATGAAATTAAAAATTTTTCTATTTAGATTTAAGCGAAGTTCCCATTTCTATTTGTCCCAAAGTTTAAGACACTTTAGGACAAAAATCATAACATAAGAAACACTCCTCAGTAAAGACTGCTTTGAAAAATATCAAATACTGTTGACTAGAGTAAACCTAACCTCAATAGTCTATCGGATGTTTAAAAAGCTCTCGTTTTGGTGGAAATAGTTAGCCATGACAAAACACAATGATCTTTTCAGACCTGCAACTAGCTGCATTGTGCTTTCTTAGAACAAAAAAAAAAAAAAAAGTAGCTGTGGAAAAGAAACAGAAAGTTCAGGCCAATTAGCCCCATTAAGAAGAATGTCGAAAAATCCCACCAGTGCCTGGATTTAACAAAAGCCCTGTGTCTTGTTGCCTTGTGATTAGACAATCTACTTCCTTTGGGTATTTTTGCTCCTCATCATAGACCCTCAAGAACTCATTCTGGTTTCTGACCTCTCATCTGGCATTACTGAACTCTCTTGTATTGCCCATAAATTTGGTTCTGCAGTTTTCACTTGCAGCATGACTCCTAATTATAGTTCTTGCCCATACTCATAGTTTAAAAGAACCACATCTTCTAAACGTGATTCCAAGCTCTTCAGTCTCATCATCTACACCCTGTCAAGGGCTACTAACATCAACATTTTAACATAACCTAAACTTTTATTACGTCATGAAGACCCTAAAATCTTTAGGGATATTATCGCAGAATAGAGAATCAGTGCTTTACATTCTGCCAAGAAACACAATCAACATCACCTTCAGCCATTTTCCCTTCCTGATTCTACAGCAAATGAACTGTGGAGAGCTGATCAAAATATTTTTTTTTTCCTTTCAACTGAAAGGACATATATATCTTCACATTTCATTAAAAAACTGCAGGAAAAAGTCTTGAAATCTGCAGGAAAATCCTAGTCTACGTGGTTCCTTCTTGAGAAATGGAAGAATCATTTGAAGTGTTCTGACGGGACCCAAGTTTATTTCATAAAACACTTACCAGAAGATTGTGTTTTTTTTTTTTTTCCCTTCCAATGTCAGAGCTAAAAAAAAGTCCTGATGAACTCAGTTTTAGCCACATATTGTCTATGAAGAAGTAGGTCTTGCATCCAATGTTATTTTTTGCCACCACTTTCCACAGGTTGAAAAAATCTTTCACAAAAAATTATTCAGACCCCTCAGACCAACACCCAAACCATCTCCTTTTCTCCTAGCATGAGAAAGGATAAAGGGGAGGGGGGAAATTAACCAACAGCTCAAGAAAGCAGCAGCGCTGACTGGACTATTGGCATATATATGTATGGAAGAATGGGACAGAGTGGCACCACAGATCACCAGGAAGAAACCATAAACTGTGCCTGGAAATTCTTGCAACAAGAAGTATATTTAGATTTTTAATTTTAGAGGTGGCAGAAAAGATGATAAAAAAAATCTTTGCTTTAGAAAAGAAAGGAAGAGAAAAGCACTTCTTTCTATTCCACCCCTTTTTCTACCAATATATTTTTCCCCTTTGTCCCCTCTAATTTTCCTGTATGAACACTTACCTTTGTTCCAGGTGGCAATCCTTCCAACTGTTTGGGTTTCCTAAATGTTCGGTGATGCTGAGTCTTGTGATCCATTTTTTCTTTGCATGTCAAAAATTGCAGTCTGCACTTAGTGCAACGGTATATTCCTTTTTTCTTTTAAAATGGAAGACAATCTGTAGTAAGCATTAATGTCATGACAAACAAAACTCCAACCCTAGCCTGTCTCAAGCAATGGTCATCCAGTTTCTAACACACCAACTGGACAAACTCCTAATATTGTAGAAAGCCAAGATATTGTGTAGGAATTAAAGAGAGACTATTTAAATACTTGAAAATGCAAGGCAGTATCAGTACTAAGAGGAGGAGGAATCAGGTTACCAGTTACAGGAAGACATGGTACGTCATAATCTTTTTCTCTACTTAAACTAGCAAAAGGTTTGCTAGTAACCTCAAGAACAGCAGAACACATCACTGTAACTTCATGAAGAAACCAAATAGCAGAGATATTCTTTCAAGGGTATTCAGGGATTTTTTTTTTTTTTTTTTAAAAAACAGGGAGCTGGTGTCACACAAAACCATGACAAATTCTAACAATTCCCTTAAAGACTTTTCAAAAGGAGCAGTCATAATTCTTCTAACATATTTTATTAACTGTTCTTATCCAATAACAACCATACAAATTAGTTGTGATTTTTTTTCCCCCAGAGACAGATTCATGACATAAATTTAGCGTTTTTCTAGCATTAAGGATCAAAAATATCTGCTTACCTGATGCCTCATGTAATGATGCATATACGGTGCTCCAATTTTAATTACTTTGAGGCAAAATGGGCATAGCAAATGTTTTGTATTTTCATGAACTGTTCTAAAATGTGTTTCTACATCTGAAAAAGCTGAGGATCTGTAGTTGCATACCTAAAACAAAGTTTTACTTCCTTGTTAAAAGTTTATTGACAGTAAAGACGGGGGTGGGGAGGTGAGGTGTGTAACCTGAATACAAAACAGTCGCTCTGAGATACCTGGCAAACATACGGCATTTCACCTGGCTTATGATTGTCCTTCATATGTTGCAAAAGAACTTGCTCTGTTTCAAAGGATAATTCACAGATTTTACAAATTGCTAGAAGTGAAAAAAACAAGAAAAAAGTAAAAAAATTATTTGGGATCATAAGTAGATAAATTATAAACCATATGTATATGTGAACTGTATAAGTCTATAAACGTAAAGCAATCAAACAATTATTCTACTCTTCACAAGAAATTCCCTGTACAATTTCAGGAAGATAGGAGTGCAAGGCCCTTAAATGACATGAATTCTTGCAGTCAAACATTCAATTAAAAAAAAAAAAACCAAACAAAAAACCAAACCACTTTTTAAAATATTTTTTTTCTACACACACTGCTCTAACATAAATTGAATGAGTGCTCAGTTTCTATATTAAATCTCAAAATTATTGCTCTTAAAGTACAATACCTTTGTTCTGAAGTTACAAACCAGCAAAGGAACAGCCAGAAAATACCTAAATATTTTAGGTCACAAAAAGATTCAATGTGATACAATCCAACTTACTAGATGACTCGTAAGGCGTGTGTGTACTTTCAATGTGGCACTGCAGCTGGAATGGGGTGGGAAACTGACGGTAACAGTGCTGGCAGGTTGTGTGGCTTTCCCAACTTTCACTGCTCTGCTTCTCAAGCTCCAAGTGATGTTTCATGTGGTTCATAAACCTTTAAATCACAGTGAACAGGTGCAAAAAACTGTATTTTAACATTCACTATACATGACGTATCACATGCATGACGTACAGGATTCTTCAGCAACGTTACTCTGTAAGGACTTCTCAATTTAAAAAAAAAAAAAAAAACTAAGGAGTAAGTGTTCATTAAAAAAAAAAAGTTAAGCAAGCTGACTATGCTAGAAACCATCTTTCAAAGCTTAAAAAGAAATCTTGTATTATAAGGAACATGCAACATATCTGAAACATGTTTTAAGACTAAGCAATCAATTGCATTTTTCATGTTTGCTTAGACAAAATTCTTGCCTTGAAATAAAAGGAAATTAGCAAAGGCAGCAACAACAAAACATGTCAGCTGTACACGTTTCACCACCACCAGAGTCTCAAAGCCACATTCTGAAGCAAGTGTAACTTTAGCTCTGCTGAAAATTATTAAGTAGCAAGAACATATCTGCAATTAGGATGTTATAGCTTTATCTGAAACCACCTCCATTCAGAACTGGCAGGGTTCCAGGAGCTTTCTTTGTATAAAGCATTCAGGACTGAAGTTGAATTATGAAGGACAGTTATCAAAGAATGTCACTGTGCAGCTGACACTCAAAAGAGTATTAGAAACTTGGTGCTATGTTACTACTTCCAGTTACCACCTTTTCCTCATTAACATGTCCCCCTATCTGTAGTAGGAACCTGTTCTGGCTGAGAAGTCTAGGCACCCATGACAACGTTGGCAGGTCACAGTTACTGGTGAAGCAGCACAAGGACAGGTTAGTTACACAACCTACTACTGTTAAACTTCAAAAACTGTTCTATTTTGAATGTGCTTCATTTCAGTAGAGCCAGAGGAACTAATAAATGTAGGTCACACTCACAAAAGGAATGTAGTTCTCAAAGTGGTGACCTTGGAATTGGAAAAACAAATAAGCAAGGAGAATAGCCTCTTGAGCTCAAGCTTCTAATATCATGCACTTGCTTAAAAAAAAGAAAAGAAGAACAGCAGCAGCTAACTGAAGATACAAGGTACCTAAGCAGAAGAAAGGAATTGACACTAGTACTCCATACTACCTTAACAGAACATTATTTCAATGGTGTGTTCAACCAAGATCTTTTAAAGGAAGCAGGGGATTACCCTGATGAATTGCTTTGTGCTTTTCTGAATTAAGGTCCAGAAAACTTCCACTATGAGTAGAGAGGTACTATGCGTTTATTTTGTCCACTATAAATGGTTAAAGGTGTAAACCACACCTTTGAAATAAAAAAATATAGGACTACGGAATACAGCTTAAGACAAATTACCACCACTTTTACTTAGGATTTACACATTAATGATTAATAGCAACTTTAATGTTTGTAGTTATATGAAACTTTTGTTTTATTCAATAATATGGGTCTAATGTTAGCATAAACCTGTTCATTTTAACTTGCAAACTGTGCCCTTCAAAGAAATAGGCCATTTTTCAGTTTTACATTCTGCTACTTCAGCTTCCCTTGAAGAATGCATGTAAAAAAGTTCAACGACCTTAGCTTCCAAAGGAACAATGACATGAACTCATCTACCTATTAAAAGAGCTTACTAAAGTTTTTTGCAGCATTTGGAAGCAAAATTATTCCATCAAAATAACAGATGTTACATAAGTAAAGCACAGACTATTAGTCATTGTGCATCCCTAAAGGGAATTAACACTCGCATCTACTGATATCACCATCAATCCAGATGGGAAATTGTAAAATACTTTCTGTTGCCCTTTCTAACCTACAACTGCTCTCATTAAAACTGTACACCATTAAAATTTGTACTTTAATCTGGAAAAAGTTTAAGTTATGGCCATACATACATAGTGCAAATTAATTCATTTTCTGTTCAGTCACCCAATATTATCAGTTTTCAATAAGAAAAAAATTTCTATTCCAGAGAGAGATATTTTTCATGTGTGAGACTAAGTGCTATGAGCTGTAAGTGATTAACAAACAATTAAGCAAGTGAGTTCAAATACCTTATGTTATTTTTAAGAACTTTCAGACAACTGAAGCACTTAAATGTCGTATGAGTCTTCTGTTCCTGTTGTACCTGCTGGGTGTCTCCTTCATGTTTCCCATAATAAAAGTCATTAACTAACATAATCAATTTCCCTTTCTCAGATTCAGCAGTCTTGCTTGTTGTGCTCGAACATTCTGTTTTGGCCACTCCCAGGAAAAAGTTATTTACCATATCTGGACAACAATACTGGATGGAAAGGGGGAGGAGAGGAGACAGACAGAGACAAAGGTATCAGTGTCTCTTACCAAACTGCATCAACGATAACAGCATTTTAAAAACTGAAGTCACTCACTAACTAGAGTTAGATGCAAAGCTCAACTCTCTGACATGACAACTTTATTCATATTCATGTCTGGATTTTGAACAGTAACTGATCTGCAGATAGTGTTTAGGTAATAAGCCACTATATATTATAAAAGCTGAAAAGGGATTATTCTCATAGGTTTACATAAGGTAAATTTAAGCTTGAAATCAGAATACCAGTGTTGTCTTACTCATTAGAAAATGTCTACTTCATTTAAATTTAATAATGAGAAAGAGAAAAGCGGCTTTTATGCAAGTATTTTGCTGACAAGCATAAGTTTACTGAGAACTTCATAGAAAGTTTTATGTTTTATTTCTTTGGGGAAGAAATATGTTGAAATCTGTTCTTTCCAGCATTACTGAAAAATTCAGAAATTCTAAGTCATGCAACACACATCATTCAACCTTCTTTATGTCAAAGTGTACATAATGAATGCTTAACCCAACAGCTATAATATAAAACTTAACACTTTAAAAGCATGAAGTACTTCATACAGAAGATGCTATGAAGTTTCCGACAGTGAACAAAATTAGCATGTTTCAGAAGACAGATCTTTCTCCTGCTGAATAACGGTTCTTATTGTGCAGGACTACTTTCTATAAGCCTACTAGTAAGGAGCTCATTTCCTACTGTGAAAGTGTAACTCTGTACACTTATACCATACAGTTTAATTAAAAATTTAATTAAATAATACTAAGTAAAGCCACTTCTTTAATGGTTCTTTAATTTGTTTGATGCACTCAGTACAAAAGCTATTCTCTACAAATAATGATTACAGAAAGATAAACCACTTTATTTTTTCCCACAATTATGTATGTTTCTTAATCGTGTTTTGAAGCTCAAGAGGACAGTAGCTACCATTTTGGGTATCTTAAGCCCAGTACATCAGAATGATCTGTGTTAACAGCAACTCAGACCCTCATGGATTTCTGTACATGTTTACCAGCCCCAAAATATTTTACCTTCATATGATTTTTTAGAGGGTCCATAAGATTGAAATGAATATTGCACTTTGGACAAGCTCGTGGAAAAGGTCCTCCATTTTTAATGGTGCTTGATGCAGCATTTGTACCTGTAAAATTAAAATATGTTAAGATTCAGAATTCACAAGCAGAACACTCAATTTATTATTATTTATTATTTTGGCAAAATATGCCATTTCGAATAAAAGCTATAGCAATCGATGTAGCTGTAGCAACCATAAGCAAGGTTTTACAACCATCTTTTAACTACCCTTCCTTTTTTTCCAAACTGAGTTTGAGTTTGTTCTGTTTGATATAGACCTATAAACAACTTTACAAAATCTTAGCAATAAGTAAGGAAAAAATGGGAGGGGATGAAGGTAGCATGATAGAGACAAGGCATTAATTCTGTGCACCATCACCCCACCACCCCTGATTAGGACAGATTTTTTATGTTATTGTTTTAAGAACTTTAATTCTCAAAAGAACACGTAAAACTTGTTTTATGCCATGACCTGATCATCATCACAACAGAGTTCAGATAACTGGTTTTGGAAAGGAATTTCACCAACTGGTTCTCAAGGATAAGAATATTTCTCTCTGGACAGCTGTTGGAACCTAGGCCTATTCAGATCCATCATTCCTGTTGAGCAAAGGTGTCTTTGGAGAACCTGGAGAATAAATCCTTTAAACAATTACTCCCCATAATGAAAAGAAATAGTATTTCTCTTACCAATATGAAATGATTAATACCTTTTGAGAAAAAAACTAAATACAAAAAAGCTTTGCATTAGCTTAAACTTTAATGAATAAACCCAGGCTTCTGGTTTTCTCCAAATTGCCAAAAAACATCAGAGCAAGAGCTACTCTTCCAGATGAAGTTCTCTTGCATTCTCAAGTCATTCACAGATCTGGAGGACTCCATGCTGAATAAGTAGTTTAGAACAAGAGGTTAAACACAGGAAAGAGTTTTAAGTAACATCTCAACACCTCAACAGTAGAGTCAACTGTACCCTGCCAGGGCTATGAAAAAATGTAATAAAAATAAACACACAAATACATCCACCTCATAACAAGGGAATGAGTAAGTGTATGAGTTAAGAGATGACCATGCAACAGCATTATACACTTTTTCACAAAAATAGTCTTCCATAGTCCATGAGGTAGACATGGATCAAACAGTATTTTTGCTTGAAGATAACAGTGCTGCTAAGAATCATAATTAAGCAGAAAGTCCTTCACATGAGTGGATGGCCATGCAAGAGATGTACCGCAAAACAGTGCTGCAAGTCTTCACTATTACGGTTTATAAAACATTTTGACACGTCACAGAAGTGCAAGCTGAGCTGGAAGAAAACAGGTTCTACAGCAAGATCTAGTGTTCTGTGGTGCTTCAGTGATGAATTCTGTGACAGATCAGAAATCACTGTGCTAGCATGGGGCAGCTTAGAGACAAACTCATAAAAATAAGGTTCTCTGTGAATATAATCCATTCCTTTGTTAATGCATTTAGTAAGATCCTCCAGTCATCTTTTGAATATTATTGGCTGCAACAAAATATCTGTTTTACCCAACACAGTGAAGGAAAATTTTTTTGCTGCAGTAGTCCATATTATAGCGACTTACTTCTGATTGCAGGGGAAGAGTTTGATAGCAAACCAGCTGCAAACAAGACATGCAAAAAACCCAAATATGAAATGATTCCAAACAACAGAATCACACAGTAGGCAGGTCCTCATTTTAACATTATAGAGAGTATGTGGTTGGAAATATCTCAAAGTCAAGAATAAATCCTCATCTATTACAATCAGCTGGAAAGCACCTTTTGGCTCAGGAGGAAAATGCACCTAATTATTAATACGCTGAAACAGCTAGACTACCTCGTTTCTTGTAGGGAGGTAAAGGTCCTTCAAAGAACATCCTCTCTTTGAAAATTAGATCCCACTCCTTCTTTCCCACTACTATTTTAAACCATATCAAAACACACTGCTGCAGAAGAAAGGGTAACTGCAAAACACACTTCGCAATAGTTAGTCAAACTACAGAATCACAGAATAATTTAGGATGGACCTGTGGAGGTGTTTTTGTCCAGCGTCCCACTCAAAGCAAGTCCAACCTTATCATGATGCTCAGAGCCATGTCCAGTCAACTTCCAAATATCTTCAAGGATGGAGATTCCCCAATTTGAGTCCTTGCTGCTTTACCTGACATTCCCTACAGTGATTTTTTCTTCTTCTTTTTATCTAATCAGAATTAGTTGATAAATTCTGCAGTCACAGAATTCTTTCAATCTTGATTTTCTGTTTGTTGGGTTTTCTTAAAGTTTCAACTCTCTATTCAGTTCTTTGACATAGAAAATCTGAACTAAGAATATGATGTCAGGAGCATTTATTTTGATCATCTGTCTTAACAGTCACTAAACAACAAACTATTGCTTTACAGAATTCAAACATGCCTACTAAAGTTCTAAAATTTGAATAGGTAATAATCTGGGGTGTATTAATTTGTAAAGGTATATAAATCCTTGCATAGAAAGGTTTTTCTTATTTTAAGGCATAAGAACAGAGTTTACTTATTTAATTATTTATTATTTAAATATTTAATATTTATTTAATAATACTGATCAACTTAAACATGACAAGAGTGCTAGCTTTTTCCAGGAAACGGATACATGGATTGACAGCTAGACCATTTGATCTACCCTACCTTTTGAAGGTACATTTTGTGATGGTGTTACTGTTGGAGAGTTAACTGTTCGTGAAACAGCTGAATTGCTTCAAGCCCCAAGCTCTTTAGGCTTGGCCTTTTTTGGAGTTGCACTGTTGCCTTCAGAAGTAGCACCGTGCTTAGACACAAAAACACTCTCTTTCAGACCTACAGTAGTTTGAATTAAAGAACCTCAGGGCTTTTTTCCATAGTATATTACGAACACATTACTGATGCCTATACTTTAATGGATGGACAAGTCTACATAAAGCAGTTAAGATCTCCCTAAAATAATAAGCCATACAGAAATTAAGAAAACAATATCCAACTCAGACTGAATATTCTAAGGCCAGAGGAGAAGGAAAGGGTAAATGCAAAAACATACAGCCCCAGCCCTGAAACCCAGTAAAACATACTATGACCACTTGAATTTATTTGGCCTGCTTTCCAAATCTTGACCCACACTAATCTGAGACAAATTGAGTTCACAGTAATAAAGTTAAACTAAGCAGCTGGTTTCTACAATGCCCACTATTTGGAACAACCTCTGCCCTTCTGATGAAAAACATCTCTCCTTTCTTGTGGTCCTATGTTAATGCTGGTTTAGCCTGCTATTTAACTCTGTTAGAGACTTCAGTTTGTATGCAAAATGAAAACAGTGCTGTAACTTCTAATGACCAATCACAACACACCTATTTGCTCTCTTCTGAAAGAGTTGATTCACTTAATGTTTGCAGTATCTCTCCTAAAAAAAAAAAAAGAAAATCACTAAAAAATAACTCAGACATTCAGAGTTTTGGTGCCTGATTAACATACCCATCAATACTTGGCTCCATCCATCTTGTCCTGAAACCCACGTCTCTGTTGCTGTAAGATTACCCTTGATGATGTAATCTCAATACAGAGATCAGTCTTGAAGTAGAGCTGAAAGAGCACAGCTACATACCAAGAAGCCTTAAGTGCCAGCACAGGCCTTGTCAATCTCTCACAATCATGGACTGCAAAAAGCCTTAAGACTATGATAAACTATGACATGGACCAGATTTCAGTTCCAGACACAATGATCTGAACTAAGGACATTCTTGTATATTTCCTTCCCAATTAGCTGCTCCAATGCTTTCTTGGGGTGTGATAAGAAACTAAATTAGTACCTTCAAAAGTCTTCTCAACAAGCAGAGAAAACTTCTGTCACAGCAAATTATTCAAACTTCTTCTGAGAAGAAACAAAACAACCCCCTCCTGCCCCTGAGTTGTGTTTACTCAGTGTGAACTATCTACACTGAGCAAACAGCCTGGAGAGTCTCCCCATTCAGTCCACAGAGGCAATGAATCCCAGCAGGGAATGCTGATATTTGAGCATCTTGGAGATTTTACCACACTATGCCTCATATACAGGAAAGCACGATTTGCTTGTTATATTTGTATTTAATCATTCTAACATTCTCCTTTGTAGCACACCTTTCATTCTTTCTGACATAAACGAAGATATTTTAAGCTCAAATGTCTCACTCTATGCACTGTTTGCCTAAGGTAATTAACACATTCACAAAATAAACCGGTTATTCATTAGACACTGCTACTTCCTAGGGATGTTTAATTTACTTATACTCGCGCTGTTAGGCTTACAGACTGGTTACATTGACATATGTGTCTTGATCAACAAAGGCTCCATACAGCTGATACAACTTTAGCATTCTTCCGTATCACTAAGGCTATTCGAGCACCACGCCAACCACCTACGGCAGGAACTGCTGCTATATATTTAGTTACGGGTAGTTGTGTAAAGAGGACCAGGAAAAGACAGAAGGTCTGACTGGTTTTACAGGAATCCTCAGTAAATTATTTTATTTTACTTTAGAAAACCTGATCTGGAAAAAGACTATTTTTACATGTTAAGAAAATTGGTAATAATTTCAATTAAAAAAGCTCGACACATCTGTGAAAAAAATTGAAGACTTTTTTATATCTATAAAGGTGAGCACTCTTAACTTAGTTTATACAACTCTGACCTAATAAATTCCATCTTTCAGAAGAATTATAATACTAGGAGAATATACTTAAGCATGCATCTGAATTCTGCTGTTAGTGCATTAAAAATTTTAAAGTCTGTTTTGAAAAATAATCAAACCAATTCCAAGTATTATTTAGTATCTAGCTGGTATAAATCAGATTGATTCCTCTTTTCATCAAAGTGCCTCTCTCAACTGGTGTGTGGACACAAGAATTCCTTGGATCACCCATGTTCCAGACTAGTTTGTCCAATCCTCTCTCCACCCAGCAGATCACACAGCTGAAACTGTCAGGTACTCAAGAGAGGAGAGAAAAGCAGCAGCCAAACAATTCTTGTTTGGTTTTCAGACTGCTCAGGAGTCTATTACCTTCACTTCATGCTATTTGTGAACACCTCTGTAAATATTTTGTAGCTATTACAAAACAGTTGGCTATACTCATACACACAGTATTACTGCGTACAATATCTAAAATGATTGCAAGAAGGAACAAAGTATACTGGATGCAGTATCACCTTCCTGACAGCTTTCTAAACACACATTACAACACCACTGTAAAATCTTTAACACTGTCATGTGCATCTGTGCTTGCTGCGCCTGATTTTATGAATGATGGCAAAAGACAATAGAAGTGGTAACCAAGTAAAAGCATCAAAATGTACCATGGCAACAGTCAGATCAAATTAACAACAGGGACACGAAAGCCAAATTATTTCAGGCCTCTAGCGCATTGTCCGTCACCAATATCTCCCATTAACCTAGTGCTATGAATTCATGTATACAGTCCAGTCAACTCCTAAATTTCTACAGAAGAGTTCTTCTATTGGCTATGGCATTTCCTGGTTCCTCCAAGTGGGTAAAATTTGTGGGAGAATGATCCCAAAATATTCTCAGAAAGCAAACCAGTTTTACATCCATTGCCAGTGCCCATCCAACCTGCAGATAAGTTATCAATGCTGTTTAACTTAACACCATCACCTATTTAGCAACCTAACAAAACGGTTTGTTAGTGTCCCTTAGCAGCTTGCTATTTCCCTGCTTATACCTCAGAAATAAATATTAATGCTATACTGAGCTAAAAAATGTCTTTAACGATCCCCGTACAGAAGTTAAATTGTCCTGCAGAGTACCACAGGCCACTTCCCAACCGCATTCTGCTTTTATATACCATATTCCAGAATGTCCCGAGTCCAGTGCTGCACGTGAATTAGAGGAAGCATAGCACCAACACAAGCAAGTAGGCATCAGCACATACGAACAACATGAACGTAAGCACATTATGTGTCTTCACCATGCAAGCCAAAACACAAAATACGCAGGCGCTTCCTTGTTGTGGAGTGAAATGTATCTTAAATTTGCCTTCTGTGTCAAAAGATACTCGTGTTTCAACCCACAACTATAAACTTTTAAATTTCTAAATCCTATTGCCATCTTACAGAAATAAACATAGACCAAGTATGGTATATTTAAGACACTTTAAAGTACAATCCTTGACACTTTTAAGTATTTAATTTTTCTGGAAAATAGACTAATACAAGTAATTTTTAAATATGCCAGCAAATAAAAAAAAAAAAAACAAAAAAACCCCAAAAAAACCACAAAACCAAAAAACGACAAACCCACAAACAATTAAACTTTAATACCTGTTCTTTGGAGAACAAGGGCTGGAATACTGAACCATTTGCAAGAAATAGAACCTTTGCTTACTTTGCAAAAAGGTATTTAACCCAGTAAGACAAGAATGAGATTGCAGAGTAGTTGAACACATGCAAGGAAATACACTACCAATCCTTCACTGATAAGTATCTGGAGTGAGTGCCTAAACTAGAGATGCAAAATCATCACATCAAGCAGAATAAACTAGCAATCACTCTGTTCTACATAACTTGTTAGTATGACTGGTTAGGCCATTCATTGTACATAACCTGTTACTTCATGGAAGAATCAGAAGTGATTGCCATCTGTAACTTATAGACTGAATGACAGGATTCTGGTCAGTTAGTACAAAAGTGCAATCCTTCACAAAAGAGAAGGGAAGTCCCAAGTTATAACGCGTTTAAGATTGAATACACCGCATGCTTCAAATCTACTTCATCTGCTGTGACACAAAAAAAGTCCCTTTTTTGTTTGTTTTTCAGTAGGTTAAATAGTTTCCGCCGAAACACAATTTATCTAGTTGAAAAAAAAATATTTTTGTTATCAAACTACGTATTCTTCCTCTTCCCCTCCTTTTCAGACAGGATCCTTTTGATCCCATCTACTCCAACTCCTATATATAGCACTCAGGAAACCAAGATCATTGTCACAGGGAATTCACTCAGCAGACTCAGGAAGTTTTTCTGGTACTGTTCACAGCCTTACTCTTGCTAACAACCATTCCTATTCATGCTAGTCAAAGAGCACTGATATACTGAAAACGAGCCTTTATTGGTCAAAAAAAATTACAGTGGATCTT
Source organism: Vanellus vanellus (assembly GCF_965231255.1). Taxonomy (NCBI): domain Eukaryota; kingdom Metazoa; phylum Chordata; class Aves; order Charadriiformes; family Charadriidae; genus Vanellus; species Vanellus vanellus. The sequence goes on along the minus strand of NC_138916.1, from coordinate 9,822,952 downwards.
GCAATATTTTTTTTTTTTCCATCTAAATGAGCATTATAAGAAGACATCAGTTGATACTACAGTCAGTCTAATGTGCTGAAAAGCAAAGTCTGACAACACAAGGCTCCAAAGTTTATTTCATTAAACATTATACAGTGGTATGTACAGGGGGAAGAAAGAAATAGCTATACTATGTTCTAGAAAGTCTATTTAAAGTTATAACCCAAAGATCTGCACTACAGTTAAATGACATTAGGCTGTTTCTCTTATCAACTACTACAGTTATACCCACCTGTTACATTCACTGCTGGCCCAGTCTGGTACTGTGGAACTCCAGAGTTCTGTCTCACACCAAACAGTATACCAGATGTATTATCTGGTGCAGCTGGTGGAGAATCCATAATATAATCCTAGTAAGATATTTTCAAGAGGGAAAAGAAATTTGAGGTTTAACATTTTTTTTACTTGCAGGCTTCAAAGGGTTTATTTTAAAAACAAATAATTGCTTAAAAGTACTCATAAGTACTCAGCTGTAAATCAAGTTAATTACAGTCTCCCCAAAATAGTTTCTTTTGACATTTTGGTAAGTTTGCAACTCTTATCAGTGGTTGTTAATTTATTCATAGCTGTGTATCAGAATAGTAAAAACAACTGTAAGACCTGGGAAAGTCCATTTTATGAAATATTACTAAACCTGTTTGAATTGCTAATCATAATTGCTTTTATTGAAAAACCTGATGATGTTTCAAATTATACTTGAATTGTTTTTCAAAAACTTTTCTTCCTTCAACCCAAACCCAGGCATTTGCCTGTTACTCTGGCATAACAGTTAGCTGCATTTTAAAAGATCAGAAAACAGAACACAAAAGTAGCACAAACTTGCAGTAAGCAGAAGCTTCTCAAAGCAAGATGATACTAAATCAAACTCCACTAAGTGGTCAAGCTTTAATGGAAATAAAAGTGTGTCTATAGCATGTTGACTAGGAATAGCACTCAAATTTATTATATCGCTAAGGGTGTGTTTTTTTCTTTTATGTAGAGTAATTTTGTAAGGACTTTTGAAAATAATATAATCCAACCCTCTTTTCAAAGCACAGCTAACCTAAAAGATGGCTCATGTTTCTTAGTGCCTTGTTACATTAAGTTTTGAGCAACTCCAAGTACAGATATACTCTTAACCCTTCAGTTTAAAAGGTTTGCCCTTTAGTACTACATATAACCTAAAAAATGAAGTAGTCCGTATTTTTTGGCTCCAACACTGAAAACTGTTAAACAACTTCACTCATCACTCAAAAGGCAAAATTTAGAGGGAAAAGACATGTGAAATTTAGTTCTTTGTACAGATATTCAAGGTTGGGAGGCAAGGTAGGACAAACACTTTCCATGATTCATCCATACTGCTCACCATTTTAATAGGCCATTCATCCTAACACAAACAATCTGGAACATGAAATATTTTCAGCAATAGCAATAAGGAGTTAAGAAAAACCTTATAATAGAGTTAGGTTTAATTTCAACATTAAGTTATGAACAGCAAAATATTGGCACTTGATCTTTCTAATTCAATTGGTTACACTTCATCAACCTGTACCGTGGAACAAAAAAAAAAAAGGCTTTGTCATCAGCGCATCCAAAGGCCAAAATTCTTTTTGCTGTAAAGATCAGTCTCACAAAATGCTTCCTGTTCACAATTGTACTACTTATTTGAAAACATCCCTGGGGAAGTTACTATGTTTTAAACTACCACACTGTTGACTGAACTTGATGGAAAGAAGTCTAAAGAAGTGCAGAAGTAGACATAGAGGTATGATAAATCTATTTTAGAACTCCTAAGTACCAGAGAAGACCTGAACAAAAAGGAAGATACTTCTCCCTATCCTGCCTTTTTGTTGTACATCGCTCAAATGAAGACCCTGCAGGACCTTAATGATAACAAAGAGCCACAATAGTTTCAGACTAGCCAGTGAAATTACCAGCAAACCAACTCAGCCTGCAAAACCCAGGTCAAGCACAAATGATGCTCAGGTGGTAAGCCTGCAGAAGGCTCTTAGTGTGAAGGACTATGCACACCACCTACATTTGAAATACGATCAATACAGTAGCTGCACACAAAATCCGCTTCTCTTACTTCTCTGTGGTTTTAAGTGCTGCTAACTTTGGTTTCACGTGCTGCTAACATATTAACTTTCTTCAAAATAATTGCCTGGGTATTTTGATGGCATATGTACATCTCCCTAGTATATACTAAACATATCCAGAGAGTAAGAAAGTGAAAACAGACATCCCGGAAATTCAAAGTCTCATAATTTTCAAAATGTCCTCTTCTGTTTACAGTTATTCCTTTCATGTAATTTGGCTCTGTTATTTTACATACAGAAAAAAGCATGCTTTAGAAAGCAAAAACATTTTAAAGAAAAAAAATCAAAACAGCTCTACTACAACAATTAAAAAAAAAAACTAACATGTCCAGGTCCTCTCACATGCAGAAAGGCAAAACCCGACATCTTTATGCATCAAATTCCTAAGGCTCAAACAAAAAAAAAATATCCACCACTACTCTAGTTTTCAAAGAGACTAGTGAAAATACTGGGTTTATACTATGCATCCTAGATTTCCTAACCGTGGAAACCAACATGATAATTGGTAACCAAATCCACGTAGAGGAATTACAATGCATGGTACTGGGCCTTTGCTCTCCCAAAATCAACTAGGAAGAACTGTAACCTGAATCACACACAGACTGAGGAAAGTGCCTACTAGATAAGGGAAAGATCTAGACAGAATGGGCTGGGGGTTATTGGAGATCATTCTGAGCACTGAATTATAGATCTTCACTGCTAAGAACAATTTTTTCCATAAAGAAGAGGATAGCCCTATGCTATCATATACAACTCCGACTGAATTAGAATTGCTGTAAACAGTATGACTGAAGTAAAATTCAACTACATTTTTGGAACTGCATTAATGTAGTGCAGTAACGAGAACACAAAAACTTTTACAGGAAGTCAGTGAATCAAGCCTGTAATTGCAAAAGGGTATTTCAATGATAAAACCGGAACACCAAACATCGCCAAAAGGTAAATTATAGACCTACATGTTATGAAACTCAGGAAATGTGTGTTTCAACCCAGCTGGTGATCAAAAGCAATCAGTTCCCAGAGAAAAAACTGACATCCTGAGATCAAAAAATATTGTACCATATTAAGAATGCAAAGGCACCCCGAAGGACGTTCATTTAAAGAAGGGTTTTGCCACAGTGGCTAGTCATACCTCACAGTCATCTTCACATCACAATATTTTAATTTCAGAGGTAAGTTTCAACATCTGGAAGCTGAAGATGCAAACGTCAAACATTTCCCAGAAAAACTTATTTGAAGCCCTTGCCACTTAGGAAGAATCAAGACAGGAACAAACAAAAAACATGCAAACAAAAACATCACAGAAAGCCCAAGGCAGAAAAAAATCAATATAAAACAGTGGCCTCAAGTGAAATAATGACTAGATAAAGGGGGAAAAAAAAGAATTCAAAAAACCTAAGCAGCTCTTGAATGAAAACAATTCAAACCAAGGACATGAACCAAAATACAGGTAGTATACATATGAAACTAAGAAGAGCAATGACATAATGTGACAGGAGTGATACTAAAAATCACAGAACTTTACCTAAGAAGCTGAACTCTAGTACCTCAGTAAAAGAAAGCACACCAAACAAACCTCTTTCCCCATAAAAAGTATAACACAGTCAAGTGGCAGGAACAATAAAAAAACAAGAAAACAAGTTATTCTAGATAAGGCTGAAATTGGAAATACAATTCTGAAACTAGAAAAGTTAAGTTGAAGAGATGGAAGATTCACTTTCAGCACATCTTAAGCAAGGAAAACAACACAGCAAAATCTTCCTAAAGGTACTCAAGAATTTCTTAACACCCAAAGAAAAGGATGTTACATTTAGGATAACTTAAAAAAAAAATAAGAGCTCAAGAAAGCTGTGATCAAAATGTCAACACTCTAAAGAAACCATATACTATATGATAATTTCACCAGTGGAATATCTATGCACTGGATATCCCAGAAAAGTAGGCATTACTTTCTAAAGTACGTCAGTCTAACTTGGAATAGACAGAACTGACTAATACATAGTTAGAAATCCTTTTCCATGCTGTATACCTCGAAAGACACATCTCAGGCTGCAACTTCTTCAAATAGGTGTTTCTCTACTCTGCCAGGAAAGAACCACCTGCAGGTTTATGCAAAGACGGACTATAAAACTTAACTAAAGTCTCACCTGTGACACCCCTGTTGAAAATAAACTTGATGAACGAGAAAAATTTCACAAAAAGAAGCGCTGTGTGCATAGTGTCTTTAAAGGAAATCACTGTCTTGAGGAGTTACATCCAGCTTACATATACCTTCTGGAGAAGTTCAGCTTTCCTAGGTCTGTTTACTCTATAGTTTTCTAATAAAAACAATGTAGAGGCTACTAGCAGCTTTGTCTATTAGAACAAAAACATGAGCATATACAGTCAAGGGAAGTAAGGGAGGGGGCTTTCTTTTGCAGTAAAGACTCTGCAAGGCATCCTAGTACTCCTTTGAAGGATTTAATAAAGCATACTATGTCATAAGTAAACATTTATAAAAATAAAATTCAGACTTGAAATATGTGTATACATTATGTGAAGTAGCAGACATTCCTGTATTAAACTGTCCTGCTTTATAAAGACAGATTTAAGAGGACTCCAGAGGCAATCTAGATATCCTACCAATACCTGGACTTTTGATTGTATCATTTTTTAGGCCTTCTTAGATACAGTGACAGATTTAGCTAACCGGCTTCACCAGACATGCCCACAATTTGTCTCTGCAAACTATCAATCAACTGCTGGAGACTCAAACTTGGAAAGTATGAGTTCCTTCCTAATGAATCTGCCAGAGATTCAGCTACCCAGTTGATAGGCAATCATTCCATTGCATTGTTTCTCTTAAAATACAACCCCCCCATCTGTAATGATTTAGCCACAAATCTAATTCTCGTGTTTTAATGGCCTTATAAACTATGTTCATTCAGACTGACAGCCCTGTTCAGCAAATGCAGAATAGATTAGGCTGCGTGATTTTTATTTACATGAAAAGACTGTCAGCTGGGACAACTACAGGTGTGTATATTTGCATGGACAGTGGAGATGGTGCCTACTGTCAGGCTTCATTTTAACTTGACAGCAGTAACTAATATTATAGGCACGGCACATTGTCTAAACAGTTCCAGCTAAAATTATTTTCAACAAAGGTATTGCATCATTGTTTACCTCATACAAACACAAAATTTTAATATTCATTCTTTCTCTCTCACAAACGTCCAACAGCTAAGGCAATTAAAACAGCATCTAAATTGGCTCCCTGAAGTTATCATTCTGAGGTTATGTGGCAATCCAGGAAGATCTATGCTACATGATCTATGTGCATAATTCCCTCGGGCTTTTCAAATAAAACAAGTATGTTGCCGAATTGTTTCATCTACTGACCCTGCAGCTTCTGGTTGCTTAAGTCCTCCTTACTGTACTACTGTTTCACTACAACTGACACATGAACCGAAAAAGCAGAAACACCTAAGGAACTACCACTACAGCATTCTCTTAAGAAGCGAAAATCCCAAGAGGCACTGTAAAAATCAGATGGGAAAACCACAAAGTTACTTTAAACACCAAATGCAAGATATTTAAAAATGAAATTAATTTGTCAATACAGAGGATCCATCTCAGAGCACAGCAATCTGCAAAATTTAGAGAACGAGAATTTCCATCATTTCTCCACACAACCTAAACAAAATAATCTAACCAGTACTGATTTTTCTTATGCCCAAGATTGTCTTTTAATGTAATTCTACTGTTACTAAAGCTACCATCTTTGAGTCTTACAAATCAGTATTTTCAAATACATATTTTAATTCACCAGTGCAAGGTTATGATCCTAGAATCTTTACAGTTTATATAATGCTAGTCTATAGTCTAGTCCAGGTCTTCAAATTCCTAGACTGATTCAGTATGTTTTTGAATAAATTAATGAGGAACAAGTGCACCTGAGTATTTTACAGTTTAAGGGAATAAAAATTTACCTGATTGAGTATTACAGGCTGTGCTGTTACAGTAGTCACTGGCCTGGATACAGGTTGAGCCACTACAGGAATCGTGATATTTCTTGCCACTGGCTGTGTTGTCACTGGAATGCTAACAGGCTGTGATATTCCAGAACTTGACCCAGGCATCTGCTGTGTTGATAAACATCCAGCAACTGGTCTCTGCGGTGTTTGTGAAGTTCCTGAAACATTCACTGGTACAGACAATGGCTGAACTGCTACAGTGCTAGTTGTAGGTCTGGATACAGACTGAAAGACTGATGAAACAGGCATGGCACTGGGGCTGGAGGCAGGTGTCACATAATGATGACTGTCAGGCTTGAATGTAGTAACTGTACCTGTTGCAAAGGATTCCAAAGTTATCTTTATATAATATTGCAGTCAGATGTTTCTTAAGTGTTGTGGATTTTTTGTTTTTAATTACCATATTAGGACAATAAAGTACCTCTACTGGTTGCACCATTCTGTATCCCCCTTCGTGATGAGCTGAGGTTGACTCTGTTCAATATATCTGTCAAAAGTTACATTTATCTTAATTGCGGTTAAATTAATAGCATAATTGCTTTTCAAATTAAAAGTAGCATTCATATCCATTAATTAAGCCAATTAGGATTTGACTTATAAATTAGAACATTATTTCTAAAATAAATACCTGGCAAAACAAAACGTCATTTGTACAAATTAAGAGATGTTCTTCTACTCTTCTCTTAGGTTAAGCTAGTTCACCTAAAAATCACAGGTTTTATTTTCTTGGAGATAGATTAACACACAAGTAAGACTGCAAACCAAAAAAACTACATTTCATAAATATTTAGCTTTGCTGATTATAAACAGAAGTGAATAAATGCGTTCCCACATACATAATAAGTTCCCCAAATATTAGAACCGCTCTACACTAAAGGAAGCATTTTCTCTAAACCAGTAACTACACAATCTGCTTCTGTATTACAGGAAAACACAGCACTTACGAATGTGTTTTTAGACTTCATGATCTCCATTTTCCAATGTGAAAGAAAAAAAAAAATAATCAACAGACCAGTAGTTGTGTTGGAATTGCATTACAAAAGGACTGATTTTCTTACCTATCTTACATGGTAGACAATGACCAAAGTTCTAGCTCATTAGAAACACATCAAATTTCTTAGACTTGATGTTTACTCCCTAACTAATGCCACCAGTATTCCCCAACTTTTTTGTATTAGTCTGGGGGGTTCTGATAATTCCAGAATGTTACAAAAATATTCAAGTCAAAATATTTTTCTACTGCCAGATTCCCAATTCCGTTAGAGTTGCTGTCAAGTTTCTTGCTCTGACATGTGAAAATACGCATGTGAAATTAGATAGATCCTCCAATATCTAACCAACAAGATTTAAAGTACCTTCTCAAACCAAGGTCAAATTACATCAGGATCTCAAACAACAGGTCTTAAGAGTATCTACACATTGTGTTTAACAACCTTAAGGCTGTTTCCAACAGCAATGGCTCATTAGTACAAACTACTCAGGTTGATAAATAAATCTAATAGCAGTAGAGCTCAGAAGATCACAGCTTTCAACCTGTCACCTGCATTTAGATCATGCTAATAAAAAAGCAGCTGCAACCAACAGATCCAAACAGGTTTGCATTTTTAAGATATGATGAAATTTCATCCTGTAATAGTAATATTATTTTTACTTCAACACAACACTAACTATGAGCACGTATTAACTTAATTCAGGATTTAGCTGAACACACTCTTTGTGTTTGTTAATAAAGCTATACCTTACATTTGAATTCGAGTGAAATGAAATCAAAGCCTTTATCTACCTACAAAAAAAAAAAAGCTATCCTAAAAGTTAAATCTCAAAAAGCATATTCAGCTTCAAACAATCTGATGTGCACACAATTCATATCCTAACACACAAAGGTAGATTTTACTGTTTTTAAAAAGAACATTTCAGGAAGCCAGTGATTTGAAATTATAAACTAGATTTACATGATTCAACTAATTCATCACAGACTTGATGTGTCCTTTCCCCTCCCCCATCAAAACATTACTTGTCCTGTTTAGGTAAAACAGCACTGAAATATAAGAAAGCTAACATGCAGAACAACATTTTAAAGTAGCAACAAATTACAGGTTTGTAACATTATGAAAAAGGAAGCAAGAAAAATGAGCAGTAGGTATAGGAAAAATGAGCAGTTGCAGGAAATGGTAAAGGGAACAAAGTGTGAATTACTTTTCATCTCAGTCAAACTAATTCTCCAGTACATCAGAAGAGGCACTTCATTGTACATGACAATGTGCCAGCAGGTCAAAGTTGGATTTTTACTTATTTCCTTCAAGTTTTCCATGCCACTCTGTATAAAAACCGATAATTGCATTGTCAGGAAAAGATTAAAATACTGCTGTGGATTGCAGAAAGCATACCTTTCAGAAAAATTAAAAACTACACGTGAGTCTCCATTTTTCATCTAACTTTTCATCTAATCAGACAAGAATTTTCTCGGGTAAACACTAAATAGTGATAAGCCAATCTGAGTTCATTGCGTTTTGCCTATCACCAATAACAAACTGAAGCCTGACTACTGCCAGGTAGTACTACTTACAAGCCAGAGAAGAAATGAGGTCATTGTTCCATAGCTGTTTTTGATAGTGAAGTAGGTTACAAAGAAAAGTTGAGGAAAGGGAAGGAAAAGAGATAAAGTAAAAAGTTATACCATAAGTGATTTTACTTCTGTCAGGACTGAGTAGGGACAGAACTAGAATAAGATCCCATACATTGTAAGTCTTTGTCTTTTACCAAAGTTCTTGAAGTTGCTGAATCATATCAAAATTATAGTTTTCACCTGAACTATTTCCATCCTTTATACCTATTAAAAAAAAAAAAAAATCTCGAGACTACAACGACTGCAATGAAACTTGGCATATTTGTTGTTCCAACATATGCCTAGTGCCTTAATAGTTGCTCTATGCCATGACCTACTGCCAATGACCAGCAATACAGAGGTCTCTGGACCTTCCAGAAAACAGTAAGGGTATTTCAGTACTTCTAGAAGTTTGTAACTGCAGAAAAAGTCTTAATTTTAAAATATTCTTCAAATTTTCAAGAGGACCTAGAATATTTTTAAAATATTCAAAAAGATTAACCCTTAATAACTATTTTCAGGTGAGAGAAGTTTAAAAATCAGCTACATTATTTATTTAATATTTAAAACATTATTTTCCACTTTTTTAAGCTAGCGTAAGAAGCATTAGACTTATTATCCCAGTGAGTAACAAAGTAAAATAGAGTTCAGATACAAGATGAAAGTATTGTGAACTAAAATGACTGAACAGCTAATAATAGTTCCAAAATCCATGCACCAGAGTGTGACAGACAGCCTTGTTTAACATTTTGCCTTAAGATTTTTCACTGCAAACTATACACCTTCAGAAAATTACTACAGAAATCTTGGATACAAGCATAGCAGAGATGAGGCAGAAACTGAAAGCAGTAAATCTCATCGGGCCAAGTCTTCTGTACTCAATAGCTAGAGAAACCTTACATCAAACCTCTTAACAATTGACTATAAGATGGCTGCATTTCATTACTAAAATTAATTTAAGTAACAAAAATATTCTCCTTCACTTACCTGCCACAGCTCAAGCACAGGACACACATGGAATCCTGACACATCTGCTGTCATCACAACCACCTAACCTCACTCCCTGCACTGCCTGCATTAGGAGAAAACTACAGAACTTGATGAAAAGAACTCTTTATTTTACAGGGGATGAATGAATTTATTAATAAAAATCTCTTACTTAACAAAAAGGCTTCTACTATTTTCACATTAATCACTTTTCCTGATTGTGCTTATTATAGACACTTGAGACAGTTAACCTTGGTTTTGTCAGAATGATGTCCACCCATTCAGACTGTCCACCAACACATGAAGTGTGGGGTGGAGAAAAAAAGAGGGATTGTAACATGAAGACTTAAATTCATGCACGTTATTTTAGTAAGGAGACGCTTCCAAGTATCTAACTAAACATCAACTACATTAAGAACAATTGCATGCACAGTTTCAGCATATTGGATTTTTAACCATATTGTTAACGCTAAAACCTTCAAATGTCCTTGTTTTGACTTCAGAGATTTAAGGTCAGAGGTAGACACAGCTGTGCATAACCTTGGGTTTAGGGCACTATTTCTTAAGAATTCTAATTTTCATTACAGCAGCATACTACAGAACAGCTTTAAGATGTAGAATTTCTTAAGTCTTACTGTTAAAAATTCTGTATTTTCAAAGTAAGTTTCAAGTTTTACTCCTTGAAATATCTGATTTATATTATGGAAAATATTATCTTACATGTACTAGCTGGCTTCGAGCTTGAGATTTCCCCAACAAAGATTGGCTCATCGTCATCATCATCCTCCTCCACTTCTTTCACTCTCTTTTGCCATGGTTCTAGCTCCTCTTCTTCACATTCCATAAATAATTCTGCCATCTTGAGACTAGACAGTAAAAACCAAAACACACATAGCAAAACATTCAGTACTTTCATGAAGCAAATGTTTCACCGTTCAGTAAAGATTACTGCACTTGTAATTCCCATAGAACGGTCTCCCCCCACCCCTGCCACTATGTTCTATGCAGGTCCAACTTGATCTGATACAGAAAATCTTCAAAGATCAACACCACAACACCTTTCTGATAATTATTTGAATTCTCACCTTTGCTATTAGATATGAGAAAAGACCAAAGATATCCTCCACATAATTTAAACTATTTTTGTATAATCCACCAGTAACTATCAGAGGAAGCCTCTGACACCACAGTGAGAAGTATCTTTGAAAAAATACTCCTACTCCAGGTAAGTTATTCAAAAGAAATGTGAAGACTCTACTATGAAGCATGTAGTATACCAGGCACAACTGAGTTACTGCACCACTAGTTACAGTTTTACTCTTTGCATCTAAAAAAACTCAAACCAAACCCCACCCAAACCCACAACTCCCACAACTCCACAAGTTTTGTAAGATTTTGCCAGGGCTTCCCATATAGTCACATTTTCCTTAAAACCCAACAAAACCAAAACAAAATTCCCCCAAACCAACAACAAAACACAATCCACCCACAACAAAACCCACAAGAACAACAACCACCCAAACCCATACCCGCAACACATAGCACAGTGTTTTCATTATCAGTTAGGACTTGATAAAAATTTTGCATAGCTCTCATTAGACTTGAATCCCTCGAGCTTGGAGACTTGCTCTTCCAGTAAGGAAAGAGAGTCATATATGAAAATAGTAATGACAATATGTAGCTTTTGGAATTAACAAAATTACAATCAGCATCTGTAATCACAACCAGTTTTATTTGTTTTTTAAATTAACGGTGACGGCCTATGAAGTTTTCCTCTTTCTTTTCACATCCCCTAACATAATCTTGAAAGTATTTCTGAACAATACAGGAAGAAACTTTTCTATTTCTCTACACGCACTACCAATAATCTAATTTGTAATAAGACCAGTAATTCCATAAAACCTCAGGGCTGTCTCAGCAATAACCAGGATCAGAATCCCACTACAACAGCATTTGCTTTGCCTAAGACACAGAGCTTCACAACATTTAATGTCTCCTTTTTTTTTTTGGTAAGTCAGAGGGGAAACAATACAGTTTTGCATGAGGAACCAAAGAGTAATTCCAGCCAATACAGGAATTCCTTGAAATTAATGAGCAGTTAAGCATATGAAATTCCATTTGTCATTGGGCTGCTCTGACAACAAGTGAAGAATATCTGAGCAATAGTTCCTTTCATGAAGACCACAATCAAGATAAGAAAATTTCTTGTCTTATTACCAGGCCACTGCCAACATAACATTACCAATACTTCTCTCTTTCTTGTGCTGATGCAGCACTTACCTGACAAAGCAAACTCATTAGGGAAGCTTGACTTCCCCTATTATGCAGTGACAGTTCTCTGACATTTTAACCCCTAAACCTAGTAGCCAGGGCATCAGACCAGCACTAATGTATATGATTATATCATTAAAGACTATCAAACCTTACACACAAGGTGAAAAAATCAAGATTATATTCATAATAATAAATAATTTAGTTTAAGAAATATCAGTTTATCTTGAAAGATTAAGAGGGTGTTTATTCAACATGTTTTTCTATACAATTTCCCATAATTTTCTCTTTTCCAAAAGTATTTCAAAAGCAATATATATATATTAAATATTGGGTCAAGTTTCTTTTTTGAAAGTATAATTATGCAAAACTAAGAATACTCCTCATTAACTATCAACAGCATTTGAAATGGAAGTCTTCAGCACAGACACAGTAAAAAACTGCCTAATATCTAATAAGAGAAGACAATTCCAGGATAGGAGTAATGAGCTGCTAGATTTGATGATGGACTGTAGAAATAATTAGTCTATAATAGCTTATCACAGGGGAGCAGACAGAATCATGCCCCTGCTTTCATTAAAGTACACGAGAATGGGGCTGATGGCATTACATGCGAAGTCTTGGGGATAATATAAAGTAGCAATGCCATACTCCTTCTGTCCTCTCTCCATCAGTTTAGGGTGCTGAACTTAAACATGGTGCTAGGAAAGAATAAGATGCCGAACTAGATTCTTCTCACAGGAAAAGAGTATGAAGCCAATTTCCACTTGACAGAGACAACAGGGGCCATGCGCCAGGTCCTGGAAAGAAAATCAAGCCTGACTCTCCTCTGTAGAAGGACATTATTTAGAACACCACCTCTTTACTACCACAGAGGCAAAGTTTATTAGACTTCAAGGCAAAATGAAAGACTATTTTCAGAGACTTTTTTTCATGGAACTGACAAAAAAAAAAATAAAAAAAGGGTGTTTTTCTAATTTTTTTTAAAAATAGGTTTATTTGACCTCAGGGAAGAAAGTAATCAATTATAAAATGTGTACAGAGCATGCAAATGAAAGCACACGTAATTTACACTAAAACCACAAAATAAACACAAGCAATCTATAGATTAGCAGGATTCTAACAAGATACACGTGATAACCTCAGCTACACTATAATGCAGCCAGTTTTTTTTTTGGTTTTTTTTTTTTTTTTTTTTTTTTTTTTTTTTTTACACAGTTAAAAGTAATTTCATAACAGAGGCATAGATTTTTAGAAAGTTACACCAACTGGTGGCACCTCTTATAGATGTTTCATTTTATGAATCAGGATGTACATACTAAGGTATTCTTAAAAGGTGACTCCAGATGTTTGGCAGCTTTTAAAAGGCAAGTATCAATATTATTTCAGATCTTTTACTCTATTGTTTTTATTTCGATACTATGATTTGAAGCCAAGCTTTCACTGATTTTTTTTTTCCTGGCAACAAAGTCAGCCTAATGAGTTCCCACCCTGCTCCTGCACTGCTCCCTCAGTTGTGCTAGTACAACTTTTCATGGGACTATGACATGAACCAGGGCAGGTTAAAAATAGCCTGGCCCACAAAAAGTTTTATCAGCATGACTGAGAGGTCAAAAAATTGGTGGCCTGAGCAAAGTTGCAGTAAGGGGGAATGGATTTGATTACAGGAGGTGTGCAGGAACTGCTCAAATGCTCTCCATTGCTAAGGGAAACATCTACATGCATTCTTAGAGTACCACTAGCTTCCAAGTTTTCAGCATCTTTAACTACATTAACGCAGAAAATGCATTCCAGGAATCCTGCTAGTGGTTGCTCTCAAAGCCAAAACCAACAGTGAATCCTTCCCCAACTCTCCACAAGTATTTCCCAGCGGAGGTGCAGATGCCAGTATAAGAAAGGGAAACCTATTGACAATAGACTTTATTTCCTCAGTTTTTAATATGTATCAACATATACGCACATTCATACACACATCTCCTTAAAGGTAGTCCATGCATCTGAGAGGTTCAAAACGCCAATGAAATGCTATATGTATATAACCAAAGAAAGTGTATAAACCATTGTTCTAGGTTAAAAAGTGACAAAATTGTGAACAAGTTGTTTAAAACAGTCAAAGAATATCATTACACTGTATCAAGATATCGCTTTAAAAGACAACTGCCCAGCAAAAACTAAGACTAGTCATGAAAGTTCATTAGGCAGGCACAGATAATCAACAATAGTTACTAGAAAAACAATGAACTAAAAAACTGACACAACTTAAAAAAAAAAAATTGAACTCATTACACAAAAGAGCAATAAGCTTCTGATGAAATAAGTGTTTTTTAAGAGCACTAGGTTGGAGATTTTTATTTATCATGGAAATTATGTTTAAAGATACCCGACTTCATTAACAGCCAGTTGTATTTATAACCTGCGTTTTTTTACTGTTAGAATTTAAAAGGACTCAAATAAACAAAAGTGATACAAACATTAGTAACTAATGTAACAAGAGTGTAACCGCTGTAGCGAAAACCACAGAGAGTGATCTGCAGAAGTGCACCTTAAAGACGCACAGAAATCAATACTGTAGAAAATCATGGCAAATGCTGTTGCAATAAGATTTAGTTACTGAAAACCCATTTATTACTTTAGATGCAATTCACCTGTTGCACTCTTAAGGTCAAGTAAGCTTTTCAATACTTCTTCAGATTGGCTTAAAATAACTGAGACCAAATCACCAGCGTAAAATTGGTAATGAGCTTAAAGAGTGAGGACACCTACATTAACCAGAAAGTTCTCAGTCTAGCCTTGTTTGTCATCTTTCTGTAGTAGTATTACCAGTGAATTGTTCAAGTGTTATTTTTTTTCCTCCAGTTTAACAACTGCACTTCAAACGACCAGGAAAGTTATATTAATCACAACACAGACCATAGGGTGAGCACCCACGTTGTATTTTCCAGTCAACTTCCCATACAGGCACATAACTTTGTATCATGTTAGTTGTAGAAGAGCATGCAATCCACAGTTTCATCAGGACTGTGCACAATTGTGTTTTTATTGAGCTGCTGCACTTGTTTCAGCAGCGAAGAAACGATGACCAAGCTGAAACTGAACCTGAAAGTTTTTAAAAAGCCAAAGTAGGAACCGACTTCCCTCACAACCAAACTAAGCCAGCCACCGCTACCCTCCCTGCCGTGAGGTGGTACAAGCTCCGCCTGGGGAAGGCCGACATCGCCTCTGCAAACCGGTCAGGAGCTCACACCCCCGAGCGGCCGCGGGTGCGAGGCGGCGGGAGGAAGCCCAGTCCCCGAGGGCGGCCCAGCAGCCGCCGCTCCGCCCGCAGCGCCCCCGCCGCCGTCCCTGGCGCAGCCCGACCGCCCCGCCTCCCGCCTCCCCAGCGCCGGGTGACCGCAAGGACTCGGCTCCGGCTGCAGGTTCGGGTTTGGACGAGGCCCGCATACCACAGCCGCGGCGGGAGGGGAGGACGCCCGGCGACGAGCCCGGCATCCGCTGCCAATTGTCGGGGGCCCTGGCCGCGGCCGGCCCCTGGGCGGCGGAGGCAGGGCGGAGCGAGCCCTGCCCGGGACGCCCCCGCGGGCAGATCCCCCCCCCGGTTCCCAGCGGAGCCCCGCGGGCAGCCCGAGGAAGCCCTCACGGCCCGGGGTTCCCGTTCCACAGTCGCAGGGGGGCGAGGGTGGGGGGAAGTGGGGGCAAGGCCGCGCTCCGACCTAAGATGGCGTCGGTCTCACAGGCGACAATCCCCCCGCGGCCCGCCTGCCGCCGAGCAGCGGCTTTCTCCTCCCGGGGAGGCGGCAGGCCGCGCCGGCAGGGAAGGCCGAGGGGAAGAAGCGGGGTGTCTTACCGTGCTGCGCGTCCAGAGAGGCGGCGGCGGGCAGGCCGCCCCGCTCCCTTCCTCCCGGGATGGCAGGGGGGGATGGGAGACAGCCGCGCTGGCGGAGGCGCCTCACATCGCCGGACCGCGGCGCCCCACCTCAGCCGCCGCCGGGGGAGGGAGGGAGGGAGGCGGGCGGGCGGGCGGAGGAGGCCGCCCGGCGCGCTGCCTGACGGGTAGAGCGCGAGTCAGCCCCACAGCGGCGCGTGCTTCCCGGCGGCCGCGGGCGGGGCCGGGTCGGGCCCGCGCGGGGGCGGGGCCACGCGCCATGTGCCGGGCCTCACACCCTGCCGCCGCCCGCCTCGCGCCCCCTGAATCGCCGGCGCCGCCTTCGGCGAGGGCTGACAGGGCCAGATCGTGGCGGGACGGGAAGCGACTCGCCGGCGGCATCGATCGCAGCGGTGCCCTGTGAGTAGGCCCCGCTCGCTGCGGAGTGAGCGCTGCTGTCGGGTCGGTGTGTAGGGGCGGCAGGCGGAGCCCTCGATAGGCTGTGGCAGGGGGTCAGGCCTTCTTTCTGGCGGGACAGTCAGTCATGAGCGCCAGTAACTCCACACAGCCGTGTGGCCAAACAAAAGCTGGCAAAAGCTCTACCTAAAGTTAACATTAAATATGAGCAACTGAGTAGAGTGTAAAACTTTTTTTTACACAGGAAATTCCATCTCAACACGAGGAAAAACTTCTTTACTTTGAGGGTGGCAGAGCACTGGCACAGGCTGCCCAGAGAGGTCGTGGAGTCTCCTTCTCTGGAGACATTCAAAACCTGCCTGGACGTGATCCTGTGCAACTTGCTGTAGGTGACCCTGCTCTGGTAGGGGAATTGGACTAGATGATTCCCGAAGGTCCCTTCCAACCCCCACCATTCTGTGATTCTATGATTCTGTGATAAGGTACTGTTCAGACTGATGGTTTGTTGTACACCTCTGTTTTCACTGTGGTTTTTCATAGCTGTTTACACAGTGGGTTAAATAACATAATCAAGTATATGATCAACTGTTCCAAACCTTTACTAAATAAAACGTTCCCATTACTTTCAGTGGGACATCACAAAACTGCTAGGCAAGGCCTTAACTGGGCAGTGAAGCCACGGTTGCTAGAGAGAACAATCCTGGAGCACAGTACCACAGAGAGCTGCGTTTTCACTCACCTCAGAATTTGCATATGAAAATCTCCAAATCAAAAGGTGACTAAGAAAATAAATTTTTCTCTTTTTTTTTTTTATCTATAGTGGTCTCTCACCCTGGCCAACACCTGTCTTAAGAATGCTTGCAAGTTTAGATTTCTTTTTCTCAATTTTGCTGTCCATTCTACGCTAATTAAAAAAAAAGAACGCGTTCTTCGTTTAGTAAAATACAAAAATATTTCTTATAAATGAGAAAGTAATTAACGATATGTAATCTGTGTATCTCAACTTTTTCATCCCATACTTGTCATAACTTACTGTTGATGACATCTTCCATAGCTGCCTTCCTACGTCCTCTGTTTAGTGTAAATTCTGTCTCAAATAGGGATATTTTTCAGAAGAATAAGTGGAGTGTCCTTCCTTATGAACTTAAGCCCTAAGATTTGATGACAGTGTTTAACCTGGAGAATGTTCTGTTCATTTTCACTGGTATCTTTAGCCTCTAGATGCTTTCAAAGTGCTTTGGAACCTCAGAGAAGTGGAAAAAAAATTAAACAACATTAGTAATTAAATAATTGCTGCTTAGTGATTATGCCATTACATCATTTGGTTATTACAGTTTAGTAATTAAACAGTTATTTAACTATGCCATCCTGCCAAAGTAGGAGGAAAAAAGAAAGAGAGAAAGAAATGTTCTTGATATTTGGCAGAAAATGGAGAAAAAGAATGGGAACTAGAAAGGGGAGCTTATTTTCGACAGAAGTGACTGGGAAGAGACAGGTATAGTACAGTTATTCAAAACACTTATTTTTAACTACTCATTTACCTACTGAGGAATCATTGCAGGTGTTTATATTCTTTCTAAAGCAAGATAAATATAAAGAGAATATTAAGATTACAAGGTGAAACATTGAAAAAGTGTGAAATAGCAGAATTAAGATCAACTCTGCACGTTTAATTCTGAAGGTGCACAATTGCATACTGCCTGTTTTCCAAGACTCCTGCCTAAGTCCTTGGACAAACTTGTTTGAGTATCATGACTTTGCGTCATCCTACAAAGCCATAGAAGCAAAATAAGTTTACCAAGTGAGAATTAATAAGCATTCACAACTTTGAAACTCACAACTGAATGAAGGACAGTAAATAGCCCCCAGAATTACAAAAAAAATAGTTCTTTCCAAGGCTCTGTCAGTTTATAGATAAGCATCTTGGCTAAGCTTAGTAGGTAGTTAATAAGAAAGCCCTAAAACTTTATGTTGCAACAAATAATTGGTGACTAACTAAAGAAAAAAGTAGGAAGTTTAGTGAGACCTGAAAAAGCTCTTTATAAAGAAGAGACTGAAAACTCAGTGTACTTATTGTGATGTGGGTGAGCTGTGTCTCCTTGAAATTAAGATGTGAGGCTTTGTAGACTGCATCAACAATGAAGGTGCCCTTCTAATGTTCCTCATCAGCCATGGAAACGACATGGGAGGGGCTGGGGTAGGGGGAAATAAAAACAAGGATTCCTGCCCTCCACATTTAGTAATAGTCCTTGGCAGTTACCATTGCAGTGAGCCAGCAGATCCAGGCAATTAAAGAACGTACTACTCCGTGGGCTCCTTCCAATAAGAAAAGAATAGGCAGATGCACCACATGGAAAGATTTATAACTCCTATGGTAGAAGCTAGTATGATGGAAGACATGCAGTACTTTCAAATGCAGTCCAAGAAAACTGCAAATTCTGGAGATGCTAGCCAGAATTAAGTAACATGAAGGAAGGCTGCATTATATGTAAAAGAAGATACCAATAAGGTAACAGGAGGTCTTCGGAGGACCATGCCTGAAAACTTACAGAGAAATCTGCAAACATATCATATACTCTAAAAGAGAAGCTTAGCAGAAGCTGATTACAGAGAACAATTGTATTTCATGCAGTTGGGCAGCATGCATGCACTGTTGGCTATAGAAGTAAAGCTGAGCATGAAATCTAACTAGTTTGAATTACTTCATCTTAGATCTATTGGCTTGTGACTTGATTACTAAAGAGACATTCCTTTCCCTTCTGAGAATTATTGACAGTAATCTCTCATCAGTCTCTGTTTTTTTTGTCTCAAAAGCATTGTGTGTCCCGGAGAAATCAGTTGATTCCAGTATCCCTCAGTGCTCCAAAATGATATTATCGCTTGCTACAGGTTAAAAAAAAAAAAACGCAAATAAAAGTGAGTTGCATTTGTAAAGTAAAGATACTTGCTAACGTGGACTAACATGGATGCATGGATGTAGGCAACTAGACACATTGATACTGTCAACTCTGGCAGCTCTTAGACCTGCCAGTCCAATCAAAAAAACAAAGCCTGTTAGCTGTTTGTATTTTGCTGCTTCACTGCCGTTCTTTTTCTTTCCCCCAGCAAAAAAAATAGCAATGATAGATTCATAGATTCATTCTAAGTGTAGATTCTCTATACTGTTATTGTGATCTGCCCTTCTGCTCTGCAGTACTTTTACTTCTGTTTCGCAGTTGTAAATTGGCCGCTAAACTATCATTTGTTCTCTATCCCAGGGGTCTGTTCCCCCACATCACCCTATATCAACCACCAATGAATTAACAGACAGCAGTCTCATTTTGACAAGGCACACAGAAATTTGTTAAGAAATAGCAGAAACTGATCACAGTATTGCTCACAACACCAGGGAGTATAACTTATTTCCTGTCTTGACTCCTCTGACTTTATGCCAGTTGAGAGATGAGTGTAATAAGTGAGACATTATGAATACAGCTATCAACTTTATTCTGCATATCCACCCGCAGTTGTTCATATAGTTCTTATTTTACTTACCATGTTCAGGCATTTTGAGGCAAGAGTGTCAGTCAGCTAAGCATGAGGATTTAGTAGTTGAGATATATAATAATAATTCTCAAGATGGTCATCCATTTTTCTTTTATGGAAAAAAAACAGCTTGGGGCTGGGAAAAAAAATTCTGCATAATCTTTATATCAATTAGCAGGTCTTTAAACAATGCATCAAGGTCTGCAAAAGCTGGCTGATACCTTTTCACCCTGGCACCATACTTTTAAACTTGTTGATCCTTTTGATTTTTAACCACAGCCATCCCACCCATATGTAGTTAAAAGGCAAACATTCCATCGAGGTTTTTAGCAGCACAAATAGTTTGGTTGAATTGCTTTCTATTTCCAGATCAAGACCAAAGACCTAGATAGTGGGAAACCAGAAAATGTAGTAGATACTTCAGAAACTTTGCTATGCAAGAACAGTAAAATGTGTGCTTAGAGCATGTAAACGACCTTAACTCTTACCGTGAAATCTCGTAAGACAAGCTGGGGTTTTACTCATCTGTAGTTACAGGCTAATTGGGTAAACCTTTAACCATGCCGTTAAAGATTAAAAAAATCAGATATACATTACAAATTACATTATCTTTGGATTAAGAATTTATAAAGAAATTCTTAGAACTATTGCTATCAACATTAGTCTTAGGAAATCCGTTTTGTTATTATGATGACCTAACTCATTTCACTAGATTGAAAGAGTTTTCGCTTCCCCAACTATCTCCACAAACAACAGAGGCGAATGGGAGATAGTATCCAGGAAAAGGGGAATTCATATTTCTTAACTGAAGCAGTGGGAGATGTCACCATAAACTATTTGTGCGAGACTCTTACAAGTGTATAGGTTTATAAATTACATAAACATGGGGATCAATTAAGCTATCACCAGCATGCAGATGCTTCTGTCATAGAAATTGGAGCTCAATGTAACAGTGCCAGCAGCATTCCGGTTGAGGGAAAGTGGCATATACAAAGAAAGTGACAGAGAATTTAAATAGAGATAATGAATTCACCTACACAGAAATACAAGCAGGGTACTAGGAGAACATAAAGTTATCAAATATTTTAGGAAAGCAGAACTTTTACAGATTAAAACTTTACATCACATTTCAGAAATCCCCTTCTGCTTTGCTGATACTAAAATCTCTTGTGTAATTTTCAGGCTGATATTTAAAAATGAACTTTGAATGTTTCTTCACCATTGATTTAATAAACAAAATTAATATTTGGTGAGAGTGGTTGAAGCATAAAGAAGTTTATAGTATGATCAGAAAAGTCTTGACCAAAATCCTGAAAAATAAATTTTATGTGTGGCTTGAGCTTAACATAATGCTGCTTTATTGTTAACATAATCATTTACTTCGTCAGAGTTACCTAGTAAGACTGTGAAGTCCCCATCACTGAAGATTTCTAAAGTAAGCGAAAACATGTCAGAAACAGACTTGGTACATTTAGTGCTACTAAGCTACTGGTGGAAGTTCTACTACATGACTCTGACAAATATAACTAATGATGATTTTTTTTTTTTTAAAACCCTACTGAATGAGGACTCCATGTTGTGTTTGGTCACTATTTGAATGTAAGCTGGGAATCAGAGTGCAGTCTAGTTCTGATTTTGTATGCCAGTAAAAAACCTACATCAGACTGAAGAAGTCTTGCTCATTAGCATTGAAGTTATGGGTTTGTTTAATATTATTTGTTATTCTTAGAAGTACTACACACATGCAGCAAGTACCAACCCGCATGACATTGCAAGTGGAGCTGCTGCCAAAATTTTGTTAGAATAGATATGTTCAGATGGGAAGCCTGTAACTGTGAATGCACAGACACTAAATGAACATCTGCAAAACAAACACTATTCAACACATGTATGGTTTACTCAAGTATTCAAGTATTCCATAAGGTATGCTTGTAAAACTGATTGCATTTAGTTTGCTGTGGTTTGTTGTTAAAGTATTATACCTTCAGGAATTTGGCACAAGTATAAACACTAAGGGGTGATCTAATCTGTTTATAACATTATAAAATAATGTTTGTTAGGCATGTATAACATATTTATACTTTCCTTTTTGAGACAATATGAGAAGTCTAACATTCAACCCTGAAGAAAGCATAAGCTTCCAGTCTTTTAAACTTTAAGAGTATGCTTCTGTCAATTAAGAAGACGACCCAACCCAAACCATAAATTATCTTTTTAAACATTTCCAACATAACATAATGCAGAATAATAATAATAATTAAAAAAATTAACATCTGGGAGAGTCAGTGTCTCTTCAGTGTGCGTGTTTTTCTACTGTCAACATTACTCAAACTCTTCAGTCAAGAACACATTCTAAACTGCGTGAAGTTACAATAAATGTTTGAATTGGATGAGCTCTGTCAGAATGAAAATGGCTAAAAGCAGAACCGTTGCTATTATAAATCCAGTTTATTTGGATGCAAAAGAAAAATATTTCTTAAAAAAATTTTTATTTCCATAAGCTTTTCATGGTGACTTTAGGTTGAAATAAAGTGAGTAGATTAACATTAAGAAATAAGCCTTGAAATAATTTAGTTTAAGAAATTGATTTTAGAAAAATGATACTACATACATCCATTTATCTATTGCAGCTGCTCATCCAGTTCTCAGATCAGAGACATGGGGCATACACCTTGGCTATTGGGTTCATTTTTATCATTCACCTTAGAACAAATTCATCTCTGTGTGTACTCCACATAGTAAAGAAAACCCAAGCAATGGTTTAGCCTTTGCGCCACTTTTACTCAATTAAGTAATCCAGTAGTAGAGAACATTGTTCCACTGGGTTGATGCCAGACATTGTTATACTACTTGGCAGAAGCCTTAAACAGCATGAAAAGTGACATAATACCAACTCAACATATGCCCTAGAGGCTCTTGTTGAAAAATGACACAACTGGGTAAAGTTTACAGTCATATTTTCTGCTTTAAAAAAAAAAAAAAAGGACAAAAAGCAAGGGTGTAATGTATATTTATTGGAGAAGTTGTCTTATTGACAGCAATTGCCAGGTCACACTGAACACAGCTGCTACACTGCAAGAACTGTACTGCTAGATTGGTTTCTCTCACGAGCCTTGTCAGAGAAAGAAAGGGTGTTGCACATTACTTTGGCAAGATACTCTAGTTCATTAGAATATCGTGAACAGATACTCAGCAGCACGTGCCCTTGTTAACAGGAAGTGAAAATTCCTCCAATGATGCTTCCTTTTGTTGTGATTTGTAAAAATTTATTAACTCATTATGCAAAATATTAGCCATTCTTCATATAGAATCCCACAAGCAAACCACATTGTATTGGACAGACAAAGAGAGGATAATTCCTTCAAAAAAGTGAGTTAAAACTTGTAGAAGTACAATGCTCCAATGTGGCTTTTAAACTATTGCAGATAGTACTGATAAATGATGCATCTTCTTTGAAAATCATAAAATCACTTACACTGCATCACAGTGAGTTGATATCAGGAAGAATTTAAAAATACCTGAAGACTAAACATAGAAATGTATCAGCTCCTAAGCAATAAGTATTTTCTCATCATCATCAAAAGAAAGGAACTAATAATGCAAAAATAAAGAAAGAAAATCTGTTAAATGTAATATTCTCTAGTAGAATGTTATTCAGAATTTCTGCTGAGGTATCAGCAACTCTGGGCAAATCATCATAAGGAGAAAGTGACACACTTAGATTGTTAGATTTCTTTATATTCTTTACGTGTAATCATGTATTTACCTAGCAGTTTGTATTCATAAAACTAGAACTGAAACTGATTTCTTTGCATTATCACCACATCTGTAAAATCTGTCCATGAATTCTGAGCAAGTCTGTGCCAATAACTAATTTTTATTTATCAGATTGGTTACCAAACTGAAAGGGAAGAATTAGGATAACAAAACAGAAAACTATGGGGATTGCTCTTATCCCCTAGCCAGTTAGTTTTCAGTCTGTAAGGGGAGACCCATTATTAGTCCTAGAATCAACACTTCTCACTGGTCTAATCTAATCAGAGTTTTGCAGGGTATTTGGGGTGCTCTTCTCTGATGTAGCTATTCCACCTTAAGACTGTTAAATGTCTATCTGAAGAGGGATTAAAAGCCGAAGGTGCCCTACCTCCCCAGTTCCTGGTTTACACATCAAGCTTGAGTCATTCTGACTCAGTGAACACTTACGTGAAACAAAATGAGGAGGTTTATTCCAAAATCCCTACTAGTCTGAGTGAGCGGATCTCCTCAAACAGGAGAGGGAAGAACTCTGCCTAGTGCATTCTCCCAGATGAATGCACTGGTACCTGGACTTTTGGATGAAAGGCACCATCACTTCCACCTTCCTTTTCTTGCTTATGAATCTAGCCAGTCATGTCCTAGGGTTTTGCATTCACACTGCTTTATGAAGTTTAAGAGCCATTGAAAGAAAGTGTTGGCATCTATTTATTTCTATTTATTTCATGTGGTTACTGTATCACTGACTTCCGTTAAACTGTGGGTTTTGCCAGGTTCTATTGAGAACAGTCATTAGAAGATTAACATTTTCTCTTCAGTTTTAGGAAGTTCCTCTGCAGCATATGAATGATAAGCTTAAAATGGTAGAATTATGTATTTTAAAAAAAACTTGTTTAAAAAAAATATTGTGCTGGGGTTTTTATTGTCATAAGCTTTCTGATCCACTGACTGCTATTTATAAAGCCTGAAACTGTCCAACAGCCATCGTATCTACACAGCTATTTCCTTTTTGCTTCATATTCAGTAGAGGCGACTTGTTTATCTTTCCTTCAGGCTCCCTCATGTTGGGCATATAGTGTTCTTAGCAGGAATTATTGTACTCCTTGAAGAAAACTTAAGAAACAAAGTTGTGAGCAGCAATTCTAGAAGAGTTAATGCTGTCAAGGCTCTCCATCATCTCCAGATTCTTAAATATTTGGTCCTTGACTAAATTCTAGCCAGTTTGTACTTCCCTTGCCAAATTACAAAATAGAATGCATGCTTCCTACCTGGACTATATGCATCTGGCAGCCTGGATATGTTTGTACTTCAATCAAAATGCAAAGTCCATCTGAATACCATGGTGATACATGCTTCATTGGTGTTAATATTGACTTAGCTGGGAAGGAAACAAGGCAATCATTTGCTGTGCAACATCTCAAGTGTTCTAAACAGCTTGACTTAAAATCATATTTTTGATGTGGAAATGTGGAGGAGGGATCAGAAAATCATATAAAGAATATAATTTCTTATTTATTCCCGTACATTTGAATAGTAGTATTAACATGACATTAAATTTGGTAGGAACGCCTGTAATTTTTTAAAAAATGTCATTTCTTAAAAATTAAACTTTCATTTGGCTTCTTAGATGTATTTAGCCTAGTTTATTAAGGAAAGGAGATCTGTGCAATCATAGCACATATGTGGCCCGTTAATAGGTTTTGAGCACATAAGCTGATTTGAGACAAATTTGATAAAAGGGTAGATACACCTTTAAAGTAATTAAGAGCTTCAAATCTTTGTAAAAGTAACTGCTGGGTAGAGAGTACCCATACTGAGAGTTAGAGTGAAGAGGTACTCATTCTGTCCAGGAGAGAGATCGGAGAAATGCCGTAACTGTGGGTTCTATCAGTTTGCAAGCAAGAGCCAGGTCTCATTTGTTGCGATTCTCACAGACCGGAGTTAACAAAGGGAAAGTACTGTTACTATCCCAGTAACTCCTGAACTCTGAGGGCAAGGGTGGCACATGAGCAATCGGAGTCTGAGTTGGTCTCAAAGCACAGCTAGAATCCAAGTGACAGCCTGTGTCATTCTCTCACCTCTTCAACATTTATTAGCTGTTTACCACAAACAGAATTATTCTGCTGGCTTGTGTATTACTTTTCTGCATCCTACAAGTATCCTTAAAATAGTAGTAGTTTTACTTAAGTCTCAAACTAGAACTTACAGCTTTTCTTGCATTACACAGCACATGGAAGAGGGAGGGAAGACACAATTTCTGCACTAACCTCACTTCAAGTTGATTATCTTTGTTCTCTTTCCTTTTTCTCAACACTCCGTAGTGCTCCATTTCCTCTCAATATGCCCTATTATTATCCCAGTTTTCAGTGTTGCATAAGTGCATAAAACTAGTGAAAATATCCATTAATTTCTCTCTTCAAATTGTGTGTCTGTCCAATGTTACTTTTCATGCCAGCTACAGTAAAGATGATAGTTCTGTGTTGTAGACCCACATAATGGTCTGGTAGCAATGGAGACTAACATAGCATCAGCCTGTGGCAATGAAGGATTGTAGACCTAAATCTTAATCAACGGAGAGTTATAGAAGAATGAAGTTTGATGAATGCTCTTTTGATCTTTGAGTGATAATTTACAGAGAGAAATTGCAATTTTTATATGACATTGCAATTAACAGTATTACATTGGTACCAGCTGAAAGTTCTTGTCGCCTAGGACAACAGAAATACCATTCTAGTGTCACTACAGCTAAAAAATAACTTTTAATTATATGAACAAGCAGTATCAAATCACAAATAACAATTCTATGGCAATAAAATCCATCTCAACAAACAACACAGGTGAGCAGAGTGCACAGAATTCTTTTAAGTGATATTGATCATAACATTCTGCAGCCCACAGATGTCGCTGAGAAGTTTTTTTATTATGTGCTTGCAGCAGACGTTTGCAGGGTGATTTCCTTAATTGTGCTAATGTATTAGTACAAGTTTTTGTGCAGTAAAAACTAATTTTTCTAGACTTTAAATATCTAGCAAAACACTGAAGCCCTAAACAATTTGTGGATTGTATTTAATTTCATTGTCACAAACAAAAAATGTCAGATTAGTAGTTTTCCCTAGTGCCCCACTTCTATTATATGGTTTCATCAGGAATTGTTGACAATGAATCAGTCAACTGCTCTGCTTTTATTTAGACAGGTGGAGTACAGATATTAAACTTCTACAATAACCAGATGCCTATCTGAATTTGACAGAACTTAAAAAAAAATATTTTTTTCATGTTTTCTAAACTAATGTGAACACTCTGCATATCCTTTACTACAAGCCAGGATTACTCACCAGATCTGCCAATCCCCCAAATTACTTTTTTAAAAGGCCGTGTACAAGTCAGTAAAAAACAGCTCATCCCTTTGAAGGTTTGAGACAGGCTAATATTTTACTTTTCAGGAAAGATAAGGATGAAATATCAGGAAGCAGTGGTATATATGGAGAAGTGATACTTAAAGGCAGCCTTCTGTTCAGAGTTACTATGCCAGAGACGACTTTCACATAGTGCTGCAATTTAGGTTACTGGCGTTGACAAAAAGTTAATTAAAAAAACCACCAATCTTTTAGAAGTTAACCAAGGGGAATTGACTTAAAAATTTAACAACACACCTTGTTTCTATCAGTATATGTTGTGTGGACTAAAACTGCAACTTTCAGTTTGACGCAATCTGAGTTAGCTATAAAATGCCAATACCCTGACAAAATATATAAAAAATGCACCTGTGGAAAATTAGGTGTTAATTATAAAGAGTCTCTGGTGGCTTAAGATACAGGACTGCTGTTTTAGTTCAGTAGCAAAGTACTCACTTGGGAAACTTGTGATATAATTTGAGAGCAGTTTCTCAGATGAGTTTTCTATTTCAACAGCTAATTGAAAAGAATTTGCAGGAGCAGCCACATTCATTCACCTCGTTAACCACTTAATGATCTAGTAGGAGAAGAGATCCTGCTCCCGTGGAATCATATAGTCATCTAATTCATTTAGAGTATTTTCAATTTGGTATTATTTTGGAGAGGAATAAAATGTATCCACCTGATAAACTTATCCTTTTAAACATCAGACATATTTAGAGCACTATACTTCCAGAGTCCAAACCAGATATTCTTGTGTTCATTAACAGAACATAGCTTCCTCACCATATAAAAATCCAATATTGTGCTAATTTGATTAAAAAAATGTATTTTCTTTTACTGATTTCTACTGTAGCATAGTAAAATAAATTGTATTTAAGTTAGAAAGATTTCTGCAGTGTCTTTTTCCAGATATTTACTGTTTTGGTTGCATGCCTACTCAAGAATTTTACGTTAAAAGTGGT
Source organism: Vanellus vanellus (assembly GCF_965231255.1). Classification (NCBI taxonomy): domain Eukaryota; kingdom Metazoa; phylum Chordata; class Aves; order Charadriiformes; family Charadriidae; genus Vanellus; species Vanellus vanellus. Next base: position 9,795,039 of record NC_138916.1, on the reverse strand, counting down.
AACGCTAAACATAGATGGCTAACATTATTGTAACACCTTGAATAGCATTGTAAATCAGAAGACAGCTAAACTTACTGAACAATATTATAGAAAAAGCAGAAACTTGATGCCTTAGATATCAGAAATGTATTCTCTATAAATAGAATTACACAAAAGAATGTGAGTTGAACAAGAATTGCTTTCCTGTGGATCCACTGCCAGGATTGGGACCTTTGTCGGCTCCTTGGGATAGAATCTATTCTCTTGGGCATTTTTACCATTTCCAGAATGGTACTTTGAAAGCCATTATGATGAACTGATCAGCTATAGGTACCCTTTTTCACTGATCAGTTATCTTTGGGTAAAAAGTTGAATATTAATGGAATACACAATATTTACAGAAACTAATATTGTCAGTAATCATTAATATCTGTGGCACTAATCAGGATCTTCATAATTTTGTACTTTTCAGTAGTGGAAAATGTTTTGAAAATAAAATAGTCTACAGCTATGAAAGTGCAATGTATGTGTGTCCAGACCTAGAAAAAAAAAATCAAAGATAACGTAAAAGTACAGGGGAACCTTTTGCATTCCTTTATTTTTCAGTTGTGTTTTTTTTTCTGGAGTGGTTAGGTTGGTAGGGCCCTGATTGGCTGAACACAGCCGTCAGTGCAGAATAGAATAAAATAGAATTCAATTCTTTTTAAATTGGCTATTTAAAACTATAGAAAATCCAGTTTGCTAGGATGGGGTCCTGGTTCTTTTTTGTGGGAAAACTGGGAGCTAGAATGGGAGGCAAATATAAAGACTGACTATTTATTTCTGAGAAAATACAATCTGGGGGTTTGCCCAAGAGTAGAACAGTTCTGTTCTGATTCTATAGCTTCAGGGGGTATTCAAGGCTGAAAAAACATATGTTGAAAGAAAAAAAAACAAGTATTGAGATTCATAATAATTTCTATTTTCATAACTTCTGTCTCAGCAATTAAAAAATCTAAAGTGAAAGATTGTATAGTATTACTAAATATCTACACTTGACAATAAAAGATAATGTGAATATATATTTTTTTAGATCAGATCTTGATCTGATTGAAAACTGTTCTAAGCCAAACCCTCCATGGTAAGGCATCTCCTTACTGTAGAGCTTCTGACTGGAATGTTTTCCAGGCAGAGGGACAGAGCATTTGCCTATGTCTGTTTTCCTAATACTGAGCTAAAAAATTTACAGCCCTACATCTTCACAGATTGAAATTTATATTCCTAGTACTTGCAAATTTAAGAGCCACATGATAACATAAACTCTATTTGTGCTCTGATAAGAGGAGATTTATTGTAGAAATCTTTGTTTTCCAAATCATCAACCTCATTTTTCCACAAAACTTGAATTTCAGAGGATACCAAGAAAATATCTGATGCCATAAATTAAAATCCTGTCTGAAGAGAAGTGAAGCAACTAAATTAAGTGACTAGAAATTAAGGCAGATTCAGAATAGTAATAGATCTAATAATATCAGTCTTGAAATATGGTTTTCTTTTATGAACTACTCCATATAGATGAGGGCAAAGCATCTTCATCATTTTTTCATAGTGAAAAAAATTTATTTAGTTCTTTTTCTGGATAACTACTTTTTTCTTTTCATCAGTCCTGAAGCAGTTAATCACGTGTAGCATATTACAACTTAATTCCATTTCCTAGTTCTCAGTAGTTACAATCAATGCTAAGAACACCCTGCTAAAAACCACCCTGGGTTTTTGTGGAAAACAAGATCTCAATTAGACTTCATGCTCACCATTTAAGAAATACTTTAATTCTTTCACTGTTTTCAAAGAAACCACCTCTCCAATGCAAACATTATGCTTGGTTTCTGATTTACTCTTGTTGGACTTTTTTATAAGGTTTATTGAGAAAGTGTACATTATGAGAGTTTCAAGGAATGTTCTTTGAAATAAGTCTTTTTTTTTTGACTAGTGGAAGGCTTAGATGCTATCCTGGCTGTATAGCTGTCAGCTAGACATAACCTCAAAATGAGGCTGAAGAACACAGTGAGGAATAAGGACCTCTGTTAATGAGAAAAAAAGCTTTTAAAAAGCCCTTGATATGCTTTATATCTGCTGTGGTCAAGATACCGAAGAATAAGAGATGGCTAAATGGAAGCTAGAGCACAGCAGATAGCTGGGTTGTGACAGAGCCTTCTGTGAGAGAAGATACACGGGAGATGAAAATTGGCTTCTGCAGCAGCAGTCCTAGATGGACTGTTGGGATTTACAGTGCAATCAGGACTGTAGGAACCAGTGACTGACACCCTGCCACTGACCCGATCTTTGTCTCTGATATTGCTGAGAACAGCTGGCAGCAGAAAAGAAGGTGGGTTGATTGTTGATTAGGCAGTGCTCTTGCTTTTACTACACAAGATGAACCACATTGGAACAGGCTGCCCAGGGAAGTGGTGGAATTGCCATCCCTGGAGGAATTTAAAAGACAGGTAGACGTGGTGCTTAGGGACATGGTTTAGTGGTGGTTTTGGCAGTGTTAGGTTGATGGTTGCACTCTGTGATCTTAAATATCCCTTCCAATCTAGACAATTCTGTGTATTTCACTTTGCTCCAGGAACTCGCAAATTACTTCACTTCATGTTCTTTTTGACCACTATATAATAAATTCTACTTATTCTTAATGCAGCCTACTTCTATGGTTGCCGCTAATTTGTTTCTCTGTCATATGAGCAACTTTGTTGGTTTCACCAGCTGTTCTATAAAGAAAATCTTCGTCGTGATCTTCCCCTTCCCACATCTGGTTTAACATTGGTAGAGCTTGATCTGTAACACAGCCCTAAGTACATGGCAGGATTTTTTCTGTATATCTGCCTATAAGCAGTGAATGTTTGGGGCTGCTGTTCCATTTTTGTTATATCAAAATCCCCCACTGATTTGCTACATTTTCGAAGTGGCCAATAAAGTTTTGATTTCAACCATTGCAAATATACCACCAACCTAGAATTAGCTCTTTCAGTAAGAAAAGCTTACCTTAGGAGCCTAAAGTACTTGTCTGTCTTTTTCCTTCCATCACCTCGTAACCAAAGATCTATGTTTTGCCTATACCATGGATCTCTCTTCTCAAAACTGCCAGTGTCAAGTGAATAATCTAGGAGGCTTTCCACCATGGTGTTATTGCACCGACTACCAGATAGTATAATGATCTTCATTCAGTGTCTTAATGCATAAACAAAAGATATCACTACGTGATTCTCAAAGTCTTAAACCATAATGTTTTGTACTATTCCATTTAAAATTAGAATATTGCTCTATACACCTTCGGCAGAGTCTGACCTTTCTCTAAGAATATTAGAAAAATTGGTTTAAAATGGTGAGCAAAGAACCCAGAATACTCTGAGGGGCATTATAATATTAAATCATGAACTTTCTGTTGATGAACAACAACCAAAACCTAGAGGGTCTTTTCAATTTTAGGGTGTAATCAAACTGATAATTTTGTACCAGTATATGTTTGAATAATACGTGGTCTTACTGTGTTAAAAAGAAGATGCAGAAACACTTTTTTCAGTGGTGTTCATGTATAATAATCTAAAAAGACAGCATTGAGATCTTGAGAATAACACTTGCAGACCTATGACTGCTTTAGAAATTCAGTTCCGTCTGTATGCTCTACTAAGGTCGCTTTGCTACAGGTACCTTATATATTTTATGATACTAAAGAGGATAACAATGCAGCATGCAACAAAGGCACATTGCTAATAATCCCATTTCCATTAAATATTTAGAATTCTGTCATATTTCATAATCAGAACATAGAAGTAACAAATTAGAACAAGTCCATGCTGATGAAAGTGACTAATTAAGTATTAAAAGCTGTGAGGGGAAGCCATTGCTTGAAAACAAAATCCTCAAAGGGAGAGAAAAGGTGCAGTTGCAATAATTTCTAAATGTTTTTTCCCCCTTGATTTTTTGTTTTCCTATTGCAATACTAGGACAAGAGCTGAAATTCCTGAATGCTAAACTGTCTGTAATGTCGAAATAAATAATTTGATCTCTTAAAACTGAACTATTACTGCTTATATACACTCAGGGCAGTTCTCATCAGAAGTGGTAAACTTTAGTACTACCCCTTAGTTTGCAGTGGTGCCTCATAGGCTTTGCACTGAGTCAGCCTGACATGAATAATAGCAGCTCAAATGCTATTCCAGTTGACGCAATGGATACAACTCTGGCTCTGTAGCTGTTACCACATCATGAGATTGGAACTATTCATGACAAATTGGATAGTACTAACAGTGAGAATTACAACCCCAGCAGGCTCCAATAAAGAATGTGTTTGAGCTTCCCTCAGCTCTTGGACAGTTTTAAAAGGTTTAGCCAGAGAACCTGACAAGCAATACAGAGCTACAAAGCTATGTCCACTGTTCGGCAGCACCTACATGGGAGAAGGGGAGCAGGATCTGAAAGACATGCAGGAATGCCAGTGAAATCTCCACCAGTTAAGCCACCCAGGTTTCTGTTTGCCCTGTGCAGTCAGATCAGAGCAAAGCAGACAAGCTAAGGGTGGGCTTCACAAATGTTGAGTAATACTGGTTTTGACTTTGGATGACAAAACATTGCCCATTTTCCTTTTTTTGAAGGAAATAGATATTACAAGTTATAACTACTTTCTAGGTCATGTTTCTACCAACAGACCAGTTATCAGTAATCAAATTTGAACTATTTTTTTGCAAAGTAGTTGCACCAAAACTCTGTTATATCCCATATATACCTTTGTAGGGGTCTACAAAGTAGACAAAAGTAAAATATCCCCAAATATGGTATAGTAGTTGGATATTTCAGAAGTTTAGGAATATTCTTGCACCTATATTTTAAATTTTTTGACAGAAAATGCATAAGTTTTTCCAAAAGACAAAATAACAATTTTTATTATCAGATGTCCAATGCATTTTACACTGTACGAGCAAGTTGTGGACAGTTGACAAAATTATTCTACACTTCACTTTTGACTTCAGACTTTAGCCTTCTTCAATCTGGAATACCAGTATTTTCAGATTAGTATTTTGTATCTGAGCTTTAGCAATAGAACTAAAACCAGATAAGAGCCTTTATAAAAAGTCACAAATCATACCCAGTGTTAATTTGGTATGGTGCAGCACACAGATGTCTACAAGTAGTGACAGATTCAATACTATCGATTACACATTTTTCTATCATGTGCTTCCTTAGGCTGCATACGTAGATGGTGTGGGTTTCCTGGAATTTTGATGTACACATTAAGATTTCTATTTAGAGCATTTTGTTTTACATGTTTACTTGCTTTGCTTAGTATGAGAGGAACTATTTTTAAAATTAAGATTTACTGAATTAGGCTCTAAATCTCTTACACTCTCAACCAAAAAAGCTGATAGTCTTAGACACTCATGGCATGTTAAATAGCTATTAGATGATGGTCCTCAGGGACAATCTAAGACATCCCCTCCTTAGCAATATGTTAATGCACCACAAGCTTTTTGAGTAATGTAAGAATTTCAAATACTGACTCTCAGCATTTGATCTATTGGTTGATCTGGTTGTGCCTGTAAATGGGATCACATAGATCAAATTTAATGATGGAAGATTTATAAATGCTTGTGTAACATAGCAAAAAGACTTCCTAAGAAACAGAGTAAATCTCTGGGCCAGCATAGGCAAAGCTCCAATAATACGGCCAAGAAGCTGCCAATTAGTTGTAGTTAGTAATCAACTGTATGCTATTAGTTGTAGGTGCTAAAAACAGAACTCTTGCTAGAAAAATCTAGATGAGAAACAATAATGCAGCACAGAGTCTGTTTTCAAAGTAGGTGTTTCAAAATATCTACGAGATATGTTGTATCTTCCTTTATCACCTGCTCAATGCAAGAAAGAAATGGAGTGTTTCATGCTGGGATTTATAATCTCTGTGGACCGTACCATGGTATCAAAGATGAAGTCAGCTACCATCTGCTCCATTTTATGCAAAATAGATGTGGCCCTTGAACTTCTGGCAGTTTTCCAATTCAGTCCTCCATGCAGATTTCTAACACTCCTGCTTTACAGGATATCCTATTATTCAGCTCAGACAGTAGATTTTATTATTCATGGTCAACTATTTGTTGCCCATGTGGACTTTGACACAGTGGCACGGCAGAAAAGTATCTATTATTGGGTTTTTTTAAAAACCTTAGGAGAATATTCTGAAACAGTATATATACTTTTCATTATAATTAAGCAAATTCATTCTTTACCATCAGTTTCTGCAAGTATTGCAGGAGTACTTAATTATTAGGTTTTACTCTTTTAACCTTTGATTATTTTTTTTATAATACACAAATCCTGTTGCACTGTTAACTTAAAGACTAAAGGCTTAAAAAGACAATTAACGTACAACTCGAGCAAGGAGCCTGATGCAAACATTTTAGCAAACTCAGCCGTATCATTGCAGTGAACTAATTTTGATTTTATAGAGAACTTGTAGATTTTGAGTTCTTTTTCAAGATACCATTCAACTTTGATAACATAAAAGGATAATTTGTCTGAATTGTCAATACCTCTTAAAAATCTTAGTTAGGTAGATATATTTTTCAATTTATCTTCATGCTGGCATTTTATTACCTGAGGCTCAGGTAATACTTTGTAGTTATTGTTAGAAAGAAACTTCTAATATATATATATATCTTCAAAGATTCCAGATGTGGTGGAATGCTGTGGCTCTCTGTTCAGAATGTATTGCAAATTGAAATTGTTTGTTCCATTTCAAGTATGTGAAACATGCTGTTGACATTTGATTACATATTAAAAATTCACTAATGCTTGATTTTGCATTTATTAAAAACAAGCAATAAATTATTTTCCCTAAAGATCTGCCTATAAAATATATTTTATTTATTTTAAAATGTTGGAGCAGAACATGAAGTGTAACTCCAAAAAGCCATAATTTTTTAAAATTACATTTTTAAAATTTCTCTATTTATTATCAGGAAAGATAGGAATCAAGAATAGCAAGCATACAAAGGTGAAATTAATTCACCTTTTGAACTCTCAATGTGCACATATTTAGGATTTGATCCTAGTAGTCCTAAACAGTTTATCAAATCCAGGGACCCATTCGTATTCAGATAAAGTCTGTGATAGCAGGGGTTTCTTATCTTCAAAGGAGGAGAGAACTCAGAATCTCAATACAAAGGAAAACCCCATACTCCTGATAAGAACTGTAAATCTTTCCTTTGAAGACTGACACTATGAAGGATTCCTGCTCAGAGAAGCCAGAGCAATATTTTAAAGTAACAATGTCTGGACTTAGATGTCATACACTACAAAATGCAAATGTTTTATATGAGAGAGTGTGGTAGAAGGTGGGACTTAAGGGAACTAAAGCGGTTACTATAGCAGACTCAACTAGAGCAGTAGCAATGCTGGAAGTGGCAGTCTAAACAGAACTCCCATGGTTACTGGCATTTTCAATTTGTTGTCATTTCACTCTCATCATAGAGACCTTTATGTCACAGTGACTACTGATAAAGGAGCACACAGAACTCCTGCAATAGTGACTCTTGGTTTGAAGGACTGATGGCTTTTCAGAGAGATTCATAGTTTAGCTCCTTATGATGGATTTCAGCATGATGCCAAGATTTAATTTTTGCAGTGCATTAAATAAAAGACTAACCAAATAAAAAGAGCAAAGTATTAGCTGTACTACAGATAATGCCCCTCTACGCATTTTTTTTTTTTCAGAATGTTTAATTTTCAGACTATTATCCTGACTGACAACAGAAGTTCTAAGGCTCAAGTAGGTCCAGGTGCATATTTACTGTCACATCTTTCAAATGCTGTTAGTCTATTGTCCCTTTGTTAAATGTTAAGCCAAGAAGTGTGTAAATGCTATGGGGCATGGAATGTGTGTAATTGGTCTGCAGGACAAGCAAGAGACGATTTGCTTCCTTTTCTATATACTTGTTAGATCCTGGAGCTGGAAGGGATGCAACAGAAAGCGTTTGGGAAGATTCCAAGGAGACTGTATACTTTTCCTCTAATGTTATCCTTCTGCTATCTTTTTCACTTCCAAATTGTGCAGTTTTGTCCTTTAAATTTTTCCCCAGCTTCCTTCCAAGAAACGTTTGAGCCCACAGGACAATTTTGAAAATGTTTATCTTCAAAAGTTACTAACTGAACTTACTTTAAAGGGGAACATGGCTGGCAAACACAACAGAGAAGTTATTTTTCCCCTATAATGATTTAGCCTTTGATGCACAGACAGATGGTCATGATCTCCTCCTCCTCCACCCATGGATTTTTCTAAAATGACACCCAAGTTTTTCTTGGCAGCAGTTAGAAAGTCTGGCAAACAGCTCACTTCAGCTCCAATTATATTGACCACATTAATGCAAAAGATCACCAAATGAAATGTTCCATATTCATTTGGAAGAGATGAATTAAAATTTGCAATGGAATAAGAGAAACGCAAATTAGAAACAAATGCAAGCTACTTACATCCACCCTTGTATCTGAGCATATACTGTGGCTTATTTTTTTCTTGAAGGCATAGGGTGTTAACTCTTAGTACTTCTTAAGGCAATAGCACTTAATAGAATTAGATTTCTGAGAATGTCTTAATAGGCAGAGTAATACCCATTTGCTTTGAGCGTTTTAAGGAATACTACAGAATAATGCTTTCTCTCCGTGCTGCAGGGACACCAACTCTTCAGATGAATGTTATCTCTGGATTTATTATCAAAGCTTTTCACACTTGTCTGTGCTTGTCACAAACTCTCCTGGGCACAGGAAAAGCAACAAGGAATGTGACTAATTCCCTATTCAAAGGCTTCTAGCTGAATATTTTTTCCAAGGCAGTACCTGCCATGCAACATTTCTTTTACAAAGCGAAAATGAGGAAATCTTGCTGGCAATTCTTTTTCCACCCAGTTACAGGCTAACTTCTTGCTGTTGCTGTGTGCTGTGGCAACTGCATGTTAACTCCTGTCTGCTAGAAACTGGTGGACAGGTTAATACTTCTCTAACAGTATATGAGCCATCGTGAACAGCTTTACCTGTGGCAGCTAAATAGTGTCCTCTAGGAAAAGGTATATCTATAGACAGTTATATTCAAATTATTCATTCACCATTTCTGTAGAAGGGACGGTAGGTAGAATGTGTTTAATGTCTACTGTATATATATTTATGTGAATGTAAAAATGTCCCATTAAAAAAAAAAATAGTTTTTCTACTGAAGTGTGAATACCAACAAGCTACATCAGTGAAGATGTCCTGTGATGACAATTTGTTTTTCTACCCAGACCATCTCTAATTCTGAGTTTGATTCATTGCCATGAATATATAAAATGAATTGTGCTCAAGGTGTTTAGAGTTCCAAGCTATCTAAAAGAAATTCCTAATTCTTAGATACTAAGCTATCAAACCAAAGACATCTGGTCATTCTGCGTGGCAGAAAAATTCTGTGTATAACTATGCTTAGAACAATTGGACCTGGGCAACTGTATACTAATTCCTAATATTTGTATTTATGCACACTACAGCAAAGTTATGAATCAAATCTCTTATTTCAGGTTTCTGAATATTTTAAGGAAATGTCCAGCATTGAACATAGACAACAGGATTTGAAATGACATCTTAAACCTAAACATGTCCAGTCCTACTTTTTCATCAATTCTTATCTTTGCCATAAATATCACACCCTCCTATGCTGTATGTATTCATTACACAGCTGCAGCTCCTCCTCTAAGCTAGCTAACACAGCTGTAGTTATGGAGTGCAGAGCAGATGGCCAGTCAAAACCCTGCTTCCTATTGTCTGCAAAACACAATAAGTATTGCCAATAATCTCTGCTCCTGGGCTCACACCTTGTGTATTTTAACTAACATGACTGTTCTTTCCTCAGTCAAAAACTGGCCTGTATCACACATTCAACACCATCATACTTCCTTAAGGACTTTTTCCTAGTTTTATTAGCATCCTCAACTCATTTTTTTCTCCTTTTTTTGAAGTAGAAAAGTTGACTTTTAAAACATAGTCCTTTTCACCTGTTTTAGCCATGCTATCCAAAGGAGTTCTGCTGTGCATTAACTCCTAGAGATTTGACTATTTCAGCAAGCAAGAAAGCAAAGCTTTTTTTTTTTTATCTCCACACTTTACACATGTATCATTTGCACAATAACATATCATAATGAAATGACATACATATAGGAGCAAATTCAGAAATGGGGAGTTACAGATAGCACCAGTCTTACAGTATGAAACAGGTTTGGCAGTTACTCTACAGCAGTCAGTGGAAGTGTGGCCATCAACTTGAGTCAGCTGTCAAGATTCGTGAAGGGGAATAGTGGCAACAGAAGCCTGTAAAAGAAATGGATGAAAGAGCTTGCTATATGGAAAAGATAAGAAAGGGGATCATTTTTCTGGTGGTATAGGGAAGGGGGGTCTTGGTGTATTAATGCCTCATGTAACTTTATACTGATAGGGCTGGCTACATACATAATCAGCTTTTATTAAGGCTCTAACATTTGAAATAGGTAATACATACAATTAGTTCCAATGTCATAGGGATAACATTAAAAATTACTGATCAATTCTTTGCTTAAAATTGCTTGGATTTTTTTTTTTTTTAGAACTGCTATCCACTGAAAAGAATTTGAAAAACATATTTAAAAGTTTTTAAAAAAAATCACATTCTGTTCACATTTGGAAGTGTAACATCAAAATCTCTAGTTTTCTGCATCTACCTTTTTATGTGAGCTATTTTGTTTGCAAATTCTTTGTTAAACAAGTGCACTCCTCCAAGCCAGCATAGCTGGGGCCTCTCTGTGCAAATGTTTGACTCCATGATGTGTGCAAGTTTTATTGCTAATAATCTAATCACATTTCATGACTCCAACCAGTCATAATATAAACCTGATTTTCATGGCCTCTCTGCTGTACCTGTTGTTCCATTTTCACCAGTATAAATTCAGTCCGCTAGTCATTTTAAAGTGCAACTGTTGCTAACCTGTGTGCTCAGCAGTTCGTTCTCCTTTTTATACTGTTCCATTTGAAGGGAAGCCAAACATTTCTATATGGGTAGCTTTTGAAAAGGGGGGAATATTCCAAAACGTCTGAATGACACTTAATCTCTAACATTTAGGGGCAGAAAACAGAGTTTATTTGTGTTTATTTGGAATGTACAAAGACAAAGAATGTTTTCAACCAGAATGCTTATGATCTTTCTCATTCTTTAAGATTACCCTTTTGTAAACAAGTAATGCCTACAAACCCTCTGCAGCAAGCATCAGATAGTGCTTGTCCTCAGAATATTTGAAAGAGTAAAAACACCCTGCTAATTCCAAAGAGACTCATCTCAGCAGCATCTCTCCTGTGAACCTCCTGCAGCTTTACAGACTAGCTTGAGTTAACACCACCTGCCTATTCAAGACCGGAGGGGAAGATGTGGCAGTGGGGAGAGATACTGGCAGACAGTTCTGCCAGTGGCAAGGCAGCAGCTAGCTCACCTCTGCTGCTCACTGT